>NC_140991.1:109472687-110672687 GCF_052327205.1 Somniosus microcephalus
GTAACAGAGAGGGTTGATGAGGGTAATGAAGTTGACGTAGTGTACATGAATTTCCAAAAAGCGTTCGACAAAGTGCCACATAATAGGCTTGCCAGCAAAGTTGAAGCCCATGGAATAAAAGGAACAGTGGCAGCATAAATACGGAATTGGCTAAGTGATAGGAAACAGAGAGTAGTGGTGAATGGTTGTTTTTCGGACTGGAGGAACGTATACAGTGGTGTTCCCCACGGTTCGTTCTAGGACCACTGCTTTTCTTGATATATATTAATGACTTGGATGTGGGTGTAGAGGGCACAATTTCAAAATTTGTAGATGACACAAAACTTGGAGGTATAGTGAACAGTGAGGAGGACAGTGATAGACTTCATGAAGACAGAGACAGGCTGGTGAAATGGGCGGACACGTGGCAGATGAAATTTAACGCAAAAAAGTGTGAAGTGATACATTTTGGTAGAAAGAATGAGGAGAGGACATATAAACTAAATGGTACAATCCTGAAGGGGGTGCACGAACAGAGAGACCTAGGGGTATGTGTGCACAAATCGTTGAAGGTGGCAGGGCAGGTTGAGAAAGCAATTAAAATGGCTTACAGGATCCCGGGCTTCATAAATAGAGGTATAGAGTACAAAAGTGTGGAAATGATGATGAACCTGTATAAAACACTGGTTTGGCCTCAACTGGAGTGCTGTGTCCAATTCTGGGCACCACACTTTAGGAAGAATGTGAAGGCCTTAGAGAGGGTGCAGAAAAAATTTACAGGAATGATTCCAGGAATGAGGGACTTCAGTTACAGGAAACTCGTTTAAACGGCACCTAAATATCCGGAATTCTCTATTAACCGGCAAAATTCATACTCCGAAAACAACACCTCAATAACCGGAAATGTTGCCGAGTCTGAGTCTCCTGCAGTGGCCGAGTTAGTCGGTGGGGGTAGTTCTCCAAACTGCCACTACTCGGCTTCTTGGCGCTGTCGGAAGTCTAAACACCTCAATAACAGGAGTCTGACTCTCCTGCGCTGCCGGTAGTCTCTTCCGATCTGCCATTTTTCTGTTTACTGTGTAAGTTTTGTTTTACTGTTAAGTAATTAAAGAGTTATGGATTACCCTCAACCGGCAGTACTGTACTTAATCAAGCATCTTCCACCATCCATTTAACACAACTTTCTGTAGGTGAGTACCCAATTACTGTATACTGCATATTTCTTGATTTTTTACATTTTTGTTTGTTAAAAATAGCCTCGGTAGATAACCCTCTCCGTCATCCGGAATTTTTAATCAACCGGCACCATCCCGGTCCCATCGGTGCCGAATACCAAAGAGTTTCCTGTACATTGATAGACTGGAGAAGCTGGGGTTGTTCTGCTTGGAGCAGAGAAGATTGAGAGGAGATTTGATAGAAGTGTTCAAAATCATGAGAAGTCTGGAAAAAGTAGTTAGAGAGAAACTGTTCCCATTGTCAGAAGGGTTGAGAGAGCCAGAGGTCACAGATTTAGGTGATTGGCAAAAGAATCAAAGGTGACATGAGAAAAAACATTTTTACTCAGCAAGTGGATAGGATCTGGAATGCACTGCCTGAAAGGGTGGTGGAGGAAGACCCAATCACGGCTTTCAAAAGGGATTTGGATAAGTATCTGTAGGAAAGAAATTTGCAGGGCTATGGGGAAAGGGTGGGGGAGTGGGACTAGCTGAAGTGCTCTTGCAGAGAGCCGGCACGGGCTCGACGGGCCAAATGGCCGCCTCCCGTGCTGTAACCATTCGATGATTTGAAAAGAAGTTTGGAGGCTGGGAGCATTTGAGGGGGTTGGAGGCACTAGAGATGTGGAACAGCGGTCTGGGTTATGGTGTGGGGGGTGCTGGGGTGTGGAAGCACTGGGGTGGGGAGGGGGCGGGGGAGGGGTCTTATTGCACTGAAGAAGGCTATGAGTGCTGATTGATGCTGCCAACACTGAAGAGCGATTATGGGTTTGGAGCACTGATGGGGAGAAAGGACTGTGAGGTTATGGGGTTGGAAGCACTCGGGAAGGACAGAGCAGAATACATGGAGTGCAGCAGAAGGGTTCTAAGATTGCATCTGGGAAAGTGTCAGTGATCCCAGAGAGGAGCAGACCAGATGTGTTGCTTGGAAACACTGACAGAAGAGCTGGAGGGGGGCAGGCCTAAAGCACTGCTTTCAAGCAAGGCAGAGGCACCAACTGGGAGCAGGGAATAGTGGCAGCTGAGAGTGAGACTTAAGTGGCATTGGGGGTGGGATAGAGGAAGTAGCAGGGAGTGGGACCAGAGTGTATTTATTGGAGCTACCGCTTGGGCCCAGAGGTTTCCAAGGTCTTGGAGCATTATTAAGGGTGAGGGTGGATGAGAGGACTGACCTGCTGTGCATCAAATGGGTGAAACATTGCAAGGGAAGCCCCTGAGATTGTGCACACACAAACATCAGCAGGGAGGGCCCAAGTTCATGATACTGTACAAACATCAGGAATGAAGCAGAAGGCAGAAACCTTTTGATAGAGGGGTGGCCTGTTTGGGTGAAAATTGTCTTAGGTGATGGGAGATGGAATAGGTTGAGTTTATTGGTAAAATTATGTTTTAAAAACATTTCTTATGTATTTATCATTTTTATGGGTACAGTGGATAATCATTTACCTTTAGACAACTTAAAAAAGGGTCTTGATTGGTTGGTTGCTTTTTAGTTGCCGTCCATAGTGCCTTTTAGTGAGTAGATTTAAATAAATAGTTAATTTAAATTTCTACAGATTGTTTTTTTTTAGTGAGCCAGTCTGCATGCGTTCCTACCAAGGAGACTTTCCCTCCCCATACTCACACTTTTCCACTGTCTCTTAGACACTTTGAGCTATAAACACATACCTGACACACAACAATTATAAACGGGGGTAGAAATTCCACAGGGAGTCTCCCATCTTTCACCATAACTTTGGTGGAAGATCAGCAGAAACCCTAGAAAAAAGGCAGGTCTTCTGCCGATCTACCACCAAAGTTACGGTGGACGATCAGAAGAATCCCTGTGGAAATCGCAAGCAATAGCCTAAATGAAAGAACGCATCCGTGTTATTGATAGGGGTATTTTCCTTTTAGTATTTATTTTAAAAATGATCTTTATATCCCCATTTTTATCCTTTTTTTACCTTAAAGATTAAGGTAAATAGAATTTGCTGTGCTGAAAACAGTCCTATTATTTTTACAGTCCTTGGAAGTAAATAGTTACATAACCTTTAAGGTCTAAGTTCTTTTTATTGAGAATCCTAAAGCCAATTTAAGACATTAAGATTGAAAAGCACAGGAAAGAAACATAAAGTGAGATAAAGTTAGGTGATGCCAAGCCTGGGTTTTGAAAGCTCATAAATTATAGGAAGAAAGAAAGACTAAGGGTGATAAAGGAGTTCCTAAGTTTTGAGGTTCTGGAAAGTGTTAAGTCCGTGAATGATTGAGACACGGACTAGCAGGAGAGAAACAAACAAGTCTTTACTGGTGAAAGGCATAAACGAAACTAACCAACAGAGGCTCTCTAGCGCCTTTTATACAGGGGTGGTCACTGCCGGTATTGCAGTCTGAGACCAGTTATTCTCTTAAAGGTACATACACAACAGAAAGAATGTGCTAGAGCCGGAGATGGTGCAATGAGTGTTAGCTTTAACATAGAGGTGAATCTTCATCTTCACTGCATTTGCATGAGCAGAACAGATCACCTGCCTGTTATAGAACCCACCTAATTTCCATTCCATAATCAGGTGGGTTCTATAATGGGTGTTCAATCCACTGCCTGATTATCACCCTTTGGTGAAGATGACAGTTTATCCCATAGTCCGTTTTCCTCCTAGTTGTACAAACTTAGAAGGTTCAATAAGTTACTATAAAATTGAAAAAATAAGCTCTCTTGCTTAATATACATTATTCTCAAAATATATTTGTTCATTAACTCTGTCTTTATACATTTTTTTCACAGCTATTACAATTTGTTCTCATACTGCACGGAGTTTTCAACAGAAAAAGTGAATTGCTACTGGCCAAATCCACAAGTGGAAAACTATGTAATTAATATCCACAAATTTTTTTTTTCAAACTGTACTTTGGAGATGCTAATCTTTCAGGACCCTCCTGACAACATCCTCATTATCCTCATTGCAGTGCCTGTCTTTCTAACCATTGTAATGATTGCCGTGGTGGTGTGGTGCAGTAAGAGGAATGATATCCTGGTGTAGATTTAAGGATGCATACTGAACTGCAATACAAAGCTATTATTTTACAAGCACTGTACCTTAATGTGATTGAGTCGATTCCACTGACAATGTCTAGATTGTTGTTCATCAACTTCAGTTGGAAGAGGATATAGTGGTGATCACAGAACTATAAAGTCATCAACCTGCAGCAGAGATGTGTTAGAGCTATGGACCCTACTGGGGAATAAACAGTGTCTGGTTTACTCAGCAACAAAACGTTGACCCCATGGACTCAAATGAACATGCTTCAAGAGTATTACAAAATCATGTGGCTCAACATTCCAACTCTGTTTTATCAAAGTTGTACACTTTACTGGATAACTAATTATGTCCACTAGCCAGCATCAAAAATTAAATTCGTAACTACCCAAATCTACATTGCAGTAACTTATAAAGACAGCTGTGAAAAGGTCAGAAAGGACAACTTTGGAGACAATCATATGAAGAAGACATTAGCACTTACTGAAGAAACTTTTCCCAATCCACTTTAGGAATTGAAGGGTGTGGAGCAAGCTCCAGGAAGGATGTTGAGAGTGCTTCCCAGAGAAGGAGAAGAATGAAAGGAAGTGGGCTGACTGTGATTTCGTCAGGAGTGATACGGGAACTGACAAGAGCTCTGCATTTCCTAAACTCTTTGTTATGACTTAAAACTAAATATGCTGCTCATCTCCTCCCAGTGTGTTTTGTGGCAGGAGAAAAATGATAAAGGATGTTATGTGACAAACATGATGCTATTAAGATCTTAGTATTAAACAGACATTTCAAATTAGATAATTGTTACCACAAAATGAACAATGGTCAGAGTTCAATAGTTTTGCCCCAGTCTGTGATTGCTGTAATATGAGTAGAAGTGAAGGTTGCTGTGTAGTGTCCTATTTTCTGTCTGAAATGACATATACCAGTTTGTATATATTTTAAACTGATGACCTCTTCAAACAATGGTAGGAAATTAGAGTGTTCCATTTAAAGCTAAAACATGCCTTTTGGTAAGTTGCTGACACCCAGGCTGCACATAACTGCACAACATCCCATTTAACATGTTCAATCATTCTCAAGACAACTTATAAGGGATTTTACTTTTGCCCAGTAAACCATGGGCAGCGATCTCGGTAATTACACCTAGATTGCACTGCCAGTGACTTCTGCCACTGAACCCACCGTAGTGTGTGGGGTCAGGGAGAGGTTACCTAATTTAAATGGCTCTGGTGGACATACATGCCACTGGGGGTCCATCCCGGGTACCTGCCTTCCATCGGAGGCTGCACATTGCTGCACAATCAGCCAGGTCCTTTGTAAGGGGGCTGAGATTTCTCATAATCCAGGCCACACAACTGCCATTTGAGAGGCCATTCTGATTGGACATACCAGCCATGAAAACTACTCAGCCTGGAAGCAGGAACTCTGCCCCAATGTATGGAGTCCTGGCCCTGGTCCCACCCCCACCACATCGGTGGTCTTGCTTGGGACAGATGGAGGTTGCAATGTCCCCCCATAAAAACCACAAGAAACTTCAGTGAAAGGTTGGAACCCAGAGTACCCAGGACTTGGTCCAATTTTCAACCTTTCCACTGCACTCCATTCCCAACCATGGTTACGCTGGAATTGCACAGAAGGGCTGAGGATTTTGGCGCCTTTAACTTTGGTGTAAAAATTGAATATATGTCCAGTGAGAGAATCGATTGCGGTTTACAAAATTTCAAGTTACAATTTAAAAATGTTTGGTATGTTTTTGTTCTAATTTTTAAACCACTCGGGGCATAAATGTTATCTGTTATGGTAGAAAATAACATTTACACCTAATTGCGAGGCTATATTAATTATGTTTTATTTGAATTCCCCACCTGTTCTGACTTGAAGCAGGATATGGAGGTTTATCATGAGGGAAGGTCAGAGTTTCTCGTGCTCCACCCCTGAGATTTAGGTTGGCAAAAAGCACCCTTCTTCAAAAAAGTAATATGTACAGATAAGACCAATAAACTCTACTTAAGGTATATTTTTAATACCGAACAATAATTTTATTTAGATGTACTTCAATCCATATTGGAATAGGAGTCCTTAAATACCTAGAGCAAATTCGTTTATTCTATTTTAAAGAAGCAACTATTTAAAATCCTCAATTACCATACAGAATGAACTGACATATCTTTTGTGTTGGTTCTGTATCTAATTCTCCCAGTTGCAAAGAACAAGATGTTGTCTGAAGTGGGACTACCATTGTAATTCAGTGCTAAATTCTGATTCAAATAACATTAAAATATGTTACACGTACCCAAGCTAAAGTTACCTGTTTTCTACTTGGCATGAGGGACTCTGACAGTGGTCACCTTTGTGACTCAGATTTCAGTTCTAGTAGCAGGTGAAAGTGGAATGAGGCTTCTATGTGTCCTCCATGTCTAGAATTATTTATCCCTATCCTTTTTAGGTGTCTTCGCACCCCATCCCCATCACCATTAATCAAATCACTTGTTTCTAGGCCTCTGCCAATGATAGGCTTGAACCAGCTTCTAGGGAAGGTATGCTTGAGGATTTTCCTTCTGTCCTTGTCTGGAAATGCTTAGTTTCTGCTCGATAGCTCTTGATGATTGTTGATAGAAACATAGAAACATAGAAGATAGGAGCAGGAGTAGGCCATTCGGCGCCTCGAGCCTGCTCCACCATTCAATGAGATCATGGCTGACCATCCAAATTCAGTACCCTGTCCCTGCCTTCTCCCCATATCCCTTGATCCCTTTAGCCTTAAGAAATATATCCAACTCCTTCTTGAATATATTTAATGAACTGGCCTCCACCGCCCTCTGTGGCAGAGAATTCCACAGGTTCACCACTCTCTGGGTGAAGAAATTCCTCCTCATTTCAGTCCTAAATGGCTTACCCCTTATCCTTAGACTATGACCCCTGGTTCTGGACTCCCCAGCCATCGGAAACATCCTTCCTGCATCTAGTCTGTCCAGGCCTGACAGAATTTTATAGGTTTCGATGAGATCCCCTCTCAATCTTCTAAACTCCAGTGAGTATAAGCCCAATCGACACAATCTCTCCTCATACGTCATTCCTGCCATCCCAGGTATCAGCCTGGTGAATCTTCGCTGCACTCCTTCCATGGCAAGAACGTCCTTCCTCAGATAAGGCGACCAAAACAGCACACAATACTCAAGGTGCGGTCTCACCAAGGCCCTGTACAACTGCAGCAAGACATCCTTGTTCCTGTACTCGAACCCTCTTGCTACAAAGGCCAACATTCCATTTGCCTTCTTAACCACTTGCTGCACCTGCATGCTTACCTTCAGCGACTGGTGCACAAGAACACCCAGGTCTCTTTGCACTTGCCCTTCTCCCAATCTATTGCCATTCAAATAATAATCTGCCTTCCTGATTTTGCCACCAAAGTGGATAACCTCACATTTATCCACATTATAGTGCATTTGCCATGTTTCTGCCCAATCACCCAACCTGTCCAAATCATCCTGGAGTTTCTCGGCATCCTCCTCACAGCATACCCTCCCACCCAGCTTTGTGTCGTCTGCAAATTTCGAGATATTACATCCAATTCCCTCGTCCAGATCATTAATATATATTGTGAACAGCTGGGGTCCTAGGACCGATCCTTGCGGTACCCCACTAGTCACTGCCTGCCACTCGGAAAACGACCCGTTTATTCCAACTCTTTGCTTTCTGTCCGCCAACCAGTTCTCTATCCAAGTCAATACCTTGCCCCCAATCCCATGTGCCTTAATTTTGCACGCTAATCTCTTATGCGGGACCTTATCGAAAGTCTTCTGAAAGTCCAAATACACCACATCCACTGGTTCTCCCTTATCTATTTTACCGGTTACATCCTCAAAAAAATTCCAATAGACTAGTCAAGCATGATTTACCTTTTGTAAATCCATGTTGACTTTGTCTGATCCTGATACTGCTTTCCAAGTGCTCTGCTATTACATCTTTTATAATGGACTCTAGCATTTTCCCGACTATCGATGTCAGGCTTACTGGTCTATAGTTCCCCGCTTTTTCTCTACCACCTTTTTTGAATAGTGGGGTAACATTAGCTACCCTCCAATCCATGGGTACTGTTCCAGAGTCTATCGAGTTCTGGAAGATGACCAGCAATGCATCTACTATTTCTAGGGCCACTTCCTTAAGTACCCTAGGATGTAGATTATCAGGCCCTGGGGATTTATCGGCCTTCAGTCCCATCAATTTTCCTAACACCATTTCCCTACAAATACTGATTTCTTTCAGTTCCACCCTTTCATCAGACCCTATGGCCTAGAAATTCAGTTGGCTGCGCCAGCCGTTAGCGCCTTAGGAGGAGTAGATCTCGAGCGCTAGGTGCTTAGCGCCCGGGCGCAGCGCGATCTGCGGCTCGCCCCAACTTCAGTAGACATTTAGCGCCGGCGCAAAGTCATTGCGCGCGCTCATCTGCGCGCGCAGATCATGACGTCATTTCGTCGTGCAACGCCCTTTGTGCGCCCGGAACCGGAACTTCACTCGCGCCGCCCCATTGTGCGCCTGGCGGCCCTAGCGACTGTTGAGTCGAACGGTGCTCAGCCGATGCGGGCCGCTGGGAGCGCAAATTAAAGGGCACTCCTGCAGTAGAAAAGGCAGCCGTTTTGCAACACTCCTTCTTTGGGAGGAGGAGGAGGAGGAGGAGGAGGACGGTACCACATAACAAACTGATGGAGAGAAGCCCTCCCCAAAAACACACAAATACACTAGTCTCGGCCTTTCAAAAAAACAAATCCACCCTCCCCCTTTAAGAGCTCACCGGAGCCAGAGTGTCTGCCGGCAATCAGCAGCTCGCCGCACCTGCCCTGCGCCCAACTTCCGGTGTTAGCGCCCCGGGCTGCCGGCTTAGCGCCTAATGATAGTCGTGCATTGCCTGTTTTAGCGCAGCAGCAACCTCTTAGGGCGATGCAACTGAATATCGGCGAAGGGGGCTCGACTTTGCGCCGGGCGCAAACTTTAGCGGCCGCCCGACTTTACCGCCCCAAAAGTGTCGATAATGAATTTCTAGGCCTATGTTCCCCGGCATCTCTGGGAGGTTATTTGCGTCCTCCTTTGTGAAGACAGAACCAAAATATGTATTTAGTTGGTCAGCCATTTCTTTGTTCCCCATTATAAATTCCCCTGATTCTGACTGCAAGGGACTTGACTTCACCAATCTTTTTCTCTTCACATATCTATAAAAGCTTTTACAGTCAGTTTTTATGTTCCCTGCAAGCTTACTCTCGTATTCTATTTTCCCTTTCTTAATTAATCCCTTTGTCCTCCTTTGTTGAATCCTAAACTGCTCCCAATCCTCAGGATTATTGATTTTTCTGGCCAATTTATATGTCGTCTCCTTGGATCTTATGCTATCCCTAATTTCCCTTGTTAGCCATGGTTGAGTCACCTTTTTTTTATTTTTGTGCCAAACTGGGATGAACAAATTCTGTAGTTCATCCATTCGGTCTTTGAATGTTTGCCATTGCCTAACCACCGTCAACCCTTTGAGTGCCATTCCCCAATCAATCCTACCCAACTCGCTCCTCAGACCATCGTAGTTTCCTTTATTTAAATTGAGGACCCTAGTCTCTAAGTCAACTACTTCATTCTCCATCTTAATGAAGAATTCGATCGTATGATCGCTCCAACCCAAGGGGCCTCGCACAACAAGATTGCTAATTAATCCTTTCTCATTACATAATACCCAGTCTAAGATGGCCTGATCTCTGGTTGGTTCCTCGACATATTGGTCCAGGAAACCATCCTGTATACACTCCAGGAATTCCTCCTCCACAGTATTGTTACTAATTTGGTTAGACCAATCTATATGTAGATTAAAGCCACCCATGATGACTGCTGTGCCCTTATTGCACGCTTCTTTAATTTCCCTTTTAATGCCATCCCCAACCTCCGCCTTAGTGTTTGGAGCTCTATATACCACTCCCACTAACGTTTTCTGCCGCTTAGTATTTCTCAATTCTACCCATACAGATTCCACATCATCAGAGCTAATATCCTTCCTTTCAATTGTGTTAATCCCTTCTTTAACCAGTAATGCTACCCCACCTCCCTTTCCTTTTTGCCTATCTTTCCTGAATATCGAATACCCTTGGATGTTGAGTTCCCAGCCTTGGCCATCCTTGAGCCATGTTTCCGTAATCCCAACCAAATCATATTCGTTTACCTCTATTTGCGCAGCCAATTCATCCACCTTATTACGAATGCGCCTCGCATTAAGACACAAAGCCATCAGGCTCGTTTTTTTAACGCTCTTAGACCTATTAGAATTATTATTTACTGTGGCCACGTTTGATTTGAACCGTTGATTTCTCTGACTGCCACTTTTGTTTTTCTCCTTCCTATCTTTTGCTTTTATCCTTGTTTCCCTTTCCTCTGTCTCCCTGCTCAGGTTCCCAACCCCCTGCCATTTTAGTTTAAACCCTCCCCCAGAGCACTAGCAAACACTCCCCCTAGGACATCGGTTCCAGCCCTGCCCAGGTGCAAACCGTCCGGTTTGAACTGGTCCCACCTCCCCCAAAACCGGTTCCAATGTCCCAGGAACTTGATGATGTCAGAGGTTGGGATTTTGCTGTGCGGTGAGCCCTAAGCATGAACAACACCTTAACATGTCAAAGAATGTTGGAACAGTGATGCCCTCCTCCATTGCTGCACTCTGGCCTCTTTTTCTTTGTAAACTAGAAAATGTAATTTACAACAACGTGTTACGTTACCGTAGTAATCCTAAAGATGGTAGCAGGATAAAATTCACTGTGATCTTGATATTAAACATTTTTTCAGCTGCAGAACTGACATGAAACCTAGTCAAGAGGAAGAGCAGTTCTACTTGGGAGGTGGTGGGGGCGGTGGCTGGTGGCACACTTCAGTACTTCCGACTGGTTGACAATAGAGAAGCTGTGGAGATAGTCTTGAACAGAATATTCATAAAACCACTGTAAGCGGAGATTGTCCTAGGTATGTACTAGTTGAGGACTAATATCTGCTACCCTCCCATGCTTGTGTCTCTCCATGCTCTACACAATCCAGCTACAAGAGGCTGGGAAAGCAATAATTTCAGGTCTTTGCCAGTGCCCATCTGAAGTTGACCATTAGCAGGCATACATAAGCAGGCTGGGGTAATTGTCGATTCCAGTTATCCTCTTTTGTGGTGAAACATCTGAGCTACACTCCACACCTCGATCATAGGAAGCATCACAGTTAAGCCCAATCCTGAACTTAACTGATGACCATACAAATACACTTTCCAGCAGCAACTAGTGGATAGCAACCAGGAACAGTGGCTGATTTTTCCACTCCTAGCTATGGGCATTGAGGCCAATTGGATAACTCTCATTTCTGCCATGATTGAGGTCAGCTAACTCAGCACAGGCCAAGAATCAAACCTGGCATCTTTGTGGTCGATACCACATGATATATTTACCCATCAAGCTACTGGAAGAAGCCCTACCAGCCTCAATCAATATTACGGAACTGGCTGCTCTGTCAACAACAATATGATCATGTACCTTTTCTGGCTTGTAAACCAGAAATTGCTGATAGTTTCTTTATCTTTTGACTCTACCTCTTTGCCTCAAAAAAGCACAGGAAAATTATGTGCTATGCTCCACTTTGCAGTGTTTGAAAATGCCTGTTTTTGCTTTTAATTAGCAGCACATTATCTTTAAAGCAGTATTCTTGAGGCATATTGCATCCCAGTGCATAAAAACAGCCTGTAGGTGGTTAACTGTATATTATGTTCCAGTGCACATTACATTCAAGATCATAACATGTTAGAATTTTAAAGAGCTTGAAAAGTATCTATGTATGTATTATCTTCAATAAAAATTTATGGTCAAAAATGAATCCCAGCATTTTGAAATTAACAAGAAAGCTGAACTATGTAAAAGGAGATGCTGTGCATCTTTAATTTTCGATATTTCCAAATACTGCACAAACTATGTAGTCCACTGAAATGGGAAAAGTCCAGCTTTGGCTTGGTCCAGCTTTGTATTATTTAAAAATGAAGTTTTGGAATAAAATGTGAATTGTTGCAAAATATGTAGAAGATTGTGCATTTTTCCTTTCAAACTATTTTTTACTAGAGATCTTATTACCGTATAAATGTTCCAGGTGTCACGTTTTTAAGAAGAAAGAATGTCATAATTTCACATTGAGAGGGGTGTTGTAATTTGCTGTAGTGTAATGTTACCTGTCAGCTGCACAGCTTTCCATTGCAATGTATTACAAAATGGGACATCTTTCCAATTTACAACTTTTCATATTTTGTTGTAACGTGTTCAAGCAGCAAATTAATACTGTATTCTGAGAAGCAGATAATTGGAGTACTCAGTTACCATGTCAGTGTATACAGCACTGTATCAGTAATGCTGTACAAAGTAAGCTGCCATGCCAAAGGGATGCTAGAGACGCGATTCAGATTCTATACACAGACATGCACATGCATATCTTACGGTGAAATCATCACTTATTCCCCATCTACTGTATTTTCTGCTGAAGTTGCAGACAAAAAATATGTTACCATTGGCTTTTTACTTTTCCATCCTGCATCTAGTGTCTTATTCAAATAAACAAAGTGAGTATTGACACCACTGTGTCGGCCAATGAGTTGGAGGCGGGGCGAGATGTAAGGCAGTACAGAAAATAGTTTCTATTTTACAGCAAACAAAGTCTAGTACTCAGAAAACAGTGTCTATTTAAACAGAGTCTATGAACTATAGCAGACAGAACTCATGATCAAAGCTACAGCAAAGTCTCCCGATAAAAGCAGCATTATATCACCAGCAAAATGCAGTGAGAGGAGTATAGTTACATTATGTGCGGAAAATCACTCCCAGTTACTTGCACAAAAGCAAAATACTGTGGATGCTGGAAATCTGAACTAAAAACAGAAAATGCTGGAAATACTCAGCAGGTCAGGCAGCATCTGTGGAAAGAACAGTTAACGTTTCAGGTCGATGACCTTTCATCAGAACTAAAAAATCTTTGAGATATAACAGGTTTTAAGCAAGGGCAGAGGCAGGGAAAGGGGGAGGGGAGGAAAGAACAAAAGGGAAGGTCCGTGATGGGGTGGAAGGCAGGAGAGATTAAAGACAAAAGGGATGATGGTGCAAGGCGAAAGGAGATGGTAATGGGACAAGTGGAGAAACAAAAGATGGGTCTAGGAGGTGTAAATGGGAATATCAGAATCATCAACAGTATGGAAGGCGGCCATTTGGCCCGTCGAGCCCATGTCGGCTCTCTGCAAGAGCATTTCAGCTAGCCCCACTCCCCCGCCCTTTTCCCGTAGCTCTGCAAATTTATTTCCTTCAGATGCTTTTCCAACTCCCTTTTGAAAGCCATGATTAAATCTGCCTCCACCACACTTTCAGGCAGTGCATTCCAGATCTTAACCACTCGCTATGTAAAAAAGTTTTTTCTTTTGTCGCCTTTGGTTCCTCTGGCTCTCGACCCTTCTGCCAATGGGAACAGTTTCCCTCTACGCAGTCCAGACCCCTCATGATTTTGAACACCTCTCTCAAATCTCCCCTCAATCTTCTCTGCTCCAAGGAGAACAACCCCAGCCTTTCCAGTCTATCCACATAACTAAAGTCCCTCATTCCTAGAATAATTCTTGTAAATCTTTTCTGCACCCTCTCTAAGGCCTTCACATCCTTCCTAAAGTGTGGTGCCCGGAATTGGACACAGTACTCCCGTTGGAGCCGAACCAGTGTTTAATACAGTTTCATCATAATTTCCACATTTTTGTACTCTATACCTCTATTTATGAAACCCAGGATCCTATAAGCCTTGTTAACTGCTTTCTCAACCTGTCCTGCTACCTTCAACGATTTGTGCACACATACATAAATTTCATCTGCCACGTATCCGCCTATTTCACCAGCCTGTCTCTGTCTTCATGAAGTCTATCACTCTCCTCCTCACTGTTCACTATACTTCCAAGTTTTGTGTCATCTGCAAATTTTGAAATTGTGCCCTGTGCACCCATGTCCAAGTCATTAATATATATCAAGAAAAACAGTGGTCCTAGAACCGACCCCTGGGGAACACCACTGTATACCTTCCTCCAGTCCAAAAAACAACCATTCACCACTACTCTCTGTTTCCTATCACTTAGCCAGTTCCATATCCATGCTGCCACTGTCCCTTTTATTCCATGTGCTTCGACATTGCTGGCAAGCCTATTATGTGGCACTTTGTCAAATGCCTTTTGGAAATCCATGTACACTACGTCAACCGTGTTACCCTCATCAATCTTCTCTGAAGCCTCATCAAAGAACTCAATCAAGTTAGTTAAACACAATTTGCCTTTAACAAATCCATGCTGACTTTCCTTAATTAATCCACACCTTGCCACGTGACTGTTAATTTTGTCCCTGATTACTGTTTCTAAAAGCTTCCCCACTACCAAGGTCAAGCTGACTGGCCTGTAGTTACTGGGTTTATCTTTACACCCTTTTTTGAACAATGGTGTAACATTTGCAATTCTCCAGTCCTCTGGCACCACCCCCATATCTAAGGAGGATTGGAATATTATGGCCAGTACCTCCGCAATTTCCTCCCTCAATTCCCTCAGCATCCTAGGATGCATCCCATCCGCTCCTGGTGATTTATCTACTTTAAGTACAGCCAGCCTTTCTAATACCTCCTCTATCAATTTTTATCCAATCAATTATCGCCACTACCTCCTCCTTCACTATCTATGGCAGCATCCTCTTGGTGAAGACAGATGCAAAGTACTCATTTAGTACCTCAGCCATACCCTCTGCCTCCACACATAGGTCTCCTTTTTGGTCCCCACTATGATCACTGTTCCCTAAATGTTCACCTACTGACTCTTGCTCCACTCGACCTACCTCATTCCCCTGAACCAGATCCAACAATTCCTCCTCCCTCGTCGGGCCGGAAACATACCGATCAAGAAAGTTCTCCTGAACACACTTCAGAAATTCTTCCCCTTCTCTGCCCTTAACACTATTACAATCCCAGTCTATATTAGGATAGTTGAAATCCCCCATTATTACTATATGTTTCTTGCACCTCTCTGTAAGTTCTCTGCAAATGTGCTCCTCCATATCTTTCCCACTATTTGGTGGTCTATATAATATACCTAGTAGTGTAATGGCACCTATATTATTACATTCTCCTTGACCAATACTGTCATAGCACCTCCTTTCTTTCCTTCCCTATCTTTCCTGAACACTATATAACCAGGAATATTTAATACCCAATCCTGCATTTTTTTGAGCCAGGTCTCAGTTATTGCCATAACATCATATTCCCATGTGGCTATTTGTGGCTGTAGCTCACTTACCTTATTTACTACGCTTCGTGCGTTCACATACATACACTGTAAACTCATCTTAGACCACCCTGTATTCTCTCTTAGTTTGGCCCCACCTAATACCTTACTATTTCTTACTTTAGTGCTCTCTGCCTCTCCTAGTCCTTTGAGTACTTTATTTCCCTTTTCTAATGTTACATCCTGGTGCCCAACGCCCTGCCAAATTAGTTTAAACCCTCCCCAACAGCCCTAGCAAACCTCCCCATGAGGATATTGGTTCCGGCCCTGTTGAGGTGCAGCCCGTCCGGCCTGTACAGGTCCCACCTCCCCCAGAGCTGGTACCAATGCCCCAGGAATCTAAAGCCCTCCCTCCTGCACCATCTCTCCAGCCATGCATTCTTCTGGGTATTAGCCAAGTGAACTGTAATTGCTTGTTGTCTAACATAGAATCTACTGCTGTTCCAATGGTCTGCTGGTTCTGAAGGGCAGGATTAGATGAGGCAAGCAGTTCAGTTGACCAAGGCGTCCACAATTATTGTTATTTGCCATGTCTATCATACTTTGCTCCACAAAGTGGCCTTGCAGTGAAACTAGTTGGAAAAATCAAGAAGCAGCAGCCAATGCAAGAAAGAGAAGACTTGTCTGTCCAAGGAAGCAATTACTTATCAAGAATCATGAAGCAGGCTATAATAGAAGACACGTTTATTGAAGTGCCAGAAACACCCAAGGCACAACAGTCAATTAGTATGTACCAAATCCCTTGCCAAATAAAGCAGCATCTCTATTAGTTCCAACCATACATAAGAAAAACATTCCTTCCCAATCTGTCCCATAGCAAAAGGGCTGTTAGGGAACATTACTGTATCTGTCACCCAACTTTTTATAACCCTTAAAGTTGTTCAGTGGATACAAATTTCAACTGCCCACAATTCAGGCGAGAATAGGGCATCCAGCCGTTGAAAATCAGGGGGGAGGGGGGATCTCAACTGCCTCTTTGGCGCACAAGGTCCATCTGATGCAATTTTCAGGTGGGTCTGTACACGAGTGAACAGCACGCCCACCTGTTTTGGGTGGGAGGCTGTTCAACTATGCAAAGTGGGGTACTACTCCATCTTTGCAAACTAGCACCCCATCTCCAACCTCTCTTTCTTCTCCAAAGTCCATATAAAAGGCTGGTTAACAAAATTGAGGCTCATGGAATAGGTGGGTCAGTGGCAACTTGGATAAGGAATTCGCTTAAGGAAAGATAACAGCAAGTTGTGGTAAATGGCTGTTTTTCAGACTGGAGGATGGCAGACAGTGGTGTTCCCCAAGGGTTAGTGCTGGGGCCACTGCTTTTTTTGATATATATAAATGACCTGGATATTGGAATACAGAGTAAAATTTCTAAATTTTCCGATGACACCAAACTTGGGGGTGTGGCAAACAGTGATGATGATACCAATAGGACATAGAAAGGCTAGCAGAATGGGCAGATGGAATTTAATACAGAGAAATGTGAGGTGATGCATTTTGGCAGAAGGAACAGGGAGAGGAAATATACACTTAATGGCACAGTTTTAAGAGTGTGCAGGGGCAGAGGGACCTGGGAGTTAATGTGCATAGGTCCCTGAAGTTGGCGGGACATATTGAGAGAGTGGTTAACAAAGCATATGGGATCTTGGGCTTCATTGGTATTGAGTACAAAAGTAGAGAAGTTATGCTAAACCTTTATAAAGTGCTGGTTAGGCCACAACTGGAGTATTGCGTCCAGTTCTGGTCACCACACTTTAGGAATGATGTGAAGGCCCTTGAGAGGGTGCAGAGTAGATTTACCAGAGTGGTTCCAGGGATCTTAGCTGAAGGGATTCGCAAAATTTCATATGTTCCCCCACCCGAAGATTAATTGGAGTTATTAAAGAAACCTTGGAGTGACTGTGTTTTAAAAATCCAGGGCCTCTCAAAATGGCTGCGGTCAGACACATGACAAAAGGGCCTGCGGCATCCATATGGATTTTCTGATAGCTTCACAGACTGCATGTTTAATTTGAACAATGCAGTGAGGCAAGCTCAGTTGTATTCACGCCCTGAGGCAGGTTATCAATTGTTTGCCTACACAATCTAAGTTCGGGCGGAGATAGTCCCAGTTGCTTGAGGAACATTCAGAACAATTGAGGAACATTCAGAACAATTGAGGAACATTCAGAACAATTAAGGACATTCAGAAAACAATGGAAAGGCAGTTGTGGTACTGATCGGTGCCATCAACGTAAATGGGCCAAAGTCAAGGTCCTCTTGTCTTACGTTTTCGAGCCCAAATCGGACAATGGAACGGACTGATGAGGCGCGATAATGACCCATTGCCGAGAGGATATAACTGGGGCGGTCCAGCACCTCTCTCTCTCTCTCTTCGCCTCGGCCCAGTGTCCTGTTTGTCTGCTAGCTACCAAGAAGGAAAACCATCTAGAAAGCATCGCAAGCACATTTCGACGGCAGCAGCGGGGCACAAGGGCCAGGCCTTTTCATCTGTTTCACCGGTGAGCATTATCTTTCTGGCCGTCACAAGACAACCTAGCTAGGTGTAAGGGTGGGAGTTAAAGGGGTATTACAAAATTGTGATTTTAGAATTTCTCCCTCGTTGTGTCCGTTTCTTCTCCCGTTAAGTGTAAAACTGTATTGCATCCATAGCGATTTCTTTTATCTTCTGTATAATACTGTTTTTCTTGTAAGTGTTAGCTTTTCTAATGAATAAACATTGGTTTTCCTTGCACCAATCCACTGGTCTGTTCGTTTGTCCTTGTTACCACTCGATAAGTCCTGAGCTCAGAATCAGGAAGGGGAAAGCGATTCGCAACCGCACAGCGGGCAGGGCAGCTCAGGAAAACATAACTGGCTGACCTACAATAAGCCCCTGGAACAAAACCCCCTACAGAAATGGCGAGCCAGCCAGGAGGTCAGGCGAAAGTGTGTAACAAGGCAGACAGTGGTGCGGAGGAGGAATCCGCAATGGAGGAAAGATTGTCTACCTATGTGTGCGGCAAGGTAAATATCGCAAAAAAGTGGGTGAGCGATATGTTAAAAGCCAAGCGTCCCCTAGAGGCAGCCGCCCAGTGGACGGCTAGTAAACAGCGCCGCAAGGGCATTGAAAAAGCGGTATGGCTTATGTGTTATAAAAAGCAGGTTCTGATACTGGACCAAGCAGTGGCCAGTAAGGAAACTAAAATAAGGCATTTGTCCCGGGAGCTGCAGGAAAAGGTTGCAGCGGAAGGGAAGGTGCTAGTGGCCCTGGAGGCTGTAAGCCAGGAGAGGGCAGCGATGGTCCGGGACCATTGGGGGAAGGTAGAGCACATGGAAAGCCAGGCCGCTGAAGTGCAGCGTGAGCACCAGGCCAGGGTAGAAAGGCTGGAAGGCAAGGTAGCTGAGCTGGAGGGGAGCGCTAGGTTCAGGGCAGAACACGTAGAATATCAGGCAAGAGAATGCAGGGAGAAAGAGAGGAGATTAAAGACGGAGATTGGCCACCTCACGGGGGAACTGAAGGCACAGGAGGAAAAGGTAGGCGAAGTAAAAGCAGCCTATAAGCTGGCCTGCGCTCGGGGGTTTGAGGAGGCAGATCATGGCCCCTGCAGGCAAGAAATAGAAAGCTTGAGCATGGCTTTAGCGAGGGCGAAGGGCATGGTATGCCTCATTAGCCCGAAGGCAGGCCAGTCGGATTTTACTGGCAACCCAAGCAGG
Source organism: Somniosus microcephalus (assembly GCF_052327205.1). Lineage (NCBI taxonomy): Eukaryota > Metazoa > Chordata > Chondrichthyes > Squaliformes > Somniosidae > Somniosus > Somniosus microcephalus. The sequence goes on from NC_140991.1 coordinate 109,491,917, forward strand.
GAAGTCCCACAGGCAGCTCCCAGAATGACACTGGTTAGGGAACCAGAGGTTTCACGGCCACCACCCATAGCCCCGAATTTTCAGGAGGTCTGGCAGCAAGGGGGGGTGGAGGATGAAGCATTAGGGGAGACCCAGCAAGCCCTGGTAGAGAGACCGGGACCGGGACCAGTGTACCCCCTCCGACAACGCAGGTATGGCCCGCCCGCCGATGGCGAGGACCTAGGGGCCATGCAGAACCAGTTTGTAGTGCCGCATGGCACCCAACAGCTCAGGGCCATGGTTAGCCATATCCCTAAGCTTACAGTGAAGGGAGACACCTCTCTACACTTCCGGGAGATAGAGCAGGCAGCGTGCGTTAATGACTGCGATGAAGCAGAACAAACAAAAATGCTGCTGTTTTCTCTGGGTAGTGACCTCCTCCAAACCTTATCAGATGAGTGCAAAAAGGGGCAGAAGGATTACGAGGAGTTAAGGGATGAGATGTTGGAGGCCATGGGACTAAATGACGGGAGTCCGTTCGCCCGGGTGGAAAAAACGGTACAGCTCCCCGGGGAGTCCCCACAGGCATTTGCAGACAGGCTGTGGCCAGTCTACCGGAGCGCATGCCCGGGAATGCCAGTGCGGGCATTCCTGAACAGAGATCAATTGGCCCATTGGCTCCGCTGTCTCACGACAAACTGCCTGCCCCAAATTCGAACTCAAGCTGCGGCCTGGTTTGACCCCCGAAGCCCCCAGACCACCGAAGAAACGGTGATCCGCCAGCTCACAGTAGCGTTTAGAAATATCAGGGGTATCGAGACGCCCCAACCCAAGGGGAAAGTCCATGAGGTTAAACCAGGGGCCCAGCATAAAAGGGAATGGCACCAGGAAGGGAATCGTCCCGCCCAGGCTAAGTTAAACTGCTATGGGTGCGGGAAGGACGGCCACTGGCGCAAAGATTGTAAAAACCCCTGGAAGGACACCAAGGGAAAGAATCCCCCCGCCCCAGCCCAAAAGGCAGCGACGGGGGAGGCAGAGACAGGAATTACCCCCACTGCCATGGAGTCATTTTTTGAGGCCATGCGATCTTTTATGGCCAGCCAGGGAAAAATAGCAGCCACTACCGGTGTGGTAGCTCCCTCAACCCCCTCTGACGAAGCCCCGCAATGACTGGAGCCCGCACAGCCTGTCTACCTGTGTGCTCTCCGGTATGATGGATGGAAGAGACCGCTCGTGCAGATGGAGGTAGAGAAGGTTAAAAGGACTTATTTGCTGGATACGGGGGCATCATGCACCGTGATCCATGCAGCTAACCCCACCAGCTCACCTCTGTCTAGCGGAGTTCCATACGTTCTATCGGGGTTCACCGGTAAGGAACAGGCGGGAGCATTCTCCAAGCCGCTCTCAATCCGCCTGGGCCCACTCCAAACCAAGTGGACGTGTGTCCTGGCGAGGTGGGAAGCGGAGGGAGGAAAGGGGATCCTCGGGGCTGACTTCATCGTGGGCCACGGGATCCTCGTGGACCTCCGAAATCATTGCCTTTGGGGAGCCGACACAGGTGAGGAGAATGGCGTGGTAGTTATCCCAGGAAAAGAAGGGAAGGGAACCCTGTGTACTATGAAGCCGAAAGGAGGTTACGACCTCGGGCTCATGGTGGAGGGTGTCCCGGAGGAATTTAAAGCATTCATGCAGGCTCACCTAGCTGCGTTCGCCACACACAAACACGACTGCGGGAGGGTCACTGGGTTTGAGGTCAGGGTAGACGGGGACCCCATGGCCCGGCCACAGAAGCAGTATAACTTTCCTAGAGAAGCAGAGCCCGATATGGAGATGGCCATATCCTCGTTGGTGCAGCAGGGAGTGTTGAGGCCCATAGCCACCCATGGTAATTCTCCGCTTTGGCCGGTCAAGAAACCGGACAATTCATGGAGAGCCACGGTGGACTATCGGGTGCTCAACAGCAATATCCCCGCGTGTGCCCCCACGGTGGCAGCAGTCGCCGACCTCATCGGAAGCATTCCAGCATCCGCGACTACGTTCATGGTGCTGGATATTTCGAATGGGTTTTGGTCGGTCCCCTTAAGGAGGGAAGACCAGTATAAGTTCGCCTTTACTTTTAAAGGGCAACAGTATACTTGGAACTGCTTGTCGCAAGGTTTTCATAACAGCCCCAGCATCTTTCACCAGTGCATGGCGAGTAGTTAAAAGGAATTTAGCCAGCCCACCCAATTGGTGCAGTATGTAGACGACCTGCTCTTGTTTACCGACTCAGTCGGAGAGCATGGCCCGCTACTGGCCGAATTGCTGGAGCTGCTCCAGAGTAAAGGGTTTAAGGTCAACCCAAAGAAGGCGCAGATCAGCCAGCGGGAAGTTAAATTCCTGGGTCTGACCGTCCGCGCAGGAGAACGAGCCATAGACAAGGCTAGGAGGGAAGCGGTCCAAGAGCTACCAGTCCCCAGTACTGTGAGGGGTGTGAGGTCGTTCTTAGGGCTAACCGGGTACTGCAGGGATTTTATTGAGGATTATGCAGCCACGGCAGCCCCTCTGCTCCGACTCCTACACAAGGGAGTGGAGTGGTCTTGGGATGAGGGGTGCCAGGCAGCATTTGTCCAGCTCAAGAGGGACCTGCAGACCGTACCAGCCCTGGGAGCGATAGATGGAGGGAGAGAGTTCTTTCTGGAGGTAGCGGCCAGCGGGGATAATCTCAGTGCCGTGCTGCTCCAGGAGCGGCACGGCAGGCTAAGACCCGTGGTCTACTCCTCCAGAGCACTCACTGACGTGGAAAGGAGCTAGTCAATTTGCGAGCGGTACCTTTTGGCCACGTATTGGGCCGTGAAAAGATCCTTGATCTTCACAGGCACCTCTCCTATCACCCTCCTCACGCATCACACGCCCACCCAGATGCTTCTGGACGGGAGGATTAAAGATGGGACAGTCAGCAGTGCCCGCATTGCACGCTGGACCCTCCTCCTTTCTCAGATGGATCTGAGGGTGAGGGGCCTTTGCGAGCCGAAGCTCGTGGCTAACATGGTATATCCCGGAACAGCCCATCAGTGTTCCATAGAAGGGGTATGGGAGGTGAACATTGGTCTACGGGCCGGGATACATCCCACAGGCCGTGAGATCTATGTAGACGGTTCCAGCATGGTATCCGCTGGTGAACGTCTCACGGGATGTGGAGTCTATGACCCATCAGCTAACATTGCCTTGGCGATCAAGCTCCCCAGCACCATGAGCGCCCAGCAGGCTGAACTGTCCGCTGTGGTGTACGTGGTTACCCACCCCGAAATCTTTCCCACCCCATACACGATTTGCTCGGACAGTATGTTCACTTGCAACTCGTGCACGGAATACCTGGCCATCTGGTCCCGTCGCGGATATACCTCCGCCGACGGGAGGCCCTTAACAGTAAAACCCCTGCTGGAGAAAATCCTGGCAGTCGTGGGGGAGGAAGGCGAGGTCTTCATCCACAAAGTGAAGGCCCACTCCTCCACAGAACCCCGCAGCCAGGGCAACCAGCAAGCCGACATGCTGGCCAAGGAGGGTGCCCGCACTGGCATTTTCTGGGACCCCTATGGGTCCGGGCCCGTGGCGGCAGTTAGAGGCAGGGGTGGGACCCAGAGGAACTTAGGGGTAGCATTAGCCCCGGATCTTAAAACGGTCCAAGCCCAGGACCCTGTCCTGAAAACCGTCACTAGCACAGTGAGCGAGGGTAGGAGGATAGAAGGCCCTTACGGCGTGGCAGCCCTCTCCATAAGAGAAGGCATGCTGTTCAAGGAAGGACAGTGGGTAGTACCCCAGCAGCACCGGAGGGAGTTCCTTCAACTGGCCCATGAAGGGCCGGGAGCAGGACACCCCGGGCCTGAGGCCACCTGGCAGTGGGTGGAACAGGCGGGATGGTGGCCAGGACTCCGGGAAGATGTCCGTGAGTTCTGTGCTAGCTGTCTTGTATGCGCTGCAAATAACCCCGACCCCCACAGAAGGAAGGTGCCCATGGGACACGTTAGGAGGGTAGAGGGACCATGGCAGTCGATCCAGATCGACTACATCGGGCCCCTGCCCACCACCCAGGGAGGCTACAAATACTGCCTCGTCCTGGTGGACGTGTTTTCCAAGTGGGTTGAGGCCTTCCCCTGTAGAAAAGCCACAGCATTAGGGACTGCAAGGATCTTGGTATGGGAGGTGTTCTCGCGGTGGGGGCTACCCCAGTTTGTGGAGTCCGACCAGGGAAGCCACTTCACCGGCCGGGTCATGCAGAATACCCTTATGCTGCTTGGTATTCAGGGGAAGTGGCACGTAGCCCACAATCCACAGTCCTCAGGGATTGTGGAACGCATGAACCGCACCGTCAAAGAAAGGCTGAGGAAGGAGACAGTGGACTCGCCCCAAAAATGGGCAGAGGTCCTGCCTCTAGTCCTCATGGGGATCCGGGCCAGTCAGTCAAAGAGTACGGGGTATTCCCCGCACGAGCTCATGACCAGTAGGGTCATGAGAACCCCCACCCATGTCCTAGCCCCAGTTCTTACTGAAGGGCAGCTTTGGGAGGTAAACCGGGATAAATTTGCCCGAACACTCCTTGAGCGCCTGAAGCAGATTTACGAACAGGCAGCAGGTAGTATGGGGAAGCAGCATCGGAATAACCGATTGCTGCTCGAGCCTAACAAAAGTCATCAGTGGGAGATAGGGGACCAGGTAATGGTGAGGAACTACGCCCGAGTAGGGAGTTTGGAGCCACTGTACATGGGACCCTATAGCATAGTAGATAAAGCCAGCCCCATGGTTTACGCCGTAAAATTGCCCCGGCGGACGAAATGGTTTCATATAAACCAATGTAAGCTGTTTAGACCGGAGACGAAAAAGCAGGCAGCTGGGATCCAACCCGAGGTTAGAAATCCTCAGCTCCCAGCAGGTCCCAGCTCACAGGCAGCACATGCAGGCGCTGTCGCGTGTGTCAGGGGAGGAGTCACCCAGGCCCCTGTCCAAACCACTCCCCCTCTCTTCTGGGACTCAGATGGGGAGGAGGAGGAGCCCGAGGCAGGTAGCCCCGCCCCCAACCCAGGTTTTGAACCTGGAGGGGAAAACTCCCAGCCACCGGCAGCAGGCAGCGAGGGGTTGCTTGTCCCCAGCTCAGACTTGGGAAGGGAGGAGCCACAGGGGAAAAGCCCCCAGCCAGCGAGGACTGTGACCCACAGCAAGGGTCCGCTCACCAGGGTAGCCCCACCAATAGCACTTCCTAGGAGGTCTCCTCGGACACCCCAGCCTAGGAAGACATGGTCGCCGGCTCCCCAGTTTAAAGGGGCTACCTCCCATGTTAAAGTTAAGTCGAAAGACAAAGGTCCTCAGCCAGCAGTCGTGGGCTGTGAGGGACCGGAAGTAAAGGTCAGTACAGCCATGCCGCAGGGAGCAGCCTGCAGCAGTCCTGACAGAATTTGAGCTGGCCGCTCGGAGACGGGCGGCGGATGTATATAACTTTAGCAGTTAAGTTTGTAGTTTTAAGTTAGGATGTTTAGGTTAATTATAAGGTGTGGAACCGTAGTGTAATTTTAAGATGGAACCGTTCCAGTGTTGTCTACGTGAGCCGAGGTCGAGGGACCCGCTCACACTTCACCCGAGCCAGGAAGTCTACAGGGAGCCCGGCTAGATGTTCTTTATCTTTTACAGGGAATTAAAAGGGAATGTTCGGAGGCGTGATCCTGCTCGCCCTGTCTGGGCTGAGCCTCGCGAGAAGGGGTGACACCGAGGACCACCACATCTTCGGATGCTCCGGAAAAATGGCGCCCCTAGCCCACGATGGGAGTGGCCTACGCGAGGCAGATGAAATCACCTTGTACACTCACGAGGGGAGCTGGCCCGGATGGCTGGGGTCAAATTCGACCCAGTACTCGAGCCAGACCAGTTTTTCATATGGGGAGACCTCCCTCCAGTGCCCGAGGATACGAATTGTCACCCCAAGGATTAGCGTCACCGTGGGAACAGGAATATGTTTGTCATGTAAAGGCAGCATTCCCCTGGATAGGTGGTGGTGGCTTAGAAAATTAAGTAAGGATATGGGGAACCCCAGGGTAGAATGGGAGAGGTTAGGGAATAACACCCACAGGACCATCACAGGGACCCAGGGAGGGTTAAGTGTGTGCTGGGACAAATGGTGGGAACCGGATCAGGGGATCTATGTCTGTATGTGGGGTTCAGAGAAGGTCTGCCCCACAGGCATTTCCATCATTTTCCGCAGCCAGTGGCAAGATAACGGGAGGGGGATGGATTGGGAATCGCGCCTGGACGCATGCGCGATCCCATACTCCCCAATCTCGGTTAATGCCACTGAATTAGCGACCCGTCCCCGACAGCCCCTGCCCAAGGCCCCGATGTCACAGACTGTAGCAGAGGGATGCCCCACCACCACCAAGGGACCAGGGAACGGCCTGGTGCTGATACCCACAGACCAGGTGCTGTATCAAGGGGTGCATTACGCGGTGGCCTCGGTGATTTTAAATCTCACAGAGGTGCACTTGCCCGCGTGGTGCCCTGCAGAGATGGCCAAACTATATCAAGCCCTGTTAAAAGAAACGTTTCAAAGGTTTTATGAATTCGATTTTTCGGAGGTCGATAAGACCAAATTATATACGCATAGCCGCGAGGCTGGGGACTGGGTGGGGAGACAAAAGAGGGGTAGTGTTAACGATGTGTTAACGGGTTTTAATACGGGGTCTTCGGTCATTAATAGTTTAGATGACATTGAACTGCAGTCGCAGATCAACGGTTTGAAGGCCCAGTTAAAGAAGGTTTTGACTGATGAGAATAAGGTGGTGGGTTCGGAACTGCACGAAGACCAGGCCATGACTCTCCATTTAAAGGAGATCATAGTGGAGCTGGAGAAGCATGCAAAGATGGTGAATGCGCTCATTAGGGAGGAACGGAATGCGTCAGACCAGGCGACGCAAAACGAGGTGTGCGTTTTGTACGGGGCATGGTTGCTAGGCGAGGGCCGCAATAATCTGGAGGATCTAAAACAAGGTTTGGTCCCGTCCTGGATCAGCAACAAGCACCTCGCAGCCCTCCACCCTTTTGAGAACACATTAAGTCCGTGCCAGCTCCGCCTAGCTTCTGAGGCCTACCCAGTCCCAGTGGACTGTGGGCGTTCCAACCACACCATCATAGGGATAGTTGTAAGGATGCCAGTCATGGGCGGGACGGCCCGACCTGCGCCGGTATACAGGGTGGAGAACATTGGAGTCATTCAGGGGGGTGCACACATTCGTTTTACAGCGGTCCCGCCCTACGTCATAAAGTGGGAGCATGCTATGACAGGTACTGACCTCTCGGGGTGCCGTAGCCGGGGATTGTAGTGTATGTAACCGTTCCACCTTTAAGAGAACTATTTTAAGAGTTGCACTACTTTATCTTGGCTGCTGTATACTGTAATACCGGTGGTGACCACACCGGTATATAAGTGCTGTGTAATGATTTATTGGGCAGTTCCGCCCTGACCTTCAACTAGTAAAGACCTGTTAAAGTTTACTCTTGTGGTCTGTGTAGTAATTCTCAATATAACACACAGACTTAACAGTGGCGACGAGTACGATCTTACCCTGCGGCAGAGGTACATCCAAGGCAGTTTAACGGGCGTTGAGAAGAGGCATCCGCCCTCATCATTCTGCTGAGAGAAGACTCGAGTCTGCAGAGCAAAGGAAGAATTCTGACACGAAGCCTTCCATCAGCAACAGGCAGTGATCATCCCTTCTATCACGGTGGTGGGTAAGCCGATCAGCGACGAGCAGCAAGTCGGCCACGTTGGCTGTGAAATAGGGGAGGGAAGAACGGAGGAGATAAGGGTGGAGAACTCGACCACGGCCGGGGAAAAGAGCCGGACAGAAGTCGGGGCCAGAGGCGCTGAGACTGGGGCAGCGTAAGGCACGGAAGCCACGGTGAATGCAAACGCAGCCGGTGTGAGAGACCGGGCTGCAAGCGGGCTGGGAGACGCAACAGCATCGAGAGAGAGCTCGACCGCGACCGGTGAAAAAGGCCGGGCAGCTACCGAGGCCGCGAGGCGCAGCGACCGGGTCAGCGTAAGGCGCGGGAGAAAATAAAAAAAAACGCGGAGAACTCAGCCGCAGCCGGGGGAAAGGACCGGACTGCAAGAGGGGCTGGGAGGCACGATTTGAAAACCGCTGGGGAGGGCGAACGCAGCAATACGGCAATCGCCATTACAGCCAGCGGGGGAGAAAGGCAAACGCGGGAAACCGCCATTTTAGTAGGCGGGGAAGAAGACAAGCGCGGGAAACCGCCATTTTGAAAAAAAAAAGTTAAAGAAAAATTTCTTTTTGTTCTCAAGAAGATTGCGAGGATGCCTAAGCGTGGTAACATCAACGATTTCGATCCCGATGTTGAAGATTGGGCCACGTATGTAGAACGCATAGAGATATATTGTAAGGCAAATAAAATATCAAATGAAGATAAAGCACTAACCTTACTAAACTCAATGGGTGCGAAGACATACGGGCTATTGAAGCATCTTCTATCACCAGCTAAACCGGCGGATCAGACTTTCGCTAATATTGTTGCTGTCCTGAAGGATCATTTGAACCCCACACCACTGATGTTAGCGGAACGATTTAAATTTTATGCGAGAACGCAACTGAAAGAGGAAAGCAACGTGGAGTACTTAATTGAACTGCGTAAGCTAGCGAAATACTGTCAGTTTGGGGAAGGACTGACAGAGGCACTGAGAGACAAATTCGTGTGCGGATTGTCGAAAGAAGGAACACAAAAGCGGCTACTTGAAGAGAATGATCTTACACTTGATAAGGCTGTCTCTATTGCAGCATCGCACGAAGCCGCAGTGAGAGGCACTGCGGAAATGCAGCTGAAGGCAGCGGTACTCAGCGTAGATCAAATGGCTTTGGGTACAACGAAATGTTATCGTTGTGGGAAGACAACACACGATCAGAACCAATGCTGGTTTAAAAACCAGGAATGTAGAAAATGTGGCAAGCTTGGTCACATAGCTAAAGTATGCCGGTCAGGAAAGAAGACCAGCAACAAAAAGTCACCGCAGGAAAAGTGCCGCAAGGTACACAAGGTGGCTGAGAAGAGTTCGGATGAACAGAATTCGGATTCAGACTCCAACAGCAAGGAACTGGGTAGTCTGAGAATTCACAATGTGAGTAAGGAAGCTGACCGACAAACTATCTGGGTCACCCTGCAGATAGCAGGAGTCCAAGTGAAGATGGAATTGGACACCGGATCGGCGTTGACGGTCATGAATAAGCAAGATTACAAAAGGTTATTCACACATATTCCTCTACGGGATACGGAGATAGTATTAAAGACATACACGGGGCAAAGAGTATACCCCATCGGAAGGATAAAAGTCAAGGTGGTACACAAGGGCAAAGAACACCAAGGAATGGACATATATGTACTACCTGAGGGAGGTCCACCACTTCTGGGACGGGAGTGGACCAGGAAAATAAATATGGACTGGCACTCCCTAAAAGCAATAACGGGAGATTCCGGAAAAAGAAAAGATGTCAAACCTGCACGATTGTCCAGAATATTGGATGAGGGCATATGCAGCAGTGACAGTGACAAAGCAGAGAGTGAGAACTCGGTGAAGACAATCAGCTCAGACCCTGGAACTGATGATGGTAAGACCAGCCCATGTGCAAAAGACAAGTCTAAAATGGACTTGCAGACTAATGATGGAAAAACGAAGGAGTGTATAAATGCTTCAAGAGAGAACAAAGTATCAGAACAGAATTCCACTGAACAACAACAACATAGTTTGACAGAGAATTCTGAGTCTGTCCAGTCTACAGACATGCACATTTCTGAGGAACACCGGGCTCGAACTCAACTCAATCTCAAACTACAACAGCAATTAGAACAAATGATTCGCCGTTTTGAGCAAGAGATGAAGGCAAAGAAAAAGTTCTTTGACACAGAGTTGGAGAATCTGGGAAGACAGCAGAAGCAGCTGATTGAGAAAATGGAGCAGGAACACACAAACCGTCTGCGCGAGGAGGCCAAACGAATCAAAGCTGAGCAAGAAAGGGAATATGTCGAATTCATCGATCAGTTGAAAGCTAAGAAGAAAGAGCACCCTTTTGTGAGCAGTGTCAGCAGTAATAAGCCACTCAGGGAATTGGTGGCAGAGGCAAAAACTGAAGATGCTGCAGAGATCAAGTTTGTTGCTGAAAGCGCTACTTCCAGAGCTTTGCTTCGAATTAAAGAATTGCCAGTTAAAATTGTGAAACCCTTAAGAGAGAAGATTGACATGGGGAAACATCGTGTCATTTTCGAATGCAAGGTTTCCAGGCCAAATGCTGCTGTTAAGTGGTATTACAAAGACAAAGAGATTCATCCCAGTAATAAATATGAGATTGTGAGTGAAGATGTGTACAGGAAGCTCGTTATTAATAATGTCGCTTTTGAAGATGAAGGCAACTACATGTGCGACACCATAGGTGACCAAAGCACAGCAAAGTTATATGTAGAAGAGCAATCAATTGCCATCATTAAACCCATATGTGATGTGGAAGTGTCAGAGCCAAGTGACGCCATTCTTGAGTGTGAGCTTTCAGTTGCTGACGTGAAGCCTCCAAAATGGATACTAAATGGTGAAATTCTTCATGCTTCTGAAGATGTGGACATTGAGCATCGTGGCACTATTCATCGTCTCACTCTGAAAAAAACAACTTGTAAGATGACCGGCTTGCTGCAGTTTATTGCAGGGAAATCAAAATCTGAGGCGAGGCTGACTATTAAAGAGCCTCCGTCAAAGGTAGTCAAAGAACTACAGAACATTACAGTGGAAGAGAAGCATTCTGCTACTTTGAGCTGTGAGTTTACCCCTACTCCCAAGATGGTCAGATGGTACAAAGACCAGAGTTTAATCGAATCTTCTGACCGTTACAAATTTAAACAAAATAAGAATGTGATAGAACTTACCATTACAAATCTCACACCCAAAGACTCTGGTGAATATAGCTGCAAATCAAGTAATGCACAGACCACAGCCACACTCACAGTTGAAGCTCCAAAAATAGAAATAATAAACCATTTGGAGGACGTAGATACTGAGGAGGACAGCAATCTAGTATATTCATGTGAGTTGTCCCATGATGATGAAGATGATGACTCATCTGAACCATTATCACCCCTATCAGATCACGCACGTGATCCCTCCGAACTGAGCCAAATCAGTCTGGAAGCAGAAAAACTTCCCAAGGTACTCGAGCCTTTAGAAGTCAACAATGCTGGTTCTGAAGTTACGGAAATTCAAGCTGTTAAGTCCAGTGAAGGACTATTAGATGAGTCACCCCAGCAACAAAAACCTACTACACCACTGAAAACTACTACACCACCGAGGCGCTATCCGGACCGAGTCAGGAGGCGCAGGAGGCGCCGCCTCAGAGACTGAATCTGTGAACTGTTTTACATGAAGTTGTGTATATATGTTATGATGCTATGTTTAATGGGAAATATATACTGTTAAGCTAAAAAGGGAGGATTGTAGTGTATGTAACCGTTCCACCTTTAAGAGAACTATTTTAAGAGTTGCACTACTTTATCTTGGCTGCTGTATACTGTAATACCGGTGGTGACCACACCGGTATATAAGTGCTGTGTAATGATTTATTGGGCAGTTCCGCCCTGACCTTCAACTAGTAAATACCTGTTAAAGTTTACTCTTGTGGTCTGTGTAGTAATTCTCAATATAACACACAGACTTAACAGGGATCACACATAATCCTGTGTCCCCAGCACTTGAACGCCTATTCAAATCCACAGTGCGGGTTCAGAGCTGCTGACGCGAAGCCTATAAACTGCACCATGGAAGCCATGGCACAAGGCCATGTCCCCCCCCAGGTGGCGTATATAGGAGGTGGGACATACTGCATCACCACAGCAGTGTCCCACTACCAGCACGGTCAGCACAGCTGGTGTGCGGTGAGTGACAGCAGTTTCTGCTTTAAACCCGAGGCAGAAGTTCAAGTGGCACAGTCACGAATTGTCCCCATCCCTGAACCATCCACTGTTCACCTCACTGTGAAAGAAAATTTCACCAACCTCCAAAAGTATGTAGCCCACTTCGGCTATCAGATCCCCCCTCTCCCAGAACACCTCGTTAAACTATTAAAAGCAGTAGTGGTTTCCCAAAAACACTTTTACACGCTGGAACAGAAGACTGTCCAGATAGGGACTGATATTCTCAGTATTACGACCCCACCCTGGTGGGACATCTTTGAGAATATAGAGGTCCCCTCCTGGATTCGTCTGGCATTGCACATACTAGTAACCTGTCAGCTCGGGATCGTCCTCTACTTGGTTTGCGTCCAGTGTAGGAAAAGGAGTCCCGAGGTGGTAGTTAGAACACAAAGGGTATGGAAGGACCAGTATGCTCGGGTAGACGGAACACCCGTGTGAGTTCTGTGATGCATCACTTGCATCGGGTGACTGTCTGTGTGGAGTTTGCACATTCTCCCCGTGTTTGCGTGGGTTTCCTCCGGGTGCTCCGGTTTCCTCCCACAGTCCAAAGATGTGCGGGTTAGGTTGATTGGCTATGATAAATTGGCCCTTAGTGCTAGGGGGATTAAATACGTGGGGTTATGGGGATAGGGTGGGATATGTGTTGATGTAGGGGTTACGGGGATCGGGTGGGATATGTGTCGGTGCAGGCTCGATGGGCCGAAATGGCCTCTATCTGCACTGTGGGGTTTCTGTGATTCTGTGAGTGATGGCAGCCTGTTTCATTATTTTAATAAAGAATGCATAGTATGTGAAATACTGTTTCATCCAAAGTGGTGCAGGGGTATTTGGACCCCTCCGTGCTGGGATTGTTGTAATTCAACCTTGTTTTCTATCCGAATGCCTGCCGTACACTGGGGCTCTCTCCAAGTAAGGGAATGTATGTGTCGAGGGATTGGGGATAGGTAATAAAGGGGAGGGTTGTTTGCGGCGGTCAGAAATTTTGCTCACCTTGAATGGACACTTCAAGCAAGTTTAAGTATCCACAGGGGGGACTGAAGGGATTCGCAAAATTTCATATGTTCCCCCCCCGAAGATTAATTGGAGTTATTAAAGAAACCTTGGAGTGACTGCGTTTTAAAAATCCAGGGCCTCTCAAAATGGCTGCGGTCAGACACATGACCAAAGGGCCTGCGGCATCCATATGGATTTTCTGATAGCTTCACAGACTGCATGTTTAATTTGAACAATGCAGTGAGGCAAGCTCAGTTGTATTCACGCCCTGAGGCAGGTTATCAATTGTTTGCCTACACAATCTAAGTTCGGGCGGAGATAGTCCCAGTTGCTTGAGGAACATTCAGAACAATTGAGGAACATTCAGAACAATTGAGGAACATTCAGAACAATTAAGGACATTCAGAAAACAATGGAAAGGCAGTTGTGGTACTGATCAGTGCCATCAACGTAAATGGGCCAAAGTCAAGGTCCTCTTGTTTTACGTTTTCGAGCCCAAATCGGACAATGGAACGGACTGATGAGGCGCGATAATGACCCATTGCCGAGAGGATATAACTGGGGCGGCCCAGCACCTCTCTCTCTCTCTCTTCGCCTCGGCCCAGTGTCCTGTTTGTCTGCTAGCTACCAAGAAGGAAAACCATCTAGAAAGCATCGCAAGCACATTTCGACGGCAGCAGCAGGGCACAAGGGCCAGGCCTTTTCATCTGTTTCACCGGTGAGCATTATCTTTCTGGCCGTCACAAGACAACCTAGCTAGGTGTAAGGGTGGGAGTTAAAGGGGTATTACAAAATTGTGATTTTAGAATTTCTCCCTCGTTGTGTCCGTTTCTTCTCCCGTTAAGTGTAAAACTGTATTGCATCCATAGCGATTTCTTTTATCTTCTGTATAATGCTGTTTTTCTTGTAAGTGTTAGCTTTTCTAATGAATAAACATTGGTTTTCCTTGCACCAATCCACTGGTCTGTTCGTTTGTCCTTGTTACCACTCGATAAGTCCTGAGCTCAGAATCAGGAAGGGGAAAGCGATTCGCAACCGCACAGCGGGCAGGGCAGCTCAGGAAAACATAACTGGCTGACCTACAATAAGCCCCTGGAACAAAACCCCCTACAAGCTGCAAGGACAGGTTGGAGAAGTTGGATTTGTTTTCATTAGAGCAAAGAAGGTTGAGGGGTGATTTGATAGAAGTGTACAAGATTATGACGGGTTTGGATAGGCTAGACGGGGAAAGGCTATTCCCACTAGTTGTTGGTACAAGGATTAGGTGACACAGATTTAAGGTTTTGGGCAAGAGGGGGGGATATGAGGAAAATTTTGATGACCTGGAATTCACTGCCGACAGAAGTGGTGGAAGCAGAGACACTCAATGTTTTCAAGGGGAGACTGGATAGGCACTTGAGGGAAATAAACTTGCAGGGCTACGGGGATAGAGTGGAGGAATGGGACTGACTGGATTGCTCTACAGAGAGTCGGCACAGACTCGATGGGCCGAATGGCCTCCTTCTTTGCCATTATGACCCCATGACTCTATGAATGTGTTGTCGCCTCCCAAATCCATGCCCATCTTTCCCGGAACTCCATGTTTGAAACCCTCCAATTCAGTTTCCGCCCCTGCCACAGTACCAAAAAGGCTCTCATCAAAGTCACAAATTACATCCTTTGTGACTATGACAAAGGTAAACTATCCCTCCTCGTCCTTCTTGACCTGTCTGCAGCCTTTGACACGGTTGACCACTCCATCCTCCTCCAACGCCTCTCCACCGTCGTCCAGCTGAGTGGGACTGCACTTGCCTGGTTTCATTCTTATCCATCTAAAATAAAAACAGAAAATGCTGGAAATACTCAGCAGGTCAGGCAGCATTTGTGGAGAGAGAAACAGAGTTAACGTTTCAGGTCGATGATCCTTCATCAGAACTAGAAAAAGTTGGAGATGGAACAGGTTTTTAAGCAAGTGTAGGGGCAGGGAAAGGGGGGAGGGGACGAAAGAACAAAAGGGAAGGTCTGTGATGGGCTGGAAGGCAGGAGAGATTGAGAGACAAAAGGGATGATGGTGCAAGGCAAAAGGAGATGGTAATGGGACAAGTTAAGAAACAATGGATGAGGTGTGAATGGTGATGGCAGAATGATCAACAGCTGCCATGTGAGAGAGAGAGAAAAGGAAAAAAAAGATAGGGGCAGAGGTTATGGTCTGAAATTGTTGAACTCGATGTTGTGTCCAGAAGGCTGTAAAGTGCCTAATCGAAAGATGAGGTGCTGTTCCTCGAGCTTACGCTGAGCTTCATTGGAACAGTGTAAGAGGCCGAGGAGAAAGAGGTCAGAGTGGGAAGGGAGTGGAGAATTAAAGTGACAGGCAACCAGAAGCTTGGGGTCACCCTTACAGACTGAACGGAGGTGTTCCACAAAGCGGTCACCCAATCTGTGTTTAGTCTCCCCAACGTACAGGAGACCACATCGTGAGCAGCGAATACAGTATACTAAATTGCAAGAAGTACAAGTAAATCGCTGTTTCACCTGGAAGGAGTGTTTGGGGCCCTGGACAGTGGGAAGGGTGGAGGTAAAAGGGCAGGTGTTGCATCTCCTGCGCTTGCACGTGAAGGTGCCAGGCAAAGGGGAAGGAGTGTTGGGGGTGATAGAGGAGTGGACCAGGGTATCGTGGAGAGAGTGGTCCCTTCGGAATGCTGAAAGGGGAGGTGAGGGGAAGATGTGTTTGGTGGTGGGATCACACTGGAGGTGACGGAAATGGTGGAGGATGATCTGGTGAATGTGGAGGCTGGTGAGGTAAAAGGTGAGGACAAGGGGAACCCTATCGTGGTTCCGTGAGGGAGGGGAAGGGGTGAGAGCAGAAGTGTGGGAAATAGAACGGATACGATCAATGGTTGTGTCAACCCAGTAGAGGGGTATCCTCGGTTGAGGAAAAAGGAAGACTTCCCTCTCCCTAGCATCTGTCTGAGGCTGAACCAGACTGTTTGCAACCTTGGTGTCACATTTGACCCTGAAATTAACTTCCGACCTTATCCATCTAATCGTAGCCAGAGAATCACCTACAATGGCTTCTCTTCCTGCACCAGCATCGTTACCTCTGGTGTCCCCCAAGGATCTATCCTTGGCTCCCTCCTATTTCTATCTTCATTCTGCCCCTCGGCAACATCATCTGAAAACATGTCAGTTTCCATATGTGCGCTGATGACACCCAACTCTACTTCATCACCAATTTTCTCGACCCCACCACTGTCTCAAATTGTCAGACTGCTTGTCCAATATCCAGTACTGGATGAGCAGAAATTTCCTACAATTAAGTATTGGGATGACCGAAGCCATTGTCTTCGGCCCCCGCCACAAACTTCATTCCCTAGCCACCGACTCCATCCCTCTCCCTAACATCTGTCTGAGGCTGAACCAGACTATTCGCAACCTTGGTGTCATATTTGACCCCGAAATGAGCTTCCGACCTCATATCCACGCCATAAATAAGAATGCCTATTTCCACCTCCATAACATCACCTGTCTCCGCCTTTGCCTCAGCTCATCTGCTGCTGAAACCCTCATCCATGCCTTTGTTATCTCTAGTCTTGACTATTCCAACACAGTCCTGGTTGGCCTCCCACATTCTACCCTACGCAAACTTGAGATCATGCAAAACTCGGCTGCCCATGTCCTAACTCGCTCCAAGTCCCGTTCACCCATCACCCTGGTGCTCGCTGACCTTCATTGGCTCCCAGTTAAGCAATGCCTAGATTTTAAAATTCTCGTTCATGTTTTCAAATCTCTCCAATTGCCTCAGCCCTCCCTATCTTTGTAATGTTCTCCAGTCCCACAACCCCCCCCGAGATATCTGCGCTCCTCCATTCCTGGCTGCTTGAGCATCCCTGATTTTAATCGCTCAACCATGGATGGCCGTGCCTTCAGCTGCCTAGTCCCCAAGCTCTGGAATTCCCTCCCTAAACTTCCCTACCTCTCTACCTTTCTTTCCTACTTTAAAATGCTCCTTAATACCGCCCTCTTTGACCAAGCTTTTGGTCAATTGCCCAAATTTCTCCTTATGTGGCTCAGCATCAAATTTTGTTTTATAACACTCCTCTGAAGTGCCTTGGGACGTTTTACTACGTTAAAGGTGCTATACTTGTTGTTGTTGTTGTAGGACCCTGAGTGGCAGAGTGTGCGCCATGCATGTGCTACCAAAAGGTACTAGGCAGTGAGTAGCCTAACTAGCGTCCCTTAAAGGGAACACTGGTGGCTGCTCCACAAAAGGGCCACAAACTTTTTTTTTCTTGAATTCTGTGGGGCCAGGAGGTGCAAGTGTGCTTGTACTGGCTCCACAAAAATATTGCAACGCACTGTTGGCCCAGGGTTACCCCATCTGCTCCTGCCTGCCCCCCAAGCCTGACGTGCCAGCCAGCTCAGCATAGGAGCTGGATGATTTCCCACCCTCCCACAACTGGCGATATGGTTTGAGCTTCTCGATGCCGCCTTTAAGCAGCCAGTGCAGCCGTTCTACTGACTTTGCACCCGTTTCGGGCGGAAGTTGATGATTCCGTCCAGTCTGGTTTATCCCGGTGCTTCCCATCAGTGAATGTACACAATGGCCCAGTAATTCGGGTCCCAACGCGTGAGTACGGACGGGGTACTCACGCGTGGGCCCGATGGAAGTGCCGGTTTTCAGCATGCACAGCGCATGCGCGGAAAACCGGCATTTCCTTTCCTCTGAACCAAGGGGTTCAGAGGTCGAATGCGTGCGTGCGAGAGTCTGCGCGTGCGCACTGAAATTCCTTTTTTTTTAAAGGTTTGCCCGTGCAATAAGGCCTCAACTTTTTACGAATGAAAAAAGCAGATGTAAGGACTTAGTTTTCAAAGGTAAGTGGTCTAATAATTAAAGTTAGAATTTTTTTTCCACAGGTTTATTATTTTTAAAGACTTTACAGTAAAGTAAGTGTATTTTTAGACCCGATTTCTTAAAAAAAATTTTTTTTCAGAAATTTGAATAATTGTTTAAAATAGTTTTTTTTACAGTTATTAATAGTTCATTTAATTAGTGGGATGTTTTTTTAACTTTTATTTGAAGTTTAAGTACTGTTTTGGGCGCCCGGAGTTTTCATGAGTTTGACAGTTCTTACTATCAAACTCATGAATGAACTTTTGCAACCTCTGATTGGTTGCCCAGTGCTCACGTGATTCCAGCCGGCTCATCGAACTAACTACGCCGCTGGATCACGCAAGCACCGTGCGCCGGGAGCTGAACCGGGCCACTGACAGGAAATCCACGCAGGGCCAGGCTTCAACTGTCGGCGCGCTATGTAAGTGTAGGTCGGATCTTGCACTCGCAGGAAGCCCCCGACACCAATTTCTGGGCCAATGTGTGTCTTTTAATTCCTAACCAGGTTTCCTTATACGCGTCTCCTCAGTGAGAGGAGGAAGTGAGGTTAATGGCTGCTGGACGTCAGCCTCTAGGATGGAAGTGAGTCAATAGATGTCCCTGTGACTACAGGTTCCTGTGGTGATATTAGTGTGGTGGCTACATGGACATGAGATTAGGCAGACATTTTATGTAAAGAATTCATGTCAGGAAGCAATAATTATAAATAAAAAACACTGAGTGTGATGCTGTATAAACCATGTGCATCACAGTTGAATGAATAACATTGGTTATGGTATGAGTGAATTACTTTTTTTGTTTGACTTCCCCTCCTCATTTGAAGGCATTTTGGGACATGGCTCCATGACCATTGCCTGCCCTCTAGTACCTCATCCAATGCCTATTGCTGATGGGTGTCTGTAGGCTATTTGATCACCGGGGCACTTTCTAGTAGGAGTCATAGATACTATTCATGTCTTTCTGATCTATAGCCAAAGGGTCTTGAGGCCAATTATAGTAGCCCAATTGCAGGCTCCCTTAACTGAAATAAGACAGCATAGACCAAGGATTTAAACAGGATCCTTCCTGGTTTGTATGGCTCAATTCCCAACTTCAGTTTCCTGGGACCTCAAAATTATATTTCTTTCCTCTCTTTTTGTCTTTCCTTCCTTCTACAATCAACAGGCTTTCAAATTCAAACTTGGTGCACCTAACCTAACTAGTCCTCACTGTCTCCTAGATGTCTCCTCGCGGCTGGAGAAGAACTTGGAGTGGGAGGGGGAGGATCCAGTTGTCATGGTCCAAGTAGGAACCAACAACATAGGTAAAACTAGGAATGAGGTTATGCTGAGATAGTTTGAAGAGCTAGGGTCGAAAGTAAAATGCAGGTTTTAGAAACTTGCAAAGGATGACTAAAAAAATAATAAAGAGGGAGAAAATAGATTATGAGAGTGAACTAGCAAGAAATATAAAAACAGACAGTAAGAGCTTCTACAAGTGTATATAAAGGAAGAGGGTAGCTAAAGTAAACGTTGGTCCCTTAGAGGATGAGACTGGGGAATTAATAATGAGAAACAAGGAAATGGCAGAGACTTTGAATAAATATTTTGTATCTGTCTTCACGGTAGAAGACGCAAAAAGCATCCCAATAATAGTGGAAAATCAAGGAGAAAAGGGGAGGGAGGAACTTAAAACAATCACTATCACTAGAGAAAAAGTACTAGGCAATCTAATGGGACTAAAGGCTGACAAGTCTCCTGGACCTGATGGCCTGCATCCTAGGGTCTTAAAAGAAGTGGCTGCAGAGATAGTGGATGCATTAGTTGTAATCTTCCAAAATTCCCTAGATTCTGGAAAGGTCCTAGCGGATTGGAAAACCGCAAATGTAATGCTCCTATTCAAGAAAGGAGGGAGACTGAAAGCAGGAAACTATAGGCTAGTTAGCCTATCATCTGTCATTGGGAAAATGCTGGAATCCATTATTAAGGAAGTAGTAGCAGGACATTTAGAAAATCATAATATAGTCAAGCAGAATCAACATGGTTATATGAAAGGGAAATCATATTTGACAAATTTATTAGAGTTCTTTGAGGATGTAATGAGCAGGGTGGATAAAGGAGAACCAGTAGATGTAATGTATTCAGATTTCCAAAAGGCATTCAATAAGAAGCCACATACAAGGTTATTGCACAAGATAAGAGCTCATGGGGTTGGGAGTAATATATTAGCATGAATAGAGGATTGGCTAACTGACAGAAAACAGAGTCGGGATAAATGGCTCATTTTCAGATTGGCAAACTGTAACTAGTGGGGTGCCACAGGAATCAGTGCTGGGCCTCAACTATTTACAATCTATATTAATGACTTGGGTGAAGGGACTGAGTGTACTGTTGCCAAATTTGCCCACAATACAAAGATAGGTGAGAAAGCAAGTTGTGAGGAGGACACAACGAGTCTGCAAAGCTATATAGATAGGTTAAGTGAGTGGGCAAAAATTTGGCAGATGGAGTATAATGTGGGAAAATGTGAGGTTATTCACTTTGGTAGGAAGAATAGGAAAGCAAAATATTATTTAAATGGAGAGAGACTACAGAATGCTGCGGTTCAGAGGGATTTGGGTGTCCCCGTACATGAAACACAAAAAAGTTAGCATACAGGTACAGTAAGTAATTAGGAAGGTAAATGGAATGTTGGCCTTTATTGCCGTGGGGATGGAGTTTAAAAGTAGGGAAGTCTTGCTACAACTGTACAGGGCGTTGGTGAGGCCACACCTGGAGTACTGTGTACAGTTTTGGTCCCCTTATTTAAGGAGGGATATACTTGCATTGGAGGCAGTTCAAAGAAGGTTCACTAGGTTGATTCCTGGGATGAAGGGGTTGTCTTATGAGGACAGGTTGAGCATGTTGGGCCTATACTCATTGGAGTTTAGAAGAATGAGAGGTGATCTTATTGAAACATATATGATTCTGAGGGGGCTTGCCAGGGTAGATGCTGAGAAGATGTTTCCCCTTGTGGGGGAATCTGGAACTAGGGGGTATAGTTTCAGAATAATGGGTCACCCATTTAAGACAGAGATGAGGAGGAATTTCTTCACTCAGAGGGTCGTGAATCTTTGGAATTCTCTACCCCAGAGAGGTGTGGAGGCGGAGTCATTGAATATATTCAAGGCTGAGATAGACAGATTTTTGAACTACAGGGGAGTCAAGGGTTATGGGAAATAGGCAGAAAAGTGGAGTTGAGGTCAAGATCAGACCAGCCATGATCTTATTGAATGGCGGAGCAGGCTCGAGGGGCCAAATGGTCTACTCCTGTTCCTATTTCTTATGTTCTTATGTTCTTAGAACCTCACAGGTAATAATCTCTGGATTGTTACCTGAGCCACGCGCAAATTGGCATAGAGACAAACGGATTAGTAGGTTAAATGCATGGCTCAAAGAGTGGTGTGGGATGCAGGGGTTTCAATTCATGGGGCACTGGCACCAGTACTGGGGAAAGAGGGAGCATTTCTGTGGGGACGGGCTTCATTTAAACCAGGCTGGGACCAGTGACCTGGCAAATTTAATAACTAGGACGGTAGATAGGGCTTTAATCTAATGAAGGTGGGGGTGGGGGGGGTGGGGAGCAGCGGCATGGTGGTGGTAGGAGGATTCAGGAAAGGGTAAATTCAAAAGCAGTAAGAGAAATGTCAAGGCTGTGGAGCAAAGTTGTGATTTGGGTAATGATAAACAGAGTGGGGCAGGAAGGGTCAAAAAGATTAATAAAGATAATAGGGCATTAGTGACTAAAGTGACATCAGGGAAAAAAATTAAAAAATGGTAAAGCTAAAGGTACTATATCTGAATGCACAAAACATTTGCAACAAAATAGATGAATTAATAGCGCAGATAGAAATAAATGGGTTTGATTTAATAGCCATTACAGAGACATGGTTGCAGAGTGACCAAGCTTGGGAACTAAATATTCCAGGATATTTGGCTTTTAGAAGAGACAGGCAGAATGGAAAAGGAGGAGGGGTAGCCCTGATAATAAAGAAGGGAATAAAGACAGTGGAGTGAAAGGATCTTGGCTCAGAAAAACAAAATGTAGAATCAGTTTGGGTAGAGCTAAGAAACAACAAGGGGCAGGAAACACTAGTGGTGGGAGTAGTCTATAGGTACCCTAACAATGGTTGTAGTGTCGGGCAGAGTATAAATCAGGAAATTAGAGATGCATTTAACAAGGGTACTGCAGTAATCATGGGGGACTTTAACTTTCATATAGACTGGGCAAACCAAATTTGCAGAAATAGTGCAGAGGAAGAGTTCATGGAATGCATTCAAGATAGTTTTCTAGATCAGTATGTCAAGGAACCTACGAGGGAATTGGTTATTTTAGATCTAGTGCTGTGCAATGAGACAGGGTTAATTAATAACCTTGTAGTCAAGGAGCCTCTGGAGAGCAGTGATCCTAATAAGATAGAATTTAATGTTGAGTTTGAGAGTGATTTAGTTAACTCCGAAACTAGGGTCCTAAACCTGAACAAAGCAAACTACGTAGGAATGAGAGCCGAGTTGGCTAAGGTAGGTTGAGAAACTAGATTAAAAGATATGACAGTAGAAAAGCAATGGCAAACATTTAAATAAATAATTCATAATTCACAATGAATATACATTCCCTTAAGGAATAAATACACAACGGGAAAACTGGTCTAACCGTGGCTGACAAGAGAAATTAAAGATAGTATTAGATTAAAGGAAAAGGCTTATAATGTTGCTAAAAAGAGTAGTAAGCATGAGGATTTTAGAATTCAGCAAAGGAGGACCAAGAAATTGATAAAGAAAGGGAAAATAGAATATGAGAGTAAACTAGCAAGAGACATAGGCCTAGAAATTCAGTCGCGTTTGCGCCCACTTATTGGCTATAGAGTGGTTTGCGCCGGAAGTTTTTTAGCGCCCGAAATTCAGTTGGTCCCTAACATCGGCGTTAGCCGGTAGCGCTGCACCGGCACCGATGACGTCATCGGTGTGCGCAGTGCCCCGGTTCCAATGCTATTCCGTGCCGATGGCCAAATTCAGTTGCGGCCGCCTCGCCCGTAGCGGCCGCAAACAGCGTTTGAAAAACGGTGCCTTGCAGCTCCGAGAGGCCGGCGCATAAAGGTGGAGGGGCGGCCGGCCGCTTTCCCGGCGGCCGCCTGGCCGCACCTCCCTCCCCGGACTCCTGCACCACCCCCCCGCGGCATTGGTGTCTGACTCCCGCGAGCCCGGCACTTCTCCGTGGTGCCGGGCTCATTTGCCGGGGGAATCCAGCGGCGATCTCACGGCTGCAGGCAGCTCCTCCTTAAGAGAAGGAGGAGGCCTGCAGTACCCCAGCCTGCCGCACCGCATCGGGTGCCGCAGCGGCAGCTGGACGCCTGAAACTGACTTTCATCGCCCCAAACGAGGCGGCCAAACCCTGCAATAGCGCCCGCCTCCGTCTTGGGGCGGCGCAACTGAATTTCAGGCGGGCGCTACGGGAATCCGGGCGAACGCAAAATTTCGGGCACTAAAGACCTGGCGCGGCGATACTGAATTTTTAGCCCCTAAAAACAGATGGTAAAGCTTGTATAGGTATGTAAAAAGGAAAAAATGAGCAAAAGTAGACGTGGGTCACTTACAGGCTGAGTCAGGAGAAATTATAATGGGGAATAAGGAAATGGCAGAGAAACTAAACAAATACTTTGGGCTCGATTTTTATGAAGGAGGTGTGTTGACGGCGGACCCGCTGCTCGGTGCCTTCCAGACCCACTCCTGGTTGCCGCCGCCCCGCAGATGAGATTTTAGGTTGATTGGCCTTGTTACGGCCGACGTGCAGGTCTCTCCAGGCAATTGCTTGCAGAGTGTCAGAGTCTTGCCTCTGATGACGCGTTGTTTCAGTAAAGATTTAAAGGGGCCATGTCCCCATTGCAGAAGCATTAGATTTTTTCTGTTAAAAGTGCTGGCTACTGCAGGAATGGCGGTGCCAAAAACTAAGGCTGCACCCAGGTTCAATGAGGGCCCCCTCCATGCTCTTATGAAGGGAGTTATAGGACGTCAGGAGCTTCTCTTCCCTGGAAATGGAAGGAGGAGTCCTCCTCAGCAAAGCAAGGCAGCTTGGCTGCAAATTGCTGAGGAAGTGAGTTCGAGGTCTGTGTGCAGATGTACATGGGTTCAGTGGTGAAAAAGGTTTAATGATCTGCTGAGATCACCTAAAGTGTGTCCTCTGTGTACTGGGAAATGGAAGTTCAAGAGTGAGGGCTCAGGGAGAATTCCATTTTGAAAGTGGGTGGTGACACCAAGCGCAAACTGCCGTTTATTGGACAGATGATGCCTGGGGTTTTGAGAATGTTGGACTTATATTCCTCTCCATATGCCAGCCACCTGTGGTTGAAGCGTAAGCTTACCCGAATCTGGCATGGATGAGTGCATCCCTTGCCTGACGGCCAGCAAAAAGGTCTCCTGCTGCTGGATTGGCCACATCCGGCCCCGCAAGACGTTGCTCCCCGTCCTCCTCCTCCTCATCCTCCTCCTTGTTCTCCTCCTCGTTCTCCTCCTCGTCCTCTTCCTCGTTTTCCTCCTCGTCCTCTTCCTTGTCCTCTTCATTGTCCTCTTCCTCATCCTCTTTCTCGTCCTCCTCCTTATCCTCCTCCTCATCCTCCTCCTTGTCCTCTTCATTGTCCTCTTACTCATCCTATTCCTCATCCTCTTCCTTTTCTTCCGAGAAGGCTATGTGCTGAGCCACTTGTTTGTCTGGCAGCACCAAGCTGTGCTGCTGTGTGATGTTATGCAGGGCACAGCAGACCACGATGATCCTGGACACCCTGGCTGGTGCATACTGCAAGGCGCCACCAGATCTGTTAAGGCATCGGAAGCGCATTTTGAGCAAGCCTATGGTTTGCTCGATGATGATTCTGGTGGAAATGTGGCTGACATTGTACCATCCTCAGCTTCGTTTGATGGCTTCCTCATCGGTGTCATGAGCCACTTTTTCAGGGGATAGCCCTTGTCGCCAAGAAGCCATCCAGAAAGTTGGGTTGGCAGATGGAAGAGCTGAGGCACAGTAGACTGGTGCAGGATGAAGGAGTCATGGCAACTGCCAGGGTACTTAGCGCAAACATGCATGATGACCTTCCTGTGGTTACACACCAGCTGGACATTCAGGGAGTGGAATCCCTTGTGGTTGACAAATACAGCTGGGTTGTGATAGGGCGCTACATGTGTGCCATCTATGAAGCCCTGCACCATTGGCAAGCCTACCATAATGGCAAAGCCAACCGCATGCGCGGTCACACTTGGGCCACCCATGGAGAAGTGTATGTAAATGTGCACCTTTGCAAAGAGGGCATCGGTGACCTGCGTGATGCAGGTGTGTGCAGTCAACTGGGAGATGCCGCTGATGTCTGCAGCTGATCCCTGGAAGGAGCCCGAAGCAAAGATGTTGAGTGCAGTGGTGACTTTGACAGCCACTGGTAAGGAGTGTCCACCCGCTCCTCTGGGCTCCAGGTGTTTGTGCAGCATTGCGCAGATGTCAGCGACTACCTCTCTCGAAAGTCTCAGCCTTCTTTGGCACTGCTGCTCAGTCTTGCTGAGGAAGCTGATCCTCTGCCTGTAAACCATGTGTTGGGGGTATTTTCTGCGGCAAGGTGTAGCCCTGTGCTGAGGCCCTCTGCCCTGGGCATCATCAGATGGGTGAGGAGGAGGTTGGCGCTCCTGGTGCTGGTGCTGCTGTTGTGGCTGGTTGTGGAGCTGCTGCAGCTGCTCTTCCTCTGAATCTGACGACCAGGGTGAGAGGATGTAAATGGTTCCCATTCTGTTGCTATAGATTTTAGTTGAGGCAAGAAGCTTGCAAGCGTACACTCAAAGTG
Source organism: Somniosus microcephalus (assembly GCF_052327205.1). NCBI lineage: Eukaryota > Metazoa > Chordata > Chondrichthyes > Squaliformes > Somniosidae > Somniosus > Somniosus microcephalus. The sequence continues at coordinate 109,517,584 of NC_140991.1, forward strand.
GCCTGAATTTATTCCAATCAGGTAACACTGCAGATGGGTGTCAGCTTGAACAGTCACAGCGTAGTAGATTTGCAAAATCTTATCCCAAACCTCCAACAACAAATTTGTTGCATTTGAATGTCAGCCATGTCACAGGAGTGCTTTTAAACTGCTGCACCAATGACTACAATTCATGTCCTCGAGAAACTCGCCTGCTTGCAGCTGGCATTTTTCTGGCAAGACGGGAAACAGGAGCCAGAAGCATGAAAAGCAGAAACTACTATAACAATATGATTAGCAAGGCAGTTAACAGGCTCTTAACTGCCTTAGTTACCTGTCCCACCGTTTCCCGTCGGGTCAGTTTGGAAGCGGCTGACCCGACACTCCCAAAACTCAGGTGGGGGCGGGATGGAGGCGGGTTGGGTGCCTGAAGCCATAATTTCCGATTTTTGCTGCCGACTCGCCTCCAAACCCGCCTCCTCAGGGCTATTATAATCGAGCCCTCTGTGTCTGTCTTCACGGAAGAAGACGCAAAAAACCTCCTGGAAATAGTAGAGAACCAAGGGTCTAGCGAGAATGAGGAACTGAAAGAAATTAATATTAGTAAAAAAATAGTAATGGAGAAATTAATGGGACTGAAAGCCAATAAATCTCCTGGACCTGATGGCCTACCTCCTAGGGTTTTAAAAGAGGTGGATATACAGATAGTGGGTGCATTGGTTGTCATCTTCCAAAATTCCATAGATTCTAGAACAGTTCCCGCTGATTGGAAGGTAGCAAATATAACCTTTAAGAAAGGAGGGAGAGAGAAAACGGGGAACTACAGACCAGTTAGCCTGACATCAGTAGTTGGGAAAATGCTAGAATCTATTATTAAGGACGTGGGAACAGGGCACTTAGAAAATAATAACAGGATTGGGCAGAGTCAACATGGATTTATGAAAGGGAAATCATGTTTGATGAATCTGTTAGTTTTTTGAGGTTGTAACTAGCAGAATAGGTAAGGGGGAACCAGTGGATGTGGTGTATTTGGATTTTCAGAAGGCATTCGATTAGGTGCCACATAAGAGGTTATTAAACAAAATTAAGGCTCATGGTATTGGGGGTAATATACTAGTATGGATTGAGGATTGGTTAATGGACAGAAAACTGAGTAGGAATAAATGTGTTATTTTCGGGTTGGCAGGCTGTAACTAGTGGGGTACCGCAAGGATCAGTGCTTGGGCCTCAGCTATTCACAATCTATATCAATGATTTGGATGAGGGGACCAATTATAATGGCCCAGAAATTTGGGTTGGAGTCTTCCCGCGGGTGCAAGCCTCTGACCTGCACTTAACTACCGCGCCGGCCGTTGAGCTGTGGGCCCCCGTGGAATTGTGATCCTGGGCCTGCTCCAACTGCCGGCGCGCAGTGCTTGTGTATCCCAGGGGCACAGTTAGTTCGAAGTGTCCCCTGGGATCACGTGGGCCATGGAGAGCCAATGGTAGCAGGGAATCTGTATTCACAGATTTGACAGGAAGACCTGTCAAATCTATGAATACAATTCAGCCCCAAAACATAACTAAAACTTCAAAAAATTTTTTTTTTTAAATCACATTTTTAAAATAACTATAAATTACATAAAATAACTATTTTAAACAATAATTGAAATTTTTGAAAAAATTAATTACAGTTTCTAACGGGGCTAAAAATAAACTTACCTTTCTTTAAAGTATTTAAAAATAATAAACCTGTGGAAAAAATGTTTTAATTTTACTTAATTCACCACTTACCTTGTTAAAAGTAGGCCTTGCGACTGCTTTTTACAAGCATAGCTGCTGGAAACTTACCCTCCCGGAAAAACCTGGAAAAAAACCGGAAGTTCCAGGCCTACGCGCTGCCTCTCTGGCGCACGCGTTCGACCTGTGAACCCCTTCCTTTAAGGGAATGGAAGTTCATGCATGAAACTGGCACTTTTGTTGGGCCTACGCGTGAGTACCCAGTGCGTACTCACCCGTGGGGACCCGAATTTCTGGGCCAATACATCCAAGTTTGCTGATGATACAAAGCTAGGTGGGAATGTAAGTTGTGAGGAGGATGCAAAGAGGCTTCAAGGGGATGTAGACAGGCTATGTGAATGGGCAAGAACATGGCAAATGGAATATAATGCGGAGAAATGTGAAGTTATCCACTTTGGTAGGAAAAATAGATAAGCAGAGTATTTTTTAAATGGTGAGAGATTGGGAAATGTAGGTGTTCAGAGGGACTTGGGTGTCCTTGTACATGAATCACTGAAAGTTAACATCCAGGTACAGCAAGCAATTAGGAAAGCAAATGGTATGTTAGCTTTTATTACAAGAGGATTTGAGTATAAGAGTAGAGACGTCTTGCTGCAGTTATATAGGGCCCTGGTGAGTCCACGCCTGGAGTATTGTGTACAGTTTTGATCTTACCTAAGGAAGGATATACTTGCCATAGAGGGAGTGCAACGAAGGTTCACCAGACTGATTCCTGGGATGGCAGGTGATGTAATAAAAAGACTCACACATCAAGGAACTTTAAAGTAAGCTTTAAGCAACTTATAATTAAACTATATACAAGAGCGGTCTTCACCATGCCTCTAGGTGAAGCCCTTTTACAATACTGAGCAGTTCAGTATTTATACTAGTCCAAACACAGGAAGTGACGTATGCACAGGAAGTGATGTATGCACAGAGTTCACAGTTCACAGTTCACAGGAAGTGATGTGCACATAACTTCCCGGAAGTTATTATTATTATCACATTCTTCCCTCCTGCGAGATTAGAAGGCTGTGGTCTTCCTTTTGTTCCGCAGCCGCCTAACGAGGAAGAGTCGCACCCATTTGGGTTCCCGTCGTAGAGGGTCGCTGGTCCGCTTACACGCTGTTGGCCATTGGTCAGAGTCTGTGTGACCTGGATTACCCTGTGAAGGGTCGGGGAAATCATGGCTTCGTGTACGAGTCCCAATAGGTGCAGAGTCGGTCTGTCTCTGTTCAGAGGGAGGTGCAGAGCTGGTCTGTGGCGGATCAGTACTTTGGTGCGCGGTACTGGGAGGGTCGCAACTTTGAGTACGGGGTTCTACCGGTACCACGCTAGTTGGTGTCAGATCAGGATCCTGGAGAAGGGTACCTGGTAGGTTCCAAGAGGCTCCTGGTAAAATACCATCACTCGATGCCCCACTAGGTCCTGGTGGGCAGGGAGCCAGATCCCGTAATGATACGGTAGATTCTCGGCCGTCGGGATATCGTATGTATGCATAGGTGGGGTTGGCATCGGTTAGTTCGACCTCGTCTACGAGAGGGTCATTTTTAGACGTCCGAACGTATCTTCGGAGTAGTACAGGTCCAGGAGTAGTTAGCCATGATGGGAGGGATGTCCCATAAGATGAGCGACGCTGGAATCCAAAGAACCGCTTGTGATAATAATGATAACTTCCGGGAAGTTATGTGTCACTTCCTGTGAACTGTGAACTGTGAACTGTGAAACTATGAACTGTGAACTTTGTACATACATCACTTCCTGCCATACATCACTTCCTGTTGGACTGGTACAAATACTGAACTGCTCAGTATTGTAAGGGGCTTCTACCAGAGGCATGGTGAAGACCTCTCCTGTATATAGTGTGATTATAAGTTGCTTAAAGCTTACTTTAGAGTTACTTGATGTGTGAGACTCCTTTTTCTTACATCAATTTAAGCAACTTAGTATTTACACTCACAAATACTAGACCTTCGGACAAACTCGGAGTTAAGGATCCAGGGAACCACCCATCATGGAAAAAATCCTTAAACCTACTCGTCTGGACTTGGACCCAAACACACCAGCAGCTGGCAGGGTATGGAAGCATTGGTACCGTACTTTTGAGAATTTTCTGGATGAATGTAAAGCGGATGCTCCTACTAAACTGAGGATACTTATCAACTATGTGACCCCAACAGTGTTTGAATATGTTGATGAATGGGATAATTACGATGAGGTGATTCGGGCACTTAAGAAACTGTATGCCAAGACTCCAAATGAGGTCTATGCTAGACATCTACTGGCCACAGCCCAACAAGGGCCAGGGGAATCGATTAATGAATTCCTTCAAGAAATTCGCAGGCTCAGCATAGATTGTAACTTTCAGGCAGCCTCAGCTGAGCTGTATCGCGAAGAATTGATTCATAATGCTTTCATCTGCAGGATTGCCTCTCCATTTATACGCCAGCGTCTACTAGAAAGTAAAACACTTGAGCTACAAAAAGCTTTTGACCTAGCTTGTTCGCTGGATTCGGCAAAGAGAAATGCAGACCTCGATCAGCTGCCCAGATCTCGATCTGCTGCTGTAACTGCAACCAGACAATCCAAGTGGTCTCAGGTGAGCCCTATCTTGGAGGAATCTAACCCTGATAATTCTGATGAAGAAGAGGAGGATGACCCCACTTTAACAGCCTCTTGGCAATCTAAGAAGGAATGCTTCTTTTGTGGGGATGCTTTTCACCCTAGGAAATTCTGCCCTGCTCGCAATGCAATCTGTAGTTATTGCAAAAAAAAAAGGACACTTTGCTAAAGTTTGCCAATCAAGAGCCTCTACGAGGGCCTGTCCAGCTAAGGCCTACCGAACTGCCCCAATTAGGGCCTATCAAGATGCTTCAGCTAGGACCTATCAAGCTTCCTCTCGAGCTCTCTCCCGAAGAAGCACACCGAGAGTTTCAGCCACTCTCTGTGCAACAACACCAATTACAGCTGCTTGCCCACAGAACCTGTTTCATGCAGCTACAAAAGTTTCAATTAAAGGGCATACCTTAGATGCCTTAATTGACTCAGGAAGTACTGATAGTTTCATTAAAGAACAGATTGTTGCGAAATTGAAACTACATGTCTTCCCATCGGACCAGGCAATTGCGATGGCTCAGTCATCACTTAATACCAGAGTCTCCGGATTTTGTGTTGTTGATATGACACTTAATGGTCGCATTTATCCCTCCACCCGACTTTCGGTGCTCAAGGACTTATGTAGTGGTCTCCTCTTAGGGCTGGATTTCCAAAAACAGCATAAGAAACTCACCATTGAGTTCAGCGGATCCAAACCTGGACTTACTATTTCTAATATACCATCTAAATTACCGTTTTGTGCATTATCAGCAGCTTCACTTGATGAACCCTCATTATTTGCCAGTATTCCGCCTCGATGCAAACCAATAATAACGAAATCGCGGCGCTTTAATCAGGAAGACCAATCTTTTATTGGGGCTGAAATCTCTCGACTTCTAGCAGAGGATATCATCGAACCATGTTCGTCGCCCTGGCGGGCTCAAGTCGTCATTGTGAAGAACCCTCTAAAACCTCACAAACAATGACTATGCATTGATTATTCGCAAACCATCAATCAATATACTGACTTGGATGCCTACCCATTGCCACACATTGATGATATGGTTAATAAACTGGCCGAATACAAAGTGTTCTCAACTTACGATTTAAAAAGTGCCTATCATCAAGTACCCTTGAAGGTCTCAGATAAGCAGTATACGGCCTTTGAGGCTAATGGACGGCTGTACCAATTTTGTTGCCTCCCATTCAGGGTTACTAATGGAGTGGCTGTCTTCCAACGGGCAATGGATGGCCTGGTTAAACAGGAAAACCTAAGGGACACTTTTCCCTATCTTGATAACATTACTATTGCAGGTCACGATCAACAGGAACACGACGCCAACCTCCAAAAATTTCGGGATGCCCTCCATCGCCGTAACTTAACCCTGAATGAATCTAAATCTGTTGAGTCGCAACCGACCATCAACATCCTTGGCTACTGCGTAGGCAATGGTATCATTAAGCCAGACCCAGAAAGACTTCGCCCGCTCCAAGAGCTCCCATCACCTAAGAATCCGGCTTCTTTACGTCGGGCTCTCGGTCTGTTTGCATACTACGCTAAATGGATTCCTCATTTTTCGGACAAAATCCAACCCTTGCTGCATGCTAGATCATTTCCATTGGGAACAGTGGCTGTTACAGCCTTTAACCTTCTCAAACAACAGTTGGAGAAAGCGGCTCTTCACTCCATCGATGAGAATCTCCCTTTCATAGTTGAATGTGATGCCTCGGAGGTGGCGATCTCGGCTACTCTAAATCAGGAAGGTTGTCCTGTAGCATTTATGTCCAGGACCTTACAAGGTGCCGAGCTACATTATCCTCCGGTTGAGAAGGAAGCCATAGCCATCATAGAGGCAGTACGGAAGTGGAACCATTTTCTAGCTCGCCAGCACTTTACATTAATCACGGACCAGCGATCAGTCGCCTTCATGCTCGATAATCGAAAACGAACCAAAATTAAGAATAATAAAATACAACTTTGGAGGATGGAACTGGCCTCTTCTTCACTCAAAGAGTGGTGAGCCTGTGGAATTCCCTGCCACAGAGGGCTGTGAAGGCTAATTCAATAAATATTTTCAAGAGAGAATTGGATATATTTCTGAAGGCTAAGGGGATTAAGGGTTACGGAGAAAAGGCGGGGACGGGGTACTGAACTGGTAAGATCAGCTATGATCTCAGACGAAGATCAGCCATGATCTCATTGAATGGCGGAGCAGGCTCGAAGGGCCGAATGGCCTACTCCTGTTCCTATCTCTATGTTATACCATTCACTATCGACCTGGCAAGGAGAATGTGGCCCCGGACACCCTCACACGGGCATTCTGCTCCGCTATGTCGTCCTCTACTCTCATAGATGTCCATAATGGATTGTGTCATCCTGGCGTTACGCGCATGCTACATTTCGTACGATCACGGAATCTCCCTTTTTCTACTGGAGATGTAAAGAAAATATGCTCAGCATGCCGGCTTTGTGCGGAATTAAAACCTCAGTTCTTCCACCCCTCAGATGGTATGCTCATACACGCAACCCAACCGATGCAACGACTTAGCATCGATTTTAAGGGCCCAGTGCCCTCTTCAACTCGGAACACATATTTGCTCACCATGATTGATGAATATTCACATTTTCCGTTTGCCTTCCCCTGCTCCAATATGCTGGCGTCCACAGTAATCTGCTGCCTTGAGCAGGTATTTTCTCTCTGTGGCATGCCGGCTTATATTCACTCAGATCGGGGTCCATCTTTATGTCAAAGGAACTCAAGGACTACCTCTCAGAACGGGGAGTTGCTACAAGCAAAACAACACCATACCATCCCATCGGAAATGGGCAGGTAGAGAGGTATAACGGTATCATCTGGAATTCCGTACATCTTGCTTTAAGATCTCGGGGCCTACCAGACCAGCAATGGGAAGCAGTGCTTCCGGATGCATTGCACTCTATACTGTCCCTTCTTTCTACAGCCACAAATACTACACCTCATGAGTGTTTTTTTGGATTCCAGCGTCGCTCATCTCATGGGACATCCCTCCCGTCATGCTCAACTACTCCTGGACCTGTTCTACTCCGAAGATACGTTCGGACGTCTAAAAATGACCCTCTCATAGATGAGGTCGAAATAACTGATGCCAACCCCACCTATGCAAACATACGATATCCCGACGGCCGAGAATCTACCGTATCATTACGGGATCTGGCTCCCTGCCCACCAAGACCTAGTGGGACATCGGGTGATGGTATTTCACCAGGAAACTCTTGGAACCTATCGGATACCCCTCTCCAGGATCCTGATCGGACACCAACTAGCTTGGTGCCGGTAGAACCACGTACTCAAAGTTGCGATCCTCCCAGTACCGTGCACAAAAGTACTGATCCGCCACAGACTAGCTCTGCACCTCCCTCTGAACAGAGGCAGACCGACTTTGAACTTATTGGGGCTTGTACGCGGAGCCATGACCTCCCCGACCCTTCACAGGGTAATCCAGGCCACACAGACTCTGACCAATGGCCAACCGCATGTAAGCGGACCAGCGACCCTCTACGACGGGAACCCAAATGGGTGCGACTCTTCCTCGTTCGGCGGCTGCGGAACAAAAGGAAGACCACAGCCTTCTAATCCTGCAGGAGGGAAGAATGTGATAATGATAACTTCCGGGAAGTTATGTGTCACTTCCTGTGAACTGTGAACTGTGAAACTATGAACTGTGAACTTTGTACATACATCACATCCTGTCATACATCACTTCCCGTTGGACTGGTATAAATACTGAACCTATTCAGTATTGTAAGGGGCTTCTACCAGAGGCATGGTGAAGACCTCTCCTGTATATAGTGTGATTATAAGTTGCTTAAAGCTTAATTTAGAGTTACTTGATGTGTGAGACTCCTTTTTCTTACATCACCGCTCATGAGGTGTAGTATTTGTGGCTGTAGAAAGAAGGGACCGTATAGAGTGCAATGCATCCGGAAGCACTGTTTCCCATTGCTGGTTTGGTAGGCCCCGAGATCTTAAAGCAAGATGTACGGAATTCCAGATGATACCGTTATACCTCTCTACCTGCCCATTTCCGATGGGATGATATGGCGTCGTTTTGCTTGTAGCAATTCCCCGTTCTGAGAGGTAGTCCTTGAGTTCCCTTGACATAAAGGATGGACCCCGATCCGAGTGAATGTAAGCCGGCATGCCACAGAGAGAAAATACCTGCTCAAGGCAGCAGATTACTGTGGACGCCAGCATATTGGAGCAGGGGAAGGCAAATGGAAAACGTGAATATTCATCAATCATGGTGAGCAAATATGTGTTCCGAGTTGAAGAGGGCACTGGGCCCTTAAAATCGATGCTAAGTCGTTGCATCGGTTGGGTTGCGTGTATGAGCATACCATCTGAGGGGCGGAAGAACTGAGGTTTTAATTCTGCACAAAGCCGGCATGCTGAGCATATTTTCTTTACATCTCCAGTAGAAAAAGGGAGATTCCGTGATCGTACGAAATGTAGCATGCACGTAACGCTAGGATGACACAATCCATTATGGACATCTATGAGAGTAGAGGACGACATAGTGGAGCAGAATGCTCGTGTGAGGGTATCCGGGGCCACATTCTCCTTGCCAGGTCGATAGTGAATGGTGTAACCAAAAGAGGCCAGTTCCATCCTCCAAAGTTGTATTTTATTATTCTTAATTTTGGTTCGTTTTCGATTATCGAGCATGAAGGCGACTGATCGCTGGTCCGTGATTAATGTAAAGTGCTGGCGAGCTAGGAAATGGTTTCACCTCCGTACCGCCTCTATGATGGCTGTGGCTTCCTTCTCAACCGGAGGATAATGTAGCTCGGCACCTTGTAAGGTCCTGGACATAAATGCTACAGGACGACCTTCCTGATTTAGAGTAGCCAAGATCGCCACCTCCGAGGCATCACATTCGACTATGAAAGGGAGAGTCTCATCGATGGAGTGAAGAGCCGCTTTCTCCAACTGTTTTTTGAGAAGGTTAAAGGCTGCAACAGCCGCTGTTTCCAATGGAAATGATCTAGCATGCAGCAAGGGTTGGATTTTGTCTGAAAAGTGAGGAATCCATTTAGCGTAGTATGCAAACAGACCGAGAGCCTGACGTAAAGAAGCCGGATTCTTGGAGCGGGCGAAGTCTTTCTGGGTCTGGCTTAATGATACCATTGCCTACGCAGTAGCCAAGGATGTTGATGGTCGGTTGCGACTCAACAGATTTAGATTCATTCAAAGTTAAGTTATGGTGATGGAGAGCATCCCGAAATTTTTGGAGGTTGGCGTCGTGTTCCTGTTGATCGTGACCTGCAATAGTAATGTTATCAAGATAGGGAAAGTGTCCCTTAAGTTTTCCTGCTTAACCAGGCCATCCATTGCCCGTTGGAAGAAAGCCACTCCATTAGTAACCCCGAATGGATGGTGACGAAATTGGTACAGCCGTCCATTAGCCTCAAAGGCCATGTACTGCTTATCTGAGACCTTCAAGGGTATTTGATGATAGGCACTTTTTAAATCGTAAGTTGAGAACACTTTGTATTTGGCCAGTTTATTAACCATATCATCAATGCGTGGCAATGGGTAGGCGTCCAAGTCGGTATATTGATTGATGGTTTGCGAATAATCAATGCATAGTCGTTGTTTGTGAGGTTTTAGAGGGTTCTTGACAATGACGATTTGAGCCCGCCAGGGCGACGAACATGGTTCGATGATATCCTCTGCTAAAAGTCGAGAGATTTCAGCCTCAATAAAAGATTGGTCTTCCTGACTAAAGCGCCGTGATTTCGTTATTATTGGTTTGCATCGAGGAGGAATACTGGCAAATAATGAGGGTTCATCAAGTGAAGCTGCTGATAATGCACAAAACGGTAATTTAGACAGTATATTAGAAATATTAAGTCCAGGTTTGGATCCACCGAACTCAATGGTGAGTTTCTTATGCTGTTTTTGAAAATCCAGCCCTAAGATGAGATCACTACACAGGTCCTTGAGCACCGAAAGTCGGGTGGAGGGATACATGCGACCATTAAGTGTCATATCAATAATACAAAAGCCGGAGATTCTGGTATTAAGTGATGACTGAGCCATCGCAATTGCCTGGTCCGATGGGAAGATATGTAGTTTCAATTTTGCAACAATCTGTTCTCTAATGAAACTATCAGTACTTCCTGAGTCAATTAAGGCATCTAAGGTATGCCCTTTAATTGAAACTTTTGTAGCTGCGTGAAACAGGTTCTGTGGGCAAGCAGCTGTAATTGGTGTGGTTGCACAGAGAGTGGCTGATACTCTAGGTGTGCTTCTTCGGGAGAGAGCTCGAGAGGAAGCTTGATAGGTCCTAGCCGGAGCATCTTGATAGGCCCTAATTGGGGCAGTTCGGTAGGCCTTAGCTGGATAGGCCCTCGTAGAGGCTCTTGATTGGCAAACTTTTGCAAAGTGTCCCTTTTTATCGCAATGACTGCAGATCGCATTGCGAGCAGGGCAGAATTTCCTAGGGTGAAAAGAATCTCCACAAAAGAAGCATTCCTTCCTAGATTGCCAAGAGGCTGCTAAAGTGGGGTCATCCTCCTCTTCTTCATCAGAATTATCATCAGGATTAGATTCCTCCATGATAGAGTTCACCTGAGGCCACTTGAATCGTCTGGTTGCAGTTACAGCAGCAGATCGAGATCTGGGCAGCTGATAGAGGTCTGCATTTTTCTTTGCCAAATCCAGAGAACAAGCCAGGTCAAAAGCCTTTTGTAGCTCAAGTGTTTTACTTTCTAGCAGACGCTGGCGTATAAATGGAGAGGCAATCCCGCAGATGAAAGCATCACGAATCATTTCTTCGCGGTACAGCTCAGCCGAGGCTGCCTGAAAGTTACAATCTAGGCTGAGCCTGCGAAGTTCCTGGAGGAATTTGTTAATCGATTCCCCTGGCCCTTGTCGGGCTGTGGCCAGTAGATGTCTAGCATAGACCTCATTTGCGGTCTTGGCATATAGTTTTTTAAGTGCCCGGATCACCTCATCGTAATTATCCCATTCATCAACATATTCAAACACTGTTGGGGTCACATAGTTGATAAGTATCCTCAGTTTAGTAGGAGCATCCGCTTTACATTCATCAAGAAAATTCTCAAAAGTACGGTACCAATGCTTCCATACCCTGCCAGCTGCTGGTGCGTTTGGGTCCAAGTCCAGACGAGTAGGTTTAAGGATGTTTTCCATGATGGGTGGTTCCCTGGATCCTTAACTCCGAGTTTGTCCGAAGGTCTAGTATTTGAGAGTGTAAATACTAAGTTGCTTAAATTGATGTAATAAAAAGACTCACACATCAAGGAACTTTAAAGTAAGCTTTAAGCAACTTATAATTAAACTATATACAAGAGCGGTCTTCACCATGCCTCCAGGTGAAGCCCTTTTACAATACTGAGCAGTTCAGTATTTATACTAGTCCAAACACAGGAAGTGACGTATGCAGAGGAAGTGATGTATGCACAGAGTTCACAGTTCACAGGAAGTGATGTGCACATAACTTCCCGGAAGTTATTATTATCACAGCAGGATTGTCCTATGAGGAGAGATTGAGTAGACTAGTCCTATATTCTCTAGAGCTTAGAAGAATGAGAGGTGATCTAATTGAAACATACAAAATTCTTACAGGGCTTGACAGAGTGGATGCCGGGAGGATGTTTCCCTTGGCTGGGAAGTCTAGAACCAGGGGTCACAGTCTCAGAATAAGGTGTTGACCATTTAGGACTGAGATGAGGAGAAATTTCTTCACTCAGAGGGTGGTGAATCTTTGGAATTCGCTACCCCAGAGGGCTATGGAGCTCAGTCGTTGAGTATATTCAAGACAGAAATCAATAGATTTTTGGATATTAAGGGAATCAAGGGATATGGGGATAGTGCAGGAAAGTGGAGTTGAGGTCGAAGATCAGCCATGATCTTATTGAATGGCGAGCAAGCTCGAGGGGCCAAATGGCCTACTCCTGCTCCTATTTCTTATGTTCTTATGTTCATGTGCCTCCCTTCACATTACACCAAAATCTGAATAAGAAAGTGTTAGAAGCTAGTGATATGCCACCGAAGTTTGGCCCTGATTCAGCTTCAAGTGCAAGTCAGAAGGTTTGAGGCAGATTCTGAAGCTAATGTTTGAATCTGGAGAGTCACAATGTATTCAAGTTAAACAATACAAGTCTCATTTTTCACCATGGATGTCCCATCCCTCTGCACCTTCATCCCCCACCAGGACAGCCTGAGGGCGCTCTGCTTCTTCCTTGAACAGCAGCCCAACCAGTCCCCAACCACTAAAACCCTCCTCCGCCTGGCTGAACTTGTTCTCACATTGAACAACCTCTCCTTTGACTCCACTTATTTCCTCCAAATAAAATGTGTTTCTATGGGAGCCCACATGGGTCCTAGCTATGCCTGCCTTTTTGTGGGATATGTGGAACATTCTTTGTTCCAGTCCTACTCATGTCAATTCCCTCAGCTTCCTGCTCTTGCCCTGATCTGGAAAATTTTATTCACTTTGTTTCCAATTTCCACCCTTCCCTTGCCTTCACATGGTCCATCTCTGACTCTACCCTTCCATTTCTCGACTTCTCTGTCTCCAATTCTGGGAAGAGGCTATCAACCAATATTCGCTATAAGCCCACTGACTCCCACAGCTACTTTGATTACACTTCCTCCCACCCTGCTTCCATTCTCCCAGTTTCTCTGTCTCCGTCACATCTGTTCTGACGATGCCACCTTCCATAGCAATGCTTCCGATATGTCTTCCTTTTTCCTCAACTTAGGATTCCCCTCTACCGTGGTTGACATGGCCCTCGACCGTGTCCGTTCCATTTCCCGCACTTTTGCCCTCACCACTTCCCCTCCCTTCCAGAACCACGATAGGGTTCCCCTTGTCCTCGTCTTCCATCCCACCAGCTTCCACATTCAACGGATCACCCTCTGTCATTTCCGCCACCTCCAGCGTGATCCCACCACCAAACACATCTTCCCCTCCCCTTTCAGCATTCCGAAGGGACTGCTCCCTGCGCAACACCCTGGTTCACTCCTCAATCACCCTCGACACTCCCTCTCCTTCCCACAGCACCATCCTGTGCAAGCGCACGAGATGCAATACCTGCCCTTTTACCTCCTCCCTTCCCACCGTCCAAGGCCCCAAACACTCCTTCCAGGTGAAACAGCGATTTACTTGTCCTTGCAATTTAGTATACTGTATTCGCTGCTCACGGTGCAGTCTCCTCCACATTGGGGAGGTCAAACGCAGATTGGGTGACCGCTTTGCAGAACACCTCCGTTAAGTCCGCAAGCATAACCCCAAGCTTCCGATTGCCTGTCACTTTAATTCTCTGCTCCACTTCCACTCTGGCCTCTCTGTCCTTGGCCTCTTACACTGTATCAATGAAGCTCAACAATTTCAGACCATAACCTCTGCCCCTATTTCTTTTGATGGCAGCTGTTAATGATTCTGCTATATCCATTTACACCTCTTCTAGACCCATCTTTTGTTTCTTTACTCTCCTTTTGCTTTGTTCAGTCATACCTTTTGTCATTTAATCACTCCTGCCTTCCATCCTATCACAGAATTTCCCTTTTGTTCTTTATTCCTCTTCCCACCTTCGCTGCCTCTGCACTTGCTTAAAACCTGTTACATCTCTAACTTTATCCAGTTCTGACAAAAGGTCATCAACCTGAAACTGAAACAATATTGGGAAGACCGAGGCCATTGTCTTCCATCTCCGCCACAAAGTCCGTTCCCTAGCCATCGACTCCATCCCTTTCCCTAGCATCTGTTTGAAACTGAACCACACTGTTCGCATTCTTGGTGTCATATTTGACCCTGAAATGAGCTTCCTACCACATATCCGCGGCATAACTAAGACCGCCTATTTCCACCTCCGTAACATCGCCCGTCTCCACTCATTTGCTGCTGAAACCTTCATTCATACCTTTGTTACCTCTAGACTTGACTATTCCAATACACTCTTGGCTGGCCTCCCACATTCTACCCTACGTAAACTTGAGGTCATCCAAAACTCGACTGCCCGTGCCCAAGTGCCTCACCCATCACCCCTGTGCTCACTGACCTACATTGGCTCCTGGTTAAGCAACACCTCGATTTCAAAATTCTCATCCTTATTTTCAAATCCCTCCATGGCCATGCCCCTCCCTATCTCTGTAACCTCCTTCAGCCCCACAACCCCCCGAGATATCTGCGCTCCTCCAATTCTGCCCTCGTGAGCATCCTTGATTATAATTGCTCAACCATTGGTGGTTTTGCCTTCAGCTGCCTAGGCCCTAAGCTCTGGAGCTCCCTCCCTAAATCTCTCTGCCTCTTTATCTCACTTTCCTCCTTTAAGACGCTCCTTAAAACCTACTTCTTTGACCAAGCTTTTGGTCATCTGCCCTAATTTCTTCTTATGTGGCTCGGTGTCAACATTTTGTCTTATAACACTCCTCTGAAGTGCCTTGGAACATTTTGCTACGTTAAAGGCGCTATATAAATACATGTTGTTGTTGTTGAAATGTTAACTCTGTTTCTCTCTCCACAGATGCTTCCTGACCTGCTGAGTATTTCCAGCATTTTCTGTTTTTATTTCAAGTCTCATGTGAATTACATTCAAAGTAAATCCCAAAGTTCGGTGCTTCTATAACCCGCATTGACAGAATATGCCAGCCTTGGCTCAGTGGCAACACTTTTGCCTGTGATTAAGAAGGTTCTGGGTTCAAACCCCACTCTAGAGACCAAAGCACATAATCTAGGCTGACACTTTAGTGCAGTACTGAGGGAATGGCCTACTCCTGCTCCTATTTCTTATGTTCTATTTCTTATGTTCTGTCAGAGGTGCTGTTCCCTCAGGTGGATGAAAAAGATCCCATGCCATTAATCGAAGAAGAGCAGAGAAGTTCTTCTGGCATTCTGGCCCTCAACCAACGCCACTAAAAATGCATTAACTGGTCATTTACCCCATTGCTGTTTGTGGGACCTTGCTGTATGCAAATTGGCTGCTGTGCTTGACTACATTGCAACAGTGACTACATTTCAAAAGCACTTGTGAAAGCTGCTATATTAATGCAAGTTCTTTATTTTTCTTTCCAATTATTCGTTACCTGTGTTCATACCCAACTACAATGCTAATTTATGGTTTTCAGACCAAAAAACTCAGGAATAATTTGCAAAATAATGTAGCTACAATGATTCTTGTTAATGTGTGGAATGAGTAATTACAATGAAAACTTAATCCTAGATACATTTCAGAATCCAGTCCTTTTGTGTGAGAGTACAAGTGGCAAGTCCCTGTGAAGCGCCTTGGGATATTTTACTACAGTAAAGGTGTTATATAAATGCAAGTTGTTGTTGTAAATGCTCATTGTTTTTAAATTACTAATGAAATGCCTGTGGCATGGCTCAAAGGTAGTCTGGTCTGGGGCATGGCTGTGATGTTTGCCTGCTAAGAAAGAGCTATATTTAATCTGTTCCTTTAAGGATACTGCTCAAGTACTCCCTGTGGGAAAGTGCCTAAATGGACAAAACCAGGCAGTTGTACCTGCTTGCAAATTTCTGATTCCAGGTCAGAAGAACCAAGCAGTGGCTTTCTGCTGGACCTGAGTGCATTCTCTTTTTTGAAAGATTGTTTTGCCTTTGTAACAAAGTGTGATGTCTGGAGTATGGTGGTTAGTCTGTGGTCTAAAATGTACAGTCCCCACGAGCAGTCCCTTAGATGCAAGATATATATCAAATAATAGCTGGTCCATTATTATTGTAAAATTTGGAATTGTACTCAGATAAAGGGCTAAATTTTATTTGTGCTATTTGCATTCATGCTGTTGTTAAGCATAATTCAATTAGAGATGGCACAATAACTCAATTTTATTTCAATCTAATTACATTTCCACCATACTTCTGCATTTGCAGGGTCGAATTCTAACAGAACAACAAGAAGCAGGATTTTAAAAGGTAATTTCCTCCCCAGTAATGGGACTGAAAGGAAAACAATCAAAACAGCACTAAATTCAACAGCATCACCACTACACTGGATCTGAGACACTAGTGCTAACAGTGTGAGGTTGAGGCTAATAGACAGGTGTGAAATAAATTCAATTACATTGCTAGCGCATTCAGTGCTGCATTAATGGCCCTGGATTCGCGGTCGGTATGATCATAGAATCATAGAAATTTACAGCACGGAAGGAGGCCATTTTGGCCCATCGTGTCCGCACTGGGCGACAAAGAGCTGTCCAGCCTAATCCCCTTTCCAGCTCTTGGTCTGTAACCCTGTAGATTACGGCACTTCAAGTGCACATCCAAGTACTTATTAAATGTGGTTAGGGTTCCTGTTGTGTCTGTGTATAATAAGACACAGACTGCAGGAGAACGGTACAACAGGTGTTTACTCAACGTGGCTCACACGGGAACTGATCTGTACAGATTACTACTCAGTGCTATATACAGGTGTGGTCACTGCCGGTACTGCAGTATACATGAGCTGTAAAAGATTGTTCCCCCCTTAAAGGTATATACATTACAATTCCTCCCCTTTTAGATTAACAGTACCATAACACTCATTTAACAATTAAATATCAAACTAATTACAATTAACACTTTTAATATGCAACATTAGCTGAAAATAGTCTATTTATATATTCAGTCTTTGGGGAGGCTTCCTGATCCTTTCTGGATAGCGCCTTTCCCGAGTGTCTTGCTCTTGGTGTGGAGGCGATTCTGGCCCCCTGTCGTCGGTTGGTTCATCAGCTTCCGATGCTACTGTTTCTGGGGTAGATGCGACCTGTACATCGGGTTCATCACCAGGTACGTATGGGCGAGGCATGGGGTTGACTTGTTCCTGTGACTCTAGGATCTGGTCAGCATGGCGTCTCACGATGCTCTCCCCAACGTCCACTGTGTACATTAGTGGGCCCTGCCGTGTGCATATCGTTCCTGGCTGCCATTTTTCTGTTCGGTAGTCGCGGGCCAAGACTGGTTGCCCTACATTGAAGCTCCTTGTTGGCTGGATGTGCTGGAATTGCTTACTCTCAACATCTCTTCATACGTTTGGTCTGAGCAAATCCAGACGAGATCTTACCTTCGGTTAAAGAACATCATGGCTGGGGCCTGGTTGGTGACTGCATGTGTCGCATTCCTGTAGGCGAACAGGAAATTGTCCACCTTGTGCTGCAGCGGAATGTTATCATTGTACATAGCCTTTATTGCCTTCTTAAAGGTTTGTACGAACCTCTCAGCCAATCCATTTGTGGCTGGATGATACGGGGCGGATGTGTAATGCCTTACCCCATTCTTTTTCAAGAACCTCCTGAACTCTTCGGACACAAACTGTGGTCCGTTGTCGGAGCAAATCTGTTCTGGCAAGCCATTCCTGGCAAAAATGGTCCGTAGGACTGCAATAGTTTTCTCCGTGGTGGTGGAGGACATTTTGATGACCTCAGGCCATTTCGAGTGCGCATCCACGGCTATTAAAAACATTGAGTCCATGAATGGACCAGCAAAATCAATATGCACCCGTTGCCATGGAGATGAGGGCCACTCCAATGGGTGTAGAGGGGCCTGTGGTGGTGCATTTTGGACTTTCTGGCATCCTGAGCAGCTCTTAGTCAGGTCCTCGATTTGTTTATCGACTCCCGGCCACCACACATAAGCCCTGGCTAAGCTTTTCATTTTTACCCCTCCCAGATGACCCTCATGAAGCTCATTGAGCACTCTATCCCTTAACTTGGGTGGAATTACCACTCGGGATCCACACATCAAGGTCCCCCGGCACACTGACAGCTGTTCTCTCCTTGTCGAGAATGCTGGCAACAGTGAGTCGCCATGTGCTGGCCATCCCTTCACTGTCAAATCATATACCCGAGACAGTGTCGGTCATTTCGGGTTTCCTTTTCGATACAAGCGTTAGTTACTGGTAGGTATTCAACTATAGTCGAATGGAATATTTCGACAGGATCCACTGCTGGTGCTTCCTCCGCAGTAGGCAGTGGCAGGCGTGATAGCCCATCAGCATTTCCATGCTGTTTCGTGCCCTTATATTCAATCTCATAGCGGTGCGCCCCTAGAAAAAGTGACCATCTTTGTAGTCATTGCGCAGTCATCACAGGAACGCCCTTCTTCGGATTAAAAATGGAGACAAGAGGCTGGTGATCAGTCAGCAAGGTGAATTTCTGCCCGTGCAGATAGTGATTGAACTTTTTCATTCCCCACACTAGGCTGAGGGCCTCCCTGTCAATCTGGGCGTAGTTACGCTCGGCTGAGGTTAGTGATCGTGACGCAAAGGCTATTGGCCTCTCTGAGCCATCCGAGAATTTGTGCGACAACACCGCTCCAATGCCGTAGGGTGACGCATCACATGCCAACCGAATTGGTAATGCCGGGTTGTAATGGGCCAATACCTCTTTCGATGTGATTAGTGTTTTGCTCTTCTGGAAAGCTCATCTACATTCGTCACTCCACTTCCATGGCACTCCAGTTTGCAGTAGGTTGTTCAGTGGGTGTAGTATTGTAGACAAATTTGGCAAGAACTTATGGTAGTAGTTTACCAGCCCGAGGAACGACCTCAGTTGTGACACATTTTCCGGTGCTGGAGCCTTGACTACTGCCTTAATCTTCTCTGGGGACTTATGTAACCTCTCTTTATCGATAACGTGGCCACAATACGAGATCTGTTTTCTAAAAAACTCGCATTTGGGGCGGTTAGCTCGGAGCCCATATTCCTGCAATCTAGTGAGCACCTGCTCCAGGTTGGCAAGGTGATCACTGTCATTTTTGCCCGTGACCAGGATGTCGTCCAAATAACACTGGGTCCCTGGGGTCCCTTGCAGGACTTGTTCCATTGCCCTCTGCCAAATAGCCGGAGCTGATGCTACCCCGAATACCAGCCGATTGTATTGGTAGAGACCTTTATGGGTGTTGATTGTGAGGTATTTTTTTGATGTTTCTTCTACCTCCATTTGCAGATACGCCTGGGCCAGGTCAATCTTAGTGAAGCGTTTCCCTCCAGATAGCGAGGCGAAAATATCTTCAATCCGCGGAAGTGGATATTGTATGGTGTGAAGGACCGGGTTCACTGTTACCTTAAAGTCCCCACAGATGCGAACCTTCCTTGGTTCCCCAGGCGTGCTGCTCAATGACTTTTTCATCACAGGGACGATGGGTGTAGCCCACTCGCTCCAGTCTACCTTGGACAGTACACCTGAGCGTTCCAGACTCTCCGGCTCTGCTTCGACGGGTGGTCTGATCGCATAAGGTACTGGTCTGGCCTTAAAAAATTTTGGCCTTGCGTTTTCTTCAATTTTAATCATCGCTGTCATGCCTTTTAGTGTTCCGAGTCTTTGCTGGAACACTTCTTTTGCATCAGTTAGGATCTTTGACAGTCACCCAGGTGTGACGTCGTCATCCTTTTTGTCAGCCACAGTCAGTGCCTGTATGGAATGCCAATCCAGTTGTATTTTCCGGATCCATTTACGTCCCAGTAATGGTGGTCCTCCATCTTGCAATACATACAGGTCTAGTTTTGGTGTTTCCTTACCGTTATATATAATGGTCACCCTTATTTTTCCTTTGGGGTAGACTTTTTGCCCCGTGTACGTCTTCAAAATAATTTTTGTGTCTCTCAAGGGTATGTGTGAGAATAACCGCTTATAGTCCCATCGGTGTATGACTGATAGGGCTCGTCCTGTGTCCAATTCCATCTTTACCTGGACTCCTGCTATCTTGAGAGTGACCCAAATGGTTCGGTGATCCTCCGTTGTGATCACATTATGTAGTTTAAGACAACTCAGTTCCCTGCTTTCGGAGTCGTTATCACTCTTTTGTTTGTCTGAACTATTCTCCATCATCTTATGTACCTTCTTGTACTTTTCTTTGGTAGGTTTCTTATTGCTGGTTTCTTTCCCGACCTGCAGACTCGTGCTATGTGTCCTACTTTTCCACACTGTCTGCACACTTTGTCTTTGAACCAGCAATCATTCTGGTCGTGTGTTGTTCTGCCGCAGCGATAGCACTTCTCTGTTCTATATGACATTTCATTTGTGCCATATTCTTGCAGTCTCTGTTGTATCTCTGCAGCGCCCCGTGCTGCTGCTTCATATGATACTGCAATGCTGAAAGCCTTTTCCAGCGTTAGGTCCTTTTCAGATAAAAGCTGTTTCTGGGTTCCTTCACTTTGAAGCACACACACAAACTTGTCCCTTAAGGTATCTGCCAGTCCCGCTCCAAACTGGCAGTGTTTCGATAGTTTGCGCAGTTCTGTTAAATAATCAGCATTGCTTTCATCCTTATGCTGCTTCCGTTTGTGAAACTTGAATCTTTCTGCTATCAGCAGCGGTGTGGGGTTTAAATGTTGCTGTAGTATCATTACTATGTCTTCAAAACTCTTTTCCATTGGCTTTGTTGTGGTTACTAGATTTCGTAATAAACCATACGTCTTTGCACCCATTAAATTTAACAATACCGATGCTTTCTTGTCATCTGACACCTCATTTGCCTTGCAGTATACCTCTATTCGTTCGACATATGTAGTCCAATCTTCGACTTCATTGTCAAACGCGGTGATACTGCCACTCTTATGCATTTTGGGTGTGGTTTAAAATGGCGTCTCCCAATGGCTCAAAATGGTGTCTCCCGCGCTTTTTTATACACCTCAATAAGGTCTCCCCTCAGCCTCCTCTGTTCCAAAGAAAACAAGCCCAGCCTATCCAATCTTTCCTCGTAGCTAAAATTCTCCGGTCCAGGCAACATCCTTGTAAATCTCCTCTGTACCCTCTCTAGTGCAATCTCATCTTTCCTGTAACGTGGTGATCAAAACTGCACGTAGTACTCTAGCTGTGGCCTAACTAGTGTTTTATAAAGTTGAAGCATAACCTCCCTGCTCTTGTATTCTATGCCTCGGCTAATAAAGGCAAGTATTCCGTATGGCACCTTATCTACTTGGCCTGCTACCTTCAGGGATCTGTGGACCTGCACTCCTAGGTCACTTTGTTCCTCTACACTTCTCAGTATCCTACCATTTAACGTGTATTCCCTTGCCTTGTTAGCCGTCCTCAAATGCATTATCTCGCACTTCTCTGGACTGAATTCCATTTGCCACTGTTCTGCCCACCTGACCAGTTAATTGATATCTTCCTGCAGTCTACAGCTTTCTTCTTCATTATCAACCACACAGCCGATTTTAGTATCATCTGCAAGCTTCTTAATCATTCCCCCTACATTCAAGTCTAAATCATTGATATATACCACAAAAAGCAAGGGACCTAGTACTGAGCCTTCCAGTCACAAAAACACCCATCAACCATTACCATTTGCTTCCTGCCTCTGAGCCATGATGTTGTATTCTCAGAGTATGCTGTCATATCGCCTTTAAAATTGACTGCAAATTTGGGATTTCTGCATGCGCATGCGCTAAATTCCAAGCTTGCGATCTGTCAAGTTCTGACTGCACATAGGCTTTGCTGAACGTTTCACCTCCTGATTCAAATCAATGTTCTGACGAAAAGTTGGGCTAATTGCCCACCTGCTGCAAACTTTTACGCCTGGTGCAGGAAGCACAGCATAAGGGGAGGGGGGTGGGTGAGAAAATTGTCTTAGAAACCTGTTCCAAACATTTTTGCTGTCACACTAAAAGCAAATTTGTTTCCAGCAGATTAGGTTATTCATACTGAAAGAAAGGGATTGTGTCCATTATCCCAGCTGTGTTTTGCTTTTAAAAATAGTGGTGATCTTGATTATTGGATAAAAAACAACTTGAGAAAATTGAATGGGACTAATATCACTACTACGTTTTATTTATTTATTTTTATTCGTATATGGGATATGGGCGTTGCTGGCAAGGCCAGCATTTATTGCCCATCCCTAATTGCCCTTGAGAAAGTGGTGGTGAGCCGCTTTCTTGAACCGCTGCAGTCCGTGTGATGAAGGTACTCCCACAGTGCTGTTAGGTAGTGAGTTCCAGGATTTTGACCCAGCGACGATGAAGGATTGGCGATATACTTCTGAGTCAGGATGGTGTGTGACTTGGTGGGGAACTTGGAGATGGTGGTGTTCCCATGTGCCTGCTGCCCTTGTCCTTTTAGGTGGAAGAGGTCGTGGGTTTGGGAGGTGCTGCCGAAGAAGCCTTAGCGAGTTGCTGCAGTGCATCTTGTAGATGGTACACGTTGCAGCCATGGTACGCCGGTGGTGGAGGGAGTGAATGTTTAAGGTGGTGGATGGGGTGCCAGTCAAGCCGGCTGCTTTGTCCTGGATGGAGTCGAGTTTCTTGAGTGTTGTTGGAGCTGCACTCATCCAGGCGAGTGGAGAGTATTCCATCACACTCCTGACTTGTGCCTTGAAGATGGTGGAAAGGCTTTGGGGAGTCAGGAGGTCAACAGTCAATTGTTTTAAGAGGTGAGCCATGACCGGGAGAGAGAGTCAAAATTCCTCCCTATTGGAAGTTTGATGGGATTGGACTAGGCTGCCTTACCCGACCAACAGTTGAAAGGTGCCCGTTTGGGGAAACGAGTTGTTCCTGGCAAAGGCTCTCTGTGCATTTATGGCAGAAATAGTCCGAGTAAATACTTATTTCTGTTCAGCAACAAAAGTTCTGGCAGAAAGAAAATTACAGACAATGATAGTATGGGGGAGATATTCAGCTGGTTAGCGCCTCCTGTTAGCGCTGGGGGGGGGTGCTAACGGGGCGCTTAGGGGTTAGCGAATGCAGCGATGCCCGCAAAATTAATTTCCAGTTTAGTGCTGGCGCTACCTCATACTGCCTGGGCCTCGAGCACCTCGTAGATCGTGACGTCATCTAGTGCATGGCGACCCATTACTGCCCCGGATGTGAAATTGGCTTCCACCCCCTGCTGGGCAACGGCCAGAAGAGGAGTCGTTGTCAACTCGGATGGCCACTTGGGGAGCGCTATTTAAAGGGAAGGGTTTTCAGGTGGGCCAACCTTTAATATTTCCACCAGTCTGGTTCCTGCTGAAAGTTTTTGGTCGTTTCATTGCTACAAGATGTCCAAGCCCTCCACTTTGTAGCGTGTTTGGGGCTGTAATGGCAGTCGCGCAGGTCGCCTTGCAACGCAGACCTGCCGACATGTGGATTGTGAAGCATCACTGGCCCTTCCCTTTAAGCGAGGGAAGCAGCCTCTGATGCCATTAGCAATGTTAGAAATTGTTCAGCACTCTTCCGCTACCGCCCTGCTCCCAGACTTTAGCGCCTTATGAGAGGTGGTTAGCATTTGATTTAGTGCTCCACTTCCCTCTTGGAGTCTAAAGCTGAATTTCCCATCAGGAAAGAATCATTAGCACCTGGTGCAGCTTTTCCTACTTTTCAAAAGTTAGTGCTCCAACTGGGGTGATACCCAATTTCCAGCCCATGCATCAGTGAGAATAATAGAAACAACATAAGGGATTGGCGAAAAGAAGGAGGAAGTAAAACATGTTCCACACATACTGTAACTGTGTGTTCTATACATGCATTTTGTGAAACAAAGAAGTAAAATTAAGAAGAAAGCTTACAGTGAACGCTGAAAAGAAGCAAAGACTTTAAAACAACAGAAACTGAAAGAGTAAAAAGAAAGAATTGAGCACTGTGTACTATTCATTTCTGTAGCCTTTTAAAATGAGTTCTGGGCAAATCAGCAATCTCCTCTGTTTCCTGATTGGCTAAGAGCCAGGAAGTGAAAGGCGCACCACCCCACGTGATACCAGGTGCGCAAACGCACAACTCTGCTGCATTTGCAAGCACCTTCTCAAAGAGGGGTTAGCACAAGGCAAGTGCGGATTCCGTTCCCATGGCGACGGCGTACATAGGGTCCGATGAAAGGGAGGAACTGAAAAAAATCATTATTTGTAGGGAAATGGTGTTAGGGAAATTGACAAGATTGAAGGCTGATAAATCCCCAGGGCCTGATAATTTACATGCTAGGGTACTTCAGGAAGTGGCCCTAGAAATAGTAGATGCATTGCTGGTCATCTTCCAAAATTCTATAGACTCTGGAACAGTACCCATGGATTGGAGGGTAGCTAATGTTACCCCACTATTTAAAAAAGGTGGTAGAGAGAAAACGGAGAATTACAGATCGGTAAGCCTGACATCGGTAGTGGGGAAAATGCTGGAGTCCATTATAAAAGATGTAATAGCAGAGCACTTGGAAAACAGTGACAGGATCGGACAAAGTCAACATGGATTTACAAAAGGTAAATCGTGCTTGACTAATCTACTGGAATTTTTTGAGGATGTAACTGGTAAAATAGATAAGGGAGAACCAGTGGATGTGGTGTATTTGGACTTTCAAAAGGCTTTCGATAAGGTCCCACATAAGAGGTTAGCGTGTAAAGTTAAGGCACATGGTATTGGCGGCAAGGTATTGACTTGGATAGAGAACTGGTTGGCAGACAGAAAGCAAAGAGTTGGAATAAACGGGTCTTTTTCCGAGTGGCAGGCAGTGACTAGTGGGGTACCACAGAGATCGGTTCTTGGACCCCAGCTATTCACAATATATATTAATGATCTGGACGAGGGAACTAGATGTAATATCTCCAAGTTTGCAGATGACATAAAGCTGGGTGGGCGTGTGTGCTGTGAGGAGGATGTTGAGAAACTCCAGGATGATTTGGACAGGTTGGGTGATTGGGTAGAAGCATGGCAGATGCAATATAATGTGGATAAATGCGAGGTTATCCACTTTGGTGTCAAAAACAGGAAGGCAGATTATTATCTGAACGGCAATAGATTGGGAGAAGGGGAAGTGCAACGAGACCTGGGCGTCCGTGTGCACCAGTCGCTGAAGGTAAGCATGCAGGTGCAGTAGGCGGTTAAGAAGGCAAATGGTATGTTGGCCTTCGTAGCGAGAGGGTTTGAGTACAGGAACAAGGATGTCTTGCTGCAGCTGTACAGGGCCTTGGTGAGACCACATCTTGAGTATTGTGTGCAGTTTTGGTCGCCTTATCTGAGGAAGGATGTTCTTGCCATGGAGGGAGTGCAGCGAAGATTCACCAGGCTGATACCTGGGATGGCAGGAATGACGTATGAGGAGAGATTGGGTTGATTGGGCTTGTACTCCCTGGAGTTTAGAAGAATGAGAGGGGATCTCATTGAAACTTATAAAATTCTAACAGGACTAGACAGACTGGATGCTGGAAGGATGTTCCCGATGGTCAGGGAGTCCAGAACCAGGGGTCACAGTCTAAGGATTAGGGGTAAGCCATTTAGGACAGAGATGAGGAGGATTTTTTCACCCAGAGAGTGGTGAACCTGTGGAATTCTCTACCACAAAAGGCAGTAGAGGCCAATTCATTAAATTTATTCAAGAAGGAGTTGGATATATTTCTTAAGGCTAAAGGGATCAAGGGATATGGAGAGAAGGCAGGAACAGGGCACTGAATTAGGTTGATCAGCCATGATCTCATTGAATGGCGGAGCAGGTTCAAGGGGCCGAATGGCCTACTCCTGCTCCTATCTTCTATGTTTCTATGTTTCTATGTTTCTATGTAAGCATGTCTGAGATCCATTCTTCAGTGCAGATTCACCATACGTTCCCGGCTGGTAATTGCCTCATACGTAACAAATCACATTTGCACACTCATATCGGAAACTCCATATTATGCCACACGTGCCATCTGATGGAAGCCTTTCTCGGGCTTTCAGGTGATCTTATCATAAGATTGTCTGTAGGTCTTTTTTCATCTTCCACCGCATGGTTCTGATGTCTTGGATAGTGGCCGGACTATCGAAGTTTACTTAAAAAGTTCATTATAGGCAGGGACACAAATGTCTCCAAGAGTAAGCTATCAATTTACTATTCTTAACTACGCTTTCCTGACTTTCACTAGAAAGTTTGGAAAATTCTCAATTGGTGGTGTAATTCTCCTGTTTCTATCTCACACCCTCAATCACTTCCTCTCTCCATTTTACACATCCTATTAATTACTATTCATATCTCATTCATGAGCCCTGGAGGAACTTTACTGTCCAGTACAATATTTAAGATTGAAAACATATCAAACATTCTCACTTGGTCCAAGTTATTAACACTTTTTATTTATCATTATTTTAGAGGATCTTTTATTTTCCCAAAAGTAATCCAATATATAGTGCCTGAGTCCATTTTGTTATTACAAAATTATCCCAAAATCCAAACAGCAGTATTCTTGAACTGACAGGTTTTGTCAATGTTCAATTTCATTTCTATCAATTTATCTTCCATTTCCAATTTCAGAAACAAGTGATTCTTAGGTTGACTGTCTTACACAGTGTTTTAACATTAGAGACAGAAGTGCTGCAATTAGTTTACAAGGTAACTTCCATATAACAAAAGAAAGCAGAGAATCCATTGTGGCTCTGCTTAGAGCCCAAGGGGTTAATTTATCAAATCATAATTTTCCTTCTGTCACTGTGGATAAATATTAACTTAAGATTAAGAAACTTATATTTAATAATGTCCAATATCTTTAAATTTCACACTAAAATTGTTGCTTGGTGAACTGAAACAGCTGTCAGTGGAAAGGGTTAACTCCTTTGCAGGTTTTTAGAAGGTGGAGCAAAACATTGTCAGGCGCACACAATTGCATCACTTCATGTAAATTAAAAAAAAACTTTCCCAATCGAAAAAGACAGTTGTGTTTTCACACTTTAACTAAACATGAACAGAACAGATAAAACAAAACAAAATAGCACATTCTTGCAGAAAACAGTAAATTATGTCATATTTCTTATTGTCCTTTCTTCAGATGCCTTTCCAAAATACTGTAAAACATGGAATATAACTGGAGAAAAATTAGTTTTTCACATTTAAACAAATCAAATCGAACTGCTTTGGAAGATTTCACCATAACAACTGCGACTCCAAGGTTAAATCTTAGACTGAAACTTAATCTTTTGTTAAACAAATTTTTTGTTGTTCTTCTCAGTTTTTACACACCAGCTTAACTTAAATTGTAGTTCAAAGTTTTTTTCCAATTCTTGGGGCACAATCTTATTTGCACATTCTTAAATCTTCCAAAATCCAAGACAAGACAAAAGTTTTAAACGCTTTTAACACAGAGAAGTGGGTGGAGCTAAAACAAACATAACAATCTTTCTTTTAAAGACAGACTTTTAGACAAAAGAAATACGGTAACTTCTTAAACATTCATAGTCAGGAAAACTTTCACACTTTAACACACACTTTCACACAAACTGAAATTCTAGCATTTTTTAAGGTTCCTTTCACTCAGCAATCTTGTGTTTTATTTGTCTTCGCACAGACGTTAATAACTTCCATGTTGGTAAAACTTTAAGGCCTAGAAATTCGGTGGGCTGCGCCACCAGTTAGCGCCCAAAGAGGGCACTTAGTGGGTTTAGCGCCACTGGCCACACCTCCTGTGAAATTTAGCGGGGCGCTAATGGCGGCGTTAGCCGGTAGCGCTGCGCTGCCACCGATGATGTCATCGGTGTGCACAGCGCCCCGCTACCACCCCGATCGCAAAATTTGGTAGCGCCCCCTGCTGTAACGCCGGTCGCAATTTGCGACCGGTTCAGGGGGGCCTACCTGCGGCGGTAGAGGCGCTGAGGTGCGGGGCGGCCATTTTTTTTGCTGGCCACCTGCCAGCACCTCTTCGCGCAGCCGTCCCCTGCCTCCTGAGCCGCCCCCCCCCGCGTTGTGCCGGCTGTCTCCCAAGAGTCCGGCCCTTCTCCTCGGTGCCGGGCTCTTTTGCCGGCACTCGCGATCTCAGATCGCACTGCAGCAGGCCCCTCCCCTTTAAGAAGGGGAGGAAGGCCTGCAGTACCGCAGTGCACCGTGCCACAGCGTGTGGCACTGCGGCACGTTGCGCTGCAAACTTCAGTTGCAGTGCCCCAAGACGGATGCGGGGCGCATCGAGTAGCGCCGCGCTTCCATTTGGGGCGCTCAAACTGAATTTCCGGCAGGCACTCGCGACTCCTTCTGGGGCAGTACTTCCGGCGCCCTGGTGAGGCTGGCGCCCCAAATGGGGTGCCACTGAATTTCTAGGCCTAAGTTTCTCTTTTTTTTCTCTTTTTACATCGGTGTCTGAGCAGCTTTTCCTGGCTTTCCAAATCCCTGTTTTTTCCCTTCCTTTGCTGAGTTTTCAGATTGGTTAGCCTGCAAATTAGATCTTTTTCCTTCTTTATCTCTCCCTCTCTCTCCTGCACTTTATGCTTAACCACCTGGCTACGTTTCTCTCTTAACCCATTGTGTTTTTTCTTAGACAGACTTTCCGGAATAAAGTTTATCACTTTTTCAAAGGGGACTCGGTCTCCTTTGATTAAACATTCCGTCAATAATACCTGCACTTTCTCCGCACAGGCGCCTCTGTCTATCTTACTCTTATATGCATTAACACAACTTTTACTAGCCATTTGGTGATTTTCTTAACAGACCTCTAACATCAATAACTATCGGCGTTTTAATGTATGTACTTTGAAGAAGGAACTATATTCTGCAGCCCCTGTATACTGCAGTACCAGTAGTGACCACCCCGGTATATAAGCCTGTGTAGTAACTTTGTATAGTAGTTCCAGTTTTGTCTCCATTCAGTAAACACCTGTTATAACCAACTCCTGTCTCAATTACACACGGACGTTACACTGGCAACGAACAGATCCGAACTTAACTACAGTTCTGCATCACCTCACGGGGATCCATCCCTGAAGCAAAGTTGTTAGAGGTCAAGGCCAGAAGAAAGAAATCCAAAAAGAAAAGAAAAACAAACAGAAGAAACGGGCGTCAACCGTGGGCAACCGCGCTCTGATTCATCGAATTCGAAGATTTGCAGGAGAGGCTGTCGAGAGCTGGGCTTGGTTATCCAGTCTATGGTGTTCCAGCTAATCGGGCTGGTGGCAGGTAGTACACTGATCCTTCCTGGGCTGCGGTGGGCTAGAGCTCGATTGGGTGGCTTTTAAATGGGGCTGAGCAGCGTTGTCGGGAAGAGGAGAGAGAGAGAGAGGGTGGAGCACACAGGGCGCGGCTGGTGCTATGAAGCCGGGCAGCGTACAGACCCGAGAAGAGGGAGGAAAGTGTCCCATAGGGTCTGCTCTGAAGACGGGAACAGTAATTAAAATAAAAGAAATTAGAAGCGCAGAAAGCCGCGAGGAGCTGCAGTTTGCCACGGGGACTGCGGAGAGCGGCGTTGGCAGCAGCGCGGGGGGGAAGTGCACGAAGACCATAGACCGTCGCCATCAAGGCATAAAAATGCCAGTAACAGCGCTAGCAGCAGCGGAAAAGACAGAAAGCGCAGGAGGCGCCATCTTTATCCAGCGGGGAAGAAGGCAAAGCGCGGGAGGCGCCATTTTGTTCAATCGGGGAAGAAGGCAAAGTGCGGGAGGCGCCATCTTAGATCTCCAAGATGCCGAAGACTGGCAATATCACTGCCTTCGATAATGCAATAGAAGACTGGACCACGTATGTGGAAAGAGTCGAAGTATCTTGCAAGGCAAATGAAGTAGCCGATGAGAAAAAGGCATCGGTACTACTAAACTTAATGGGTGCAAGAACGTACGGCCTATTGCGGAACCTGATCACTCCAGTCAAACCGATGGCGAAGAATTTTAACGAAATTGTTGATATCCTACAGGAACACCTAAATCCTACACCGCTGCTGATAGCAGAAAGATTTAAATTCCACAAGAGAAATCAGCATAAAGATGAGAGCAATGCTGATTACCTTACGGAACTACGCAAGCTATCAAAGCACTGCCAGTTCGGAGCAGGACTGGCAGATACCCTACGGGACAAATTTGTCTGTGGACTCCTGAGTGAAGGAACCCAGAAGAGGTTACTCTCAGAGAAAGAGCTGACGCTAGATAAGGCTTTCAGCGTGGCAGTATCGTACGAAGCAGCAGCAAGGGGAGCTGCGGAAATACAGCAAAAGCCACAGGAATACGGCACCCATGAAATGACACGGGGATTTGAAAAATGTTATCGCTGCGGCAGAACAACCCATGACCAGAAGGACTGCTGGTCCAAGGACAAAACATGCAGGCAATGTGGAAAGATGGGACACATTGCACGAGTTTGCAGGTTCGGGAAGAAGACTAACGACAACAAAAAGACGACTAAGGAAAAGTACAGGAAAGTACAAAAGATGACGGACAGTAGTTCTGAAGACCAGAAGAGCGATAGTGAATCCGGGAACAAGAGACTAAGCTGTCTCAAACTTCACAATGTAATCACAAAAGTGGATCACCAAACCATTTGGGTCACCCTCACGATAGCAGGGTCCCAAGTCAAAATGGAATTGGATACAGGATCAGCCCTGACCATCATGAATCGACGAGACTACGAGCGGCTATTCTCACACATACCCTTGAAAGGCACATCCATTGTCTTGAAGACATATACAGGGCAGATAGTATACCCCAGAGGGAAAATAAGGAAATAAGGGTGCCTGTCGAATACAACGGCAAGGAAATACAGAAATTGTATCTGTACATACTGCAAGATGGTGGACCACCGTTATTGGGACGTGAATGGATCAGAAAGATAAGTTTAGACTGGCACTCCATTCAGGCACTGACGGTGGCTCGTAAAAAGGATGACGACGTCACACCTGGTCGATTGTCAAAAATCTTGGCTAACGCTAAAGAGGTATTTCAACAAGAACTGGGAACTCTTAAAGGCATAACCGCCTCGATAAAAATAGAAGAGAATGCAATTCCCAAGTTTTTCAAAGCAAGACCGGTACCGTATGCAATTCGCCCAGCCGTCGAGGCAGAGCTGGAGAATCTGGAGAATGCAGGCGTGCTAACTAAGGTAGACTGGAGCGAGTGGGCGACACCCATCGTTCCTGTCATGAAGAAAACATTAAACAATAAGTCTGAGGAGCCAAGGAAGGTTTGCATCTGTGGGGACTTCAAGATGACTGTGAACCCAGTCCTTCACACAGTACAGTATCCTCTTCCGAGGAGAGAAGATATTTTCGCCTCACTATCTGGAGGGAAGCGTTTTACAAAAATTGACCTAGCGCAAGCATATTTGCAGATGGAGGTTGAAGAATCCTCTTGGAAATATCTCACGATAAACACTCACAAAGGCCGTTACCAGTATAATCGACTGGTATTCGGAGTTGCATCAGCTCCGGCTATATGGCAAAGAGCGATGGAACAAGTCCTGCAAGGGATTCCGGGGACTCTGTGTTACTTGGACGACATCCTAGTGACAGGTGAAAATGACAGTGAACACCTTGCCAACCTAGAGCAGGTGCTCACTAGACTAAGAGAACATGGGCTATGAGCCAATCGCCCCAAGTGCGAGTTTTTTAAGAAACAAATATCGTATTGTGGCCACGTGATTGATAAAGAGGGGTTACATAAGTCCCCTGACAAAATTGAAGCGGTAGTTAAGGCTCCAGCGCCTGAAAATGTGTCGCAACTGAGGTCATTCCTCAGATTGGTGAATTACTACCATAAGTTTTTGCCGAATTTGTCTACAATTCTGCACCCACTGAACGCCCTGCTACAAACTGGAGTAGCATGGAAATGGAGCGATGAATGTAAGCGGGCCTTTCAGAAGTGTAAAGGCCTGATCACTTCAAGAGAAGTATTGGCTCACTACAACCCATCACTACCGATAAGACTGGCGTGTGATGCGTCTCCCTACGGCGTTGGAGCGGTACTGTCACATAAATCCCTTCATGGTTCAGAGAGGCCGATAGCTTTTGCGTCACACTCGTTAACTGCAGCCGAGCGTAACTATGCCCAGATTGACAGAGAGGCCCTCAGCCTGGTGTGGGGGGTGAAGAAGTTCAATCACTACCTGCACGGACAGAAATTTACTCCACTAACTGATCATCAACCTCTTGTCTCCATTTTCAACCCTAAGAAGGGCGTCCCGATAATCACAGCACAACGGCTACAGAGGTGGTCCCTTTTCCTAGGGGCACACCAATATGACATCGAGTACAAAGGAACTAAACAGCATGGGAATGCTGATGGATTGTCGCGCCTACCGTTGCCGACGGTGGAAGAAGCACCTGCAGTGGATCCTGTGGAGATATTCCACTCGACCATAGTCGAATGTCTACCTGTGACGAATGCAAACATAGAAAAGGAAACATGAAATGACCCGACACTCTCCAGCGTCTGTGATTTAATGGTGAGGGGATGGCCAGCACATGGCGAACCACTGTTGCCAGCATTCTCGCCGAGAAGAGAACAGCTGTCAGTGTGCCGAGGAACCTTGATGTGTGGATCCAGAGTAGTAATTCCACCCAAATTGAAGGATAGAGTGCTCAATGAGCTTCATGAGGGTCATCTGGGAGGGGTACAAATGAAGAACTTAGCCAGAGCGTTTGTGTGGTGGCCGGGAATCGATAGAGAAATCGAAGAGATGACAAAGAGCTGTACAGGATGCCAGAAGGTCCAAAACGCCCCACCACAAGCCCCTCTACATCCATGGGAGTGGCCCTCATCTCCATGGCAAAGGGTACACATTGATTTTGCTGGTCCATTTATGGACTCTATGTTTTTAATTGCGGTGGATGCACATTCAAAGTGGCCAGAGGTAATAAAAATGTCCTCAACCACCACAGAAAAAACCATCACAGTCTTACGAACCATATTCGCCAGAAATGGGCTGCCTGAACAGATTTGCTCCGACAATGGACCACAGTTTGTGTCTGAAGAGTTCCGGAGGTTCTTAAAGAACAATGGTGTTAAGCATTACACATCCGCCCCATATCATCCAGCCACCAATGGATTGGCTGAGAGGTTCGTTCAAACATTCAAGAAGGCTATCAAGGCAATGTGTAATGAAGACATACCCCTACAACACAAGGTGGATAACTTCTTATTTGCCTACCGGAATGCGACACATGCGGTTACCAACCAAACTCCAGCCATGATATTCTTCAATCGAAGACTAAGATGCCGCTTGGATTTGGTTAAGCCAAACATCAGAAGAGATGTGGAGAACAGGCAGTTTCAGAATATGAATGAAAGGCCAACCAGGAGTTTTAAGATAGGTCAACCAGTTTTGGCCCGGGACTACCACACAGAGAAATGGCAGCCAGGAACGATCTGCACACGGCAAGGACCTCTAATGTATACCGTGGACGTTGGAGAGAGCATTGTAAGACGCCATGCTGACCAGATTCTAGAGTCACTGGAAAACGTCAAATCCACACCACGATCCGATACACCTGGTGATGAAACCGAAGTACCAATTGCATCTACCTCAGAATCGGTGATATTGGAAGCAGACGAACCAAACAACGACATTGATCCCGAATCAACTTTGCCAGAAGAACCTGATACCCCAGAGAGGCGTTATCCGGACAGAATCAGGAAGCCTCCTCAAAGACTGAATTTATAATTGCTTAACTTCAGCTAATGTATATAGCAACTGTAATTGTAAATATGTTATTTAATTATTAATCGAATGTTATGTACTGTTTAGCTAAAAGGGGAGGAATTGTAGTGTATGTGCTTTGATGAAGGAACTATATTCTGCAGCCCCTGTATACTGCAGTACCAGTAGTGACCACCCCGGTATATAAGCCTGTGCAGTAACTTTGTACAGTAGTTCCAGTTTTGTCTCCATTCAGTAAACACCTGTTATAACCAACTCCTGCAGTCCGTGTCTCAATTACACACGGACGTTACAGGCGTGCAATTCACAGGCGCTCCCCACTCCCCACGGGTTTATCCCTCCTCAAGAGCAGCAGCTGATCAGGAAGCTACTTTCAAGGTCCGATCTATTATACAATACTAGCCGTTTTGTCTTGTCCCATCTGGAAGGGTGCCAATTTGTAAGATCTTATAGATCTCTGAGTTCTTGGACAAGACACCAATAGGCAGCAGCCAGTATGTTTGAGCAATAGTTCAAGATTTATTAAGCATACAGCGTAACATATTTAATATTAGGCGATAGTTTCAATGAATAGCTTGCAGCCTTAGGTCTCTGGAACCTCTCGGACACAGATGACATCGTCTTAAGTCTGTTCCTTTGTCCTCGCAGTCTGTGTGAAGTTGTTCTTTGGGTATCGAGGTTTTAACCCTTTTCTTATCAAAAGTTGGTTTGGCCAGTGTCCATGTATGGTTTTTAACAAAATCACCTTTTTTAATTGGTTCTAATGGCCAAAATACCATTGTCACTTAGACGAAGGTAGCATCCCGCCTTTCCAGTATTTTTCCGTCAATAATAATAATATGTTATTTAATGATTTAACCTTCACTCGCAGTCTGTGGCTGTTTGTTATCAAAACTTAGTCAAAACTGCTTTAAACTGTGCAGCTACATTTTGAACAAGTTTTCCAGTTACCCAGGAGTAATTATGGGTAATATTATTTGGTCAATGGCTACACTTGAAATTATACATATATGATTCTCGTCTACTAAATATCTTTAAATATCAGCCTTTCATACACTGTATTCTCTTCCCCATGAATCTTACGCAGTTGGTTCTTTAACCCAGTGATCTGTATCTGGAGTTGTGCATCATCCATACTATTAACAATATCCGTTCCTGTACTGAACGCTGTGGCTACATCATTCGAGGTCCCTCTTCTCTGCCTCCCGTGTAGTGTCCGTGTGTAGATAAAGACACTGAAGACAGGAGTTGGTTCATAGGTATTTACTAAGCAAGTCTGGGGGGGTTTCTAAAGGATATACACAATACACAGGCTTATATAGCCCAAGTGGCAATTACCGGCATTACGCACACCTGGGGCTCTTAAAGGCACATACACCATAATTGCTCTTAAAGGCACATACACCACAATTCCTCCCCTTCTAGCTAACTAGTACATCATATTTTAAGTAATTATTAATTACATGTTATATGCAAAATAATATACATTGCTGTATTAATTAATTATAAGTTAGTCTCTCAGGAGGCTTCCTGACTCGGTCCGGATAACGCCTCGGGGGTGTAGTAGTTTCTGGTGGTGTAGTAGGTTCTTCTGGCA
The DNA here is from genome assembly GCF_052327205.1 of Somniosus microcephalus. NCBI lineage: Eukaryota > Metazoa > Chordata > Chondrichthyes > Squaliformes > Somniosidae > Somniosus > Somniosus microcephalus. The sequence goes on from NC_140991.1 coordinate 109,552,789, forward strand.
AGGCTGATTCGGCTTGAAGGCCAGTGTCGGGTTCATCGGGCTCCAGTATCACCGGATCGGAGGTAGATATGGGTATCTCTACTTCATCGTTAGATGTATAGAGTGGTGGTGTAGGTTGTCCCTTTTCGGATGACTTGATGATTTGGTCAGCATGGTGCCTTATTATGCTGTCTCCGATGTCCACGGTATACATCAGTGGTCCTAATCGTGTGCAGATAGTTCCAGGCTGCCATTTCTCGGTACGGTAGTCCCGGGCCAAAACCGGTTGGCCTATCTGGAAGGCCCTAGTTGGCCTTTCATTCATGCCCTGAAACTGCCGGTTCTCCACGTCCCTTCGGATGTTGGGCTTGACCAAATCCAGCCGGCATCTTAGGTTTCTATTGTAGAACATCATGGCGGGAGTTTGGTTAGTAACCATATGCGTTGCATTCCTATATGCAAATAAGAAGTTATCCACATTGTGCTGAAGTTTTATGTCTTCATTACCCATGGCCTTGATGGCCTTCTTGAAGGTCTGGACAAACCTTTCAGCCAATCCATTGGTGGCGGGATGGTATGGGGCAGACGTGTAGTGCTTTACCCCATTGTTCTTTAAGAACTTTCTGAATTCTTCGGACACAAATTGCGGTCCATTATCAGAACATATCTGCTCCGGCAGCCCATTCCTGGCAAATATGGTCCTTAATACTGTGATGGTTTTTTCCATGGTGGTGGAGGACATCTTTATTACCTCCGGCCACTTGGAGTGTGCATCAACTGCGATTAAGAACATTGAGTCCATAAATGGACCAGCAAAGTCGATGTGCACCCTTTGCCAGGGAGATGAGGGCCACTCCCATGGATGTAGAGGGGCCTGTGGTGGAGCATTTTGGACCTTCTGGCATCCTAGGCAGCTCTTGGTCATGTCTTCGATGTCTCCATCGATACCTGGCCACCATACAAACGCCCTAGCTAGGTTCTTCATTTTCACTCCACCCAGATGCCCCTCGTGAAGCTCCTTTAGCACTTTATTCTGAAGTTTGGGTGGAATCACCACTCTGGATCCACACATCAAGGTTCCTCGGCACACTGACTGCTGTTCTCTTCTTTGCGAGAATGCTGGCAACAGTGGTTCGCCATGTGCTGGCCATCCCTTCACTGTTAAATCGTAGACCCGTGAGAGAGTAGGGTCATTTCTTGTCTCCCTTTCAATGGCAGAATTTGTCACCGGTAGACATTCCACTATGTTAGAGTGGAATATCTCTACTGGGTCTACTGTAGGTGCCTCTTCTATCGTTGGCAACGGTAGGCGTGATAAACCGTCAGCATTCCCATGCTGTTTTGATCCTTTGTATTCAATGTTGTATTGGTGTGCCCCTAGAAAAAGGGACCACCTCTGTAGTCTTTGTGCCGTCATAATGGGGACACCTTTTTTAGGGTTGAATATGGAGATGAGGGGTTGATGGTCAGTCAGCAAGGTAAATTTTTGTCCGTGTAGGTAATGGTTGAATTTCTTCACTCCCCATACCAGGCTGAGTGCTTCCCTGTCTATCTGGGCATAGTTACGCTCAGCTGAGTTCAATGAGCGTGACGCAAAAGCTATCGGCCGTTCCGAGCCATCAGGGAATCTATGGGACAATACCGCTCCTATGCCGTAAGGGGATGCATCGCACGCCAGTCTGATTGGTAGTGATGGGTTGTAATGAGCCAAAATTTTCTCGGATGTGATTAAGTCTTTACATTTATGGAAGGCACGTTTACAGTCTTCGTTCCATTTCCAAATCACTCCTGTCTGTAGAAGATCATTAAGAGGGTGTAGAATAGTTGATAAGTTCGGTAAAAATTTATGATAGTAATTTATTAATCGCAGGAATGACCTTAATTGTGAAACATTTTCAGGTGCTGGGGCTTTTATAACTGCTTCAATTTTTTCAGGTGACTTATGCAACCCTTCCTTATTAATTATGTGGCCACAATATGATATCTGATTTTGGAAAAATTCGCACTTGGGGCGATTTGCTCGTAGGCCCCGTTCTTTCAGCCTAGTGAGCACCTGCTCCAAATTGGCAAGGTGCTCGTTGTCGTTTTCTCCTGTTATAAGGATGGCGTCTAGGTAGCATTGAGTCCCCGGAATCCCTTGCAGGACTTGCTCCATAGCTCTTTGCCAGATAGCTGGAGCTGATGCTATTCCAAAAACCAGTCGATTGTACTGGTACAGGCCTTTGTGTGTGTTTATTGTGAGATACTTTTTAGAGGTCTCCTCAACCTCCACCTGTAGATATGCCTGTGCCAAGTCAATTTTTGTGAAACGTTTCCCTCCGGATAGTGAGACGAAAATATCTTCTATCCTCGGAAGAGGATACTGTACCGTGTGAAGGACCGGGTTTACAGTCACCTTAAAGTCCCCACAGATGCGAATTTTTTTCTCTTCCTCAGAGTTATTTTTCAATGTTTTTTTCATGACTGGAACGATGGGTGTTGCCCATTCGCTCCAATCTATTTTGGATAATACGCCTGCCTTTTCCAAATTCTCCAGCTCTGCCTCGACTGCCGGATGTATTGCGTATGGCACCGGTCTTGCCTTAAACAATTTTGGAATTGCTGTATCTTCCACTTTTATTGAGGCGGTGATGCCTTTCAAGGTTCCTGGTTTCTCTTGAAACACTTCTTTGGCGTTGGCCAAGATGTCTTTTAATCGTTCAGGTATGATGTCATCATTGTTTTTTTCCTTACTGGTCACCGTCAGTGCCTGAATGGAGTGCCAGTCTAAACGTATCTTCCTTATCCATTCACGTCCCAACAACGGTGGACCACCATCTTGTAGAATGTATAAATACAACTTTTGTATTTCTTTGCCGTTGTATACCACAGGCACCCTTATTTTTCCTTTGGGGTAGACTTTCTGCCCCGTATATGTTTTTAAGATAATGGATGTGTCTTTTAGAGGTATATGCGAAAATAGCCTCTCGTAATCTCGTCGATTTATTACGGTTAGAGCTGATCCTGTATCTAGCTCCATTTTAACTGGGGACCCTGCTATTGTGAGGGTAGCCCAAATGGTTTGGTAATCCTCTTTGGCAAGTACATTATGTAATTTGAGACAGCTTAGTCTCTTGTTTCCGGAGTCGCTATCGCTATTCTGGTCTTCGGAGCTATTGTCCGTCATCATTTGTACCTTCCTGTACTTTTCTTTATTGATTTTTTGTTTTCTGTCAGTGGATTTATTTTGTCCAGATTGGCATACCCGTGCAATGTGTCCAATCTTACCACATTGCCTGCATGCTTTGCCCTTGAACCAGCAGTCCCTCTGGTTATGGGTGGATCTGCCGCAGCGATAACATCTTCCGAACTCCTGTGTCATTTTATGGGTGCCGAAGTCTCTCTTGCTGCAGCTCCTTTTGCTGCTGCTTCGTATGATACAGCCATACTGAAAGCTTTGTCCAATGTTAAATCTTTTTCAGAAAGCAGTCTTTTTTGTGTTCCTTCACTTAAGAGACCGCAAACAAATTTGTCTCGAAGATAATCCGATAGTCCTGCTCCGAATTGGCAGTACTTTGATAGCTTTCTTAATTCGGTTAGGTAATCAGCGTTACTTTCATTCTTGTGTTGATTTCTCTTGAAGAACTTGAATCGTTCCGCTATCAGCAGCGGTGTTGGGTTTAAATGCTCCTGCAGGGTATCAACAATTTCTTTAAAAGTCTTGTCCTTTGGTTTGGCTGGAGTGATTAAATTTCGTAACAGCCCGTATGTCCTCGCGCCCATTAAGTTCAGAAGTACTGAAGCTTTTTTTTCATCTGTTATTCCATTTGCAGTGCAATAAACCTCTACTCTTTCCACGTATGTGGTCCAATCTTCTATTTCGCCATCAAAAGCCTCAATATTACCAGATTTAGGCATTTCAGAAAAGATATGGTGCTTCCCGTGCTTTTTTATTCTCTGTAGCAACGATATGGCGCTTCCTGCGCTTTCCCGCCGCTGCTACCGATAACAACGCTGTTTTACTGTGGTTTCCGTTTATTCACTGTTGGAGACTCGTTCCCGACGGAGGTCTAAACGCTGACCTGCTTGCCGCACCGGCCGTCTCTCGAGTGCACCCTCCCAGTCCGTTATTGCTTGCCTCCGATTTCGCTGCCTGTCTCAGCTGTAGAGCCCGCCGCTGGAGCTCCAGCCTGACGCCCAGGAAGGATTAGCGCAGTACCTGTCACCAGTTTGGCCAGCTGGTGAAACCACAGTTTCTCTTACTTCCTTGAGTCTTCTGGACGCTGGAGGAATCGATGTCCTTGAGGTGCTGCCAAATTGCAGGTAAGTCCGTTTCCACTTCGTCGCCACTGTAGTGTCCGTGTGTAGATAAAGACACTGAAGACAGGAGTTGGTTCATAGGTATTTACTAAGCAAGTCTGGCGGGGGGGTTTCTAAAGGATATACACAATACACAGGCTTATATAGCCCAAGTGGCAATTACCGGCATTACGCACACCTGGGGCTCTTAAAGGCACATACACCATAATTGCTCTTAAAGGCACATACACCACATCCCGGACCCCACACTATCCCCAACATTCAGATTATAAAGCTATTCTTTCTCTACATTTCCATAGTCCAGTTCATAAAATTCCTGAATCATCGCTTTTACCAGAGCTTCATAAAGCTTCTCCGACTTCCTTGGACACCACACAGGCTGATGGACTTCAGTCAGGTCCAGGATCATGGATGCCACGGCGTAGTGCACGTTCTGAAACAACACTTTGTCAGTAGGGATTAACACCAACCCATTCCCTGGACCCCTGGTGGTGGTGGGACACCCATCTACAGTCGTCTGTACCATCGGGGCTCTGGGCGGGGGCTTCCTGGTGTATGAGATGAGCTCTGTGGTGTTGATGGTGTTCGAGGGTTTGGGATCACACAGGAGTCCACACTCCGATCCCAACCGATCCCACCCCCGGTGTCCTGCCATCGCCTGCTTAACGCGATCGACACACCCGCTGGGCAGATCTTTTCCAACCCCCACATACACACATAAATCCCTTCCTTGGATTCCCACCACTTATCCCAACACACATTCACTCCTCCCTGAGAACCCGTGATCATCCGGTATGTGTCATTACTTAGTCTTTCCCAGTCAGCTGTCTGGTCCCCTGTACCCGCGCTCAGTTTCTTGAGCCACCACCACCTTCCCAGTGGAATGTGTCCCCTACAGCTAAGGCACACCAGTTTACCCTCTGTTACCCTAACCCGGAAGGTGGTAACCCCTATTCTCGGGCATGGGATGGACGCTTCACCACATGTGAACTTGTCATGGCTGGAATACCGGGTGGAATTCGACCCCAGCCATCCAGGCCATCTTCCCTCATGGAGATTGACGCTCGCCCCATCCTTCGAGCCACCTACAGTGGTCACGGTCAGTCTGTCTCCGCCGGTGCAGCCGAAGACAACCGATTCCTCAGTATCGCCCCTGTGACTCGTGCTGGCTTCAATCATGATGATCAGGACTACCATGGCTGAATTCATCTTGTACTTAGGCGTTCCCTGAAAACACACAGAATGCATGTAAATCCAAACTACACAGAGAAGCTAAGGCAACAGACAGGGGAGAAAGAAGTTATGTAGAGTGCCACCTGTCTCCGGGTGGCCACACTAGGTCTCCTCGACCCTGGGCCTCTTACGACTCCGGCTTCCTTCATTCACTGGTGTGTAAGGAGGCGTCCATGGCACCCTCGGCCGTGGGATCCTGGCACTCCTTCTCACTCCTGCCCCCACAGGCGGAACGACTGGTCCCTCTGTGGGCTCCTCACAATCCCAGATTATGGGCTGGGGACCCACACCTGTAGTGCAGCTCACCACTCCCTGCTGTTTCCTCCTCGTATCAGCTCTTTCCCCAGGGTTGAAAAGCTTGCACCGATTGATATGGAACCACTTAGTGCGTCGGGGCATTTTGACCGCATATACCATCGGACTTGCCCTATCCACGATACTGTACGTTCCCATGTATAGCGGTTCAAAAGTCCCTACCCTGGCGATGTTTCTAACCATTACTTGATCTCCGACCTTCCACTCGTGGTGCCTCTGAGGCTCAAGCAATAAACAATTTCTACAATGTTGCTTCCCCATGTTACTGGCAGCCTGCCAATGGATCTGTCTGAGATGCTCAAGCAAATTCTTAACAAACCTGCCCCGGTTCACCTCTCTCAACTGACCTTCTGTGAGAACCGGGGCCAGTACATGGCTGGGTGTTCTCATGACCCTGCCAGTCACAAGCTCATGCAGGGAATACCCGTGCTTTTAGACGGGCTGGCTCGGACCCCCATCAGAACTAACGGCAAGACCTCTGCCCATTTTCTAGGTGAGTCTCCCGTCTCCTTCCGTAACCTTTCCTTGATGGTCCTATTCATCCGCTCCACAACCCCCGATGACTGCAGGTTGTGTGCAATGTGCCATCTACCCTCTACACCTAGCATCTTCAGAGTCACCTGCATGACTGCCCCTGTGAAGTGACTCCCCTGATTGGACTCCACATACTGTGGTAGCCTCCATCTAGAGAACACTTCTCTCACTAGAATCCTTGAGGTCCCCAAAGCTGTGGCTGTTCGGCATGGGAAGGCTTCCACCCATTTAGAGAACACATCCACCAGGACCAGGCAGTACTTGTAACCCCCCTGTGCGGTGGGCAGCGGTCCGATATAATCGACCTGTATGGACTGCCATGGTCCCTCCCCTCTCCTAGTGTGTCCCATGGATACCTTTTCTGGAGGTCAGGGTTGTTTGCAGCACACACCAAGCAATCCGCACAGAAATTGCGGACGTCCTCCCTCAGTTGCGGCCACCACCCTGCCTGTTCCACCCATTGCCAGGTGGTCTCCCGCCTGGGGTGCCCCACTCCTGGACCTTCGTGGGCCAACTGAAGAAATTCTCTCTGATGCTGCTGCGGAACTACCCATTGTTCCCCTCTGAAAACCATCCCTTCCTTTACCGTAATACCTGCCACTCTGTATGGACCCTCTACCTTATCTCCCTTAGCCAGCCTCTCCAGAACAGTCTTTAGGGCAGGATCCCGTGCCTGGACCATCTTTAGGTCCGGGGCCAATGCTACCCCTGCACTCCCTTGGGTCCCACGTCTGTCTCTGATCGCTGCTACCAGACTCGACCCATATGGATCCCAAAACGTGCCCGTTTGTGCACCCTCTTTGGCCAGCACGTCAGCCTGCTGATTGCCCTCCGCACGGGGTTCTGTCTTAGAATGGGCCTTGACTTTGTGGATATAGAAATCCCCCCTGGGTTCCTATTGATGTTATGATTTGTTGCAACAATCGCTTGGTTGCTAGGGGTTTCCCGTCTGCAGATGTGAACCCGCGACAAGACCAAATGGCTAAATATTCTGTACACGAATTGCAAGTGAACACGCTGTCCGAACAAATCGTGTAGGGTGCAGGGAACTCTTTGGGGTGGGTAACCACATACACCACCGCCGACACTTCAGCGTGCTGGGCGCTCATGGTGCTTGGGAGTTTAATGGCCTTGGCAATGCCTGCCTTTGGGTCAATAATCCTGCATCCAGTGAGTCGCTCCCCGGCCACCACTGTACTGGACCCGTCTACATAGATCTCGCAGCCCATGGGATAGATCCCAGCCCGAAACCTATGTCCACGTCCCACACCCCTTCAACAAAACATTTGTGGGTCACCCCTGGGTAGATCAAATTTGTGGTGAGCTTGGACTCAAATTCGTCTGAGAGAGCAATAAAGTCCAGCGAGCAATGCGTGCACTGCTCACTGTGCCGTCCATTATCCTCCCACGCAGAAGCATCTGAGTGGGCGTATGATGGGTTAAGAGAGTTACCGGGGACGCCCCCGTGAAGATTTGTGATCTGCTCACGGCCCAATGTGTGGTAAGCAGGTGCCTCTCACAATTGGAGTACCCCCTCTCTACATCTGTGAGGATTCTTGGTGAGTATACCACAGGCCTCAGCTTGCCATGCCGCTCCTGGAGCAGCACTGCGCTCAAACTGTCCCCTGTGGCAGCTACCTCCAAAAAGAACTCCTTTCCCCCACCAATCGCTCCTAAAGCCGGTGCAGTCTGCAGATCTCTCCTCAGATGACTAAAAGCTGCCATGCAGTCCTCATCCCACTCCCAGCCCACTCCCTTGTGGAGGAGCCAGAGTAGAGGGGCTGCCATAGCAGCATAGTCCTCTATGAAATCCCTGCAGTACCCTGTGAGTCGAGGAAGGATCTTACCCCCATTACCGTGGTTGGGGCAGGTAGCTCCTGTACCGCCTTCCTCCTCGCCTCATCGATGGCCCTCTCCCCAGCACGCACGGTCAGCCCGAGCAATTTTACTTCCTGCTGGCCAATCTGTGCTTTCTTGGGATTAACCTTGAACCCAGCTTCCTTTAACAGACTCAGCAGCTCAGCCAGCAGGGGGCCATGCTCCTCCCCCTTGTTGGAGAACACAGGCAGGTCGTCCATGTACTGCACAAGCCGCTGCGGTCTGCTGAACCCTTTTAAACAGTTGGCCATTCATTGGTGGAAAATAGAAGGACTGTTATGAAACCCTTGGGGAAGGCAGGTCCATGTGTACTGCTGACCCTTGAAAGTGAATGCGAACTTATACTGGTCCTCCCTTTTGTAGGGTTCTCAAAATTCCCACATTCCCCGAAAGTTATGGATAAAGGGACCCTGTATGGACAAGTTATTAAAAAGGGTACCCAAAATGGCTTCTGAAATCTCATGACCAATGCCTACAGGATTTTAAAAGCAAGGCCCTGCAAAAGGCAGGCCCTTTCAAAACCTGAAACAAAACCTAACATGCATGGATCTGTGAAAGACTTTGTCCTTTTCTAAAGCCAGACAGCTAGGTAAACAAAGAATATGCATTCTTCATCTTGGAACAGATCAAGTCAGGATGGACCTAATCTTGAGACCATTAACTTTTTGCATAAATAATCGGTAACAGCTTACAGTAGCTGCCAAGCCAGGAAAAGACGATTACATTTCATAAATAACAAACAGCCAGGATAATGAAGCCATTAAACCAAGAGACAACTGCCCCAAAAGTCATTAAAGTGGATGACTGTAATCACTTTAGACGAGCCCGCCAAAATTTAGACAAAGAACTGACCTGATTTGGCGCGCAGATAAGGGGTGAAGAACCGGGTATAATTGTAAGCCCACCGGTAGCCAAGGTCTCTTGCCTCTCGGCTCTTGCCTCTTGCCTCGTCGCTGGCTCTCTTCTTCCTCTCCTCCCTCCCCGCTCTGCTCGACACCGAGGACGACCATTACAACACCGGGGGCCAAACACGGGAGGAGAACGGGACCCGAATTCAAACACACACAGGACACACAGGGCCGCAAACGGGCAGACGGGACGAGACGAACGGCAAAACCGATAAAGCAGAGAAGGGCAGCGAAAAAGAAGCATTGGAGACGAGCGGGCACACACCCTGGCCTAGTTATAAGCTGGCGTTTGAAGCATGGGTAGGAAAATCAGCTAACAATATAAACCGCCAACCGAGCCCCAACCACAGCAAAACCGCCGGCGACCAAACCACCACCAGAAGAACAACCATTTCTGTAAAGTAAAGTACCCAACAAAGACTTTACACCATATCTCTAACGGAGAAAAAGGAGGGTACTTTACACAGACGACTCCACCGCCGCACCCTGGAACCACGTGACGATGGCAGGCCCCAAAGGATGACAAGAGCGAACCCCAAAACCACAACCAGCTTAATCGACAGGTTTCGAACTGTCAAGGAAACCCCATTGGTGAGCATAAGTCCCTGGCCCCTCATAGCTTAATCTAGATAGGTATTGGGGGTGGGATAAGGGTAGGGGGATTTTTAATGTGTTTGTTCCCTCGATGTGCCGTGTGTTCCCCATTCCCAAATAAGTGCAATTTTATATGCCTGTAATTATCCTAGTAATTCTCAGTGTTGTAATATTGTTGTGCCTTTAATAAAATTACGGTTTTCTTGTACCAAACCAGTTGTCGACTCTATTTTCTGTATCACCGCCTGTACCTAAGCCTGGTGTCTAGAACCCAGGGGTGTGGGATCGATTTGAACCGCTCAGAGACAGTCAGGGGCAGAGCTGACTGGGCACACGCCATCCCCTACACTTTTGAGAGGGATAGACCAGAATCTGTTCGAAATGTTCAGCACCGTGAATGTTTTCGCGGATGCTGGGATACTCCCGATCAGGTTGGCTACTGCTGCGACGGTGGGTGCACAGGCTGGTATGTTCTTGTTAAGAACCCGATAGTCCACAGTGGCTCTCCACAAATTGTCCGGTATCCTAACCGGCCAAATCGGAGAGTTCACATGGGTCGTTATGGGTCTCAACACACCCTGCTCAACCAGTGATCCCAACGCCGTCTCTAAATCCGCCTCTGCCTCTCTGGGGAAGTTGTACTGTTTCTGTGGTCGGGCCATGGGGTCTCCTTCTACTCTGACCTCCACCCCTATTACCCTCCCAGAGTCGTGCTTGTGTGTAGCGAACGCCACAAGGTTGGCTCGCACATCCGCTATGTACTCCGCCGGGGTAGAAGTGACCAAAAGTTCAAGGTCAAAACTACCCTTGGGCTTCATCGTACACACGGTTCCCTTGCCTTGCTTCCCTGGTATAACTACCACCTCCTTCTCCTTTCCCGTGCATACTGTCCCCCAAAGACAGTGATTCCGGAAATCCACCAATATCTTGTGGGCCAGTATGAAGTCTGCCCCCAAAATGCCTATTCCCTCCCACTCCCACCGCATCAGGACACATTTCCACTCCGTATGGAGTGTGCCCAGATCGATGGCTAGCGGGATGGAGAAAGACCCAGCCTGTTCGTTCCCGGTGAACCCTACTAAGTTATATGGGACCCTGCTCGATAGAAGTGATGTGGTCGGGTTATCCGCATAGACAATGGTGCTTGAAGCTCCAGTGTCCAGCAGATAGGTCCCTTGCACCTTCTCCACCCCCATCTTCATGCACGGTCTCTTCCAAGCATCATAACTTAGTGGGCACAGGTAAACGGGCTGAGAAGCCCCTAGTCATGGGTCGGGATTGTTCGGGGTGGATGGGAGTACGCTGCCCGCTGCCGCATCAACCCTACCCTGCCCTGCCGGAAAGACTGCGCGGAGAGCAGCCACTAATACCGCGAATGGATCAGTGCTGCTTCCTGCCACAGCTGCGGCTTTCTGCACAGGCGCTGGAGGATCCCCTTTCGCTCTCCTTTTGTCAGAGACTGGGCAGTCTTTCCTCCAGTGCCCTTTACTCCCGCAGCCATAACAACCCTGCTCCTTCTCTGAGCTACCCCCTTCTTGGCGCCACTCTCTTCTAACATTGCCTCCATTAGGCTTTAACTCGTGTACTCTGCCCTTTGGTTTGTTATCCTCACCCCTACCATTCTTAAAAGAGAGAGTTAACTGCCGGATCACACTCTCTTCTGTGGTCTGGGGATCCCTGGAATCGAACCACCCCTCTGCTTTGGCCTTGATCCTGGGCAGGCTGTTCGCCACCAGGGTCCTCAGCCAATGAATCCTAGGCTCCCCCTGCAGCTGCGCCCGATTGGGCACCCCCGCACAGGCACACCGGTAGACGGGCCAATGCCTGTCCGCGAAAGCCTGCGGTGCCTCCCCAGCTGACTGCAGTGTCCATTCCACTCGGGAGAAGGGACTTCCATCATTGAGGCCCATAGCCTCTAGGATGTTATCCTTTATCCCCTCTAACGTACCCTGCCCCCTCTTGCTACCCGCTGAGAGCGACTGGTACAACCTACTATCCAGGGAAAATAAAAGTAATTTGGCTGTCTCAGCTTCGTTACAATTATTGATCCCCCCCACCTGCTCCACATCTGTAAAATGGACAGATGGGTCCCCTTTGCTGGTCAGTTTGGTCAGGTTAGAGACCATTGCCTGCAGCTGGGGGGGTTGTATACGGGACCACGAAGTCACTCTGCAGTGGTCCTTGCGCTTGACCGTCTACAGGCGCATCGTATTTCCGCTGCCGTCAGGGCACATGGGTCCTGGTCCCAGCACTTCGGGCGGTGGTCGAGCATCCTCCTCTACCTCACAGTCCTCCTTATCTCCCTCCTGCTCTTCCTCATCTACCTGGGCCATTCCTGGAACTACCAAGCAGGCGATCCCTTTGGCCTTAGATAGAGCATCGGTCAAAATCCGGATCTGCTCCTGGCAAGGACAATGATTACCCGTATCAAACCCTCCAGCGCTGGCGACTCTGTATGTCACCTGAATATCCTTCAACTACTCTCCCAGCACCTTTACCTCACTCAACAAGCGATCGTTCTCCTCCCTAACCACCCTCTCATTCCCCTTTGCTTCAGTTACCCGGCATTGCAGGAACTCCTTATGGTTACGGAAGGTTTCCTCCTGGCTTATTCTTCGCTGCTTCTCATCCCTTAGGTCCATGCATAACCTGCTCCCTACTACAGCCCTTGCATCTGACTGTGCCTCGGACCCCCTGAGCTCTGCCTGTAACTTAGCAAACTGTTTATCTAGCAGTTGGACTTGTCTTTGTAGACAGACGAGCCATATCGCCTTTTCAATGCTGCACCTATGCTCCTTGCCCTCCGTCCATTCTGCCACTGCGTCCACCGGACGCTCAGCACGCAACAAGCCTAGCAATCACTTCTTAGTGACATTAACCTTCTTAAACACACATGAAGAAATTCTTTCCTCCATTTGGGATCTTTCGCCAGAAGCGCTGTCCATGACTGATTTACACTCCTTTAACCCAGGTCCTGCCGCGGTAGCCAAGAGATGTAAGTGGTTTTGATCCTAGCCCAATTGCTAGACGGATGGTTCGAATCGCCCCCGCCTTACGAAAGTTCTATACCCGGGAATTATTATTCAGAGTGTAAATGGAATAAGTCACGGACAGGAATGCTTCGGTGAAAATCAAACTTATATTTATTTGTTCTAACACACATTGGCTAAAACATGCACTACTAAACGAAATCACTGTCTCTGTGGAGAATAAGATCCAGGTTACAAACAACATACATACAGTACACAACTGGGGACTATAACATGCAGTAATTCCCTTGTTGCTATGGTGGACTCTAACTCCACCCCTACCAATGAATTACCCAGTTGCATAAGCCCCATTTGTCTGGCTGAACCTAATGAAGCTTCCATCCCGGAATAGCCCAAAAACTTCACTTCTAAGAAGAACCCTGAGCCCTTACACCTCACCCAGCTCGCCTGGGATATCTGGTTACCGGCTTGGGACATCACACACAGTCGGTCTCGATCGATCCGCTCAGTGTCTTCTTCCTCTGGTACTTCTTATTGTTAGGTCGATCTTGGTGGAGCGAGAGAGAGAGAGAATGGTGGAAAAGGACCTATCTTTATAGGAGTCTTGCTACCCCTATCTTTCCTGCCAATCTTTAAAATCCTTTTGTTTCTAAGCACTCCGGCGCTTAATCAGTGATGGGCCATCATCAAACCCATGAGTATTCCGTGATTGGACTAATGGCCCTAAGTCTGGTATATCTCTCAGTCTTTGTGTTGGGAAAAACTGTCTCCTCTTCGCTGGCTAGGCTAGTGGGTTCATTGTTCTTGTTACGTTGTTATAGTATCCAGCCAAGGTCATTGGAAAAGCTGATACTCCAAGATCCTACTTCGTAGAGACTGAACCTGGTAACCAATACAGACGGAACAGACTCCACATCAGACCTTCACCTGAACTGGATAAGCAGCAGACAACATCAGCAACATTGACAACACCAGCTACCACAAGCAGTACAACACCAGAAACAAGCGCTACAAATCAAACAACCATGAGCATGCACACTCCAACTCCAAAGGTGACAGCAACAACAACAACGAGAGCGGAACACTCCAAAACACCGCAGAGAGGAATGGTCACCACCAAGTCCACAAAATGAAGGGACAACATCCAACCACCTGAGCGATATCGCGAATAATAAAAAAAACTCACGATTCTTTGTAGTTGATAATAATAGTTTAGATATAATATTTGTTAAGTTAAATTGTTAAATTTCATGTTTTCGTTTTTTGAGAAAGAGGGATGTTACATTGTTATAGTATCACATTGTTAAATGGAACTACTTTGGTATGGAACTACTTTGGTATGGTGTAGTTATATTGCTATGTGGCACACTGTGCACGGGCAGTGCACAGTGCAGCGTCGGACATCGTGTATCACTCCGCACCATGCGGCAGCACTGTAACAAAAGCAAGAATACAGCTAAGTAAAAGCACTAACTAAAATGAACTAAAAGTGTCTGTAAGAACACAAGGAGACACAACAGTTCTGCTTCTCTTCTGAGATGGAGGCGAGAAGTACTTTGCATATTAGAGTGGCTTTCTAATAGGTTCAAGCTTAACGGGTGCCTCAGGGTCCTCAGCCCCTCCATCAATGGCCCCCTTCCTTTTTCCAGGACTGTCAGGCAAACCCATACATTCTGGATGACTGACAGTTCTTTTGTCACAGCCAACTGCCATGCATTCTCTGGAGTTTTAACAAACCAGTTTTTCACGTATCTGCACAGGGCAATCCCATCACTGGGAAAATACGCTCAGAAAAATCCCATAAAGTCCACAAAATATTCTCGACTGAGTCCATTCTTCAAACAGAGACTTTGTGATCTCTTCAGGCAGCAGGTGCATGGGAACACCACCACCTCCAAGTTTCCCTCCAAGTCACACACCATCCTGACTTAGAAGTATATCGCCGATCCTTCATCGTCGCTGGGTCAAAATCCTGGAACACCCTCCCTAACAGCACTATGGGGGTACCTTCACCACACGGACTGCAGTGGTTCAAGAAGGTGGCACACCACCACTTTCCCAAGGGCAATTAGGGATGGGCAATAAATGCTGACCTTGCCAGCGACACCCACATCCCATAAACAATTAAAAAATAAATTTACCCTTCAAGGTTAGATGGTTAGATTTGAAACTTGATGGTTATGTCCAATGGATAGACGAATGTTGCTAGCTGATGTTGGAGAGGGGTGAAACATATGACATTTTAGAGCTGAGCACCTTCTTGCGAGATCCAAAAAATGGGCCCCTGTTGCCCTAAATTGGTAGTCTGATAGTGTCCATGTTCCATAGAATAATTCTAAAATATTCTTGTCCTTATTCTTGATATGGGGAGAAGGCAGGGACAGGGTACTGAATTTGGGTGATCAGCCATGATCTCATTGAATGGCGGAGTAGGCTCAAGGGGCTGAATGGCCTACTCCTGCTCCTATCTTCTATGTTTCTATGTCCTGGTAAAATCATAGAATCAAAGAATGGTTACAGCACGGAAGAAGGCCATTCGGCTCATCGAGCCCATGCTGACTCTCTGGAAGAGCACTTCAGCTAATCCCACTCCCTGGCCCTTTCCCCGTAGCCCTGAATTTTTTTTTCCTTCAGGTATTGAGCCAATTCCCTTTTGAAAGCCATAATTGAATCGGCCTCCACCACCCTTTCAGGCCGTGCATTCCAGATCTTAACCACTCGCTGCGTAAAAAAGTTTTTCTTACATCACCTTTGGTTCTTTTGCCAATCACCTTAAATCTGTGTCCTCTGGTTCTCGACCCTTCTGCCAATGGGAACAGTTTCCCTCTATCAGCTCTGTCCAGACCCCTCATGATTTTGAACACCTCTATCAAATCTCCTGTCAATCTTCTCTGCTCCAAGGAGAACAACCCCAGCTTCTCCAGTCTATCAATGTAACTGAAGTCCCTCATTCCTGGAATCATTCTTGTAAATCTTTTCTGCACCCTCTCTAAGGCCTTCACAAGCTTCCTAAAGTGTGGTGCCCAGAATTGGACACAATACTCCAGCTGTGGCCGAACCAGTGTTTTATACAGGTTCATCAAAATTTCCACACTTTTGTACTCTATACCCTATTTATGAAGCCCGGGATCCCGTAAGACTTTTTAACTGTTTTCTCAACCTGCCCTGCCACCTTCAACGATTTGTACACACATACCCCCAGGTCTCTCTGTTCCTGCACCCCTTCAGGATTGTACCATTTAGTTTATATGTTCTCTCCTCATTCTTTCTACCAAAATGTATCACTTCACACTTTTCTGCGTTAAATTTCATCTGCCGCGTGTCCGCCCATTTCACCAGCCTGTCTATGTCTGTGTCTTACTCTTTTTTTTTGGAACTGTCTCTCTCCACTCTCTGTCCTATGATAGTTTGAACTGACTCTCTCCACTCTCTGTCCTGTGACAATTTGAACTGACTCTCTCCACTCTCTGTCCTGTGACAGTTTGAACTGGCTCTCTCCACTCTCTGTCCTGTGACAGTTTGAACTGACTCTCTCCACTCTCTGTCCTGTGACAATTTGAACTGACTCTCTCCACTCTCTGTCCTGTGACAGTTTGAACTGGCTCTCTCCACTCTCTGTCCTATGACAGTTTGAACTGGCACTCTCCACTCTCTGTCCTGTGACAGTTTGAACTGGCTCCCTCCACTCTCTGTCCTGTGACAGTTTGAACTGACTCTCTCCACTCTCTGTCCTGTGACAGTTTGAACTGGCTCTCTCCACTCTCTGTCCTATGACAGTTTGAACTGGCTCTCTCTGTCCTGTGACAGTTTTAACTGGCACTCTCCACTCTCCCGTCCTGTGACAGTTTGAACTGACGCTCTCCACTCTCTGTCCGGTGACAGCTTGAACTGACGCTCTCCACTCTCTGTCCTGTGAAAGTCATGGCAGCACAGCTTGGCCCCGTGGCATGCCCCTCCTGCACTATGTGGGAAATCACGGACACTTCCTGTGTCACTGACGACCAATGTTTGTGAGAAGTGTATCCAGCTGCAGCTACTGGTAGACTGCATTGCGGCGCTGGAGCTGCGAATGGATACATACTGGCGCATTCGCGATGTTGAGAACATCGTGGATAGCACGTTTAATGAGTTAGTCACACCGCAGGTAAAGGCTGCATAGGCAGGAAGGGAATGGGTGACCGCCAGGCAGAATAGTAGGCACAGGCAGGTAGTGCAGGGGTCCCCTGTGGCCATCCCCCTCTCAAACAGCTATACCGCTTTGGATATTGTTGAGGGAGATGGCTTATCGGGGGAAGGCAGCAGCAGCCAATTTCCTGGCACTATGGGTGGTTCTGCTGCACAGGATGGGAGGAAAAAGTGCGGGAGAGCTATAGTGATAGGGGATTCTATTGTAAGGGGAATAGATAGGTGTTTCTGCGGCCGCAAATGAGACTCCAGGATGGTATGTTATGATGGTATGAGCGGCTGCAGGGCATTCTGGAAGGGGAGGGTGAACAGCCAGTTATCGTGGTGCATATAGGTAACGATGATATAGGTAAAAAATGGGATGAGGTCCGAAAAGCTGAATATAGGGAGTTAGGAGGTAAATTAAAAAATAGGTCTTCAAAGGTAGTAATCTGTATTGCTACCAGTGCCACGTGCTAGTCAGAATAGAAATAGAAGGATATTTCAGGTGAATACGTGGCTAGAGGAATGGTGCAAGGGGAAGGGATTCAAATTCCTGGGACATTGGAAAGGATTAATTAACAATCTTGTTGTGCGAGGCCCCTTGGGGAGGAGTGATCATAATATGATAGAATTCTTCATTAAGATGGAGAGTGAAGTAGCTGACTCAGAGACTTCAGTCCTGAATTTAAATAAAGGAAACTATGATGGTATGAGGCGCGAGTTGGCTAGGATGGATTGGGGAATGTTACTTAAAGGGTGGACAGTGGATAGGCAATGGCAAACATTTAAAGATCGCATGGATGAACTACAGAATTTGTTCATCCCTGTTTGGTATAAAAATAAAACAAAAAAGGTGACTCAACCGTGCCTAACAAGGGAAATTAGGGATAGCATAAGATCCAAGGAGAGGACATATAAATTGGCCAGAAAAAGCAGTAAACCTGAGGATTGGGAGCAGTTTAAGAGTCAGCAAAGGAGAACAAAGGGATTAATTAAGAAGGGGAAAATAGAGCTTGCAGGGAACATAAAAACTGACTGTAAAAGCTTCAATAGATATATGAAGAGAAAAAAAATTGGTGAAGTCAAGCATAGGTCCCTTGCAGTCAGAATCAGGGGAATTTATAATGGGTAACAAAGAAATGGCAGACCAATTAAATACATACATTGGAACTGTCTTCTTAAAGGAGGACACAAATAACCTCCCTGAGATGTTGGGGAACATAGGTCTAATGAGAAGGAGGAACTGAATGAAATCAGTATTTGTAGGGAAATGGTGTTAGGGAAATTGATGGGATTGAAGGCCGATAAATCCGCAGGGCCTGATAATCTACATCCTAGGGTACTTAAGGAAGTGGCTGTAAAGTCTATGGGTTGTGCAGTTAATAAATACACAGACTTCAGAAGTAACAAACAAAACAGGTCTTTACTATTCGAAGGTCCGGGCGAATCTGCCCAATATCTCCTGGCACAACACTTATATGCTGGTGTGGTCACTATCGGTATTACAGTATACAGAAGCCAAACAAATAGTGCCACACCTAAAGTAGTTCCCTTAAAGGTGAACGGTTACATTCAATAGTTCCCTTAAAGATAGACGGGTACATACACTACAATCCTCCCTTTTTAGCTTATTACTTACAGAGTCCCCGTTAAACATACATATCTTCAACTTCCTATAAAACAAATTACAGATATAATCTCGGTGGAGTCAATGCCATATAAAACAATTTACAAATATAATCTCGGTGGAAACAGTTCACAGGCTCAGTCTCTGCAGAAACAGTTCATAGATTCAGTCTCTGATCTTGACTCGTTCCGAACAACATTTCTTTGGTGGAGCCGGATTACCTGGCTAGCGTGACTCCTCCATAGCCTTTTTCTTGACGTAACAGCTTGAACCTTCGTCCTGTTGAACCAGCAGTGCGGACTTTTACAACCAACTGGCTGTCTTGACATTTTCCAGTTTTTCAACTAATTTAGCTCCTTTCGCAATGTCCCGCCTGGAATGGTAGAAGTGCTAATATTTTAGACAGTTATTATCTTCTGCTTCTTCTTTTTCTTTTCTGCCTTTTTGAAACTCTTGGAGCTCCTTTCTCGGCTGCCAGCTGTAGTGCCACCAACTCTCTATGTTCCTTAGACCTTAAGTGCTTCCTCCGGATTTCAGCACTTTGAGAGTTCTCATCACAAGCTGGGCAGACCACATCCTCGTAATATTCAGTGTCACTCAACAGGTCATGGTAATATTCGGGTTCGTCCTGAGTTAGGCCAGCGAGAGAGGCTTCTTCTTCCTCCTCACCCGTCTGGACGTTAGCTGACGGTGGTTCCTTCCCTAAACATCTTTCTTGAAAAGCCTTCTTCATGCATTCATATTCATCCCGCTCTTCCTGGGTTATCTGCCATTCCTTCTCGACGGACCTCATTTGTGAGTTCAGTACCTTCCTTTCCATCGGTAATTGCGTTATCAGGCTATTTAACACTTCTACTGAAGTAACGGGTTCCACATTCTTCTGTTCACCTTGACGTGATTCAACGTACTTTTGGCATCCTTGTAAAATTTGTGTTGCCACCTCAGCTATCTCCGTGACTTTTGAGAGCTCCGAACTCGTTCCCCCTGAAGATTGAAGCTCGTGTTCAGATTGTTCCCCTTGCAGAGTCTTGTCCTTCAGCATATGAAGGAGTTGGCTGACCGTTAACTCTTCCCTGGGAACACAGTGGATCAGAGTCTTCTCCATTTCCTCCACCTCTTTCTCCAATACTTCCACCTTACGTTCCTCTTGAACTTTGGCTTTCAGCGCTCGGAAAAGTTGCGCCCTGATGCTCTCTAGTTCATGTTCAGGGACCATTCTTACAGTGTCCTGTTCTTCCACTGAAAGGATTCCCAGTTGAATCTGTTCTTCAAGTTGTTGAACCTCGGTCATTGCCGCCTCATATTTGTCTTGGGTGTCCTTCAATGTTTTTATGAGTTCTTGGACATCCTGTCTTTCATGCACTGCCATGATTTTCACCTCTAATTTCTCATCTATGGATGGATCTCCTACCGATGAGTCTGTCTTGGCCTTGAGCTCATCAAGAATTTCCTGCAGCCTTTGGACTTCTTGCTCATGTTCAACCTTTAGTTGTTCATATGCTTCTACTGAAACTAGCTTTTCGGAGGCTGCCGAGTTAACCCCCTCCAGAATTGTAGCCTGGGCCTGTTCATACTGTTCTTTCAACTTCTCACACTCTGCTTGTAAGGAGTCGTAGAGAAGAACTGGAATAAAATCCTGGCTCCCTGAAGATTCCTCTTCCTTTGGTTCATTCTGTAAATATTCTAGTTCCTGAACAGCATCAGGGGAATGTGATTGGTATTTGACCACGATGGCTCTATGGTCGCTCTCTGCTTGAGCTAGCTGTCTCTGTAGTCTTTCCAGGTTCTCCCATTCGGTGTCCCAGAACCTTTCCATATTTTTCATCTCTTGTACGAGACGGTCACTCAACTGTTCTAATTGTTGTCGTACTTTGACATAAGTTTGCGTCCGAGCTCGGTGTTCTTCCGTCATGGATGAATCCTTTGCTTGAACAGGCTCAGAATTCTCTGTCAACCTGGAGTTCTGCTCTGCAGCTTTATTCTTCTTGGTACCATAAGTCCTTCTGCATGTTTTTGTTTTCTTTCCCATCGTTGGCAAGTCCCTTTTAGCCTTGTCTTCCATATTCGACTTGGTCTTATCATCATCCATTTCAGAATCTGAGCTAATAGCTTGCACCGAGTCCTCCCTCATTATGGCTTTTAGGTAATGCCATTCCATGTCTATTTTCTTAATCCACTCCCGTCCTAGAAGTGGTGTTCCTCCCTCAGGTAATACGTACAAATTCATTCTTGGGTGTTCTTTACCCCTATCTCTCACCTTGACTCTTATTTTCCCCACGGGGTATACGTTATGCCCCATGTATGTCTGTAATACGAACTTGGTATTTCTTAAAGGTATGTGAGAGAATAGCCGGTGGCAGTCCCTTCGGTTGATGACTGATAGAGCTGATCCAGTGTCCAGCTCCATTCTTACTTGGACTCCAGCTATTTTTAGTATGACCCAGATGGGCTGTAGATCCGTTTCTTTACCCACATTGTGGATTCTCAGCCTACCCAGCTCCTGGTTGTTTGGGTCTGAGTCTGAATTCTGTTCGTCTGAACTCTTCTCAGCCACCTTGTGTACCTTGTTGTACTTTTCTTGTGGTGGCTTCCTTTGATTATTGGTCTTTTTCCCGGACCGGCATACCTTCGCGATGTGACCCAGTTTGCCACATTTCCTACACTCTTGGTTCTTAAACCAGCATTGATTCTGGTCATGCGTGGTCTTCCCACAACGGTAGCATTTTGTTGTGCTTGAAGTAATTTGGTCCACCCCAAGTGCCGCCGCCTTTAGTTGCATTTCCGCCGTTCCTTTCGCTGCGGCTTCGTGCGATGCAGCTATAAGGACAGCCCTGTCCAGTGTGAGGTCGTTCTCTTCCAGTAGTCGCTTCTGCGTCCCTTCTTTGGACAATCCGCATACGAACTTGTCCCGCAGCACTTCTGTCAGATTCCCTCCAAACTGGCAGTATTTCGCTAGCCTACGCAGTTCGACCAAGTATTCCGCATTGCTTTCGTCTTTCTTCTGCGTTCTTGCGTAGAATTTGAATCGTTCAGCCAGCATCAGCGGTGTGGGGTTCAAATGGTCCTTCAGCACAGCCACAATCTCTTCGAAGGTCTGATCCGCTGGTTTATTTGGTGCTATTAGATGCTTCAAGAGCCCGTATGTTTTTGCCCCCATCGAGTTTAGCAATGTTATCGCCTTGTCGTCTTCCTCTATTTTGTTGGCTTCGCAATAGATCTCTATGCGTTCCACGTACGTGGCCCAGTCTTCTATTTCCGAATTAAAGTCGTTAATATTCCCTCGCTTAGGCATTTTTCTTCCCTTGGGAGCAGCACCAGTATTTCTTTAAGTATTCTTATTTATTTGTTTGTTTCCATGATGGCGGTTTTCCCGCGAAATTGGCGGTTTTCCGCTCTTTCCTTCTCTCCCCGCCCACTTCAATGGCGGTATGTCAATCAAGATGGCGGTTTTCCCGCGAAAATGGCGGTTTCCCGCTCTTCCTTTCTCGCTCCGCCCACTTCAATGGCGGTTTCCCGCTTCTGGCGTCTTCTCCGCCTAATGGCGGCTTCCCGCGTTTCTTCCCGGTGGAAGGGGTACGCTTCCCCCACAGCGGACAGGTTCAGCCGCTGGCTGGCTTCCGCACAGCTCCCCTTACTCGGCTATGTCTTTTCCTCCCGCCCGCACGGCCCAACCGGCGCTGGGTACACCCCGTTAACGGAGGACAGTTCAGCCGCTGGACTGGCTCTCGCGCAGTCTCTCTCTCCGTACCCGGCTCTGTCGCTCTCTCACCCGCACGTTCGGTGCTACCGGCCCTGGGTACCCCGTTGGTGGAGAACAGTTCAGCCGCTGGACTGGCTCTCGTGCAGTCTCTCACCCCGTTTTCGGCTGTGTCTCTCACCCACTCCCGCACGTTCGGTTTTGCCGGCTCTGAGTACCCCGTTGGTGGAGAACAGCTCAGCCGCTGGACTGGCTCCTCGCAGTCTCTCTCTCCGCACCCGGCTCTCACCCGCACGGTTCCCGTTCGCCTCCCCAGCCCTCTCGCAGACCGGTGTTTCCCTCCCCGGCTGCGGCTGGGTTTCTCTTCCCGCGCCTACTCGCAGGCTCAGCGCTTCGTGGCTGCGGTCGCTGCCCGGATTTTTCCCGCCGATCGCGGTCCGGCTGTCACCCAACGCCGTTGGACCCGACTTTTGGCCGGCACAGCTCCCCCTCAACCGAGGTCGAGTGCTCTGCCCTTATCCTCCGGATACTTCTACACCTTCCCCTACTCACAGTCTCTTCAGCCGCCTTGTTCCCTGCTGATCGGCTCACTCCGCACCGTGGTAGAAGGGTAGTCGGTGCCTGATGCTAATGGAAGCTTTTGTTGCTAAAGTCTTCCACCTTTCTCCTGCTGCAGCCTCGTGTTTTCTTCCAGCAGCACGACGAGGGCGGTTGCCTCTCTTCGACGCTCTTCTTGCTTTGGTAATCTTGCCGCAGGGTACGATCGGCCTCGTCGCCACTGTAAAGTCTGTGGGTTGTGCAGTTAATAAATACACAGACTTCAGAAGTAACAAACAAAACAGGTCTTTACTATTCGAAGGTCCGGGCGAATCTGCCCAATAACTCCTGGCACAACACTTATATACTGGTGTGGTCACTATCGGTATTACAGTATACAGAAGCCAAACAAATAGTGCCACACCTAAAGTAGTTCCCTTAAAGGTGAACGGTTACATTCAATAGTTCCCTTAAAGATAGACGGGTACATACACTACAGTGGCCCTAGAAATAGTAGATGCATTGCTGGTCATCTTCCAAAATTCTACAGACTCTGGAACAGTTACCATGGATTGGAGGGTAGGTAATGTTACCCCACTATTTAAAAAAGGTGGTAGAGAGAAAATTGGGAATTATAGACAGGTAAACCTGACATCGATAGTGGGGAAAATGCTAGAGTCCATTATAAAAGATGTAATAGCAGAGCATTTGGAAAACAGTGACAGGATCGGACAAAGTCAACATGGATTTACAAAAGATAAATCATGCTTGACTAATCTACTGGAATTTTTGAGGATGTAACTGGTAGAATAGATAAGGGAGAACCAGTGGATGTGGTGTATTTGGACTTTCAGAAGGCTTTCAATAAGGTCCCGCATAAGAGATTAGCTTGCAAAGTTAATTCACAAGGGATTGGGGGTAAGGTACTGACTTGGATATAGAACTGGTTGGCAGACAGGAAGCAAAGAGTTGGAATAAATGGGTCTTTTTCTGAGTGGCAGGCAGTGACTAGTGGGGATCGGTGCTAGGACCCCAGTTATTCACATTATATATTAATGATCTAGACGCGGGAACTAGATGTAATATCTCCAAGTTTGCAGATGACACAAAGCTGTGAGGAGGATGCAAAGAAACTCCAGTATGATTTGGACAGGTTGGGTGATTGGGCAGATGCATGGCAGATACAGTATAATGTGGATAAATGCGAGGTTATCCACTTTGGTGGCAAAAACAGGAAGGCAGATTATTATCTGAATGGCAATAGATTTGGTAAAGGGGAAGTGCAACGAGACCTGGGTGTCCTTGTGCACCAGTTGCTGAAGGTAAGCATGCAGGTGCAGCAGGCAGTTAAGAAAGCAATTGGTATGTTGGGCTTCATAGCGAGAGGATTTGAGTACAGGAGCAAGGATGTCTTGCTGCAGTTGTACAGGGCCTTGGTGAGACCACACGTTGAGTATTGTGTGCAGTTTTGGTCGCCTTATCTGAGGAAGGATGTTCTTGCCATGGAGGGAGTGCAGCAAAGATTCACCAGACAGATACCTGGGATGGCAGGAATGACATATGAAGAGAGATTGGGTCGATTGGGCATGTATTCGCTAGAATTTAGAAGAATGAGAGGGGATCTCATTGAAACTTATAAAATTCTAACAGGACTAGACAGACTAGATGCAGGAAGGATGTTCCCGATGACGGGGGAGTCCGGAACCAGGTGTCACAGTCTAAGGATAAGGGGTAAGCCATTTAGAACTGAGATGAGGAGGAATTTCTTCACCCAGAGAGTGGTGAACCTGTGGGATTCTCTACCAGAGAAGGCAGTTGAGGCCAATTCATTAAATATATTCAAGAAGGAGTTAGATATATTTCTTAAGGCTAAACGGATCAAGGGATATGGGGAGAAAGCAGGGACAAGGTACTGAATTTGGATGATCAACCATGATCTCATTAAATGGCGGAGCGGGCTCGAGGGGCCAAGTGGCCTACTCCTGCTCCTATCTTCTATGTTTCTATGTTTCTATGTTTCCTCAAGTCTATCACTCTCCTCCTCACTGTTCACTATACTTCCAAGTTTTGTGTCATCTGCAAATTCTGAAATTATGCTCTGTACACACACATCCAAGTCATTAATATATATCAAGAAAAGCAGTGGTCCGAGATCCGACCCCTGGGGAATACCACTGTATACCTTTGGCATCACCCCCGTATCTAAGGAGGATTGGAATATTATGGCCAGTACCTCCGTGATTTCCTTCCTCAATTCCCTCAGCATCCTAGGATGCATCCCATCTGTTCCTGGTGATTTATTTACATTAAGTACAGCCAGCCTTTCTAATAGTTCCTCTTTATCAATTTTTATCCTATCAAGTGTCTCCACTACCTCCTCCTTCACTATGTCTATGGCAGCATCCTCTTCCTTGGTGAAGACAGATGCAATGTACTCATTTAGTACCTCAGCCATACCCTCTGCCTCCATGCATAGGTCTCCTTTTTGGTCCTTAATCGGCCCCAACCCTCCTCTATCAACCCTTTTACTATTTATATGCCTATAGAAGACTCTTGGATTTCCTTTTATGTTGGCTGCCATTCTATTCTCATACCCTCTTTTTGCCCCTCTCATTTTCTTTTTCATTTCTCCTCTGACCTTTCTATATATAGCCTGATTCTCAGATGTATTTTCAACCTGACATCTGTCATACACATTCATTTTCATCATCCAGGGAGCCCTGACTTTAGTTGCCTTGCCTTTCCCCCTAGTGGGAATGTACCTCAACTGTACCGGAACTATTTCCTCTTTAAAGGCAGTCCATTTTTCCATGACAATTTTGCCTGCCTATCACATTTTCAGAATCTCTCTGGCCACAGGGAAGATGCCAGAGGACTGGGGGACAGCTAACGTAGTACCATTATTCAAGAAGGGTAGTAGGGATAAACCAAGGAATTACACGCCAGTGAGCCTAACATCAGTGGTAGGGAAATTATTGGAAAAATTCTGAGGGACAGAATTAGTCTCCACTTGGGGAGGCAAGGATTAATCAAGGATAGTCAGCATGGCTTTGTCAGGGGGAGATCATGTCTAACCAATTTGATTGAACTTTTCGAGGGGGTGACTAAGTGTGTGGATGAGGGTAGTGCAGTTGATGTAGTCTACATGGACTTCAGTAAGGCTTTTGACAAAGTCCCGCATGGGAGACTGGTCAAGAAGGTAAGAGCCCATGGGATCCAGGGCAATTTGGCACATTGGATCCAAAATTGGCTTAGTGGCAGGAGGCAGAGGGTGATGGTCGAAGGTTGTTTTTGTGACTGAAAGCTTGTGTCCAGTGGTGTACCGCAGGGATCGGTGTTGGGTCCCTTGCTGTTTGTAGTTTACATTAATGATTTAGATATGAATGTAGGAGATATGATCAGTAAGTTCGCAGATGACATGAAAATTGGTGGAGTGGTAAATAGTGAGGAGGGAAGCCTTAGGCTACAGGACGATATAGATGGGTTGGTCAGATGGGCAGAACAGTGGCAAATGGAATTTAACCCTGAAAAGTGTGAGGTGATGCATTTTGGGAGGACTAACAAGGCAAGGGAATACACAATGAGTGGTAGGACCCTAGGAAGGATAGAGGATCAGAGGGACCTTGGTGTGCATGTACATAGATCCCTGAAGGCAGCAGGACAGGTAGATAAGGTGGTTAAAAAGGTATATGGAATACTTGCCTTCATTAGCCGAGGCATAGAATATAAGAGCAGGGAGGTTATGAAGGAGCTGTACAAAACAGTAGTTAGGCCACAGCTGGAATACTGTGTGCAGTTGCCACACTATAGGAAGGATGTGATTGCATTGGAGAGGGTGCAGAGGAGATTCACCAGGATGTTACCTGAGCTGGAGTGCTTCAGCTATGAAGAGAGACTGGACAGGCTGGGGTTGTTTTCCTTAGAGCAGAGAGGCTGAGGGGGGATCTGATTGAGGTATACAAAATTATGAGGGGCATAGATAGGGTAGATAGAAAGGAACTTTTCCCCTTAGTAGAGGGGTCAATAACCAGGGGGCATAGTTTCAAGGTAAGGGGCAGGAAGTTTAGAGGGGATTTGAGGAAAAACATTTTCACCCAGAGGATGGTTGGAATCTGGAATTCACTGCCTGAAAGGGTGGTAGAGGCAGGAACCCTCACAACATTCAAGAAGCATTTAGATGAGCTCTTGCAACGCCATAGCATACAAGGCTACGGACCAAGTGCTGGAAAATGGGATTAGAATAGACAGGGCTTGATGGCCGGAGCAGACATGATGGGCCGAAGGGCCTCTTTCTGTGCTGTATAACTCTATGGCTCTATGACTCTATCTTTGATTCCAGTTTACCCGGGCCAGATCCGTTCTCATCCTACTGAAATTGGCCTTCCCCCAGTTAAACATTTTTACTCTAGATTGCTCCCTGTCCGTTTTCATAGCTAATCGAAACCTTATGATACTATGATCACTGTTCCCTAAATGTTCACCTACTGACACTTGCTCCACTTGACCCACCTCATTCCCCAGAACCAGATCCAGCAATGCCTCCTCCCTCATCCATCTGGAAACATACTGATCATGAAAGTTCTTCTGAACACACTTCAGAAATTCTTCCCCTTCTCTGTCCTTAACGCTATTACAATCCTAGTCTATATTAGGATAGTTGAAGTCCCCCATTATTACTACTCTATAGTTCTTTCACCTCTCTGTAATTTCTCTGGAAATTTGCTCCTCCATATCTTTCCCGCTATTTGCTGGCCTATAGAATACAACTAGTAGTGTAATGGCACCTCTATTATTTCTTAACTCTAGCCATATAGATTCTGTGCTTGACCCCTCCAGTTCATCCTCCCTCTCCGGCACTGTAACATTCTCCTTGACCAATACTGCCACACCACCTCCTATCTTTCCTTCCCTATCTTTCCTGAACACTTTATAACCAGGAATATTTAATACTCAAACCAGTCCTTTTTTGAGCCAGATCTCAGTTATTGGCACAACATTATATTCCCATGTGGTTATTTGTGCCTGCAGCTCACTTAATTTGTTTACTACACTTCGTGCGTTCATATACATACACTGTAAACCGATAGAAACATAGAAAAATAGAAAAATAGGAGCAGGAGTAGGCCATTCGGTCCTTCGAGCCTGCTCCGCCATTTAATATGATCATGGCTGATCCTGTATCTCAATACCATATTCCCGCTCTCTCCCCATACCCGTTGATGCCTTTTGTGTCTAGAAATCTAACTATCTCCTTCTTAAATATATTCAGTGACTTGGCCTCCACAGCCTTCTGTGGTAGAGAATTCCATAGGTTCACCACCTTCTGAGTGAAGAAATTTCTCCTCATCTCAGTCCTAAATGTCCTACCCCATATCCTGAGACTGTGAACCCTCGTTCTAGACCCCCCCAGCCAGGGGAAACATCCTCCCTGCATCCAGTCTGTCTAGCCCTGTCAGAATTTTATACATTTCAATGAGATCCCCTCTCATTCTTCTAAACTCTAGTGAATACAGGCCTAGTCGACCAAATGTCTCCTCATAAGACAGTCCTGCCATTCCAGAAATCAGTCTGGTGAACCTTCGCTGCACTCCCTCTATGGAAAGTATATCCTTTCTTAGGTAAGGAGACCAAAATTGCACAGAGTACTCCAGGTGTGGTCTCACCAAGGCCCTGTACAACTGTAGTAAGACAACCTTGCTCCTGTACTCAAATCCTCTTGCAATGAAGGCCAACATACCATTTGCCTTCCTAACTGCTAGCTGCACCTGCATGTTTGCTTTCAGTGACTGGTGTACAAGGACACCCAGGTCCCTTTGTACATCAGCATTTCCCAATCTCTCACCATTTCAATAATACTCTACCTTTTTTTTTCCTACCGAAGTGGATAACTTCACATTTATCCACGTTATTTTGCATCTGCCATGTATTTGCCCACTCACTCAACTTGTCTAAATTGCCTTGAAGCCTCTTTGCATCCTCCTCACAACTCACAATCCCACCTAGTTTTGTGTTGTCAGAAAACTTGGAAATATTACATTTGGTTCCCTCATCCAAATCATTGATATATATTGCGAATAGCTGGGGCCGAAACACTGATCCCTGCGGTACTCCACTAGTCACTGCCTGCCACCCCGAAAAAGATCCATTTATTCCTGCTCTCTGTTTCCTGTCTGTTAACTAATTTTCAATCCATTCCAGTATATTACCCCCAATCCCATGTGCTTTAATTTTGCACACTAGCCTCTTATGTGGGACTTTATCAAAGGCCTTCTGAAAATCCAAATACACCACATCCACTGGTTATTCCTTATCTATTCTACCAATTACAGGAAACTCTTTCATATCCGGCACCGATGGGACTGGGATGGTGCCGGTTGATTAAAAATTCTGGAGAATTGAATTAGCGCCAGCCAGTTAGCGCCCGGCGTGGGAGTACCGCCCCGGCCATTAAATTGGGCTTACTGCCCCGGCGAGGAAGCGGAGCGCTATCTCGGGCAGTCCACTTCCTCTCGGGGCGGTGTCTGGAGCACTATGAGGCCGCTCCATATAGCGCTGACGTGCTTCATTGCCCCTCCCCTTCTGTTAAACGGGAGGGATGCTGTGCACTCTGCAGGCCATTTGACGACCTCCACTAGCCCCCACCGACTAACTCGGCCACCACAGGAGACTCGGTCTCGGACTCGGCAACATTTCCGGTTATTGAGGTTTTGTTTTCGGAGTATGAATTTTGCCGGTTATTAGAGAATTCCAGATATTTAGGTGCCGTTTAAACGAGAGTTTCCTGTACATCCTCAAAAAACTCCAGTAGGTTTGTCAAACATGATTTCCCTTTCATAAATCCATGTTGACTTTGTCTAATCCCATTGATATTTTCTAAGTGTCTTAGACCATCCTGTATTCTCTCTTAGTTTGACCCCCCAATACCTTACTATTTCTTACTTTAGTGCTCTCTGCCTCTCCCAGTCCTTTGAGCACTTTATTTCCCCTTTCTAATGTTACATCCTGGTGCCCATCGCCCTGCTAAATTAGTTTAAACCCTCCCCAACAGCACTAGCAAACCTCCCTGTGAGGATATTGGTACTGGCTCTGTTGAGGTGCAACCCATCCAGCCTGTACAGGTCCCACCTCCCCCAGGCCCAGTCCTAATGCCCCAGGAATCTAAAGCCCTCCCTCCTGCACCATCTTTCCAGAATAGCACGTGGCACCGGGAGTATTCCGGAGATTACTACCTTTGAGGTCCTGCTTTTTAATCACTTTCCTATATTGTTACAGGAACAACCTAATTGCTAATTGACTCTGAACCCATTGTCATTCACTCACTGGGGAATAAGGAGAACAAACCCCATTACGTATTTCATTCACAAGAAAGTTCTCAAACCCTTTCATAGAATCATAGAAATTTACAGCACAGAAGGAGGCCATTCGACCCATTGGGCAGGATTTTCATTGGGCCGTGGAGGTGGGATTGGAGGCGTGTGGGGGGTTTAAAATTGCGAAATCAGGGGGCACAAACCCATCCCGCCCCCAACCCGCCTCCATGCCAGTTTCAAAGGAGGCGGATACCCGACCTGTGCTGGGAGCCGCTTCCCCAAGGCGGGAAGGGGATTAGTGCAAATTAACTGCCTGTTAGAACATAAGAACATAAGAAATAGGAGCAGGAGTAGGCCAATCGGCCCCTCGAACCTGCTCCACCATTCAATAAGACCATGGCTGATCTGATCCTAACCTCAAATCTTCTATCACTCTGCATCCACCCGAACCCATGTGATCTCCCGGGAGAGGCGAAAAACCAGATAAAGACCCAATGGCCAATTTGGGAGAAAAAAATCTGGGAAATTCCTCTCCGACCCATCTAGGCGATCGAAATTCTTCCAGGAGATCACTCTGTCCCTATATTTTCTACAGTACTTACCTTCTGTAAAGGCGATCTCCACCCCAGCCAGGAACAGGAATAAAACCATCTCCTGAAATCTAACAGAATTAGAACACAGTAGGAGCAGAACAAGGCTACACGGCCCCTGGGCCCGCTCCACTACCCACAGGGCCATGACCATTCCGAACCCAGACTCATGTCCAATTTCCTGCCCGCTCCCCGTAACCCTTAATTCCCTTTACTTCTAGGAAACTATCTATTTCTGTTTTAAATTTATTTAATGATGTAGCTTCCACAGCTTTCTGGGGCAGCAAATTCCACAAACCTACCACCCTCTGAGTGAAGAAGTTTCTCCTCATCTCAGTTTTGAATGAGCAGCCCCTTATTTTAAGATTATGCCCCCTAGTTCTAGTTTCACCCATCATTGGGAACATCCTCACCGCATCCACCCGATCAAGCCCCTTCACAATCTTATATGTTTCAATAAGATCGCCTCTCATTCTTCTGAACTCCAATGAGTAGAGTCCCAATCTACTCAACCTCTCCTCATATGACCACCCCCTCATCCCCGGGATTAACCGAGTGAACCTTCTTTGTACTGACTCGAGAGCAAGTATGTCTTTTCTTAAGTATGGACACCAAAACTGTATGCAGTATTCCAGGTGCGGCCTCACCAATACCTTGTACAACTGCAGCAATACCTCCCTGTTTTTATATTCCAACCCCCTAGCAATAAAAGCCAACATTCCATTGGCCTTCTTAATCACTTGCTGCACCTGCATACTAACTTTTTGAGTTTCGTGCACCAGGACCCCCAGATCCCTTTGTACTACAGTACTTTCCAGTTTCTTGCCATTAAGATAATAACTTGCTCTATGATTTTTCCTGCCAAAGTGCATAACCTCACACTTTCCAGTATTGTATTCCATCTGCCAAATCTCTGCCCACTTACTTAGCCTGTCTATGTCCCTTTGCAGGT
Organism: Somniosus microcephalus; assembly: GCF_052327205.1. Taxonomy (NCBI): domain Eukaryota; kingdom Metazoa; phylum Chordata; class Chondrichthyes; order Squaliformes; family Somniosidae; genus Somniosus; species Somniosus microcephalus. The sequence continues at coordinate 109,584,399 of NC_140991.1, forward strand.
TCTTTATGTCCTCCTCACTCACTACTTTCCGTCCCATCTTTGTATCATCTGCAAACTTTGATATGTTACACTCGGTCCCCTCCTCCAAATCGTTAATATAGATTGTAAAGAGTTGGGGACCCAGCACTGACCCCTGCGGAACACCACTAGTTACTGGTTGCCAATCTGAGAACGAACCATTTATCCCAACTCTCTGCTTTCTGTTAGAGAGCCAATCCTCCACCCATGCCAGAATATTACCCCCAATCCCGTGATTTTTTATCTTGAGCAATAATCTTTTGTGTGGCACCTTGTCAAATGCCTTTTGGAAGTCTAAATACACTACGTCCACTGGTTCCCCTTTATCCACCCTATATGTTACTTCCTCAAAAAACTCAAGCAAATTTGTTAAACATGACTTCCCCTTCATGAAACCATGCTGAGTTTGCCCTATTAAATTATGTTTATCCAAATGTCCCGTTACTGTCTCCTTAATAATGGACTCTAACATTTTACCAACCACAGATGTTAGGCTAACAGGTCTATAGTTTCCAGCCTTCTGCCTACTACCCTTTTTAAATAAGGGTGTTACATTAGCAGTTTTCCAATCTGCCGGGACCTTTGCTGAGTCCAGTGAGTTTTGGAAAATTATTACCAATGCATCCACAATCCCTACCGCTACTTCCCTCAAGACCCTGGGATGCAAGCCATCAGGTCCAGGGGATTTATCCGCCTTGAGTCCCATTATTTTACCAAGTACCACTTCCTTAGTGATTTTAATTGTATTTAGTTCCTCCCCCGCTAGAGCCCCCTGTTTGTCCAGTGTTGGGATATTCTTAGTGTCCTCTACTGTAAAGACTGATACAAAATAATTGTTCAGTGTTTTTGCCATCTCCATGTTTCCCACCATTAATTTCCCGGTCTCATCCTCTAAGGGACCAACATTTACTTTAGCCACCCTTTTTCTTTTTATATAACTATAGAAACTTTTACTGTCTGTTTTTATATTTTTTGCTAATTTACTTTCATAATCTATCTTCCCTTTCTTAATCAATCTTTTTGTTATTTTTTGCTGTCTTTTAAAGACTTCCCAATCTTCCATCCTCCCACTAGATTTGGCTACCTTATATGCCCTTGTTTTTAGTTGGATACTATCCTTAATTACTTTACTTAGCCACGGATGGCTATCTTTTCTTTTACACCCTTTTTTCCTCAGTGGAATATATTTTTTTTGGAAGTTGTAAAATAACTCCTTAAATGTACACCACTGGTCATGTACCGTCTTACCCTTTAATCTATTTTCCCAGTCCACTCTAATCAATTCCGCTCTCATACCTTCATAGTCTCCTTTATTCAAGCTCAGCACGCTTGTTTGAGATCCAACCTTCTCACCCTCTAATTGAATATGGAACTCAACCATGTTATGGTCACTCATTCCAAGGGGATCCTTTACTAGGACATTTTTAATTAATCCTGTCTCATTACACAGGACCAAATCTAAGGTTGCTTGCCCCCTGGTCGGTTCAGTTACATACTGCTCAAGAAACCCATCCCTAATACACTCAATGAACTCTTCCTCAAGGCTGCTCTGCCCAATTTGATTTGTCCAGTTAATATGATAATTAAAATCCCCCATAATTATAGCTGTTCCCTTATTACAAGCCTCAACTATTTCCTGATTAATACTCCGTCCAACAGAGTTGCAACTGTTCGGAGGCCTATAGATTACACCCACTAGTGTTTTTTTCCCCTTATTATTCCTTACCTCCACCTATCCTGCTCCTTTGACCCAATATCATTTCTCTGTATTATAGTGATTCCTTCCTTTATTAACATAGCCACCCCACCTCCTCTCCCTTCCTGCCTGTCCTTCCTGATTGTTAAATAACCTGGTATGTTTAATTCCCAGTCATGGTCACCCTGCAGCCATGTTTCTGTAATGGCCACAAGATCATACCCATGTGTCATTATTTGTGCCGTTAACTCATTCATTTTGTTACGAATGCTACGTGCATTCAGATAAAGAACTCTCAAATATATTTTGTAACACTTAGTTCCTGTTTTTTCCCTTTTTAGTACTTTACTTTTTACTCCATACCTTCTGTCCCTTCCTGACACATTCTGTTTTTTAATTCCCCCACTGCTACCTAAGTCTATGACCTTCTCTGTTGTCATTTCTATTATTTGCTCTCTAGAAACCTCCCCCCCACTAATTAGTTTAGTTAACAGGTAGTTAACAGGCAGTTTTTAGCCTAATCCCTATTTTTATCCCTGAAGTGTGGGATTCCCGACAGCTCCAAACCACGGCAAGTTAGCGAGGCGGACCGTCGGGCTGAAGGACTTGGAGAGTTCGAGATGTCCGGTGTTCAGGTGACTGATGGGTGCATGAGTGCAGAGGTAAGTGTGTTTGGTGTGTGTAAAGTGTTTAAAGAAGTTTTACTTATCTTTACTTACCTTTACAGCCTTCCTTCCTTCAGGTCTCGGGAGTCCCTCATCTCACCAGCACAGAAAGCAGAATGGCCGCGAGCTGTAAAAATCTGCAGCATTCTGCTTTCTGTTCTGGAGAGATCTCTAAATCAGCCTGAGAGGAAGGAATTAACTTGGAGTACAGATTGTCAGTGTTTGACAGCTTCAAAGAGCTGTTAAACACTGATATTTCATCTGTCAAAAGCTCTTGACAGATGAAAAGTCAATCTGTGACATCACCTGTTGCCGGGTGGCCCTTAATTGCCCTGCTGAGCCCGCTGGGTGGGCTCAACAAGGTCAATCAAATGAAAATCGCGTGGGTTGGCCACAACTCGATGGAGGTGGGACTACAACCCCAAAAGTTGTAGTCCCACCTCCTACACACCTCCAGTATCAAAATCCAGCCCATTGTGTCTGTGCCAGCCGAAAAAGAGCTATTCAGCCTAATCCCACTTTCCCATAGTCCTGTAGGTTACGGCACTTCAAGTGCATATCCAAGTACTTTTTAAATGTGATGAGGGTTTCTGCCTCTACCACCATTTCAGGCAGTGAGTTCCAGACCCCCACCACCCTCTGGGTGAAAAAAGTCTCCTCAACTCCCCTCTACTCCTTCTACCCATTACTTTAAATCTATGCCCCCTAGTTATTGACCTCTCTGCTAGGGGAACTATGTCCCTCCTCTCCACTCTGTCTAGGCCCCTCACAATTTTATACACCTCACTAAAGTCTCCCCTCAGCCTCCTCTGTTCCAAAGAATACAACCCCAGCCTATCCAATCTTTCCTCATAGCTAAAATTCTCCAGGCCTGGCAACATCCTCGTAAATCTCCTCTGTACACGCTCTAGTGAAATCACATCTTTCTTGTAATGTGGTGATCAGAACTGTACGCAGTACTCTAGCTGTGGCCTAACTCGTATTTTGTACAGTTCAAGCACAACCTCCCTGCTGTTATATTCTATGCCTTTTCTAATAAAGGAAAGAATCCCATATGCCTTCTTAACCATCTTATCTACCTGTCCTGCTACCTTCAGGGGTCTGTGGACATGCACTCCAAGGTCCCTCTGTTCCTCTACACTTCTCAGTATCCTACCATTTATTGTGTATTCCCTTTCCTTGTTAGCCATCCCCAAATGCATTACCTCATACTTCTCTGGATTGAATTCCATTTGCAATTTTTCTACCCACCTGACCAGTCCATTGATATCTTCCTGCCGTCTGCAGCTTTCTTCCTCACTATCAACCACACCTTTCTAGATATTCAGGTAAAGTAGCCTTTGGTACAGATCCCACTATTTTGAATTTCTAGAGGTGTAAATTACTACCCGGAAGAGCCCCATCTAAGACCTCTGAGTTTGGAAAAAATTAGGAATGAAATTGTCCAGCTGAGCTTTGCGTCTTAAAGCTATGAGCTTCTGAAGTTGAAGGACAAGAATGCCACATGAAAGATTGAGTAGAGCTGGGAAAATTAAGTACAGCAGCTTTCCTATTTTGATTGGAATGTTATCATCCAGCTCATACAATACTTATATGTAAAAACGATTCCTCACAGGGCTTTTCTGTCTGCCCACAGATTGTTATAAATAGAAGAACCAAGATCAATCTTGGTTGGAGATGTGGTGAGGGTAGTGGAGATTTGTCATGTAGTGCTCCAGGGTTGTGCCATTCCAGAGTGAGATGATAATTCTAACCTAACCCACTGATGGAAAATAGGTGGGATTGGTTTGGCCATTTTACACCCCACCCAAGTCAATGGAGAGTAAAATATTGCGGGGTGTGAAACTGGCGTCTGATCCAAATCCGCTTGTTTCTCATTCAGTGGGCTAGGTTAAAATTAGCCCCGTTAGCCCCGTTAAATGTAAAGATCATTTCTCAAATGGCAGAGTATGAATTGAAATAAAAACAGAAAGTGATCGAAATACTCAGCAGGTCAGGCAGCATCTGTGGAGAGAGAAACAGAGTTAACATTTCAGGTCGATGATCTTTTGTCAGAACAGGAAAAAATTAGAGATGCAACAGGGTTTAAGCAAGTGCAGAGGCAGGGAAATTGGGGAGAGGAAGAAAGAACAAAAGGGAAGGTTTGTGATGGGGTGGAAGGCAGGAGTGATTGAATGGCAAAAGGGATGATTGTACAAAGCAAAAGGAAATGGTAATGGGACAAGTGAAGAAACAAAATTCTAGAACTAAGATCTAGAGATTCTAGGACTAGGGTGTAAGGGGGGCATCTTTTTGCTGGTTTATGGTAATTTACCTGGCCAGCAGCCTTTGCCTCTGAGCTCTGACCAATTCCAACCTTTTACCTGGTTTACGGTAATTCACCTGGTCAGCAGCCTTTTGCTGCTGCACTCTAAACCAATTTACAAACGGCGGTTTCGAATCGCTACCCCTCCTTCAGTTCTGAGTGGAGGAACTTATAATTAATTATATTAAAATGGACAAGTGGTTTGGATGAGAGAAAAATCAATTTTTATTACCTAAGCAAACTACAATCAAAAGAATAAACTATACCACACGAATACAGTAATTACAGTAAAACTATATAACAGGGGGTTGCAGATGGCGAAAACAAGGGATAAAATGGCTCCAATGTTACTTAAACAACCTTAGCAATTACCCTTAAATCACCACCCCTTAACTCCTGCTAGGTTGCCTTGCCGAGGAGTCAGAACACCCCGCTCACCTCTGGTCCCAGGAAGTAAAGAGCATGATTGCTTCTCAGCAGCTATCTTATATACCTGGTGAGGTCCTGCCGTTCCCACCCAAAGGGTCCAATACACAAGAGAAAGCTGTGATTGGCTAACTCAGAGTGGTTGGACTGGGCTAATGTGTCTTCCGGAGCTCCCTGGGCTGAAACAAAAGGGAAATACAACTGCTCTATTGTCCAGAATGCTAGGTGATTTAAAACCCATTCAGTTCTTAAACGGTTCCCATTCAAGATACAAAAGTCTCTTCTGCAGTTTAGATGTAGCCACTCGATATACAAACAAATGCTAATAGCATTCAATTGCTTTTTAAACAAAGCATTGTCCTGTGGTAACGTTTTGTAAACAGGCATCGATTGTCCTGCTGCAGGGGGGGGTGGGGACACCCCTTTGATTGGCAGCTCCATTGAACCTTACTTCCAGACACAGAAAGCTGCTTTCCAAGTCCCTTTGTCTTCGGCCATGTGGTATGACAGCCATTTTTATCCCTGGAAATTTAAAAGCACAACGCCCAGGGATTCTTTAATCAAAAAAATTAATCTTCAGAACTGTAAATTATTGCGAATCTTACAGTCTGTCCTTGGATACTTCCAGCTTGCTTGTAGTGTCCTCTTGAAGAAATGAGCAATAATTTCTGACCCCTCACAAACAACCATCCCCTGTATTTACCTAATAGCTATCTGCCACTGATCCCCGTCCCGTCTATTCCCCTTAAATTCAAGAAAAAAAAAACCATGGTACGGTAGGCATCTTACAGATACTTCAGTTTTCAATAAGGGGTCTCATACCCCTACACGCTTGTAAAATTATACAATGTAAACCAAATTTACAAACACCTTTTACATTATAACTTATTACAAAATGTAATCAAAATGATCCCAAGCACGGAGAGGGTCCTACGCCTCTGCTCAACTTGGAGTTGTCACAAAATGATCCCAAGCATGGAGAGGATCCTACACCTCTGCTCAACTTGGGGCTGTAACACTGTGGTGATTATTCTTTATGTTTAGTAAGAAGTATTGTGATTGGTTGTTTGTTTCCTGCCTTGGGATATATGTTGTAATCTCATTGGTAGCTGATGTCATGTGATTTGCGGTGGCCATCTTAAATTCAGTTCTTTCCAGCCTTTAGTTGGGACTGGGTGCTGAAGATGTGCTACCGGATTTTTAAGTTAATAAAGCCTAGATTAGAAAGGCAAATCTATTCTTTATTTCAATTTATTAACTTTATGTCAGAATGGAGCGATATCTTCAACCAGAACGATTCAATGCTGACCCTAATTCTGCAGGAGTGGATGATAAATGGAAACATTGGTATTGTACATTTAAAAACTTTTTGGGCGTGTTGGATCAAGAGTCTCTAAATAAGCTGAATATGCTGATCAACTGCATTGCTCCGGATGTGTATAAGTATATTTGGACTGTAAAACTTACGAAGTGGCTATTTCTACATTGGAAAAGATTTTTGTTAAACCAAAGAATGAGGTATTTGCACGTCACCTTCTATCTGCCCGTAGGCAGCAGGTGGGAGAATCTTTGGATACTTATTTACAAGCACTTCGGTGCCTTAGTGTTAACTGTAATTATAAGGCCGTGACGGCTGAAGAATATAAGGAAGAATCGGTACGGGATGATTTTATTAATGAATTACTGTCTAGATCAATTCGTCAGCGGTTGTTAGAAAATCAGACTTTGGATCTTAAGAGTGCTTTTGAGCAAGCTTCTACATTGGATGTGGCTCAGAGAAGTTCGGATTCTTATGCTCTTTTTAATCAGCCTGTGACTGTGGTTTCGGCAGTTCCGGATGAAAAGGAATTATGTGGACTTAATAGGAGTGGTTTACTAGATTCTGAAACAGTTTCTACTTCAGCGGCTGTTGCCTCTAGGATTCAGAAGTGTTATTTTTGTGGGAACGTACGGCACCCTCGTCTGAAGTGTCCTGCTCGGGAGGCTGTGTGTAGTAAATGTGGCAAGAGAGGTCATTACGCACGTGTGTGTAAATCATCAGGTTCAATTACCTCCTCTGTGACTATTCAGCCTTTAGATAGGGCGTTTATTGCATGAATTTCTGCTGCATTTGCTCATGGCCTAAATAAAGCTATAGTTACGGCCCAAGTTAATGGGTTGGAAGTGAAGGCCCTTATAGATACGAGCAGTACCGAGAGTTTTATAAGTCTTCAGTTTGCAAAGGAGAAGCATTTGAAAATTTCGCCTGTTTCCTATCAGGTGTGTATGGCTCAGACGACTCTCACTTCACAAGTAGCTGGTTGTTGCCTTGTGAAATTGATTCTTCTAGGTAATACGTATACTGATATACGCCTATCTGTTTTGCCTAATCTCTGTGCGGATATTTTGATTGGTCATGATGTGCTTCAGTTACACGAGAGTCTCAGTCTTTCACTTGGAGGGACTAAGCCACCTTTATCTATTTGTGGATTAACCTCTTTATCCATTTCTCCATTATCACTTTTTTCCAATTTGATGCCGGATTGTAAGCCAATTGCTACCAAGTCAAGAAGGTATAGCAGTCAGGATAGAGAATTTATTAATTCTGAAGTTCAACGTCTCTTATTGGAAGGAATCATTGAACCTAGTTGTTCGCCTTGGCGGGCACAGGTAGTTGTCACGACTAACGAGAGACATAAGAAACGAATGGTGATAGACTATTCCCAAACTATTAATAGGTATACTCAATTAGATGCGTACCCTTTGCCTAAGATTGATGAGCTTATCAATAAAGTATCTCAGTATAAAGTTTTTAGCACTATTGACCTAAAGAGTGCTTATCATCAGATTCCTATTGTTAAGAAGGATCAACCATATACGGCCTTTGAGGCTGGTGGAAAGCTGTATCAGTTTTGCCGAATACCATTTGGTGTTACTAATGGTGTTGCTTGTTTTCAACGGGCAATGGATGCTTTTATAAGTGGTAACTCTCTCTCTGACACCTTTTCATATTTAGATGACATCACGGTGTGTGGCAAATCAAGGGTGGAGCATGATTCTAATTTAGAAAGATTCCTTCAAGCTGCGGAAAAAGTTGGTTTAACTTTCAATAAAGAGAAGTGTACCTTTTCGACCACTGAGGTAAATCTACTGGGGTACATTATCTCGGGAAACAAGATTAAACCAAATCCAGAACGTCTGCGACCATTGATTGATTTACCTTGTCCTACTAATTCTAAGGCTTTGCAACGAGTTGTTGGACTGTTTTCTTACTATTCTAATTGGATTGCAAATTTTTCACAGAAGATCCGGCCTCTTATTTGGGTTACGACATATCCTCTATCATGGGAGGCGCCAGGATGTGTTTTGATAATTTTAAAAAGGATATCCTTGGAGCAGTTGTGCATTCTATTGATGAGCAGGTTCCTTTTGTGATTGAGACGGACGCTTCTGATTTTGCAATTGGGGCTACTCTGAACCAAAATGGAAGACCTGTGGCCTTTTTCTCACGTACCTTGAACAATAGTGAAAAAAGGCATTCTTCAATAGAGAAGGAGGCGTATGCAATAGTAGAAGCACTGCGTAAATGGAGACATTATTTATCGGGGCGACATTTTACGTTGGTAACTGATCAAAAGTCTGTGTCCTTTATGTTGGATGTCAAACATTTTGGAAAGATTAAGAATGATAAAATAATGAGGTGGAGGATTGAGTTGGCATGTTACCATTTTGATATAGTTTATCGTCCGGGGAAGGATAATGTTGCTGCTGATGCACTGTCGAGGGCTTATTGTTCTGTGATTCACGGAGATACGCTTATTAATCTTCACAATGCCTTATGCCATCCTGGGGTTACGAGGATGATACACTTCGTACGCAGTAAGAATTTGCCCTTTTCAGTTGAAGACGTCAAGCGGATGACTTCATCATGTTCTATCTGTGCTCGGTGTAAACCAAATTTCTTTAAGCCTCAATGAGCTCATCTTATAAAGGCTACTTCTCCTTTTGAACGTTTGAGCGTCGATTTCAAGGGGCCTCTTCCTTCAACTACTCAAATCCGATATATATTTACTGTTGTGGATGAGTTTTCAAGGTTCCCTTTTGCTTTTCCTTGTGCAGATGTATCAGCTGCTACAGTTATCAAATGTCTGACTCAACTTTTTGTCATCTTTGGGATGCCTGCGTATATCCATTCGGATCAGGGAAGTTCTTTTATGTCCTCCCAGTTGAAGGAATACCTTCAGAGTCGGGGAATTTCTATTAGCAGAACTACCCCGTATAATCCCCAGGGTAATGGACAGTGCGAACGATACAATGGGGTGATCTGGAAGACAGTTATGTTGGCTTTGACATCCCGGAACCTTAAGAATACACAGTGGGAAATGGTACTGCCTGATGCCCTGCATTCCATTAGATCATTGCTTTCAACGGCTACTAATGTGACCCCCATGAAAGGCTTTTTAACTATCCACGGAGATCTACTACAGGATATTCGGTACCTTCATGGCTTACTATGCAAGGACCTGTGCTGCTTCGACGCCATGTTAGATTGTCAAAATATGATCCTTTAGTGGAGGAGGTGGAGCTGTTGGAGGCAAATTCCCAATATGCTCATATTCGATTCCAAGATGGGAAAGAAAGTACCGTTTCAATTAAAGACTTGGCTCCTTGTGGTGGCCAGCCCTCTTCTGAGGGTATTAACAATAGTCATGATTCAGATAATGTGGATGCTGTTACAGATACTACGAATATTTCCAATCCGACTGCAGATAATTATACTTCTATTAGTCAGCCTTCGATGGATGTTCATGACCGTCCCAGTTTACCTCCTGATGGGATTGCTAATCCGGAAACCGTTGAAAATCGGGATATGGATAGCCTTCCTGCAGAAGATACTTCTGTGTCTCCTGGTGTGGGAGGGCAAGGAATTTCACCAAGGTTAAGAAGGTTGACACGAACAAGATATCTGGTCGACCGATTGAAAATGGACTTTTAAATTGATAGTAATGTTTTAAAATTGTTGAAATATTATATTATATTGTTTTAGTTGAGAGATACTTAATACTTATGTGCAATGTTACTATTTGTTGTTGCTCATTTAGTATTGTGTCATGTTGAATAGTTTTATTTTGTCTGTGCATAGTTTTAGTTGTAAATAATTAATTATAAATTGTAAAGGTTATTTAGGTTGGAGTATATTTTAAAAGGAGGGGTGAATGTGGTGATTATTCTTTATGTTTAGTAAGAAGTATTGTGATTGGTTGTTTGTTTCCTGCCTTGGGATATATGCTGTAATCTCATTGGTAGTTGATGTCATGTGATTTGTGGTGGCCATCTTAAATTCAGTTCTTTCCAGCCTTTAGTTGGGACTGGGTGTTGAAGATGTGCTACCGGATTTTTAAGTTAATAAAGCCTAGGTTAGAAACGCAAATCTATTCTTTATTTCAAACACAAGATACAAAAAAACATTAAACATTTGAAACAACATGCTTAAATGAAACCCTGACCATCACGTGCCGATGATGGGTCGCGAAATTCGAGTGGGTATTGCTCCTCCCACCCGGGCAGTAAAAGTACCTTCCACCCCCCTTTGATTGTCTTAAACTTTAAAACAGGCAGAATGGATTTACAGACCAGCCTGCTCCGCCAGCCCCAAGCCGTTCCCTTGTCCTTTTGTGGAGGCGGGGTGCCCCTCATGTATAAAATTACCTTGGCACAGACCGAGACCGGGGAGTATGGGATCACGACTCCCAGTCCCTCCCCCTCCCATCTTCCCTTGACTGGCTGCAGAAAATGATGGGTGCCTGTGTGGCAACACTCCCTGGCCCCACACAAACTTGGATCCCAGATCCGGCCACCCACTCATCCTCCTCAGCCACACTTACACTCTAACTTTGCCCGTGGGCCCCCGGGTGAGTTCCTCCCTTCCCCGAATGCACCTACGCGACTCTTGGGTCTCCCCCTCCCTATGCAATCTTTCCCGGGCCATTACCACCCACCCCCGGGGAATGCGTCCCTATCACAAGGCGCCCGCGGTTCCCCATCATGGCTCCTCAACAGCGAGGTCTCCCGAAAGTGAACTTCGGTCAGGATAGTGCTGGGTTGGGGGCCGTGCCCCACCCAGCTGGGGCCATCTCCTCCCCGTAGGAGGAGTAGGCAAGTTCCTCTGGACCCTGTCCGGTTTTTCCCGAAGATCGCTGTGGGGTCTCCTGGATTCGTCCAGTGGCGAGGTGATCCCCAACATTCTGTCTCCATATCTTCATTCGATGCCCAGCTCGGGCTGGGCGAACATGGCTGCTTCATTTTCCAATCTCCTGCAAAACTTGAAAGGACATGCAGCCAGGTCTCACTGACCTGCTGCCTTAGGTGGAGACATGGTCGGGTCCCTCGACCTCAGAACAAAATGCAAACATTTGGCACACATGGAAACTTAAACTCTTTAAACTTAAACTCAAAACTAGTTATGTCAACAAAACTTAAAATACACCTTAAAAGCACGCTATATTCACACCAAAGCTATAATACAGATGCCGCCCGTCTCCGGACGGCCATGCTAATCTCTGGCACTGTCGCAGATTGCTGCTGGCTGCAGCGAAGCTGGACTGCCTCCTGTCTTTGATCCCTCGCAGCTTATGGCTTTTGAGTGGGGCCCTTTGTTCTCTGGCTTCTCCCTGGCTCGGGAGACCGCCCTACTCCACTGTAAAGTGGGTGACCATGCTTCCTTAGGCTGGGGCACCCGCTGAGGCCTTCTGAGGGGTGTCTCTGTGGGGGAAACTTTGGCTGGCGGACCCTGAGCTTGGGTCACAGCCCCAGCTGGCTGGGAACCTTCTCCTCCATGTCCAAATAGCCCGCACTGTGTAATGTACCTGGCAGCCTGCCAGTGCAAATCTCTCTCTGGGTTTGTCTGCTCTTCCCTGCCCACTCCTGTGCTGGGGGCAGGTATACTCTCACCACCCGCTGCTGGTGGCTGGAAATTTTCCTCCCCATGTTTAAAACCTGGTGTCAGCTCCCTCCCTATGTCTCCTGCAAGAGGGATTGCTATCCCTGCCCCCCCAGGGTCCCACATCATGGGGGGGACCACTCTAGAAGCGGGCTGGGAAGCTGGCCCCTTTAAACAGGCCACTGTACCTGCGTGAATCTGCTGTTCGGAAGACTGGGGGATTCCTGTCTCCAGACCAGTGACTGCGCATGCGCGGGCAGTTTCAGTGAATGAATGGGCAGCAGCCTACTGATTTCTAATCCCAGGCTGCTGTTTCTCCATTTCTGAGCCACATAATCCTTTTAAATTTGAACTTTGGGCAAAACTAGGGTCCCACTGGGGCAGTGAAGTGTTCCAATTGGTTGGCTGGACAACTTTTCCCTGGAAGCAAGCCACATTGCCTGTCTTTGTAGGCTGTGAACTTGAACTTGCATGTGTTGTGTCAGTACCTTTCTACCTAGACACAATTTAGGACTCAGAACTCAGAGATTCAAACATGAAGTGCTTTATTGGAAGGAAAGGAAGTTCTGGCAAGTTCCAAACAAAGAGAGCTAAACTTAACAGAGAACACCCAACCATTTATCTCCTGTGACAGCGCCACCACAGGTGGGAGGAGAACACACAATAGAACACACAATACATAACATTTCCTCCCCTCTTAAATGGAAGGTCCACATTATTCCTCAACAGGTAAGTTACTTTCAATGCACTCAACGAACCTAGGGTAGAGGTAGACTGCCTCAAACCCTGACTTTACCCTGGGGTTTATTCTGCCCCAGTCTTGTGGGTAAGTCACTAAGCTTACAGATCCAAGCGTCTTGGAGGCCGCCGCTCTCTGACAGGATACCGGCGGTCATCGCTGGCTTCCACAGCAGTAGGCATTGACACAGGCCTGGATGGAGAAAGTGCCTGTGTCAGTCGAAAGTCAAGAGTTTGCACAGGTGGAACAGTCTCTTTGACTTCCTGTGTTGGAGAAGAGCACTGTGGCAAAGGATGCTGGTTTGCGGTATCATCCGGAAACAGTTCAGGCCAACCAGCCGTTGGAGCCTCTGTGGCTGTCTCTGCTCCTAGCAACAGTTGATCTGTGTGTCTTCTCCAGACGACGTCCTCAGCAGTCTCAACCATGTAAGACACAGGGCCCGTCTGCGCGATCACCGTAGCAGGGACCCATTTCGGTCCAGTGTTGTAGTTTCGAGCTAGGACGTGCTCTCCCGGATGAAACCGTCTCTCCTTGGCTCTTTTCTCTCTCTTTTCAACTTGAGCTTGTTGTTGACGATGGACAACCTGCTCTGCCCTTGGAGGTTTGAGTAAGTCAAAACTTGTCCGCAACTGCCTCTTCATCATGAGCGAAGCGGGGGAAGTTTTGGTTGTGGCATGCGGCTCGTTCCTGTAGGACAACAGGAAGCTGTTCAGACGTTGGTGGATTGAGCCCTGACCTTGCGATGCCTTCAAGGCGTGCTTCAAAGTTTGCACGAACCTTTCTGCCTGGCCATTAGTAGAGGGATGATAGGGCGCAGACCTGATGTGTTGGACACCATTCACATGCAGGAAGGTTGCAAACTCCTGTGATACAAATTGTGGACCATTGTCACTTACGAGTTGTTCCGGTGAGCCATAATGGCTGAACATCTCACCAAGTTTCTCAATTGTTTTCTCTGCCGTGGTAGACCTCATCACAGCGACATCCGGCCACATGCTACGAGCGTCTACAACCACCATAAACATTTTCTCTTCGAAAGGACCGGCGAAGTCCACATGTACTCGCTGCCACACCTCTGCAGGCCAATACCAGGGGTGTAGGGTTGCCAGCTGTGGAACATTCCGGACCCTTTGACATGAGGAACATGTTTTGGCTTTCTCCTCACTATTCCCATCGAGACCTGGCCACCAGAAGTAGCTTCTTGCCATTTCCTTCATCCGAACCATCCTACTGTGGCCTGTATGAAGTTGTTGCAGTATAGTTTCCCTCAGAGGTGGCGGAATGATGACACGGCGTCCCCAAAGAAGACAACCTGCCTGGACGGAGAGCTCATTTCTTTTTGAAACGTAAGGTTTCAAACTAGGAGAATCTCCTATAGCTCTCCCTCGAATGACATCGTCCATTACCTCAGACAGGACTGGATCGTTGCGGGTGTACCTTCGCACCTGAACTGCAGTGACAGGTGCTCCCTCCACTTGTCTAAAGTAGAAGATGTCTATCTGATGAGGCTCTGGGGGAGTAACAGGCAAGGGTAGCCTTGAGAGACCGTCTGCGTTGCCGTGCAAGTCTGATTTGCGATATTTGATGTCGTATGTGTGTCCTGACAACAGTAAAGCCCACCTTTGCATCCTGCTTTCAGCGAGAGACGAAATTCCGGTGTGGGGCCCGAAGATTGAAGTCAATGGATGGAGGTCCATCAGGAGTGTGAACCTTCTCCTAAACAGGTACTGATGAAATTTTCGTATTCCAAAATCAATTCCCAAGGCCTCGTGCTCGATCTGCGCATAGTTACTCTCGACCTTGTTCAAGGTGCGTGATGCGAAGGCGATAGGTTTCTCTTCACCCGAAGGCATGATGTGGGATATGACTGTTCCCACACCATATGGTGATGCATCACATGCTAGCTGCACGGGTAGCTTTGGGTCGAAGTGTGTCAGGACCTCCGATTTCAGCAATGCTTTCTTTGCTTGGGCGAAAGCTTCGTTGCACAGTTCAGTCCATTTCCATGTTTTGCCTTGACATAGCAACTGATGTAACGGCTTCAGCAATGTTGCTAAGTCTGGAATAAACTGCCCATAGTAGTTAAGTAGCCCCAGAAATGAACGTAACTGGCTCACATTCTGGGGTGCTGGGGCCTCCACGATCGCCTTGACCTTTGACGGCGCCTTATGCAGGCCAGTAGCGTCAATCACATGCCCCAGGTACTCAACTGAAGACTGAAAGAATTCACATTTGTCTTTCGAACTCTGAGTCCGTAATCTTTCAGTCGTTGTAGTCTCGCATCCAAGTTCAGAAGATGATCCTCCTCATTTTTCCCAGTGACAAGGATGTCGTCCAGGTAGCACTTGACTCCTGGCAGTCCACTCAAAATCTGATCCATTGCCCTTTGGAATAGAGCAGGGGCCGACATAATTCCAAACGGAAGGCGGCAGTACCTGTATAGCCCCTTGTGTGTCACAATTGTCAGCAGCTCCTTTGATTTGTCATCGACATGCATTTGTAGATAAGCCTGGCATAAGTCTATTTTGCTGAACTTTTGCCCTCCGGCCAGGCCCGTAAAAAGATCATCAATGAGGGGAAGAGGGTACTGTTCCGCAGACAGCACCAGGTTAATAGTCACTTTACAATCCCCGCAGATTCGAACAGATCCATCCTTTTTCAGGACAGGAACAATGGGTGTGGCCCATTTGCTCACGCTCACAGGCTCCAGGACTCCATTCTCAACTAAGGCCTCCAAGTTAGCCTCAACTTTTGGCCTCATTGCATAGGGTACAGGTCGGGCTTTGTGAAACTTCGGCTTGCTGTCAGGTTTAATGTCCAGTCTCACGCTGATCTTTTTCATGCTCCCAAGTTCCCCATTGAAGAGTTCTGCATATTTGTTTAACACTGCAGTCAGACCTGACTCCCCTTTTGACATCATGCGGACTGCAGGCCAGTCCAGCGTGATTTTCTCTAGCCATGCATGTCCCAGTAGCAATGGGTAATTTCCCTTTACCACATATAGTGGCAGTTTTGCAGTCTGTCCATTCAATTTAACTGTCACCTCAATGATGCCTCTCATGGCCACAGGTTCGCCGGTATACGTCTTTAGCACAATGTTTGTTGGCTGAAGGGTAAGATGCTTTAGCATTTTGTTGTAGACAGTGTCTGAAACAAGGGACACAACCGCGCCTGTGTCCACCTCCATCCGCACTGATTGTCCCTCCACCAGTGGTGACACCCAGTAGCCATTTGAATCACCTGCAACCGTCCGTATGTGCACCTCTTCCTCCTCAGAGGTGTCGCTCCCCTCTGTTTTGCTTGTTCCATCATACTGCACTGAATGAACACTCTTTTTCCTCTCTTGTCCAAATACAGACATTTTTCTTTTTTTACCTCTACAGGCACGTTCAATGTGACCCTTTTTGCCACAATTTCTGCATTCCAGCTCCGTCCATCAGCAGTCATTAGCGTGATGGCCCGTTTTCCCACAACGGTAACATGTGCCGTTCCGCGCACCTTTAGGCTCAGACGACACCTTGTGAACTCTCCCTGTTGAACTCAACTGGTGAGCCACCTTTTCTGCCATCTCCATGGAGACACTAACTTCAATGGCCTTTTCAAGAGTAAGGTTGTCCTCAGTAAGAAGGCGCTTCTGTGTGGCTGCATTTTGCAGAACACACACGAGTCTGTCTCTAATGGTGTCCTTCAGCACCTCCTTGAACTCGCAGTGTTCTGATAACCTTTTTAAAGCAGCAATAAACATCGTCACTGATTCCCCCTCCTCTTGATTCCGTTTGTGAAATCTAAATCTCTCAGCAATAACCAGAGGTTTTGGTGAAAAATGTGCTCCAAGATTTTCCACTAGTTGCTTATATGTTTTAGTTCCTGGCTTATCTGGCTGCAAGAGGCTGCAAAGTAAATTGAAAGTCTTCGGCCCAATTACACTCAAAAAGGTAGGCACGATCTTTTCATTTGCCACTGCATTCGCCAATACAAAATAGTCAAAACGTTCCGTATATGCGCTCCATTTCTCCACATTTTCATCAAAATCACCGATGTTTCCTAACATAGTAGCCATCTCACGTTTCAAATTAAAATTTCTATTTACTCACTGCACCTGTAACGTACACAGATTCATCCCATTCTCGTCACCACTTGTTGTGTCGGTACCTTTCTACCTAGACACAATTTAGGGCTCAGAACTCAGAGATTCAAACATGAAGTGCTTTATTGGAAGGAAAGGAAGTTCTGGCAAGTTCCGAACAAAGAGAGCTAAACTTAACAGAGAACACCCAGCCATTTATCTCCTGTGACAGCGCCACCACAGGTGGGAGGAGAACACACAATAGAACACACAATACATAACAGCATGGACAGCAAACTCATGTTCCCTCACCCAGGTGGCTTTAAATGGGGAATTTTGGACCTGCCTTTCATCTGGGGCCAAATCTATCCCCTGTGTGCCTCCCTTGTCCCAGATTTCTGCTACTGGACCTGCTCTACAGGGGTCCCAGAACTCTCCTTCCCTGTTCCTTGGCTTAAACAGCTTACTCTGAACATGAATGGCTCCTCCCCCCACACAAGCCACAGTGCTTGCCTGTGAACTCGAACTTGCTGTGGGCTGAGGATTCCTATTCTCAGGCTCACTCCTCACGGGCGGACCGTACCTCCATTGTTGGAGGAGGTACACTGGTCCTGGTCCCCGCCTGCCTAGTGGGACCTGCTGGTGTTCTCCTACCACCCCATTGTCCACCCCTCCTCGCTGCCAGAGCTCCTCAAGACTCAGAGCTGTGGGCTGTGGTCTTGGGGTCTCTAATTCCCAATCCAGCACCGTTCTGGGTGCTGCCTGTGGGGCAGTTTGATTTGGGCTGCCAGTAAAGTCCAGCTGACATACCTTCGGGCTGATCAGACAAATCATCCCCTTTGATGCATTTAAAGCCATGTTAAGGCTTTCTATCTCTGCCCTACAGGGGCCATGATCTGCTTCCTCAAACCTTAGGGCGCAGGCCAGCTTATAAGCTGCCTTTACTTCCCTAAACTTCTCCTCCTGCTCTGTCTCTTCTGAGGTGAGGCGGGCATTCTCTTCCCGCAGTCTCATCTCGCTCCTCTTTGCTTCTATAATTTGGTACTTTAGGAATTCTATCTCGTTCCTTGCATGGCTTTTTCCCTCGCTAGCTTCTTGGGTGAGGTGTGCGATTTCCTCCCGTAGCCTCATCTCACAGTCCCTTGCCTCTGTGACTTCCTGCACAAGGCGGTCGATAAATGCCTGGCATTTTGTGACCTCTAGTGTGAGGCGTGCATTCTCTTCCCGCACCCTCATTCCACTAGCTCTGGCCTCATACACCTCTCTGAGGCGTTCTACCTCCAGCTGACATTTCTCAAGCTGGGACTCCTGATTCTTGGCATCTTTATCCTCCTCATGCACCCTCTTCTCACCCTCCTTAACCCAGCCACCTATACCATGATAGGTCAGCCTACACGCTGCTGCTAAGCAGAGCTACCCACATACTGAAAACAACGAGAGAAACTATAGCTGATGCTTTCTCCAGATCCAGACCACTTATTAAATCAAAAACTGCCTCCACTCCTACCTGGCTTGCCATTTGTAAGGGGGGCATCTTTTTGCTGGTTTATGGTAATTTACCTGGCCAGCAGCCTTTGCCTCTGAGCTCTGACCAATTCCAACCTTTCACCTGGTTTACGGTAATTCACCTGGTCAGCAGCCTTTTGCTGCTGCACTCTGAACCAATTTACAAACAGCAGTTTTGAATCGCTACCCCTCCTTCAGTTCTGAGTGGAGGAACTTATAATTAATGATATTAAAACGGACAAGTGGTTTGGATGAGAGAAAAATCAAGTTTTATTACCTAAATAAACTACAATCAAAAGAATAAACTATACCACATGAACACAGTAATTACAGTAAAACTATATAACAGGGGGTTGCAGACGGCAAATACGAGGGATAAAATGGCTCCAATGTTACTTAAACAATCTTAGCAATTACCCTTAAATCACCACCCCTTAACTCCTGCTAAGTTGCCTTGCCGAGGAGTCAGAACACCCCGCTCACCTCTGGTCCCAGGACATAAAGAGCGTGATAGCTTCTCAGCAGCTATCTTATATACCTGGTGAGGTCCTGCCGTTCTGCCCTGCAAGGGCTGTGTGCAAAATTCCTGCCCAAAGGGTCCAATACACAAGAGAAAGCTGTGATTGGCTAACTCAGAGTGGTTGGACTGGGTTAATGTATCTTCTGGAGCTCCCTGGGCTGAAACAAAAGGGAAATACAACTGCTCTATTGTCCAGAATGCTAGGTGATTTAAAACCCATTCAGTTCTTAAACGGTTCCCATTCAAGATACAAAAGTCTCTTCTGCAGTTTAGATGTATCCACTCGATATACAAACAAATGCTAATAGCATTCAATTGCTTTGTAAACAAAGCATTGTCCTGTGGTAATGTTTTGTAAACAGGCATCGATTGTCCTGCTGCAGGGGGGGGGTGGGGACACCCCTTTGATTGGCAGCTCCATTGAACCTTACTTCCAGACACAGAAAGCTGCTTTCCAAGTCCCTTTGTCTTCGGCCATGTGGTATGACAGCCATTTTTATCCCTGGAAATTTAAAAGCACAACGCCCAGGGATTCTTTAATCAAAAAAATTAATCTTCAGAACTGTAAATTATTGCGAATTCTTACAAGGGGGCACAGTCTAAAAATTAGAGCCAGACCTTTCAGGAGTGAAATTAGGAAACTCTTCTACACACAAACAGTGGTAGAAGTTTGGAACACTCTTCTGCAAACAGTAATTGATGCTAGATCAATTGTTAATTTTAAATCTGAGATTGATAGATTTTTGTTAACCAAAGTTATTAAGGAATATGGGGCAAAGGCGGGTATCTGGAGTTAGGTCACAGATCAGCCATGATCTCATTGAATGGTGGAACAGGCTCGAGGGGCTGAATGGCCTAATCCTGTTCCTATGTTCTTAAAAGATGGGTCTAGAAGAGGTGTAAATGGGAATAGCAGAATCATCAATAGCTGCCGTCTGAAAAAATGGGGGCAGAGGTTATGATCTGAAATTGTTGAACACAATGTTGAGTCCAGAAGTCTGTAAAGTGGCTAATCGAAAGATGAGATGCTATTCTTTGAGCTTACATTGAACTTCATTGGAACAGTGTAGGAGGTCGAGAACAGAGAGGTCAGAGTGGGAGTGGAGTGGAGAATTAAAGTGACAGGCGACTGGAAGCTCGGGGTCACGCTTGCGTACTGAACGGCGGTACTCAGCAAAGCGGTCACCAATCTGTGTTTGATCTCCCCAGTGTAGAGAAGACCACAACGTGAGCAGTGAATACAGTATACTAAATTGCAAGAAGTACAAGTAAATCGCTGTTTCACCTGGAAGGAGTATTTGGGGCCCTGGAAAGTGGGAAGGGAGGAGGTAAAAGGGCAGGTGTTGCATCTCCTGCGCTTGCATGGGAAGGTGTCGTGAGAAGAGGAGGGATGTTGGGGGTGATTGAGGAGTGGACCAGGGTGTCGCGGAGGGAATGGTAAGAACATAAGAACATAAGAAATAGGAGCAGAAGTAGGCCAATCGGCCCCTCGAGCCTGCTCCGCCATTCAATAAGATCATGGCTGATCTGATCCTAACCGCCAATCCACTATCACAGAACCATCTCCTGAATCTAACAGAATTAGACACACGAAATAGGAGCAGGATCAGGCTACGCGGCCCCTGGGCCCGCTCCGCTACCCACAGGGCCATGACCGATCCGAACCTAGACTCATGTCCAAATTCCTGCCTGCTCCCCGTAACCCTTAATTCCCTTTACTTCTAGGAAACTTTATGCAATGATGTAGCTTCTACAGCTTTTTGGGGCAGCATATTCCATGGACCTACCACCCTCTGAGTGAAGTAGTTCCTCCTCATCTCAGTTTTGAACGAGCAGCCCCTTATTCTAAGACTATGGCCCCTAGTTCTAGTTTCACCCATCATCGGGAACATCTTCCCCGCATCCACCTGATCCAACCCCTTCACAATCTTATATGTTTCAATAAGATCGCCTCTCATTCTTCTGAACTCCAATGAGTAGAGTCCTAATCTACTCAACCTCTCCTCATATGTCTATCCCCTCATCCCCGGGATTAACCGAGTGAACCTTCTTTGTACTGACTCGAGAGCAAGTATGTCCTTTCTTAAGTATGGACACCAAAACTGTATGCAGTATTCCAGGTGCGGTCTCACCAATACCTTGTACAACTGAAGCAATACCTCCCTATTTTTATATTCTATCCCCCTAGCAATGAAAGCCAACATTCCATTGGCCTTCTTAATTACTTGCTGCACCTGCATACTAACCTTTTGAGTTTCGTGCACCAGGACCCCCAGATCCCTTTGTACTTCAGTACTTTCCAGTTTCTTGCCATTAAGATAATAACTTGCTCTATGATTTTTCCTGCCAAAGTGCATAACCTCACACTTTCAAGTATTGTATTCCATCTGCCAAATCTCTGCCCACTTACTTAGCCTGTCGATGTCCTGTGGTAAACCACTGTTTGTATTCCTGTTTGTCCTGTTTGTATTCCACTGTGTACATGCCTGGACATGCCTCGGCTGACTCCTCCCACAGGTCCTAGTATAAAGGTGACTGCTCCCCAGCCCTTAGTATCATGGACCGGTCGACCACGCGAGGCAGACCTCCATTCTGTTGTTAATAAAAGCCTTTAGTTACTCTTCTAACTCTCAGTCTTTTATGAGTAATTGATAGCGCATCAATTTTATTAACAACATTTTTATAATGGAGAAGATCCTCACACCAGCATGCCTGGACTTAGATCATCGGGAGGCGGACTCATCCACCAAGTTTACTCACTGGCTTAAGTGTTTCGAAAAATTCCTGACCGCCTCCGAAGCAATCAAATCGGACGAGGACAAACTGGATGTCCTGACCTCCAAAGTGAACCACCGAGTGTACTCGGTCATCCAAGACGCGACCTCGTACGCGGACGCTATCAAGCTCCTCAAGGACCAGTACACGCGCCCAGTGAACGAAGTGTACGCCAGGCACCTCCTGGGGAGTCGTAAACAACAACCTGGGGAATCGACCGTGGAATACCTTCAGGCACTGTCTGTGCTTGGCCGGGCCTGTGGTTGTAAGGATGTAAAGGCCACCGTGTACACAGAGGAACTTATCCGGGACGCTTTTGTAGCGGGCCACAGATCCAATTACACCCGACAGCGACTGTTGGAGCAGAGTAACCTCGACCTCAACAAGGCCTCTGAACTCGCACTATCGTTGGATGCAGCCTACCAGGGCATGGATGCCTACTCCTCTGCACCATGGACGCCGCGGGGAATGACAGCCTGGGACATGGTAGGACCGCCTCATAGCGCCGTGCCACCCCAGCCACACCCCAACAACGGCCCAACTACCGCAGCAGTGTCCCAAGGCCAGACAGCAGTGCCCCAAGGCCAGAAATGCTACTTCTGTGGCCAGGCAAAACACCCCAGAGCGCGCTGCCCGGCGAAAAACGCGATCTGCTCGGGCTGCGGGAAGAAGGGACACTACGCTAGCGTCTGCAGGGCCAAAGCCACCCCGAACCCCAGCAGCGCCGCGTGTGGGCCATGCGGGCCGCCATCTTGGACCTCCCCGGCCATGTGCGAATCACCGGTACAGCAGCCATTTTGGACGCCTCCAGCCACATGGGGATCATGGACGCCGCCATCTTGGATGACAGCCGGGACGCAGCAGGCCCCCGACACCGCCTCATCTGATACCCGCAGCGACACACCGACCCCTACGCTGGCATCCGTTACACTGGACCAAGCGAGACCGCACCAACTGGCCAGTTCCACAATGGACATTAAGGTAAATGGTCACGATACAATCTGCCTTTTTGACTCTGGGAGCACGGAGAGCTTCATCCACCCCGACACGGTGCGGCGTTGCTCTCTCCCAGTCCTGCCTGCGCAACAGCGGATTTCTATGGCCTCCGAGTCCCAGTCGGCGGACATCGGCGGCTACTGCGTGGTGACACTCGTAGTAGACGGGACCGTGTACGATCATTTTAAACTTCTGGTCCTGCCTGACCTCTGCGCTGCCGTCCTGCTGGGGTTAGATTTTCAGTGCCACCTTAAAAGTGTTACGATGGCGTACGGTGGACCCCTACCCCCACTCACAGTCCGTAGCCAGCAGCTTCCAAACTGCCCGCCGCGCACCAGGTGCAACCTCTCCACACTCAGAGTCACCCCCCCCAACTGTTTGCTAACCTCACCCCCGACTGTAAGCCCATCGCCACAAAGAGCAGGCGATACAGTGCCGGGGACAGGGTTTTCATTAAAACCGAAGTGGAGCGGCTCCTGAAGGAAGGGATTATTGAGGGCAGCACCAGCCCCTGGCGAGCCCAGGTTGTGGTCGTTAAGACCGGCGAGAAGCAGCGCCTGGTCATCGACTACAGCCAGACAATAAATCGCTACACCCTGCTGGACGCCTACCCACTCCCCCGTATAGCTGATATGGTCAACCAGATCGCGCAGTACCGCGTCTTCTCGACCATTGACCTGAAATCAGCGTACCACCAGCTCCCCATCCGCCCTGAGGACTGCCAGTACACTGCGTTTGAGGCAAACGGCCGCCTCTATCGCTTCCTTAGGGTTCCCTTTGGCGTCACCAATGGGGTCTCCGTCTTCCAAAGGGAGATGGACCGGATGGTAGATCAAAATGCGTTGCAGGCCACTTTCCCATATCTGGACAATGTGACCATCTGCGGCCGTGACTTGCAGGACCATGACGCAAACCTCGAAAAATTCCTCCGCACCGCCCAACTCCTAAACCTGACATATAACAAGGAGAAGTGCATATTCCGCACAAACCGCCTCGCCATCCTTGGCTGTGTTGTGGAACACGGAGTCATCGGCCCCGACCCCGACCGGATGCGTCCCCTTATGGAACTTCCACTGCCCCACTGCCTCAAGGCCCTGAAGAGGTGCCTAGGGTTTTTCTCCTATTACGCCCAGTGGGTCCCCTACTATGCGGACAAGGCCCGTCCGCTGATCAAGTCCACCTCTTTTCCCTTGACGGCAGAGGCCTGCTTAGCCTTCCACCGTATCAAGGAGGACATTGCCAAAGCCACCATGCACGCAGTGGACGAATCCATCCCCTTCCAGTTGGAAAGCGACGCGTCTGACTTTGCCCTGGCCGCTACCCTCAATCAGGCGGGGAGACCCGTGGCCTTCTTTTCATGAACCCTCCAAGGCCCGGAGACCAGACACTCCGCTGTTGAGAAGGAGGCCCAGGCGATTGTGGAGGCTGTGCGTCATTGGAGGCACTACCTGGCCGGAAAACGATTTACCCTGCTCACTGACCAGCGTTCAGTTGCTTTTATGTTTAACAACAAGCAGAGGGGCAAAATCAAAAATGACAAGATCTTGAGGTGGAGAATCGAACTTTCCACCTACAACTACGAGATCTTGTACCGGCCCGGGAAGCTAAATGAACCCCCGGATGCGCTATCGCGTGGCACCTGCGCCAGCGCGCAGATCGATAGACTGCGGGCCCTCCACAATGACCTCTGCCACCCGGGGGTCACCAGGTTCTTCCACTTCATCAAGGCCCGCAACCTGCCTTACTCTATTGAGGAGGTCAGGACCATGACCAGGAACTGCCAAGTCTGCGCTGAGTGCAAACCGCACTTTTATAGACCAGACAGGGCCCACCTGATAAAAGCCACTCGCCCCTTCGAGCGCCTGAGCGTCGATTTTAAAGGGCCTCTCCCCTCCTCCGACCGCAATGTGTACTTCCTCAATATTATTGATGAGTACTCCCGTTTCCCGTTCGCCTTCCCCTGCCCGGACATGACCAGTGCCACGGTCATTAAATGTCTGAACAACCTCTTCACCCTGTTCGGCTTCCCCAGCTATATCCATAGCGACCGGGGCTCATCGTTTATGAGCGATGAACTCCGTCAGTACCTGCTAACTAGGGGTATTGCCACAAGCAGGACCGCCAGTTACAACCCCCGGGGGAACGGACAGGTGGAAAGAGAAAATGCGACAGTTTGGAAGGCCGTCCTGCTAGCCTTAAAGTCTAGGGCTAGATTTTCAGTTGCTTGCGCCAGCAGTTAGCGCCTTAAGAGAAGTGATTTCCGGGCGCTATGCGTGTAGCGCCCGGGCGCAGCGCAGTTTGCGCCCCGCCCCAAATTAAGTTGCCCGTTAGCGCCGGCGCAAAGTTTAGCGCCCGCCCGGATGCGCGCGCAGAAAATGACGTCACATCCTCGTGCAACGCCCTTTGGCCGCCCCGATTGCAAACTTCAGTCGGACCGCCCCATTGTGCGGCGGGCGGCCGGAGCGTTTGGAAAAAGGAACGCAACACAACCAGCGCGGGCCCCGGGGGGCGCTAATTAAAGGGAACGTCCTCTCCAGTATAAAGGCCATCCATTATTTCAGAAAACAGTCTTGTGCAACGCATTTCTGGAGACACAACAAGGAGGATAGCTAACTGGTTTCAAGCAGCAAGAGCCAGGTATTTTTGGACTCAGGCAACAGCGCTGCAAGTGGCCATTTGGAAATTAGAGTGTTTGCCAGGATTTGATGGGGGTTGCATGGGGTGCCAACGCGGAGCTGCAGCTCCATGTCCGTAGGGCTCGCAGACGTATTGTGAGAGGGGCAGCCCTGGCTAGAGGCAGAGGGGGCTACAGGCGTCGGCCACGTAGGCCTTACCCAGTCAGGCTATACCGCCAGCAGCGCTCCTACCTAAACATGAGTGCCGCGCGATGTGTTAAAAGGCTCCGATTCCGGAAGGGGGTGATTGCAGAGATCTGCCACCTGCTTCGCCGAGATCTGCGGCCAAAGCTCAGGTGCAGGACGTCTCTGTCGGTGGAAGTGAAGGTGACAGTGGCATTGAACTTCTATGCCACCGGCTCCTTCCAATACGCTGCTGGGGACATAGCAAACATCTCCCAGTACGGCGTGCATCGCTGCATCCGCCAGGTGACCGAAGCACTGTTCAGAAGGAGAAGCCAATTCATCTCCTTCCCCATGGCCCTGGAGAGCCAGCATCAGCGCGCATTGGGATTTTCCAGACTCGGGGAATTCCCCTTGGTGCAGGGCGCCATTGACTGTACGCATGTGGCTTTGCGGGCCCCTCTGGAGCATGGCGAGCAGTATCGCAACAGGAAGGGCTACCATTCTCTGAATGTGCAGCTGGTCTGTGACCACAAGCAGCGCATCATGGCAGTCAATGCCAGCTTCCCAGGCAGCAGCCACGATGCCTTTATCCTGCGGCAGAGTACTGTGCATGACATGTTCCAGGCACAGCCTCCCCCAAGAGGATGGCTACTCGGGGACAAAGGCTATCCTTTGTGCACCTGGCTCATGACCCCGCTCCGCGCGCCCAGGACCGCTGCTGAAGAGGCCTACAACGAGAGCCATCAAACCACCCGCAACATCATCGAGCTAACTATTGGGGTCCTCAAGCAGCGGTTCCGCTGCCTTGATCGCTCCGGAGGAGCTCTCCAGTATTCGCCGGACCGGGTCTCCCAATTTGTGGTGGTTTGCTGCATGCTACACAACCTGGCTATCCGCAGGACTCAGGCACTGCCACCTGACGTTGGACCAGCACCTCAGGAGGAGGAGCAGGAGGAGCATGAGGAGGAGGAGGAGGAGGAGGAGGAGGAGCAGGAGTACGTTCCCAGGAGGGAGCGACCAGGGCCAAGGGCCGCACGACGCCACCTTATTACACGGTACTTCTAAGCCCCCTGTCAGGGAATGGCCAGGGGCCATGAGGGAAGATGAATGCAGCCGCTCCGCAAGCCCTCAGCCGGCGAAGCCAACAAACACTAAGAAGAACAACCATGGAGACTGCATGAATAAAGATAATTTTTTATTAAACAAAAATGAAAAGCCCTTCCCACATGAATCCCCAAAAACAATAAACGGGCCCCACAAAAAGCCCAACAAACGACTCACTCCCACAAACTGGGGAGGAGCCACTCCACCTTTATTGAAACCGGGCCTCAACGTCGGCCTAACGCAAAAAAAAAGCCCTCCAAAAGCACAACCATGGGCAAAATAAAGATGGCCACCGCCATATTAAAGGAAAGCTGGCCACACCCTCTACTGAGTGGCCCGCGAGGGCGAGACCTTGCCCAGCATTTTGCCTCCCCTGCCCTGCCTGCTGCTCCTTCGCAAGCTCTGCCCAGTGGCTGCTGCGAGGCTGGGGGAAGGCGCCTGAGGCTCAGATGCCCTTCCGCCAGATGCCACTGGGGGGCGGCCTACACGGCGTTTGGGCCTCGAGGGGCCGTCTCCTGAGTGGCGCGCCTGAGCCTGGCCACCATCAGCTGCAGCCGCTTGCCCTTGACGCCCCAGAGGGGGAATGGCGGCGACGGATGGTGCAATGTGGGCCAGCTGGCGTCTGGGATGCGCTGGCTGGTGCTGTGGCGCGGTGGCACTCGGCCGGGCCCGCACTGCAGGATCCGCAGCAATCAGCCGACGGCCGGCTTGCTGGGATGGTCCAGCGCGGCGCCTGCCCTGGCGATGCCTGCCTGAGACAGCGCGTGTGGCAGCAGTGAGTGGCCCTCTGGTCCTGGTGTGCGCGCGCATCACATCCGCCAGGGTCTTGACGGCATCAGTTAGCATGCGGCCAGTCGCGGCAGTTGCTGCCCCGAACTCGCGCACACTGGTCGCCAGCGACTCGATGGCCTCAGGCATGCGCCCCACCACGCTCATGAGCTCCGTGTGGCGCCGGTCCGAGTCGTCGGCCATCTGATCGAGCTTCCGCACCTCCTCCGAAGTGAAGGTGTCCGGACTGGAGTCGCGACTCTCCCGCTGGGGAGGAGGGGGCCGAACTAGGGGACCCTTGCCGCGTTGGTGACGGCGAGTTTGCCGAGCAGCAGCACTCCCCTCTGATCCTTCCCCCCTTTGGGGGGAAGGCCGCGGGCCACGCGCACGGCTGCTGGGTGGCTGGACGCCACTGGTCCCAGAAGCTGCATTGCCCTGCGACAGTTCCTCCAGGCACTCGTCCAGTGAGGAGGTGTCGAGCATTTCCTCCTCTCCTGCGGGACGTGACTGTTCCCCCGAAGGTCCGGCTTGCTCCTCCTCCTCCTCCTGGTTGGAGGTGCTGTCACTGGCAGCCTCAGGGTCCTGGTCGTCACCAGCTGAAAGCAGGAATGCACAAGAGTAGCTTCAGAGTGAGGAGACGGCGTCAGCGAGGGAGTTAGGACTGGTGGGATTCAGCGCATTGGTGGGACAGTGGCAAAGGAGATAGCTCGGATGGGCCAGTGCGACGCGAGAGGGCCAAAAGGCGAGGTCCTTACCATTGCCGGGCAGTGGAGGGTCGGATACACCGCACGCTGTGGGGACAATCACACGTGCTCCCATGAGCACACACACGCGCTCCTCCAGCCGAGTGAGCTCCTGCAGCTTGGCGCGGCCACCCCTGGCACGGGCCTGGCGATTAAACGCTACTTTAGCCTGCAAGAGAAAGGACGGGCTGTAAGGGCGCAGTGAAGCCCTGATGTAGTGTGCACTGCCTCCCATGGTGGAATAGCTTGGACAGAGTGAAGCCCTGATGTAGTGTGCACTGCCTCCCATGGTGGAATAGCTTGGACAGAGTGAAGCCCTGATGTAGTGTGCACTGCCTCCCATGGTGGAATAGCTTGGACAGAGTGAAGCCCTGATGTAGTGTGCACTGCCTCCCATGGTGGAATAGCTTGGCCAAAGTGTAGAGTGCCGAATGGCCATTTGATGCTCATGACTGTCCCAATGCTGCTGGCTGAGGGCTGGCCAAAAGGACTTTCAGGTCCCTTTGCCCATCATGTCAGGTGTACATGCAAGAATGAGGAGGAGACTGGAAAGGCTACTCACCCTCACAATCCTGGTCAGATCGTTGTACTTCTTACGGCATTGTGTGTGGGTCCTGGGGGCCTCGCCGGTGAATGTCACCCTCTGGGCGATCTGCTTCCAGGCTTTGGTGTAGTCGTGGTGGGTTGGATTCCTCCCACTGTCTGGAAACAAGATCTTGCGCCTCACCTCCAGAGCTGTGAGCATGATGTCCAGATCACCCTCTGAGAAGCGCAGGGCACGCTGACGGGCCTTCTCTGGCGTTGCCATGACTCCCTGGGGCTGAGCAGTAGTGTTGAGGCCTCTTTGCAAGGCTGCAGTGTGCAGGGCGTGGCAGCAGACTAATTCGTCCCTTCCCCCTTTAAGAGCTGGTCGGCACCACGGGGTCTGCTGTCAGTGCAAAAATGACCGCACCCGTGCTGCGCCCCGCCTGGGCGCTATCCCTCTGGACCGCCGGCTTAGCGCCTAAAGAGAGTAGTGGAACGCCTCTTTTAGCGCTCCACCAACCTCTTAGGGCGAAGCCACTGAATTCCCGGCAACGGGGCGCTACTTTGGGGCGGGCGCTAACTTCGGGCGGGCGCTAAATCTAGCGCCCCAAAACTGCCTAAACTGAAAATCTAGCCCTAGGGGCCTTCCAACCTCCCGCTGGCAGGATGTGCTCCCCGATGCGCTCCACTCTATTCGGTCACTGCTCTGCACTGCCACTAACGCCACCCCTCATGAGAAAATGTTTGTCTTCCCAAGGAAGTCCACATCGGGGACATCGCTACCGCCATGGCTGATGTCCCCAGGGCCGGTCCTACTGAGAAGACACGTGAGGACCCATAAAACGGACCCCCTGGTCGAGAGGGTCGACCTCCTCCACGCCAACCCCCAGTATGCTTACATCGCATACCCGGACGGGCGGGAGGACACAGTCTCCATAAGAGACCTTGCACCCTCGGGGGCCGCAGTAACCCACTACCCACTACCACCCACCCCCACGATCCGATATCCAGCCCCAGCAGACGGCAGGCCTGGGCCCCGCGACCCGCTCGACATCTACGAGGACGACACGCCTGTGCCACAGCCTACGCTGGACTCGACGCCGGAAACTTCACTACCCCTGCCGTCGCCACGCAGATCACAGCGGCAGACAAGACCTCCGGAGAGACTCCAATACACTAACTTTTAATACACTTCACCCCGCCGGACTCAATTTTAAACAAGGGGTGAATGTGGTAAACCACTGTTTGTATTCCTGTTTGTCCTGTTTGTATTCCACTGTGTACATGCCTGGACATGCCTCGGCTGACTCCTCCCACAGGTCCTAGTATAAAGGTGACTGCTCCCCAGCCCTTAGTATCATGGACCGGTCGACCACGCGAGGCAGACCTCCATTCTGTTGTTAATAAAAGCCTTTAGTTACTCTTCCAGCTCTCAGTCTTTTATGAGTAATTGATAGCGCATCATGTCCCCTTGCAGGTTTTTTATGTCCTCCTCACTCACTACTTTCCCTCCCATCTTAGTATCATCTGCAAACTTTGATATGTTACACTTGGTCCCCTCCTCCAAATCGTTATTATAGATTGTAAAGAGTTGGGGACCCAGCACTGACCCCTGCGGAACACCACTAGTTACTGATTGCCAGTCTGAGAATGAACCATTTATCCCAACTCTCTGCCTTCTGTTAGATAGCCAATCCTCTATCCATGCCAGAATATTACCCCCAATCCCGTGATTTTTTATCTTAAGCAATAATCTTTTGTGTGGCACCTTGTCAAATGCCTTTTGGAAGTCCAAATACACTACGTCCACTGGTTCCCCTTTATCCACCCTATACGTTACTTCCTCAAAGAACTCCAGCAAATTTGTCAAACATGACTTCCCCTTCATAAAACCATGCTGACTTTGTCCTATTAAATTATGATTATCCAAATGCCCTGTTACTGTCTCCTTAATAATGGACTCCAAAATTTTACCTACCACAGATGTTAGGCTAACCGGTCTATAGTTTCCAGCCTTCTGTCTACTGCCCTTTTTAAATAAGGGTGTTACATTAGCAGTTTTCCAGTCTGCCGGGACCTTTGCCGAGTCCAGGGAGTTTTGGAAAATTATTACCAATGCATCCACAATCCCTACCGCCACTTCCCTCAAGACCCTAGGATGTAAGCCATCAGGTCCAGGTGATTTATCCGCCTTGAGTCCCATTATTTTACCGAGTACCACTTCCTTAGTGATTTTGATCGTGTTTAGCTCCTCCCCCCCTATAGCCCCCTGTTTGTCCAGTGTTGGGATATTCTTAGTGTCTTCTCCTGTAAAGACTGATGTAAAATATTCATTCAGTGTTTTTGCCATCTCCATATTTCCCACCATTAATTTCCCGGTCTCATCCTCTAAGGGACCAACATTTACTTTAGCCACCCTTTTTCTTTTTATATAACTATACAAACTCTTACTATCTGTTTTTATATTTTTTGCTAATTTACTTTCATAATCTATCTTCCCTTTCTTAATCAATCTTTTTGTTATTTTTTGCTGTCTTTTAAAGTTTTCCCAATCCTCTATCCTCCCACTAGATTTGGCTACCTTATATGCCCTTGTTTTTAGTCGAATACTATCCTTAATTTCTTTACTTAGCCACGGATGGCTGTCTTTTCTTTTACACCCTTTTCTTCTCAGTGGAATATATATTTTTTGGAAGTTGTAAAATAACTCCTTAAATGTACACCACTGTTCATGTATCGTCTTACCCTTTAATCTATTTTCCCAATCCACTCTACTCAATTCCGCTCTCATACCTTCATAGTCTCCTTTATTCAAGCTTAGCACGCTTGTTTGAGATCTAACCTTCTCACCCTCTAATTGAATATGGAATTCAACCATGTTATGGTCACTCATTCCAAGGGGATCCTTTACTAGGACATTTTTAATTAATCCCATCTCGTTACACAGGACCAGATCTAAGGTTGCTTGCCCCCTGGTTGGTTCAGTTACATACTGCTCAAGAAACCCATCCCTAATACACTCAATGAACTCATCCTCAAGGCAGCCCTGCCCAATTTGATTTGTCCAATTAATATGATAGTTAAAATCCCCCATAATTATAGATGTTCCCTTATTACAAGCCTCAACTATTTCCTGATTGATACTCCGTCCAACAGAGTTGCCACTGTTCGGAGGCCTATAGACTACGAATGGTCCCTTTGGAATGCTGAAAGCGGAGTGGAGGGGAAGATATGTTTGTTGGTGGGATCACACTGGATGTGGCGGAAATGGTGGAGGATGATCCGTTGAATGTGGAGGCTGGCGAGGTGAAAGGTGAGGTCAAGGGAAACCCTATTGTGGTTCTGGAATGGGGGGGAAGGGGATAAAGCAGAAGTGCGGGAAATGGAACAGAAACCGTTGAGGACTCTGTCAACCACGGTAGAGGGGAATCCTCGGTTGAGGAAAAAGGAAGACATATCGGAAGCACTAGTATGGAAGGTAGCATTGTCAGAACAGATGCGACGGAGACAGAGAAACTGGGGGAATGGAATAGAGTCCTTACAGGAAGCAGGGTAGGAGGAATTGTAGTCAAGGTAGCTGTGGGAGTCAATGGGCTTATGGTGGATGTTGGTCGATAGCGTAACCCCAGAAATAGAGTTAGAGAAGTCGAGGAAGGGAAGGGAAGAGTCAAAGATGGACCATGTGAAGGCAAGGGAAGGTTGGAAATTGGAAGCAAAGTCAATGCAATTTTCCAGTTCAGGGCGAGAGCAGGGAACAGTACCGATACAGTCATCAATGTACTAGAAAATGAGCTGAGGGAGGGGACCTGAGTAGGACTGGAACAAAGAATGTTCCAAATATCCCACAAAAAGGCAGGCATAGCTAGGACCCATGCTAGTTCTCATAGCAACACCTTTCATTTTGAGGAAGTGATTGAAATTAAAGAATAAGTTGTTCAATGTGAGAACAAGTTCAGCCAGACGGAGGAGGATGGTGGTGGATGGGGATTGGTTGGGCCTCTGTTCAAGGAAGAAGTGGAGCACCCTCAGGTCATCCTGTTTGGGGATGGAGGTGTAGAGGGATTGGATGTCCGTGGTGAAAAGGAGACAGTTAGAGCCAGGAAACTGAATACTGTTGAAGTGGCAGAAGGCGTCGGAAGAGTCGCGGATGTAGTTGGGAAGAGACTGGATAAGGGAGAAAAGATGAAGTTGAGATAGGAAGAGATCAGTTCCGTGGGGCTAGAACAGGCTGAAACGATGAATGAATTGAAGCTGGATTTCAACCTTTTTTTTGTTAATCCCTATGCTAACTGTGCCTTCTTTGGCTGCCATCTGTGAAATGATTTTAGCTGCTGTAATGGTGACAAAAACCTTATCATCTTGCCTTACCAATGAAGGAACCCTCTTGCTGGATCGAGGTGGAAACAGGCCACCCTGGAGAACATTAACCTGGAATGTCTTTTATGGTTATTTTCAGAGCTTGATAGAGGATCCTGAGATAAACTCTAGGATGGTCCTGTATTCTAGCTTATCCCAGCCTCTACAGAAGCATAGACTCTTATCCTGCTTAAGTGTGAATCAGTTAGCTGAGTACAATGAAGTAAGACAATTGGTCTAGGAGAGGGCTGAGACTTGGGACGCTGTTGTCTACTTGCTTGGTTGAGTGGGTTCTTTGATATCAGAATTTGTTTTTCCCTGCTTGTTTTTCTTACTTTTTGTCTCATCTTTGAGGAAAATGATGGGTTTCAGATGTACGTAGCTTAATGATTAGAATTGGAATTTTAATCATCTGTATTTGATTATGGTTACAGGTTATTCCTAGATTTTGTGTGCTAGCATCCAATACTGCCTTATTTCTGCACTGTATTGTTATGGTGATATTTGATTGTAGGAGTTTGTTTTATACTGGATAATACAATAATTCAAAACAAATTGAGTTTAATAACTTGTAAAAAGACATTGCAACCAAAACAGCAGCGCCGTCATCAGAAGATAAAACAATGAATTGATTACATTTGTGGAAGTTTATTTACATCATTTCATACATTGGCATATTATTTGCTGTAACATATTGGATACTTCGCCAGTATTGGTGCTTTTTCATGAGTTTAAATTATTTGTCAATTATAAGAGTTTAAGAAAGTCTGGAATGGGAGAAGGCCAGTTGGCACGTCAAATTTACTTCAACAGAATGCTGATCATGGACTCTGGCCAACCTAATTAAACTGCTGATGGAAAGTTATACGTAGTGCTCCATGATCTCTACAGCCAAATCAAACAAAGCTCCAAAATATTTAATCATCTTCACATCTCAAGTAGCCAGATGACATTACCTTCTGGCTTCAGCAGCACAGGAACGGTGGGGTGATTAATACGGTCCTAGTGCAGTGACACTGGGGTTGCTGCTTATGTCTGTGTGCTTCCTGCTGACCTTCTGCTATAATGTGAGGTCAGCTCATTTTAATAAATCATTGGTCATCCTGGAACACAAAACATATCATGAGGTCAGCAGGAAGATTATAAGAAATTCATTCTCGGGTTGTGGCTGTTGCTGCCTAGGCCGGCATTTACTGCCCATTCCTAGTTGCCCTTGGGAAGGTGGTAGTGGGCCTTCTTCTTGAACCGCTGTAGTGGTTTGATACAACTGCAGGGCTTGCTAGGCTATTTCAGAGGACAGTTAAGAGTCAACCACATTGGTATGGGTCTGGAGTCACATATAGTCCAGGCCCAGCTAAGGACGGCAGGTTTCCTTCCCTAAAGGGCGTTAATGAACCAGTTGGGCTTTTACAACAATCTGACAGCTTCATGGTCACTTTTACTGGCACTGTACCAGCTTTTTTCTCCAGATTTTGAAAAACTAAATGCAAATTCTCAAACTGCTGTGGTGGGATTTGAACTCAAGTTCTATGGATCACTAGTCTAACATAACCACAAGGCTACTTTAGTCCAGGAATGATCCTTCCCATTCTAGCTCTGATGCTCTTCCTCACAAGTGAAGTTTTCTAGACTGCACCTGTTTATGATCTGCTTTAGCTGGGTGAGCATGAAATTATAACAGATTCTCTGAAGTAATTCTGCAGTGCTGAGGAGCATTGACCCCCTTTGAGGACAGCAATATTATTTCTGCATCAGAATATATCAGGATCAGAATATATTTTAGTTTTAAGAATACTGTGATGCAAATTTTCTTGTTGGTTTGATTAATTTATAGCTACTTTCACCAAGAATTACTGTACATGAGCTTGGAATGTCTGTGGGTTTCTATCAATCACCCACAGTAACTTTGGCAGAAGGTTGGTGGAAACACTGGAGAATTGGTATAAATAGGAACATAGGAACAGAAAGCAGTAGGCCATTCAGTCCCTCAAGTCTGCTCTGCGATTCAATTAGATTGTGACTGATCTGTACCTCAGCTCCATTTATCCGGCGTAGCTCCATATGCCTTAATAACCTTACCTAACAAAAATCTATCGATCTCAGTCTTGAAAGCTCCAATTGTCCCCACATCCACAGCCTTTCGGGGTAGAGAATTCCAGATTTCTACTACCCTTGGTGTGAAAAAGTACTTCCTGCTTTTTCTCCTACATGGCCTAGCTCTTATTTTAAGATTATGTCCCCTCATTCTTGATTCCCTCAGCATTTGACCGAGTGTGGCTGTAAGGAGCCTGCAACATTGAGGTCAATGGGAAAACGTTCCAGTGTGTGGAGTCCTACCTGACAAAAAGGAAGAGGGTTATGGTTGTCAGAGGCCAATCCTCACAGCCCCAAGGCATCGCTGCAGGAGTTCTACAGAGAATCGTCTTCGGCCCAACTATCTTCAACCGCTTCATCAATGACCTTCTCTCCTTCATAAGGTCAGGAGTGGGGCTGTTCGTTGTTGATTTTCGTATTCAGTTCCATTCACAACTCATCTGATAATGGAACAGCCCATGCCAACCTACAACAGGACCTGGATAACAATCAAGATTGGTTTCACAAGTGGCAGGTAACAATGACCAGTAGCTTAGCTGGACCAGCCATATCAACACTGTGGCTACAAGAGTGGGCAAAGGCCGAGTAACTGGCCAACAGGTACCTCTCCACCAGCTACAATGCTCAAGTCAAGAGTCTGATGCAATATTCACCACTTGTCTGGATGGGTGCAACCGTAACAACACTCAAGAAGCTTAATGCCATCTAGGATAAAGTGCCCCTGCTACAGATCTTAATATCCATGCCTTCCATCACTGACGCACTGTGGCTGCTGTATGCACTATCTACAGGATGCACTGCAGCAACTCATCAAGTTTATTTCAACAGAACAGAGAAACTGTTCCCATTGGCAGAAGGGTCGAGAACCAGAGGACACAGGTTTAAGGTGATTGACAGAAGAACCAAAATCGACATGAAGGAAAAACTTTTTTATGCAGCTAATGGTTAGGATCTGGAATGCACTGCCTGAAAAGGTGGTGGAGGCAGACTCAATCACGGCTTTCAAAAGGGAGTTGGATAAGTACCTGAAGGAAAAAAAATTGCAGGGCTACGGGGAAAGGGCGGGGGAGTGGGACTAGCTGAAGTGCTCTTGCAGAGAGCCGGCACAGGCTCGACGGGCCGAATGGCTTCCTTTTATGCTGTAACCATTCAATGATGCAAACAGCATCTCCATGCACTGTGACATCTGTCACCAACAAGCACAAGAGCAGTAATGTTATGGGAACACCATCACCTCATGTTCCCTTCCAGGTCACACACCATTCTGACCTGGGACACATATCGCCGTTCCTTCATCGTCGCTGGGTCAAAATCCTGGAATTTCTTACCTAACACAGATGTTGCCAACTCAGCATGCCACTCACTAAAACAGTCCCTTTTAGCTTGTAGGACAAGCATGCACACAATGCCAGGGAGAGGACCCGCACCAGAGGAGGAACACCATCCTTTCAAGTCCTCAGATTCACAAAAGAAGCAGCCATGGATATCCTGGGCAGAAAGAGAGCCAGAACAGTTGCATATGAAATAGTAGGAGGAAATGTGCCACAGGGCATTTGGCCCTAAAATCTCCTATCACTTAACTATCCCCCTCACTCAATATGCATCACAGCCTGCTGCTGCATTGAGCAACCACTCTTTTGCAATGATATACCATTGCCTCTAGCAACTAACCATTTTCTCTATACCCTCTTTCCAAGTCCTGAGCCATTGACTTATCCCTCAATCAACATCACTAAAACAGTTTATCTGGTCATTATCACATTGCTGTTTAGGAATTTACTGTGCGCAAATTGACTACATCATTTCCTACATTACAACAGTGACTACGCTTCAAAAGTATTTAATTGGTGGTAAAGCACTTTGGAATGTACTGAGGTTGTGAAAGGCACTATATAAATGCAAGTCTTTCTTCTTTTTATTGGCAGTAGAGGAGGAGGAAGTTCCAACTGAAGATGCAAGTCACACACTCTTAACTTTGCAAGCAGCAGCTCAGAAATTGGCACCGCATGACCTTCAGATAGTGACTTAGAAGGGCCAACACTGGGTGATGCACTAAGCACAAGTGTGCAGGACACAAGTTACTGGAGGCTGAACTTGCATCCTAGCCCTGCTGTAACTTCTAGGACCCAGCCTTCAAAAGTCAAGTATTAGAATCTGTCTGGGGCAGTGGCTTGCTGGTGGGGGTGGGGTGGGGGGAGGGGTGCGGTGGTGTGGAGGCAAAGCACGATATTGGACAGTGTTGAGAAGACAACTTCCAACTGTGCATATCATTCACACATGCCATTGAGCCACTACAGCCGGCCATGAACCGTATGGTGACCTCTGTGGAGACTGCAGTTAAGCCCACTAACCAGAAGTCTCTGGCACCAGTGGGAGCATCTCTCAAGGATGCTCATAGAAACATAGAAACATAGAAGATAGGAGCAGGAGTAGGCCATTCGGCCCCTCGAGCCTGCTCCGCCATTTAATGAGATCATGGCTGATCATCCAAATTCATTACCCTGTCCCTGCTTTCTCCCCATATCCCTTGATCCCTTTAGCCTTAAGCAATAGATCTAACTCCTTCTTAAATATATTTAATGAATTGGCCTCAGCTGCCTTTTGTGGTAGAGAATTCCACAGGTTCACCACTCTCTGGGTGAAGAAATTCCTCCTCATCTCTGTCCTAAATGGTTTACCCCTTATCCTTAGACTGTGACCCCTGGTTCTGGACTCCCCGCCATCTGGAACATCCTTCCTGCATCTAGTCTGTCTAGTCCTGTTAGAATTTTATAAGTTTCAATGAGATCCCCTCTCATTCTTCTAAACTCCAACGAGTATAAGCCCAATCGACCCAATCTTTCTTCATACGTCATTCCTGCCATTCCAGGTATCAGTCTGGTGAATCTTCGCTGAAATAGGTCGACTTTGTACTCTAATCCTGTTACTTGAAAGTTTTGCATTATATGTCCAATGTCTTATTTGTCAATTTTTCTTTCCAGTTGATCTAGGCTAGTTTCCTTTGTTATCTCATCAAAATTTGTTTTCTTCTAGGCAAATGCTTGTATTTTTGACTGTTCCCTCTCCTTTTCAGTTTTTATATCAAACCTAAATTTTTTATGGTTGCTGTTTCCCACATATTCCTCTAGAAACATAGAAACATAGAAAAAAAGGAGCAGGAGTAGGCCATTCGGCCCTTCGAGCCTCCTTCGCCATTCAATATGATCATGGCTGATCCTGTATCGCAATACCATATTCCCGCTCTCTCCCCATACCCCTTGATGCCTTTTGTGTCTAGAAATCTATCTATCTCCTTCTTAAATATATTCAGTGACTTGGCCTCCACAGCCTTCTGTGGTAGAGAATTCCACAGGTTCACCACCCTCTGAGTGAAGAAATTTCTCCTCATCTCAGTCCTAAATGTCCTACCCCGTATCCTGAGACTGTGACCCCTCTTTCTAGACCCCCCAGCCAGGGGAACCATCCTCCCTGCATCCAGTCTGTCTAGCCCTGTCAGAATTTTATACGTTTCAATGAGATCCCCTCTCATTCTTCTAAACTCTAGTGAATACAGGCCTAGTCGACCCAATCTCTCCTCATACGACAATCCTGCCATCCCAAGAATCAGTCTGGTGAACCTTCGCTGTACTCCCTCTATGGCAAGTATATCCTTTCTTAGGTAAGGAGACCAAAATTGCACAGAGTACTCCAGGTGTGGTCTCACCAAAGCCCTGTACAACTGCAGTAAGGCATCCTTGCTCCTGTACTCAAATCCTCTTGCAATGAAGGCCAACATACCATTTGCCTTCCTAACTGCTTGCTGCATCTGCATGTTTACTTTCAGTGACTGGTATACAAGGACACCCAGGTCCCTCTGTACATCAGCATTTCCCAATCTATCACCATTTAAGTAATACTCTACCTTTCTGTTTTTCCTACCGAAGTGGATAACTTCACATTTATCCACGTTACATTGCATCTGCCATGTATTTGCCCACTCACTCAATTTGTCTAAATCACCTTGAAGCCTCTTTGCATCCTCCTCACAACTCACAATCCCACCTTTACCCTTGCATCACCTGATTGCCCCATTTCATTTCCTAGAAATAGATTTAGCACTGCCTCCTTCCTTGTTGATTACAAACATACTGATCTAGAAAGCAGTCCTGGACGCATTGTGGAAAATCCTCCCATCCTTTGCCACTAGCATTACTCCAGTTTAGCATAATTAAAGTCACCTATTATTATGGCCATGGTTTTTACGCATATTTCTCTAAATTGTCCACATATCTCCTCCACTATCTCATTTCCACTGCTCATCAGTCTGTAACAAACTCCTAAGAGTTTCATTATTATTCCTTAATTCTAACCAAATGCATTCAGCTTTTG
The DNA here is from genome assembly GCF_052327205.1 of Somniosus microcephalus. NCBI lineage: Eukaryota > Metazoa > Chordata > Chondrichthyes > Squaliformes > Somniosidae > Somniosus > Somniosus microcephalus. The sequence goes on from NC_140991.1 coordinate 109,623,789, forward strand.
CCTCATTTACTGGGGATGAAATTCGCCTTGGGTTTAGCGCAAAATGGCCGATAGCAAATCATCAGCATAATTTATATTCTGCCCGATTTTCTTTTCCATTGATGTAAATGGAAAATAAATTTGTGCGGAGTGTAAAACTGGCTGCCAATTTGTTATCACTCGTTTTGCACTCCCGTCCAAAGTAAATTTCACCCCCATTATCACATTGTCACATTCTAGTGCCATAATAAAATCTTTGGTTAATATCATCAACCCTCTTTTTTCCACTACTCTATCTCTCCTGAGTATTTTGTAACCAATAATCCATAGCTTCCAGTCCTGACCTAGCCAAGTCTCTGTTAACGCTATTGTATTACACATCCTCCATAACAATTTATGTTTCTAGCTCATTAATGTTATTTAAAATACTTTGTGCATTCAGTACATACAACTCATACATGCCTCCATTTGTTTTGTAAACTTACTCTTTTTTGTTTATCTCTTATTTCTCTCACCCCCATTGTCATTCTGCTTCTTTATCTTGTTTTTTGCCTATCCCCGGCCATAATAGTTTAAACCTTACCACACGGCACTAGTTATTCCTCCAGTGGGGTACCTTGGTCCCAACCCTCTTTGGGTGAAGCCCAGGCTTTATGTACAGTTACTCCTATTCCAGAACTAGTCCAATGTCACAGGAAAATAAATCTACACTATTTCTCAAGCCATGTATTTACCTCCCTCATCTTACTATTCTTACGCTCACAAGCCGTGACAATGGGAACAATTCTAATATTACTATCGTTGAAATCCTGCTACTTAATCTATTTCCTAATTCCTGTAACTTCTTTCAGGTCACATAAAAAGAGCATGTTAATATACTCAGATGAGACTTATTCGTGATTCGCAAGCTATTCACAGAGAGTGACGCAGACATGATAATTATGTTTGACAAATGTCAAGACATTTAATTACATTGGTATTCTTTAAAAGAAACTATAAAAACGATATTCTGGACAGGGCAGGCAAGTTTAAAAATATTGCTCCTTTGTTTTAGAAGAAGAGTAAGCTCATAACATTAGGGGAAAATCACTTTCTCCTGTTATTTTAAACTGGAAGCTATGGGGAGAAATTCGGGCGCAGAGGGTACAATCCCCGCGCCCGAATGGTGAGGTCCAAGGAGCCCCCAATATTGGTCCTCAGGCCTCATTCCAATAGAGCCGGTAACCGTGAACAGCCTGTTGGCGAAGGGTCAATGAAGATTGTGCTGCTGCTAGTGTCACAGCAGCTGTCAGGTAACTGAAGGCCAGGGAGGTGGTTGCGGGGTGGGTGGGGCGGGGGTGGGGGGTGTTGGGGGGAGTGGTGGTGGGGGCAGGGGGAAAGAATGGAGACTTGGGAGATTGGTGGTGGGGGAAGGGAGGGTTGGGGGTTGGGAGTGGGGGGTGGGGGGTGGTGGTGGGTTGGTGGGTGGGGGGGTGGTGGGGGGTTGGGGGGTTGGGGGTGTGGTGGGGGGTTGGGGGTGGGTGGTGGGGGGCTGGGGTTGGGTTGGGAGGGTGGTGGGGGGGTGGTGGGCGTTTGGGGGTTGGGGGTGGGGGGGTGGTGGGGGGTTGGGGGTGGGGGAGTGGGGGGGTGTTGGGGTTGGGGGAGTTGGAGGTGGGGGTGGTGGGGGGTTGGCGATGGTGGGAGCTGGTTGGGAGGGGCGGTGGGGGGGGTGGACGGGGAGTAGTGGCGGCCCGCGTTCTTTAAATTTTACGTCTCCTACTCCTCCGGCTCCACATTCTGTTAAGTATATTTTAAAAACTTACCTTGTTGGTAGCAGTTGGTCCCAAGGTCTAGATTTCCTGTGTGCAGCCGGCTCAAAGGGCCTAACGTCTGATTCTGGCATGGGCACTACATGCCATTTTGGTATGAAGAAAGGAAGCCGTGAGTTATCTTTGCTCTCCAGGATGATACTGGAGTAATGGATAGTTTTGGCAGAGGGGAATGAGGTCTGATGGTGCTTGATGTGGTCTAGCCAGATTTGATGATGGGTGGCTAAACCAATTGGGTGCTAGTAACGCCCTGGTCTGTGCCCCTTGGTGCAGAGAATGAAGCAGGATATCTCAGTGTGAAATCTAAGGTGGGGCTGGGGTGGGGGTGGGGCAATAGATAACAAGAATTTTAAAGGAGAGGTGAGAGGGTGGAAGAAGGTGTGGTGCTTGAAGGAGGAGGGATCAGAGGAGGAGGGGAGAGACCGAGGTGTGAATTGGTGATAAGGGCCACACTGCCACCACAGTGGTTTTGCATGTGGCAGGTGGTGAAAAATATAGTCAAGTGAGGTGGCTTCAATAAAGGGCAAGGTGTTGTCCCTTGTGAGCCAAGTTGTCAAAGCCAGAATGTCAATGCAGTCATCCATGATAATGCCATGGATGACAAAGGCCGTGTTCATAAGTGAATGGACATTCTGGAGGGAAATGTGGGGAGGGGCGGTGATTGTTGGTCCACTGGTGGAGTCCAAGGTGGCAGTGGTGGGTGGGTGAATGAGATGAGATCGAGGTTGACCAATCTGCAGTGGGCATACTCAGCGGGAAGGTCAGTGAAAGAGCAGGATGGTGCAATTGGAGCTGCTACTCATAAGGAGGCAGTGACAAGTGCCTCGATGGGCCATTTGGAGACTGCCAAGAGAGAAACAGAGGGTATATGTAGGCTTATTCAATGGGGATTCAAGCCTAGAAAGGCAGCAGGATAGTGATGGGTTGGGGTAGGGTTGGGGGTGTCAAGGTACCTGAGTGGGGAGAAAATCAAGGGGGTTGACTGTGCAACAGGAAGGGGGAAGAGGCAAAAGAGAAAGGCGCAAAAGGGACCAAGGCAAAAAATAGAAAGGGAAATAGGAGTAATGGGCTTGGGACTGGAGAAGCGACACAAAATGTGCACGTGAATAAACAGAGGGTACATAGGCGTGACAGAGGTTAGAAGAGACATATCCATTTCATAAACAAAGGACGGGGGGAGACAATAGGAAAGTGTCTAAAGTTAAAGTTTTATTTTTCTGGTGTTTAAATGGTACCTGCCCTGGTTGGCTATATTTCTTTAAAAAGATTGGGCATGAAATTGGATTAGGCCCGAAAACGGACGCGGGGATCACGAAGTGCGATCTGCCCACGCCTGTTGAAAGTGGTGCAGGTAGCACACAAAATTCATGCTGCCTACTCATTATAATGATTGGAGCGTTGATCACAGCGTGAAACGTGCTGCTGGTTGGCTCAGCGCTCAAGAGGGGGGGCAATATCGGGTGCAGTCAATAAAATTGGCCACTAAAATTTTGCCTAGGCGCTCTGCTCTTCTTAAAGGGGAGTTGCTTTGTCGCAGAAGCACCTCATTGTCACTGTGGATGCAGCCATGGCTCAACAGGGAAGAGAAAGGGCACGACGCTTCTCAGATGCAGCACTGGAGGCCTTGGTCCAGTGGGTACACAGAAGAAGACAGGTCTTCTACCCGCAGGGGGCAGGAGGCCTTCGAGACAGAACACCAGAAGGCAGTGGGAGGAGATAGCCCAAGCCGTCAGTGCCACCAATGTTGCCCCCAGGACCTGGATCCGGTGCTGCAGGAAATTTAATGACCTCACATGAGTGGTCAAGGTGAGTGAATGCATCTTCAAATGCCATATCCCACCAACTGCACCACTAGCCTCACACACTGCTCAATGCACCACACCCCCATCACTCACCTACCAACAATCTCTAGCAATCATGACTCATGCCTCACAATCATAGTTTGACCTCACCCTCACACAATTACCGCTGTTGCAAGCCTCACACCCACATCTCACAATGTCAGCTATTCAACCATGACAGGCACATCACCCAAATGCATTGCACCACACTCACTGACACACTTCCCTTTCTCTTGCAGACCAAGGTGACTCACAACTGCTGTGAGCAGCATCAGACAAGTGTGGGTAAAGCACGTCTCCAGAACCTTACTATGCTGGAGGAGATTGTACTGGAGATAATTGGAGCAGCCATCACTGAGGCCGTGGCAAGCAGCAAGGTTGAAAGCATTACTGATGACAGTATGCTCATACCTAATCCTTCTTCTCACATCTCACTTCCCCCTCATCGCTCAATCTCTTCTCACTTACAAGCATGCACATCTTACTTTCCCCAGCACGCCTCACCACAACCCACCCCTTGAACCTTTCTCCTTTCAAATACCCAAGAATTGCCAGCAGCCCAGCCAGTCCACACACATCTAGAGGAGGAGAGTGATGGAGAAGAAGAGGCACCGTCACTCGATCTGACATTCCCAGACGCCAGCTCAGAAAATGGCACGGCGCGAACTTTAGAGGGTAGTATAGTGATGGGATCTGCACCGGGCACGTGTGGGCTGCAGCCAGGCCAGGGGAAAAGGGTAGCTTGAGTGCCAGCTCCCTGGAGGGCGAGTTCCCACACAAGTTCTGCTGCACAGGACTCAGATGAGGACTTTGATGGTGCAGCCTTCAGAAGGAGGGTGATGGGTATGCACACAGAAATGCTTGGTTCAATGGCAGAATTGCCAGAGAGGCTCTTGCAAGTCTCAAGGAGCATGGAGGAGTCCAGCTCCAACATTGCATATGGCTTTGCATGGAGCTTGGAGCCCATGATTTCCAGGATGGAAGTGATGGGCAGCTCCATTAGAGCACTTGTGGACCTAACCATGATGCTGGGCGTGATGGGCGATGTCGCAGCTTCCATTGCAGCACAAGCGGATGCGATCCAACGCCTGAGTGCTACAGTGGAATCTCAGACTGCTCTCATGCAGTCTCAGCTTTCTGCCATGCAAGCTTAGACTGATGCCATTGTGGCTGAGTTTACGAGTGAAAAGGGGCTTGCAGAATCGCACAGCAGTCCGGCAATCTGTCCTCCAACAGATGGCTAGGAATGCTGAGGCGCCACCCCAGGGACATTGGCTCTGTGGAGCAAGAACATGCTATCCGTTCTCAGGATGACATCATTTGTACTCCCATCACTGCCACTCCGCCAATGCCCTTGCTGCTGCCTGTTAGCCAGCCAGCCCAGACTGCTGCCGCCTATGCTGAGGTGGTGCAATCTACAGCTGGACCTTCTAGGCCCAGAGTTGCTCAAGGTCATCCTGCAAGACCATCTGCAGTGTGTTGTGCATGTACCTTTAAGAGAAGAACTGATTTTATACTGCAGTACCGGCAGTGACCACCCCTGTATAAAAGGCCCTAGCAGGCTTCTGTATTGCAGTCTGACGTTACCCTCTGTTCAGTAAAATACCTGTTTAATTGTTCTCCCGAAGTCCGTGTATTAGTGAGGCACGGGCTTTACAGTGGCGACGAGCAAGTTCGAACTCAGCTGCAGTGTTGCATCACCTCACAGGGATCTCACCCTGAGAAGAACTTTCTTGGAAGTCGAAGTCTGAGCGACGGGCGTCGACCACGGGCAACCGCCCAAGGATCCATCGGTGTTCGGAGAATTGCGGGAGAGGCTGTGGATAGCTGAGCTTGGCTCCCCAGTTAAGGTGTTCCAGCAAATCGTGCTGGTAGCAGGTAGTGCGCTGACCCTTCCGGACTGCGGCGGGCTCGAGCTCGATCGAGCGGCTCTGCAAAAGGGGCCGCGCAGCGTCGCCGGGAGGAAAGAGAGAGAGAGAGGGTGGAGCGCACAGGGCGCAGTCGGTGCTCAAGAACCGGGCAGCGGAGAGAAAATAAATGAGGGGAAGGAAAAGTGAGACGCGCCGAAGCTGCGGGTCGCCGCCATTACCCTGTAGAATGCTAGGAGCAGCGTGGCAGCAAGGGAAAGAAGGAAAAGCGCGGGAGGCGCCATTTTATTCCATTGGGGAAGAAGGAAAAGCGCGGGAGGTGCCATTTTATTCCATTGGGGAAGAAGAAAAAGCGCGGGAGGCGCCATTTTAAATCACCCAAGATGCCGAAAAGTGGCAGTATCACTGCTTTCGACAACGAGGTAGAAGACTGGACCACGTATGTGGAAAGAATTGAAGTGTACTGCAAGGCAAATGAGGTGGCCGATGGAAAGAAGGCGTCGGTATTATTAAATTTGATGGGCGTGAGAACGTACGGCCTATTGCGGAATTTAATTACCCCAGCTAAACCAATGGAGAAAAGTTTTGAGGAGATTGTTAATATCTTACAGGAACACCTAAACCCTACATCGCTGCTGATAGCAGAAAGATTCAAGTTCCATAAAAGAAACCAGCACAAAGATGAGAGCAATGCTGACTATCTTACGGAACTACGCAAGTTATCGAAGCACTGCCAGTTCGGAGCAGGACTGACAGACACCTTACGGGATAAGTTTGTCTGCGGGCTCCAGAGTGAAGGAACCCAGAAACGACTACTTTCGAAAAAGGACCTGACGCTAGAACAGGCTTTCAGCGTGGCAGTATCCTACGAAGCAGCAGCACGGGGAGCTGCAGAAATACAACAGAAACCACAAGAATACAGCGTTAACGAAATGGCGTATGGAGCAGAAAAGTTCTATCGCTGTGGCAGAACAACCCATGAGCAGAAGGACTGCTGGTTTAAGGACAAAGTATGCAGGCAATGCGGAAAAATGGGACATATAGCAAGAGTCTGCAGGTCAGGAAAGAAAACCAACACTATAAGAACTACTAAGGAAAAGTACAAGAAAGTAAACAAAATGACAGACAGTAGTTCGGAAGATCAGGAGAGTGATAACGACTCCGGGAGCAGGAGGCTAAGTTGTCTAAAGTTACACAACGTGATCGCAAAGGAGGATCACCGAACCATTTGGGTCACCCTCATGATAGCAGGGTCCCAAGTAAAGATGGAATTGGATACAGGATCAGCCCTAACTGTCATGAATCGACGAGACTATGAGCGGCTATTCTCACACATACCCTTAAAAGACACGTCCATTGTATTGAAGACATACACGGGTCAAAAAGTCTACCTCAGAGGAAAAATAAGGGTGCCAGTTAAATACAACGGCAAGGAAATACAGAAACTGTATTTATATATACTACCAGATGGAGGACCACCATTATTGGGACGTGAATGGATCCGAAAAATACAATTGGATTGGCATTCCATTCAGGCGCTAACGGTGACTGACAAAAAGGATGATGACGTCGCACCTGGACGTCTGTCACAAATTCTAACTGACGCGAAAAAGGTGTTCCAACAAGGACTTGGGACTCTAAAAGAAGTAAAGGCAATGATAAAAATCGAAGATAACGCAAACCCAAAATTTTTTAAGGCCAGACCGGTGCCGTACGCGATCCGCCCAGCCGTCGAAGCAGAACTGGAGAGTCTGGAGCGTTCGGGTGTGCTGTCCAAGGTGGATTGGAGTGAGTGGGCCACACCCATCGTTCCTGTAATGAAGAAATAATTGAGCAGCACGCCTGGGGAGCCGAAGAAGGTTCGCATCTGTGGGGACTTCAAGGTAACTGTGAACCCAGTCCTGCACACAGTACAATATCCAATTCCACGGATAGAAGATATTTTCGCCTCACTATCTGGAGGGAAACGCTTTACGAAGATTGATCTGGCCCAAGCGTATCTACAAATGGAGGTGGAAGAAGCATCTCGGAAATACCTCACGATAAACACTCACAAAGGCCTTTACCAGTACAATCGACTGGTATTCGGGGTAGCATCAACCCCGGCTATTTGGCAGAGGGCAATGGAACAAGCCCTGCAAGGGATCCCAGGGACCCAGTGTTATTTGGATGACATCCTGGTGGCGGGCGAAAATGACAGTGAACACCTTGCCAACCTGGAGCAGGTGCTCACTAGATTGCAGGAATATGGGCTACGAGCCAACCGCCCCAAATGCGAGTTCTTCAGGAGACAAATCTCGTATTGTGGCCACATGATTGATGAGGAAGGGTTGCATAAGTCGCCAGACAAGATTGAGGTTGTAGTCAAGGCTCCAGCACCGGAAAATGTGTCGCAACTGAGGTCGTTTCTCGGGCTGGTGAACTACTACCATAAGTTCTTGCCGAATTTATCTACAATTCTGCACCCACTGAACGCCCTGCTGCAAACTGGAGTAATATAGAAATGGAGTGATGAGCGTAAGCGTGCCTTTCAGAAATGTAAATGCCTAATCACTTCAAAAGAAGTATTGGCCTACTACAACCCAACACTACCGATTCGGTTGGCATGTGATGCGTCTCCCTACGGCATTGGAGCGGTGCTGTCACACAAATTCCTTGACGGTTCAGAGAGGCCAATAGCCTTTGCGTCGCGCTCGTTAACCTCAGCCGAGCGTAATTACGCCCAGATTGACAGGGAGGCCCTCAGCCTGGTGTGGGGGGTGAAAAAGTTCAATCACTATCTGCACGGGCAGAAATTCACCCTACTGACTGATCATCAGCCCCTGGTCTCCATTTTTAACCCGAAGAAGGGCGTTCCGGTGATGACGGCGCAACGGCTGCAAAGATGGTCACTTTTTCTAGGGGCACATCAATACGACATAGAATACAAGGGTACTAGGCAGCATGGAAACGCTGATGGGCTGTCGCGTCTACCGTTGCCTACGGTAGAGGAAGCACCGGCAGTGGACCCTGTTGAGATATTCCATGCGATCATAGTCGAATGTCTGCCTGTTACAAACTCAAGTATAGAGAAGGAAACCCGAAATGACCCGACACTCTCTCGGGTCTATGATTTGACGGTGAAGGGATGGCCAGCACATGGCGACTCACTGTTGCCAGCATTCTCGCCAAGGAGAGAACAGCTGTCAGTGTGCCGGGGACCTTGATGTGTGGATCCCGAGTGGTAATTCCACCCAAGTTGAGAGACAGAGTGCTCAGTGAGCTTCATGAAGGTCATCTGGGAGCGGTAAAAATGAAAAGCTTAGCCAGGGCTTATGTGTGGTGGCCATGAATCGATAAACAAATCGAGGACCTGACCAAGAGCTGCTCAGGATGCCAGAAAGTCCAAAATGCACCACCACAGGCCCCTCTACACCCATGGGAGTGGCCCTCATCTCCATGGCAACGGGTACACATTGATTTTGCTGGTCCATTTATGGACTCAATGTTTCTAATCGCCGTGGACGGCCATTCGAAATGGCCAGAGGTCATCAAAACGTCCTCCACCACCACGGAGAAAACTATTGCAGTCCTACGGACCATCTTCGCCAGGAATGGCTTGCCAGAACAGATTTGCTCCGACAATGGGCCACAGTTTGTGGCCGAGGATTTCCGGAGGTTTCTGAGGAATAATGGGGTAAAACATTACACATCTGCCCCATATCATCCAGCCACAAATGGATTGGCTGAAAGGTTCGTTCAGACCTTTAAAAAGGCAATAAAGGCGATGTATAACGACGACATACCACTACAACACAAGGTAGATAATTTCTTGTTTGCTTACCGGAATGCGACACATGCAGTCACCAACCAAGCTCCAGCCATAATGTTCTTCAACCGAAGGCTAAGATGTTGCCTGGATTTGCTCAAACCAAACATAAGACGAGATGTTGAGGATAAGCAATTCCAGCGCATCAACGAGAAGCCAACCAGGAGCTTCAAGATAGGACAACCAGTCTTGGCCCGCGACTACCGAACAGAAAAATGGCAGCCAGGAACGATATGCACACAGCAGGGACCACTAATGTACACAGTGGACGTTGGAGAGAGCATCGTGAGACGCCATGCTGACCAGATTCTAGAGTCACAGGAACAAGCCAAACCTATACCACGAGCATGTGCACCTGGTAATGAGCCCGAAGTACAGATTGCGTCTACCTCAGAAGCAGTGGTATTGGAAGCTGACGAACCAACCAATGACATTGAGCCAGAATCGACTCCACCGCAAGAACAGGATACTCGAGAAAGGCGCTATCCAGTCAGGATTAGGAAGCTTCCTCAAAGACTGAACTTATAAATGATTATTTCAGTTGATGTATATAGTACCGAGAAAATTGTAATTGTAATTAGTTATTATTTAGTTGTTAAATGAATGTTATGTACTGTTTATCTAAAAGGGGAGGCATTGTTGTGTATGTACCTTTAAGAGAAGAACTGATTTTATGCTGCAGTACCGGCAGTGACCACCCCTGTATAAAAGGCCCTAGCAGGCTTCTGTATTGCAGTCTGATGTTACCCTCTGTTTGACCTCATTCTCAGCATTGCTGGCTGTGCAGCAACACACAAGGAGAAGGAGCAGCCAGACCAGGAGAGTGGAGAGTGGAAAGTGGTGGTCTCCTGACCAGGAAGAGAAGGAGAACGAACGACCACCACCACCTCCACCTCCACCATCATCACAACAACTGAGGTGCCTGGAGAGAGAGGACAGAGGAGGAGAAGGAGAAAGGAGGCCAGCAACAGCATCAACCAGGGGAGAGGCCTTTCCTATCACTGCCTCCCCAAATTGGCCTCCATTCCAGGAGAGGGAGAGAGGGGAGAGAAACATCAACCAACACCAACTGTTTGGAAGGAGGGAAGAACAACATCATCCTTGAACATCTACAGGTGGGTGTTATTTTGTGCACTCTCCCAAAGACTATGGGCTAGATTTTCAGTTGCTTGCGCCAGCAGTTAGCGCCTTAAGAGAAGTGATTTTCGGGCGCTATTCGTGTAGCGCCCGGGCGCAGCGCAGTTTGCGCCCCGCCCCAAATTAAGTTGCCCGTTAGCGCCGGCGCAAAGTTTAGCGGCCGCCCGGATGCGCGCGCAGAAAATGACGTCACATCCTCGTGCAACGCCCTTTGGCCGCCCCGAATCCAAACTTCAGTCGGACCGCCCCATTCTGCGGCTGGCGTCCAGAGCGTTTGTAAAATGGAACGCAACACACCCTGGGGAGCGCAAATTAAAGGGCACTCCTCCTGCACTATAAACGGCAGTCTGCATGTGTTGTGTGGAAGTTGTGAACGGTGTATTTATGTTTCCCTCCTCCTCCTCCTCCTCCTCCTCCTCCTCCCCCTCCCCCTCCCCCTCCCCCTCCTCCTCCTCCTCCTCCTAAAAAAAACACATGCACCCTTCCCCTTTAAGAGCTCACTGGCACCAGAGTGTCTGCCGTGCGCTGCGCCCGAGCTCGGGCGGTGCGCTCTGCACCGCCGGCTTAGTGCCTAAAGATAGTAGTGGAATGCCTCTTTTAGCGCTCCACCAACCTCTTAGGGCGAAGCCACTGAATTTCCGGCAACGGGGCGCTACTTTGGGGCGGGCGCTAACTTCGGGCGGGCGCTAAGGTTAGCGCCCCAAAACTGTCTATACTGAAAATCTAGCCCTTTGTATTTTAGGTGGGGGTAGAAAAGAAGAAAAAAGGGCCGGTTCATCAAGGGGTGCATGTGTGTGTGTGTGTGTGTGGCTCTTGCTAAAAGCTAGGCCACACACACCACTAATAAGCACCCCTTCTATTGCCTGACCTGGGACAGCTGGAGCTGCCTAGGTGAAGTCCAATTTCATAATACATTGTTAAGACCTGGTGTGGGACTGAGCCTGGGGCATCTCCAGCTTTCCCAGGCAAAGACATCTTCTCCCCCTGCCAGAAGACCACCTTCAAAGACTTTAATTTTTCCATCAGAGAGTGCACCCCTGCTGACACCCACCCACCCACCATCCTGAGTGGTGACCCTGCCCTTGTGGCCTCCCTCCTTCCCACCCCCCTCTCTCTCTCTCTTTGTCTCTCTCTGCCTCTTTCTCTGAGGCACCTCAATTTACTCTATTAATTAATTGCCTATTGAGCAGAGGGGAGAAGGCCCCTCTCCCAAACTCAGTCAATAAGGGGAGAGGTGTGCCTTCATTTTAAACAGCTCCCTCTGCTCAATAGAGGACCAAAAAATACCTGAGGCCATTTCCACCTTCAGGCCTGTGACTTGGGGTGAGTGTAGCCCTTTATAATACCACCCCAGAATGGCGACTGCATCTTCGCCGGTGACGGGGCCAGCCAAGACGTATGCGGGAGTGGCAGCCACAGCCACAGCTGCTCCCGCTGCTTCTGCTGCCCCGTCACCATTCAGACTGATGACAAAAAAGCTTGGGGTGAAGAGCTACACTCACCCCACTATGACTATTGAGGCCTGCGTTAAAGCCATGGCTGGGGTTATCGGCCCCTCAGCCATCGTAGCGGCCTCAAAAATGTACGGGAAGGCTGTGTTCTTCCTGGGGTCGGAGCGGGCGGTGTCCCTGGCCGTCGCCAAGGGGCTCACCGTGGGCGGGACCTTCCTGCCGGTGGATCCTCTCGAGGCCACCGCGCAGAGAATTGTCATCTCAAACGTCCCGCCCTATATCCCTGGTGAGCCCCTCCTCCCACATTTGCGCCAACTTGGGGAGGTGAGGTCGGGGATCACGCCCATCCCGTTCGGCTTCCGGGAAGCCAGCCTTCGCCACGTCTTCTCCTTCCGGCGCCAGCTGTTCGTCCAGCTGGCGCGGGAGGAGGACACCGATGGGGCGTTCATCGTCCACCACGAGGGGACCGCCTACCGCATCTTCTGGACGTCGGACGGTGTGCGGTGCCACGCCTGCAAGGAGGTGGGGCACATCCGGAAAAACTGCCCCGCCTCCAAGGCCGCCGGATCATCTCGTGCGGCCGAGGCTGGCGCCGCCGCTGCCGCTCCTCCCCCCGGATCTGCCCACGTGTCGGGAATATCTGATGCACGGTCGACGTCGGGGGCCGATGCCACCAAGGCCTCTGGCGGGGGGGAGGGAGCGCGTCCGGCCGGAAAGAAGGCGTGGCGAAAAACTAAACACCTTAGGGCGGGTCCCCCCGTGGAGGGCCAGCCCTTGCCCTTTGCGCCCCTTACACCCACGCTCCTCACGGAGTTAATCGGGGCAGACGCGAGTGGGAGGGGCCTCGTGGCCGAGCCTGTGGCCGCAATCGCCGTAGCGGTAACGCCAATACCTGCGGCCGGGCTCGGGCCCGAGGAACCCGACAAACCTGCTCCGCTGGAGGGAGCAGAGGAGGAGGCCTCTGCAGACATGGAGGTCTCCCTCGCTCCCTCCGTGCTAAAAAGAAGGCGTGACCCCCCTGGAAGAGGAGGAGGACCGGGAGGAGGACGGTCCCTCCGAGCAGGGAGAGTTGTCACCCGCCGCGGGTACTGCGCCCCCACCCCCCGCTGTCGTCATCACCAGCGATCGGCAGGGGTCGCCTGTCTCTCGGGAGGCTGAGGCAGATGGGTCTGTCCGGCACGTTCCTCCCGGGGATGGGGATGAGACCCTGCCCGTGGTGGGGGGTCGCGGATCAACCCGCGGAAATTGACATTTTATATGTACCGTTACCCCTCGCCGGGTCGGGTGGCCTGGGGTCCGGATCGGGCGAGCTCAAGGAAAATGAGCTCGCCCAATGCGACCCGGACATCTCCCAGGGGCTGCTCGTCCCGGTCGAGGTTTTAATTCAAGACACCCCATCCGCTGGGTCGGAGGTTGGTGGCGGGGAGGAGGATGGCCCCCTGGCTGCGTCTCTGGTGCCGGACGTACTGGAGGATCTGGGAGTTGATCTCTCCCCGGTTTCTCCGGTCGTTCTGGCGTCTGAGGCGGGGGGGGGACTCCGAACTGCCGCCGTCTTCTGGCCCGGTGCCCCTAGAGGAGCCCAGGGAGTAATCCTCTGCCGCCGATCCTGGTGGTGGGATCCGGGCGGAGGTGGGGCCGGCTGGTGCGGCCGAGCCGTTCGCTGCGCACTGCGCGACGGATGGGTTGGCCGCTGGTGACGACCCCCTGGAGGAGGGTGGGGACTCGGTGATGGGCACGGAGGACGATTTGGACTCCACCGTCAACGAGGCACTGGATGACCTCGTGCCCCTCGCCGAGTCTCTCCTCATTCCCGTAAGGGAACTGCGGGACTTTATGGCCACGTGCCAGGGTCGGCACAATAAGATCTGGCTGGCCCTCGACAGGTAGTCGGAGCTGGCGCTGCTCATCGTATCCGTCCGCGCCACCGTTAAAATCATGGGTGCGGATGAGGGCATGGACCCGCTCGAGCTGCGTCGGCTCAGAACGTTTCTCACTGGGCTGCTGAGGAAGTGGCGGCTGACCAGCAGCTGCGCTCCCTCCACCGATTAGGTGTAGGTAGAGGTTGCACTATGCTTCTGACATGAAGATAACCATAGCCAGCCTCATAATCAACGGCAGCAGGGAGGCGCGCCGCAGATTCAATAACTTCTCGGTCCTTCGGGACGGGAAGTATGCGGTGTGCTTCCTGCAAGAAACCCACACCGTTCCGGGAGACGAAGCCACATGGCTCCTGGAGTGGCAAGGAGGGGTCTGCATGAGTCGCCTCTCCAACAATTCCAGCGGGGTGGCTATCTTGCTGGCCCCGCATTTTCAGCCGGAGATCTTGGGGGTCAAGGAGCACGTGCCGGGCCGCTTGCTTCAGGTCACTGTTCGCCTGGGGGGCGTGCCGCTCCATCTAGTGAACGTGTACGCCTCTCAGACCGGTGCGCAGCAAGTGCGCTTCTTCGAAGAAGTGTCCGCTCTTTTGGGCTCCGTCGACGCGGGTGAGTGCGTCATCCTCGGGGGGGATTTTAACTGCACCCTCGAGGCGAGGGACCGTTCGGGTCCCCCGCGAAGCCCGGCGGCGATGGAGAAGTTGAGGGACCTGGTCAGGTCCTTCGACTTGGTGGACGTCTGGCGAAATCTCCACCCCGACTCCAGCGCCTTCACTCGCGTGAGGTCTGGTGGAGGAAGGTCCAGAATCGACCGCCTCTACATTTCCCGGGCGTATGTCTCCTGCGTTCCGGCGGCTTCCATGCGGCCGGTGCCGTGCACGGACCACCACCTGGTGTGGGCGGAGCTCGCTCCGCTGAGCGCGCGGGGGGGGTCCGCGTACTGGCATTTTAACAACCTGCTGCTGGAGGACGCGCGGTTCCGGGATTTGTTTTGTCGGTTCTAGGCCGACTGGAGAAGGAAGCGGGGGGGGGCTTCCCCTCCTTGAGGCTATGGTGGGACGTGGGCAAGGCTCACGTCCATCTCTTCTGTCACGAGTACGCGAAGGGGTCGACCAAGAGGCGGGAGGCCCGGGTCGGGTGGTTGGAGAAGGAGGTGCTCGACCTGGAGTCCCGTCTCGGTCAGGTCGTCGAGGACCCGGCCCTGCGGAAGGTGTACGAAGAGAAGAAGGGTGCGCTGAAGGACCTGCAGCTCATCGGGTCCCAAGGCGCGTACATGAGGTCGCGGATCCAGCTCCTGCGGGACCTGGACCGCAGCTCCCCCTCCTTCTACTCGCTGGAAAAAAGACGGGGGGTCCGTAAGCAGCTCTTGGGGCTGCTGGCCGATGACGGATCTCTGGTCTCGGATCCGGAGGGAATCAGCGCGGAGACCCGCGCCTACTACGGGGCTCTGTTCTCTCCGGATCCGTCCAGCGAGGATGCGCGCAGTGTTTTGTGGGAGGGCCTGCCAAAGGTCAGCCCGGAGGGCGCCGAAAAATTGGACGCTCCGCTAAGCCTGGCGGAGCTGACCGGCGCCCTCCGCCAGCTCTCTAGGGGAAAGTCCCCGGGGCTGGATGGGCTGACCGTGGGGTTCCACAGGGTGTTCTGGGACGTCTTGGGGGGCGACTACGCGCGGGTCCTGGGGGTAAGTTTGGTGACCGGGGAGATTCCCCTCTCTTGGCGCAGGGCGGTCATTGTCCTGCTGCCTAAGAAGGGCGATCTCCGCCTCCTTAAGAACTGGCACCCGGTCTCCCTCCTCAGCACGGACTATAAAATCTGTGCCAGGGCCATGTCTGCTCGCCTTGGCACCGTGCTGGCCCACATGATCCACCCCGACCAGTCCTACACGGTCCCGGGCCGGACCATCCACGATAACATCCATCTGGTCCGGGACCTGGTCCACCACTCCCAGAGGGCTGGTCTGTTGGTCGCCTTCCTTTCCCTGGATCAGGAGAAGACGTTCGACAGGGTGGATCACGAGTATCTCTTCAGGACTCTGCGCGCATTCGGGTTCGGCACGCATTTCGTCGCCCGGATCCGACTTCTGTATGCCGCCACGGAGTGTCTGATTAAAGTTAACGGGTCCTTGACGGTGCCCCATCGCTTCGGGAGGGTGGTGCGTCAGGGATGCCCCATGTCCGGTCAGTTATACGCCGTTTGCATGGAGCCATTCCTGCGCCTCTTGCGGAAGAGGTTGACGGGACTGGCTCTGCAAGGGCCGGGCGTGTAGGTTGTGGTCCTCTCGGCTTACGCCGATGACGTGCTCCTCACGGTAACGGATCCCGCTGACTTGCGGAGGATGCGGGAATGCCAGCAGATTTACTCGGACGCATCCTCCGCCAAGGTCAACTGGGAGAAATGTTCCGGACTCCTGGTGGGTCAGTGGCGGGTGGACTCCCTGCCGGAGGAGTTCAGGCCTTTCGCCTGGAGCACCACGCACCTCCTCTATTTGGGAGTCTACCTTAGCCCTGCCGAGGACGCCTGGCCGGCGAACTGGCAAGAGCTGGAGGCCAAAGTCACCGCTCGCCTAGGACACTGGACAGGACTGCTCCGACTGTTGTCCTACAGGGGTCGAGTGCTGGTCATAAACCAGCTGGTGGCCGCCATGTTGTGGTACCGGTTGGTCACTTTGATCCCTCCCCCTGCGTTTGTCGCCAAGATGCAGAAGAAGCTCATCGACTTCTTCTGGGACAAAAGGAAGCACTGGGTCTCTGCCGTGGTTCTGTGTCTCCCGCTTAGGGAGGGCGGTCAGGCGCTGGTGTGCTTTCGCACCCAGGCTGCGACTTTCCATCTTCAGATGCTGCAGAGATAACTGTACGTTGAGAATCCTCCAAGATGGTGTGCGCTGGCGACGTATTTCTTCCGCCAGCTGCACGGCCTCAATTACGACACGCAGCTCCTGTTTGTGAAAGTGGGCGGCAGGCGTGCCGGCCTGCGGGAGTTGCCTGTCTTCTACCAGGAACTACTATGGGTTTGGAACTACGTCGCTTCCAGGCGGAGCTCTCCCCCGTCAGGAGCGGCGGCTCTCCTTCGGGAGCCGCTGCTCAGGAATCCGCACCTCCACGACCGCGGGTTCGGGCGGCTGGCGGAGGGCAGGGCTGTGCCTGGCAAGGAGACCAGAGTCGGGGACCTGCTTGATGGCGGAGGAGCGGGCTGGATGGCGCCGGAGGAGCTGGCGCGGCGCCTGTCCTGCGCTAACGTCCGGCTCGCGGTCGAAGCCATCGAGTCGGTGAAAGTGGCACTGGGCCCCGACTCCACTAGGTGTATTGAGGCGGCTCAAGCACGTGGGGCGATCCCGTCCGAGCTTACCCCCGTTCGGACGGAATTCCTCATCGGCGCCCGGCCCCGAAACTCCCCTCGGGAACTGGCGCCTCACAGCTTGAGCCGTCTCGAGGAAATACCCTCCGTGCCTTTTCATTCCGCGCAGAGGGGTTTCCTGTATGGGCTGCTCCTGCACACTCTCCACTTTGCCATCTTCGTCTGCCGTCCGGACACGCCTTGGCGTGGCGTCTTGCCAACCGGCGGAGGCGGAGGTCCCCAATGGAGGGCTCTCTATGCGGGAGTCCTCCCTTGTTCCATCGGGGACTTGGCCTGGAGGGTGTTGCATGGAGCGGTCCCGTGCAATATGGTTTTAAGTCGGTTCACGGACTCCAGGCCGCCTGCATTTTTTGCGGCCTGGAGGAGTCCGTGTTTCACGTTTACGGTGGCATAGTGGTTAGCACTGTTGCCTCACAGTGCCAGGGACCCGGGTTCGAATCCGGCCTCGGGTGACTGTCTGTGTGGAGTTTGCACATTCTCCCCATGTTTGTGTGGGTTTCCTCCGGGTGCTCCGGTTTCCTCCCACA
Organism: Somniosus microcephalus; assembly: GCF_052327205.1. Classification (NCBI taxonomy): domain Eukaryota; kingdom Metazoa; phylum Chordata; class Chondrichthyes; order Squaliformes; family Somniosidae; genus Somniosus; species Somniosus microcephalus. The sequence continues at coordinate 109,641,436 of NC_140991.1, forward strand.
GTCCAAAGATGTGCGGGTTAGGTCGATTGGCTATGATAAATTGACCCTTAGTGTTAGGGGGATTAAATACGTGGGGTTACGGGGATAGGGTGGGATATGTGTTGGAGTAGGGGTTACGGGGATCGGGTGGGATATGTGTCGGTGCAGGCTCGATGGGCCGAAATGGCCTCTATCTGCACTGTGGGGTTTCTGGTTTCTGTGAGAGGTTGCAGCCCCTCTTTCACTACTTGAAGGGGCTGCTCCTCAATTTTTGGTTGCACTTCAGTCCCACGTTCTTGATCTACGGTCACCCGGTGCGGAGGGGAGCGGGCAGGTTGGAGGACCTCCTTGTAGGCCTGCTCCTGGGCCTGGCTAAAAGATCCATCAATTGGTCCAGGCAGCAGGCGGTCGAGGGGGTCGTCCGGCCAGATTGCCTGCCTCTCTTCCGCGGCCATGTTCGCGCCCGGGTGGCCCTGGAGATGGAGCACGCGGTGTCCGCCGGCACGCTTGAGTATTTCCGCGACCGGTGGGCGCCGCGGGGACTGGAGTGCATCATCAAACTGGAAAACCAAATTTTAATTTGATTGGTTAAGTTTTAGTTGAACTTTTGTTAATTTACAGTCCAATTTGTTTTTTTTTTATTGTGTCCAAACAAAAGAGTACCCTCTGTTCAGTAAAATACCTGTTTAATTGTTTTCCCGAAGTCCGTGTATTATTGAGGCGCGGACTTTACACAGTGTCCCCCACAGAAAGTCAGCAGCCTTCCACCAGCTATGGTGCAGCCACTGGGGGAGCACTGCGCAGGAGCACTAGGATAGGCAAAGGCACACACAAGACTAACGGAATGCACAAGGGATATATCTGTTTATACACTGTATGGGTAGATCTGTATTTTTGTGAACAAACATGAATGTTTTCCGATGCTTTGGCAACATAAGATGTAACTTGTCATGCCAATAAAGCGATTTGAATTGAATTGAATTGAATTGATTTGTTGATGTTGTAATGTAGTATTGGTTTGAATCATTTATAAATTAAGTTTGGAATGTTTGTTTTGTGGTGGATTTCATTTCAACATTGTGCCCAAGAGGACGCTGTGATATTCCGTGACAGAGGCCTGGTAAGGTGGGGAAGTGGTAAACAACGGGGATTTGGGGGTCTCATTCATTGAAAGCAGAGTCTGTTAAGGCGCTCATGGACAGCCCGTCTGGAATGAGAATTTGCTGCTTCCTCTGCTACCCCTCTTCCTCCTCTTTTTCCTTTTCATGGAACCTGTGGTGGCAAGGGCTGCACCCTCATGATGGCCAAATTGTGGAGGATGCAGCAGACCACCTCAAAATGGGACACACGCTCTGGCGAGTACTGGAGGGCTCCTCCCAAGTGGTCAAGGCAGCGGAACCATTGCTTCAGCACCCCGATGGTCTGCTCGATGAGGTTCCTTGTGGCAACATGGCTCTCATTATATGAGTGCTGGTCATGAGTGGTGGGGTTGAGGAGGGGAGTCAGTATCTCTGTACACATCTGTGTCTATCTCTCTGTACACGCCCGTGTCTCTCTGTACACATCTGTGTCTATCTCTCTGTACACGTCTGTGTCTATCTCTCTGTACACGTCTGTGTCTCTCTGTACAGATCTGTGTCTATCTCTCTGTACACACCTGTGTCTCTCTGTACAGATCTGTGTCTATCTCTCTGTACACACCTGTGTCTCTCTGTACAGATCTGTGTCTATCTCTCTGTACATGTCTGTGTCTCTCTGTACACATCTGTGTCTATCTCTCTGTACACGTCTGTGTCTATCTCTCTGTACACGCCTGTGTTTCTCTGTACACATCTGTGTCTATCTCTCTGTACACGTCTGTGTCTATCTCTCTGTACACGCCTGTGTCTCTCTGTACAGATCTGTGTCTATCTCTCTGTACACGTCTGTGTCTCTCTGTACACATCTGTGTCTATCACTCTGCACACATCTGTGTCTATCTCTCTGTACACACCTGTGTCTCTCTGTACACATCTGTGTCTATCTCTCTGTACACGCCTGTGTCTCTCTGTACACGCATGTGTCTCTCTGTACACATCTGTGTCTATCTCTCTGTACACATCTGTGTCTCTCTGTACACGCATGTGTCTCTCTGTACACATCTGTGTCTATCTCTCTGTACATGCCTGTGTCTCTCTGTACACATCTGTGTCTATCTCTCTGTACACGCCTGTGTCTCTCTGTACACATCTGTGTCTATCTCTCTGTACATGTCTGTGTCTATCTCTGTACATGTCTGTGTCTATCTCTCTGTACACGTCTGTGTCTATCTCTCTGTACGCGCCTGTGTCTCTCTGTACACATCTGTGTCTATCGCTCTGTACACACCTGTGTCTCTCTGTACACATCTGTGTCTATCTCTCTGTACACGACTGTGTCTCTCTGTACACATCTGTGTCTATCTCTCTGTACACACCTGTGTCTCACTGTACACATCTGTGTCTCTCTCTCTGTACACGCCTGTGTCTCTCTGTACACATCTGTGTCTATCTCTCTGTACACGTCTGTGTCTATCTCTGTACACATCTGTGTCATAGAAGATAGGAGCAGGAGTAGGCCATTCAGCCCTTCGAGCCTGCTCCGCCATTCAATGAGATCATGGCTGATCATCCAAATTCAGTACCCTGTCCCTGCCTTCTCCCCATATCCCTTGACCCCTTTAGCCTTAAGAAATATATCCAAATCTTTCTTGAATATATTTAATGAACTGGCCTCCACCCTCCTCTGTGGCAGAGAATTCCACAGGTTCACCACTCTCTGGGTGAAGAAATTCCTCCTCATTTCAGTCCTAAATGGCTTACCCCTTATCCTTAGACTATGACCCCTGGTTCTGGACTCCCCGGCCATCAGAAACATCCTTCCTACATCTAGTCTGTCCAGGCCTGACAGAATTTTATAGGTTTCGATGAGATCCCCACTCAATCTTCTAAACTCCAGTGAGTATAAGCCCAATCGACACAATCTCTCCTCATACGTCATTCCTGCCATCCCAGGTATCAGCCTGGTGAATCTTCGCTGCACTCCTTCCATGGCAAGAACGTCCTTCCTCAGGTAAGGCGACCATAACTGCACACAATATTCAAGGTGCGGTCTCACCAAGGCCCTGTACAACTGTAGCAAGACATCCTTGTTCCTGTACTTGAACCCTCTTGCTACGAAGGCCAACGTACCATTTGCCTTCTTAACTGCCTGCTGCACCTGCATGCTTACCTTCAGCGTCTGTGTCTCTCTGTACACGTCTGTATCTCTTTGTACATGTCTGTGTCTATCTCTCTGTACATGTCTGTGTCTCTCTGTACATGCCTGTGTCTCTCTGTACACATCTGTGTCTATCTCTGTACATGTCTGTGTCTCTGTACACGTCTGTGTCTCTCTGTACATGTCTGTGTCTATCTCTCTGTACACATCTGTGTCTCTCTGTACATGTCTGTGTCTATCTGTACATGTCTGTGTCTATCTCTCTGTGCATGTCTGTGTCTCTGTACACATCTGTGTCTCTCTGTACATGTCTGTATCTATCTCTCTGTACATGTCTGTGTCTATCTCTCTGTACATGTCTGTGTCTCTGTACATGCCTGTGTCTCTCTGTACACTTCTGTGTCTATCTCTGCACACGTCTGTGTCTCTTTGTACACGTCTGTTTCTCTCTGTACATGTCTGTGTCTATCTCTGTACACATCTGTGTCTCTCTGTACATGTCTGTATCTATCTCTCTGTACACGTCTGTGTCTATCGCTCTGTACACGCCTGTGTCTATCTCTGTACACGTCTGTGTCTATCGCTCTGTACATGTCTGTGTCTATCTCTCTGTGTTGTGTCTCCTTGTGTTCTTATATACTATATATATTACAGACACTTTTAGTTCATTTTAGTTAGTGGTTTTACTAATCTGTATTCTTGCTTTTGTTACAGTGCTGCCGCATGGTGTGGAGTGATACAAGATGTCCGACGCTGCACTGTGCACTGCCCGTGCACAGTGTGCCACATAGCAATATAACTACACCATACCAAAGTAGTTCCATACCAAAGTAGTTCCATTTAACGATGTGATACTATAACAATGTAACACTCTGTACACGTCTGTGTCTATCTCTCTGTATATGTCTGTGTCTATCTCTCTGTACACGCCTGTGTCTATCTCTGTACATGTCTGTGTCTATCTCTCTGTAAACGCCTGTGTCTCTCTGTACATGCTTGTGTCTATCTCTCTGTACACGTCTGTGTCTATCGCTCTGTACACGTCTGTGTCTATCTCTCTGTACACGTCTGTGTCTATCTCTCTGTACACGCCTGTGTCTCTCTGTACATGTCTGTGTCTATCTCTCTGTACATGTCTGTGTCTATCTCTGTACATGTCTGTGTCTCTCTGTACATGTCTGTGTCTATCTCTGTACATGTCTGTGTCTCTCTGTACATGTCTGTGTCTATCTCTCTGTACATGTCTGTGTCTCTCTGTACACGTCTGTGTCTCTCTGTACACGTCTGTGTCTATCTCTGTACACGTCTGTGTCTCTCTGTAGATGTCTGTGTCTATCTCTGTACACGCCTGTGTCTCTCTGTACCTGTCTGTGTCTATCTCTCTGTACACATCTGTGTCTATCTCTGTACACGTCTGTGTCTCTCTGTACATGTCTGTGTCTATCTCTGTACACGTCTGTGTCTCTCTGTACATGTCTGTGTCTATCTCTCTGTACATGTCTGTGTCTATCTCTCTGTACATGTTTGTTCTCTCTGTACACGTCTGTGTCTATCGCTCTGTACACGTCTGTGTCTCTCTGTATACGTCTGTGTCTCTCTGTACACGTCTGTGTTTATCTCTCTGTACACGTCTGTGTCTCACTGTACATGTCTGTGTCTATCTCTCTTTACACATCTGTGTCTATCGCTCTGTACACGTCTGTGTCTATCTCTCTGTACACGTCTGTGTCTCTCTGTACATGTCTGTGTCTATTTCTCTTTACACGTCTGTGTCTATCTCTCTGTACACGTCTGTGTCTATCGCTCTGTACACGTCTGGGACTATCTCTCTGTACATGCCTGTGTCTATCTCTGTACATGTCAGTGTCTGTCTATCTCTCTGTACACGCCTGTGTCTATCACTCTGTACATGTCTGTGTCTATCACTCTGTACACGTCTGTGTCTATCACTCTGTACACATCTGTATCTATCGCTCTGTATACATCTGTGTCTATCTCTCTGGTGTAGAGTGGATAGTCCTTGTCTCCGAGCAGCCACCCTCGGGGTCGACGTGGTGGCTGGAAGATTACTGGCATACCGGACTGGGGCAGGATGAAGGCATCATGACTGCTGCCAGGATAGCGGGTATTCACCATCATGATGCGCTGGGCATGGTCACACACCAACTGCTCATTAATTGAGTGGTAGCCTTTGAGTTTGCAGTACATCCCAGGATTGATATGCGGTGCCCGCAAAGCAATGTGGTTTCAGTTGATGGCACCCTGCACCATGGGGAAGCCCGATATCCTGGCAAAGCCACATGGGTGCTGGTCCTGCTTCTCCCTGTTCAGAGAGAAGACAATGAAATCCCTTTTCCTGGAGTACAGAGCCTCAGTGACCTCCCAGATGCAGCGACGGACGGCAAACTGCTCCAGACTGGAAAGATCCAGTGGTGAAAAAATTGAGGGCCATGGTCACCTTGAGGGCCACTGGCAGCGCCATCATTGCCCTGCTCTGAAGCTGCAGGTCTGTTTCCAAGATATGTTCCCGCGCAGCCGCGCAGCCATCTGCAGGTCCCGCGCAGGGCACTCAGCGGCCTGATAATGGAAAATAACATGCAAGCGTGGTAATTTGAATGGGCCGCAGAGTGCACCCAAAAATAAAATTAGCGGCAACATTGGTGGCAGAGTTCAGTGACAACCTCCTTGGTGAAGCGGAGCCTCTGTATACAGTGCTCCTAGCTTAAGTGCAGGTAGGAGAAGTGCTCTTGGTAGACCCTACATGGGTAAGGCCTCCTGCTGAGAGCCCTCCTGCTATTCATTCTCCTCCCTCTGTGAGCAGCTTGTCATCTTCTTTGCTGCCTCTGCTCCATCTCCCTGTCTTGCTGCTATGCAAGGGGGACGGCAAGTAGAGCCCCTATCACTGAGAGCAAGTGGTCTGAGCAGAACCATTGAATTCAGAAGCAAGGCCTTCTCCACTTGCAGCACCACTCCCTGTCACCTCACCAACTTTAAATAACTGTAGAGAACTCCAAACAGTTCCACAAACTTACACAGAGTCAGCAGAAATCAAAAAGCAAGTTACCTGAAAGTTGTTGGTGATCGCTTTAAATATCGCTGGTGGAGGGTTCCTCATGCAGCTGAATGCATTTTTAGCTGTGCATGCTTTGGAGAGGGCGTGCAGTTGAACAGCGATGTCCCATATAGCAGACCGTGCTTCAAATCAGCGATGTCACGCTCTGCCTCCTTTGCATTCTTCTGCTGACGCAGGCAACGGCCACGCTACCGACTTTCCCAAAATGGCGACTGCCACGGTCCACGCTGGAGGTGAGGCGGCCGCCATCTTCCCACCTAAACTAGACTTAATGCCGGCGCTAAGATGGGGAATTTCACTGCCGGTTTATCCAATCAATAAAATCCCCTATAAAAATGTAGCTTTTTTGATTTACTAATGAAAGGTCAGGGATATCTTTTACTGATTTTAATAAAGTACAATTTACAGTTTGTTATTTTGCTTTTTTAAACATATTGCTGGCATTCTTACAAACAGCTTTTTTAAAAGGTTTTTTTCCCCCCTAAATATTTTAGCACTAATAAATATAACACTGTCAGGCTATGAATCCTAATATCTTTGCATTAGAAGTTTTGCCAAACTCTCCTTTACAATTGCCGTAATGTAGTTCTATATTCTAATTAATAGCATAGGAGTGTTATGGGCGGTAATTTTTCAACTGCCGCTTGCCCCATTCATGCTGAAAATGGGTCGGTCGGCTGTTGAAAATTGAATAAAAAAGGTCCCACCTGAAGCCTGCCTGACTTGATTTTTGACCGAGCCTTTCACTGTCATCCGAAAGAGGTGGGAGCCTGATTAAAATATTTAAATTGGGATCCTACGCTGGTTGTACAACTCTGCTGCAATTTTCAAGTACCAACCGGTGGACCATGTGCTGTGCACCCTTCGCCTATTGGCACAAAGCGCTGAGCGGCCTAACCAGTAGACGTTAAAGGGACCGCTGGAGGTCACTCAGAAAACAGCCCAAAAGCATTTTCAGAATTATTTTTTATGCGGCTAGAAGTCTTTGCTGTTGTTTGCAGTCAGGTGTCTATTTGAAATGAGTTTGAGAGGCTTCAATCCAGAACACAGTGGCCATAGGACCAAAGGACAAAATCTCTTCTGCACTAACTGGTTATCTCATTCAGGGAGGCTATAGGATGGCTGGTATGAAAAATGGAGAAGGGTGCTCTTCAGACATTAGTGTTATGGAACCTTGTTGGAATAGGGTAAAGAAAGCTAAATTTGACGTGCTATATTTGACCAAAGCGTGCTTGATACAATACTGGGAGTCCAAAATGGAAAATGACACATCGAGGAACATAAAATTCATCAGTAAATAAGAAAATATTATGTTGAGCTGATAATGCTTGCATTTTGTCTTTAAATTTCTAAATATAATATTGACTTTTGTTAAAACATTTTTTACATATTAGGCTTTTGCTTTGGGAGTTCATTCTTTTCTAGCTCGGATATATAACTATTAAGGATCTTTAGAGCTAAGTTGGCTTTTTCAATTCTTTATTGGCCTCTCGTGGAAGGTCATAAATATTTAATTTTATAACTATGGTGACTTTTAAATTTGTTAAACATGATTCAGTTGTTTTCATTTGCAGGGCTATGGAGAAAGAACTAATTGGATAGCTCTTTCAAAGAGCCAGCACAGGCAAGATGGGCCGAATGGCATCCTTCTGTGCTGTATCATTCTATGATTCTATAAAGATGTTACAAATTTTGAGTCTGTACTTGATATTCTCTCAAGTTCAGTGTCGCCAGGCACTCCCATAAGAGTCTACATTTACTGCCCAATAACTAGCCATGCGATAGTGTGACTTGGGACCAGAAGAATAAGATCCCTCATTGTGTGCACTGATTATTGTGATCTTGCACTTTCCCCATATGCATTTCGTCTTTCCCAAGGTGGACTGATGAGACTTTTAGTGGGACAAAACCAACTGTAAAGGTTTATTTCATGAACTATATGACTGAACAGAATGTCATTAACACCGTGAGAATTTTTTCCTTCTAACATCAAAAATAATAAATAATGCAAACCTTGTCCTCAATATGGGCCTACCTTCACTTTACTAGTCTGTATCACTGAACTGAATGGTGCTCACTGAGAAACAACGTTCTCTGCCTCTCGAGAGAAGAAGCCAAAAGCTTAACTTCTGACTCCACCCTCAGCTCTCTGTGCTGAGGATTGGACTGCCAAACTGGTAATCAAGGCTACCACCTTAGATCAGAAATCTCCAGTCCTCCCAGAGTGAGAGCTACGGTAATTATATAACCTCTTTAGTTGGGTCTCCTGCTGCGCAAACTGCTCTGAAATGTGCCAATTAACTAATTAATGGATTAACCTAACCCATCCCTGACGAGATCAGTTAGTTTTATACCATGCCCAAATTTACCTCAATGGAAAGTAATACTGGGCAGGATGTAAAATCGGCATTTCAGCTGATCCCATGGGTTTTCTGCCCAGCGAGTTAGGTTAAAATTACCCCCATTGTCTCAAGTGAATTTTTTATGTGAGAAAAACAATTCTGAGGTGACTGGTATTACAGCTAATATGCCCTAAACAACATCTCAGATAGTTAGGTGATTCTGGAAGCTAACCATGTATGAACCAAATTTAATTGTATAGTAACATTGTAATATGTATTAACCCAAGAATCCGTTCTGGGCCAAATAGGTAAAAATCATGAAACGTGACATTGAGTTTGATTTTTCTCTGATTGACGGTTTTGGAAATGGTAGCTGTGTTTAAATTGGTTGTTTGTGCTGATTGTGCTGTTTGAGTGTGTTTAAGTACATATACAAGTGAAAGGCAGTTGAGTTATGAGATGCACGCTCTTTATCTGCCAACTACCTCCCAGCATCCGCCCGGCGATTGTGGCGCCCAGCCTCACGGACCTCGAGGCCCTGGCTGACGAAGCCGATAAGCTCCTGTCCGCCAGCTCCAACCACACCGTCACCCCCGACCTGGCCTCCGCAGCGTCGGCGCGCGCTCCACCCTCTATCGCGCGGCCACACAGCTCGGCCACGAGGCCCCCCAGGCCCCCACATCCCCCAAGCCCTCCGACCCAGGGCTACTGCTACTTCCATACCCGGTTCGGCGCACGGGCACGCCGCTGCAGCCATCCCTGCACGTTTCCAACCGCCCCCACACCGGCCTACACGATGGCCGTGGGGCAAGCAGGCGCGCTGCTGTACGTTACGGACAGCGCCTCCGGACGCCGTTTCCTATGCGACATGGGCGCGCAGCGCAGCATCATCGCCGCGTCCACCCTCGAGATCCAGCGAGGCGGCCGTGGCCCTGCGCTGGCTGCCGCCAACGGCACCGACATCCGGACGTACGGCACCCGCACCGTCACCATCGACCTTGCAGGCCGCCGCTACCACTGGCCGCTATCACCGCCAAGGTGCTCTCCCCGCTCCTCGGTGCGGATTTCCTGTGCGCCCACGGTCTGTTGGTCGACATGCCTCGGCGCCGCCTCGTGGACATCAACGCCATGTCACCTATCCCAGGCGCCATGGCCCCCCCCCAACCCGCCGAAATAGCGTGGCAGTGCCGCGCCCGCTCAACGGACGACTACTCAGCACTCCTGGCTGAGTTCCCAGCCCTCACCAACCCGACCTTCTCCGCGAAGGTTGCTAAGCACGGGGTAGAACACTTCATCCCCACCACAGGCCCACCGGTGTATGCCCACGCCCGCAGGCTGGACCCGGCCAAGCTGGAGATCGTGCAGGCCGAGTTCGCCACAATGGAACAGCTCGGCATCATCCGCCGCTCCAACAGCCCCTGGGCCTCCCCACTCCACATCGTCATCAAATCCGACGGGGGATGGCGCCCCTGCGGGGACTACCGGCGCCTAAACGACGCCACCACGCCGGATCGGTACCCCATACCGCACATTCAAGACTTCTCGGCTAGACTGGCCGGCCGCTCAGTCTTCTCCAAAGTCGACCTGGTGCGCAGTTACCATCAGGTGCCAGTCCACCCCACGGACGTTCCCAAGACGGCCATAATCACCCCTTTTGGGCTATTCGAGTTCCTACGAATGCCCTTCGGCCTCAAAAATGCGGCCCAGGCCTTCCAGCGGCTCATGGACTCGGTCCTCCGGGACCTGAAGTTCCTCTTTGTCTACCTGGATGACATCCTGGTAGCTAGTTCCTCCAAGCAGGAACACATCGAGCATCTCCGCACCCTGTTCCAGCGGCTCAGTGAGCACGGGCTCATCATCAGCCCAGCCAAGTGCCAATTCGGCCTCAGCAGGATCGAATTCCTCGGCCACCACATCACGCAGGACGGAGCCATTCCCCTGCCCGCCAAGGTGCAAGCCGTCCAGCAGTTCCCCCGGTCTACCACCATCAAAGGCCTCCAGGAGTCCTTGGGGATGATCAACTTTTACAACCGCTTCATTTCCGGAGCGGCCTCCCTCATGCGGCCCCTATACGAAGCCCTCCGGGGTAAGAAAGACAGAATGGCGATCGAGTGGTCGGTGGACATGTTGACCGCTTTCGACTCGGCCAACAAGGCGCTCGCCGACACCACCATGCTCGCTCACCCACAGCCCAACGCCAGGGTGGCCCTCACCATGGACGCCTCCGACCACGCGGTCGGCGCCGTGTACGAACAGTGGGTCGACGGGGCCTGGCAACCGCTGGCCTTTTTCAGCTGCCAACTGCGCCCCCCGGAGGCCAAATACAGCGCCTTTGACCGCGAGCTCCTCACACTGTACCTGGCAGTCCGCCATTTTAGATTTCTTCTGGAGGGCCGCCCCTTCACCGCGTTTGTCGACCACAAACCCCTGACATTCGCGATGGCGAAATCTGCGGACCCGTGGTCAGCCAGGCAACAACGCCAGCTCGCCGCGGTGTCCGAATTCACCACGGACATCCAGCACGTCTCCGGTCGAGACAACGTGGTGGCCGACTGCCTATCCCGCCCCGCCGTCCACGGCGCCCACCTGGCAGTGGACTATGCTCAACTGGCAGCGGAGCAACGCACCGACCCCGATCTGCTCTCCGCGCCCACAACCCTCCCAGGGCTGCGACTGACCGACGTCGCCTGCGGCCCGTCCGCCGTCACAGTCAAATGCGACACCTCCTTGGCGCAACCCCGCCCCGTAGTCCCGGCGTCCTGGCGAAAATGGGTGTTCGACATCGTCCACGGCCTCTCACACCCCGGCACCCGCGTGTCCATTAGACTGGTGGCCAACCGATTTGTCTGGCGTAGCCTGCGCAAAGATGTGCGCGTCTGGTCCAGATCCTGCATAGCTTGCCAGCGTGCCAAAATCCACCAGCATGTCAAAGCCCCACTCGAGGTGTTCACTGTGCCAGAAAGAAGGTTCGACCACGTCCACATCGACCTCGTCGGCCCCCTGCCGCCATCACAAGGTCACACGCACCTGCTGACAATTGTGGACCGTACCACCCGCTGGCCCGAGGCCATTCCACTGACGTCCACCACCACCGCCGACATCGCGAGGGTGTTCATCGGTACCTGGGTCGCTCGGTTCGGCGTCCCCTCCGACATGACGTCCGATAGAGGCCCGCAGTTCACCTCTGATCTGTGGGCCGCCATCGCCCGAAACCTCGGGGTGGCCGTTCACCGCACCACGGCTTACCACCCCCAAGCCAATGGACTTACATTAACGATTTAGACTTTGGAATCAAAAATACAATTTCTAAATTTGCGGATGATACCAAATTGGGGGGATAATCAATACTGAGGAGGACTGCAACAAATTACAGGAGGACATTAATGAACTGCAGAGTGGGCAAATAATTGACAAATGAAGTTCAACACAGACAAATGTGAGGTATTACATTTTGGTAGGAAGAATAGGGAGGTCACTTATCACTTGGAGGGTGCGAGTCTAGGTGGGGTAGAGGAACAAAGGGATCTCGGAGTGCAAATACACAAATCACTAAAATTTGTGACAGAGGTTAGCAAGGCCATTAAAAATGTACACCAAGCACTAGGGTTTATTTCTAGAGGGATAGAATTGAAAAGTAGGGAAGTTATGCTAAACCTGTATCGAACCTTGGTTAGACCACACTTGGAGTACTGTGTGCAGTTCTGCTCGCCATATTATAAAAAGGATATAGAGGCACTGGAGAGGGCATAGAGAAGATTTACAAGATGATACCAGAAATGTGAGGGTATACATATCAGGAAAGGATGAACAGGCTGGGTCTCTTTTCTCTTGAAAACAGAAGGCTGAGGGGTGAACTAATAGAGGTCTATAAAATTATGAAAGGTTTTGAGTGGATACAGAGAGAATGTTTCCACTTGTGGGGAAGAACATAACTTGAGGCCATCAATATAAGATAGTGACCAAGAAAGCCAATAGGGAATTCAGAAGAAATTTCTTTACCCAAAGAGTGGTGAGAATGTAGAAATCGTTACCATAGGGAGTGGTTGAAGCGAATAGTATAGATGCATTTAAGGGGAGGCTGGACAAACAGGGAGAAGGGAATAAAGGGTTATGCTGATAGATTTAGATGAAGAAAGATGGAAGGAGGCTCTAGTGGAGCATAAACACCGGCATTGACTGATTAGGCCAAATGGCCTGTTTCTGTATTGTATATCCTATGTAATACTATGTTATCCTATGGCTGATCTGTATATCAACTTCATTTACTCGCCTTTGATCTATATCCCTTGATACCCTTACCGAACAAAAAAATCTATCGCTCTCAGTCTTGAAAATTTCAATTGACCCAGCATCCACAGCCTTTTGGGGCGAGAGCTCTAGATTTCCACTATCCGTGTATGAAAAGCCACTTCCTGATTTCACTCCTAAATGGCCTAGTTCTAATTTTATGATTGTGCCTTCTTGGTCTGGATTCCCTCATCAGAGAAAATAGTTTATCTGTATCTACCCTCTCAAATCCTTTTATCATTTTAAACACTTTGGGCTAGAAATTCATTACAGCCAAGGAATAGGCAGTGTTTAGATTAAAAATGGTTAAGTGGCACCAGTTGAAAATCATCTAGACCAAACGCAAAATTTGTCCTCACTCCTCATTAAAATTATTGCAGTCATGATTCTAGTCTAAAAACCGAAGTTCATTGACATTACACTGAAAAGATGGAACAGTATTGGATGTAAATGCAAGTAATGATTGCCACAGGCTTTTTTCACTACTTAAAGGGGACGTCCATAGATGCTGCAGCACCTCATTCTTAGCATTGTTGGGTGTGCAGCTGCCTCAACAACCATAAGAAGAAGAACAAAGAGAAGGAAAACTTATTTACAAATGCTGATGGCAGATCGCCACCCCAGGGAGAGAGCCCGGAGGTTTTCCGAGGAAACTTTGGAGGCATTGGTTTTAGCGGTGGCGAAAAGGCGGGCAAGTCCTGTACCAACTCACAGGAGGCCCTCGCCACAAGTCTGCTGGACTATGTGGAGGGAGGTGGCACACCATGTCACGGGCAGCACTGTGGTCCCCAGGTCCTACACCCAGTGCAGGAGGAAGTGTAACGAGCTCACCCGGGTGGTCAGGGTGAGTGAAGGCTTCAACAAATGCTACATCTGTACCACAAGCTTCACACACTCACATGCTCAATGTACCACACCCCCAGCACTCACCCACCAACAACCTCTACCTAGCAATACTTATACCCACATCTCACACCTTGCACAATGACAGCTATTCAACTATGGCAGGCACAAGGGTCATTAGTTATTATAATTCATGTGATGTGTGTGATATGTTTATAGATACATTTATTAATGGTGTTTGGAATATTTTGTGGTCTCTCTCACTTCACCTTCGTGTCCAGGAGGACGCTGTGATGTGGTGTGAGACAGGGATGGTATGATGGGGATGTGTTGAGCAATGGGAATCTGGGGCTTCATTCATTCGAATCACAGTCTGATGAGCCGGTTATGGACAGACTGTCTGGAAGGTTGATTGTCTCGCTGCCTCCTCCCTCCTTCCTGTTCCTCCTCCTCCTCCTCTGCCTCCTCCTCCTTCTGAGGTGGTCCCGCAATCCCTGGCCAAGTTGTGGAGCATGCAGCAGGCCACCATGAAATGGGACACCCACTCTGATGAGTACTGGAGGGTTCCTCCCACGTGGTCAAGGCAGTGGAACCATTGCTTCAAAAAGCCGACAGTCTGCTCGATGATGTTCCTTGTGGCATCATGGCTCTCATTATATGAGTGCTGGGCAGGAGTGTTGGGGTTGCAGAGGGGAGTCATACGCCAGGTGGAGAGCAGATAGCCCTTGTCTCCGAGCAGCCATCCTTGAGCTTGATGTGATGGCTGGAAGAGTGCTGGCACACCGGTCTGGCACAGGATGAAGACAACGTGGCTGCTGCCAGGATAGCGGGCATTGACATTGAGGATTCGCTGTTTGTGGGTGCACACTAACTGCACATTAAGTGAGTGAGTGACTTTTAGCAAGTGTTGTACTTTGAAACCTTTCAAAAATAATGAGTGAACTTTGTACTTGTCAGAACACTACCTGATACCAAAGAACTTTGAAATGACTAAAGAAAATTGTTGCAGTAGCAGGAAGCAGCACACAACCACTCAAACTGCAAAACCCTGACAGGTACGAGTGATTGGTGAGGATCCCTTTAAATAGCATCACTGGAGCCGACTTCCTGCTGCTGCTCACCACCTGAAGCTGCCATTGTTAACTCCAGCCAGTAAGTCCATTGGCTATAAGGAAGTTGGGAAATTGGGCGTCCAGTGAGCGTTGCACGCTCACTGATGTCATGATCGCCATGATGGCAAGGTCCCTGGTGAGCGAGTTTACCAGCAGCGATACCAGTAAGACCGATACGGCATGCGGCGCTGGAACCGGCATCAGCTGTTATTACAGCTGTCAATGCCATTTTAGCACCATCTTGTGGCACTAACATGTGGTGCAAACCACATGAATTTTTCCCCGCTTTGAATAGATCACCCTTCAATCTTCTAAACTCAAAGGAATGCAAACCAAATTTATGTAAGCTGTCCCCATAATTTAACCCATTAAGACCTGGTATAATTCTGGCAATGAAGCCAAAGCATTGGAAATTGCATTTTTATATGGCACATTGTTTTTGTTTCATTATTTCCTTTTGAACATAATACCCAGTGATGAACATTTTACCATCTTTGCTATTTTAGTAATGCTGATTTATTAGACAGGTAAAGACTTGGATCTGATTTTATTCCCATATGTCACTGCTAAATAGGACCAAAGCCATGATTAGTTGCTAATGCTATTTAATAATGTGCTAAATTAGCACTTAACTTAATTTCCTTTCACACTTGTGGCTCAGGATTTCTGGGCTGCCCACTGTAGAGGGGCTGGAGAGATTGATATCTGCTTTACTAGGACACCTCATCTACTGACAAATATATAGTTAAATGAAAATCTGTACACCCTCTGACCTGTGCAACTGATAACACTGCTACTCTTCTAATGTATGTAAAGTCTGTGGGTTGTATAGCGAAGTAATACACAGACTACAAGAGTAACTTAAACAGGACTTTACTATTCAAAGGTCAGGGCGAATCTGCCCAATAAATTCTGCCACAGCACTTATATACCGGTGTGGTCACCGTCGGTATTACAGTATACAGCAGCCAGGATAAAGTAGTGCCACACCTAAAATAGTTCTCTTAAAGGTGGACGGTTACATACAATAGTTCTCTTAAAGGTAGAACAGTTACATACACTACAATGTACACATTTGAAAAATGAACAAGTATTTGCCCATAGAGCCCTGTCCTATATACAACCCTGACCCAATGGGGCAGTGGTTATAAATGGTCTTAATTATGTTTTCATTATTTTCTGGTTTTACTCACTTGTTAAATTATACACTTATTTTTAAAAAATTCATAGCTCCTGAAAAAAAAGTAAATACTTAAATTTATATAGCGTTAAAACATCGCCAAGAGCTTCATGTAATGTGTTATTTTTTGGTGGTGCATATTATGTCGGCAAACATGGCTGGTCAGCAACAGTAATATCCCATCGAAAAGCAGTAAAATTAATGATCAGCTCAGATGTTATATTTGGTGGTTTTGGTCAGGGAAGATTGTTATTGGATAGGACATCAGAAGGACTCCCTGCTCTTCTTTGAATAGTGTCATGGGATCGTTAATATCCACATGAATAAGTACATGAGACCATAATTTAATATCTTATCTGAAACATTTTTTTACTTAGCTGTTTGTTTGCTTCTGATAAATTGAGTTAAACAGACATTTATGGCCATGATAATTTAAAGAATTTTTTGATTAATCCAGACTAATCTGACCAGCTGCCTGGCCAGAGGTATCTTTAGAAGACGCAAGAGATTGCATAGTCTTTGTGGAGCTTTTTAATTTTTTAATAAGGAGGTCATCTGTCGTACCTGGACTAATCAAGTTATGATGGTAATATTGGTTTTACCAACTATCTGGTGTTCTTTCCTCCTGGGATGAGGGCTCTCTAGCGCTTTAGTGAGTAGAATTGTAATTGTGAGAAAATTCCTTCCTAAATGCATTATTGCTCATGATCATGAGGTGTGCCAATGACTGCAATCATGCCTTCGCAGTCACCCACTGCATCTTCAGAGCTCCTCATAATCACATAGACCTCTCCTTCCTTTCCACACCAAAATCTGACAATTGACTAATTGAGAGAAATCTTTGTAGCCAAGGGAACCAAGGGATTACCAAAGACCTCTTTCTAGGTTTATTATTTCAATATATTAGAAATCTTAATGGACTTGATCCCATGCTCCTTCTATGCATCAATGGGTAGATCGAGAGCCAAATAAAGTCACATTCATCCATATCAAACCAATGGCCTGGTAATTCAGATCATAGTTACCAAATAGATGCTAACTTCTGTAAATCTATTGAAGTCCAGGCATGATATCTCAGCGCTCTAGGGTGATGAGAAATATGGGCTTACATTTCTCATCCACATGAAGGTGGTATATTTGTAAATTGCTCAGGAAATAACTCCAAAATACTAGTATTCATCAGGAACATTGCCATACCCAGATACATGTTTCATTTTTAAAGCATGATTTCTGTAAATTGAGGATGTCAATCAGCTTCTTGTAAAACTTTGTCTACAGTCCACTTAACCATATATTCCAAACTTGGTTTAAATAAGAAAAACATGAGAGCCTTCACAAAAACCTATGCAGAAGCGATCAGACTTTTAAAAACACGCTGCTGCTTCTGGATGGAGAGAAGCCATTAGTTGAATGCACAGCATCAAATATTTAAACAACATTGGGGGCAATTTGTGCTGGGACCATGATTTTGTTTTTAAGTGTCACAATTGGCTCAAAAATTCTGTATAAAAGTACTAAGTGACAAGTGGCTTGGCTCAGTGGGATTTTATGTTTGCAACCAAATAAAGTTCAGATTAGGATTGCATTATCTGGAGTTCACTGTGCAGTGTTCATTTCTTGTTATCTGTAGATACTTCTGCTGGGTACATTTTAACATTTTCTGCTGCTATTGCTTTTATGAAATTGAGAGTTCAGACATTAATTCAAGGATTATGTTCTGTCTCAGTTCATTGAACTTCTAGTTGTTAGTGCTGTACTGCTGAACTTCAGTACAGTCTCCCTACCTTCTAGGGTGCCAGCCAGAAGGAAATGAGCTTGTATTACTGCTGACAGACACAGCCCTAAAACTGAAAATTTATTGAAACAGAGAGAATCCTTCAATTAAATTGAAGGGGTGGAATTTCCTGTGGGGTTGTAATTGGGAAGTTACACCCGAAATTACGATAATTTGTGTGCCCAGTTTGCCAATATCAATTTACTCTTAAATTTCCTACATACCCCGGAACGTAAAATTCACCGTAAAAAAGCAGAGATCAGCGTAAACAATCGGGGGCCCAAGGAAAGTGCCAAACTCACCATATATTCCTTCTTTAAGTATGAAAATTAAAGTTTCAAGCCATTTAATCATCAGTCATGCACATTAGGCATAGCGGGCTAGATTTTCAGTATAGGCAGTTTTGGGGCGCTAACCTTAGCGCCCGCCCGAAGTTAGCGCCCGCCCCAAAGTAGCGCCCCGTTGCCGGGAATTCAGTGGCTTCGCCCTAAGAGGTTGGTGGAGCGCTAAAAGAGGCGTTCCACTACTCTCTTTAGGCGCTAAGCCGGCGGTCCAGAGGGATAGCGCCCAGGCGGGGCGCAGCACGGGTGCGGTCATTTTTGCACTGACAGCAGACCCCGTGGTGCCGACCAGCTCTTAAAGGGGGAAGGGACGAATTGGTCTGCTGCCACGCCCTGCACACTGCAGCCTTGCAAAGAGGCCTCAACACTACTGCTCAGCCCCAGGGAGTCATGGCAACGCCAGAGAAGGCCCGTCAGCGTGCCCTGCGCTTCTCAGAGGGTGATCTGGACATCATGGTCACAGCTCTGGAGGTGAGGCGCAAGATCTTGTTTCCAGACAGTGGGAGGAATCCAACCCACCACGACTACACCAAAGCCTGGAAGCAGATCGCCCAGAGGGTGACGTTCACCGGCGAGGCCCCCAGGACCCACACACAATGCCGTAAGAAATACAACGATCTGACCAGGATTGTGAGGGTGAGTAGCCTTTCCAGTCTCCTCCTCATTCTTGCATGTACACCTGACATGATGGGCAAAGGGACCTGAAAGTCCTTTTGGCCAGCCCTCAGCCAGCAGCATTGGGACAGTCATGAGCATCAAATGGCCATTCGGCACTCTACACTTTGGCCAAGCTATTCCACCATGGGAGGCAGTGGACAGTACATCAGGGCTTCACTCTGTCCAAGCTATTCCACCATGGGAGGCAGTGGACAGTACATCAGAGCTTCACTCTGTCCAAGCTATTCCACCATGGGAGGCAGTGCACACTACATCAGGGCTTCACTGCGCACTTACAGCCCGTCCTTTCTCTTGCAGGCTAAAGTAGCGTTTAATCGCCAGGCCCGTGCCAGGGGTGGCCGCGCCAAGCTGCAGAAGCTCACTCAGCTGGAGGAGCGCGTGTGTGTGCTCATGGGAGCACGTGTGATTGTCCCCACAGCGTGCGGTGTATCCGACCCTCCACTGCCCGGCAATGGTAAGGACCTCGCCTTTTGGCCCTCTCGCGTCGCACTGGCCCATCCGAGCTACCTCCTTTGCCACTGTCCCAACAATGCGCTGAATCCCACCAGTCCTAACTCCCTCGCTGACGCCGTCTCCTCACTCTGAAGCTACTCTTGTGCATTCCTGCTTTCAGCTGGTGACGACCAGGACCCTGAGGCTGCCAGTGACAGCACCTCCAACCAGGAGGAGGAGGAGGAGCAAGCCGGACCTTCGGGGGAACAGTCACGTCCCGCAGGAGAGGAGGAAATGCTCGACACCTCCTCACTGGACGAGTGCCTGGAGGAACTGTCGCAGGGCAATGCAGCTTCTGGGACCAGTGGCGTCCAGCCACCCAGCAGCCGTGCGCGTGGCCCGCGGCCTTCCCCCCAAAGGGGGGAAGGATCAGAGGGGAGTGCTGCTGCTCGGCACACTCGCCGTCACCAACGCGGCAAGGGTCCCCTAGTTCGGCCCCCTCCTCCCCAGCGGGAGAGTCGCGACTCCAGTCCGGACACCTTCACTTCGGAGGAGGTGCGGAAGCTCGATCAGATGGCCGACGACTCGGACCGGCGCCACACGGAGCTCATGAGCGTGGTGGGGCGCATGCCTGAGGCCATCGAGTCGCTGGCGACCAGTGTGCGCGAGTTCGGGGCAGCAACTGCCGCGACTGGCCGCATGCTAACTGATGCCGTCAAGACCCTGGCGGATGTGATGCGCGCGCACACCAGGACCACAGGGCCACTCACTGCTGCCACACGCGCTGTCTCAGGCAGGCATCGCCAGGGCAGGCGCCGCGCTGGACCATCCCAGCAAGCCGGCCGTCGGCTGATTGCTGCGGATCCTGCAGTGCGGGCCCGGCCGAGTGCCACCGCGCCACAGCACCATCCAGCGCATCCCAGACGCCTGCTGGCCCACATTGCGCCATCCGTCGCCGCCATTCCCCCTCTGGGCCGTCAAGGGCAAGCGGCTGCAGCTGATGGTGGCCAGGCTCAGGTGCGCCACTCAGGAGACGGCCCCTCGAGGCCCAAACGCCGTGTAGGCCGCCCCCCAGCGGCATCTGGCGGAAGGGCATCTGAGCCTCAGGCGCCTTCCCCCAGCCTCGCAGCAGCCACTGGGCAGAGCTTGCGAAGGAGCAGCAGGCAGGGCAGGGGAGGCAAAATGCTGGCCAAGGTCTCGCCCTCGCGGGCCACTCAGTAGAGGGTGTGGCCAGCTTTCCTTTAATATGGCAGTGGCCATCTTTATTTTGCCCATGGTTGTGCTTTTGGAGGGCTTTTTTTTTGCGTTAGGCCGACGTTGAGGCCCGGTTTCAATAAAGGTGGAGTGGCTCCTCCCCAGTTTGTGGGAGTGAGTCGTTTGTTGGGCTTTTTGTGTGGCCCGTTTATTGTTTTTGGGGATTCATCTGGGAAGGGCTTTTCATTTTTGTTTAATAAAAAATTATCTTTATTCATGCAGTCTCCATGGTTGTTCTTCTTAGTGTTTGTTGGCTTCGCCGGCTGAGGGCTTGCGGAGCGGCTGCATTCATCTTCCCTCATGGCCCCTGGCCATTCCCTGACAGGGGGCTTAGAAGTACCGTGTAATAAGGTGGCGTCGTGCGGCCCTTGGCCCTGGTCGCTCCCTCCTGGGAACGTACTCCTGCTCCTCCTCCTCCTCCTCCTCCTCCTCCTCATGCTCCTCCTGCTCCTCCTCCTGAGGTGCTGGTCCAACGTCAGGTGGCAGTGCCTGAGTCCTGCGGATAGCCAGGTTGTGTAGCATGCAGCAAACCACCACAAATTGGGAGACCCGGTCCGGCGAATACTGGAGAGCTCCTCCGGAGCGATCAAGGCAGCGGAACCGCTGCTTGAGGACCCCAATAGTTAGCTCGATGATGTTGCGGGTGGTTTGATGGCTCTCGTTGTAGGCCTCTTCAGCAGCAGTCCTGGGCGCGCGGAGCGGGGTCATGAGCCAGGTGCACAAAGGATAGCCTTTGTCCCCGAGTAGCCATCCTCTTGGGGGAGGCTGTGCCTGGAACATGTTATGCACAGTACTCTGCCGCAGGATAAAGGCATCGTGGCTGCTGCCTGGGAAGCTGGCATTGACTGCCATGATGCGCTGCTTGTGGTCACAGACCAGCTGCACATTCAGAGAATGGTAGCCCTTCCTGTTGCGATACTGCTCGCCATGCTCCAGAGGGGCCCGCAAAGCCACATGCGTACAGTCAATGGCGCCCTGCACCAAGGGGAATTCCCCGAGTCTGGAAAATCCCAATGCGCACTGATGCTGGCTCTCCAGGGCCATGGGGAAGGAGATGAATTGGCTTCTCCTTCTGAACAGTGCTTCGGTCACCTGGCGGATGCAGCGATGCGCGCCGTACTGGGAGATGTTTGCTATGTCCCCAGCAGCGTATTGGAAGGAGCCGGTGGCATAGAAGTTCAATGCCACTGTCACCTTCACTTCCACCGACAGAGACGTCCTGCACCTGAGCTTTGGCCGCAGATCTCGGCGAAGCAGGTGGCAGATCTCT
Source organism: Somniosus microcephalus (assembly GCF_052327205.1). Taxonomy (NCBI): domain Eukaryota; kingdom Metazoa; phylum Chordata; class Chondrichthyes; order Squaliformes; family Somniosidae; genus Somniosus; species Somniosus microcephalus. The sequence goes on from NC_140991.1 coordinate 109,663,238, forward strand.
GCAATCACCCCCTTCCGGAATCGGAGCCTTTTAACACATCGCGCGGCACTCATGTTTAGGTAGGAGCGCTGCTGGCGGTATAGCCTGACTGGGTAAGGCCTACGTGGCCGACGCCTGTAGCCCCCTCTGCCTCTAGCCAGGGCTGCCCCTCTCACAATGCGTCTGCGAGCCCTACGGACATGGAGCTGCAGCTCCGCGTTGGCACCCCATGCAACCCCCATCAAATCCTGGCAAACACTCTAATTTCCAAATGGCCACTTGCAGCGCTGTTGCCTGAGTCCAAAAATACCTGGCTCTTGCTGCTTGAAACCAGTTAGCTATCCTCCTTGTTGTGTCTCCAGAAATGCGTTGCACAAGACTGTTTTCTGAAATAATGGATGGCCTTTATACTGGAGAGGACGGTCCCTTTAATTAGCGCCCCCCGGGGCCCGCGCTGGTTGTGTTGCGTTCCTTTTTCCAAACGCTCCGGCCGCCCGCCGCACAATGGGGCGGTCCGACTGAAGTTTGCAATCGGGGCGGCCAAAGGGCGTTGCACGAGGATGTGACGTCATTTTCTGCGCGCGCATCCGGGCGGGCGCTAAACTTTGCGCCGGCGCTAACGGGCAACTTAATTTGGGGCGGGGCGCAAACTGCGCTGCGCCCGGGCGCTACACGCATAGCGCCCGGAAATCACTTCTCTTAAGGCGCTAACTGCTGGCGCAAGCAACTGAAAATCTAGCCCAGCATCTTTAAGAACCTGATATCGTGGAAGCTTTTCAATTTTTAATGTGACTCATACTGAAGCCATAAAAAGAAACAGAAAATACAGTGCAGGTCTCAGTGAGGATAAATTTAAAAAAATCGCTTAGAAAAATCACAATGTAACACTAGAAAAATGACCTTGTTTCCTGCTGCACCTAAAATTCTGGGCAGAATTTTACATCCGTTTTGAACCAGCATAATTACAGGAAATTCGTGTCTATGGCTCTTTAGCTGGGGGCGGGGTCATTATAATGAGTAGCGAGGCATTCGCTGCAAGGATCGATAGACGGGTGTAAAAAAATTGAGGCAATTTGGGCTTAACATAATTACGTGCATAACACAATTGTGCCTGAGTTTGCTCAATCTTTTATGCCAGGTATTTGCTTTGCGCCCCGAATATGCGTGTCTCTGGTCGCAAATGCACAGGAAATTCCACCCCATTGTATTTATTTTTGTTTTGTTGTTTTCAAATTACACTCTAATAAGATCTGATGAAACCTTGCTTCTTTACGGTTTGAAATAGACTAAAGCAACAATTGTTATGCCACTCAAAGTCTGCTTAACAATACATTGGATAAAAAAATATAATTATTAGTGATGCTGTGTTTCTGTGCTTCGTTGCCAGAAATAAAGCCACCTGCCCTTGAAAGTGTTCAAAAGGTACGTGTCCAGCTTGTGTGGAATTTCTTAATATCACCATAGTTTCCTTCAAGCTAGGAATGGCTAAGAACTGTTGGGCTTGTGAAGTTTCCTGTTGTTTTAAACTATAGTTCTGCCAGCTGCTCTTTCCCACTAGGAGCCAGAAATGTACAACTTTTCACACCATTATTTTAAATAAGAAAATCAGACACAAATAAACACATTGACACATAAACCTGGTACACTCTTTGTGGGCTCAGATTCATTTTTCTTCCTGTAATTCTTTTAAATTCACGTTTGAAAACAACATAGCAGGTACAGAAATAACAACAGAAAATGCTGGAAAAACTCAGCAGGTCAGGCAACATCCGTGGAGAGAAATTTGAGTTGACGTTTCGGGTCGAACCCTTCTTCAAGAGTTTTGAAGAAGGGTTCGACCCGAAACGTCAACTCAAATTTCTCTCCACGGATGTTACCTGACCTGCTGAGTTTTTCCAGCATTTTCTGTTGTTATTTCGGATTTCCAACATCTGCAGTATTTTGCTATCGTAGCAGGTACAGAAGTTAAGTTTGAATGCTATATTGCCCTTTTTAACATTGCTGTTATTTTCTTGTCCTCTCTGTAGGTTTTCCTGAGCCCACAAACATTTTGTGAAGGGAAAGATTTACAACAATTCCATTCTGGTCTCTGTCTGAATTGCTATTGCGCTAGATGCCAAGGCTTGAGGTGGCACTTTGGGTTACACTGGTGACTAGCTCCAAGATGCAAGTAAAATTGGATTAGAAGTGAGTTTAAAATGAGCCTCAGAATCTTTCACTCTACTTTATTAACACTAGTGCTAAGACGTCCGGATTTCAAAGTAAGAAACCAAAAATAAATGTGAGCTATCTAACCAATATTCCATATACACATGTGTGGTAGTATCAAACTCAAATGCTTGTCACAGTGAATTGTCATTTCTCTAACTGTACTCTCCGCTTTCAACTAAATGAAAATTCTTAACGGGAAATGGAAAAAGAATGATACACATATGTGAGGTGAAACTTCATAGCTGTTGGTAGCAACTGGATTTTTGCAGCTGCATAAGATTTTATTAGAATAAAGAGTATGGGGGAAAAATTCAGTATCACCCCGTTTGGGGCGCGATTATCGGCTGTGCGCTAATTATCGCCTCCAACTGTAAACTTGGCTTTTATCGCCCCTGGAGTTGATTGGAGCGCTAAATCAGGCGCTACACACCTCTCTTAAAGTGCAAAGGCCGAGGAGCGAGGCGCTACCTTAGAGCGCTGGCGAAGCTCATGTGATGTCAGTCAGCAATGGAACACAGACACAATGGTGCCGGCCAGTTCTTAAAGGGGAGGGTTGATCTTGCTCTCCATCCACATCCTGCTCATTGCAGCCTTGAATCTCGGCCTGGAGAGACCTGTACATCAAATCTGCTGGAAAGAACAATGGCGAGACCCAGGGAAAGATCACAGAGTGCAGCCCCCACAGTCTCTTCTAAATTGATACAAGAGCAAATCAAAATGAACCTGTAAAGTGCTGCTCAGTACCCAAAACTCCTTCACACAGCATTAAAGCTCACCAGAAATCTCTCTCTCTCTCTTTCAGAATGCGTGATGCAAAAATGTCACCAACAAAAAAAGGCAGGAAGCGGTTGCCTTTAAATAGCGCTCCCCCAGTCCCTTCCTGACTGCAAAACGCTCCCCTCAACCTGTCGTTGCTAGCGGCAGGCGGTAAGGCAGGGGGTGCCACTCAATATCCGGTCCGGGGCACTAACGGGGCATTGCGCACTCGACTGACGTCATGATCTGCCGGCGCAGGAGATCGTGGCGGTAATGTTTAGCACTGCCGCAAAATGTCTAGTTAATTTCGTGAGCAGCGCAAACATCGCCGCGCACGAGCGCTAGTTGCTTTGCGCCCATTAGTGCCCTCTTAAGGCGCTAACGGGAGGCGCAAGCCAACTGAATTTTTCCCCCTATGGGTGAGAAATTCATTATAGCCCAGGAATGGCGGTATCTTTAGAATTTTGGGCCTAGAAATTCGGTGGGCTGCGCCACCAGTTAGCGCCTAAAGAGGGTACTCAGTGGCTTTAGCGCCACTGGCCACGCCTCCCACGATATTTAGCTGGGGCGCTAATGGCGGCGTTAGCCTGTTGTGCTGCGCCGCCACCGATGATGTCATCGGTGTGCGCAGCGCCCCGCTACCGCCCTGATCTCGATATTCGGTAGCGCCCGCCTCTGCAGCGCCGTTCGCAAATCGCGCCCGGTTCACGGGGCCTACCTGTGGCGGCAGTGGCACAAATTAAGGTGGAGGTGCGGGGTGGCCGTTTTTTTTGGCGGCCGCCTGCCAGCACCTCCGTCCCCGGCCTCCTGATCTCCCCCGCGGCAGTGCCGGCTGTTTTCCGAGAGCCCGGCACTTCTCCTCGGTGCCGGGCTCTTTTGCCGACACTCGCGATCTCCGATCGCGCTGGTGCAGGCCCCTCCCCTTTAGGAATGGGAGGAAGGCCTGCAGTACCGCAGCGCGCCGTGCCGCAGCGTGTGGTGCTGCGGCACGTTGCGCTGCGATATTCAGTTTCAGTGCCCTAAGAGGGATGCGGAGCGCCTCGAGCCTCGCCCCGTGTCCCTCTTGGGGCGTTCAAGCTGAATTTCCGGCGGTCGCAACTGCACCGATCACTGCGCTAATTCCGGCGCCCAGGCGAGCTTGGCGCCCCGTTTGCGGTTCCACCGAATTTCTCCCCCTTTGAAAATTAGCGTCAGGCGCTAATGCTTTAGATGGCATGCAAAATTCATTCTCACTGCTCAAAGAAATGATTGGGGTGCTAAATCAAGTCTTAAAGGCCTAGCTCAGTGGTGTTACACTCAAAGGGTGGACCAATATCGGGTGCAGTCTAATCACAACTCATGATTGCCACAGGCTTTTCCCAGTACTTAAAGGGGAGGTTCATTGATACTGCAGCACCTCATTCTCAGCATTGCTGGCTGTGCAGCTGCCTCAGCAAGGAGAAACACAACAAGGAGAAGGAGTCAGAGGACTGAAGCAGGTGTGCTCAAGGCAGATCCACCTCAGTCGGGTAGTCAGGGTGATTGAATGCTTCAACTAATGCTACATCTGTACCACAAGCTTCACACATTGCCCAAAGCACCACACCCCCAGCGCTCACCCACCAACAATCTCTACCTAGCAACAGTCATACCCACATCTCATGCCTTGCACACAATGACAGCTATTCAACTGTGGCAGGCACAAAGGTCATTAGTTATTAGAATTCATGTGTTGTGTGTGATATGTTTATATATACATTTATTAATGGAGTTTGCAATATTTTGTGGTCTCTCTCATTTCACCTTTGCACCCAGGAGGATGCTGTGATATGGCATGACACAGGAATGGTATGATGGGCATATGGTGAGGAAAAGGGATCTGGGGTTTAAGTCATCCTGGTGAGAGCCCTGATGTCCCTCCTCATCCCTCTGCGCACATGTTCCCGTATTTCTGGCTGCCTTCGCTCACTCCACCATAGATCCTGCAGGGTGAGGTGGCACCAGTACAGCCCCCATTAAAGTTGCCAAGTGTAGCTGTTTGATTCTTTTAACAATAAATGTAGCCACTTTGCACTTGCCAGAACACTGCTGATAAAAAAGAACCTTGAAATTACTCATACAAAGTAATCCTCTGGCTGAAACTGACAAGAAACCATTGAAACTAACCTGCCCTGACAGCTGCAAGTGATTAATGCTGATGTCTTTAAATAACATCGCTGGAGCCGGCATCCTGCAGCTGTGCGCCTCCTCTCTCTGTCGCTGTCTGGTCGAGGTGCAAAGGTAGGTGATGAAAATCAATTTTGCAGATCGGGCAGCTGGTCACGATCACGATCTGCCTGGCGTTGAAGTCTCTGGTGGTACCTCGTTCCAGCGGCCCAACGGGAGGACCGGATTTGCCGTTTGGCACTGGATTTGCCTCACCCTGTTGCTACTGCATCAATGCCTCATTAGCGCCAGTTGCTGGTGCTAATGGGAGGTGCTAACCACTGAATTTATCAGTTAGAAGGGTGTGTCGAACGAAGGCTGCAGTTATACAGCTACTGATGTCTATAAAGCATGATGTACAGCTGAGAGTCCTGAGTTACAACTGAACTTAATAGCAAAGGAGCTCTGTGCGTGTATTCTTGTACATGTCCACAGAGCTCCACTAATTTTAATATTATGGGAGAGCTGATTAGACTGTCAGCTTGCTCCTAACATTATAATCATTAAAAAATAAGTTAAAACATTTGCAAGGTGGTCTACTGGAGCACTTTACAAATGCAGCTTTGTATCAGGCTGGAATTACACTGCACCAGGTGTAAAGTACAAGGCTAGAAATGGTTTCACATCTCTTGCTTTAGTGTGGCCTACTCCTGCTCTTATTTTTCTATGTTTCTATATGCTTGGTAGTCATATCTGCCCTCTTGAGCATCCCTGATTATAATCGCTCAACCATTGGTGGCCGTGCCTTCTGTTGCCTAGGACATAAGCTCTGGAATTCCCTGCCAAAATCTCTCCGCCTCTCTACCTCTCTTTCCTCCTTTAAGACACTCCTTAAAGCCTACCTCTTTGACCAAGCTTTTAGTCATCTGCCCTAATTTCTCCTTATGTGACTTGGTGTCAAATCTTTTGCCTTATAATACTCCTGTGATGCACTTTGGGACATTTTGCTATTTTAAAGGTGCTATATAAATACAAGCTGTTGTTGTTGTTGCCTGATTCTTGAGCTAGTTTCACATCAATGTTTGCCTGAAATTGCTTTGCACTGACACAAAAGTGGCATTTTTAACTGCAGTAAAAGACTGCCAGAATTCATTCTTATGAACAAACTGCCAAGACTCAATACTACTGTAGGCTGACCCTACGTCCTCGGATTAGGTACTTGGCCCAGAACTTCGGGTCCCCATGGGTGAGTACGCACGGGGTACTCACCCGTAGGCCCAATGGAAGTGCCGGTTTCCTGCATGCACTGCGCATGCGCGGGAAACCGGCACCTCCATTCCCCTGAAAGAAGGGGTTCAGAGTTCGAACGCGTGTGCAGGAGAGGCTGCACGTGCGCATCGAACTTGCTTTTTTTCTTGCAGGTTTTCCCGGGAGGGTAAGTCTCCAGAATTTACACATTTAAAAAGCAGTCGTAAGGCCTGCTTTTTACAAGGTAAGTGGTGAATTAATTAAAATTAAAACATTTTTTCCACAGGTTTATTATTTTTAAATACTTTAAAGAAAGGTACGTTTATTTTTAGCCCCGTTAGAAAATAAAACTATTTTTTTTGAAAAATTTAAATTATTGTTTAAAATAGTTATTTCATGTAATTTATAGTTTATTTAAAAAATGTGATGGTTTTTTAAAATATGTATTTGAAGATTTAGTGATGTTTTGGGGCTCGTAGTATTTCTAAGTTTGACAGCACTTCCTGTCAAACTTATGAATGAAGCACTCCCTGCTCCGATTGGCTCCCCATAGCCCACGTGATCCCAGGGGACGCATCGAACTAACTGCGCCCCTGGGATACACAAGCACTGCGCGCCGGCAGTTGGAGCAGGCCCAGGATCGGAATTCCACGGGGGCCCACAGCTCAACGGCCGGCGTGTAAGGTAAGTGCAGGTCGGAGGCTTACACCCGTGGGAAGCCCCCGACCCGAATTTCTGGGCCACTGTGTCTCCGAGCAAACCATGTCCGGGGTAAAACCCGTCCCTGTACAGAGTCTTTGGGGGTGATTTTCTCAATGGGAAGCTTTTGGAGGCGGGACTCCCACTTGTCGGGTTTCAATCCCGCCTCCATCAGCTTCTGGCCAACCAGTGGGATTTTCCCCTGATTGACCTTGTTAAGCCCGCTTAGCAGGCCAATTAGGGGGTAGCCGGTTACAGAGCACAGAGCTCTGTGAAGCTGTCAAACAGTGATAATCTCTGCAGTTTGATGAGGTTGGGGAAACACTGTGTGTATGTAGATAAACCTGTATAATCCCCTTTTAACTGCTGTATTCCCCTCCCCCCGCAAGACAGTTGCAAGCTGAGAGGAATAAGGCATGTTCAGACTTGCCTGCTGCTGAGAGAAGGAAAACCAATCAGGTTCCAGCAGGTGACCAATCCGTGAGTCATCACAGGTTCGCGGGCTTTACGAATTCAGTACTGTATTGTGAGAGTTGGAGTAAAGACTTATTTCTTGTAGCTCGCTGTGTTGCCTATTTCTTTACGCGGGAGACTGTAGTCTCCCACATTGGTGACCCCGAATGTCGGCGGCCGAAGCCCCCGACTCATGTAGCCCTACAGAGGCCAGCAATGACCCGACGGCAACCAGCAGCAGCTCGATGTCGGCCGGCGCCGCGTCCTTGAAGCTCCCCACCTTCTGGGATCACCAAGCACCAGCTTGGTTCGCACACACGGAGGCCCAATTCACCCTTCGCAGGGTTCAAGACGATGAAGAAAGGTACCTCCACGTAGTCTCAGCACTAGCAAGCTCCACTGCCGCCGAAGTTCTCGACCTGCTGGGGAACCCACCAGAGACCGGCAAGTACGCAACCATTAAGGGCCGCTTGCTGCAGGCTTACGGCCTGTCCGGGGAGGAGAGGGCCCGTAGGCTTCTTTCACTACCAGGCCTCGGCGACCCTACCCCGACCCAGTTGATGAGCCGGATGCTTGCGCTCCTGGGCTCTGAACCGCAGTGCTTCTTGTTTCGGGCCCTTTTCCTCAGCCTGCTTCCTCAGCAGGTACAGACTGCCCTCGCGGGGTCCCCGATCACGGACTGCGTACAACTGGCAGCCGCCGCGGACAAAGTCTTCGCCGTCGCCCAACTCAGCTGTGCAGCCGCGAGGCTCCCCGACACCACCGAGCGCGCGCCGCCACGCCAGGCTGCAGAACTATGCTACTACCACGCGCGTTTCGGCCACAAGGCCCAACGCTGCAGAGCACCCTGCTCTTTCGATCAAACCAAGATGGCCGCCCAGCCCAACGCGCCAGCCCCGCGCCGCCGTCTAGGCCCGCTCGACCGCACCCCCGCCGCCACGATGGCCATTGGCACCGCAGGTAAACCACTGTACATAACCGACTCCCTTTCAGGGCACAGATTCCTTTGCGACACCGGAGCCCAATGCAGCATAATTCCTGCCTCCCAGCTCGACATCCAGGCAGGCTGCAGCGGCCCACCCCTCATGGCGGCAAATGGCGCAGCCATTGCTACTTTTGGAAAGCGACGGGCCGAGGTTTGTTTCAACGGCCAGCGATTTACGTGGGATTTCGTGACGGCCTCGGTGGCACATCCCTTGCTGGGCGCCGATTTTCTTTGTGCCCACGGACTCCTGGTCGATGTCCGCGACAGGCGCCTGATCGACGCAGCAACTTTCGCTTCACTGGCCTGCCAGCAGAGCAACAGCCCGGCCCTCGTCGGGTCCTGCTCTACCCCGGCGGATGACGACTACGCCTGCCTACTCGCAGACTTCCCGAGGCTCACACAACCGACCTTCTCAGCCGCGGCAGCCAAGCATGGTGTCGAGCACCACATCGCCACTACGGGACCACCAGTGTTTGCCCGAGCCAGACGCCTGGACCCAGCCAAGATGGCGGTGGCCAAGGAAGAATTCGCCACGATGGAGAAACTGGGCATCATCCGCCGCTCGAACAGCCCCTGGTCGTCCCCCCTCCACATTGTACCCAAGCCGGGCGGTGGCTGGCGCCCCTGCGGCGACTACAGACGGCTCAACGACGCCACCACGCCCGATAGATACCCCATTCCGCACATCCAAGACTTCTCGGCACACCTAGCAGGAAAGTCTGTCTTTTCCAAGGTCGACCTGATTCGCGGCTACCATCAGGTCCCCGGCCACCACGCAGATGTCCAGAAGACGGCGGTCATCACCCCCTTCGGACTGTTCGAATTCCTGCGCATGCCCTTCAGGCTCAAGAACGCCGCACAGGCCTTCCAACGGCTCATGGATTCCGTCCTACGGGACCTGAGCTCCCTGTTCGTCTATCTGGACGATATCCTCGTGGCCAGCACCAGCAAGGCCGAGCACATCGCGCATTTGTGCTCTCTTTTCCAGCGCCTCAGCCAACACGGGCTAATTGTCAACCCGGCCAAATGCCAGTTCGGAGCAGCCCAAATTGACTTTCTCGGCCACAGAATCTCGCCAAGGGGAGCCATTCCCCTACCTTCCAAGGTGCAGGCGGTGGCGGACTTTCCCCAACCCACCTCGGTTAAGGCGCTGCAGGAATTTTTGGGGATGGTCAATTTCTATCACCGTTTCGTGCCCAAGGCCGCCTCACTCATGCGCCCCCTCTACGAAGCCACCAGGGGCAAAACGGGCAAAGAGCAACTCACCTGGTCCAGCAAGATGGCGACAGCCTTCCACCAGACCAAAAGCGCCTTGGCCAACGCCACACTACTGGCCCACCCCATCCCGGGCACCAAGACCGCCCTCACCACGGACGCCTCGGATTACGCCGTCGGCGCTGTCCAGCAACAGTGGGTCGAAGGCGCGTGGCAGCCACTGGCATTTTTCAGCCGACAGCTGCACAAGAACGAGCAGGCCTACAGCACGTTCGACAGAGAGCTCCTGGCCCTGTTCCTGGCAATCCGGCATTTCCATTTCCTCCTGGAAGGCTGGCCGTTCACCGCATTCGTGGACCACAAGCCGCTCACTTTTGCCATGGCCAAAGTAACCGAACCCTGGTCCGCGCGCCAACAGCGCCAACTCAACTTCATCTCGGAGTTCACCACGGACATCCGCCACGTCGCCGGCAAGGACAATTTGGTGGCCGACTGCCTCTCAAGACCCTCGCTCCACGCAGTGTACCTGGGCGTCGACTACGCCAGCATGGCGAGAGACCAGGCCGCCGACGCGGAGATCCAGGCCCTCAGGATGTCAACCACCAACCTCACTCTGGCCGACATCCACTTCCACGCAGCCGGCACAACCCTCCTGTGCGACGTCTCAGTCCCCTCGCCTAGGCCGGTCATCCCATCCGCCTGGCGCAAGCGTGTTTTTGACATCATCCACGGCCTCTCACATCCAGGGATGCGTGCGTCTCAGAAACTCATGTCTGCCAAGTTCGTCTGGCCTGGACTCCACAAGGATGTGAGAGACTGGACCAACACATGCATGGCGTGTCAGCGCGCTAAGGTCCAGCAGCATACCAAGGCGCCATTGGAGTGTTTCCCGGTGCCCGAGAGGCGTTTCGACCACGTCCACGTCGATCTGGTAGGCCCCTTGCCGCCGTCGCACGGTTTCACACACCTGCGCACGATCGTCGACCGCACCACCAGACGGCCCGAGGTGGTTCCCCTCGCCTCCACCACCACGACCGACGTCGCGCGAGCATTCGTCTCGACATGGGTGGCCCGGTTTGGCGTGCCGACCGACATATCCTCGGACAGAGGCCCCCAGTTCACCTCCCACTTGTGGAATGCCATCACCGCCGGCCTCGGCACCAAGTTGCACAGGACAACAGCCTACCACCTGCAGGCCAACGGGCTCTGCGAGCGCTTTCATCATTCCTTGAAAGCCTCCCTCCGCGCCAGCCTGGCCGACACCAGCTGGATCGACAAACTACCCTGGGTCCTCCTGGGATTGCGCACCGCGCCCAAAGAGGACCTCCGCACCTCCGCGGCCGAGATGGTCTACGGCCAACCGCTCAGAGTACCAGGCGACTTCCTCCCCCTGACAACGGAGCCGTGGTCAGCCGCCAGACAGCTTTCCCTGCACCAGGACGCGGCCCAGCAATTCCGTCCAGTGCCCACTTCGCAACACGGCCCGCAGCCGTCCTACGTGCCTAGGGACTTACGACATGCGGAGTTCGTCTTCGTGCGCCGGGACGCGCACAGAGGCCCGCTGCAGGTACCATACATCGGCCCCTTCTCAGTATTGGAGACGGGGGACAAAGCTTTTCTTATCGACGTCAGCGGGAAGCCGGACCTTATTTCAGTAGACCGCCTCAAACCGGCGCACCTGGACCTCAACTTCCCGTTTCGTCCGGCTCTTCCCCCACGGCGGGGCAGACCTCCCGCATTGGCGGCGGCCCCACAAAAGGACCAAGACACGCCAGAACCTTACTTCCCGGCTGCCGCCCCACCTTCGCCGGCAGCCCGTCCAGCCAGCCCACCAGCAGACCAGCCGCCAGACCAGCCGACGAACCAACCGGCCGACCTCCCAGACAGCCCTCCTCACACACCAGATGGCTACTACAGCCGTTACGGCCGTTTGGTCAAACCTCCGCAGAGACTGACTTTTACAGTTAACGAGGATTCTGGGGGGGCGTATGTGGCGTTGCCACATTGGGGAAACACTGTGTGCATGTAGATAAACCTGTATAATCCCCTTTTAACTGCTGTATTCCCCATCCCCCGCAAGACAGTTGCAAGCTGAGAGGAATAAGGCACGTTCAGACTTGCCTGCTGCTGAGAGAAGGAAAACCAATCAGGTTCCAGCAGGTGACCAATCCGTGGGTCATCACAGGTTCGCGGGCTTTACGAATTCAGTACTGTATTGTGAGAGTTGGAGTAAAGACCTATTTCTTGTAGCTCGCTGTGTTGCCTATTTCTTTACGCGGGAGACTGTAGTCTCCAACAAGGCCTTGCATACAAGACCTCATCAACCTTCTTTCTTTTACAGAAATTAGATGTTTGCTGCATATGAGAATGCAATGGACATCTCTCATCTGCAACACGGTGAGGTGCGAGACTCTCCATATAGAAACCGACTGAAGCCTGCAGGAAGAAACAAAGGTAAGTACACTTTTACTAACACTTTGCACTTACCTCAGATACTCACCTCTGCACTCTTGCACCCATCACTTACCTTCACACCACACTTTTGCACCCCTCTGACATCTGCAGACCCCCTACTCGCCTCGGTGACCCTGGCGGGTTTTGAAGCCATCGGGAAGCCCGCACTTCAGGGCTCAAAAAGGGGATAATCCTATTTTCTGCGTGTTAACTACCTGTTAACAGGCTGTTAATAGGCTTTAATTCCTTCAGGCCTCCAAGGAGATGGGACCCGGCGTGGGACGGCAACCCGCCTCCTGGGCAGATGGCATGGAGGCGGGTTGGGGGCGGGTTTGCCACCCACCCCCAAATTCTGCCATTTTCCTGGCAGCACCGCCTCCATACCCGCCTCCTCGGGGCTGAGAAAATTACCCTCTTTGTTTTTTTAAAGGCGAATGTACAGAAACCCCTGGCGGAGATTCTCAGCCCATTCCTGCCTGGTTTGAGCTCAGGAACAAATTCCAGGAGCCAGTTGAATGTAGGCGATGATGGTGGCCCCGCTTTCCCACAATGCAGCGCGGCGGAAAAAAGGCCCCATCAATAGCTCGGGCCGCACTGCACGCTGGGGGATTGAGTCACCTGACTCCATGTTTCGGTCAATAGTGACTGGCTGGAGGGCGGAACCTTTAAAATGCGCAGGAGAAGCCGAGGGCGCGGTGTGAGCTGGTGGGTGAGTGGATTTACTTTACCTCAGATTAGTATGGTGCATCTTGGTTTTTTTTAACTGAATAAGGCAAGCTCTAAACTCTCCCACCGGGAAGAGTTTTCCTAAGCTTCTGAGACAAAGGGTGTTTCACACCTTATAAGGAAAATCTCAGTCTGTTTGTAACAGATTTAAAATTGAGAAATAGGGTATTTGGGGACGAGTATAGATGGTACAACACTATTGCCAGAACACACGCAAGATTCAAATCTCGGTATAAAGTGAAAATGGGATTGTCTCTACGTGAATTCCACTGGTAGAAGCAACAAAAGTTGTCTTGCTGGTTTCCTTGAAACGCATCTGGCTACTTTGCTATGCTCCCACCTTGTGTCCCCCCGGATTTGGTTTAGAAAATATGGTTACCCTATACTACTGGCCTCTATTTAGCACCTCTGTGTCTCCTCTTAACAAAAATGACCCTGTTGGCGATTCCATTTTAGTGGGTGGCTCTAGTATAGTAAGATGAAGTACTTTCTGTAAATAGATTCTCTGTGGGACTTGAGCTTAAATCTTAAGTGAATGGAGAAATCCTCTCACTAATGAGGGTGTCCCAAGTGAATTTGTTGTGACTGAGTCAGAATGTAGTTTGGCACTGTTGCTTTTGAAAGGCCTAGATGTGAAAGTGTGGAGCATTAACTGTTTCCTGGTTATGTCTTCCTCTGATGATAGCCTCTTGCTCTAGACTTTCTATCACTGACTTCCTACCCTGCTTTCCTCTGATAAAACTGATTCAGTTCCAAGCTCTATTTCCAAGCTTCACAGACACCCGCATCTTGGCTACTCTGTGTAACATGTAAAACTAAAGCAACCAGTAGACAACAAACAATAAATTAGAAATTACCATTGGTGATGTTCCTCACACCATTATTTTAAATGGTTAATGCTTCTATTAAAGTAGCAGAGACAGGAAGTTGGCATGATTACATGAAACATTCCTGTGATAACATTGTTGACAGTAATTTGTATTATAACGATAGAAAGTTATTTATTTAATATGAAGATTTCCAGTACACTAATGAGTCAAGACCAATGGTAGTCTTCAGTTGAATTGGGCTTACTGGGAGGGATAATTGGACATGCAAATGTAATTCAGTCCCCATTTTAAAGTCATGCATTCTGTCCTTATTTTGATATATTATAAATTTCATTTTATATTATTACTTAGTTAAAGTGCAAAGCTTAAAGCAATTTGGGAAGCAGAGTTGGTTGGAGCATAGGAGTTTCTTTATAGTACAGGCTGAGGAGCTGGAAGACTCAAAACTGAGGCACTACAGTGCCAGCACATGTGGGAGGCTGTAATTACAGCATGATAAATTTACATAGACATTGGGGCTAAAATTCAAATTTGGCAGTGGAACAAAATGGGTGAGAACAGATCAGCTGCCCTTTCTATACCCTGCATGATTTTTCATTGTTGTCAATGAAAAGGAAAATCGGGCAGGGTACATAGTGGGCAGCTGATTCGCGACAGTCCGTTTTATGCCCCAGCCGAAGTTGAATTTGATCCCAGTTTCTAATATGAATGTGGACATAGGAATTTATAACGGAATAGTTAACAGAAAAGTGTGACAAAAATATGACAAAAAGAAGGAAGGTTTTGTAGACAGGAAGTTTAAGCAGCTGTAAAATGTTAATTTATTATTTGTCGACCTACCGTTACATTGTACATGGGGAGTCAAGTGTAGTTTTTAAATGAAGGGATGTTAGAAGGTGGGGACCAAGGTGCACACACATTATTCCGTCCCCATTTTAAAGTCATTCATTCTGTCCTTTCTTTATATAATACTTTAGTGCCTTCACTGACTAAAGGGTGTAATCACCACAGTGATAAGTTTAAATAGATAGTTTCCATTATAAACATGGAAATAGGAATTTATAAGGGAAAAATTTGACAGATGTAGATTTAAGGTTTTTAGTATACATCTCAGCCATGGCTCAGTGGTAGCACTCTGAGTCAGAAGGTCGTAGGTTCCAGTCCAGAGACTTAAGCACATAATCCAGGCTGACACACCCAGTGCATTATTGAGGGAGTGTTGCACTGTTGGAGGTGCGGTTTTTTGAATGAGATGTTAAATTGAGACCCCCTCTGCCCTTGTAGGTGGATGTAAAAGATCCCATGGAGCTATTTCGAAGAAGTGCAGGGGAGCTTTTCCCGGTGTCCTGGCCAATATTTATCCCTCAACCAACATCCCTACGAAACAGATTTGCTGGTCATTTATCTCGTTGTGGTTTGTGGGCAAATTGCCTGCCACGTTTCCTGTAGTACAGCAGTGACGACACTTTAAAAGTACTTAATTGGATGTAACAGCACTTTGGGACATCCTGAGGTTGTGAAAGGTGCTATATAAATACAAGTTCTTTCTTTCTAACTAAATTCTGGACATTGATATCCCTGTGGTTATCCACAACCCCCAAATGTGGTCAACCATGCCCTTTACATAGTAGTAATCTGACTCCAGGAGTGAGCCTTTGGCGCAGTGGTAGCATTCCCACCCCTGGGCCAGAAGGTGCAGAGTTCGAACTCCAGACAGTCCCGGCGAGTGGAGTCGGAGCTCCGGCTTTGAATTCTGGATTGACATCCACCGGGATACTCGCGTCTGGTGGGTGTGGGTGGTCCGCCCTCATGGGTTGTGGGAGCCCATAGGACTGACCACCCTATCAGCTGGTATAAAGGTGGTTACGGTCATGGAAGGAGCGTTAACGTGGCCCATTAGTCTGTTAACCAGCCTGTGAATCCTTCCACTGCTTCACACCGATCCCAAAGGGAACAGCGAGAAGACACGAAAAGAAGAAGAATCCTACTCCAGGCTGCCGTGTACCATCTTGCAAGAGTAGTCAGTGTATCCTATTCACTGTGACTCCTTAAGATTGACTCCTTATCTTCATCTATGCCACTACGCAACTGGCCATCTCATCCCTTACAAGCTCAGGTGGCCTCCTGGTTTGTGCCAGAGGGTTTCTAAGAGACTTGCATTGATCTGGATTTGCATTGATGGTTCCAAAATTCATAGATTCATAGAATGGTTACAGCACAGTAGGAGGCCATTCAGCCTGTCGAGCCCGTGCCGGGCCTGGCGTGGCGATTCCAGCAGACTCCCGCTGTAAGTCCGATGGGTGTTCGCTGAAATGGACGCAAACACGGCGGGGACCTGGCTATGCTGGATCCAAGTGACTTTACTTTATGGGATGGCTTTGCTGGAGGTGAAGCTGCCATCCACCCCTACAAGGCTGTCGACACAAGGGATGGGGGGTTTGCTGTGGGGGCTGAGGACTCTGCGTCCGACCCTGCAATCTTTGGTGGGGTCAGCAGTGGAGTTCGATGGCAGACATGATTCCTACATAACTGCTGGGATCAGACTCCGCACAGGTTTTCCAAGCCCTGATCTTGTGATCATCAAATCTTTGACTTCTGATTGGCTGCCCTTCGCCCACCCCACTCCTTCCCCTCCCCCACCCCCATGCACAGGGACAAACTGATCTCTTTTCCTGAAAATAATATATATTACATTACACCATTCTTTCAGTGTTTAGAAATAGTTGTGTGTCTAAATGAGAAATTAAATTTCACAGATTTATCAAATTCTGTATCATAATGTTTCTCATCTGTAGTATAAAAATCTCCTGAGTATGACTGCTTTTTTGACCAAGTTTGGCAATTTCCTCCATTTTTCATTAGGATAGATGTAATGCAAATTAGAGTTTAAAGTTATCCCTACTGATTTCACTGATTAACCATATTAGATCTCTTGAAATGGCCTGCAACCATTTGACTAAAGGCATGGAGCTGTGTGACTCACTTGGGCGTTTGTAGCTCATGACTTTTACTGTATTTCACTGCTGAATAAGCATTGTATTCAACAACTTCATGGGCAGCTGCCACCTACACACTGACAATTGGCTCCTCTCTGAAGTTTGCATCTTTTATTTTTCCCTGCTCTTCATTTACATAGAATACCATCCAAACTGCTTTGGAAATAGAGTAATTCGATCATTAACATAAATACAGATGATACAAAACGCTCATTTTTTTTGTATGAATCTCAACGGGGATAGAGCGGGGAATGGGACTGACTCAATTGCTCTGCAGAGAGCCAGCACGGACTCGATGGGCCGAATGGCCTCCTTCTGTGCCGTTATGACTCTATGGCCTAGAAATTGGGTATAGCCCCGCTTGAGGCGTTAGAACTGGCGATGCGCAAAGTTTATAGCCAGACGAAACTTATCGCCGCCTGACGCGATATTGGGTTGCATCGCCCCCAAAGGGGATTGAGGCGCCAAATCAGCTGTTGCACGGTGCTCTTAAGGCGCAAAAGGTCAGGCGCTACTCAATATCGACGCGGACGGGCGCAGCGCAGGTGAACTCAATTACGGGAAAGCACGAGACCTGCAGGCGCCGGCCGGCTCTTAAAGGGGTGGGTCAGTCAGTCTGAGCTTCAACACCCAACGCCCTGTAGGCCTCAGATCCGGCGCTCGCCCTTGTCTGGCGGTACAAACTTGTTCATCATGGCAAAGGTTAGACAGAGAGCAGAGCGCTTCAGCACTGAGGCCCTGGACCACTTGGTGGCTGCAGTTGAACACCGTCGAGAGGTCCTGTATCCGGATAATGGCAGGAGGCCAAATCAGAAGGCTTACCGACGATCTTGGAGGGAGGTTGCTGTGAGGGTCAACTCCAGCAGCATGGCAACCAGGACCCCTGTTCAGTGCAGGAAGAAATTCAACGACCTCACACGGATCGTTAGGGTGAGTGATGGTTTACCAAACTTGTGCTTCCCTGCATCTGCAGCTGACTTCGGCCACCCTGTTGCCATGACGCCCCAATGGCCATCTGTCAGCAAGCACCCATGGCCCTTTCTGGCCACACACATGGACAGATGTCTCAAGGCCTCCTGTAAGGGCTCTTGCACCATGGGGGGCATGCGATGAGGTCTCAAGGCCTCATGTAAGGGCTCTTGCACCATGGGGGGCATGCGATGAGGTCTCAAGGCCTCATGTAAGGGCTCTTGCACCATGGGGGGCATGCGATGAGGTCTCACGGCATCATGTTACAGAACTTCCCCTTATTTCCCCTGCAGTCCAAGCTGGCGATGATTCGGAAGGAGCAGCGTCGAACTGGTGGCGGACCTCCACAAGTGGTCACTCTCACGGCTCTGGAGGAGAGAGTGCACCAGATACTTGGAGGACGTCTGTTTGGTCCTGTGACCACTGCATCTGCCGACTCCATTACCGACAGCGAGGGTAAGACTCTCAGCTTTTTCACCTGTTGCCTTCCACTTGGTCCCCCCGCCAGCATGCATCCTCAGTGTGCAGCCATGTCAGAGCCTTGCCGCAATCTGGCATGCCTTTCAGCAAAGCTGTCCTTTTGCTAAAGCCACTCTTCCACCTCCCACTTTCAGATGAAGCAGCACCAACTCGGGCTCAACGCGCTGAAGCTGCCAGTGCCAGTGCCACCGGAGGCGAGGACCAGGAGGAATCCGGACCAGCCGTTGCAGAATCCGGGGAGCTGACACATCTACAGACTGGGGATAGTAGTCCCCTGGAGGGGAGGGGGGGGGGCTCTGAGGATGAACCAGTTGCCGGACCAAGCGGCATGCAGCCACGCACGGGGGATAGGCAAGTGCGCCCACCGTCTCCCCGCAGGGCAAGGCAGGTCGTTATGACTGCTGCACAGAGTGCAGATGAGGTCCGTCGCCTGGCTGAGATGAGCAAACAGGCCCGGCTCAGACACACGGAGCTGATGGCTGCAGTGGAGAAGATGCCTGAGTCAATAGATTCATTGGCTAGGAGTATGTTGGACTTCAGGGCAACAATGGAGAGGACTCTGCAGGGCTTTGGGGCAACAATGGAGAGGACTCTCCAGGTGTTCGGGGAATCAATGGACAGGTCTATCCATGGCTTCGGGGCAACAATGGACAAGACTATCCAGGGCTTCGGCCCAACAATGGAGAGGACTGTCCACGGCTTTGAGTCGGCTATGGAAAGGACTGTTCAGGGCTTCGGACAATCCCTGGAAAGGTCTGCGCAGGGCTTGTCCGAGGCAGTGGAGCGGTCGGCACCTGGCTTGTCCGAAGCTATGGGAAGAACTGTCCAGGCCTTCTCCGAAGCACTGGCACCTGGCACACAGGTCCTCACTGTTGCCACGCAGTCACTTGCTGGGCTCCTCCACAGCCAGATTGATGCAACGCGATCTCTCACTGCAGCCACCCTCTCTGCATCAGACAGGATCACCCCGGGCCCTTCCACTCCCGTACAAGGCCAGGAATCAGTGGAGCATGCGATTGTGGCGGATGAGCCGAGCCGCTCCCCTCAGATAGCCAGTGTGTCATCCGACCATGGTGCAGGTGTCCTCTCTCGGCAGGAGACCATTGCACATGCCAGCGCTGGGACGCCTGCATTGCAGCTGCCACCACCTGCAGGCCACACTGCTTCCAGCCATGGTCACAGCAAGCATCTTGTGTCCACACCCTCCAAGCCCAGAGGTCGGCCAGGCCGTCCCTCAGGGGCTTCTGCGCTTCCAGACAGTCAGGAGGCGTCCCCCAGCCTATAGCCCGCCACTGGGGTCCAATTACGGAGGAGCAGCAGGGAGGGAAGGGGCCGGGCGCGAAAGAGAAGTTGTTCTCCCTCAAGGGGCCAGTTGTAGAGGGAGGTGCTGAGACGTTTGTTTGTCCAAATTCAACGACACCCTCACCTGCTGTGATATTTGCAGAAGGTTGGTTGAGTTTTGCGGCTTTGCCGAACAGTTCACATTTTTTTTAAAAGTTATGGTTTC
Organism: Somniosus microcephalus; assembly: GCF_052327205.1. Lineage (NCBI taxonomy): Eukaryota > Metazoa > Chordata > Chondrichthyes > Squaliformes > Somniosidae > Somniosus > Somniosus microcephalus. The sequence goes on from NC_140991.1 coordinate 109,682,870, forward strand.
TGCTGACATGACGTTGTTTAGCTGTAATGAAAGACTTTTGTGCCAATAAACAGAAGTTTCAATGTGGCATGGTGCATGTGACTACTTTCAGTGATGCTGGCATTCAGAGGCCCTCAACCATCCAAAGTGCGCATGAGTTAAGACTCTCATCATTCCGCCACAGGGGTGTCGACAGGAGTCCAGAGGAGCCTCTGACGTATGGACCTTCCACTTTCAGCAGCCCTTCCATCTTCCTCCTCCTCCTCCTCCTCCTCCGCCTGCTCTTCCTCCTCCTCCTCCTCCTCCTCCTCATCCTCCTCCTCCTCCGCCTGCTTGTGCAGCGCTCAGGCGCTCCTAAAAGGCGTTGCACACTGAAATGATGTCATGAGCCGCTTGCGCTCGCGGGCGCATGCAAACACTTTGCGCAGGCGCTAAATGTATGGTCAATATCTGAGTTGGCGCTATCTTCATAGCGTCCGCCCCAACATAGGGCTTCGCCCCAATTCTAGGTCTCTTTAGGTGCTCAGCGCCGGCGCTACCAACCCAATTTCTAGGCCTATGACTCTATAACTCAAAAGGCAATGGAATTGATCAGGACCACCCAGTAGTAATGTGCTCTCTTTGATGTGCCTTCAATAACTCAAAGACAAGGAATTTAAAGGATTCAACTAAGGCTTTTAATCACTAAGAACATAGCAGCATTACAGGTCTTCCCACATCGGGCGTCTGGTAGGAATGACTCATCCAGCTCCTGAGACCTTTATATGGCAAAAGACAGGGGTGTAGCCAATACACACAATAGGAACAAAAGGGGGCGGTTCACACAATACAAGCAGGTGAAACACACAGGTAAAACACATAGGCTGATGAAGGCATATATTTCATCACATTCACCCCTTCTACAGATTTAGTCTGTCCGGGGGTGTGATAGTCCTTCCTGAACATCGCAACAGTACCTCGGGTTCCGACCGGGAGTCCGTGGTGCCCTCCTGGGCATACCCATGTGCTGGGGTTGTTGCAGGTACTGCTGGGGGTGGTGAGGATACCTCTGGGGGTGGTGGAGGTTCTTCTGGGGGTGGTGGTGATGGGTCGTCGTTGTCGCTTCCTGCCGAGGCGCGGTCCTTTATGGACACGGTGTCTTCACGCCCGTCGGCGTGCTTGACGTACGCATACTGTGGGTTTGCGTGGAGTAGGTGTACTGCCTCCACAAGGGGATCCGTTTTGTGGCCCCTCACATGTTTCCGTAACAGGACTGTCCCTGGGGTGGAGAGCCACGAGGGTAGGGATACTCCTGAGGTTGATTTGCGGGGAAAAACAAACATCTTCTCGTGAGGAGTGGCGTTGGTAGCAGTACACAGTAGCGACCTTATCGAGTGGAATACGTCTGGGAGGACCTCCTGCCAGCGGGAGGTGGGGAGGCCTTTAGACCTTAGTGCTAAGGTGACCGCCTTCCACACTGTCGCGTTCTCCCTCTCCACTTGCCCATTACCCCGGGGGTTATAACTAGTGGTCCGACTCGTGGCTATCCCCTTTGACAGCAGGTATTGGCGCAGTTCATCGCTCATGAACGACGCCCCCCTGTCAGTATGGATGTAGTTGGGCATGCCGAACGTGCAAAACAGGTTGCCGAGGCACTTGATGACCGTGGCACTGGTCATATCTGGGCAGGGGTAGGCGAATGGGAAGCGGGAGTACCCGTCCACAATGTTGAGGAAGTACACATTGCGGTCGGTGGAGGGGAGTGGTCCCTTGAAATCTAAGCTCAGGCGCTCGAATGGCCGTGTAGCTTTGATCAGGTGGGCTCGGTCGGGCCTGAAAAAACGGGGCTTGCATTCCGCACAAGTGTGGCAGTCCCTGGTCATAGACTGGACCTCCTCGATGGAATAGGGCAGGTTACGGGATTTTATAAAGTGGAATAGCCGGGTGACCCCCGGGTGGCAGAGGCCATTGTGGGGGCCCTGTAGCCTGTCCCCCTGGATGCTGGCACACATCCCTCGTGATAGGGCGTCGGGGGATTCGTTGAGGGCCCCCGGCCTATATATTATGTCGTACTCAAACGTGGAGAGTTCGATCCGCCACCTGAGAATTTTGTCGTTCTTGATCTTCCCCCTCTGTTTGTTGTTAAACATGAAGGCTACCGACCGCTGGTCGGTAAGCAGGGTGAATCGTTTGCCGGCTAGGTAGTGCCTCCAGTGCCGCACTGCCTCTACTATGGCCTGGGCCTCCTTCTCTACCGAGGAGTGCCCGATCTCGGGCCCTTGGAGGGTTCTTGAGAAAAAGGCTACGGGCCGCCCATCCTGGTTGAGGGTGGCTGCTAAAGCGAAGTCGGACGCATCACTTTCGACCTGGAAAGGGATGTTTTCGTCCACTGCCCGCAGCGCGGCCTTCTCAATGTCGTGTTTAATGTTGTTGAAGGCGGCGTGGGCCTCGGCCATGAGCGGGAAGGACGTTGATTTCAGGAGGGGACGGGCCTTGTCGGAATAATTGGGGACGTAATAGGAGAAGAACCCCAGGCACCTTTTCAGGGCCTTGGGGGTGTTTGGTAGGGGTAGCTCCCGTAGGGGGCGCAATCGGTCGGGGTCCGGACCGATTTCCCCGTTTTCCACCACGCAGCCCAGGATACAGAGGCGCGTGGTGCTAAAGACACACTTATCCTCGTTGTAGGTGAGATTGAGTCTGAGGGCGGTTTTCAGAAATCTTGCGAGGTTCGAGTCGTGGTCTTGCTGGTCGTGGCCGCAGATGGTGACGTTGTCTAGGTATGGGTAGGTGGCTGTTAACTGGTTCTCATCGACCATGCGGTCCATCTCCCGCTGGAAGACCGAGACCCCGTTCGTTACCCCAAAGGGGACTCTGAGGAAGTGGTAGAGACGTCCGTTCGCCTCGAAGGCGGTGTATGGACGGTCCTCCGGCCTAATGGGGAGCTGGTGGTATGCCGATTTTAGGTCGCTGGTGGAAAACACCCGGTATTGCGCGATTTGGTTAACCATATCCGCTATGCGGGGCAGAGGGTAGGCGTCTAGCTGGGTGTATAGATTAACCATCTGGCTATAATCTATCACCATCCGCTTCTTTTCGCTACCCTTAACTACTACTACCTGGGCGCGCCACGGGCTGGTACTGCATTCGATGATACCTTCCCGCTTGAGTCTTTCTACTTCCGACGCAATGAACCGTCTGTCCTCCCAGCTGTACCGCCTACTCTTGGTCGCTATGGGTCGACAGTTGGGTGCGAGGTTGACGAACAGAGAGGGCGGCTTGACCTTCAGGGTAGCCAGACCGCACACTGTGAGGGGCAGCTGGGACCCACCGTAGGTAAGCGTGATACTTTGGTGGTGGCATTGGAAGTCCAGACCCAAGATCACGCTCACACAGAGATCTGGCATTATCAATAGTTTAAAATCTCTGTAATCATTGCCTTTTACTGACAACATAACCGCGCAGAAACCTATAATTTTTGAGGTATGAGTCTTATTGGCCATGGCGATTTTGCCCTGTGTGGGGACTATCGTTAGTGAAAGTTGTTTTACCAGGCTAGGATGAATAAAGCTTTCGGTGCTCCCGCAGTCAATCAAGCATTTAACCTTGTTCCCGTTTACCTCTATGTCCATCATCGATTTAGACAACGGATGCGGCCTGGACTGATCCACTGTGATCGAGGCCACCAGTGGGTCCTGGAGGTCCGTGTAGTCGGGGCAAGATGGTGGACTCCATGAGGGTGGACAAGATGGCTTCCAAGATGGCCGCTCCCATGGCGCGCACGCGGCGGTGGTGGAGTTGGAGGCGGGGTTCCCTCTGCAGACTTTGCTGAAATGTCCTTTCTTCCCGCATTTAAAACAGGTGGTGCCCTTCGCTGGGCACAGATGCCTGGAGTGTTTGTCCTGGCCGCAGAAGTAGCATTTCGGACCCCGATGCATTGCTGCAGTAGTGGGGCTCCTGGGTGGAGGCTGGGGCTCCGATGGTGCTGGGCTGGCCTGAGACCTGGGAGGTGAAGATGGCTTCCAAGATGGCGGCCCCCACGGTGCGCACGAGGCGGAGTGGGCCGCGTGGCCAGGGGAACAGGATTCAGAGTTCCTCTGGGCCATATCCAGCGATCGCGCTATATCTATAGCCTGTTTTAAGTCCAGTCCCTCCTTTTCAAACAGTACAGAGAACAGGATAGTTAGGCTAAATACGTGGCTTGAGCAGTGGTGTAAGAGGGAGGGTTTTAAATTTTTGAGGCATTGGAACCAGTTTTGTGGTAGGTGTGACCTATACAAAAGGGACGGTTTACACCTGTGCAGAGATGGAACTGATGTTCTCGGGGTAATTTTTGATAAAGCAGTTCGGGAGCATTTAAACTAGTATGGCAGGGGGCTAGAAACCTATGTAGTGAAATAGAGGAAAGTGAAAGGCAGACAGAAATAAATGGTAAAAGGGTGAGGAACAAAAAACAAAGGGCCAAACTAATTCATAAAAAATGTGAGCATAAAAAAAGCCTGAGGGTTTTATACCTTAATGCGAGAAGCATCAGGAACAAGGTAGATGAATTAGCTGTGGAAATAGAGGTTAATAATTATGATCTAATTGGGATTACGGAAACATGGTTGCAGGGTGAGCAGGGCTGGGAGCTTAACATACAGGGGTATTCAGTATTTAGGAAGGATCGACAAAAAAGAAAGGGAGGAGGGGTAGCATTGCTAGTAAAAGAGGGGATAAATGCAATTGAAAAGAAGGATATTAACTCAGTTAATACAGAATCTATATGGGTGGAGCTAAGAAATAGCGAGGGGCGAAAAACATTAATAGGAGTGGTATATAGGCCTCCAAATAGTAAAATAGAGGTTAGGGAGGGCATCACGAGGGAAATTAGAGAAGCGTGCAATAAGAGCACAGCTGTCATCATAGGTGACTTTAACTTACATATAGATTGGACTAGCCTAATCAGTAAAAATAATGAGGAGGAGGAATTCCTTGAGTGTTTAAGGGATGGTTATCTGGATCAATATGTCGAGGAACCAACTCGGGAACAGGCTATATTGGACTGGGTACTGTGCAATGAGAAGGGACTAATCAGTAATCTTGTTGTACGGGGACCCTTGGGTCAGAGCGATCATAACATGATCGATTTCTCACTCGAAATGGAGAGCGAAGAAATTGACTCCGAGACTAAGGTCCTGAATTTAAACAAGGGGAATTATGATGCCATGAGACGGGAACTGAGTAGGTCTGATTGGACAACGTTCCTGGGAGGACTGGAGGTAGATAAACAATGGCAAACATTTAAAGATAGAATGACAAAATTGCAAAAATTGTTTATACCAATCTGGCATAAAAGGAAATCTAAAAAGGTGACTCAACCGTGGATAACAGGGGAAATTAGAGACAGCATAAAATCCAAAGATAGGGCGTATAAAATAGCCAAAAAAAGCGCCAGAGCGGAAGATTGGGAACAGTTTAAGATAGAGCAAAGGAGGGCAAAGGGCATGATCAAGAGGGGCAAAATAGCTTACGAAAACAAGCTGGCGGAAAATATAAAAACTAACTCCAAAAGCTTTTATAAATATATCAAAAGGAAAAGACTGGTGAAAACCAAAGTTGGTCCATTGCAGTCAGATACGGGGGAATATATAATGGGAAATAAGGAAATGGCAGATCAACTAAATGCATACTTTGGGTCCGTCTTTACGAAGGAAGACACAAAAAACCTCCCTGGGATATCGGGAAAAATAGGGACATTGGCAAAGGAGGAACTGACGCAAATCAATATCTCTAAGGATATGGTGTTAAGGAAGCTAAAGGGATTGAAGGTGGACAAATCCCCAGGGCCTGATAACATGCATCCTAGGGTACTGAAGGAGGTGGCCCTAGAGATAGCGGATGCACTAAGGATGATTTTTCAGAATTCATTAGACTCGGGAACAGTGCCGATGGATTGGAGGGTAGCTAACGTTACCCCACTATTCAAAAAGGGGGGTAGGGAAAAAGCAGGTAATTACAGACCTGTAAGCCTTACATCAGTTGTGGGCAAAATGCTGGATTCCATCATTAAGGATGAAATAGCGGAGCACTTAGCAAATGGGGACAGGATAGGACAGAGTCAACATGGATTTACAAAGGGTAAATCGTGCTTGACTAATCTATTGGAATTTTTTGAGGGAGTAACTGGTAGAATAGATGGGGGAGAGCCAGTAGATGTGGTGTACCTGGACTTCCAAAAGGCCTTCGATAAGGTCCCACATAAAAGATTAGCATGGAAAATTGAGGCTCATGGGATAAAGGGGAAAGTTTTGGCGTGGATAGGGAACTGGCTGTCAGATAGAAAACAGAGAGTTGGAATAAACGGCTCATTTTCTGAATGGCAGGCAGTAACAAGTGGGGTACCACAGGGATCTGTCCTGGGCCCCCAGCTGTTCACAATTTACATTAATGACCTGGATCAGGGAGTCGGATGCAGCATTTCCAAATTTGCAGACGACACTAAACTAGGAGGGGGGGTGGGCTCAGAGGAAGAGACCAGGAAGCTCCAGAGCGATTTGGACAGACTGGGCGATTGGGCGGATAAATGGCAGATGCACTATAATGTGGACAAGTGCGAAGTTATCCACCTTGGGTGCAGGAACGGGAGGGCAAATTATTATTTAAATGGCAATAGATTGGGAGAGGGGGAAGTACAGAGAGACCTGGGTGTTCTTGTACACCAGTCACTGAAGGCGAGCATGCAGGTGCAACAGGCGGTCAAGAAGGCAAACGGTATGCTGGCCTTCATAGCAAAAGGGTTAGAATACAGGAACAGGGATACCTTGCTGCAGCTGTACAGGGCACTGGTGAGACCACACCTCGAGTACTGTGTACAGTTTTGGTCGCCTCATCTGAGGAAGGATGTTCTTGCCATGGAGGGGGTGCAGCGGCGATTCACCAGGCTGATACCAGGAATGGCGGGAATGACCTATGAGGAGAGACTATGTAGTTTAGGGATGTACACACTGGAGTTGAGAAGATTGAGAGGGGACCTCATAGAAGTGTATAAAATTCTGACAGGTCTAGACAGACTGGATGCAGAAGGAATGTTTCCCTTGGCGGGTGAGAACAGAACTAGAGGACATAATTTAAGGATAAGGGCTAAACCATTTAGGACAGAGATGAGGGGGAATTTCTTCACTCAGAGAGTGGTGAACCTGTGGAACTCATTGCCACAGAGGGCAGTGTACGCCAGCTCATTAAATATATTTAAGAGGGAATTAGATATATTTCTACGGGCAAAAGGGGTTAAGGGTTACGGAGAGAAGGCGGGGACGGGATACTGAATTAAAGGATCAGCCATGATCTCATCGAATGGCGGAGCAGGCACGAAGGGCCGAATGGCCTACTCCTGCTCCTATCTTCTATGTATCTATGTATCTATGAATATAATTTGAACTGAGGCCCGCAATAAGGGAGTCTCGAATCAGCTCCTCCGTGTACACGATGGCAGACACGGCCTTACAGTTACAGTCTCTGCCCAGTACTTTTAGGTTTAGTATAAAGTCCTCTAGTGACTCACCATGCCGCTGCGTGCGAGTAGTCAGAAGATGCCTGGTGTACACCACGTTTATTGGCCGCGCGTAGTGGGCCTTCAGGATGGTGCAGGCCTCCTTGTAGCTGGTGGCATCTTGGATGAGGGGGGAGACCCGATGGCTCACCCAGCTTCGCAGGATTCCCAGTTTCATGTCTCCGGTAACGGTTTCGGCTGCGGCTATGGCAGTGGATGAGTTTGCAATGAAAAATTCGAAGCATTGGAACCAGTGTCCGAACTGTGTGGCTGCGTCTGAGGCGTGGGGGTCCAGATCCAAGCGCTCTGGTTTCAGGAGTTGATCCATCCTGGTGTTTTAGTGATTAAAATTGATGTGCCTTCAATAACTCAAAGACAAGGAATTTAAAGGATTCAACTAAGGCTTTTAATCACTAAGAACATAGCAGCATTACAGGTCTTCCCACATCGGGCGTCTGGTAGGAATGACTCATCCAGCTCCTGAGACCTTTATATGGCAAAAGACAGGGGTGTAGCCAATACACACAATAGGAACAAAAGGGGGCGGTTCACACAATACAAGCAGGTGAAACACACAGGTAAAACACATAGGCTGATGAAGGCATATATTTCATCACACTCTTCACCAGTGATGAGTTTAGATGTTGGGTGGTTGGCACCTCCCAAGAAAAAGAGGAACAGTAGCAGGAGCAACTTCCCCCTCCATTCTTGCTAGCAGCACTGAAGTGCCTACTTCACAAGATAGGGAGGAACAGCAGGGTTCGTTCAATGAAAGTAATGGCAATATTATTGACCCAGGGTAGGCTTCAGAGAGGCCCGGCCTCTCTGAATCCTCTCTGAAACTTTTCAATGAGGAAGCAACTTGTCATTGGAACTTTTTGAGCAAAGCATATTGACCATGTGAGTGGTGTGTCCAGTTCCTTAGGCTCCATGTAAAGCTCTGTGCGATAACATCTGAATGGTTTGGAAGAGTCTGTGTCTAAGATTTGAAACAACTGAGCGACATGGGTAAAGCAATTTTGAAATGGAAGGTGCGAGGTGAGGCCCGATCAGAGCATCGGACCTGTGAGGGGGCAGTGACCGGCGGCAGAGCTTAAAAGCGGCGGCAGTTTGAAGTCGGCGGCAGTTGCGAGGTGAGGCCCGATCACAGCATTGGACCTGTGAGGGGGCAGTGACCGGCGGCAGAGCTTAAAAGCGGCGGCAGTTTGAAATCGGCGGCAGTTGCGAGGTGAGGCCCAATCAGAGCATCGGACCTGTGAGGGGGCAGTGACCGGCGGCAGAGCTTAAAAGCGGCTGCAGTTTGAAAGCGGCGGCAGTTGCGAGGTGAGGCCCGATCAGAGCATTGGACCTGTGAGAGGGCAGTGACCGGCGGCAGAGCTTAAAAGCGGCTGCAGTTTGAAAGCGGCGGCAGTTGCGAGGTGAGGCCCGATCAGAGCATCGGACCTGTGAGGGGGCAGTGACTGGCGGCAGAGCTTAAAAGCGGCTGCAGTTTGAAAGTGGCGGCAGTTGCGAGGTGAGGCATACCAAATCAACAGCAGAGGAGAGAGGTAAAAAGTAATCCAAGTGTGACGTCACCAGGAAGCAGGTAAGTGATTGGTTGGTGAGTATTTCTTTTATTACAAGCTTAAATTCTGCGGTTTATATTTTCTTGGGTCTCTGTGGTGTAGTGGGGACAGTTGGTAAATAAGCGCCCTAGAGTATATCTTAAACTGGTGGTATTGAATTAATTTAAATTAATTAAAGGGGTAAGTCATGCCAGGAGAGCCCAGCCCCGTGTTATGCTCCTCTTGCTCTATGTGGGAATTCAGGGACGCTGCCAGTGTCCCTGATGACCACGTGTGCCAGAAATGCATCCAGCTGCAGCTACTAACGGGCCGTATTGAGGCGCTAGAGCTGCGGATGGATGGGTTGTGGAGCATTCACGATGCTGAGAGGGTCGTGGATTACACGTTTGATGAGTTGGTCACGCCGCAGGGTAGGGCTGCACAGGCAGGAGGGAAATGGGTGACCACCAGGCGGAGCAGTAGAAGCAGGCAGGTAGTGCAGGAGACCCCTGTGGCCATCCCCCTTTCAAACAGGTATACCAATTTGGATACTGTTGAGGGGGATGACTCACCAGAGGAAGGCAGCAGCAGCCAACTTCCTGGCACCGGGGGTGTTGCTGCTGCTCAGGAAGGGAGGAAAAAGAGTGGGAGAGCAATAGTGGCAGGGGATTCTATCGTAAGGGGAACAGATAGACGGTTCTGTGGCCGTAGACGTGACTCCAGGATGGTTTGTTGCCTCCCTGGTGCCAGGGTCAAGGATGTCACTGAATGGCTGCAGGGCATTCTGAAGGGGGAGGGTGAACAGGCAGAGGTCGTGGTTCACATTGGGACCAACGACATAGGTAGGAAGAGGGATGAGGTCCTGCAACAAGAATTTAGGGAGCTAGGTAGCAGATTAAAGAGCAGGACCTCAAAGGTTGTAATCTCTGGATTACTCCCGGTGCCATGTGCTAGTGAGTATAGGAATAGGAGGATAGAGCAGATGAATGCGTGGCTAAAGAGTTGGTGCAGGAGGGAGGGCTTTAGTTTCCTGGATCACTGGGCCTGCTTCTGGGAAAGGTGGGACTTGTACAAGTCGGACGGGTTGCTCCTGAACCAGAGCGGGACAAATATCCTTGCGGGGAGGTTTGCTAGCACTGTTCGGGGGGGTTTAAACTAAAATGGCAGGGGGTTGGGAACCTGAGCAGGGAGACAGAGGAAAGGAAAACAGGGATAAAAGCAAAAGATAGGAAGGAGAAAAACAAAAGTGGCAGTCAGAGAAATCAACGGTTTAAATCAAACGTGGCCACAGTAAATAATAATTCTAATAGGTCTAAGAGCGTTAAAAAAACAAGCCTGAAGGCTTTGTGTCTTAATGCGAGGAGCATTTGTAATAAGGTGGATGAATTGGCTGCGCAAATAGAGGTAAACGAATACGATTTGGTTGGGATTACAGAAACGTGGCTCAAGGATGGCCAAGACTGGGAACTCGACATCCAGGGGTATTCGATATTCAGGAAAGATAGGCAAAAAGGAAAGGGAGGTGGGGTAGCATTACTGGTTGAAGAAGGGATTAATACAATTGTAATGAAGGATATTAGCTCTGATGATGTGGAATCTGTATGGGTAGAATTGAGAAATACTAAGGGGAAAAAAACATTAGTGGGAGTGGTATATAGACCTCCACACAGTAAGGTGGAGGTTGGGGATGGCATTAAAAGGGAAATTAAAGAAGCGTGCAATAAGGGCACAGCAGTCATCATGGGTGACTTTAACCTACATATAGATTGGGCCAACCAAATTAGTAACAATACTGTGGAGGAGGAATTCCTGGAGTGTTTACGGGATGGTTTCCTGGACCAATATGTCGAGGAGCCAATCAGAGATCAGGCCATCTTAGACTGGGTATTATGCAATGAGAAAGGATTAATTAGCAATCTTGTTGTACAAGGCCCCTTGGGTCGGAGCGATCATAATATGATCGAATTCTTCATTAAGATGGAGAATGAAGTAGTTGACTCGGAGACAAGGGTCCTCAATTTAAATAAAGGAAACTACGATGGTCTGAGGAGCGAGTTGGGTAGGATTGAGTGGGGAATGGTGCTCAAAGGGTTGACGGTGGATAGGCAATGGCAAACATGCAAAGATGGAATGGATGAGCTGCAGAATTTGTTCATCCCAGTTTGGCGTAAAAATAAAACAAAAAAGGTGACTCAACCGTGGCTAACAAGGGAAATTAGGGATAGCATAAGATCCAAGGAGAGGACATATAAATTGGCTAGAAAAAGCAATAATCCTGAGGATTGGGTGCAGTTTAGAAGTCAACAAAGGAGGACAAAGGGATTAATTAAGAAAGGGAAAATAGAATATGAGAGTAAGCTAGCCGGGAACATAAAAACTGACTGTAAAAGCTTTTATAGATATGTGAAGAGAAAAAGATTAGTGAAGTCAAGCGTAGGTCCCTTACAGTCAGAATCAGGGGAATTTATAATGGGAAACAAGGAAATGGCAGACCAACTAAATGCATACTTTGGTTCTGTCTTCACAAAGGAGGACACAAATAACCTCCCAGAGATGCCGGGGAACATAGGGTCTGATGAAAGCGAGGAACTGAAAGAAATCAGTATTTGTAGGAAAATGGTGTTAGGGAAATTGATGGGACTGAAGGCCGATAAATCCCCAGGGCCTGATGGTCTACATCCCAGGGTACTTAAGGAAGTGGCCCTAGAGATAGTAGATGCATTACTGATCATCTTCCAGAACTCGATAGACTCTGGAACGGTACCCATGGATTGGAGGGTAGCTAATGTTACCCCACTATTCAAAAAAGGTGGTAGAGAAAAAGCGGGGAATTATAGACTGGTAAGCCTGACATCGGTAGCGGGGAAAATGGTAGAGTCTATTATAAAAGATGTAATAGCAGAGCACTTGGAAAGCAGTGACAGGGTCGGACAAAGTCAACATGGATTTACAAAAGGTAAATCATGATTGACTAATCTACTGGAATTTTTTGAGGCTGTAACTGGTAAAATAGATAAGGGAGAACCAGTGGATGTGGTGTATTTGGACTTTCAGAAGGCTTTCGATAAGGTCCCACACAAGAGATTAGCGTGCAAAATTAAGGCACATGGGATTGGGGGCAAGGTATTGACTTGGATAGAGAACTGGTTGGCGGAAAGAAAGCAAAGAGTTGGAATAAACGGGTCGTTTTCCGAGTGGCAGGCAGTGACTAGTGGGGTACCGCAAGGATCGGTCCTAGGACCCCAGCTGTTCACAATATATATTAATGATCTGGACGAGGGAATTGGATGTAATATCTCCAAATTTGCAGACGACACAAAGCTGGGCGGGAGGGTAAGCTGCGAATAGGATGTCGGGAAACTCCAGTACGATTTGGACAGGTTGGGTGATTGGGCAGAAACATGGCAAATGCACTATAATGTGGATAAATGTGAGGTTATCCACTTTGGTGGCAAAAACAGGAAGGCAGATTATTATTTGAATGGCAATAGATTGGGAGAAGGGGAAGTGCAAAGAGACCTGGGTGTCCTTGTGCACCAGTCGCTGAAGGTAAGCATGCAGGTGCAGCAGGCGGTTAAGAAGGCAAATGGTATGTTGGCCTTCGTCGCAAGAGGGTTCGAGTACAGGAACAAGGATGTCTTGCTACAGTTGTACAGGGCCTTGGTGAGACCGCACCTTGAGTATTGTGTGCAGTTTTGATCACCTTACCTGAGGAAGGACGTTCTTGCCGTGGAGGGAGTGCAGCGAAGATTCACCAGGCTGATACCTGGGATGGCAGGAATGACGTATGAGGAGAGATTGTGTCGATTGGGCTTATACTCACTGGAGTTTAGAAGATTGAGAGGGAATCTCATCGAAACTTATAAAATTCTGTCAGGTCTGGACAGACTAGATGCAGGAAGGATGTTTCTGATGGCCGGGGAGTCCAGAACCAGGGGTCATAGTCTAAGGATAAGGGGTAAGCCATTTAGGACTGAAATGAGGAGGAATTTCTTCACCCAGAGAGTGGTGAACCTGTGGAATTCTCTGCCACAGAGGGCGGTGGAGGCCAGTTCATTAAATATATTCAAGAAAGAGCTGGATATGTTTCTTGAGGCTGAAGGGATCAAGGGATATGGGGAAAAGGCAGGGACAGGGTGCTGAATTTGGATGATCAGCCATGATCACATTGAATGGTGGAGGAGGCTCGAAGGGCCGAATGGCCTACTCCTGCTCCTATCTTCTATGTTTCTATCTATGTTTCTGTGCTATTCTTTGTTAAAGATGACATATTGGTGGACAATCAAATCAAATCAACTTTTATTGTCATTGTTAGTGCACAAGTGCAGTACAACGAAAAGTAGGCTTGCGGCTCCCGAGTGCGTACATTTGGATTAAGACATTTAAACATTCAACATACATTTGGCTTGTAATACATTAACATAAACATAACCATAATAAAGTGCATTGGCAGATGTGCAGGCTTTAGAGTTTATTTGTGGAGTTCAGTAAGATGACAGCCCTGGGAAAGAAGCTGTTCCTAAATCTGGTCGTACGGGTGCGAATGCATCTGTAGCATCTCCCAGATGGCAGGAGGGTGAACAGACTGTGGCTGGGGTGGGTAGGGTCTTTGATGATGGACCGTGACCTCCGTAAACAGCGTTTCTGGTATATGTGCTCTATGGTCGGTAGCCGGGTGCCGGTAATGCGTTGGGCAGTTTTGACTACCCGCTGCAGGGCTTTCCGGTCATAGTAGCTACAGCTGCCGTACCATACTGTGATACAGTTCGTCAGGATGCTCTCTATTGTGCAGCGGTAAAAGTTAGAGAGGATCAGGAGTGACAGGTTACATCCCTTCAGCCTCCTTAGGAAATATAGGCGCTGCTTGGCCTTCTTCACCAGAGAGGAGGTATCTGATCCAACAGAGGAAGAATAATGCTAAACAGTGCATCATTCGTCCTCTGTTGGATCAGAGTTGCATCCATATGGTGCTTGGAAGTATTGCTCCCCCCCTGATCTGACCCCAGAAAACCTCCCCAGGAATTTCTGGCCTAAAATATTTCCAACTCAACAACAACAACAACATTGTATTTATATAACGCCTTTAACATAGTAAAACGTCTCAAGGCGCTTCACAGGAGCGTTATAAAACATAATTTGACACTGAGCCACATAAAGAGATATTAGAGCAGATGACCAAAAGCTTGGTCTAAGAGGTAGGTTTCAAGGAGTGTCTTAAAGGAGGAAAAAGAGGTAGCGAGGCAGAGAGGTTTAGGGAGGGAATCTCCAAGCTTAGGGCCTTGGGAGCTGAAGGTACGGCCACCCATGGTGGAGCGATTAAAATTGGGGATGCTCAAGAGGCCAGAATTGGTGGAGTGCAGACATTTCTGAGGGTTGTAGGGCTGGGGGAAATAACAGAGATAGGGAGAGGCGAGGACATGGCGGGATTTGAAAACAGGTATAAGAATTTTAAAATCGAGGCGTTGCTTAACTGGGAGCCAATGTAGGTCAGCGAGCACAGGGGTGATGGGTGTGAGAGATTTGGTGCGAGTTCGGACACGGGCGGCAGAGTTTTGGATGACATCAACTTTACAGAGGGTAGAAATTGGGAGGCCGGCCAGGAATGCCAACTCAGGTTGACAACATTGCAGAATTGTCTGTACCCAACAGAAAACATCACCACTCAGCATTAGCAACCATTAGCAAGCCCTTAATTGGCATTATTGAGCAGTGAGTAATAAAATAATGTAAACATTACTGGTAATAATTCTGTTTTTGCATGGCAGACATTAGGTAAAGTATTACAAACCCAGTTCTTATTGCTTTTTTGCTGGCTACATGCCCTTTAATAATCAGCAACCGCCATTAGTGCTAGCAGAGGAAAATAAACCCCATCAGGGGTCATTTTGACATTGTGCGATTCTGGGAGAGATGTAAAACGGGCTGACGATTTGTTGTTGCCCATTTTACACTATTGTACAAAGTCAAAATGTCCCCTGGGTTGTTTTATGTGTGCACGGTTCTCATATACGATCTTGTGAGTGGAAATGTCTTATTAAAATTTGATACTAGTCTGATTAAGAGTTTAAAAGGTAACGTTACAACACAAATATCATATATGAAATATTACGTGAAAAAATGAAAGAATCCTAGTCACTGCACATTTCTCATGTACTGCAGCTTCAAGTTATACTGTACACCACGTCCTTGTCACTACCCTCTTGTCTTTGATTGAGTGCTCTGTTTGTCTTTCTGTACACAGTGTAAACATCTGCTTATCTGGAAATTGAGCTATGTGCTGTTTTGAGTCTCTTCTTGTCTGAAATCACAAACATGACAGCATCCTTGCAATGTAACTATGTAAGTAACTTCACAGGGAAAAATTTTAATGAAACATGGATGAGAATTTTTTGAAATTTTACAAGAAAGTGACATTTTCTTTATTACTGTATCACTTTCCAACAGAATTGCTGGGGTGCTGTGGTAGCTTGGCAAGGAGCTTCCCTTGTTAATCCCTTTCATATGATCTTCCCTTTCCAACCTCTGAGAATACCGGTGGATCTTAACAAAGGGCCATTTGCCTGAAAGCCCCTGAAGCACATAAGTAAAACATTTTTTGTTACAGATTTTCTTCTACGATGTCATTATGACAGGTTGAAGTTTTTGTCATACTTTCTCCTCCACTGTATTTGGTGATTTTGTTCCATCCCTCTCCCTAGACTAGAAAATGTCATAAACTGCTTATGGGGATATTTAAATATATCTGGTACACGCAAGTATATCACAAGGTCAATTTATGGCAAAAGAGCAAGGTCCAAGCGGCTTTGCAACATTACAGGCCGCTTAATGAATGGCACTAAGCTGTGTTGAAGATAAATGCAGCTTGTAGCATTTCTTCACCACTAGGGGGATGCCATTACTTATTCTGCATCCAATGCATTTTGGGAAGGATGGTATCACTGTAGCCAGCTTGTGCTCTGAACAATACAATAAAACTTCAGAGTCTAATACCTCATAAAACAGATATTTATTATTTTTTCATGAGCCAGTATTGACTAAACAGAATACAGCTACAGAGTTCTTGCAGTAAAGTGCAATTGTAGAGCACAACCGCCAACAGTAATGCCATCCTTGCCAGAATACACTACATAATAGAAAAGTAAAAACATAGCTTTTGTGATGAGACAATGCATTGCTTAACCTCTGTTTCTCCACAATGCAACAACACCCAAGTCAAAGCACTTTTCATAGACATAATTAGGCTAATCTCTCATTCATAAGAACACATTAAATCCAGAAGGGCGGCTGCTGGACAAATAAACTTATTGGTAGATCCTGTAATGCACAATTACATCGGGATGAATGAACTCATCCATGGTAAGAGAAGCGTTAATAGTTATTCTGTTAAAAACTGGATAATTATTTCCTTATGTTACACAATCTAATTAATAGCTCTAAAGCTCAGCTCATTGGGTTAAAGCCCCACTCCAGGACATATAATCTAGGCTGATAGTTCAGTGCAGCACTCACATTTTTGGAGGCGTCATCTTTCATGATGAGATATTAAACAGATTCTTTTGTCTTTCTATTCAGGCAGATGTAAAACATCCCACAGCATCATGCAAAGAAGAGTAGCACCATGATTAGGCCAGCCATCCAATTGATTTGCTTCTATAAAGATAAGAGTTGATGTTCATTAATGCATATTCTCCTAATAAACAATTCCAGAAATGAAAGTCCAACCCCACTTTGCTTATAATTGTATTAGTTATATTGCATATTTGGTAGTGGTGCAGTACAAACTATCTTACATCACTGATGCCAAACATGATTTATAATGCTGTACATTTCAAAAGGAAACAGCAGTTTGGTGTTGGTAATATGAAAAGTTCATTTTGCACTGTTAACATTATGCGTCACCAGATGGTACCCAGCCAACTTATGAAACTTTACATTTCTATTGATAGAAAAGAGTTGACTATCCTGCCAGCTCTTCTCTATTATTTGACATTTCATCAGCAATCTCTGTGTGGTTTTGGGCTCTGCTTTCTCCTGCTCACAGGCAGTGCAATCACAGCTGCCTAGTTAAAACCCAGCCAATATTGTACCACTTCATGCAGTATAACTGAGGCGTTATCTACCAGAATGCAACTACTACCATGGCTATTATTACCACTGGTCCCTGTTAGTATTACAAATATTTTATTACCAGTAAAATGAAAACAACCATTCAATAATATCTTGGTCAATATAGGTCTTCTCTTCATGATAAAACTATTATCTTACTTGCCTTTGGGATAGATCCTGATAAGTGAATCAGTATTTTCAAATTGCAAGACAAATATTAGCAAAGGTGGACAGCAAACTAATTTGTGAGCAAGCAATTTAATGCTTCAGTTGCAGTATTTTAATCCAGAAGAAATTGTTTCAAAGTTAGTGGATGACCCTGAGATTGCAATACCAACAGTGATGCAGGAAGTAGTAGTAACACAATCCTGTCGTTTTTGCTCTTAATGTTTCACTGTCCTCTTTTCTTCCTCCTTTAGGCCAAATATTAATGTTAACCTCCTTGAAATAGCCCAATGTGTTGCTAAACAGATTACAGAGAAGATCGAAAAAAATTGCAGGTCTTGATCTCCACTAAAGTACCATAAAATACTGGTTACTGACAGCCAAGATATTTTATTCTTTGCCAGAGTTTGTCTTTTCACAATTCCATTTTCCAAGAATTGGACACAAAGGTGATGAAATTCCTCTTTAGGTTCAAGCTAAAACACATGCTAAGTGCATGTTAATGTGTAAATGAGTATTAATGCATTTTTACCCATTCTCTTAAACTTCTGCAGGGGATTAATCTGGATAATTGCATATTAAAAGACAGACCTGTAATGATATCAGCAAATAGAGATGGTATTTGCCTGTTCGATTATGATGCCTTAATAGCATGATTGCATGTATTGATTGCTTGTGCCTGACCAGCAGAGGGCATGTGACCGAGAGAAGCAAGGCAGTTAGTTTAGTTTCGGTTTCGTTCTAGATGCATCACTAGCATAATGGTGTCTCCTGAATGCTGTATAAAGAGTTGAACAGACTTTAGATTAAAACTCATTCTCTTTCATAAATGTCTCATCATTGAACCCACAAAGAAATCAATACATGGTGTCAGAAGTGGCTGAAAGAGATGAAGAGAAAAAATTTGAAGTTAAATCAGCTCTCCACAAATTAGCAAGCCAAAAGAGAACATCGTTGCTTACCATTGGAAAATAGCTAACGAAGTGAAAAAATGGAAGGTTTACACCCACCGGCGACGCTTCAGTTGACAGGTAATGTGGCTGAAAATTGGAGGAGATTCAAACAACGTGTAGAGTTGTATTTAGCGGCAATCGGAGCTGACGAGAAAAGTAATAAAAGGAAATCGTCACTGTTCTTACATGTCGTGGGTGATGAAGCGCTGGAGGTGTATAATAACTTCACATTCGCTGTTGATGGAGACAAAATGAAGCTAGATAAAATAATGGAACAGTTTGAGGCCTACTGTATACCTAAACGTAACGTGACATTTGAGAGGCACAGATTTTTCACATGTGTACAGAAAACGGGTGAGACTATTGATCAGTATGTGACTGAACTGAGAAACAGAAGCAAATCATGTGAATTTGGGGGACTGACAGACTCGCTGATAAAAGACAGACTGGTGTGTGGTATTCCAGATAATGGTCTAAGGGAAAGACTGCTAAGAGAGCAAGATCTAGACCTGGGAAAAGCCATAGCACTGTGTAGGGCTACAGAGACTGTGAAGTTGCAGGTAAAGGAGCTGTTCAGTGACAATAGCTGCAACGTGGATGCAGTGAGAAAGAACGGATACAAACCGTTTAACAAAACGAGCGCCAATGTGAAAAAAGAGGCGTGGCCAGCGAACGAAAATGAAAGGGACAATCGAAAGACATGTAGTCGATGCGGTACACAGCATCCACCAAGAAAGTGTCCAGCATATGGTAAAAAATGCAATAGTTGCAACAAAAACAACCATTATGCCCGTTGCTGCAAGAACCAAGTGCAACAAAGCAAGGTCCATGCAGTAGATGAAAGCGAGATAGAGGAGTTCAATGTAGATGTTGTGTCTGAAAACAAAAAAGAAGAAAGAGACTGGATGTTGACACTAAAAGTGAATGACATACACATTCCATTTAAATTGGATACTGGAGCACAAGTTAATGTGATATCAGAGACTGATTTTAAGAAAATTAGACCCAGACCAAAGATACATGGAATCAAAGTGAAAGTGACAGGATACTCAGGTACTGAAATACCAGTGAAAGGAAGATGCATTGTCACAGTGACACACAAGGACAGAGAGCACACGTTAGCATTAATCGTGGTGCCAAAGGAGGTGCAAGCCATACTAGGTTTAAAAGTCTGTGAGAGACTGAACCTGATAAAGAGAGCCCTCGTTGTGGAAAGCGAAGGAGAGACAGTCTATGATGAACTGAATGTTGCGTACACACCGGGTAAGCTGATGTATACAGCAGACACGTTGTCCAGAGCTGTTGACCCAGGAGAGCCCGCAAACACAGTGAAAAGACTGATGTACAAGGCAAAAGACAGTGGAACTGACTTCTACCAGAGCATGCTTGTATACCGCACAATGCCGCTCGAGTGTGGTAAGTCACCAGCCCAACTCCTGATGGGATGTCGGCTAAGGTCAAACCTACCCATCCCGGAGAACCTCCTGAAAACAAAAGAGGGGGAGAAAGTGAGGAAGTTCAAAGAACAACAGAAAGAAAAGCAAAAGTACTACTATGACAGAGGAACACAAAACCTACCTGAACTCCACACTGGTGACCAAGTAAGGTTCAAAGACAAAACAAACACATGGACTCAGAAGGGAACTGTCCTGAGTGAAGTTCAACCAAGATCATACACCATTCAGACAGATGAGGGTGCTGTTCTGAGAAGAAATCGTCGAGATCTTCTCATGGGACCAGCCACAGCAGGTCAAGAGACTGATACTGTTGAACAACCTGATCACACAGCTGAGAACCAATCATCTGAGGCAACAACTCAGATTCAAGGACAATCAATCAGAAAATCCTCAAGACACGTGAAGCCTCCTGAGAGACTCATTGAGCAAATTTAAGGACTATTGTTATAGAAGGAAGTAATGTTATCTTATTCTTTCTTCAAGTTCTAGTGTATTGACATATTTCATGTGAACACACAAAGCAAGGTTAAAAAACCTTGATCATGATAATGATAATGTAAGTTCATTAAGTGTTACAGTTAAAATGCAGATTAATACAAAGAAAACATGTTGTTAGTTAAAAGTAAAATACTTTTGTTTTAAGAAAAGGAGATGTAATGATATCAGCAAATAGAGATGGTATTTGCCTGGTCGATTATAATGCCTTAATAGCATGATTGCATGTATTGATTGCTTGTGCCTGACCAGCAGAGGGCATGTGACCGAGAGAAGCAAGGCAGTTAGTTTAGTTTCGGTTTCATTCTAGATGCATCACAGCATCGTGTCTCCTGTAAATGCTGTATAAAAGAGTTGAACAGACTTTAGATTAAAACTCATTCTCTTTCATAAATGTCTCATCATTGAACCCACAAAGAAATCAATACAAGACCCATCATTTGTTTGCTTGTTAATGATTTTTGAAACACCACTTAATGACGAGAACATGCCAATCCAACTATGCTTGCCACGCGGTGTCCACCAGCACGTTCGAGGCCTTCCACGATCGGTGGGCACCGGAGGGACTGGAGCGCATCATCACCCCCAGGAACAAAATTTTAATTTGATTTGTTAAGGTTCCTTTCAAATTTATGTTAATTTACAGTCTTTATTTGTTGTGTCCCTTTAAAAAGGGGGTACCTGGTTGACTTTTAATTGGCAATTGCCACATGAAGAAGGGTCAACCATGCTTGCCTTCCAGCCCACATTGTGCGAGACGGCTGATATCAAGATGGTGTGAAAGTAGCAGTAGTCCAGCACAGAGCTGAGCAACAGACAATTTTAAGAAATAACTCAACTGTTTCAGTTCACATATCGACATCAATGCATCATGATATATTGAATGAGGAGGAGGAGCGGCATAAAACCTAGGTCACAGGAGGAGGAACACCAGGATCTGTTCTGACAGAAGTGTTTAAAATTCTGAAAGGATGGGATAGGGTAGATAAAAGCAGACTGTTTCCAGTAGTTGAGGGGGTCAAGAATGAGGGGATATACATACAAGATTAAATGTAACAGAGGACAGAAGCAACTTCTTTACACAAAAAGTTGGGATGCTGTAGAATGGTGAAGGGATAATTACTAGTCCTAGCCCCTTTAGGGCTACCCCGGATCAGGGGTATTTCTCAAGACGTTCACCTTCAACTAAAGTTTGAGGTAGCCGAATCCTAAAGATGCTCAATTGGGTCTAAATGTCTGGGCTATTTCTGCCTAAAGGAAAGGAACAACTCGAGAATGTTACCATCCTCCAGGTAGCACTTTTAATAAGTTTAGCTAGACTGTAACGTTCCGGATATTATGAGGATCCGGAAAGCTCCCCCAGAGCTCTCTAACTCCTCACCAAAGAGTATATAGAGATTGAGTTCGCGAATTTTTGATACAGAAGTCTTATGTGAGACAATTCTAAAAATATACAGATTTATTAAAGAACCGACATGCAATTTACAGTTGGTGAGTCAATCGCAACATTAAAAGTTCCAAAAAGAGAAAATTTACAATCTTATTATTAACAGAGAATCTTATTTTTAAATCTCAACTTCACTACAGTATTACAGTTTTCAGTGTTCTATAGGATAGCCACCAAAATCAAATACCTTTGATCCCCGAAGTACAGAGAGTTGGAGACTTACAGAGCCGCCTCCGAAGCCGAGAATCACTTTGCCCGATTAAAACGAGTCTGTTATCCCATTTGAGAGTTCAATATTTATACCTTTTTCCAGTGGTATTTCCTTTAAGGTTTTCTGCTGATGCAAGCTAATTATCTCTAGTCATTTTTCTGCCTATTTCTGCAACTCTTACTGCCACCTCAGCTGGTAGCATTACAGAATCATGTCTCATCTCTAGGTGTTCTAAGTTTACCATATAAAAAATGGTGTGACGGCAGATGTTCCTTACTTTATGTGCTTCTTTATGAAGTGTAAATTAGAACACCTTATCCAGGGTGAACCATTGTTTTTGTTCCCAAAGGTCAGCCTGTTGGAGCCCTTCACCTTCTGTTTCAATAAGGTTATTTATTCAGGGTCAACAACTGTCTTATCTTAATAGCCAGAATGCTTTCACAGCTATTTCATAGTTAAGTTTCTAAATTTCCAAACCCAGTTTGTCATGTTTTAATAAGGCCAGAATTCTTTCATAAGATAGTGTATTTTTCTGAATAGGTTATATGGCTTATTCCTTCACAATGGCTGTGTCTATTTGCAACACCAGATTTCTGATTGGTCCCCTTGGAGGACAAGGCACACCCAACAGTTTGTCTAGAATGTGTAATTTGATCCTGCCTGCTATAGACAACCCCATAACATATAATATGATCCAGCCTTGCCAGACCACAGAATGTGGAAGTACAGTTAGTTTTGTGAAGATCCTCTTTTAATAGTATTCTGCAATTGTAATTACAGTTGTCCTTGGCTGGTAAAATAAAAGACTATGGCCTAGAAATTCAGTTAAGGCCCGCCAGCAGGCTAACGCCCAAAAGTTAGCGCTGCGCGCGGAGCCACTTGCGCCTGCCGGAAATTCAGTTTCAGCGCCCCAACTCGAAGGCGGCCGCTATTCAAGGGTTTCGGCGCCCCCGCTTGGGGCGCTGAAACTGAATATCGGCGCGCTAGGTGCCGCAGCGCCACCCGCTGCGGAGCGGCAGGCTGCGGTACTGCAGGCCTCCTCCTTCTCTTAAGGGGGAGGTGCCTGCAACAGCGAGATCGCCGCTGGATTGTGCCGGCAAATGAGCCCGGCACCACGGAGAAGTGCCGGGCTCGCGGAAAGCAGCCGGCAATGCCGCGGGGGGGGCGGTGGAGGAGGCCGGGGAAGGAGGTGCGGGCAGGCAGCCGCCGAAAAAGCGGCCGGCCGCACCTTCCCCTTTAAAGCGCCCCAGTAGCGCAGCAGTACGGCCCCGTTTTTCCAGCGCTGTTTGCTGCCGCTGCAGAAGAGGCGGCCGCAACTCAATATGGGGTTTGGGCCGGAAGCGGGGTGGAACCGGGGCACTGCGCACACCGATGACGTCATCGGTGTCGGCGCAGCGCTACCAGCCACCGCCGCCATTAACGCAGCGCTGAATATCAGCGCACCCTCTTACACTGGCGCATAAACCCTATTTGGGCGGTAACTGGGCGCAAAGCCCACTGAATTTCTAGGCCTATATACTCTAATTAGTGGGTTAGTTAATTCTTTGGAGTTTTATTTTTTTTTCCTTCTGAAAGTCACAAAAACTCTTTAATTCTGAATGAAGGAACTGTGTGTGTGGGGTTCATGAGTGTGGGGTCTGTGTGTGTATTCAACCTTCTGACACCACCAGTGAGTTCACACTGGAGAGAGGCTCTTCACCTGCTCCATGCGTGAGAAGGGATTCACTAATTCATCCAGTTGGAAGAACGTGATCCGCATCTAACAAAGGGGGAGAACGTCATCTGAATTTCCATCTGGATCATGTTCTCACTCTAATTCCCCCCCATTTAGACCTGAATCGTGTTCTTCCCCCATCCCCACTCTTCTCTCCATGCTCTAACTCCCCCAAGTTCCTGAACTTCTCCCCCCATAGCTCCTGACCTACTCTCCCTGAGCTCCTCTCCCCCCTCCCCGAGTTCCTGACCTTACGCCCCCACCCAGCTCCTGACCTTCTCCCAGCTTCTCCGAGCTCCCCTCTCCTTTCCTCTCCCCCTCTCCTCTGTCCTCCCTCCCCTCTCTGAGCTCCTCTCCCCCACTCTAAGCTCCTCACTCCCCTCTCCCCTCGCTGAGCTCCTCTCTGCCCTCGCTGAGCTCCCCTCTCCGAGCTTCTCTCTCCCACCCACTTCAATCCTCTCTCCTCTACCCTGCCCCCCGACCTTCTCCACAGGGAGCAGGGGAAAGCATACCCAGCAGCCGATGCAACGTCGGGTGCACATGTATAACCGGAACGTGTGCGCATGCGCAGAGGAACTCAGAACACCGTGGAAATAATCACTCTCCTGTAGAATTCACTTCTAGGGCTAATTGTTGAGGCAGAAACCATGGCTGGGAATTTCCTTGGAGCTGCTCCTGCTCTGTAAAGTCTGTAGGTATTATGATGAATTAATACACAGACTACAAGAGTAACTTTAACAGGACTTTACTATTCGAAGGTCAGGGTGAATCTGCCCAATAAATCCTGACACAGCACTTATATACCGGTGTGGTCACCGTCGGTATTACAGTATACAGCAGCCAAGATAAAGTAGTGCCACACCTACAATAGTTCTCTTAAAGGTGAACGGTTACATACAATAGTTCTCTTAAAGGTAGAACAGTTACATACACTACAATCCTCCCTTTTTAGCTTACAACATACTTATTCCCCATTAAACATAACATCATAACATATATCCAACTTCATGTTAAAACAGTTCACAGATATAGTCTCTGCGGAAACAGTTCACAGATTCAGTCTCTGCGGGAAACAGTTCATAGATTCAGTCTCTGCGGAAAACAGTTCACAGATTCAATCTCGGTGGATGCGCCTTCCGTGCTTCTTGACTCGGTCCTGACAACACCTCAGTGGTGTAGCAGTTCCCTGTGGTGTAGTCGGTTCACGTTGCTGGAGTGACTCATCCAATAGTCCTTCACTGGACTTAACAGCTTGAACTTCCGTCCTTCTGAACCAGCATTGTTGGCTTGTAAAAACTTGAGTACCTTGGGAAGTTTTTCTACTTCCAAACTGATTTGGCTCCGTTCGAAGGGACCCCGTGCGTGATCTAATAGTGATGATGATGGTCCAGATGATCATCATCTTCTGCTTCGTCTTTTCCTTTTCTGCTTCTTGGAGACTCTCTGGGCTCCACTGCCAGCTGCCAGCTGTATGCACAGTTCCTCCTTCTCATCCTCCTTTTTCCATAGTAGCGCCACCATCTCCCGATGTTCCTTAGACTTTTTGTGATTCTTCATGGTTTCTGCACTTTGGGAGTTTTCATCACAAGCTGGGCAGAACAGGTCATCGTAATATTCGATGTCGTCCAACAGGTCATGGTAATATTCGGTGTCATCTTGAGCTAGGCCAGTGAGAGGGTCTTCTATTTCCTCCATACCCAGCTGGACATTAGCCAGCTTTTGTTCCAAATCCAGACATCTTTCCTGAAGAGACTTCTTCAGGCGTTCAGCTTCATCCAGCTTTTTCTGGGCTTCCTGCAAGTCTTTTACTAATGACGTCATTTGTGATTTCAATACTTCAACTTCATTCGGAGATTGGTTGATCGGACTATTCAATCCCTCTACTGCAGCAGCTGTTTCAACCTTCTGTTGTTCAACATTGACGTGAGTCAGCGTACTTTTGGCATCCAAGGGTTGCTCTGCTGCCATCTTCTCAGTCTGTGTTGCAACCTCAGCTATTTCAATAACTTTTGGGAGCTCCAAACCCCTCTCCTTTGAAGATTTAAACTCCTGTTCAATTTGTTCCCATTTCAGAGTCTTGTCCTTCAGCATATGAAGGAGTTGGCTGACCGTTAACTCTTCTGACCTCATACGTTTCCCAGTAGCTGCAGGGCTGTTTATAACCTTGCCCTGGGGCTCCTTTGCTGTTTCTACTTCGCCATCATCCGCAGCCTCCACCATTCGAATTTCCCCACTTGAATCGTCCGGTGATGCTGCACCCAACTTCAGTAGGAGCTCGGAGTTCATGTCTGTCTGTCCGTTATACACTCAAAAGTTATAGAGTGTACCTACACATATGTTATATCAAAAGAAAGCTGATGATCAGGGGAGTGTCATAGGCATATTTACTTTTTGGTCAGACAAGAGTTGTTCGGACAGTATACCAAAAACGTTCAAAAATCCACTCATTAGCGGTTGACCAATCCTACCACTCATTAGCTTTGAGTGACGTGATGGTTGACCAATCCTACAGTTCAGTGACCTGATGGTTGACCAATCGGTGCATCACGGGCGGGACCTAATCCTGCAGCCTCCTGAAACTTCGCCGCAATTTTTTCCCCTGCTTTTCCTCAACAGCGAGCGGGGCAGCTGCGTCAGCCCGCCAGAGCGGGAGGTGAGTTGGGGTCACTCGGGCCGGGCCTCACAACTGTTCGGCCCGAGACACAGAGCGGGGGAGCGGCAGCGGCCATCCATCAACCGCGCGGCCCCAGACACAGAGCGGGGGAGCGGCAGCGGGTGGCCGTCAACCGCGCGGCCCCAGACACAGAGCGGGGGAGCGGCAGCGGGTGGCCATCAACCGTGCGGCCCGAGACACAGAGCGGGGGAGTGGCAGCGGCCGGCCGTCAACCGCGCGGCCCTCTAAACTGCCCTGGCAACGCCGGGCTCCCCCTGCTAGTATTAAATAAACTAATCAAACTCAGAGAGGAAAAAAACCCTGGTCCACATCTATACATTTTAAAAGAGTCTAGGGAAGAGATAGCAAAGGCATTACTACACATATTTAATAATTCATTAGAAAAAGGTGTAGTGCCAGAGGAGTGGCAGATAGCTAACATAATACCTATATTTAAGAAGGGAGATAGAACATGTCCAAGGAACTACAGCCCAGTCAGCTTAACATCGGTGGTAGCAAAAATAATGGAATCCCTACTAAAGGAGAAAATAGAAGAACATCGAGAAGCCAAAAATATAAGAATGAATAGTCAGCATGGATTTCAAAAGGGAAAGTCTTGCTTGACCAACCTCACTGAATTTTTTGAAGAGGTAACAGAAAGAATAGACAAGGGTTATGCGGTAGATGTAATTTATGTAGGTTTTCAAAAGGCCTTCGATAAGGTACCACATAATAGACTAATGAATAAGGTCAGAGAATGCGGAGTCAGTGGACAAGTAGCAGAATGGATAGCTAGTTGGCTTCAGAACTGAAAGCAGAGAGTAGGGTAAAGGGTATCTATTCACAGTGGCAGAAGGTGGGCTGTGGTGTTCCACTAGGATCAGTGCTGGGACCACTGTTGTTCACAATTTATATTAACAATTTAGACTTTGGAATGCAAAACACAATTTCAAAATTTGCAGATGATACCAAAATGGGGAGGGGGCGGATAGTTAATACTGAGGAGGACTGCAACAAATTACATGAAGACATTAATAAACTTTCAGAATGGGCATATAATTGGCAAATTAAATTCAACACAGATAAATGTGAGGTATTACCTTTTGGTAGGAAGAATAAGGCGGTAATTTATTACTTGAAGGGTGTGAGTCTACGTGGGGTAGAGGTGCAAAGGGATCTCAAATACACAAATCACTAAAAGTAGTGACACAGGTTATCAAGGCCATAAAAAAGCAAACCAAGCACTAGGGTTTATTTCTAGAGGGGTAGGATTGAAAAGTAGTGAAGTTATGCTAAACTTGTATCGAACCTTGTTTAGACCACACTTGGAGTACTGCATACAATTCTGGTCACCATATTATATAAATGATATAGCTGCACTGGAGAGGGTGCAGAGAAGATTTACAAGGATGATACCAGAAACGTGAGAGTATACCTATCGGGAAAGGATGAACAGACTGGGTCTCTTTTCTCTTGAAAAAAGAAGGCTGCGGGGTGACCTAATTGAGCTCTTTAAAATTTTGAAAGTTTTTGATAGAGTCGATACAGAGAGAGTGTTTCCACTTGTGGGGAAGAGCATAATTAGAGGCCATCAATATACGATAGTCACCAAGAAATCCAATAGGGAATTCAGAAGAAACTTCTTTACCTAGAGGGTGGTGAGAATGTGGAACTCGCTATCACAGGGAATAGTTGAAGCGATGCATTTAAGGGGAGGCTGGATAAGCATATGAGGGAAAAGGGAATAGAGGGTTATGCTGACAGAGTTAGATGAGGAAAGACGGGAGGAGGCTTGAGTGGAGCATAAACACTGGCATTGACTGGTTGGGCCGAATGGCCTGTTTCTGTGCCGTATTTCCTATGCAATCCTTGGCTAATACACAGGTATAAACAGTTATAGTGCACCACCACCTCAAAAGTGCTATATTGTAGGAATAGGCGTATTCCTAACCAAATCACTGAGATTGACTCAGGAGAAACAATCCAACAGGTCTTTAATGAAGGATTTGACGAAGTACAGAAAACAACAAGGATAGATGCAGGAGAGCCGTGGAACAGGTCTTACCCAAACGGGGACGCCACGAGGACTGACTAGGCAGTCCGGAGGTTTGTGCGATGATGTCATCGCGTTTGCGTCGTGACGTCATCGCGTTGCTCGCGTTTTCCTGCGCTTGGGGCGGTCACATGATGCGCGACGTGACATCATCGCGTTTGCCCGCACTTAGGGCGGTCACGTGATGTGCGACATGACATCATCGCGTTTGCCCGTGCTTAGGGTGGTCACGTGATGTGCGACGTGACGTCATCGCTTTAGGTCGCGTTCTTAAAGGGGCAATGCCCCGTACATGCTCTTAAAGGGGCAACGCCCCGTACATGCAAACTCTATACAAACATTGTTAAAGGGAATTATGTACAGTAAGTAAGAGACACATGGTGGTACCGCTACATACGCCCCCCCAGAATTCGCTTTAACGGACAAAGTCAAACGGTGAGGTGGTCTGGCGAGCCTGTCCGAACGACTCCTGTAGTCTCGAAGCGGAGGCTGCTGGGCGGCTGGCGGTCTGGCGGGCGGTCGAACCTGGTCTGCCGTAACGACGATGGGTGTCCGACCTCACCGCGGCGATTGTGCTGTTCCGACGGGGTGGTGGAGGTCTAAATGCGCTGGTCGTGAGCGGATCCTTACGCGCGTCGTGGTGAATAAAACGTATTCAACCTCATGAAGGATCGTAGAAACGTGTGACCTCTGCAGCCCGTGGTTCAAAGCGGGCACTGGTGCGAAAAATCTGGCCGCATTTTAATGACTGGCAGACTGGGTAGATGCGGACCATTGCCCTGTCGGTGTTGTTAGGAAGTCTCCATTTGAACAATATATCGGTGGGAACATCAAAACGGGCGATCCAGGAGGAAATTAATGTGGGTCTTGCTGGTTGGGTAACTCGCCGAGCAGGCGAGCGAACTCATCGAAATTCGAAAACGCACTGGAGACGGTGCGCGACATAGTGCTACGACGGTAACACCGAAGTGAGTTAACAGTTGCTGCGTTGATCAGTGCTCAGGTATGGTCAGCAATAGTCCCGCATGGCCGATCGCGGCTGTGGGAGGCCTGTAGACCCGTACCTCGTTGGTCGCTGTGGCGGTTGTTATGTCGTTCTTGGGGGAAACTGCCGGGAGGGCGGCAACGCTTCACTTTCATGCAGAACTGCGCGCAGTAGATTACACAACCCAGCAGGCTGACGAGCTGGGGCGGCGTCTGCGGGGGATGAGTCTTTGTGTTTCGCGAGGGATGGGTCCTCATGGTTTGCGAGGGAAAAGTCCTCGTGGTTTGCAAAGGATGGGTCCTCGTGGTTCACGAGGGATGGGTCCTCGTGGGTCGCAAGGAGTGCGTCCTCGTGGTTCGTGAGGATCGAGTCCTCGTGGGTCGTGAGGAGCGAGTCCTCGTGGGTTGCGAGGCGTGGTTTGCGAGGACTGAGTCCTCGTGGCATCGCCGCCGGGGCGCGCTCCGATCTTGTGGGCCCAAAAACCTGCAGCACCTGTGCCTTGAGGGGTTTCATACTTGCTGTTCCGTTGGGAGATGTCGAGAAGGCGGACGACCCGAGAGGCGGCAGAGCTATCGAATACGGAGACCGTAAACAGGTACGTGGTCTGTGCCACATAGATGTTGCACTGGGCGAACGGGGCTTCTACCAGAATAAAGCATGAGGGCGGTTGCTGCTCCCTGTATTGCGGTAGCATCGGCGAAACGGCTGTTGCTTCCATGGCGTGCTTCTTTTGTGAAAAAACGTTCGCAAAAATCGGGGTCCGGCTGCGTTTCGTTCGTGAAAAACGGTCACGAAAAACGGGATCACCTCCAGGCTGCACTTCCTTTGCGAATATGTTCGCAAAGACGGGGTCACCAATGTAGGAATTGGTGTTCGTCGGTTGTTGTTCGTCGGTTGTTGTTCATCGGTTGTTGTTCGTTGTGCCGTTCTTCTGTGGAAACGTTCACAGAGACAGGGCTCAGGCTGTGCGCTTCTTCCGTGAAAAACGTTCACGGAGACGGGGTCACCAATGTAGGCATTGATGAATTCCCGCCCTCACGTCGTTGGGCCACCAATGTAGGAATAGGCGTATTCCTAACCAAATCACTGAGGTCGACTCAGGAGAAACAATCCAACAGGTCTTTAATGAAGGATTTGACGAAGTACAGAAAACAACAAGGACCGATGCAGGAGAGCCGTGGAACAGGTCTTATCCGAACGGGGATGCCTAGGCAGTCTGGAGGTTTGCGCGATAATGTCATTGTGTTTGCGTCGTGACGTCATCGCGTTGCTCGCGTTTTCCCGCGCTTGGGGCGGTCACGTGATGCGCGACATGACGTCATCGCGTTTGCCCGCGCTTAGGGCGGTCACGTGATGTGCGACGTGACGTCATTGCGTTTGCCCGCGCTTAGGGCGGTCACGTGATGTGCGACGTGACGTCATCGCGTTAGGTCACGTTCTTAAAGGGGCAACGCCCCGTACATGCTCTTAAAGGGGCAACGCCCCGTACATGCAAACTCTATACAAACATAGTTAAAGGGAATTATGTACAGTAAGTAAGAGATACATGGTGGTACCGCTACAGTGTCAATGTTGGAGCCGGCAGGAATGAGGCAAGATGTTGAACTCCAGGCATTACTGGCCAGTAACATGAAATTGGTGCCAGGTTAAAACTTAATGTTGGCAGCAATTTCTATGTTGGTGTGTGGGACCAAAATCAAAAATAAATTTTGTACAGAATTTAAAACCAACCTGTATATTGAACTCCGACCTGTTTTGACCAAGTGGACCAACTTAACAGTGGGTCAGATTTCTGCCCCTGATCCCTATCTGTATTCCTAAAATGTGATGGAATATGTCAAACTTTTAAGCAATTGAATGCTGACCCTGCTCTCAGGTCTTGTTATTACTATTGCCTCTGCCAAAGTGTCTGACAAAACTAAGAGCACTATAAAGCCAGTGGTGGTAATAAAATATATAAAAAATAATAAAATTACAGGTATTGGTTGTCTTTCTGACTAATATCCAACAGAATAACAGAATGCTGAACACATCAGCATGCAAATGTTCATAATCGAAGAGAAGAATACCTCAGAATAGCTACTGTTATGGTCCAAGCTTCTCCAGACACATTTTCTTGTGCCCAACACAAAAGCCAACTCCAATAGGCAAGCCCACACTTCCTATGAATTTAAGTGAGACCTTGTGCATAAAGTAATCTGGAATATTGCAGGTAAGCAATAGATCTGTTTATTTTCTCTGAATTTCGCACGGGATTTCCACAACCCACCCATGTCACTTCAGAAGATCAATCGGTAATGGCAGACACTTTTGTAATAAACCAAACAGCCAAGCAGTCAGTTTACAGTCATTTGCAGGAAGAATCGGTACTAGCGAGTTGTTGGAATCAGTCCAAATAATAGTTACTTTGAACTAGTTCATAAAAGAGTTAACCAGACAAACCCATTGGTTGACTTCTTTTGTTGCAGATCTTTCAGATGAAAGACTCACAGATGCTTTACAGAAGCAAGTATCCACCCAGTCCCTTACGGTTACAGTTTTTCTTGGAAATATGCAGGCCTCCCCACCTACTTGCCTCTTTGTTTTTTCCAATTAGGTCGTAACCATAACTAACGGGTACATCAAAAGAGTCATATTCTTATATCCAAAAAACCCTTTGAAATGTAGTCTTGCCTTTGAGAATTCACACTATGGTAACGATGTAATTTATTCGAACAGTGGACAGTATGCTCCACAACATGTACACAAAAGCATGCCGATGGCAACCTCCGTTGTATGACAAGTACTTTCTATGTTGGAGCCCTCCTGCTCCTGTTTTTTACTGGTCTCAGCACTGCCGATCTAGAGAGTCCCCACCCCAGCCCTGCCCCTCCTGTATCAATGGCCTTGTTTAGGGCAGGCTGAGGACCTGCCCCCAATGGGCCAGCCAGGAGGCTCCCAAGGAAAGATGAGAGGCTGTGTAACTGAGTCCTGACCTAATGTGTGGCCCTTCCAGCACACTCCCACTGAAGTTATAAATAACAACAGAAAATGCTGCAAACACTCAGCAGGCCAGGCAGCATCCGTGGAGAGAGAAACAGAGATAACCTGGTTCTGCTGTCTCCCACAGAACAGGGATTACAGCAACAACTAGACCTACTCGACAAATACTGCCAAAATTGGGCTCTAACAGTAAATCTAAAGAAAACCAACATCATGATTTTTCAAAAAAGGCCCAGATGTCAGGAAAACAAATACCAGTTTACCCTCAGTGATACCACTATAGGACACACTATGAGCTACACCTACCTTGGTCTAACTATTACAGCATCAGGGAGCTTCAGCATAGCAGTGAATGCACTAAAAGAAAAAGCCCGAAGAGCCCTATATGCAATAAAAAGAAAATTCTACAACATCCAAATCCCAATCAAAATCTGACTCAAAATATTTGACAGCATAATCCTGCCCATTGCACTGTACGGTAGTGAAGTATGGGGCCCGCTAAATCACCAAAGCTACACTAAATGGGAAAAACACACAATAGAAGCCCTACATGCAGAATTCTGCCGAAGCATCCTTCGCACCCAAAGAAAAACGGCAACAAATGCATGCAGAGCCGAACTAGGCAGATACCCACTGATAATAAACATCCAAAAACGAGCACTAAACTTCCTAAATCACCTCAAATCTAGCTCCCCAGACACCCTTCATTTCAAAGCCTTTCAGACCCAAGAGCTAAACCCAGAAAAGAGTCCCCTGAGTCAGCTGCTACTGAAACTAAGTACTCAGCCGGACCCTGACCAGCCCCAGACCAACACAGCCGTCCAAACACCAATCCGAGTGAACCAAATCATTAAAAAATGCAAAGAAACCTACCTGGAACATTGGAACAAAATAACCGAAAGCCAAAGCAGATTAGAATGTTACCGGGCCCTAAAAAGAGAATATAAACTGGCAGACTACCTCACGACCATCAGAGACACAAAACAGAGACAGACCCTCACCAGGTACAGACTAAGCGACCACCAACTGGAAATTGAAAAAGGCAGATACAAGAAATCCTGGCAGCCTAGAGAGAATAGAATATGCGATCAATGTCTGGCCGGCGAGGTTGAAACAGAAATGCATTTCCTCCTAAAATGCGAAAAATTCAACACATCAAGAAACATATTATTCAACAAGCTAAGCCAAACAACCCCAGATTTCAAGGAATTGGATGATCTGTCAAAATTGAGATTAGTCCTAGGAGAAGGAGACAGACCATACCTTGGGGCCAAATATGTAACAACATGTCACAACCTGAGGACTGTTTAAAATTAAGACTGTTTAAAATTAATATTGAACGTACCAAATGAAGTACAAAGACTGTTTAAAATTAATATTGTTTAAAAGTAATATTGTATGTACCCAACAAATGTCAAATCGATTGACACCTACAGAATGTTGGAAAACTGTACCTTTTTGCTATGTAAGCTTTGGCAATATGGTTCTCTGTAAACTTTCATGCCAATAAAGCATTTGAATTGGAATTGGAATTGGAATTGGATAACATTTCAGGTCTGTGACCCTTCGTCAGAACTGGAAAAAGTTAGGGATGTAACATATGGCAGGAGTGAGCCAAATGGGCTGCAGATTTTCAGCCCTCCTATTTTTAAGCCAAGATAACCTAGTACAGAAAGGAATCTCTTAAACTATGGACCAAAATACCCATTTTTTGTCACAGCTGTCTTCATTTCACTGCATATAAGTACTGCATTTTAGTAATCTGACATAGTAGAACACAAGAATGCAGATCTCAAATATTCACTTGAGCTAGTTGGCTTGAATTCCAGATTGCATATAATTCAAATGACTTTGCTGTCGACAATAGAAATTTGCTGCAAGGTCCTTGATGAAACAATATGCTGTCTAACATCTCTAAATGGGAAAGGGCAGAATTAAAATACTCCAGGAAGTCATACTTTAGCATCAACAATAAGAATTAATCCTGCAGAAGCAGATGCAGTTTGACTAAAAATAACTTTTAAAAAGGGAGGTTTATCATATTAAAGAATCTGTTATGAAGAAAATTAAATGCTGAATAGATAATGACAGAAGAATTAGAAGACTGACACTGCATCAAGTTGATAAACTAACACTGGACCCAATCAATAAATTCCCGCTGTACTGTTGTGGAATCTTTTTGTGGGCAGAGAGACAAACTAAAGAATGAGCTGGGTATTTATCCAAAAGTATATTTTAAAGAGATGCTCCCATAAATGAGACATGCAATTGGTATGGAATTATCTGTTGAGGAATGGAATGGTAATTTTCCAGTAGACAGGTAACTTCCAGAGACTTGTCAAGTTTCCTGAGAGGCTATTGAAAAAAGAGAAAGAACAAAATGAAAACACAGCTGGATGATGAAAGGGGGATTATCAAGATTTTTCTAAGGATGGCACAGAATGGTAAAATGCAGCTTTGATTCCCCAGTCCACCGAGCACTCAATCTCAGGCCATTTCCTGCTGAAGGGAGGGAAGACCGGATGGGGAGAATCCACCAACTCGTCCAACCATGCCTCTAGTTAGAATGACAGTAGTGGTGTTTACTAATGCAGCCTTAAGGCAACTCACCCAGCCTTCTCAGACACAGGAAGGACATGTCTCAGACACAGGAAGGACATGTCTCAGACACAGGAAGGACATGTCTCAGACACAGGAAGGACATGTCTCAGACACAGGAAGGACATGTCTCAGATGGGACTAACAAGGGAAGAAAATGAAAGGAAAAAGATGATTACATACCTTCATAAGAAAGTATATACCCGCTAACAACTTATTTTACAGGATAAACTACCTCGGAATTTAAGTCACTCGGTATAATAATTCCTAAGAAGTAAACCTGAGTCAAAGAAGGAATTGGATGTTTAAATATAAACTATTTTTAATTTTAATTAATTCACCACTTACCTTGTAAAAAGCAGGCCTTGCGACTGCTTTTTATATGTCTAACTTCTGGAGACTTACCCTCCTGGGAAAACCTGCAAAAAAACGTAAGTTCGATGCGCATGCGCAGCCTCTCCTATGCACGCGTTCGAACTCTGAACCCCTTCTTTCAGGGGAATGGAAGTGCTGGTTTCCCGCGCATGCGCAGTGCATGCAGGAAGCCGGCACTTCCATTGGGCTTACTGGTGAGTACCCCGTGCGTACTCACCCGTGGAGACCCGAAGTTCTGGGCCGAATCGATATATGTCCAAGTCTGAATGTTGTGTGACTTGGAAAGGAACTTGGAGGTGATGGAGTTCCCATGCACCCTTGCCCTTCTAGGTGATGAAGGTCATGGGTTTGTAGATAGCACACTGCAGCCAAGGTGTGCCAGTGGTGGAGGGAGTGGAGGTTTAAGGTGGTGGATGAGCTGCTGATCAAGTGGACTGCTTTGTCCTGGATGGTGTCTAGGTTCTTGAGTGTTGTTACAACTGCACCCATCCAAGTAAGTGGAGAGTGTTCCATAATATTCCTGGCTTGTGCCTTTTAGGTGCAAGAGACTTTGGGGAGTCAGGAGGTGAACCACTTGTCACAGAATACCCAGCCTTCGGCCTGCTCTAGTAGCCATGGCATTTATCTGGCTGGTCCTCTGTGCACCTTGGTAAAGCACCTTGGGACGTTTTTCTACATTAAAGGTGTTATATAAATGCAATTTGTTGTTGGTGCACTCACATTTTCAAAGATATTAAAGTGATCATAAGACAATCTAGCTACTTGATGCATGGCCACCTAATGACGGATAAGCTGCAGTTTGGACACATGTCTGCCACAGTGCATGCACTCAAGCACAAGTTACAACATTACTTTTCTCCTTGCAGGTGGCATATAATACAAGGAAACAGATCTGAGCTGGAGGAGGATTCAGAAATTAAAATGTAAACTAGAATATAAAAGTATAGAGAGAATAAAGGAAAGTGAAGTGACAGGCCTTCCCCAACTCTATTGTAAAGGATGCAATAGCTTGTCTCTTAGAAACTAATAGTAAGATTGGGCGGAGTCAACATGGATTTATGAAAGGGAAATCCTGTTTGACAAACCTATTGGAGTTCTTTGAGGATGTAACTAATGGAGTAGACAAAGGGGAACCGGTAGATGTGGTGTATCTGGATTTTCAGAAGGCCTTCGACAAGGTCCCACACAAGAGGTTGGTGAACAAAATAAAGGCACATGGAATTGGGGGTAATATACTAGCATGGATTGAGAATTGGTTAACAGACAGAAAACAAAGAGTAGGGATAAACGGGTCTTTTTCAGGATGGCAGGCTGTGACCAGTGGAGTACCGCAAGGATTGGTGCTTGGACCCCAGCTATTCACAATCTATATCAATGATTTGGATGAGGGAACTAAATGTAACATTTCCAAATTTGTTGATGATACAAAGCTAGGTGGCAGTGTCAGTTGTGAAGAGGATGTGAAGAGGCTTCAAGGGGACCTCGACAGGCTCAGTGAGTGGGCAAGAACATGGCAGATGGAATATAATGCGGATAAATGTGAAGTTATCCACTTTGGTAGAAAAAACAGAAAGGCAGAGTATTTTCTAAATGGTGAAAGATTGGGGAATGCAGATGCTCAAAGGGTCCTGGGTGTCCTTGTACATGAGTCACTGAAAGTGAATGTGCAGGTGCAGCAAGCCATTAGGAAGGCAAATGGTATGCTGGCCTTCATTACAAGAGGATTTGAGTACAGGAGTAAACAAGTCTTACTCCAATTATATAGGGCCTTGGTGAGACCACACCTGGAGTACTGTGTACAATTTTGGTCTCCTTACCTAAGCAAGGATATACTTGCCATAGAGGGAGTGCAACGAAGGTTCACGAGATTGATTCCTGGGATGGCGGGACTGTCGTATGAGAAGAGATTGAGTAAACTAGGCCTGTATTCTCTTGAATTCAGAAGAATGAGAGGGGATCTCATTGAAGAATACAAAATTATTACAGGGCATGATAGGGTGGATGCTGGGAGAATGTTTCCCTTGGCTGTGGAGTCTAGATCCAGGGGCCACAGCCTCAAGATAAAGGGTAGGCCATTCAGGACTGAGATGAGAAGAAATTTCTTCACACAGAGGGTGGTGAATCTTTGGAGGTTCAGTCATCGGGTATATTCAAAACAGAAGTCGATAGATTTCTGAGTAGTAAGGGCATCAAGGGATATGGCGATAGGGCCGGTAAATGGCGTTGAGGCAGAAGATCAGCCATGATCTCATTGAATGGCAGAGCAGGCTCGAAGGGCTGAATGGCCTACTTCTGCTCCTATTTCGTATGTTCATATGTCATTAACTCCTTCCTCTCCTTTCCTTGGACTTTATTGTTGGCTCAGAATTATGTTCCCACATGCCACAATTAACACACTATGTGCTCGTGACTATGAAAGGATAATTACTAGTCCTAGCCCCAGATCAGGCGTATTCCCCAGCCGTTCACTTTCAACTAAAGTTTGAGGTAGCCAAATCCTAAAGACGCTTAATTGGGTCTAAAGGTCTGGACCATCTCTCCCTAAAGGAAAGGAACAACCTGAAAATGTTACCGTCCTCCCGATAGCACTTTTAATAAGTTTAGCTGGACTGTATCATTCCGGATATTATGAGGGTCCGGAAAACTCCCCCAGAATTCTGCAACTTCTCACCAAAGATCGTACAGAGATTGAGTTCACGAGTTTGATACAGAAGTATTATGTGAGACAATTCTAAAAATATATAGATTTATTAAAGAACCGACATATATTTTACAGTTGCTGAGTCAATTGCAACATTAACAGTTCGAAAAAGAGAAAGCTTTACAATCTTATCAGAGATCCTTACTCTCAAATGTTAACATCGCTAAAGTTCTTAAAGTTTATTCAGGATATCCACCAAAATCAAATACAGTACCTTGATCCCCGAGATACAAAGAGTTGTAGACTTAGAGCTAGCTCTGAAGCTGAGAATCGCTTTGACCCTTCAAGCGAGTCTATTCTCCCATTTAAGAGTTCAATTTTTATACCCTTTCCCATTGGTATTGCCTTTAAGGTTTTCTGCTGATGTAAGCTAATTATCTCTAGTCATTTTTCTGCTGACCCTTGCAATTCTTAGTCACTTCAGCTGGTAGCACTACAGAACCATGTCTCCTTTAGGTGTTCTAAATTTATCATAAAAAACGGCATAACAGCAGGTGCGCTCCACCTGGTATCATCTTTACGAAGGCAGATGTTTGTTACTTTTATGTGCTCCTTTATGAGGTGTAACTTAAAACACCTTGTTCTGGGTAACTATTGTCTTGTTCCCAAAGATTCAGACTTCAGGAGCCTTTAACCTTCTGTTTCAATAAGGTTATTAATTCAGTGTCAACAACTTATCTTATCTTAATAGCCAGAATACTATTATGTCCATGTGTAATTGAGACACGGACTGCAGGAGTTGTTTATAACAGGTCTTTACTGAGTGGAGACAAATGGGAACTAACTATGCAAAGTGGGCAGCACGGTGGCATAGTGGTTAGCACTGTTGCCTCACAGCGCCAGGGACCTGGGTTCAAATCCGGCCTCGGGTGACTGTCTGTGTGGAGTTTGCACATTCTCCCCGTGTTTGCGTGGGTTTCCTCCGGGTGCTCCGGTTTCCTCCCACAGTCCAAAGATGTGCGGGTTAGGTTGATTGGCCATGATAAAAATTGGCCCTTAGTGTTAGGGGGGATTAAATACGTGGGGTTACAGGGTTACAGGGATAGGGCTTGGGTGGGATGGCTGTCGGTGTAGGGACTGGGTGCTAGGGTTTGGATGATCAGCCATGATCTTTTTGAATGGCGGAGCAGGCTCGAAGGGCCGAATGGCCTACTCCTGCTCCTATCTTCTATGTTTCTATGTTTCTATGTTACTACACAGGCTTATATACAGGGGTGGTCACTACTGGTACTGCAGTATACAGGGGCTGCAGAATATAGTTCCTTCTGCAAAGTACATACACTACAATACCTCCCCTTTTAGCTAAACAGTACATAATATTCGATGAATAATCAAATAACATATTTACAATTAAAGTTGCTAGATACATCAGCTGAAGTTAAGCAATTATAAGTTCAGTCTTTGAGGAGGCTTCCTGATTCTGTCTGGATAACGCCTCTTTGGGGTATCAGGTTCTTCTGGCAAAGTTGATTCGGGATCAACATCGTTGTTTGGTTCGTCTGCTTCCAATATCACCAATTCTGAGGTAGATGCAATTGGTCCTTCGGTTTCATCACCAGGTGTATCGGATCGTGGTGTGGAATTGACGTTTTCCAGTGACTCTAGAATCTGGTCAGCATGGCGTCTTACAATGCTCTCTCCAACGTCCACGGTATACATTAGAGGTCCTTGCCGTGTGCAGATCGTTCCTGGCTGCCATTTCTCTGTGCGGTTGTCCCGGGCCAAAACTGGTTGACCTATCTTAAAACTCCTGGTCGGCCTTTCATTCATATTCTGAAACTGCCTGTTCTCCACATCTCTTCTGATGTTTGGCTTAACCAAATCCAAGCGGCATCGTAGTCTTCGATTGAAGAACATCATGGCTGGAGTTTGGTTGGTAACCGCATGTGTCGCATTCCGGTAGGCAAACAAAAAGTTATCCACCTTGTGTTGTAGGGGTATGTCTTCATTACACATTGCCTTGATAGCCTTCTTGAATGTTTGAACGAACCTCTCAGCCAATCCATTGGTGGCTGGATGATATGGGGCGGATGTGTAATGCTTAACACCATTGTTCTTTAAGAACCTCCGGAACTCTTCAGACACAAACTGTGGTCCGTTGTCGGAGCAATTCTGTTCAGGCAGCCCATTTCTGGCGAATATGGTTCGTAAGACTGTGATAGTTTTTTCTGTGGTGATTGAGGACGTTTTTATTACCTCTGGCCAATTTGAATGTGCATCCACCGCAATTAAAAACATCGAGTCCATAAATGGACCAGCAAAATTAATGTGCACCCTTTGCCATGGAGATGAGGGCCACTCCCATGGATGTAGAGGGGCTTGTGGTGGGGCGTTTTGGACCTTCTGGCCCCCTGTACAGCTCTTGGTCATCTCTTCGATTTCTCTATCGATTCCCGGCCACCACACAAACGCTCTGGCTAAGTTCTTCATTTTTACCCCTCCCAGATGACCCTCATGAAGCTCATTGAGCACTCTATCCTTCAATTTGGGTGGAATTACTACTCTGGATCCACACATCAAGGTTTCTCTGCACACTGACAGCTGTTCTCTTCTCGGCGAGAATGCTGGCAAAAGTGGTTCGCCATGTGCTGGCCATCCCTTCACCGTTAAATCATAGACCCAGGAGAGTGTCGGGTCATTTCGGTTGTGACGTGCCTGAACGACTATCGACCTGTCGCACTCACACCCATCATAATGAAGTGTTTCGAGAGACTGGTCCTGGCTCACATCAAAGCCAGTGTTCCCGCCTCTCTTGACCAACACCAGTTTGCCTATCGTGCAAACAGATCAACGGAGGATGCAATCATAACTGCTCTACACTCGGCACTGAATCACTTAGATGGTAAGGAGACCTACATCAGAATGCTGTTCATAGACTACAGCTCAACATTCAACACTATCGTCCCCAACAAGCTGGCCACCAAACTCCACACTCTTGGCCTGAACACTTCCCTCTGCAACTGGACCCTGGACTTCCTAACAAACAGACCCCAGTCTGTCAAATTAGGTAACCACACCTCCCCCCCCTGACCCTGAACACGGGGGCCCCACAAGGATGTGTGCTGAGCCCCCTCCTCTACTCCCTCTTCACCCACGACTGTGTGGCTGTTCATGGTTCCAAAACCATCATCAAGTTTGCGGATGATACCACGGTCGTAGGCCAGATCACCAACAACGATGAGTCAGCCTACAGGGAGGAGGTCCAGCATCTCGTGAAGTGGTGCGCCGATAACAACCTGGCCCTTAACATCAAGAAAACCAAAGAAATCATTGTGGACTTCAGGAAGTCTAAAGGCGGAAGTCACACCCCCATCCACATCAATGGGGCTGTGGTGGAAAGGGTGGACAGCTTTAAGTTCCTCGGAGTCCACATCATGGAAGACCTATCCTGGTCCCTCAATATCTCCTCTCTGGTGAAGAAGGCCCAGCAGCGCCTATATTTCCTAAGGAGGCTGAAGGAATGTAACCTGTCACCCCTGATCCTCTCTAACTTTTACCGCTGCACAATAGAGAGCATCCTGACAAACTGTATCACAGTATGGTATGGCAGCTGTAGCTACTATGATCGGAAAGCCCTGCAGCGGGTAGTCAAAACTGCCCAACGCATTACCGGCACCCGGCTACCGACCATAGAGCACATATACCAGAAACGCTGTTTACAGAGGTCACGGTCCATCATCAAAGACCCTACCCACCCCAGCCACAGTCTGTTTGCCCTCCTGCCATCTGGGAGATGCTACAGATGCATTCGCACCCGTATGACCAGATTTAGGAACAGCTTCTTTCCCAGGACTGTCATCCTACTGAACTCCACAAATAAACTCTAAAGCCTGCACATCTGTCAATGCACTTTATTATGGTTATGTTTATGTTAATGTATTACAAGCCAAATGTATGTTGAATGTTTAAATGTCATAATCTAAATGTACACTCTCGGGAGCCGCAAGCCTACATTTCGTTGTACTGCACTTGTGCACTAACAATGACAATAAAAGTTGATTTGATTTTGATTTGATTTGATGTTTGCATTCATCACAGGTAGACATTCGACTATGGTCGAGTGGAATATCTCCACTGGATCCACTGCAGGTGCTTCTTCCACCGTCGGCAACGGTAGGCGCGACAATCCATCAGCATTCCTATGCTGTTTAGTTCCTTTGTACTTGATGTCATATTGGTGTGCCCCTAGGAAAAGGGACCACCTCTGTAGCTGTTGTGCTGTCATTATCGGGACGCCCTTCTGAGGGTTGAAAATGGAGACAAGAGGTTGATGATCAGTTAGTAGAGTAAATTTCTGACCGTGCAGGTAGTGATTGAACTTCTTCACCCCCCACACCAGGCTGAGGGCCTCTCTGTCAATCTGGGCGTAGTTACACTCGGCTGAAGTTAACGAGCGTGACGCAAAAGCTATCGGCCTCTCTGAACCATCAAGGAATTTATGTGACAGTACCGCTCCAATGCCGTAGGGAGACGCATCACACGCCAATCTTATCGGTAGTGGTGGGTTGTAGTGAGCCAATACTTCTCTTGAAGTGATTAGGTCTTTACTCTTCTGAAAGGCCCGCTTACATTCATTGCTCCATTTCCATGCTACTCCAGTTTATAGTAGGGCGTTCAGTGGGCGCAGAATTGTGGACAAATTCGGCAAAAACTTATGGTAGTAATTCACCAATCCGAGGAATGACCTCAGTTGCAACACATTTTCAGTCGCTGGAGCCTTAACTATCGCTTCAATTTTGTCAGGGGACTTATGTAACCCCTCTTCATCAATCACGTGGCCACAATACGATATCTGTTTCTTAAAAAACTTGCACTTGGGGCGATTGGCTCGTAGCCCATGTTCTCTTAGTCTAGTGAGCACTTGCTCTAGGTTGGCAAGGTGTTCACTGTCATCTTCACCTGTCACTAGGGTGTCGTCTAAGTAACACTGAGTCCCCGGAACCCCTTGCAGGACTTGTTCCATCGCTCTTTGCCATATCGCCGGAGCTGATGCTCCTCCGAATACCAGTTGATTATACTGGTAAAGACCTTTGTGAGTGTTTATCGTGAGATACTTCCGAGAGGATTCTTCAACCTCCATCTGCAAATATGCTTGTGCTAGGTCAATTTTTGTAAAACGCTTCCCTCCAGATAGTGAGGTGAAAATATCTTCTATCCTCGGGAGAGGATATTGTACTGTGTGAAGGACTGGGTTCACCGTCACCTTGAAGTCCCCACAGATGCGAACCTTCCTTGGCTCCTCAGACTTATTGTTTAACGTTTTCTTCATGACAGGAATGATGGGTGTCGCCCACTCGCTCCAGTCTACCTTAGATAACACGCCTGCATTCTCCAGATTCTCCAGCTCTGCCTCGACGGCTGGGCGAATTGCATATGGTACCGGTGTTGCTTTGAAAAACTTGGGAATTGCATTCTCTTCTATTTTTATCGAGGCGGTTACGCCTTTAAGAGTTCCCAGTACTTGTTGAAATACCTCTTTGGCGTTAGCTAAGATTTTTGACAATCGTCCAGGTGTGCCATCGTCATCCTTTTTACCAGCCACCGTCAGTGCCTGAATGGAGTGCCAGTCTAAACTTATCTTTCTGATCCATTCACGTCCCAATAATGGTGGTCCACCATCTTGCAGTATGTACAGATACAATTTCTGTATTTCCTTGCTGTTGTATTCGACAGGCACCCTTATTTTCCCTCTGGGGTATACTTTTTGCCCCGTATACGTCTTCAAGACAATGGATGTCTCTTTCAAGGGTATGTGTGAGAATAGCCGCTCGTAGTCTCGTCGATTCATGACGGTCAGGGCTGATCCTGTATCCAATTCCATTTTCACTTGGGACCCTGCTATCCTGAGGGTGACCCAAATGGTTCGGTGATCCTCTTTTGCGATAACGTTGTGAAGTTTGAGACAGCTTAGTCTCTTGTTCCCGGATTCACTATCGCTCATCTGGTCTTTGGAACTACTGTCCGTCATCTTTTGTACTTTCCTGTACTGTTCCTTAGTAGCCTTTTTGTTGTCGTTAGTCTTCTTCCCAGACCTGCAAACTCGTGCAATGTGTCCCATCTTTCCGCATTGCTTGCATACTTTGTCCTTGGACCAGCAGTCCTTCTGGTCATG
This sequence comes from Somniosus microcephalus, assembly GCF_052327205.1. Lineage (NCBI taxonomy): Eukaryota > Metazoa > Chordata > Chondrichthyes > Squaliformes > Somniosidae > Somniosus > Somniosus microcephalus. The sequence continues at coordinate 109,726,907 of NC_140991.1, forward strand.
GGTTGTTCTGCCGCAGCGATAACATTTTTCAAATCCCATGTCATTTTGTGGGTGCCGTATTCCTGTGGCTTTTGCTGTATTTCCGCAGCTCCCCTTGCTGCTGCTTCGTACGATACTGCCACGCTGAAAGCCTTATCTAGCGTCAGCTCTTTCTCTGAGAGTAACTTCTTCTGGGTTCCTTCACTCAGGAGTCCACAGACAAATTTGTCCCGTAGAGTATCTGTCAGTCCTGCTCTGAACTGGCAGTGCTTTGATAGCTTGCGTAGTTCCGTAAGGTAATCAGCATTGCTCTCATCTTTATGCTGATTTCTCCTGTGGAATTTAAATCTTTCTGCTATCAGCAGCGGTGTAGGATTTAGGTGTTCCTGTAGGATATCAACAATTTCGTTAAAACTCTTCGCCATCGGTTTGGCTGGAGTAATCAGGTTCCGCAATAGGCCATACATTCTTGCGCCCATTATGTTTAGTAGTACCGATGCCTTTTTCTCATCGGCTACTTCGTTTGCCTCGCAATATACTTCGACTCTTTCCACATACGTGGTCCTGTCTTCTATTGCATTATCGAAGGCAGTGATATTGCCAGTCTTCGGCATCTTGGAAATCTAAGATGGCGCCTCCCGCGCTTTGCCTTCTTCCCCGATTTAACAAAATGGTGCCTCCCGCGCTTTCCGTCTTCTCCGCCGCTGCTAGCGCTGTTGCTGGCGTTTTATGCCTTGATGGCGACGCCCTATGGTCTTCGCGCACTTCCCCCTGCGCTGCTGCTAACGCCGCTCTCTGCGGTTCCCGTGGCAAACTGCAGCTCCTCGCGGCTTTCTGCGCTTCTAATTTCTTTTATCTTCCCCGTCATCGGAGCAACCCTACGGGACACTTTCCTTCCTCTTCTCGGGTCTGTACGCTGCCCGGCTTCGTAGTACCGGCCGCGCCCTGTGTGCTCCACCCTCTCTCTCTCTCTCCTCTTCCCGACAACGCTGCTCGGCCCCGTTGAAAAGCCACCCGATCGATCTCTAGCCCGCCGCAGCCCAGGAAGGATCAGTGTACTACCTGCCACTAGCCCGATTAGCTGTAACACCATCGACAGGATAACCAAGCCCTGCTCTCGACAGCCTCTCCTGCAAATCTTCAACTCCGATGAATCAGAGGTGGTTGCCCACTGTCGACACCCGTTTCTTCTGGGTTTTTTTTCCTTCTGGCCTCGACCTCTGGCAACTTCGCTTGAGGGATGGATCCCCATGAGGTGGTGCAGACTGTAGGTAAGTTCGGATCTGCTCGTCGCCAGTATTATGTCCGTGTGTAATTGAGACACGGACTGCAGGAGTTGGTTATAACAGGTCTTTACTGAGTGGAGACAAATGGGAACTAACTATGCAAAGTTACTCCACAGGCTTATATACAGGGGTGGTCACTACTGGTACTGCAGTATACAGGGGCTGCAGAATATAGTTCCTTCTGCAAAGCACATACACTACAAATACTATCACAGCTTTTTCGTCATTAGGTTTCTAGATTTCCAGGCCCAGTTTGTCATGTTTTAATAAAGCCAGAATTCTTTCATAGAATGGTGTATTTTTCTGAATAGGTTATTTGGCTTACCCCTTCACAACTATGGCTACCTACATTGCCTCATCCTCCATCAGCTCTCTGCGATCTTTAACACTATTCACCACTCCTGGTTCCACTCTTACTGTCCTTGCTGTCTTATGTTGGCTCCCGGTACCCCAACATCTTAAATTTAAAATGATCACCCTTGTGTTTAAATCCCTTCAAGGTCTTACTCCTCCCTATTTCTGTAATCTCCTCCAGCCCTACAACTCCTCCCTCTAAACATCACTCTTCTGACTCTAGCCTCTTGTACATCACTCCTCCCTTTGCCCCACCTTTGACTGCCTTGTCTTCACCTGCATATGTTCCACATTCTGGAATTCCCTCCCTAACCCACTCCATCCCTCTACCTTGCTCCCTCCTCCCTTAATTCCCACTTTAAAACCTACCTCTTTGATCAAACATTTGACAACTGTTGGCTCCATTTTTAGCACAACTTCCCTTTCTTGATTACACCTCTGTGAATTACTTTAGGACATTTTTCTATGCTAAATGTAAGTTATTGTTGCAATTGCTTCAATTACAGTCAGCCTTTCAGTGAATTAGCAGACGATGCTCAACCATTTTAAGCCAATTGCAAGTCGTGCTTTGCTTAATTTAAATGCATTATAATAATGAAATTATGCTGTGACCATTTGGGATGAGAGCACTTTAGACAGAGAGCTAAAAGATCAGCCAAAAGATTGCACTTGGTGTAAATGTAGCAGGGTTTCAGTGATCTGAAACGTCACCCGATTTCCAGTCTTAGATCGTCAATTTTGCTCCAGGCCCATCAACCCCGGTGACCGGGAAATCAGTCCTTTTGTTCTCAGCCGATATCTCTATGGTTCTAATTGAAAATTCCTGTGAGAATTCCGCAACATCACTCGTGTTTTAAGGAAAGTATGTTACTCACTGTTTTGTTTGCAGATATTAAATGAAATGGAACAGAAAAGATTACTAGATTGATCACATGACTGAACAATCTGTCCTCACAATGAGAAACAAAACAATCCACAGAATTCAAAACAAAAGTGTACACAAGGATGTAGATTTGACAATTCTGTTATTGAAAACACACTGCTGTAGCATCCAATTACAGTTGGATGTTCAATAAATAATTTAACAGAAATATTCTCTGACTGCAAAATGGCCTGGTGATTCATCCTCTGATTTTATTTCCCACTTTTGCTGTGAAGGAGTATTATGCCTCAGTCTGAGATGGCATATATGCAGATATAAGCTCACACTACCACCAATGGCATAACTGTAAAGTATGTGTCTATACTTAATCCAATAATGAAGAGACAGCTTGGAAGATTCAATGTAGGTCTTTACTTAATACCAACAGGTGGGAACTGAGGGGAGATCAGTACCCACAGTACTATTTATACCCCTATGGCCAGGAGTGGTACTATGGTATCACTACGCCCTACAAAGTAGTGCCGCCCTGGCCATAGGTTTAAAGTAACATACATATTACATACACAACATTCCTCCCCTTTTAATTAAAACGTACCCGTGCAATTAAGTCAACAGATGCACCATAACTAGGGCTAATAACATTTGGTAACACAATATGCATAGCATATTTACATCAGAGTTGCCGACCTATATATATATATAAAAAGAAACATGTTATAGATTCAGTCTCTGAGGAGGCCTCCTGTCTCGACTAGGATAACGTCTTTCTCTAGTCGGTCTCGGTGTAGGCGGCGGTACTTCCGTCACCACTTCATCGCTGGAGTCGTCGGTGTCTGATGGCACATCCTGTGCCGTGGAGATCACTGGAGTGCTGAACTCCTCGCAATCCTGAGACCTCTGTAACGACGAGCTGGGCCGTGATTCCGCTGTAGCAATGTGCTGAGACGTTTGAGGTAGTGAATCAGTTGGGTTTCTGGACTCCACAAGTTGATCAGCATGTCGTCTGATTATGCCATCCCCTGTATCCACTGTGTACATCAAAGGTCCCTGGCGGGCCTTTATCGTACCAGACCGCCACTTTTCATTTCTATAATCACGGGCCAACACTTGCTGCCCCACCTCGAAGCCCCGTGTCTGTCTGTCAGGAGCCCTACGAAATACTCGGTTTTCCACATCTCTCCGGATGTTTGATCTGAGCAATTCAAGGCGAGACCTTAACCTTCTATTAAAGAACATGACGGCGGGGGCCTGGTTGGTCACCGTATGTGCAGCATTACGGTACGCGAATAGGAAATTGTCCACCTTGTGTTGTAGTGGCAACCTTTCCTCCCCCATCGCCTTGATGGCCTTTTTAAAAGTCTGTACAAAGCGCTCTGCCAGCCCATTTGTAGACGGATGATATGGTGCGGACGTATAATGTCGCACTCCATTCCTTTTTAGGAATGCTTGAAATTCTTCTGCCACAAATTGTGGCCCATTGTCCGAACAGACTTGCTCGGGCACCCCGTTTCGGGCAAAAATGGTCCTTAAGACTGCGACCGTCTTTTCGGCTGTCGTTGATGACATCTTTATGACCTCCGGCCATTTTGAGTGGGCGTCCACTACAATAAGGAACATCGCATCCAGGAAGGGCCCAGCGAAGTCCACGTGGATCCTTTGCCACGGCGTTGAGGGCCACTCCCACGGATGTAGTGGGGCTTGGGGTGGTACGTTCTGTACCATCTGGCACCCTTGGCACGCTTTTGCTACTTCCTCGATGTCCCTGTCAATGCCGGGCCACCAGATGTAGGCTCTGGCGAGGCTTTTCATTTTGACACCCCCCAGATGACCTTCGTGTAAGTCCCGCAATACTTTATGTTGTAATTTTTGAGGGACCACCACCCTGGCTCCGCACATCAATGTGCTCCGGCAGACGGACAACTGGTCCTTCCTTGCCGAAAACGCCGGCAATGATGCATCACCCTGCGCCGGCCAGCCTTTCATGGTCAATTCGTAAACCCTTGCCAGTGTCGGGTCGTTCTGTGTTTCCCACTCGATACATTGGCTGGTGATGGGCAAGTGTTCCATAACAGCCGTATGATATATTTCCACGGGGTCCTGTACTATCTCTTCGATCTCGGCAGGCAATGGTAGCAGCGACAGGCCATCCGCATTGCCATGCTGTTTGGTACCCTTATATTCGATAAGGTACTGGTGTGCGCCTAAGAACAGTGACCATCTCTGTAGCCTTTGGGCCGTCATCAGGGGCACCCCTTTTGTTGGATTAAATATCGACACCAACGGTTGATGATCCGTCAGTAGTGTGAAACGTTGCCCATGTAGGTAGTGGTGGAATTTTTTTACACCCCACACCAGACTGAGGGCCTCCCTGTCGATTTGCGCATAGTTTCTTTCGGCTGTAGTTAACGATCTTGAGGCAAATGCTATTGGCCTCTCCGTCCCATTGGGAAATTTGTGTGACAACACTGCCCCTATACCATACGGGGAGGCGTCACATGCCAACCTCATTGGCATTTTTGGGTCAAAGTGTGCGAGCACTTCCTTGGATGTAATGAGTTGTTTACCCTTTTTAAAAGCAGCCTCACACGCTTCGTCCCAATTCCAGGAGACTCCCCTTTGCAGCAATGAATTTAGTGGATGTAAAATGGACGATAAGTTCGGGAGGAACTTATGGTAATAGTTTATAAGGCCTAAGAATGATCGTAACTGAGATACATTCTCAGGGGGCAGGGCCTTCACTACTGCCTCGATCTTTTCCGGGGACTTATGCAGGCCTTCCTTGTCTATAATGTGACCACAGTATGAGATACGTTCCTGGAAAAACTCACATTTCTGCTTGTTCGCCCTGAGTCCGTATTGTTGTAACCGCAGAAGTACTCGCTTCAGGTTAGCGAGGTGGTCGTTATCCGTTTGTCCTGTCACCAGGATGTCATCCAGGTAGCATTGCGTTCCTGGAATGCCCTGTAAGACCTGTTCCATGGTCCTCTGCCATATTGCCGGGGCGGACGCCACACCAAATACCAAGCGATTGTACTGGTACAATCCCTTGTGTGTGTTAATCGTTAGGAGCTTTTTTGAGTCCTGTTCCACCTCCATCTGTAAATAAGCTTGACAAAGGTCAATCTTCGTAAAGTGTCTACCCCCAGCTAACGATGCGAATATGTCCTCTATCCGCGGCAGCGGATACTGTACCATGTGCAGGATTGGGTTAATAGTTATCTTAAAATCCCCGCAAATGCGAACCTTCTTTGGTTCCCCCGGTGTGTTATTTGCAGATTTCTTTATAACTGGGACGATGGGCGTGGCCCACTCACTCCACTCAATCTTTGTAAGGACACCTGCACTCTCTAAGGCATCCAGTTCTGCTTCCACAGCTGGCCGAATGGCGTAAGGCACCGGTCTGGCCTTACAAAACTTGGGGTTTGCGTCTTGAGCAATAGTTATTTTTGCTCTAATGTCCTTTAAGGTCCCCAGCCCTTGTTGGAACACCTCTGGTGTTTTTGCCAATATTTTTGACAGCCTGCTTGTAATGGTTGTATCATCCTTGGTGGTCTCTACTTTTAACTCGTGTATCGACTTCCAGTCGAAATGGATTTTTCTTATCCATTCTCTACCCAAAAGTGGTGGTCCACCGTTTGGTAGGACGTATAAATAAAGTCCTGGCACTTTTCTGCCGTTGTATTTAACTGTTACTTGCATTTTTCCCTTCGGGTAAACTTTTTGTCCCGTATATGTTTTTAATTTAATTTCCGTATCCTTTAAGGGAATGCGTTTGAACAGCCTGTTATAATCTTGTTCATTAATTACTGATAGGGCTGAACCTGTGTCCAGCTCCATATTAACTTCGACGCCTGCTACCTTCATTTTAACCCACATTGTGCTGTGGTCCTCTGTTTTGTCTACACCATATAACTTGAGACATCCCAAACCTTTAGGCTCTGCTTTTGTGCCTTCCTGTGACTCGTCTGAGCTACTGTCAGACATCTTATGTATTTTTGTCCTTGCCTTGGTACTACTCGGACTGCCGCCACTATTGGGTTTCGTACCCGACCGACAAACTTTCGCTATATGCCCCTTTTTCCCACACTGCCGACATATTTTATCACAAAACCAACAATTACTTTGGTCGTGGGTGGTTTTGCCACAACAGTAGCATTTACCTTTGTGAAATGTCACCTCATGGGTGTCATAGCAGGTTGTGTTTTGTCGCATTTGAGCAGCACCCTGTGCTGCTTCTTCATGGACTGATGCTATTTCAATCGCCTGATCTAGACTGAGCTGTTTCTTGGCTAGCAACCGTTTTCGTGTACTCTCATTTAACATGCCACAGACAAATCTGTCTCTGATCGCGTCCGCCAAAAAGGCTCCAAACTGGCAATGTTTGGACAACCTTCTGAGCTCAGCCAAATAGGCTGCCTGCGACTCATCATTCCTTTGGTCGCATCTGTAGAAGCGGTACCTTTCCGCTATAAATGGTGGCTTAGGGTTTAAATGTTCCCTTAACGTATCAACAATTTGGGCATACGTTTTGTCTGCTGGCTTTTCTGGAGTAAGAAGATTCCTCAGCAGACCGTATGTTTTTGCCCCCATAAAATTTAATAAGGTTGCTGCCTTTTCGTCATCTTTCACCTTGTGTACTATGCAATAAAGTTCATGCCTTTCGACATAGGCATCCCACTCTTCTGTGTCCTCAACAAATTCTGACAACCAACCTTCTTTAGACATTTTAAACTGCTGAAGAGCTTTTCCCGCCTTTGTCCACTAGATGGCGTTTTTAAAAAAAAATTATTTTAAACTGCTGAAGAGAAAAAACTTTTCCCCTTTGTCCACTAGATGGCGTTTTTCCCGCCGTTTCTCCTGCTGCTGCTAACGACCTCTCTCCAGCATCGTTATTTTTGGCCCTTGCAGCTCCCGTTATTGCCACCGCCGCTATTAACAAAGACCTTCCCCTCTCGTGGCTTGCTAGTCCTCGTGGCTCCGTTTGTTCCCCAGATCGCCTGCCCGTTCTGGCCCTTGCAGCTCCCGTTCCCCGGGAAGGATTTCAGTTTACCTGACCCTGGGTGGACTTTTGCCCCGTGGCTGGAGCACCCGTTCAGCCTCTTCTCTCAGCTGCTGCAGCCTCCGCTGGAAACCTCTCTCTCTCTCTCTGTTGCTGCTGCTCCTCCCGAACCTGGAGTGCTGGGCGGTTTCCTTTGGTCGATGCTGGACTCTGCAGGCTGGCTGGTAAGAAGCCTCTCTCCTTCTCTCTCCGTACTGCTGCCGTTCCTTTGTTGCACCGTGTACTGGTGAGTTCGAACCTTACTCGTCGCCAGTGTAAAGTATGTGTCTATACTTAATCCAATAATGAAGAGACAGCTTGGAAGATTCAACGTAGGTCTTTACTTAATACCAACAGGCGTGAACTGAGGGGAGCTCAGTACCCACAGTGCTATTTATACCCCTATGGTCAGGAGTGGTACTATGGTATCACTACGCCCTACAAAGTAGTGCCGCCCTGGCCATAGGTTTAAAGTAACATACATATTACATACACAACAATAACTATTTAGTGCTACAATGTATTGCACCATCAACTTCCATTATTTTTTATTGGCAGTTAATTGAATTTGGCCAATCACACACCACTGAAAAAAATAATGGGCTTCCAGAGTGTAGTAATGTAAACCAAATTTCCCTGTGTATTTTTTTAATTAATTCTCGGGATATGGTCGTTTTCTTAATATAAAGGCCAATTTTAAATTCTGGGAAAATTAAAACAGGCAAAAACAAAATCTGGATGAAATAACATTTCTCAACTGCCAATATCTTTCATTTTGTATAGCTGTTTGATTGGAGGTCAAGAGTTGCAATTTTTCCCAGCCATCCCTGTAATTGGTGCAGTAACAGATTGAGCTATTTCAAGGGGGTTAACATCAACAATTGAAGAGAAAGAACTAAGGGATTGTGTTCACACTGCTTCCTCCATCATCGAGAAAGATGATATATGAGTTTGGCCATTTTTTAGATGGCTACCTAAAACAGGTTAAATATGCACCACAGCTGACACACGGGGAAATGGCTTAGGCCCCCTCTGGGAAATGTGACATCGTAGAGTGGCTTGGAATCTTCAGCGGCTGCCGCAGACGAAGCAGTGGCCAAAGGTGAGGATTTCTTTAAATTAGAAAAAATATATATTCCTGTGGAGCCAGGAGATACAGGAATAATCCCCAACTTCACAGTGTCCTAACAGCTCCCCCCACCCCCTACCCCAGCTGCTCTACCCCCTCTCCCTCCTGGGTTTTACCTTTGGGCTGCGGCCAGCAATCTTTTTTAAATGAGCAAGGTGCCTATGGGGCGCGACAGATGCCAGCACAAGTCATGGATTAAACCTGAGCTCTTTCTGGTTTATGTGGCAATAGAGAGGCTGTGGGGGGGATTTTAACTCAGGTGCGGGATGGTATCGTGTTATCCGAATTTCGTGTTTCCCACACGAATCTAAATGGATGTGGGAGATTGATGCAATTTTAACTTAAGTGGCCAATCGATTTCCAGCGTGTGGGAAGCCTTTGCAAATTTTCATGACTGAAAGTCCCCTCTGATGATGTCATCATTGCTGCTGCATTTAAGGTCCACAGCAAGCCTTGCTTCTTCTGCAGACTGCCAAGCTTCTTGACTGTGCAGTGTGAGGGAGCTGCAGGAAAAATGACAAGCGGGAGGGCAAGATCAGCTCCTCGCTTTGACAAGGTGGTACTGCAGGCATTAGTCGATGGGGCTAGGGCCAACAGGGAGGTCCTCTTCCCTTCATCAGGGAGGAAGAGGCCTCCCACTCAGACCAAGGCAGTGTGGATGCAGGTGTCTGAGGAGGTCAACTCCTTGGGAGTCACCCGCAGAACCTGGATACAGTGCAGGAAAAGATTTCATGACCTTCAGCGCACTGGAAAAGTGAGTATGAATTTCCCATCACCCTCAATCTGATCCCCATTGCTTTTCCTCACCAGCACTCAGCTTTAGCAATCTCTTCCTCCACACCCCATTTGACACTGACATCCATGCACCCTTACCCATTCCCTCTCTCTCTATGCTCACATTCACATAACTATTCCACCATGCAGCCCTCACACTCCCTATCACTCTGATGCTTTGAACACAACTGACAACATACAGGGAGGGCCCTTGGTCTTGCAACCTCACTCCATCTTTGTCTCCTTCTAAGTATCTATGCTATGCAATCTCTACACTCACTCCTTCATTCTCACTCAACCTCCACTTGTCTCCCTCATTGCAGGAAAAGAGAGCTCACAACAAAAGTGAGCGAGCCAGGACAGGAGGAGGGACAGCCTCAATAGCCCCTGGGAGGAGGCCGTCCTGGAAATTATGGGCATTGAGGATGATTCGCGCGTGGGGGACAGACAGACGGGTGCAACACAGCAAGCTGGTGACAGAAAAGTTTCCCATCTCTCTCCTTGACATTGCATGCATTGCTGATAATGATTGTGAAGCTGTAACAGATGCACTTATGAGCATCTGCAAAAAGCTATGTGTATGTAGCTTTTGCATCACATCTCTGACTCTTTCCTTTACTCCCCGACGGGACCATCACAAGCATCCGTCCCCCCTAGCCAGGAAGAAGAGGCTGAGCAGCCAGACTCCTCAGAGGAAGCTGCAACCTCTGAGGGCGCAGCGTCACCAGAAATCTGCGCACCCAGCACCAGCGCAGACACTCACACCTCGGTGGGACCTTCGGGACATAGAGTAGTGTTGTCACCTGGTGTATCACAGCTCACAAGTGAGCATCAGCAGATTGTGGAGACAGGGACAGCAGTGGAGAGTCCTAGTTGGAGGGCGCAGGACTCTGCCAGCTCGGCTCAGCAGCATGTCGACCCTCTGCCTCTGGGTCCATCCATGAGATCAGTGGAACTCCAGGAACAGATGCAGGAGTCTCTGGCAGGTTTTGTCTCTAGGGTCGCTGCGAGTGTGGAGCGAATGGAGGAGTCCATAACGACCATGACCGGAGCCTTTGTGGAGTCATTGGCGCATGAACGCATCACCACGGAAAGGATGGCAACCTCCGTGGAAAGGATGGCTGCGGTAGAGGAGAGGATGGCTACGGTAGAGGAGAGGATGGCTATGGCCATGGAGGAGCTTAGTCGCCAGGGTATGGAAAACATGGTCATTGTTCAGAATAGAATGACATCTCTTGAGGAGCGATGGGCATCTATTGAACAGAGAAACCGGCCCTTCATGGAAGTCCTTCTGAGTAGGACTGCCATTGCAGATACGGGTCCCCATGGCCCCCCTGATGTGCAGCAAGGTGCTCTCCAGCCACTTGCAGGCGCTGAGGGGGACCTGACCCATGAGAGGGAGGTTGGTGGCAGACCTCAAGGAAGTGGGGGCTCCTCTCCAAGCGCTCACACTTCCATGCCACTGCAGAGCCATCAGTCAGAGCCCCACCGGAGTCCACACCCAAGTGAGATAGGCGTCTCAACCCCTGCACAGCCGCAGGAGCAGCAGAATGTTGACGAGTCCTCACAGGCTCGCCACCCCAGAGGAAGCCCACCAAAGGTGTCGAGACAGGAGCAGCAGCAAAGTGAGCAAGGGGCCTCCACATCTGCTGAAGCCACAGGGGAGGCACCACGTAGGAGCACGCGTAAGAGGAAAATTCTGCACAAATAGTCACAAGGGTAGTCACTTGGGTGCAATTTTTTGTTTACTGCAAAAATGCCATCAATTCATTAATGTATATAAAATTTCAGATGGCAAATGTTGCAGTTGTATCGTCTGTCATTTCGCTAGTGGGACTTCTGTTGTGTCTGTGTATATTAAGACACAGACTGCAGGAGAAATGGTACAACAGGTGTTTACTGAATGAGGGTTACTCTAGAACTAACGGTACAGATCCCTACTCAGGGTTTCAGGTGTGGTCACTGCCGGTACTACAGTATACAGGAGCTGTAAAAAGTAGTTCTCTCCCTTAAAGGTACATACATTACAATTCCTCCCCTTTTAGATTAACAGTACCATAACACTCATTTAACAATTAAATATCAAACTAATTACAATTAACACTTTTAACATGCAGCATTAGCTGAAAATAGTCTATTTATAAATTCAGTCTTTGGGGAGGCTTCCTGATTCTTTCTGGATAACGCCTTTCCCGAGTGTTTCGCTCTTGGTGCGGAGGCGATTCTAGCACCCTGTCATCAGTTGATTCATCAGCTTCCAATGCTATTGTTTCTGAGGTAGATGCGACCTGTACGTCAGGTTCCTCACCAGGTACATATGGTTGAGACATGGGGTTGATTCGTTCCTGTGACTCTAGGATCTGGTCAGCATGGCATCTCACAATGTTCTCCCCAACATCCACTGTGTACATTAGTGGGCCCTGCCGTGTGCATATCATTCCTGGTTGCCATTTCTCTGTTCGGTAGTCGCGGGCCAAGACTGGTTGCCCTACATTGAAGCTCCTTGTCGGTTTCTCATTGATGTGCTGGAATTGCTTACTCTCAACATCTCTTCGTACATTTGGTCTGAGCAAATCCAGACGAGATCTCAACCTTCGGTTAAAGAACATCATGGCTGGGGCCTGGTTGGTGACTGCATGTGTCGCATTTCTGTAGGCTAACAGGAAATTGTCCACCTTATGCTGCAGTGGAATGTCATAATCGCACATGGCCTTTACTGCTTTTTTAAAGGTTTGTACGAACCTCTCAGCCAATCCATTTGTGGCTGGATGATACGGGGCGGATGTGTAATGCCTTACCCCATTCCTTTTCATAAATCTTTGAAACTCTTCGGACACAAACGGTGGTCCGTTATCAGAGAAAATCTGCTCTGGCAAGCCGTTCCTGGCAAAAATGGTCCGTAGGACTGCAATAGTTTTCTCCGTGGTGGTGGAGGACATTTTGATCACCTCAGGCCATTTCGAGTGCGTATCCACGGCTATTAAAAACATTGAGTCCATGAATGGACCAGCAAAATCAATATGCGCCCGTTGCCATGGAGATGAGGGTCACTCCCATGGGTGTAGAGGGGCATGTGGTGGTGCATTTTGGACCTTCTGGCATCCTGAGCAGCTCTTTGTCAGGTCCTTGATTTGCTGATCGATCCCCGGCCACCACACATAAGCCCTAGCAAGGCTTTTCATTTTCACCCCTCCCAGATGACCTTCGTGAAACTCATTGAGCACTCTCTCCCTTAACTTGGGTGGAATTACCACTCGGGATCCACACATCAAGGTCCCCTGGCATACTGACAGCTGTTCTCTTCTGGATGAAAATGCTGGCAACAGTGAGTCGCCATGTGCTGGCCATCCCTTCACCGTCAAATCATATACCCGAGACAGTGTCGGGTCATTTCGGGTCTCCTTCTCTATACCAGCGTTAGTTACTGGCAAGCATTCAATTATAGTCGAATGAAATATTTTGACAGGATCCACTGCTGGTGCTTCCTCCACAGTAGGCAGTGGCAGGCGTGATAGCCCATCACCGTTTCCATGCTGTTTCGTGCCCTTATACTCGATTTCATATTGGTGCGCCCCTAGAAAAAGGGACCATCTTTGTAGCCGTTGCGCAGTCATCACCGGAACGCCCTTCTTTGGATTAAAGATGGAGACAAGTGGTTGGTGGTCAGTCAGCAAGGTGAACTTCTGCCTGTGCAGATAGTCACAGAAATCACAGAAACCCCACAGTGCAGATAGAGGCCATTTTGGCCCATCGAGCCTGCACCGACACATATCCCACCCTATCCCCGTAACCCCTACACCAACACATATCCCACCCTATCCCCGTAACCCCACGTATTTAATCCCCCTAACACTAAGGGTCAATTTATCATAGCCAATCAACCTAACCTGCACATCTTTGGACTGTGGGAGGAAACCGGAGCACCCGGAGGAAACCCACGCAAACACGGGGAGAATGTGCAAACTCCACACAGACAGTCGCCCGAGGTCGGATTTGAACCCAGGTCCCTGGCGCTGTGAGGCAACAGTGCTAACCATAGTGATTGAACTTTTTCACTCCCCACACTAGGCTGAGGGCCTCCCTGTCAATCTGGGCGTAGTTACGCTCGGCTGAGTTTAGTGACCGAGACGCAAAGGCTACTGGCCTCTCCGAGCCGTCTGGGAATTTGTGTGACAGCACTGCTCCAATGCCATAGGGTGATGCATCACACGCCAACCAAATTGGTAGTGCTGGGTTGAAATGAGCCAACACCTCTTTTGATGTGATCAATGCTTTGCTCTTCTGGAAAGCTTGTTTACATTCGTCACTCCACTTCCATGGTACCCCCGTTTGCAGTAGGGTGTTCAGTGGGTGTAGTACTGCAGACAAATTCGGCAAGAACTTATGGTAGTAGTTCACCAGCCCGAGGAACGACCTCAGTTGTGACACATTTTCCGGTGCTGGAGCCTTGACTACTGCCTCAATCTTTTCAGGGGACTTATGTAACCCCTCTTTATCAATAACGTGGCCACAATACGAGATCTGCTTCTGGAAAAACTTGCATTTGTGGCGATTAGCTCGGAGCCCATATTCCTTCAATCTAGTGAGCACCTGCTCCAGGTTGGCGAGGTGAGCACTGTCATTTTTGCCCGTGACCAGGATGTCGTCCAAATAACACTGGGTCCCTGGAATCCCTTGCAGGACTTGTTCCATTGCCCTTTGCCAAATAGCCAGAGCTGATGCTACCCCGAACACCAGCCGGTTGTATTGGTAGAGACCTTTATGAGTGTTGATCATGAGGTACTGTTTCGAGGCTTCTTCTACCTTCATTTGCAGGTACGCCTGGGCCAGATCAATCTTAGTGAAGCATTTCCCTCCAGATAGCGAGGCAAAAATATCTTCAATCCGCGGAAGCGGATATTGTACAGTGTGAAGGACTGGGTTCACTGTCACCTTAAAGTCCCCACAGATGCGAACCTTCTTTGGTTCCCCAGGCGTATTACTCAACGACCTCTTCATTACAGGAACGATGGGTGTAGCCCACTCGCTCCAGTCCACTTTGGACAGTACTCCTGAACGTTCCAAACCTTCCAGCTCTGCTTCGACGGCTGGGCGCATCGCATAAGGTACCGGTCTGGCCTTAAAAAACTTTGGGCTTGCATTTTCCTCTATTTTGATCGTCGCTGTTATGCCTTTTAGTGTTCCGAGTCCCTGCTGGAACACTTCTTGTGCGTCAGTTAGCATTTTTGACAGTCATCCAGGTGTGACATCGTCATCCTTTTTGGCATCTACAGTCAGTGCTTGTATGGAATGCCAATCTAGCTGTATCTTCCGGATCCATTCACGTCCTAGTAGTGGTGGTCCTCCATCTGGCAATACATATAGGTCCATTTTGAGTGTTTCCTTGCCGTTATATATAACGTTCACCCTTATTTTTCCTTTGGGGTAGACTTTTTGTCCCGTGTACGTCTTCAAGACAATCTTTGTATCTCTCAAGGGTATATGTGAGAATAGCCACTTGTAGTCCCTTCGGTTTATAACTATTAGGGCTGATCCTGTGTCCAATTCCATTTTCACTTGGACTCCTGCTATCTTGAGCGTGACCCAGATAGTTTGGTGATCCTCTGTTTTGATCACATTATGTAGTTTCAGACAACCCAGCGCCTTACTTCCGGAGTCTGTATCACTTTTCTATTCGTCTGAACTACTCTCCGTCACCTTATGTACCTTCTTGTACTTCTCCTGTGGAGATTTCTTGCTGCTGGTTTTCTTTCCCGACCTGCAGACTCTTGCTATGTGTCCTACTTTTCCACACTGTCTGCACACTTTGTCCTTGAACCAGCAATCATTATGGTCGTGTGTTGTTCTGCCGCAGCGATAGCACTTCACTGTTCCGTATGACATTTCATTTGTGCCATATTCTTGCGGTCTCTGTTGTATCTCTGCAGCGCCCCGTGCTGCTGCTTCGTGTGATACTGCAATGCTGAAAGCCTTGTCCAGCGTAAGATCCTTTTCTGATAGAAGCCATTTCTGGGTTCCTTCACTTTGAAGCCCACACACAAACTTGTCCCTTAAAGTATCTGCTAGTCCCGTTCCAAACTGGCAGTGTTTCGATAACTTGCGCAGTTCCGTTAAATACTCAGCATTACTTTCATCTTTATGCTGGTTCCTTTTGTGAAACTTAAATCTTTCTGCAATCAGCAGCGGTGTGGGGTTTAAGTGGTCCTGTAGGATTGACACTGAGGCCTAGAAATTGGGTATAGCCCCGCTTGAGGCGTTAGAACTGGCGATGCGCTAAGTTTATAGCCAGACGAGAGCTATCTGCGCCGGGGCGATATTGGGTTGCATCGCCCCCAAAGGGGATTCAGGCGCTATATCAGCCGTTGCATGGTGCTCTTAAGGCGCAAAAGGTCAGGCGCTACTCAATTTCGACGCAGACAGGCGCAACGCAGGTGAACTCAATTATGGCAAAGCACGAGACCTGCAGGCGCCGGCCGGCTCTTAAAGGGGTGGGTCAGTCAGACTGAGCTTCAACACCCAACGCCCTGTAGGCCTCAGATTCGGCGCTCGCCCTTGTCTGGCGGTACAAAGTTCATCATTATGGAGAAGGTTAGGCAGAGAGCAGAGCGCTTCAGCACTGAGGCTCTGGACCAATTGATGGCTGCAGTTGAACACCGTCGACAGGTGCTGTACCCGGATAATGGCAAGAGGCCAAATCAGAAGGCTTACCGACGATCTTGGAGGGAGGTTGCTGTGAGGGTCAACTCCAGCAGCATGGCGACCAGGACCCCTGTTCAGTGCAGGAAGAAATTCAACGACCTGACACGGATCGTTAGGGTGAGTGATGGTTTACCAAACTTATGCTTCCCTCCATCTGCAGCTGGCTTCGGGCACCCTGCTGCAATGATGCGCCACTGGCCATCTGTCAGTATGCAGCCATGGCCCTTTCTGGGCAGACACATGGACAGATGTCTCAAGGCCTCATGTGAGGGCTCTTGCACCATGGGGGGCATGCGATGATGTCTCAAGGCCTCATGTAACAGAACCTCCCCTTCTTTCCCCTGCAGTCGAAGATGGCGCAGATTAGAAAAGAACAGCGTCGAACCGGTGGCGGACCTGCACAAGTGGTCACTCTCACGGATCTGGAGGAGAGAGTGCACCAGATACTTGGAGGACGTCTGTCTGGTCCAGTGACCACTGCATCTGCCGACCCCATTACCGACAGCGAGGGTAAGACTCTCACCTTTTCCACCTGTTGCCTTCCACTTGTTCCCCCCGCCAGCATGCATCCTCAGTGTGCAGCCATGTCAGAGCCATGCCGCAATCTGGCATGCCTTTCAGCAAACCTGTCCCTTTGCTAAAGCCACTCTTCCACCTCCCACTTTCAGATGGAGCAGCACCAACTCGGGCTCAACGCGCTGAAGCTGCCAGTGCCAGTGCCACCGGAGGCGAGGACCAGGAGGATTCCGGACCAGCCGTTGCAGAATCCGGGGAGCTGAGACACCTTCGGACTGGAGGGGAGTCCCCTGGAGGGGAGGGGGGGTGGCTCTGAGGATGAACCAGCTGCCGGACCAAGCGGCATGGAGCAACGCAGGGGGGATAGGCAAGTTCGGCCACCGTCTCCCCGCAGGGCAAGGCAGGTCGTCATGACTGCTGAACAGAGTGCAGATGAGGTCCGGTGCCTGGCTGAGATGAGCAAACAGGCCCGGCTCAGACACACAGAGCTGATGGCTGCAGTGGAGAAGATGCCTGAGTCAATAGATTCATTGGCTAGGAGTATGTTGGACTTCGGGGCAACAATGGAGAGGACTCTGCAGGGCTTTGGCACAACAATGGAGAGGTCTCTCCAGGTGTTCGGGGAAACAATGGACAGGTCTATCCATGGCTTCGGGGCCACAAAGGACAGGACTATCCAGGGCTTCAGCCCAACAATGGAGAGGACTGTCCACGGCTTTGAGTCGGCAATGGAAAGAACTGTTCAGGGCTTCGGACAATCCCTGGAAAGGTCTGTGCAGGGCTTGTCTGAGGCAGTGGAGCGGTCGGCTCCTGCCTTGTCCGAAGCCATGGGAAGAACTGTCCAGGCCTTCTCCGAAGCACTGGCACCTGGCACACAGGTCCTCACTGTTGCCACGCATTCACTTGCTGGGCTCCTCCACAGCCAGATTGACGCAACGCGATGTCTCACTGCAGCCACCCTCTCTGCATCAGATAGGATCACCCCGGGCCCTTCCACTCCCGTAAAAGGCCAGGAATCCGTGGAGCCTGCGATTGTGGCGGATGAGCCGAGCCGCTCCCCTCAGATAGCCAGTGTGTCGTCCGACCATGGTGCAGGTGTCCTCTCTCGGCAGGAGACCATTGCACGTGCCAGCGCTGGGACGCCTGCATTGCAGCTGCCACCACCTGCAGGCCACACTGCTCCCAGCCATGCTCAAAGCAAGCATCCCGCGTCCGCACCCTCCAAGCCCAGAGGTCGGCCAGGCCGTACCTCAGGGGCTTCTGCGCATCCAAACAGTCGGCAAGCGTCCCCCAGCCTTGACGCCGCCACTGGGGTGCAATTATGTAGGAGCAGCAGGGAGGGAAGGGGCCGGGCGCGAACGAGAAGTCGTTCTCCCTCAAGGGGCCAGTTGTAGAGGGAGGTGCTGAGACGTTTGTTTGTCCAAATTCACGGACACCCTCACCTGCTGTTATAGGTGCAGATTTGTGTTGAGTTTTGCTGCTTTGCCAAACAGGTCACTTTTATTTTGGCAGTGATGGTTTCTGCTCACTTTACGTTGTTTATCTGTAATGAAAGACTTTTGTGTCAATAAACAGAAGTTTAAATGTTGCTTGGTGCATGTGACTACTTTCAGTGATGCTGGCATGCAGAGGCCCTCAAACATCCAAAGTGCCCATGAGGTAAGACTCTCATCATTCCGTCACAGGGGTGTCGAGACGAGTCCAGAGGAGCCTCTGACGAATGGACCTTCCACTTTCAGCAGCCCTTCCATCTTCCTCCTCCTCCTCCTCCTCATACTCCTCCTCCTCCGCCTGCTTGTGCAGGGTCCGAGGGAAGGTTATGAATGGACGCGTTCGCCTATAAAGGGCATCTGTCACTTGCTGGATGTAACAGCGGACTGCAGCCTGAGCGACAGTCGCATTGTCCCCAATGGCTGACTGAAAGGAGCCGTTGGCATAAAAATGGAGGCCTTCAGTCAGTGTAGCCATCACGGACAGAGAGGTTCTGCAGCGTTCACGCGGCTGCAGATCCTGACCAAGCAGGTGGCACAGATCAGTAACAATGTCCCTCCAGATTTGTAGCCTTCACAAACACTGCTCCTCCGACATGTCAAGGCTTGTCACCTGCTGCCTGAAGACCCTCGCAGCCTCCCGTCGGATTGGCCGACCTCCATTGCCCCTCCTCCTTCTGGCCAATCCCGGCCCTCTCTCCCGCCGTCTCTCTGCCCCTTCACAGTGTTGGGCGATGAGGCCATCGCCCTCCAAACAAGCTCCCATTCCGATGCCAGTTGGTCAAAAGGCTTTTAGGTGTAGTGCTGCAAGTGCTTCGGACAGGGTTGAAGGTCCCAAGTACCGTAAAGCTCAAATCCCAGAACTCCACTCCACATTAGCTCGCCAACTCTCTCTAGCAGCGATCGCAATGAGCAGTCCAAGTGGCAGAAGATTCTGCACTAGAGCTGCCCCCTTTAAATAGCGCCGCCCTACTCCGAGAAGGGCCTGTTAGCCCTCCTTCGAACTGTCACTAATAACGCTGGGCGCTAAAGCACCGGGCGTCACCCAATATGCGCTCAGGCGCTCCTAAAAGGCGTTGCACACTGAAATGACGTCATGAGCCGTTTGCACTCGCGGGCGCGCGCAAACACTTAGCGCAGGTGCTAAATGTATAGTCAATTTCTGAGTCGGCGCTATCCTCATAGCGCTCGCCCCAACATAGGGCTTCGCCCCAATTCTAGGTCTCTTTAGGCGCTCAGCGCCGGCGCTACCAACCCAATTTCTAGGCCATATGTTTTCAAAATCCTTTTCTACTGGCTTCTCTGGGGTTACTAGGTTTTGTAGTAAGCCATACGTTTTTGCACCCATTGAATTCAACAATACCAGCGCTTTCTTGTCATCTGGCACTTCATTCGCCTTGCAGTATACTTCTATGCGTTCGACATATGTCGTCCAATCTTCGACTTCATTGTCGAACGCTGTGATACTGCCACTCTTTGACATTTTTGGGTGTGGTTAGACTGGCTTAAAATGGCGTCTCCCGCGCTTTCCTTTCTTCCCCGCTGCGACTTAAAATGGCGTCTCCCGCGCTGCTGCCAACGCCGCTCTTGGTGGTCCTCGTGGCAAATGGCGACGCCCTGTGGGTTTCATGCACTGCTCCTGCGCTGCTGCCAATGCCGCTCTCTGCGGTCCTCATGGCAATGGCAGCGCCTCGCGTTTTCCTGCGCCCCTCTCTCCCCCGTTGACGCTGCTCGGCCCTTGAACACCGGCTGCGCTCTGCTCTCTCTCGTCTCTCTCCCCCGTTGACGCTGCTCGGCCCTTGAACACTGGCTGCGCTCTGCTCTCTCTCATCTCTCTCCCCGTTGACGCCGCTCGGTCCTGAACACCAGCTGCGCCCTGTGCGCTCTGCCCTCTCTCTCTCCCCCGTCGACACTGCTCGGCCTTTTTCTGTGCCACTCGGTCGGCTCTAGCCGCCGCTGTCCGGGAAGGGTCTGCACAGTATCTGCTGCCAGCCCGTTTCGCTGGACCACCGTGACTGGAAAGCCAAGCCTGGCTCTCGACAGCCTCCTCTGCGATGCTCAAATCTCCGCTGGATGACTGGGCGGTTGCCCGTGGTCGACGCCCGTGCTTCTGGACTCGACCTCCTTCCACTGTTCTCCAGGAGCGAATCCCTGGGAGGTGATGCAGAGTTGCAGGTAGGTTCGAATCTGCTCGTCGCCAATGTTGTGTTTGTGTGTAATAAGACACAGACTGCAGGAGAAACGGTACAACATGTGTTTACTGAATGAGGGTTACTCTAGAACTAATTGTACAGATCACTACTCAGGGTTTATATACAGGCGTGGTTACTGCCGGTACTACAGTATACAGGAGCTGTAAAAAGTAGTTCTCTCCCTTAAAGGTACATACATTACAACTTCCACATTGAGGGCTTAGGCATACTTGCAACTGTTAGTATAGTGGTCAGAGTGCTGGGAATCCTCTGGTTCTTGGCCATTGTCAATGCTCTGGTAAGAAGCTGCAAGGCAAAAGTGCTGGTTTGACTAGGCTAAGCAAATCTAGCCAGGATGAGTGCGTCCCTTGCATCCCGGGCAGCAATGTTGTCATGCGCTGGCGCCTTCTGGCCTGTGCATCTTCAGGTGGGTGAGCAGCAGCCTGGCGCTCCTGCTGCTGCTGCTGTTGTTGGTGCTGCTGTTGTTCCTGGTTCTGCTGCTGCCACGGCTGGTGCTCGAGCTCCTCTAATGCCCAGATGGGAAGGAAATAAATGACTCCCATGCTTCTGGTATATGCCTCCGTTGAGGAAGCGCTGAGTGAAGGTGGCGAGAGGGGTTTCCCAGGAGGTCACACTGGAGATGGGTGCGAGGCTCCAACCTTCCACAGGTGTGGTTAAGCCTTCTAAAAGTTGCCCCAGACCTGAGTCCACTAAGTCCTGCCACCTGCAAATGATGGCTGATCAAATCTCCTCTTTAATGGTTGACCTGCAGTTGATAGTCAGCAATCCAATAGTGCTTCGGCCAGGTTTCACATTCTTGTTTCCCACCAGGCGTGTTTCATGTGGGAAAAGGGTTAAATTCGCAAGGGCCTTTCAAAATAGGATTATAGAGGCCATTTAGTGGTTGTTAAGGGCCTTAACGACCAGTCCCGCCTGTTGGATGCGGGACGGAGTCGGGACCATCAGACACGCCTGAGTTAAAATTGCTCAGAGTTGGGAACCAGGCCGGGGGGGGGAGGGTCCCGCCCGCCAGTTTTTACGATTTTAACCCCCCCGCACACCTCCAAACCCGACTCCACGGCTCAATGAAAATCGAGCCCATGAGTTTGACCTCAGACTTCCTTATGTTGCTTTATAGCCTGATATTATTCTGTCACATTTTAAGATTTTGCCTATTTGGCTGTAACTCTGCTCAAATCCAATTCTGAAGAATTATTAGTTCATTAGCATTTGGTGTGCTGTCCATGTCTCTTCCTCCTTTGCTTCTCCCTACTGACTGCATGGAGAATGTATTTTACTGCCTAATCTAGTGCTCCTTCTAGGGACTGCCCTTGTGGGAGGGGGAAGTGAGCTTGTTGGCTGCTGGGCCTTCCTGAATTAATTCTGGGATGGTGGTGGCTCTCTAATTCTTTCTACTGGGTCATAAGTCATATTCACAGAATCATACCTTTCAGCCCACATCCCAGGCTCCTCCATCACTATCACTGGGTATATTCTGTCCCACCGGCAGGACTGACCCACCAGAGGTAGTGGCACAGTGGTATACAGTCAGGAGCGAGTGGCCTTGGGAGTCCTCAATATTGAGTCCAGACCCTATGAAGTCTCATGGCACCAGGTCAAACATGGGCAAGGAAACCACCTGCTGATTACTACCCACTACCCTGCCTGAGCTGATGAATCAGTACTTTTCCATGTTGAACACCACTTGGAGTAAGCACGGAGGGTAGCAGGGGCACAGAATTTATTCTGGGTGGGTCGGTAGACCACCACTGACCGAGCTGGCAGAGTCCTGAAGGACATAACTGCCAGACTGGGCCTGTGGCAGGTGGTGAGAGAACCAACACGAGGGAAAAACCTACTTGACCTTCTCCTCACTAACCTGCCTGTCGCAGATGTATCTGCCTATGTCAGTATTGGTAGGAGTCACCACAGCATAGCCCTTGTAGAGGTGAAGTCCCATCTTCATACTGAGGGCACCCTCCATCGTGTTGTGTGGCACTACCACCGTGCTAAATGGGATAGATTCAGAACAGATCTAGCAGCTCAAAATTGGGCATCCATGAGGCGCTGTGGGCTATCAGCAGCAGCAGAATTGTATTCCACCACAATCTGTAACCTCATGGCCCAGCATATCCCTCACTCTACCATTACCATGAAGCCAGGGGACCAACCCTGGTTCAATGAGGAGTGTAGAAGATCATGCCAGGAGCAGCACCAGGCATGCCTAAAAATGAGGTGCCAACTTGGTGAAGCTATAACACAAGACTACATAGATGTTAAACAGCAGAAGTAGCATGCTATAGGCAGAGCTAAGCGATCCCACAACCAACGGATCAGATCAAAGATGTGCAGTACTGCCACATCCAGTCATGAATGGTGGTGGACAGTTAAAAAACTAACGGGAGGAGGAGGCTCCATGAACATCCCCACCCTCAATGATGGCGAAGCCCAGTGTGTGAGTGCAAAAGTCAAAGCTGAAGCGTTTGCAACCATCTTCAGCCAGAAGTGACCAGTGGATGATCCATCTCGGCCTCCTCCTGAGGTCCCGACCATCTCAGAAGCCAGTTTTCGGCTAATTTGATTCACGTCATGTGATATCAAGAAATGGCTGAGCACACTGGATACAGCAAAGGCTATGGGCCCTGACAACATCTCGGCTGGACGGTTGTGCTGAAGGCTTATGCTCCAGAACTAGCCGTGCCTCTAGCCAAGCAGTTCCAGTACAGCTGCAACACAGGCATCTACCCGACAAGTTGGAAATTGCCCAGGTATGTCCAGTCCACAAAAAGCCGGCCAAATCCAATCTGGCCAATTATTGCCCCAACAGTCTACTCTCAGTCATCAGCAAAGTGCTATCAAATGGCACTTACTCACCAATAACCTGCTCACCGATGCTCAGTTTGTGTTCCACCAGGACCTCATTACAGCCTTGGTCGAAACATGGACAAAGGAGCTGAATTTTAGAGCTCAGGTGAGAGTGACTGCCCTTCACATCAAGGCAGCATTTGACCGAGTGTGGCATCAAGGAGCCCTAGTAAAACTGAAGTCAATGGGAATCAGGGGAAAACTCTCCACTGGCTCATACTCAGCACAAAGGAAGATGGTTGTGGTTGTTGGAAGCCAATCATTTCAGCCCCAGGGCATCGCTGTAGGGTTTCCTCAGGGCAGTGTCCTAGGCTCAACCATCTTCAGCTGCTTCATCAATGACCTTCCCTCCATCATAAGGTCAGAGTGGGGATGCTCGCTGATGATTGCAGTGTTCAGTCCCATTTGCAACTCCTCAGATAATGAACCAGTCCATGCCCACATGCAGCAAGACCTGAACAACATTCAGGCTTGGGCTGATAAGTGGCAAGTATCATTCGCACCACACAAATGTCAGGCAATGACTATCTCCAACAAGAGAGAGTCTAACCACTACCCCTTGACATTCAATGGGATTACCATCATCGAATCCCCCACCATCAACAACATGGGGGTTACCATTAAACAGAAATTTAACTGGACCAGCCACATAAATATTGTGGCTGCAAGAGCAGGACAGAGGTTGGGTATTCTGGGGTGAGTCTCACCTCCTGACTCCCCAAAGCCTTTCCACCATCTACAAGGCACAAGTCAGGAGCGTGATGGAATAATCTCCACTTGCCTGGATGAGTGTAGCTCCAACAACACTCAAGAAGCTTGACATCCAGGACAAAGAAGCCTGTTTGATTGGCACCCCATCCACCACTTTAAACATTCACTCCCTCCACCACTGTCGCACAATGTCTGCAATTTGTACCATCTACAAGATGCACTGTAGCAACTTACCACGGCTTCTTCAGCAGCACCTCCCAAACCTGCGACCTCTACCACCTAGAAGGACAAGGGCAGCAGGCGCATGGGAACACCATCACCTCCAAGTTCCTCTCCAAGTCACACACCAACCTGACTTGGAAATATATTGCTGTTACTTCATCGTCGCTGGGTCGAAATCCTGGAACTCCCTATCTAACAGCACTATGGGAGTACCTTCACTGACAGACAGCAGCATTTCAAGAAGGCGGCTCACCACCACATTCTCAAGAGCAATTAGGGATGGGCAATAAATGCTGGCCTTGCCAGCGATGCCCACATCCCGTGAATGAATAAAGGAAAAATGTTGACCATGGCTGCCTAGGCCTGCCTGTTTTCTGACTCTGCATGGGTCTCTTGCATAGGGAGGCTGGGTGGCATGGATGTAGTGTCACCAAGAGCAAAGTTCCCCCTAATTTTTTTTGGTTGCGCAGCTGCTTTAAGGGGCTGCGTGGTCCATTCAAAATACAGTGCAGCGCAGTTTCTCGCATTGAAAAGCCGGCTTGTCGGCTGCGTGGGAGGTCCAGCGAGCTGAGCGGCCGCATGGCCATGCAACTTAAAGGGAGCATTGACTGAGCGACATATCCATCATCAGTGGCTAATCCTGCCATGCACCTGCTACACATACTGGGAGCAGACCACAAGGCTACACTGAGGCCACTGAAGCCCCATATTAGGTTACTGTCCAGATAATTCCCCATCATGATGAATCCAGATAATATCGACTCCCAGTCACTGAAGCCCAAAATCTCTATAGCATCAGTCATGGCATTCCCAGGAGAATGCATTGCTGTGCTAAGGACATCTGTTAAGCTTGGATCTGCTTCAGATGAACCTAGAGGTCCAGGTTGGACTGCATTTCTGTGACACAGTCAAACAGCATTGCACAGGCTGATCCCCAAGTTGGGAGAGCTTTCCCACAATCTAGTTAAACAGCCTGAAATAGTCATATTCCTTCATAAGAACACTTCTCAGATGCCACCTTTAATGGCTGAAAAGCCAAAGTTTCCCAAGTCTTTCCTCATAATGTTGATTTTTGACACTAGGGCCTAGAAATTCAGTTGCTTGCGCCACCAGTTTGCACCCAAAGAGGCCACTCAGAGGCTTTAGCGCCACTGGCCACAACCACCGCGATATTTAGCGGGGCGCTAATGGCGGCGTTAGCCTGTAGCGCTGCGCCGCCACCGATGATGTCATCGGTGTGCGCAGCGCCCCGCTACCGCCCCGAACGCCATATTAGGTCGCGCCCGCCTCTTCCGCGCCAGCCGCAAATAGCAACCGGTACACAGGGGCCAACCTGTGGCGGTAGTGGCGCGAGTTAAGGTGGAGGTGCGGCCGGCCGCTTTTTCGGTGGCCGCCTGCCCGCACCTCCGTCCCCGGCCTCCTACTCCCCCACCCCCCCGCGGCATTGCCGGCTGTTTCCCGAGAGCCCAGCACTTATCCTTGGTGCCGGGCTCATTTGCTGGCACTCGCGAGCGGGGATCGCGCTGTTGCAGCCACCTCCCCCTTAACAGTGGGAGGAAGGCCTGCAGTACCGCAGCGTGCCGTGCCGCAGCGGGTGGTGCTGCGGCACTTTGCGCGCCGATATTCAGTTTCAGCGCCCCAAGCGGGGCGCGGGAAGCCTCGTTTAGCGGCCGGCTTCCATTTGGGGCGCAGAAACTGAATATCCCGATGGTGCAAGTGGCTCCGCGCGCAGCGGTAATTCCGGCGCCCAGGCGAGCTTGGCGCCCCAAACTGAATTTTTAGCCCTAGGGATCTACCTGTGGCTCTTCCTTGCACTGCCTCCAACAGCGGAATGTCTCCCTTGTGTCTCAGTGATCAGAACAGGTTCCGTACACAAAATGCAGTCTGACGACAGCATTGTACAGTTTGAACACAAATTCCTCTGATTTGTATTTTAGTGTTTTGGTTATGTAGTTCATCATTCTATTGTGTTTGTTGATTCCTTCTCTATGTTAGTTGGATATGTTGAGCGTCAAGCCTACCTAAGACACCTAGGTTTTTTTCCAACTTCATCTCTAGCTATTCCACTGTACACAGTCACCAAGGGGAAGCAAGGGCACAGGAAATAGACAATGGAAATTTTGTTTAGACACTGAAATAATTTTTTAATAGTTTATTTTACCTTTCCTTTGGTGTTCTAATGCTGTTTGGGGGAAGCTTATAAGTGAAAGGATGGGCTTTTGAAATACTTGAGGGTAATTTGGGCAAAATGCATGTAAGAACCAGGAAGGCAGAGAATGGATCCATCAAATTTCTCCTGCATGAAGCCAAGCAGGGGAAGGGGGGCCCTCTTCAGCAATGAGCTTTGTAGTGTTCCAAAAAAGCAGGCTAAGGAGAATTGGAGGAATTGGCGACGAGTGTCAATGCCATCTCCATTATTCCATGTGAGCAATTCTGCAAGAGGCTTAATGACTTTACCAGGTTAACCAAGGTAGGAGGATGCCCTTCCATTAACACAGTTTAATAATTATGTATGGCACTGACATTTACCTTCCCCTCACGCTGTTTTAAAAGTACTATCAGTGCTTACAATGAATGCCCACTATTCAGGAGGGGACACTTTTCACCTCCACCCTTCATCTGAAATTGTTCCTTCATTCACATCATTGTATGCAGACAGGTCCAAATAATCCTCCTATCCAACGTTGCTGTTTGATGCATGTACATGTCATGAAACCCATTACATCCTACATGCTGACACTTGCATTTCTCTTTATGTCTCTCAATTAATTGTAATCTGGTTGCATGAGAAGATAGCCCATTACAAAGGAAAAAGAAAAAAAATAGCAGGACTGCCTTTAACTCGACATGAGGAAAAAGCCCCATCAATCCTTGGTAGAAAGTCCGTTGAAGGTGTCGGAGAATGGGAAGCCTTGAGTTAGTGCAAACCTTCTCCTGATCTTTCTTCTCATCCTATTCTCTCATTCACTCATTAGCATCAAAGCATATACTGAAAGCTATATGTATACACTACTCATAAGGACACCACTGTAACCTATTCCTCTTCTTTTGGATGACACGTTAAACCGAGGCCCTGTCTGCTCTCTCATGTGGATGTAAAATATCCCACTACTTGAACGAAGAGCAGGTGTCCTGGCCAATATTTATCCCTCAAGCAGCATGACAAAACAGATTATCTGGTCATTATCACATTGCTGTTTGTGGGAGCTTGCTGTGCGCAAATTGGCAGCCGCGTTTCCCACATTACAACAGTGGTTACGCTTCA
Organism: Somniosus microcephalus; assembly: GCF_052327205.1. NCBI lineage: Eukaryota > Metazoa > Chordata > Chondrichthyes > Squaliformes > Somniosidae > Somniosus > Somniosus microcephalus. The sequence goes on from NC_140991.1 coordinate 109,754,310, forward strand.
AAAGTACTTCATTGGCTGTAAAGCACTTTGGGACATCCTGAGGTTGTGAAAGGCACTATGTAAATGCAAGTCTTTCTTTCTCTTTAGGTATTCCACAGGAAGGAGAAATAGCGCTAAATGTGCAGAAAACGAACATGACAGATCACCACCCCTTTTCCCGATCATTTACGCCCACTTTATACCCATTTATTATATGTAATTGGATGGAATTCTAAACTAATACTTTTGCATAAAGTTAATAATTTGGTATATTTGGTGCTGGCAGGCAGTGGGGATATTAAAGCATTAGCTTATCTTACAGTGGGCTAAAATCTCAGTCCCAAGAATTATTAGCATAACTTCGTAAATGCTGCAGAAGCTGGATTTTCCCTGACGGCAGCCGCGATCTGGCCCGATCAGCCCGATGCACTGCAGCAGAGTGCAGGGCTGATCAAACGCTGGGGAAAGAAGGAAAAAAACCCGAAAACGAGCATTTGATAATTTCTTTCTGTAAAGTCCGCGCCTCAATCATACACGGACTTCGGGAGAACAGTTTAACAGGTACTTTACTGAACAAGAGGCAGCTTGAAACTGAAACTACAGAAGCCTGCTAGGGCCTTTTATACAGGGGTGGTCACTGCCGGTACTGCAGTCTAAGACCAGTTATTCCCTTAAAGGTACATACACAACAATTCCTCCCCTTTTAGATAAACAGTACATGGCATTCATTTAACAACTAAATAATAACTCATTACAATTACAATTTTCTCAGTAATATATACATCAACTGAAATAGTCATTTATAAGTTCAGTCTTTGAGGAGGCTTCCTGATCCGGACTGGATAGCACCTTTCTCGAATATCCTGTTCTGGCGGTGGAGTCAATTTGGGCTCATTGTCATTGGTTGGTTCGTCAGCTTCCAATACCCCTGCTTCTGAGGTAGACGCAATCTGTACTTCGGGCTCATTACCAGGTGCACATGCTTGTGGTACAGGTTTGGCTTGTTCCTGTGACTCTAGAATCTGGTCAGCATGGCGTCTCACGATGCTCTCTCCAACGTCCACTGTGTACATTAGTGGTCCCTGCTGTGTGCATATCGTGCCTGGCTGCCATTTTTCTGTTTGGTAGTCGCGGGCCAAGACTGGTTGCCCTATCTTGAAGCTCCTGGTTGGCTTCTCATTTATGTGCTGGAACTGCTTATCCTCAACATCTCGTCTTATGTTTGGTTTGAGCAAATCCAAGCAACATCTTAGTCTCCGGTTGAAAAACAGTACGGCTGGAGTTTGGTTGGTTACTGCATGTGTCGCATTCCGGTAAGCAAACAGGAAGTTATCCATCTTGTGTTGCAGTGGTATGTCATCATTATACGTTGCCTTTATGGCCTTTTTAAAGGTCTGAACAAACCTCTCAGCCAATCCATTTGTGGCTGGATGATATGGGGCAGATGTGTAATGTTTCACCCCATTATTCTTCAGGAACCTCCGGAAATCCTCAGACACAAACTGTGGGCCATTGTTGGAACAGATCTGTTCTGGCAACCCATTCCTGGCGAAGATGGCCCTTAGGACTGCAATAGTTTTCTCCGTGGTGGTGGAGGACATTTTAATGACCTCTGGCCATTTCGAATGGGCGTCCACTGCGATTAGAAACATTGAGTCCATAAATGGACCAGCAAAATCAATGTGTACCCGTTGCCATGGAGATGAGGGCCACTCCCATGGATGTAGCGGGGCCTGTGGTGGAGCGTTTGGACCTTCTGGCATCCTGTGCATCTCTTGGTCATATCCTCGATTTCTTTATCGATTCCCGGCCACCACACAAATGCCCTGGCTAGGCTCTTCATTTTTACCTCTCCCAGATGACCCTCGTGAAGCTCATTGAGTACTCTATCTCTCAACTTGGGTGGAATTACCACTCAGGATCCACACATCAAGGTTCCCCGGCACACTGACAGCTGTTCCCTCCTTGGCGAGAATGCTGGCAACAGTGAGTCGCCATATGCTGGCCATCCCTTCACCGTCAAATCATAGACCCGAGAGAGTGTCGGGTCATTTCGGGTTTCCTTCTCAATACTTGCGTTTGTAACAGGCAAACATTCGACTATGGTCGCATGGAATATCTCCACCGGGTCCACTGCAGGTGCTTCTTCCGCCGTAGGCAACGGTAGGCGCGACAGCCCATCAGCGTTTCCATGTTGTTTTGTACCTTTGTACTCTATGTCATACTGATGTGCCCCTAGAAAAAGTGACCATCTTTGCAGCCGTTGCGCCGTCATCACCGGAACGCCATTCTTTGGGTTAAAAATTGAGACCAGGGGTTAATGATCAGTCAGTAGGGTGAATTTCTGCCCGTGCAGATAGTGATTGAACTTCTTCACCCCCCACACCAGGCTGAGGGCCTCCCTGTCAATCTGGGCGTAGTTACGCTCAGCTGAGGTTAGCGAGTGTGATGCAAAGGCTATTGGCCTCTCTGAACCGTCACGGAATTTGTGTGACAGCACCGCTCCAATGCCGTAAGGTGATGCATCACATGCCAACCGAATCGGTAGTGTTGGGTTGTAGTGGGCCAATACTTCTTTTGAAGTGATTTGGCATTTACATTCCTGAAAGGCACGCTTACACTCATCAATCCATTTCCATGTTACACCAGTTTGAAGGAGGGCATTCAGTGGGTGCAGAATTGTAGATAAATTCGGCAAGAACTTATGGTAGTAGTTCACCAACGCGAGGAACGACCTCAGTTGCGACACATTTTCTGGTGCTGGAGCCTTGACTACAGCCTCAATCTTGTCCGGTGACTTATGCAACCCTTCCTCATCAATCATGTGGCCACAATACGAGATTTGTCTCCTGAAGAACTCGCATTTGGGACGGTTGGCTCGTAGCCCATATTCCTGCAATCTCGTGAGCACCTGCTCCAGGTTGGCAAGGTGTTCATTGTCATTTTCGCCCGTAACCAGGATGTCGTCCAAATAACACTGGGTCCCCAGGATCCCTTGCAGGACTTGTTCCATTGCCCTCTGCCACATAGCCGGGGCCGATGTGAGTGTTTATCGTGATGTATTCCTTAGATGCTTCTTCCACCTCCATTTGTAGATACGCTTGAGCCAGGTCAATCTTTGTAAAACGTTTCCCTCCAGATAGTGAGGCGAAAATATCTTCTATCCGCGGAAGCGGATACTGTACTGTGTGCAGGACTGGGTTCACAGTCACCCTAAAGTCCCCACAGATGCGAACCTTCCTTGGCTCCCCAGGCATGCTGCTCAATGCTTTCTTCATTATAGGAACGATGGGTGTGGCCCACTTGCTCCAGTCCACCTTAGACTGCATCCCCGAACGCTCCAGACTCTCCAGTTCAGCTTCCACAGCTGGGCGTATCGCGTATGGCACCGGTCTGGCCTTGAAAAATGTTGGGGTTGCGTTATCCTCAATCTTTATGGTTGCCTTTACTCCTTTTAGAGTCCCAAGTCCTTGTTGGAACACCTCTTCCGCGTCAGTTAGAATTTGTGACAGACGTCCAGCTGCGACGTCATCATCTTTTTTGTCAGTCACAGTTAGTGCCAGAATGGAATGCCAATCCAATTGTGTCTTCGGATCCATTCACGTCCCAATAATGGTGGTCCTCCATCTCGTAGTATATGCATGTAAAATTTCTGTGTTTCCTTTCCGTTATATTCAACTGGCACTGTAGTGGTGCTTCTTAGTTTCCAAACATGCAGCCACCAGGCTTTGAGGCTTTTAACAACGAGTAGACGCGTGTCGAAATAAAACGTTCCCAAACGTAGCTTTGTCTTTTAAACTGTTTATTATAACACCTTACAAACAGAATTACAAAGCAAAACACGTATAAACGAACACATTCAAAAACTATATTGCTCCAGCCCTCAAAAGCCTTTACCTTCTCTCCAGCCTCGTGGCTTAGACTGTAAAATGGCTGGATACCATGTGACATTCTTAAGGACTGTACCATTGTAGCAAGAATAAAGGGGGTATCTCGGACCATACTACTGGAGCAAGAAAATAGGGGGTTTCTCAATACAATAAGTCAGTCAGGTAAATTAACTGTATTATACTATTTAACCAATATTTTAAAGTGTTTTCTTTCTTAAACTTTCATGACTCTTACATTCCGGCCCCTAATTGACTAGGCACATGAAGCATATCAATTACTCAAACATTCTTAAGAGTCATAAACTAATGAGTTCAACATATTTACAATATAAATGTCCACTTTTTTCGTTCAGGAACTTTTCACGCTGCTTCTTGTAGCAGGCAGAGCTTTGTGATCGGTCTTTCCAGGGTACTGGTCTTGGTTTGCAAACAAACGCGACGAACAACGCCTCTGGAGTCTGGCATGGTCTTAATTATTTTTCCCATCAACCAAGAATTTCTAGGGGCTGAATCAGCCACGATTAAGACGATGTCTCCGACAATGAAGTTCCCCTTTATTTTGGACCATTTTTGACGCTCCTGTAGCAGAGGTAAGTATTCTCTTGTCCTATGAAGTCCTTCTCTTCAAGTCCACACACTTCTAAGTCTGACAGGATATAACTTTGCATTGACTTCTCATGACCCATGGTGCGTAATAGGATTTCTGTTCTTCTGCCTCTAACGTTCAGCTGTCGCATGAGTGATTCTGTGCAGAACGTTGCTGAACTACCTGGATCCATGAAGGCGTAAGTCTCCACAAACTTCTCACTCCTCTTAGACTTGATCTTTACTGGTACGATGGCAAGAATACAATCACTGTCACCGGCCCCAGTGAATCCACAAGTCTCTGGTTCTAACGACACCAGAGCACTTGAAACAACCTTCTCGTCGGTATTGTTTTCTTCACTCTTCTTAGAGACTTGTTCTTCTTTGTGGATATGCAGCAGACTGGGATGTTTCCGAGTGCACTCTCTGCATGTTGTTCTTTGCTTACAGTTTCTACTCAGGTGCCCCTGAGAGAGACATCCAAAACATAAGCCATTGTACTTCAGAAATTCGATTCTGTCCTTATGTGGCTGTGCTTTGATGTCACTGCAGAAATCCAATGTATGATTCTTCTGGCAGAATAAACATGGCTTCTGAAAGGCATTAGCAGGCGTCACTGTGCTGCTCTTTTTGGGAGATGAGTTCTGAGACCTTTCTTCCCCAGCCTGAGTGATGATAGTTGCAAAGCTGCTGCCCCTGGAACCACCTTTCCTGAGAGTCTTTGATTCAGCAGGCTTGGCTTTCACTCTTCCATCAGTAGTCGTGCTGACATCCTGGATGTTTCCAAACAATGGGTCCCTAGCAATTTTATCCTGTTCGTCTATGAAATTCACGAAGTCTGCAAACCTGGCTCTACTTTTCCGTCCCTCCATTATCTTAAAGGCTGTTCTTCTCCATTGTTCTCTCATCCTGTAAGGAAGCTTAGAGATGATGATTCTCATAGTCGTAGGATTGTCCATCTCTTCCATGAATTCAACATCCTCCATGGTGTTGCGACATCCTATGAGGAAAAGAACATATGCGTTCAATGCCTCTCCGTCCTCCGATCTGATCTGTGGCCACTTGGTAGCCTTTTCAATATATGCAGTGGCTATCTTCAGCTCATTACCATAGTGCTCCTGCAGCAACTTCCTGGCTTCTATGTATCCCCGGTCTGGTCTCATGTGTTCACAGCTTCTGACCAGGTCTTGTGGTTTACCACTGGTGTACTGTCCCAGGTAGTACAACTTATCACTGCTGCTCTCTGTTTTGGAGTCAATGGCTTGTTCGAAGGATCTGATGAAGGGCTTATACTTGAGTGGGTCGCCTTGGAACACTGGTATGTCTCTTTGAGGGAGTCGAAACAGATTCTGTTGTTTTACAAGCATCTCTGTAATTTCATTCTGACGTTGCATCACTCGGTATAGGCTTCTCCCTGTGTCTTCAGGCCTCTGGTGGTCATCAGCAGGGTCTAGTCTAGACTGTCTGACGTCTGGGGTAGCATTACGTGCTCCTGTTTGTGGAGAGGCCTCTCTTCCACACTGTAATGCCAGGAGATGGCCTTCAGACTCTCTTTTAACTCTTGAAGGTGCCCTGGATCCAACTCTATGTGACAACATTGACTGGCAGTATTCGTTCATGCCATCCTGTGAGCCTTCATAATCTTCATACACACCCAACTTGGCATCTGAGACCGCAATAGCTGTTTTTATCTCCAGCTGTTCTTTCTTTGCCTGCACTTGGGCCTGTTGGGCCTGCAGTTGGACCTGTTGGGCCTGCAGTTGGGCCTGCAGTTGGGCCTCTTCCCGTTCAAGAGCTTGCTTCTCCACTAAAGATGCTGCGCGCACCATCAACGTTGCCCGTTCAACCTCCTCTCTCTTGCGTCGCGACAAGCTTGTGGTAGAAGCGACTGACCTGTGCCCAGAAACAGAGCTACCTTCTTTTCGATTTTTGCTCAGTCTGGCTGAAGTCTCTGAAATGCTATCATCTGGTCCGACTTCATCGTCAACTTTCTCTTTCTCTGCTGTATCAGCATCTTGACGAAGCTTTAACATCCACTGTTCTGTGGCCTTGACATAGTCCTTAATGCTGGATGATTTAAGATCAAACCAGTTGTGCTGATCAGCTTTTCCCTCTTCTTCAGACAGAAGTGCTAATACATCTTCATTGAGTACATTAAATTCTTCATGCAACTTGGAGAAATCGTAATGCATTATGTCTTCAGCTTTCTTAATATTAGCATTATCTTCCATGAGACAATCAATTATCTTCATTTTTTCAGTTATCTGAGCTAATTTAGCCTTCCTTGCGAGCTTAACTTCCCTCTTTTGGCCAACAATCCTTCTGGCTGAGGGAAGCTTCTCACGGCTCCGTAAGGCCTCGGCCATTTTACCCGTAGCTCTTATTTAGCTTCTCAATAGAATGAACAAAGCAAGTAACAGTCACTGTACCTTCGCTTTCTTATATTGTCGTCTGGCTCCGTGACCATTCATGTATATACGTTCGCCGACAATTCCATCCTTTCCTTCTTAGGGAGCGAGTTTTTGACTAATGTAGTGGCGCTTCTTAGTTTCCAAACATGCAGCCACCAGGCTTTGAGGCTTTTATCAACGAGTAGACGCGTGTCGAAATAAAACGTTCCCAAACGTAGCTTTGTCTTTTAAACTGTTTACTATAACACCTTACAAACAGAATTACAAAGCAAAACACGTATAAACGAACACGTTCAAAAACTGTATTGCTCCAGCCCTCAAAAGCCTTTACCTTCTCTCCAGCCTCGTGGCTTAGACTGTAAAATGGCTGGATACCATGTGACATTCTTAAGGACTGTACCATTGTAGCAAGAATAAAGGGGGTATCTCGGACTATACTACTGGAGCAAGAAAATAGGGGGTTTCTCAATACAATAAGTCAGTCAGGTAAATTAACTGTATTATACTATTTAACCAATATTTTAAAGTATTTTCTTTCTTAAACTTTCATGACTCTTACAGGCACCCTTATTTTTCCTCTAGGGTAGACCTTTTGCCCCGTGTATGTCTTCAATACAATGGACGTGTCCTTTAAGGGTATGTGTGAGAATAGCCGCTCATAGTCTCGTCGATTCATGACAGGTAGGACTGATCCTGTATCCAATTCCATCTTCACTGGGGACCCTCCTATCATGAGGGTGACCCAAATGGTTCGGTGATCTTCTTTTGCGATCATGTTGTGTAACTTTAAACAACTTAGTCGCCTGCTCCCGGAGTCCTTATCACTCTCCTGATCTTCTGAACTACTATCTGTCAGTTTCTTTACTTTCCTGTACTGTTCCTTAGTAGTTCTTGTCATGTTGGCCTTCTTTCCCGACCTGCAGACTCTTGCTATATGTCCCATTTTCCCGCATTGCCTGCATATTTTGTCTTTAAACCAGTAGTCCTTCTGCTCATGGGTTGCTCTGCCGCAGCGATAGCACTTTTCGGCTCCATACGCCATTTCGTTAGCGCTGTATTCTTGTGGTTTCTGTTGTATTTCCGCAGCTCCCCGTGCTGCTGCTTCGTAGGATATTGCCACGCTGAAAGCCTGTTCTAGCGTCAGGTCCTTTTTTGAAAGTAGCCGTTTCTGGGTTCCTTCACTCTGGAGCCCACAGACAAACTTATCCCATAAGGTGTCTGCCAGTCCTGCTCCGAACTGGCAGTGCTTCGATAACTTGCGTAGTTCCGTAAGATAGTCAGCATTGCTCTCATCTTTGTGCTGGTTTTTTTTATGGAACTTGAATCTTTCTGCTATCAGCAGTGGTGTAGGGCTTAGATGTTCCTGTAAGATATGAACAATCTCCTCAAAACTTTTCTCCATTGGTTTAGCTGGGGTAATTAAATTCCGCAATAGGCCGTACGTACTCGCACCCATCAGATTTAATAATACCGACGCCCTCTTCCCATCAGCCACCTCATTTGCCTTGCAGTACACTTCAATTCTTTCCACATACATGGTCCAGTCTTCTACCTCGTTGTCGAAAGCAGTGATACTGCCACTTTTAGGCATCTTGGGCGATTTAAAATGGCGCCTCCCGCGCTTTTGCTTCTGCCCCAATGGAATAAAATGACGCCTCCCGCGCTTTTGCTTCTTCCCCAATGGGATAAAATGGCGCCTCCCGCGCTTTTGCTTCTTCCCCTTACTGCCACGCTTCTCCTAGCGTTCCACAGGGTAATGGCGGCGACCCGCAGCTTTGGCGCGTCTCGCTTTCCTTCCCCCCCGTTTAGTATCTCTCCGCTGTCCTGTACTCGAGCACCGACCGCGCCCTGTGCGCTCCACCCTCTCTCTCTTGTTTTCTTTTCCCGGCGATGCTGCGCGGCCCGATTTGTAGAGCCGCTCGATCGAGCTGGAGCCCGCCGCAGTCCGGAAGGGTCAGCGCGCTACCTGCTACCAGCACGATTCGCTGGAACCACAGTCTCTCCCGCAATTCTCCAAACACCGATGGATTCTTTGGGCGGTTGCCCTCGGTCGACGCCCATTGCTCAGACTACGACCTTCCAGGACCTTCCTTTCAGGCGAGATCCCCGTGAGATGATGCCACACTGCAGGTGAGTTCAAACTTACTTGTCGCCACTGTAAAGTCCGCGCCTCAATCATACACGGACTTCGGGAGAACAATTTAACAGGCACTGAACAAGTGGCAGCTTGAAACTGAAACTACAGAAGCCTGCTAGGGCCTTTTATACAGGGGTGGTCACTGCCGGTACTGCAGTCTAAGACCAGTTATTCCCTTAAAGGTACATACACAACACTTTCCTTGCCTCGGCCACCTCGCCTTTAAAGTATCACCCCCGAAGCGCCCATCCTCCCGATGATCGCCTCCTGCAACTGCTGGTGTTGTCGCCCGCCGATGCTGCATGGGGTGAAACCGAAGTTCGGGACCGGGGCGCTACCGGGGCGACGCGCACGGCGATGATGTCACGATCTCCGGGCAAGGAGATCGGGGTGCAACACCATACCACCGCCGCAAACCTCCCGCCGAATTTAGCGGGAGGCGATGTTCTCACCGCGCCCAGGCGATAAGTGATTAGCACCCCGTTAACACCCCCGGAAGTGATAACGGGAGGGGCCAAAGGTACCCAATTTCTCTCCCCCTGTCTTACCTAAAGATTCTATAACCTGGAATATGTAGCTCCAAATCATGCTCCGGTTGTAGCCAGTCTCTAATGGCTACTACATCATACCCTTTAAAATGAATTTGTGCTTCTATCTCACTTATTGAATCTCTTATGCTACACGCATTTGTGTACAGAACTCTTACCTGAGTAACTGTCCCCACCATGTCCATATGTTCTGCTGGTCTTTTTTCTCACTCTTTCTGACTTACAATGTGGATTTTTCCCTCCCATCCCTCTAACTAGTTTAAGTCTTTTCCCACTGCCATATTTACCCTTTCCACAAGGACACGGGTGCCTCTCCGGTTTAGGTGAAGACCATCCCATCTGTATAGCTTTCCCTGATGTCAAATGTGTTCCCACTCTCCCAGGCACCTGCTTCTTGCCTTGGCTGCTGGTCGTCACCCAGTCTCCTTAAACAGCTTCTCTACTTCTAGCAACCTATGGATTCCACTCTCTGGAACATAAGAACATAAGAAACAGGAGCAGAAGTAGGCCAATCGGCCCCTCGAGCCTGCTCCGCCATTCAATAAGATCATGGCTGATCCAATCTTGTCCTCAACACCACTTTCCCACTCTCTCCCCATACCCCTTGACTCCCTTGTAGTTGAAATGTCTGTCAATCTCTGCCTTGATTATATTCAATGACTCCACCTCCACAGCTCTCCGGGGTAGAGAATTCCAAAGATCCACGACCCTCTGAGAGAAGAAATTCCTTCTCATCTCCGTCTTAAATGGGCGACTCCTTATTCTGAAACTATACCCCCTAGTTCTAGATTCCTCCACTAGGGGAAACATCCTCTCAGCATCCACCCTGTCAATCCCCCTCAGAATCTTATATGTTTCAATAAGATTACATCTCATTCTTCTAAACTCCAGTGAGTATAGGCCCAACCTGCTCAACCTTTCATCATACGTCAACCCCTTCATCCCAGGAATCAACCTAGTGAACCTTCTCTGTACTACCTCCAATGCAAGGATATCCTTCCTTAAATATGGAGACCACAACTGTACGCAGTACTCCAGGTGCGGTCTCACCAGCGCCCTGTTAAGTTGCATCAGAACTTCTCTACTTTTATACTCCATACCCCTTGCAAATAAAGGCCAACATTCCATTAGCCTTCCTAATTACTTGCTGTATCTGCATGAACGTCTGCTCCAGAATTTTTTTCTCTCCTGAATGTTGCTGAGTGTGTCTAGTTGACTCTCAAGCTGTGAAACTTTCTGCTCAAGGAGTGCAACCTTCGTACACTTCATTCATATATTTATTCGCCCTGCATGGAGAGTCCAGGCAGGTCCACATCATGAATACCGCACATATCACTCCAGACTCTGATCCCGTGATGCCCATTTATATATTTTATCCAACAGATATTTAACTGAGATTTATTACTTATTGTTTATTAAATTATTTCTATTTACTCACTCTAATTCTTTTAATTTAATGACCCAGAAATTCGGTCCCAATGCATGAATACGCACGGGGTACTCACGCGTAGGCCCAACAAAAGTGCCGGTTTCGTGCATACACTGCGCATGCACGGGAAACCGGCACTTCCGTTCCCCTGAAAGAAGGGGTTGACAGGTGGAATGCGTACGCCGGAGAGGCAGTGCGTGCGCATCGAACTTACATTTTTTTTTCCGGTTTTTCCGGGAGGGTAAGTCTCCAGCAGTTACACTTTTAAAAAGCAGGTGCAAGGCCTGCTTTTAACAAGGTAAGTGGTGAATTAATTAAAATTAAAACATTTTTTCCACAGGTTTATTATTTTTAAATACTTTAAAGAAAGGTAAGTTTATTTTTAGCCCCGTTAGAAAATAAAATTAATTTTTTCAAAAATTTAAATTATTGTTTAAAATAGTTATTTCATGTAATTTATAGTTATTTTAAAAATGTGATGTTTTTAAAAAATTATTTGAAGTTTTAGTGATGTTTTGGGGCTTATAGTATTGATCGGTTTGACAGCTCTTCCTGTCAAACTTATGAATGAAGCATTCCCTGCTACCATTGGCTCACCATGGCCCACGTGACCCCAGGGGATGCATCGAACTAACTGTGCCCCTGGGATACGCAAGCACTGCGCGCTGGCAGTTGGAGGAGGCCCAGGATTGGAATCCCACGCGGGCCCACAGCACAATGGCCGGCGCGGTAGGTAAGTGCAGGTCGGAGGCTTGCACCCGCGGGAAGCCTCCGACCTGAATTTCTGGGCCAATATGTTTACTTAAAATGTTTCTATTCTACTCCCAAAGCTATTATATAGTAAAAACTGTAAATTAGAGTTCAGATAAATAATCACTTAAAATAATACTTAACTCTTTCTCGTCACTACTGCTTAAATTCACCCCTTTAATTTTAACCTTGAATAATGTAGAGTTTTTAATACCATTTTGGGTATTTATATCATAATGGAAAAGTCAGCAGCTGTATTTCAAGAACACCTTGGACTGAAAATCCGATAGCCCTCACAAACGGAAGCAGGGATCACGATACCGATTAACCCGTGACGGTTCAAAGTAATGCAAGCAAAACGCTAACTTTGTGCTGAAGGGATAATTACTAGTCCTAGCCCCTTTAGGGCTACCCCGGATCAAGCATATTCCTCAAGACGTTCACTTTCAACTAAAGTTTGAGGTAGCCAAATCCTAAAGACGCTTAATTGGGTCTAAAGGTCCAGACTATCTCTCCCTAACGGAAAGGAACAACCTGAAAATGTTAACAACAGAAAATGCTGGAAAAACTCAGCAGGCCAAGCAACATCCGTGGAGAGAAAATAGAGTCAACGTTTTGGGTCAAAACCTTTTGTCAAGTAGATTCACAAAGGTAGCCACTTGAATGTTTTATTCAATGTTTATGTAAAGTTTCCGTTAATGTGCTGTCAAACATAAAAATCTTTATTTTCACCACTTTCTGCTCTTGGACAGATTTGTGTGCACCTTTGGAAATGGCTTAGTGAGTTGCAGTGAATGGTGAGACATAACTTTACCTCCAACAATGGTGGGAAGTCTGAAAGGAAAGGTTTGGTCATTGAAGGGATCCTTTATGGTGTTGGTGTGGGGTGGTGTTAAACTGACACATAATGTGGCAGCCATATGGGTGTACTGCGTAAAGTTAATTAAATCTGGCCATGATGAGGCGATCCCTGGCCTCCGGGACAGCAATGTGCTCAGGTGCTGGTGAGATCTGGCCTGCAGGTTCCTAGAGCTGCTGCTCCTCCTCATTTTCCAGCTGATGCTCCTCCTCCTCCTCTGCAGAGGCTGTGCGCTCAGTGCCTTGCTCCTCATGCAGTGCTAATCCTCACTGCTGCACTGTGTTGTGCAGGGCACAGCAGACTACGATGATTCTGGGGACCTTAGCTGGTGCCGACTGAGGGGCTCCTCCAGATCTGTCAAGGCATCTGAAGCTCATTTTGAGCATTTCTATTGTCTGCTCTATGACACATCTGGTGGAAATGTGGCTTTCATTATATCTCTCCTTGGCCTCAGTACTTGGCCTCCTCAAGGGTGTCATGTGCCACGTCTTCAGTGGATAGCCTTTGTCTCCAAGCAGCCAGCCAGAAAGTCTGTTTGGAGGAGCAAAGAGCAGAGGGAGGCTAGACTGGTGAAGGATGAAAGAGTCATGGCTGCTGCCAGGGAATTTGGCACAAACATGCGTGATGACCTTCCTATGGTTGCAGACGAGCTGTACATTGAGGGAGTGGAAACCCTTGTATTTGACAAAGACTCCTGGGTTATGATGGGATGCCCTTTTTTATATTCGTTCATGGGATGTGGGCGTCACTGGCAAAGCCAGCATTTATTGCCCATCCCTAGTTGCCCTTGAGAAGGTGGTGGTGAGCCGCCTTCTTGAACCGCTGTAGTCCTTGTGGTAAAGGTACTCCCACAGTGCTGTTAAGGATGGAGTTCCAGGATTTTGACCCAGCGACGCTGAAGGAACAGTGATATGTTTCCAAGTCAGGATGGTGTGTGACTTGGAGAGGAACTTGGAGGTGGTGGTGTTCCCATGCGCCTGCTGCCCTTGTCCTTCTACATGGTAGAGGTCGCGGGTTTGGGAGGTGCTGATGAAGAAGCCTTGGCAAGTTGCTGCAGTACATCTTGTAGATGGTACACACTGCAGCCATGGTACACCGATGGTGGATGGGGTGCCAATCAAGTGGGCTGCTTTGTCCTGGATGGTGTCGAGCTTCTTGAGTGTTGTTGGAGCTGCACTCATCCAGGCAAGTGGAGACTATTCCATCACACTCCTGACTTGTGTCTTGTAGATGGTGAAAAGACTTTGGGGAGTCAGGAAGTGAGTTACTCACCGCAGAATACCCAGGCTCTGGCCTGCTCTTGTTGCCACATATTTATGTGGCTGGTCCAGTTAAGTTTCTGGTCAATGGTGACTCCCCAGGATATTGATGGTGGGGGATTCGACGATGGTAATGCCGTTGAATGTCAAGGGGTGGTGGCTAGATGCTCGCTTGTTGGAGATAGTCATTGCCTGGCACTTGTGTGGCGTGAATGTTACCTGCCAGTTATCAGCCCAAGCCTGAATGTCGTCCAGGTCTTGTTGCATGCAGGCATGGACTGCTTCATTATCTGAGGAGTTGCAAATGGCACTGAACACTGTGCAGTCATCAGCGAACATCCCCACTTCTGACCTTATGAGGGAGGGAAGGTCATTGATGAAGCAGCTGAAGATGGTTGGGCCTAGGACACTGCCCTGAGGAACTCCTGCAGCGATGTCCTGGGACTGAGATGATTGACGTCAACCAGCACAACCATCTTCCTTTGTGCTAGGTATGACTCCAGCCAGTGACACTCTGTCGAATGCTGCCTTGATTTCAAGGGCAGTCATTCTCACCTCACCTCTGGAATTCAGCTCTTTTGTCCATGTTTGGACCAAGGCTGTAATGAGGTTTGGAGCGGTGTGGTCTTGGGGGATCCCAAACTGGGCATCAGTGAGCAGGTTATTGGTGAGTAAGTGCTTCTTGATAGCACTGTCGATGACACCTTCCATCACTTTGCTGATTTGAGAATAGACTGATGGGGTGGTGATTGGCTGGATTGGATTTGTCCTGAATGCCATGTGTGCAGTCGATGAAGCCTTGCACCCATGGGAAGCCAGCCAGAGTGGCAAAGTCAAGTGCCAGCTCAGTAACAATGGATTCATCAGTGCCAAAGTTGATATAATTGGCCGAGTTGTCAAACAGGGCATCGGTGGCTGAATCTGTGCTGGGAATGCAGTCAGCAACTGCTTCTGCCTGAGGAAAGTGATCAGCTGTCAGGTGAGAGCCTTTATAGTATATTTCATGCTGACAACTAATCAGCTGGAGCAGTGGCCACTAAACTCACGCCTCAGGTTGACACAGGTGGTTGCCGAGCTGTGTGTTTCCCATGGGCATCCAGGTAAATTTGAAAGGTAGAGTTAAAAAGGCATTTAAGGGTCTGACAAGGACATTTTAATGTCACCCACCTCTGCCGTTCGAGTCGCTGCGGTGCTGGCAGGTGCGCCCAAGGGAAAGGCGCATGGGGGCAGGATTACGGCGGGTTCCCAATGCGCTCCGACATTTCAAATTTCCCACCCGACCCGCCTCCGTTCGCACCCGCACAGACCCCAGAAAATTCAGGCCTTACGCACTGCAAGCCTCACATCCACATCCACATCCACACACTGCCAGCTATTCAAGCATAACAGACACATCACCCAAACACATTGAACCACACTCACTGACACACTTCCTTCTCTCTTGCAGGACAAGGAGGCATACAACCGTAGGCAGCGGCAGCTAATCGGAGGGGGATAGGCGTGCCTCCATATCCTGAACCCGCTCGAGGAGATGGTGCTTGCCAAAATTGGAGTGGCTATGACAGAGGCCATGGCCAGTGGCAGTGCTGAAACCATTGAACATGACGGTATTCTCATACCTCATACAGCTTTTCACATCCCACTTCCTCCTCATCCCACAATCACTACTGACTTACAAGCTGCAGATGGTGTAAACATGCACCTCTTGCTCCCTCCCCAGCCCAACTAACCACAACCCTACCCATGTAGAAGAATCATAGAATCATAGAAATTTACAGCACAGAAGGAGACCATTTGGCCCATCTTGTCCGTGCCGACCGACAAAGAGCTATCCACCCTAATCCCACTTTCCAGCACTTGGTCCGTAATCTTGTAGGTTATGGCACTTCAAGTGCATATCCAAATACTTTTTAAATGTGATGAGGGTCTCTGCCTCTACCACCCTTTCAAGCAGTGAGTTCCAGACCCCCACCACCCTCTGGGTGAAAAAACTTCTCCTCAAATCCCCTCTAAACCTCCGACCAATTATGTTAAATCTATACCCCCTGGTTATTGACCCTTCTGCTAAGAGAAATAGGTCCTATCCACTCTACCGAGGCCCCTCATAACTTTATACACCTCAATTAGGTCCCCCCTCAGCCTCTGCTGTTCCAAAGAAAACAACCCCAGCCTATCCAATCTTTCCTCATAGCTAAAATTCCCCAGCCCAGGCAACATGTACTTTTCTCATTTCAGAGACCCAATAAATCCACCCTGGCCAGACAATGGTGCAAGAGGAAGAGGAAGAGGAGAGTGATGATGAAGAAGAAACTCCGTTACTCGATCTGACACTCCCAGCCACCAGCTTAGATACTGGCACTGTGTGGACTTTAGAGGGTAGCTTAGAGGCAGGATCTGCATGTGGTGAATCACCGGCACAAGTGGGCTGCAGGCAGGGCAGGGGGAAAGGGTAGCGCAGGTGCCAGTTCCCAGGAGAGCGAGGTCGCACATGAGTTCTGCTGCACAGGACTCTGATGAGGACTTCGATGGGGCGGCCTACAGAACAAAGCTGATGGGTATGCACAACAAAATGCTTGGTGCATTGGCAGGCCTGCCAGAAAGCTTGAATGCAATGTCAAGGAGCATGGAGGAGTCCAGCTCCAGCCTTGCACAGGCTTTGCTCAGAGCTTGGAGCCCATCCTTTCCAGCATGGGAGGGGTGGGCAAATCCACTAGTTCACTTGTGAGCCCAACCATGATGCAGCATCTGATGGCCGATGTCTCAGCTTCCATTGCAGCACAAGCAGACGCGACCCAACACCTAAGTGTTGCAATGGAAGCTCAGACTGAAATCATGTAAACTTAGCTTGCTGCCACACATGCACAGTTTGCTGCCATCATGGCTGGGTTTACCAGTGTTGAAAGGGGCTTGCAGGGTGTCATAGCAGTCCAGCAGTTTGTACTCCAGCTGATTACTAAGAATGCTGAGGCACCGCCCCGGGGAAGTGGCAGTGACTCCGTGGAGGACGATCTGCTGTCCTCTCTCAGGATGACAGCATTTATCCTCTCATCACTGCCAGTGTCCTTGCTGTTGCTTGTCAGCCAGACAGCCCAGACTGCTGCCAGCCATGCCGAGGTGGCGAGTCTGAAGCTGGTCCTACTAGGCCCAGAGCTGCTTGAGGTCATCCTTCAGCCTCCCCCAATGAAAGTCAGCAGCCTTTCACCAACCATGCTGCAGCCACTGGGGTAGCACTTCGTAGGAGCACTAGGACAGGCAAAAACAGGAAGACAGATTATTATCTGAATGGCAATAGATTGGGAAAAGGAGAAGTGCAACGAGACCTGGGTGTCCTTGTGCACCAGTCGCTGAAGGTAAGCATGCAGGTGCAGCAGGTGGTTAAGAAGGCAAATGGTATGTTGGCCTTCATAGCGAGAGGATTCGAACACAGGAGCAAGGATATCTTGCTGCAGTTGTACAGGGCCTTGGTGAGACCACACCTTGAGTATTGTGTGCAGTTTTGGTCACCTTATCCGAGGAAGGAGGTTCTTGACATGGAGAGAGTGCAGCAAAGATTCACCAGACTGATACCTGGGATGGCAGGAATGACGTATGAGGAGAGATTGGGTCGATTGGGCTTATATTCGCTGGTGTTTTGAAGAATGAGAGGGTTCTCATTGAAACTTATAAAATTCTAACAGGACCAGACAGACTAGATGCAGGAAGGATGTTCCCGATGGCGGGAGAGTCCAGAACCAGGGGTCACAGTCTAAGGATAAGGGGTAAGCCATTTAGGACTGAGATGAGGAGGAATTTCTTCACCCAGAGAGTGGTGAACCTGTGGAATTCTCTACCACACAAGGCAGTTGAGGCCAATTCATTAAATATATTCAAAAAGGAGTTAGATCTATTTCTTAAGGCTAAGGGGATCAAGGGATATGGGGAGAAAGCAGGGACAGGGTACTGAGTTTGGATGATCAGCCATGATCTCATTAAATGGCGGAACAGACTTGAGGGGCTGAATGGCCTACTCCTGCTCCTATCTTCTATGTTTCTATGTTTCTATGTTAACCTGTAAGTAGGTGATGATCCCTTTAAATACATGGTTGGGGGGTCTTTCCAGCTGCTGAACGCATGTTCAGCTGTGCGAGTTTAAGTGTTGAGGTCGAAAATGGCAGTGCAGGCGTCAAATCAGCATTACATGCTGATTGACATCACGATCTGCGTAGTCTGCTTACTTCCAGCACACGCTCCCAGCGCCCATGCTAGCGCTCTCATCAAAATGGTACCCGCATCAGAAGTGTGCATGCGCTGCTCAGGCGCCATGTTCGAGCCAAATCGGCACCCGTTGCACCCAAACAACCAAATTTTTAGCCCCTTATTTTGTAAGAGCCTTTACTGACTCAGGCACTGCATCTGGCTCGCACAATGGCACGCAATTGTTCAGCCACTACAGCAGGTGGCACTGTTCTAGGAATCTATGAGGCCAATTCCACAGCGGTGTGCTCAGAGTGGCCACTCCCCATCAGTGTACACAACCCATAGAATCAGAAAGGTGGCCACTGCATTGCACTCAGCTCTGGATAACAAGAATTGGAAGTTTCTGAGGCAGCACTTTGTGCGTGCACTGACCTCATTATACACGAGAAAAATGTTAGCTAATGCAAATTAGTCCCACTCTGGATTCCCCATGTAGTTTTGCAGTACAGCCTACAAGCCAATGAAAAACTCTACTACTTGAAGCTTGTTTGCCAGATTTTTGAGAATCGCATTTTAAGTGTTTTTTGCTTGATTAATTAAACGTTGTGCATTAGAGGCTGTAGTCTGACCTCCACAACTGAATGACGCAGGTGACTGCAAGATATCTCAGCAGCAGCTATGATACTTTCATCTTGTGATAGGTGATGAAACCATAACTCTTTGAAGGAGCAACTCAAATGGAAGTGTAAACCCTTCAACTGAAACCGCACCCAATTGCTCAGAAATAAAGTCACACCCCCACCCCCGCATGTTGAGTAAAACTTCAACACCCTCCTGCTAGCTGAGCATCTTTTTGGCCCTGTATCCCCTCCTCACCCCAGCTGGGAAACATTCCAATTTCAAACCACCAGCTGGCTGCCAATCCCTTCCCTCCACCCCCCCCCCCCCCCCAGTGGCTGCTGTTCCCACTCATAGCCTATCCCAACCTTGGCTCATTTCCCCATTTACAGTAATTCACTCCGATTGCATTTCCTATCAATAGCACTGCTGCCACTCCATTAGCTGTATTTCTCCCTACCCGATGGCTGGCTCTTCTATGCCTCAATCCCACTAATCTGAATTACCCTTCCTCAGCCAATCCCATCCTCTCTCCCTCTTGCTCTTCCCTCCCCACTTTTATTCCCGGTCACCTCGCCTGCCTGCCATTCTCTTCTCCCCCTCCCCTTCACCTCTCTACTCCCATTCCCCTCTCTCCCTCGCTTTCTCTCTGCCACCCCACCTCTATTTCCCTCTCCCTCCCCCAAATTCCTGGTTCCATTATCCCCATCTTCTAACCTGGCTGGTCCTGAAAAATTCTAATTGGTCTTGACTACTCGTGGGCAATGTCATAGTAGATTGACTAGTAGTTTGGTAAAACCGCTGCACTATCCTCTCCTGTGACTGCGTGCGGAGGCCTCCGATCTGGAAAAATCTACAAACTTACCTGAGAGCTCCCGAGGCGCCTACACTTCCGACCCTGGGCCTCTCCAAACTCCAAGTGCGCAGGGCCCACGTATCCCAGAGACACATGCAGTTCACAAGCGTCCCTGGGATCACATGGGCCATGGGGAGCCAATAGAAGAAGGGAATCTCACTTCATACACTTGACAGATAGACCTGTCAAATATATGAATGGAGATCACCCCAAAAACATAGTAAAACTTTAAATAAATTTTTAAAAATCACCATTTTAAAATTAGTTGAAATTACAATAAATTAAATATTTTAAACAAAAATGTAACTTTTTGAAAAAAATAATTAAAGTTTTTTGTGGGGCTAATAATAAACTTACCTTTTAAAAAAAAAAGTATTTTTAAATGATAAATCAGTGAAAATTTTAAAAAACTTTTTTTCAACTCTTACGAGGTGTAAGATTTCTAAGGGCTTTCTGCGAGCGGAGGGTCTCCAGAAAGTGGAACTATCTGCCCGCAGAGGCCCTTCTCCAGGGCAGGCGTCCGATCTGTCAAGACCATTCTTGAGGGTGGTTGGAATCTGGAACTCACTGCCTGAAAGGATGGTAGAGGCAGGAACCCTCACAACATTCAAGAAGCATTTAGATGAGCACTTGAAACACCATAGCTACGGACCAAGTGCTGGAAAATGGGATTAGAATAGACAGGGCTTGATGGCCAGTGCGGACTCGATGGGCCAAAGGGTCTCATTCTGTGCTGTATAACTCTATGGCTCTATGACAATCATGTAAACTGAACACAGTGTTTGAACTGCTTTGTACACAAGTTACAAATCACACTGGCAAAATGAAACCTGAGATTTCTTGAAACACAGCCAATTACAGAGGATGTGGTTATAAAGTGGCTGTGGGAATAATATTTTTTCTATAGTTATATCACAGGTACTGTATTAGAATATTTCACCATGGGCATAATTAGACCTTGAGTCAGATTTGAACAAATACAGAATCAACTTGGAAAAGACAGGAATGGACCTCAAGTGGTAAGAAACACCATGATTCGGAGATACAGGTAAGTTCTGTCTCAGTTTTCTGTGGAGTAGATTTTACACATTCATGAAACCTACCCTTGTAACTGATACTCTTGTACTGCATAACTCCTTTGGCTTGGATGTCTGTATATTTTAGGGTAAATTCAACAATCCTGTGCTTTTATTGAGCAAGGCACCCATTACAGATTCAGCAAATTTTCTCCATTATGTAGAAAATAGTTACTCAGAATCATTAAGAATGAAATGTAGATATTCTAAATGCAGGGATTGAAAGTGATCATGATGAAGTGTTTATGCTGCTGGTACTTTAGCATTAATTACCATGCCAAATTAAATAATTTTACTTCTGCCCAGTACTACAATTTAAATTACAGATGGCCTGGGTTCAGCACATAGGACTCAAAAGGTTACTGATTCTACGGAGTTCTTCACTAATGGACCTGTCACTAGTGACAGCTGAAGGTGTATCTAGTGTCAGTTCTGAAATGTTAGATAACAAGGATAATGTGCTGAGGCAATTAAAAGTAACATTTCTTCTACCAGATCAGAGAGTTTGTAAATATTCCCTCTAAAGTAATATTGGGGTCAATTTTAACCTTACCTGTATAGCCCTTTTTCGACTCTTTCCAATTGTCCAATGCTGATGCCATATTGGTAACAGTGGTGGTTTTTATCTGATACAAGTAAGATATAGACAGTTACAATAATACATTGCAGTATGCAAGAAACAACTGAGAATTACATTGACAAAGGGTTTGACCCGAAACGTTGACTCTATTTTCTCTCCACGGATGTTGCCTGGCCTGCTGAGTTTTTCCAGCATTTTCTGTTGTTATTTGAGAATTACATTACTCCATTGATCCTTGGGTAGAAGTTGTAATGCCCTGTTCCACGTTCCCTCTTCATATTGTCCTCCTTCACCTTCCAGGTACTCGCTGTTGAATCTTCTACATTGAGAGTGGTTCCAAGCCCCCTGGTTATGCTCCACAAACAGGAACTTGCAGCAGAATTTGTCCAATCACATTTTCTCCCTTACTCCCACCAACCTACCTGTAGTGTCCGCGTATCAATAACACACGGACTGCAGGAGAACGGTAATAACAGGTGTTTACTGAACAGAGGGTATGCTGGAAACTGAAAGTACAGAAGCCTGCTACGGCTTTATATACAGGTGTGGTCACTGCTGGTACTACAGTATAAAAGCAGTTCTCTCTTAAAGGTACATACACAACAATTCCTCCCCTTTTAGATAAATAGTACATAACATTCATTTAACAATTAAAGAATAACTAATTACAATTACAATTTTCTCTGTACTATATACATCAGCTGAAGTAATCATTTATAAATTCAGTCTTTGAGGAGGCTTCCTGATCCTGTCTGGATAACGCCTTCCTCGAGTATCCTGTTCTTGCGGCGGAGTCGATTCTGGCTCATTGTCATTGGTTGGTTCGTCAGCTTCCAATACCACTGATTCTGAGGTAGACGCAATCTGTACTTCGGGTTCATCACCAGGTGCGCATGCTCGTGGTGTGGGTTTGACTTGTTCCTGTGACTCTAGAATCTGGTCAGCATGGCACCTCACGATGCTCTCTCCAACGTCCACTGTGTACATTAGTGGTCCCTGCTGTGTGCATATCGTTCCTGGCTGCCATTTTTCTGTTCGGTAGTCGTGGGCCAAGACTGGTTGCCCTATCTTGAAGCTCCTGGTTGGCTTCTCATTTATGTGCTAGAATTGCTTATCCTCAACATCTCGTCTTATGTTTGGTTTGAGCAAATCCAGGCGACATCTTACCCTTCGGTTAAAGAACATTATGGCTGGAGCTTGGTTGGTGACTGCATGTGTCGCATTCCGGTAAACAAACAAGAAATTATCCACCTTGTGTTGTAGTGGTATGTTGTCGTTATACATCGCCTTTATTGCTTTTTTAATGGTCTGAACAAACCTCTCAGCCAATCCATTTGTGGCTGGATGATACGGGGGAGATATGTAATGCTTTACCCCATTATTCCTCAAAAACCTCCGGAAATCCTCGGACACAAACTGTGGTCCATTGTCGGAGCAAATCTGTTCTGGCAAGCCATTCCTGGTGAAGATGGTCCGTAGGACTGCAATAGTTTTCTCCATGGTGGTGGAGGACATTTTGATGACCTCTGGCCATTTCGAATGTGCATCCACGGCGATTAAAAACATTGAGTCCATAAATGGACCAGCAAAATCAATGTGTACCCTTTGCCATGGAGATGAGGGCCACTCCCATGGGTGTAGCGGGGCCTGTGGTGGAGCGTTTTGGACTTTCTGGCATCCTGTGCATCACTTGGTCATTTCCTCGATTTCTTTATCGATTCCCAGCCACCACACAAACACCCTGGCTAGGCTCTTCATTTTTACCCCTCCCAGATGACCCTCATGAAGCTCATTGAGCACTCTATCTCTCAACTTGGGTGGAATTACCACTCGGGATCCACACATCAAGGTCCCCCGGCACACTGACAGCTGTTCTCTCCTTGGCAAGAATGCTGGCAACAGTGAGTCGCCATGTGCTGGCCATCCCTTCACCGTCAAATCATAGACCCGAGAGAGTGTCGGGTCATTTCAGGTTTCCTTCTCTATACTTGAGTTTGTAACAGGTAGACATTCGACTATGGTCGAATGGAATATCTCAACAGGATCCACTGCAGGTGCTTCCTCCACCGTAGGCAACGGCAGGCGCGACAGCCCATCAGCATTTCCATGCTGTTTCGTACCCTTGTACTCTATATTGTATTGATGTGCCCCTAGAAAAAGTGACCATCTTTGCAGCCGTTGCGCCGTCATCACTGGAACGCCCTTCTTTGGATTAAAAATGGAGACAAGATGCTGGTGATCAGTCAGTAGGGTGAATTTCTGCCCGTGCAGATAGTGATTGAACTTCTTCACCCCCCACACCAGGCTGAGGGCCTCCCTGTCAATCTGGGCATAGTTACGCTCGGCTGAGGTTAACGAGCGCGACGCAAAGGCTATTGGCCTCTCTGAACCGTCAAGGAATTTGTGTGACAGCACCGCTCCAATGCCATAGGGAGACGCATCACATGCCAACCGAATCAGTAATGTTGGATTGTAGTGGGCCAATACTTCTTTTGAAGTGATTAGGCATTTACATTTCTGAAAGGCACACTTGCACTCATCACGCCATTTCCATGCTACTCCAGTTTGCAGCAGGGCATTCAGTGGGTGCAGAATTGTAGATAAATTTGGCAAGAACTTATGGTAGTAGTTCACCAGCCCGAGGAACGACCTCAGTTGCGACACATTTTCCGGTGCTGGAGCCTTGACTACTGCCTCAATCTTGTCTGGGGACTTATGTAACCCCTCTTCATCAATCACGTGGCCACAGTACGAGATTTGTTTCCTGAAAAACTCGCATTTGGGGCGGTTGGCTCTTAGCCCATATTCTTGTAATCTAGTGAGCACCTGTTCCAGGTTGGCAAGGTGTTCACTGTCATTTTCGCCTGTAACCAGGATGTCGTCCAAATAACACTGGGTCCCCGGGATCTCTTGCAGGACTTGTTCCATCGCCCTCTGCCAAAAAGCCGGAGCTGATGCTACCCCGAATACCAGTCGGTTGTACTGGTAAAGACCTTTGTGAGTGTTTATCGTGAGGTATTTTCTAGATGCTTCTTCTACCTCCATTTGTAGATACGCTTGGGCCAGATCAATCTTCATAAAGCGTTTCCCTCCAGATAGTGAGGAGAAAATATCTTCTATCCGCGGAAGTGGATATTGTACTGTGTGCAGGACTGGGTTCACAGTTACCTTAAAGTCCCCACAGATGCGAACCTTCTTCGGCTCCCCAGGTGTGCTGCTCAAT
Source organism: Somniosus microcephalus (assembly GCF_052327205.1). NCBI lineage: Eukaryota > Metazoa > Chordata > Chondrichthyes > Squaliformes > Somniosidae > Somniosus > Somniosus microcephalus. The sequence continues at coordinate 109,778,686 of NC_140991.1, forward strand.
GATTTCTTCATTACAGGAATGATGGGTGTGGCCCACTCGCTCCAGTCCATCTTGGACAGCACACCTGAACGCTCCAGACTCACCAGCTCTGCTTCGACGGCTGGGCGGATCGCATACGGTACCGGTCTGGCCTTAAAAAATTTTGGGTTTGCGTTATCTTCAACTTTTATCGTTGCCGTTATGCCTTTTAGAGTCCCAAGTCCTTGCTGGAACATCTCTTTCGCGTCAGTTAGAATTTTTGACAGTCATCCAGGTGTGACGTCGTCATCCTTTTTGTCAGCCACAGTTAGCGCCTGAATGGAATGCCAATCCAATTGTATTTTTCGGATCCATTCCCATCCCAATAATGGTGGTCCTCCATCTTGTAGTATATATAGATACAGTTTCTGTGTTTCCTTGCCGTTGTATTTAACGGGCACCCTTATTTTTCCTCTGGGGTAGACTTTTTGCCCCGTATATGTCTTCAATACAATGGACGTGTCCTTCAAGGGTGTGTGTGAGAATAGCCGCTCGTAGTCTCGTTGATTCATGACTGTTAGGGCTGATCCTGTGTCCAATTCCATCTTTACTTGGGACCCTGCTATCATGAGGGTGACCCAAATGGTTCGGTGATACTCCTTTGTGATCATGTTGTGTAACTTTAGACAACTTAGTCTCCTGCTCCCGGAGTCATTATCACTCTCCTGATCTTCTGACCTACTGTCTGTCATTTTTTTTACTTTCTTGCACTTTTCCTTAGTAGTTCTTTTAGTGTTGGTTTTCTTTCCCGACCTGCAGACTCATGCTATGTGTCCCACTTTTCCACATTGCCTGCATACTTTGTCCTTAAACCAACAATCCTTCTGGTCATGGGTTGTTCTGCTGCAGCGATAGCACTTTTCTGCTCCATATGCCATTTCGTTGGTGCTATATTCTTGCGGTTTCTGTTGTATTTCCGCAGCTCCCCGTGCTGCTGCTTCGTAGGCTACTGCCACGCTGATAGCCTTTTCTAGCTTAAGGTCCTTTTCCGAAAGTAGTCGTTTCTGGGTACCTTCACTCTGGAGCCCGCAGACAAACTTATCCCTTAAGGTATCTGCCAGTCCTGCTCTGAACTGGCAGTGCTTCAATAACTTGTGTAGTTCCGTAAGATAGTCAGCATTACTCTCATCTTTGTGCTGGTTTCTTTTATGGAACTTGAATCTTTCTGCTATTAGCAGCGGTGTAGGGTTTAGATGTTCCTGTAAGATATTGACAATCTCTTCAAAGCTTTTCTCCATTGGTTTAGCTGGGGTAATTAAATTCCGCAATAGGCCATACGTTCTCGTGCCCATCAAATTTAATAATACCGACGCCTTCTTTTCATCGGCCACCTCATTTGCCTTGCAGTACACTTCAATTCTTTCCACATACGTGGTCCAGTCTTCTATTTCGTTGTCGAAAGCAGTGATACTGCCACTCTTCAGCATCTTGGGTGGTTTAAAATGGCGCCTCCTGCGCTTTTCCTTCTTCCCCAATGGATTAAAATGGCGCCTCCCGCGCTTTTCCTTCTTCCCCTTGCTGCCAATGCTGCTCCTAGCGTTCTAGATAGTAATGGCGGCACCCCGCGGCTTCAGCGCGTCTCTCTTTTGTTAATTAATTTCCTTAGTTTTATTTTCTTCGACGCTGTCCACTGCGCGTCTCTTTTCCTTCCCCTCTTTTTATTTTCTTTAACGCTGCCCGGCTCTTGAGCACCGACCGGGCCCTGTGCGCTCCACCCTCTCTCTCTCTTTTCCTTCCCAACGACGCTACACGGCCCCCTTGCAGAGCAGCTCGATCGAGCTCAAGCCCGCCGCAGTCCAGAAGGGTCAGCGCACTACCTGCTATCAGCACGATTTGCTGGAACACTTTGACTGGGGAGCCAAGCCCAGCTCTCCACAGCTTCCCCTGCGATTCTCTGAACTCCGATGGATCACTGGGCGGTTGCCCACGGTCGACGCCCGTTTCTCTGGCTTCGACCTCCAAGAAGCTTCTTTTCAGGGACGGATCCCCACGAGGTGATGCAGTACTGCAGGTAAGTTCGAACCTGCTCGTCGCCACTGTAGTGTCCGCGTATCAATAACACACGGACTGCAGGAGAACGGTAATAACAGGTGTTTACTGAACAGAGGGTATGCTGGAAACTGAAAGTACAGAAGCCTGCTACGGCTTTATATACAGGTGTGGTCACTGCCGGTACTACAGTATAAAAGCAGTTCTCTCTTAAAGGTACATACACAACACTACCCAATTATATTGATGATGCATACAGGCACAGATGGTGCTTGGGCCCCTCTTATCTCTGTCTCCAATCTCATCAGAAGCTTCTATTGTCTCTGGGTTATGTAGGCGGTGGCGTGTGCGCAGTCAGCTTTGCCCCTGACTGGGTTTTGAGCGGTTCAAATCACTCCCACACCCCTGGGTTCTAGACACCGGACTTAGGTACAGGCGGCGATACAGAATTGGAGTAGACAACTGGTTTGGTGCAAGAAAAACTGTATTTTTATTAAAAAGGCACAATAAAATTACAACACTGAAAATTACTGGAATAGTTACAGGCTTAGAAGAGTACACTTAATTAGGAATGGGGAACACACGGCACATCGAGGGAAAAATCACAGTAATAATTCCCCTACCCTTGTCACATCCCCAATATCTAACTAAATTGTGCTGTGAGGGGCCAGGGATTATCCACACCAATAAGGGTTTCTGGACAGGTCGAATCCTGTCAATCAAGCCAGTTGCAGTTTTGGGGTTCGCTCTTTGTGTCCTTTGGGGCCGGCCTTCGTCACGTGATCCCAGGGCGCGGCAGTGGAGTTATCTGAGTAAAGTACCCTCTTTTCTCCGTTAGAGATAGGGAGTAAAGTCTTTGTTGGGTACTTTACCTTGTAGAGTGGAAAACTTCAGGTTTTGTTCTTCTGGTGGTGGTCTGGTCATCGAAGTTTTGTTGCGGTTGGGGTTCGGTTGGCGGTCTTCAGTGTTGGCTTAGTCGTGGTGGCCTAGATCACTACCTGTGCAGTGGTAATGATCCAAAGGTATGGTTTACCCGGCCCTTTGTTACCACGGTGCTCGTGGTCGTCTGCTTCTTGGAGTTTTGAGTATCTCTGGGCCTGAGCGTGTGCCACCCAACACTTCTTAGTGTTTCGAGTATCTCTGGGCCTGAGCGTGTGCCACCCAATGCCTCTTTGCGTTTCGAGTGAACCTGGGCCTGAGCGTGTGCCTGCTCGTCCCCCAACGCTTCTCCACACTGCCCTTCTCTGTTTTTTGTCTGCCCGCCTTCCTCTGCTCCAGCCCGCTTGCTGCACCCGTCTGCCTGCTTGGTTACTGCATGCCTTAGTCTTCCTTTTTTGGTTACCGGTGGGCCTACAATTATACTACTTCGGAGGTCGTTATCTGCGCGCCAAATCAGGGTTAGTTCTTTGTCCGATTTTTGGTGGGCTCGTTAAAGTGATTATAGCCATTCACCTTAACTGCTTTTTGGGTGGTTGCCCCATTGCTAAATGCTCTTTAATGTCTCGGTGTTTGTTATTCATAACGTGAATTGGTATCTTCCTGGCTCGGTAGCCAGTTTAAACTGTAAGCGATTATTTATGCAAAGGTTTGATGGGTTCAAGATTAAGTCTTTCCTGAGTTGATTAAGAATGCGGATTCTGTATTGTCTACTTGTCTGGCTCTCAGAAATAACAAGTCTTTCACAGGCCCAGGCATGTCAGGGTTTTCAAAAACCCTTTTTAATTGACCTGCCGTTTTGCAGGGCCCTGCTTTCCAATCTTGCAGGCTTCTGCCACAAGGTCCAGAAGCCATTTTGTTTAGGATTCCCTTATAACTTCATCCTTCAGGGTCCCTTTATTAATAACTTTGGGGAATGTGGGAATTTTGAGAACCCTACACTCCCCCCTGTTGATACTAAAACTCGCTTTAAGTATCATACTTATGAAGGTGAGCAAAATTCCAACCCTCCACGGCCAATATTCCCTGTAATTACCTATCTAAAATCCCATGACACATGCATTTCCTATTCTTTGAAAATGTAGTGTACATAAGCATACATAGGCAGAATACAGTTGTTTACACACATCCAAGCATGGAGGGGGTCCAACACCCCTGCACCACTTGGTACATACATATCTTTATTAAAAATAACACATCAAAGTCTTTATTAAAAAAATAACAAAACACAGAAAAAAAACAATCTTTATTCAAAAATACAAAATAAAAGATTCAAACAGGTGTATCTCCCTCCAGCTTAACACAATGCTCTATCCAAGTCCTTTGGTTTTAGAATTCTAGTATTTGGCCTTTTCCCTTGCACTGAGTGCACACTAGGTACAATACTATTCCCAGCTGGCAAACCACGAGGATGTGGGAAGCCATTCTAACCCATGAAGGGACCTGTATATTTTCAAAAATGTCCCACCAGGGTGGAACTACAATGTCCAATATCTTGGCCCCTATCTCTACTGTCTTCTGCTCTAACGTGTAGAAATGTTTTTGTGAGATGATTACTGCTTTTAGTATCTTGGTCAGATGTTCGGGTAGAGGGGGGATTTCGTAGCCGAAATGTGCTACATATTTTTGCAGGTTGGTGAAATTCTCCTTCACAGTGAGGTGAACAGTGGAGGGTTCAGGAATGGGGACAATTCATTCCTGGGCCACTTGAACTTCTGCCTCGGGTTTAAAGCAGGAACTGCTGTCACTTACCGGACACCAGCTATGCTGTCCATGCTGGTAGTGGGGCGCACCTGTGGTGACACAATATGTCCCACCTCCTATATATGCTACCTGCGGAGGAACATGGTCTTGTGCCATTACCTCCATGGTACAGTTTATAGGTTTTGTGCCAGCAGCTTTAAACCCACACTGTGGTTTTGAATAGGCGTTCAAATGCTAGGGACATATTATTATGTGTGCTCCCTGGCTCCGGCACCCCGAGAGGTCAATACCTGTCAAAGTGTGCTCCCACTTTATGACATAACGTGGGACCGCTGTGAAACGGATGTGTGCACCCCCTTGAATGACTCCAATGTTCTCTACCCTGTATATCAGTGCAAGTCGGGTTGTCCCACCCATGACCGGCATCCTCACTACTATCCCCATGACAGTGTGGTTAGAGTGCCCACAATCTACTGGGACAGAGTAGGCCTCAGAAGCTAGCCGGAGTTGACACGGGCTCAATGCATTTTCAAATGGATGGAGGGCTGCGAGGTGCTTGTTGCTGATCCAGGAGGGGACTAAACCCTGTTTTAAATCCTCCCGGTTATAGCGGCCCTCACCTAGCAACCATGCCCCATACAGTACGCACACCTCGTTCTGTGTAGCCTGATCTGAAGCATTTCTGGCCTCTCTTATAAGGGCATTTACAGTCTTGGCATGTCTCTCCAGCTTAGCAATGATCTCTTTTAAATGGACCATCATAGCCTGGTCTTCGTGTAACTCTGAGCCTACTGCAGTATTTTCATCCATTAAGATTTTTCGCAATTGTGTTTTCAAACCATTTATCTGTGTCTGCAATTCTATATCATCCAGGCTGTTTATAACAGAGGATCCTGTGTTAAGTGCTGTGAAAACATCATTCCAGGCTCCCCTTCTTTGTCTCCCCGTATTACCAAAATACTCAGTGTGTGTAGTGTAGAGTTCTGTCTTGTCCACATTGGCAAAATGGAACTCGTAGAATTTCCTAAACATTTCTTTTAACAGGGCCTGGTATAGCTGTTCTGTCTCTTTGGGACACCACTCAGGTAAGTGTACCTCGGTGAGGTTTAGGATCACGGAAGCTACCGCGTAGTGTACCCCTTGGTATAGCACCTGTTCCATCGGCACTAGTACCAGCCTATTCCCTGGTCCCTTGGTGGTGGCAGGGCACCCCTCTCTGTGTGTCCTTGCTGCCTGAGTCGTGGGCAGGGGCTTTCGGGGGCGGGTCACAAGTTCAGTGGCATTTACTGGGATTGGGGAGTGTGGGACCGCGCACGCATGTAGGCTGGAATCCCACTCCACCCCCTCCCCGGCATCTTGCGATTGCCGGCGCAAAATGCTGGATATGCCTGCGGGGCAGACCGTCTCTGACCCCCACATACAGACATAAATCCCTTGATCCGGTTCCCACCACATGTTCCAGCACACACTCAATCCCCCTCGGGTCCCTGTAATCATCCGATGGGTATTGTTCCCCAATCATTCCCAATCGACTGCGGGGTTCCCTATATCCTTGCTCAGCTTTCTGAGCCACCACCACCTATCCAAAGGAATCTGTCCCTTGCATGTCAAACATACACGTTTCCCCACGGTGACACTGACCCTTGCAGCAATGATCTGTACCCTGGGGCACAGGAGGGAGGCCTCCCCGTACGTGAATCCGGTCTGGCTGGAGTACTGGGTCGAATTGGACCCCAGCCACCCTGGCCACCTTCCCTCGTGGAAGTAGGTAGCGAGCTCCTCCACACCCCGTTCGCCACCCCCTGCGGTAAAGATCGGTGCTCTCTCTCCTGAACACCCAAAGATGTGGGAGTTCTCCACGTCTCCTCGGTCACTGATGCTCGCCCCTACCAGGGTGAGCAGGAGCAGAACCTTCCTCATCTCGAAATCCCTTCTGTAAAGAGACACAAGAGCATATAGCCAGGTCCCGAGAAGATTCTCTGGTTTGGGTAAAACATAGCCGAGTCTTGCGACCTTGACTCAATACAAACATTCTTTAACAATAATACTTAAACTACCAATCACCTCGTATAAACTTAAACTAACACCCAAACTTAACAATAACTAAAATTACATTACAGAAACTATAGTAATCTGGGATGTTATGATTAAGGTTATCCACCAGGTGGTGCTGTAGCCAATGCTGCTACTAAGGTCAGAGGTTTGCTTCCTGTTAAGGTCAGAGGTTTGCTTCCTGCATAGGTCAGCACAAGGTGGAATGCCAGGATGCTGATGCAGGCTGTCTGTAACGTGTTTCCCAGTTGTTAATAAAGTACTCGTGTTAATTCTAACATCTAGCCTCTTTGAGTTCCTTGTTCCACTTTCTGGATTTATCACAGAAACTATGTACATCCGCCGCCCGTCTCCGGGCGGCCAGCCTAATCCCTGTTCGGGCTGCAGCACACTACTCCCTTCGGTGTAGCTGCTCTGTCCTGTTTCTTTGGTCCCTCGCAGCCTGTGGCTGCTGGCTGGGGACCTCTGCCCTCAGACCGATCCCTGACTCGAGATGCTGCCCTTTTAAACTGGGGAGCCGGTGACCACAGTTTCCTTGGCTGTGCCATTCGTGGGGACCTTCTGGGGACTTTGGTGGGTGGGGGTTTTCTGGCTGGTGGTTCTTTAACACGAGCCAATGCCCCCTCCGGTGCGGTCTGTGGGCTTTCCACTGCCGCTGGCTGGGGATTTTCATCCTCATGCTTTACCTCTCCTAAACCTGTGCTAGAGGCAGGTAACTCTTCGCAGCCTGGTGCTGCAGGCTGAGGGTCTCTGCCCTCAGGTCCCATCAGGTCCCACCTCGTCCAAGTCTAGGTCAGGGGCAGGGTCTTCACCCTCACATCCCACCTCATCTAAATCCCAGATGAGTGGGGGAGTGTCCCAAGCGGTGGGCGGGATGGCTCCTCCCCTAAAACAAGCCACTGCACCTGCCTGTGCAGTCTGTGAGTTTTCCCTGGTTGCAGGCTGAGGATTTCTATCCTCAGACCTTGCCCCAACTGGCTGTCCTCTTTTCTCGGGCTTAAACAATTTTGCATTGGTTAATATGGAACCATTTGGTGCGCTGAGGCATCTTAATGGCGTATACCATGGGGCTGACCTTGTCTACAATGCTGTAGGACCCCCTGTATAACGGTTCTAGACTTCGTACCGGAGCAAAATTCCTCACCATAACCTGATCCCCTGTCTCCCACTCGTGCTGTTTACGGGGTTCTAACAGCAATCGGTTACTCCGATGCTGCTTTCCCATGTTCCCAGCCACCTGCCCATGGACCTGTTTAAGGTGCTCAAAGAGGTTCCTGGCGAACCTGTCCCAGTTTACCTCCCTGAGCTGACCTTCCGTGAGCACCGGGGCTAGTACATGGGTGGGGATCCGCATAACTCTGCCAGTCATCAGCCCTTGCGGGGAGTACCCCGTGCTTTTTGACTGGCTGGCTCAGATCCCCATCAGGACCAATGGTAGGACCTCTGCCCATTTTCTGGGTGAGTCCACTGTCTCTTTCCTCAGCCTTTCTTTCAAGGTCCTGTTCATCCTCTCCACAATCCCTGAGGACTGTGGGTTGTGTGCAACGTGCCAATTCCTCTCAATGCCGAGCACCATAAGGGTATTCTGCATGACCTGCCCGGTAAAGTGACTCCCTTGGTCGGACTCCACATACTATGGTAGCCCCCATCGCGAGAACACCTCCCTGACCAGGATCCTGGCTGTACCCAGAGCTGTGGCCGTTCTGCAGGGGAAGGCTTCTACCCACTTCGTGAACACATCTACCAGGACTAGGCAGTATTATAGCCTCCCTGGGCGGTGGGTAGGGGCCCGATGTAGTCGACCTGGATTGACTGCCACAGTCCCTCTACCCTCCTAATGTGTCCCATAGGTACCTTCCTTTTGTGGGGGTCAGGGTTGTTAGAAGCACACACCAGACAGTTGGCGCAGAACTCGCGGACACCTTCCCTGAGTCCTGGCCACCATCCCGCCTGTTCCACCCGCTGCCAGGTGGTCTCAGGCCCGGGATGTCCCGCTCCTGGACCCGTATGGGCCAGTTGAAGGAATTCCCTCCAGTGCTGCTGTGGTACCACCCATTGTTCTCCCCTAAACAGCATGCCTTCTTTCACAGAGAAGGCTGCTGTGCCGTAAGGGCCCTCTACCCCTTTTCCCTCAGTCATTGCACTGAGGACTGCCTTGAGGACGGGGTCTTGGGTTTGGACCGTCTTAAGGTCCGGGGCTAAAGCTACCCCTGCACTCCCTTGTGTCCCATTCCTACCCCTGACTGCTGCTATAGGACTGGACCCATATGGGTCCCAGAAAGTGCCTGTGCGGGCACCCTCCTTAGCTAGCACGTCGGCCTGCTGGTTGCCCTGACTACGGGGTTCTGCGGAGGAATGGGCTTTCACCTTATGGATGAAAACCTCCCGTTCCTTCCCCACTGCTGCTAAGATTTTCTCCAGCAGGAGTTTCACTGTGAGGGGTCTCCCGTCAGCGGAAGTGTATCCGCGGTGGGACCAGATGGCCAGGTACTCCGTACACGAATTGCACATAAACATACTGTCCAAGCAAATCGTGTATGGGGTGGGGAAGATTTCGGGGTGTGTAACGACGTACACTACCGCGGACAGTTCAGCCTGCTGGGTGCTCATGGTGCTGGGGAGCTTAATTGCCAGGGCAATGTTTGCTTCTGGGTCATAGACCCCACACCCTGTGAGTCGCTCACCAGCAGATACCGTGCTGGAGCCATCCACATAGATTTTGCGGCCTGTGGGGTGTATCCCGGCCCGCAAACCTATGTCCACTTCCCAAGCCCCTTCTATGGAACACCGAGTGGGCTGTTCCAGGATATACCAGGTTATCTGCGAGCTTTGGCTCGCAGAGACCTTTCACCTTTAGGTCCATCTGTGAGAGAAGTAGGGTCCAGCGAGCAATGCGGGCACTGCTCACTGTCCCATCCTTGATTCTCCCATCCAGGGGCATCTGGGTGGGCGTGTGATGGGTGCGGAGGGTGATGGGAGAGGTGCCTGTGAAGATCAGCGATCTTTTCCCAGCCCAATGTGTGGCCAAGAGGTGCCTCTTACAATTGGAGTAGCTCTTCTCCACATCTGTGAGTATCCTGGAGGAGTAGACCACTGGCCTCAGCCTGCCATGCTGCTCTTGGAGCAGCACAGCACTCAGGCTGTCCCCGCTGGCTGCTACCTCCAGGAAGAACTCTTTTCCCCCATCTATGGCCCCTAGAGTTGGTGCGGTCTGCAGATCTTCCTTGAGCCTGATAAATGCTGCCTGGCAACCCTCATCCCAAGCCCACTCCACTCCCTTATGTAGGAGTCGGAGCAGAGGGGCTGATGAGTCTGCATAGTCCTCAATAAAGTCTCTGCAGTACCCGGTTAGCCCTAGAAAAGATCGTACTCCCGTGACTGTGTTGGGGACTGGTAACTCCTGTACTGCTTCAATTCTAGCTTTGTCTATGGCCCTTTCTCCAGCGCGTACGGTCAGGCCTAAGAATTTCACCTCCTGCTGGCCGATCTGCGCTTTCTTTGGGTTTACTTTAAAACCCTCCTGCCTGAGCAACTCCAGCAGTTTGGCAAGTAGTGGGCCATGCTCCTCTCTCAAATCCGTGAATAGGAGCAGGTCATCCACATACTGTACCAGCTGCCTGGGCTGGCTGAAGCCCTTTAGACTGTTTGCCATGCATTGACGGAAAATGCTAGGGCTATTGTGGAAGCCCTGAGGCAAACAGTTCCAGGTGTACTGTTGCCCTTTAAAGGTAAAGACAAACTTGTACTGATCCTCCCTCCTTAAAGGGATGGACCAAAACCCGTTGGAAATATCCAGCACCGTGAAAGTGGTCGCGGATGCTGGGATACTTCCTATCAGGTCGGCAACTGCTGCTACCGTGGGTGCACAGGCTGGGATGTTACTGTTGAGCACCTGATAGTCCACCATGGCCCTCCAGGAGTTGTCCGGCTTCCTAACCGGCCACAGTGGAGAGTTTACGTGGGTGGCTATCGGTCTCAGGACCCCCTGCTGTGCTAAGGAGGACATGGCTGCTTCCATGTCTGGCTCCGCTTCCCTGGGGAAGTTGTACTGTTTTTGTGGTCGGGCCATAGGGTCCCCATCTACGCTGACCTCGAACCCGTTGACCCTCCCACAGTCGTGCTTGTGTGTGGCAAATGTGGCTAGGTGGGCTCGCACAAATGCCTGGAACTCCTTTGGGGTATTACTGACCATGAGCTCGAGGTTATAACCCTCTTTAGGCTTCATGGTGCACAGGGTCCCCTTCCCCTGTTTCCCTGGGATGACTACTACTCCGCCTTCCTTTCCTGTGTTTGCCCCCCATAGGCAATGATTCCTTAAATCCACCAGGACCCCCTGGCCTACAATAAAGTCGGCTCCCAGGATCCCTTTTCCACCCTCCACTTCCCACTTCATTAGGATACAGGTCCACTTAGAGCAGAGTGTATCCAAACGAATGGACAGCGGGATGGAAAGTGAGCCAGCCTGTTCTTTACCTGTGAATCCCGACAGACTGTATGGGACCCCGCTAGATAGAGGTGAGGTGGTGGGGTTATCTGAATGGATCACGGTGCATGATGCCCCCGTATCCAACAGATAGGTCCCCTTTACCTTTTCTACCTCCATCTCAACGAGGGGTCTCTTCTGTAGTGTATGTGCCTTTAAGAGCCCCAGGTGTGCTGTGGTGCCGGTGATTGCCACTCGGGCTATATAAGCCTGTGTATTGTGTATATCCATTAGAACCCCCCCCCAGACTTTGCTTAGTAAATACCTATGAACCAACTCTTGTCTTCAGTGTCTTTATCAACACACGGACACGACAGTGGCGACGAAGTGGAAACGGACTTACCTGCAATTCGGCAGCACCTCAAGGACATTGATTCCTCGGGCGTCCTGCAGACTCAAGGAAGTGAGAGAAGCTGTGGTTTCACCAGCTGGCCAAGCTGGTGGCAGGTACTGCGCTAATCCTTCCTGGGCATCAGGCTGGGGCTCCAGCGGCTGGCTCTACAGCTGAGACAGGCAGCAAAATCGGAGGCAAGCAATAACAGACTGGGAAGGAGCACTCGGGAGACGGCCGGCGTGGCAAGCAGGTCAGCGTTCAGACCTGGAGAGAAACTCCGGCGGGAACGAGTCTCCAACAGTAAATTAAAAAATAAAACAAACGGAAACCGCAGTAAACAGCGTTGTCATCGGCAGCAGCGGCGGAAAGCGCGGGAAGCGCCATATCTTTTCTACAGAAAAGAAAGAAAAGCGCGGGAAGCGCCATACCTTTTCTAAGATGCCTAATTCTGGCAATATTGATGTTTTTGATAACGAGATAGAGGATTGGACCACATATGTGGAAAGAGTGGAGGTATATTGCACCGCAAATGGAATAGAAGATGAAAAAAAAGCTTCAGTGCTTCTGGATCTAATGGGCGCAAAGACATACAAGCTGTTACGAAACTTAATCACTCCAGCCGAACCGATGGACAAGAATTTTGAGGAGATTGTTGATACCCTACACTGCCAATTCGAGGCAGGACTAGCAGATTCTCTGCGAGACAAATTCATCTGCGATCCCCTAAGCGTAGAAACACAAAAAAAGGTATCTTCTGAGAAAAAGTTAACACTGGACAAGGCTTTCAGTGCAATAGGAGCTGCAGAGATACAGCAAAGGCCACAGGACTTCGGCACCCATGAAATGACACGGGGTTTTGAGAGATGTTATCGCTGCGGCAGATCCACCCATGACCAGAGGGACTGCTGGTTCAAGGAAAAAGCATGCAGGCGATGCGGAAAGATGGGACACATTCCACGTGTGTGCCGATCTGAAAACAAAAAATCCACTAACGGGAAAAGAATCAATAAGGAAAAGCACAGAAAGGTACAAATGATGACGGACAGTAGCTCCGAAGACCAGAAAAGCGATAGCGACTCCGGGAACAAGAGACTAAGCTCTCTCAAATTACATAATGTAAGTGCCAAAGAAGATTACCAGACCATTTGGGTTACCCTCACAATAGCAGGGTCCCCAGTTAAAATGGAGCTAGATACAGGATCAGCTCTGACCGTCATAAATCGATGGGATTACGAGCGGCTATTTCCGCATATACCTTTAAAAGACACATCCATTATCTTGAAAACATATACGGGGCAGAAAGTATACCCCAAAGGAAAAATAAGGGTGCCTGTTGTATACAACGGCAAGGAAATACAGAAGTTGTATTTATACGTTCTACAAGATGGTGGTCCACCGCTGTTGGGACGTGAATGGATCAGAAAAATACGTTTAGACTGGCACTCCATTCAGGCACTGACGGTGACCAGTAAAGAAAAAAATGATGATGACGTCATACCTGAACGATTAAAAGACATCTTGGCCAACGCCAAGGAAGTATTTCAAGAGAAACTAGGAACCTTGAAAGGCATCACCGCCTCAATAAAAGTGGAAGATGCAGCAATTCCCAAGTTTTTTAAGGCAAGACCGGTGCCATACGCAATTCGTCCAGCAGTCGAGGCAGAGCTGGAGAATTTGGAAAAGGCAGGCGTATTATCTAAAATAGATTGGAGCGAGTGGGCAACACCCATCGTCCCAGTCATGAAGAAAGCATTGAAGAATGATAAATCTGAAGAACAGAGAAAAATTCGCATCTGTGGAGACTTCAAGGTGACTGTAAACCCGGTCCTTCACACGGTACAGTATCCTCTTCCGAGGATAGAAGATATTTTCGCCTCACTATCCGGTGGGAAATGTTTCACCAAAATTGACTTGGCACAGGCATATCTACAGATGGAGGTTGAAGAGGCCTCTAAAAAATATCTCACGATAAATACACACAAAGGTCTGTACCAGTACAATCGACTGGCTTTCGGAGTAGCATCCGCTCCAGCTATCTGGCAAAGAGCTATGGAGCAAGTCCTCCGAGGGATTCCGGGGACTCAATGCTACCTAGACGACATCCTTGTTACAGGAGAAAACGACAACGAGCACCTTGCCAATTTAGAGCAGGTGCTCACTAGGCTGAGAGAATGGGGCCTACGAGCAAATCGCCCAAGTGCGAATTTTTCCGAAATCAAATATCATATTGTGGCCACATAATAAATAAGGAAGGGTTGCATAAGTCACCTGAAAAAATTGAGGCGGTCATAAAAGCCCCAGCACCTGAAAATGTTTCACAATTAAGGTCATTCCTGGGATTAATAAATTACTATCATAAATTTTTACCGAACTTATCAACTCTTCTACACCCTCTTAATGAACTGCTACAAACAGGAGTAATTTAGAAATGGAACGAAGACTGCAAAAATGCCTTCCATAAATGCAAAGACTTAATCAAATCCAAAGAAGTTTTGGCTCATTACAACCCATCACTGCCAATCAGACTGGCGTGCGATGCATCCCCTTACGGCATAGGAGCAGTATTATTGCATAAATTCCCTGATGGCTCAGAACGGCCGATAGCTTTTGCGTCACGCTCATTGAACTCAGCTGAGCGTAACTATGCCCAAATCGACAGGGAAGCACTCAGCCTGGTATGGGGAGTAAAGAAATTCAACCATTACCTACACGGACAGAAATTTATCTTGTTGACTGACCATCAACCCCTCATCTCCATATTCAACCCTAAAAAGGATGTTCCCATTATTGTTAAGTCCGTGAATGATTGAGACACGGACTAGCAGGAGTGAAAACAAACAGATCTTTACTGGTGGAAGGCAATAACGAAACTAAACAACAGAGGCGTTCTAGCGCCTTTAATACAGGGGTGGTCACTGCCGGTACTGCAGTCTGAGACCAGTTATTCTCTTAAAGGTACATACACAACAATTCCTCCCCTTTTAGATAAACAGTACATAACATTCATTTAACAACTAAATGATAACGAATTACAATCACAATTACTGTTGCTAGATACATTGGTTAAGTTAAAGCAATTATAAGTTCAGTCTTTGAGGAGGCTTCCTGATTCTGTCTGGATAACGCCTCTTTGGGGTATCAGGTTCTTCTGGCAATGTTGAGTCGGAATCAATGTCATTGTTTGGTTCATCTGCTTCCAATATTACCGGTTCTGCGGTAGCTGCAATTGGAACATCGATTTCATTACCAGGTGTATCAGATCGTGGTGTGGAGTTGACGTTTTCCAGTGACTCTAGAATCTGGTCAGCATGGCATCTTACAATGCTCTCCCCAACGTCCACGGTATACATGAGAGGTCCTTGTCGTGTACAAATCGTTCCTGGTTGCCATTTCTCAGTGCAGTAGTCCCGGGCCAAAACTGGTTGACCTATCTTAAAACTCCTGGTCGGCCTTTCATTCATATTCTGAAACTGCCTGTTCTCCACATCTCTTCGGACGTTTGGCTTAACCAAATCCAAGCGGCATCGTAGTCTTCGATTGAAGAACATCATGGCTGGAGTTTGGTTGGTAACCGCATATGTCGCATTCCGGTAGGCAAACAAGAAGTTGTCCCCCTTGTGTTGTAGGGGTATATCTTCATTACACATTGCCTTGATAGTCTTCTTGAATGTTTGGACAAACCTCTCGGCCAATCCATTAGTGGCTGGATGATATGGGGCAGATGTGTAATGCTTAACACCATTGTTCTTTAAGAACCTCCGGAACTCTTCAGACACAAACTGTGGTCCATTGTCAGAGCAAATCTGTTCAGGCAGCCCATTCCTGGCGAATATGGTTCGTAAAACTGTGATAGTTTTTTCCGTGGTGGTTGAGGACATTTTTATTACCTCTGGCCACTTTGAATGTGCATCCACCGCAATTAAAAACATCGAGTCCATGAAGGGACCAGCAAAATCAATGTGCACCCTTTGCCATGGAGATGAGGGCCACTCCCATGGATGCAGAGGAGCTTGTGGTGGGGCGTTTTGGGCCTTCTGGCATCCTGCACAGCTCTTGGTCATCTCTTCGATTTCTCTATCGATTCCCGGCCACCACACAAACGCTCTGGCTAAGCTCTTCATTTTTACCCCACCCAGATGACCCTCATGAAGCTCATTGAGCACTCTATCTGTCAACTTAAGTGGAATTACTACTCTGGATCCACACATCAGGGTTCCTCTGCACACTGACAGCTGTTCTCTTCTCGGCGAGAATGCTGGCAGCAGTGGTTCGCCATGTGCTGGCCATCCCTTCACCGTTAAATCATAGACCCGTGATAGTGTCGGGTCATTCCGTGTTTCCTTTTCTATGTTTGCATTCGTCACAGGGAGACATTCGACTATGGTCGAGTGGAATAACTCCATTGGATCCACTGCAAGGTCTTCTTCTTCCACCGTCGGCAACGGTAGACGTGACAATCCATCAGCATTTCCATGCTGTTTAGTTCCTTTGTACTCGATGTCATATTGGTGTGCCCCTAGGAAAAGGGACCATCTCTGCAGCCGTTGTGCTGTCATTATCGGTACGCCCTTCTGAGGGTTGAAAATGGAGACAAGAGGTTGATAATCGGTTAGTAGAGTAAATTTTTGACCGTGCAGATAGTGATTGAACTTCTTCACCCCCCATACTAGGCTGAGGGCCTCTCTGTCAATCTGGGCGTAGTTACGCTCGGCAGAAGTTAACGAGGGTGACGCAAAAGCTATCGGCCTCTCCAAACCATCAAGGAATTTATGTGACAGTACCGCCCCAATGCCGTAGGGAGACGCATCACACGCCAGTCTGATTGGCAGTGCTGGGTTGTAGTGAGCCAATACTTCCTTTGAAGTGATTAAGTCCTTAATCTTCTGAAAAGCACGCTTACAATCATCGCTCCATTTCCATGCTACCCCCGTTCGTAGCAGGGCGTTCAGTGGGTGCAGAATTGTCGACAAATTCGGCAAAAACTTACGATAGTAATTCACCAACCCGAGGAATGACCTCAGTTGCGACACATTTTCAGGCGCTGAGGCCTTAACAACCGCTTCAATTTTGTCAGGGGACTTATGTAACCCCTCTTCATCAATCACGTGGCCACAATACGATATCTGTTTCTTAAAAAATTCGCACTTGGGGCGGTTGGCTCGCAGCCCATGTTACCGTAGTCTAGTGAGCACCTGTTCTAGGTTGTTAAGGTGTTCACTGTCATCTTCACCTGTTACAAGGATGTCGTCCAAGTAACACTGAGTCCCCGGAATCCCTTGCAGGACTTGTTCCATCGCTCTTTGCCATATCGCCGGAGCCGATGCTACTCCGAATACCAATCGATGATACTGGTAAAGACCTTTGTGAGTGTTTATCGTGAGATACTTCCTAGAGGACTCTTCAACCTCCATCTGCAAATATGCTTGTGCTAGGTCAATTTTTGTAAAATGCTTCCCTCCAGACAGCGAGGCGAAGATGTCTTCTATCCTTGGAAGAGGATATTGTACTGTGCGAAGGACAGGGTTCACCGTCACCTTGAAATCCCCACAGATGCGAATCTTCCTTGGCTCTCCGGACTTATTGGTTAACGTTTTCTTCATGACAGGAACGATGGGTGTCGCCCACTCACTCCAGTCGACCTTAGACAACACGCCCGCCTTCTCCAGATTCTCCAGCTCTGCCTCGACGGCTGGGCGAATTGCATATGGTACCGGTCTCGCTTTGAAAAACTTGGGAACTGCATTCTCTTCTATTTTTATCGAGGCGGTTACGCCTTTAAGCGTGCCCAGTTCTTGTTGAAATACCTCTTTGGCGTTAGCTAAGATTGTTGACAATCGTCCAGGAGTGACGTCTTCATCTTTTTTTACCGTCCACCATCATTGCATGAATGGAATGCCAATCTAAGTTTATCTTCCTGATCCATTCCCATCCCAATAACGGTGGTCCACCATTTGGCAGTATGTAGAGATACAATTTCCGTATTTTCTTGCCATTGTATTCGACAGGCACCCTTATTTTCCCTCTGGGGTATACTTTTTGCCCCGTATACGTCGTCAAGACGATGGATGTCTCTCTCAAGGGTATGTGTGAAAATAGCCGCTCGTAGTCTCGTCGATTCATGACGGTTAGCGCTGATCCTGTATCCAATTCCATTTTAACTTGGGACCCTGCTATCGTGAGAGTGACCCAAATGGTTCGGTGATCCTCTTTTGCGATTACATTGTGAAGTTCGAGACAGCTTAGTCTCCTGTTTCCGGATTCACTATCGCTCATCTGGTCTTCGGGACTACTGTCCGTCATCTTTTCTACTTTCTTGTACGGTTCCTTAGTAGCCTTTTTGTTGTCGCTGGCCTTCTTCCCAGACCTACAAACTCGTGCAATGTGTCCAATCTTCCCGCATTGTCTGCATATTTTGTCTTTGGACCAGCAGTCCTTCTGGTCATGGTTAGTTCTGCCGCAGCGATAACATTTTGCAAATCCTCGTGTCATTTCATTGGTGCCGTATACCTGTGGTTTTTGTTGAATTTCTGCAGCTCCCCTGGCTGCTGCTTCATACGATACTGCCACGCTGATAGCCTTATCTAGCGTCAGCTCTTTTTCTGAGAGTAACTTCTTCTGTGTTCCTTCACTCAGGAGTCCACAGACAAATTTGTCCCGTAGGGTATCTGCCAGTCCT
Organism: Somniosus microcephalus; assembly: GCF_052327205.1. NCBI lineage: Eukaryota > Metazoa > Chordata > Chondrichthyes > Squaliformes > Somniosidae > Somniosus > Somniosus microcephalus. The sequence goes on from NC_140991.1 coordinate 109,796,878, forward strand.
GCTCCGAACTGGCAGTGCTTTGATAGCTTGCGTAGTTCCGTAAGATACTCAGCATTGCTCTCATCTTTGTGCTGAGTTCTCCTGTGGAATTTAAATCTTTCTGCTATCAACAGCAGGGTTTAAGTGTTCCTTTAGGACAGCAACAATTTCGTTAAAACTCTTCGCCTTCGGTTTGGCTGGAGTAATCAGGTCCCGCAATAGGCCGTACGTTCTAGCGCCCATTAAGTTTAGCAATATCGATGCCTTTTTCCCCTCCGCTATATCATTTGCCTCGAAATATACCTCGACTCTTTCCACATATGTGGTCCAGTCCTCTAATGTATTATCAAAAGCAGTGATACAGCCAGTCTTCGGCATCTTGCAAATCTAAAATGGCGCCTCCCGCGCTTTGCCTTCTTCCCCGATTTAACAAAATGGCGCCTCCCATGCTTTGCCTTCTTCCCCGCTGTTGTTAGCGCTGCTTTCCATGGTTTCTTGCGCGTATTCTTTTTCTTTTATTATTTTCCCGTCGTGGAGCGGACCCTCTGGGACACTTCCCTCCCTCTTCTTAGGTCCGAACGCTGCCCTGCTTCGAAACACTGTGTGCTCCACCCTCTCTCTCTCTCTTTGCTTCCCGACTCGCTGCCCGGCCCTGTTGAAAAGCCACCCAATCGAGCTTCAGCCAGCCGCAGCCCAGGAAGGATCAGAGCACTACCTGCCACCAGCCCGATTAGTTGGGAAACCACGGACCGAGGAACCCAGCCTGGCTCTGGAAAGTCGCTCCTGCAAGTTTTTAACCCGATGATTGACGGTCGACGCCCGTTTCTTGAGTTTCAATGGCCCGTATTTAAAAAAAAAAATTTTTCTTTCTTCTGGCTCCGACCTTCAACAACGTCGTCGGAGCTGCTGCCGAGTTGCAGGTAAGTACGTTTCTTACTCGTCGCCAGTGTTAAGTCCGTGACTGATTGAGACACGGACTAGCAGGAGTGAAAACAAACAGATCTTTACTGGTGGAAGGCAATAACGAAACTAAACAACAGAGGCTCTCTAGCGCCTTTTATACAGGGGTGGTCACTGCCGGTACTGCAGTCTGAGACCAGTTATTCTCTTAAAGGTACATGCACAACAATTATGACAGCACAAAGGCTACAGAGGTGGTCCCTTTTTCTAGGGGCACACCAATACAACATAGAATACAAAGGGTCAAAACAGCATGGGAATGCTGACGGTTTATCGCGCCTACCGTTGCCAATGGTAGAAGAGGCACCTACAGTAGACCCAATGGAGATATTCCACTCTACCATAGTGGAATGTCTACCAGTAACAAATTCTGCCATTGAAAGGGAAACAAGAAATGACCCGACTCTTTCATGGGTCTACGATTTAACAGTGAAGGGATGGCCAGCACATGGCGAACCACTGTTGCCAGCATTCTCGCAAAGAAGAGAACAGCTGTCAGTGTGCCGAGGAACCTTGATGTGTAGATCCAGAGTGGTGATTCCACCCAAACTCCAGGATAAAGTGCTAAAGGAGCTTCATGAGGGGCATCTGGGTGGAGTGAAAATGAAGAACCTAGCCAGGGCGTTTGTATGGTGGCCAGGTATCGATGGAAACATCGAAGAAATGACCAAGAGCTGCCTAGGATGCCAGAAGGTCCAAAACGCTCCACCACAAGCCCCTCTACATCCATGGGAGTGGCCCTCATCTCCCTGGCAAAGGGTACACATCGACTTTGCTGGTCCATTTATGGACTCAATGTTTTTAATCGCGGTTGATGCACACTCCAAGTGGCCGGAGGTAATAAAGATGTCCTCCACCACCACGGAAAAAACCATCACAGTATTAAGGGCCATATTTGCCAGGAATGGGCTGCCGGAACAGATCTGTTCTGATAATGGACCACAATTTGTGTCCGAAGAATTCAGAAAGTTCTTAAAAAACAATGGGGTTAAGCACTACACGTCCGCCCCATACCATCCCGCCACCAATGGATTGGCTGAAAGGTTTGTCCAGACCTTCAAGAAGGCCATAAAGGCCATGGGTAATGAAGACATAAAACTTCAGCACAAGGTGGATAACTTCTTATTCGCATACAGGAATGCAACACATATGGTTACCAACCAAACTCCCGCCATGATATTCTTCAATAGAAACCTAAGATGCCGGCTGGATTTGGTCAAGCCCAACATCAGAAGGGACGTGGAGAACCGACAGTTTCAAGGCATGAATGAAAGGCCAACTAGAACCTTCCAGATAGGTCAACAAGTTTTGGCCCGGGACTACCGTACCGAGAAATGGCAGCCTGGAACTATCTGCACACGACTAGGACCACTGATGTATACCGTGGACCTCGGAGAAAGCATAATAAGGCGCCATGCTGACCAAATCATAAAGTCATCCGAAAAGGGACAACCTACACCACAACTCTATACATCTAACGATGAAGTAGAGATACCCATATCTACCTCCGATCCGGTGATACTGGAACCCAATGAACCCGACACTGGCATTCAAGCCGAATCAGCCTTGCCAGAAGAACCTACTACACCACCAGAAACTACTACACCCCCGAGGTGTTATCCGGACTGAGTCAGGAAGCCTCCTGAGAGACTGACTTATGATTAATTAACTACAGCAATGTATATTATTTTGCATATAACATGTAATTAATAATTACTTAAAATATGATGTACTGGTTAGCTAAAAGGGGAGGAATTGTAGTGTATGTGCCTTTAAGAGCCCCAGGTGTGCTCTGGTGCCGGTGATTGCCACTCGGGCTATATAAGCCTGTGTATTGTGTATATCCGTTAGAACCCCCCCCCAGACTTTGCTTAGTAAATACCTATGAACCAACTCTTGTCTTCAGTGTCTTTATCAACACACGGACACTACATCTTCCATAAATCGTACTGCAGTGAACACAGGTAAACAGGCTGCGCTGGCTCTAGTCAGGGCTGTGGGTTGGATGGGGCTGATGGGGTCAGAGCACCGGTAGTGGCTGCTAACCTCCCAGGGCCAGTCAATAGGGTCCTCATCGCGTCCAAAAATGACTGGACCGTGGCAGGAGGGATCCTTAACTCTGTCTTTTGGGCTGGGACTGAGGAATTCTTTCCCTTGTTATCCTTCCAAGAGTTTTTGCACTCCTTCCTCCAGTGTCCATCCTTCCCACACCCGTAACAATTAAGCTTCATGCTGGAAGGGTTATTCCCTTCCTGATGCCACTCCTTCCTACCCTGGCTGGGTTTTACTTAATGCACCTTCCCTTTAGGTGGGTGTGCATTGGTTCCCCTACCATTCCTATAAGCTACGGTCAACTGTCTGATCACCGTGAGTTCGGTGGTCAGGGGGTTCTTGGGGTCGAACCAGACCTCCGCCTTGGCCCTGACCTGTGGCAAGCTTTTTGCCACCAGGCAACGGAGCCAGTGGGCCAGCTGATCCCGGTCCAGGAACGCTCGGTTAGGTGCCCCTGTACAGGCACTCCTATATACCGGCCACAACCTGTTCGCAAAAGCTTGCGGGGTTTCCCTTGCAAGCTGCACTGTCTTCTCCACTCAGGAGAAAGGACTTCCCTCATTCATCCCCATGGCCTCAAGAACTTCCTCCTTGAACTCCCCATACTCGCACTGTCCCTTCTTACACTGGTCAGAAAGGGACTGGAGGAGCTTACCCTCCAGGGAGAACAGCAGCATTTTGGCCTGTTCGGCATCATCGCACTCATTGATGCTGGCCTCCTGCTCCACCTCCCTGAAGTGGACCAAGGGGTCCCCCTTCTCTGTGAGCTTTGGCATATGGCTTACCATAGCTCTAAGCTGTTGGGTGCCGTAGGGAACTACGAACTGGTTTTGGAGGGGTCCCTCTTCTCCGTCACGAGCGGGTGGGCCAAACCTCTGCTGCCGGGCCGGGCACATCAGCCCCGGTTCCAGCCTCTCTTGCGGGGGTTGTTTCACCTCTGCTTCTACCCCTAACTCCACCCCCGCTTGCTGCCAGACTTCGCTAAAACCTGGCACTATGGGTGGTGGTCGTGGGACCTCCTGTTCCTCAACCGGGTCATCCCTTGCCACTACCACTGGTGTCTGAACCGTTCTCCCCTCGTTCCCTGTGAAATCTGCCTGGGCTGCCTTCAGGCTTATGAGGCACACCGTGCCCTTTGCCTTTCTCAGGGCCAGGCTCAGATTCTCTATCTGTTCCTTGCAGGGGCCATGACCTGCATCCTCAAACCCCTGCTCGCTCGCTAACTTATAGGCTGCCTTTATGTCTTTTACTTTCTCCTCCTGCTCTCTTACTTGTCTCGCTAGGCGGGCATTCTTCTCCCGCAATCTCAGCTCATTGCTCTTGGCCTCGGTGACCTGGCACTGTAGATGTTCCAGCCTGGCCTTATGATCCCCCATTAACTGTACCCTTTCCTGGTTTAGGGCCTGCAATGCTACCAGCAACTTCTCCCCTGCCAGAGTCCTGTCTTGGACTTCCAGGGCTGACTCCTGTATCTCGGCAGCCTGTGCTTCAACGAGCCTGTCCAAAAGCTGGATCTGTTTCTTGAAGCACATCAGCCAGACTGCCTTTTCTATGGATTTCCTATGATCCTTCCCTTCTGTCCATTTAGCTGCAGCATCTACCGGATGCCCAGCCTTTAACAGATTAGTGATCCACTTCATAGTGATATTCAATTTACTGAATACATAGTCAGAAATCCTCTCTTCCATTACGGTTTGCTCTCCCGAATCAGTGTCTACTGTATTGCACCCCTGTTGCCGGAGTCCTGCCGCGGTTGCCATTTCTGTAGGGGGTGGCATGTGCGCAGTCAGCTTTGCCCCTAACTGGGTTTTGAGCGGTTCGAATCACTCCCACACCCCTGGGTTCTAGACACCGGACTTAGGTACAGGCGGCGATACAGAATTGGAGTAGACAACTGGTTTGGTGCAAGAAAAACTGTATTTTTATTAAAAAGGCACAATAAAATTACAACACTGAAAATTACTGGAATAGTTACAGGCTTACAAGAGTACACTTAAGTAGGAATGGGGAACACATGGCACATCGAGGGAAAAATCATTGTAATAATTCCCCTACCCTTGTGCCACCCCCAATATCTAACTAAATTGTGCTGTGAGGGGCCAGGGATTATGCTCAGCAATAAGGGTTTCTGGAGAGGTCGAATCCTGTCGATCAAGCTGGTTGCAGTTTTGGGGTTCGCTCTTTGTGTCCTTTGGGGCCGGCCGTCGTCACGTGATCCCAGGGCGCGGCGGTGGAGTCGTGTGAGTAAAGCACCCTCTTTTCTCCATGAGAGATAGGGAGTAAAGTCTTTGTTGGGTACTTTACCTTGTAGAGTGGAAAACTTCGGGTTTTGTTCTTCTGGTGGTGGTCTGGTCATCGAAGTTTTGTTGCGGTTGGGGTGTGGCTGGCGGTCTTCAGTGTTGGCTTGGTTGCGGTGGCCTAGGTCACTACTTGTGCAGTGGTAATGATCCGAAGGTATGGTTTACCCGGCCCTTTGTTACCGTGGTGGTCGTGGCCATCTGCGTCTTGGAGTTTCGAGTATCTCTGGGCCTGAGCGTGTGCCACCCAACGCCTCTTTGCGTTTCGAGTGAACCTGGGCCTGAGCGTGTGCCTGCTCATCCCCCAACGCTTCTCCACACTGCCCTTCTCTGTTTTTCATCTGCCCGCCTTCCTCTGCTCCAGCCCGCTTGCTGCACCCTTCGGCCTGCTTGGTTACTGCATGCCTTAGTCTTCCTTTTTTGGTTACCGGTGGGCCTACAATTATACTACTTCGGAGGTCGTTATCTGCGCGCCAAATCAGGGTTAGTTCTTTGTCCGATTTTTGGTGAGCTCGTTAAAGTGATTATAGCCGTTCACCTTAACTGCTTTTTGGGTGGTTACCCCGTTGCTAAATGCTCTTTAATGTCTCGGTGTTTGTTATTCATAATGTGAATCGGTATCTTCCTGGCTCGGTAGCCAGTTTAAATTGTAAGCGATTATTTATGCAAAGGTTTGATGGGTTCAAGATTAAGTCTTTCCTGAGTTGATTAAGAATGCGGATTCTGCACTGTCTACTTGTCTGGCTCTCAGAAATAACAAGTCTTTCACAGGCCCAGGCATGTCAGGGTTTTCAAAAGCCCTTTTTAATTGACCTGCCGTTTTTGCAGGGCCCTGCTTTCCAATCTTGCAGGCTTCTGCCACGAGGTCCAGAAGCCATTTTGTTTAGGGTTCCCTTATAACTTCGTCCTTCAGGGTCCCTTTATTAATAACTATGGGGAATGTGGGAATTTTGAGAACCCTACAGTTAATGGCCCATTCTGCAGACCTTTAAACTAACAGCCTTATTGATTGTAATCAACAACAGCAACTTGTATTTATATAGCACCTTTAACATAGTAAAACATCCCAAGGCACTTCACAGGAGCATTATAAGACTAATAAAATTGACACCGAGCCACATAAGGAGGAATTATTCAAGTCTACAGGTAACAAAGACATGGATGAGGGTTTCAGCAGTGAATGAGCTGAGGTAAGGGTGGAGACGGGCGATGTTATGGAGGTGGAAATAAGCGGTCTTGGTTATGACGCGGATATGTGGTCAGAAGCTCATTTCAGGGTCAAACATGATACCAAGGTTGCGAACAGTGTGGTTATCAAATCTCAAAACAGTTTTTTTCTCAAAATCTCAAAACAAATCAAACAAAATCTTTACTAATTTAATTAGAGGAATGAATGTAACCGTGACCTATCAAAGCTAAGAGATTAAATGTAGCCTACAAAGGCCCAATATTATAAACTAACCAAAGTGGTTGTAGATTGGACAAAGGAATAAACAGCATACTTGTTAGACTGGAAAAGCCTATTATAAACTATAGCAGTTTAAGACGAATCCGCTGTTACATGCAAGCTGTAATATTAATTTTTTTCAGACCGGTTTCCCCAAATACCTTTTAAACCCATATTTCCTTACACCTGCCTGGTGGAATCCAGGAGGGTAGACGGTTACAATCGACCGGGTGACTTACCCGCTGACGTCCCACCTGAATCCTGCCATCTTCAATTTTAACCTGCTCTTCTGAGCAGGCGGCAAAAGCACCTGCCTGAAGCCGACAGGGTCCTTCTTTAAATATGCAGATCGAGGTCTGATGACATCATTGGGCCCCGACTGCCGAGAAGAGGATTGGAAGCAGAACAGGCCATTGTGATAGTTTTTGTTTTACTTTCCCTTGTGGGACCCGAACTGCTCTTCTGGGTCACAGAAAGAAATTTTAGACCTTCCATGTCCCGGATAAAATCCCCCCCTTCTCCTTTAAAAATGAGAAATGATTAGGTGTTGAGTGCTCATAAAAGCTTGGGGTGGGGGGGCGACTGTGTGGGAGGAATTAGTAAGGCTGATGGTGTCAGCAAGCTGAATTAATGACAGGCAATGCAATCAATAACTCAGGGTAGTTTAGCAACCAGTCTGTATTTTGTTAATTAGGCAGCTTCCGTATACCGTGCAGTTGAGTAAATTATCTGGATGAGACCAACATCATTATTTACTGTTTAATTAAAAATATTCCAAGAATCAAGGAATAAATTAAAAAGGATGTTAAAGCAATCTAGAATGTCAGATACTTTTTTTAATGCCTATTTTCTAATACATTTACCTATTGAAGTCTTCTCAAAGCTTGAATTTTCTAAGAACTAGAACCTTCCTCTGGTCCTTCTCTGGACCTTTTCCAATGGCCTTTCGTCTTTGTGTTTTTCAGTCAATGCAGAGTGTTTGATATGTTTACCTAAATCTTCAATGTTGGCCAAAAGTAAAAGAAAATAATGAAAAAAAACTTTCAATTGGCCTCTGAAAAGAGCAATTATCTCACTGACACGAATGTTATCAAATAACTGCTTCAAGGCATGTCCTCAGATAATGTCACCCCAACTGAGTCTGTTTTTGTGTTTAGTTAAATAAATATAAAACATTCTGATCCCACAAAGGAACCCTGTAAATACAAAGGGCTAGATTTTCAGTTGCTAGCGCCAGCAGTTAGCGCCCTAAGAGAAGTGATTTTCGGGCGCTATGCGTGTAGTGCCCGTGCGCAGCGCAGTTTGCGCCCCGCCCCAAATTAAGTTGCCCGTTAGCGCCGGCGCAAAGTTTAGCGCCCGGCCGGATGCGCGCGCAGAAAATGACGTCACATCCTCGTGCAACGCCCTTTGGCCGCCCCGATTCCAAACTTCTGTCGGACCGCCCCATTGTGCGGCTGGCGGCCGGAGCGTTTGGAAAAAGGAACGCAACACAACCAGCGCAGGCCCCGGGGGGCGCAAATTAAAGGGGACGTGCTCTCCAGTATAAAGGCCAGCCTTTTTTCAGAAAACACTCTTGTGCAACGCATTTCTGGAGACACAACAAGGAGGATAGCTAACTGGTTTCAAGCAGCAAGAGCTCAGGTATTTTTGGACTCAGGCCAGAGCGCTGCAAGTGGCCTTTTGGAAATTTGAGTGTTTGCCAGGATTTGATGGGGGTTGCATGGGGTGCCAACGCGGAGCTGCAGCTCCATGTCCGTAGGGCTCGCAGACGCATTGTGAGAGGGGCAGCTCTGGCTAGAGGCAGAGGGGGCTACAGGCGTCGGCCACGTAGGCCTTACCCAGTCAGGCTATACCGCCAGCAGCGCTCCTACCTAAACATGAGTGCCGCGCGATGTGTTAAAAGGCTCCGATTCCAAAAGGAGGTGATTGCAGAGATCTGCCACCTGCTTCGCCGAGATCTGCGGCCAAAGCTCAGGTGCAGGACGTCTCTGTCGGTGGAAGTGAAGGTGACGGTGGCATTGAACTTCTATGCCACCGGCTCCTTCCAATACGCTGCTGGGGACATAGCAAACATCTCCCAGTACGGCGCGCATCGCTGCATCCGCCAGGTAACCGAAGCACTGTTCAGAAGGAGAAGCCAATTCATCTCCTTCCCCATGGCCCTGGAGAGCCAGCATCAGCGCGCATTGGGATTTTCCAGACTCGGGGAATTCCCCTTGGTGCAGGGCGCCATTGACTGTACGCATGTGGCTTTGCGGGCCCCTCTGGAGCATGGCGAGCTGTATTGCAACAGGAAGGGCTACCATTCTCTGAATGTGCAGCTGGTCTGTGACCACAAGCAGCGCATCATGGCAGTCAATGCCAGCTTCCCAGGCAGCAGCCACGATGCCTTTATCCTGCGGCAGAGTACTGTGCATGACATGTTCCAGGCACAGCCTCCCCCAAGAGGATGGCTACTCGGGGACAAAGGCTATCCTTTGTGCACCTGGCTCATGACCCCGCTCCGCGCGCCCAGGACCGCTGCTGAAGAGGCCTACAACGAGAGCCATCAAACCACCCGCAACATCATCGAGCAAACTATTGGGGTCCTCAAGCAGCGGTTCCGCTGCCTTGATCACTCCGGAGGAGCTCTCCAGTATTCGCCGGACCGGGTCTCCCAATTTGTGGTGGTTTGCTGCATGCTACACAACCTGGCTATCCGCAGGACTCAGGCACTGCCACCTGATGTTGGACAAGCACCTCAGGAGGAGGAGCAGGAGGAGCATGAGGAGGAGGAGGAGGAGGAGCAGGAGTACGTTCCCAGGAGGGAGCGACCAGGGCCAAGGGCCGCACGACGCCACCTTATTACACGGTACTTCTAAGCCCCCTGTCAGGGAATGGCCAGGGGCCATGAGGGAAGATGAATGCAGCCGCTCCGCAAGCCCTCAGCCGGCGAAGCCAACAAACACTAAGAAGAACAACCATGGAGACTGCATGAATAAAGATAATTATTTATTACACAAAAATGAAAAGCCCTTCCCACATGAATCCCCAAAAACAATAAACGGGCCCCACAAAAAGCCCAACAAACGACTCACTCCCACAAACTGGGGAGGAGTCACTCCACATTTCTTCAAACCGGGCCTCAACGTCGGCCTAACGCAAAAAGTAAGCCCTCCAACAACACAACCATGGGCAAAATAAAGATGGCCACCGCCATATAAAAGGAAAGCTGGCCACACCCTCTACTGAGTGGCCCACGAGGGCGAGACCTTGCCCAGCCTTTTGCCTCCCCTGCCCGGCCTGCTGCTCCTTCGCAAGCTCTGCCCAGTGGTTGCTGCGAGGCTGGGGGAAGGCGCCTGAGGCTCAGATGCCCTTCCGCCAGATGCCGCTGGGGGGCGGCCTACACGGCGTTTGGGCCTCGAGGGGCCGTCTGCTGAGTGGCGCACCTGAGCCTGGCCACCATCAGCTGCAGCCGCTTGCCCTTGACGCCCCAGTGGGGGAATGGCGGCGACGGATGGCGCAATGTGGGCCAGCTGGCGTCTGGGATGCGCTGGCTGGTGCTGTGGCGCGGTGGCACTCGGCCGGGCCCGCACTGCAGGATCCGCAACAATCAGCTGAGGGGCGGCTTGCTGGGATGGTCCAGCGCGGCGGCTGCCCTGGCGATGCCTGCCTGAGACAGCGCGTGTGGCAGCAGTGAGTGCCCCTGTTGTCCTGGTGTGCGCCCGCATCACATCCGCCAGGGTCTTGACGGCATCAGTCAGCATGCGGCCACTCGCGGCAGTTGCTGCCCCGAACTCGCGAACACTGGTCTCCAGCGACTCGATGGCCTCAGACATGCGGCCCACCACGCTCATGAGCTCCGTGTGGCGCCGGTCCGAATCCTCGGCCATCTTATCCAGCTTCCGCACCTCCTCCGAGGTGAAGGTGTCCGGACTGGAGTCGCGACTCTCCCGCTGGGGAGGAGGGGGCCGAACTAAGGGACCCTTGCCACGTTGGTGGCGGCGAGTGTGCCGATCAGCAGCACTCCCCTCTGATCCTTCCCCCCTTTGGGGAGAAGGCCGCGGGCCACGCGCACGGCTCCTGGGTGGCTGGACGCCACTGGTCCCAGAAGCTGCATTGCCCTGCGACAGTTCCTCCAGGCACTCGTCCAGTGAGGAGGTGTCAAGCATTTCCTCCTCTCCTGCGGGACGTGACTGTTCCCCCGATGGTCCGGCTTGCTCCTCCTCCTCCTCCTGCTCGGAGGTGCTGTCACTGGCAGCTTCAGGGTCCTGGTCGTCACCAGCTGAAAGCAGGAATGCACAAGAGTAGCTTCAGAGTGAGGAGATGGCGTCAGCGGGGGAGTTAGGACTGGTGGCATTCAGCGCATTGGTGGGACAGTGGCAAAGGAGGTAGCTCGGATGGGCCAGTGCGACGCGAGAGGGCCAAAAGGCGAGGTCCTTACCATTGCCGGACAGTGGAGGGTTGGCTACTCCGGACGCTGTGGGGATGATCACACGGGCTCCCATGAGCACACACACGCGCTCCTCCAGCCGAGTGAGCTTCTGCAGCTTGGCGCAGCCACCCCTGGCACGGGCCTGGCGATTAAAGGCTACTTTAGCCTGCAAGAGAAAGGACGGGCTGTAAGTGCGCAGTGTAGCCCTGATGTAGTGTGCACTGCCTCCCATGGTGGAATAGCTTGGCCAGAGTGAAGCCCTGATGTAGTGTGCACTGCCTCCCATGGTGGAATAGCTTGGCCAGAGTGAAGCCCTGATGTAGTGTGCACTGCCTCCCATGGTGGAATAGCTTGGCCAGAGTGAAGCCCTGATGTAGTGTGCACTGCCTCCCATGGTGGAATAGCTTGGCCAGAGTGTAGAGTGCCGAATGGCCAATTGATGCTCATGACTGTCCCAATGCTGCTGGCTGAGGGCTGGCCAATAGGACTTTCAGCTCCCTTTGCCCATCATGTCAGGTGTACATGCAAGAATGAGGAGGAGACTGGAAAGGGTACTCACCCTGACAATCCTGGTCAGGTCGTTGTATTTTTTACGACATTGTTTGTGGGTCCTGGGGGCATCGCCGGTGAACGTCACCCTCTGGCCGATCTGCTTCCAGGCTTTGGTGTAGTCGTGGTGGGTTGGATTCCTCCCACTCTCTGGGAACAAGATCTTGCGCCTCACCTCCAGAGCTGTGAACATTATGTCCAGATCACCCTCTGAGAAGCGCAGGGCACGCTGACGGGCCTTCTCTGGCGTTGCCATGACTCCCTGGGGCTGAGCAGCAGTGTTGAGGCCTCTTTGCAAGGCTGCAGTGTGCAGGGCGTGGCAGCAGACCAATTCGTCCCTTCCCCCTTTAAGAGCTGGTCGGCGCCACGGGGTCTGCTGTCAGTCCAAAAATGACCGCACCCGCGCTGCGCCCCGCCTGGGCGCTATCCCTCTGGACCGCCGGCTTAGCGCCTAAAGATAGTAGTGGAACGCCTCTTTTAGCGCTCCACCAACCTCTTAGGGCGAAGCCACTGAATTTCCGGCAACGGGGCGCTACTTTGGGGCGGGCGCTAACTTCGGGCGGGCGCTAAGGTTAGCGCCCCAAAACTGCCTATACTGAAAATCTAGCCCAAAGATTTTAACAACATACTTAAAAAGGTGATCTATGGGTAAGTAGTTACTTTAAAAAAAATTGTTGCCAAGGCATGGGTGTTATTGGCAAGGCTGCATTTATTGTCCATAAATAGAAGGTAGTGAATGATCGGGGTATCAATCCTGGAGAGGGTTAGTCACAGTCTATACTCAGAGCGGCTGCAGTGGGAGGTGAAGAGGTCTTTTTTAAAATGTCTTTGTGGCCCATTTCTCGAGGACTCCGCTCTCCCTTACATGGCTGGATTGGCACGAGCTGGGGTGGTTGCTGAAGCATCTTTGCAGGTGCCAGCTGCCGATCCTGCTATGTGAGTGAGCCCATCCCCGGTAATTTGCCACTAAGTCTCCAGTTCGGACAAGGGTGGGCAGAGGTGCTGCTCCGCAACACTTATGCCGACGGAGTGGGGCCACAGAAATGTCTAGGCCTTTCTGTCAGATCCAATGGAGAAAGGTTGAAAGCTTTGTTCAGAAACAGTCAGAGATTTTCTTACTGGGAACAGTGCTGCTGCCTGCAATAACCTCATTTTCACTTTGTATTAACAGTATGAACATCATACGAATAAGCAGAACGTTTCCATTTTCTCTGCCAGCAACAGCAAAGAACCAAAACTGAAGATTCAGAGAATATACTGGAGGATGAGTACACAATCAGAGTGACCCACCAATTAATTCCTAACTTGTAGATGTGTTTGCATCAGAGGTTAATGTGACCAAATGGAAGCAAGCCCTGTGATGTTATTGGTGTGCATCACAGAACAGAGCTTTTAGATATTTAGTTATAAAATGGTTAAATTTGGTTTCTTAATTTCTGATGTTCGATTTCAAATACTTACTTATGCCTGAGTGTTGATTCTCTTCCCTAATGCTGTCAAACTCATTAATATGTAAGTGGCACTGATATGCTGCAGTAGATCAGACCTGTGTCTGTGGCACTGCTGTAATTGGCACAGGACCTAATGGTGCACATCATGCTTAACTACAATTAGAGGTCATAATCTTACGTAAGGTGCAAATAATGGAAATTGATTGTCAAAGGGACAAGGCTCGAATACACAACAGTTGCAGGCAATAACATCAAATTAATTAAATAGTTATTACAAAAAATACTAACACACCATTCAGATTTAAGACAAGGTCAAAACATGATGTATTAAGCATTGACTTCTCCTACAACTCAAGTCAACATATAAATCAATGTGGAGTTGACAAAAATGATGTAGACATTTACTTGTGTGCATTATTTTGAATAATAAAATTACAAACCTATTGGTGCAACGGCACTTTATTCAATTGAAAAATATAATTAAACTTCTGCCAGCACATTAATAAAACTGTAGTGGGATCCAGCTTCCCTGGAAACTGATCCCATTCCTATAGTAGTACTTGTTATGCTTCTTTTATTCTTCTATTCCCTTTGGTGTCTTCCTGAGTGTTGACCTAATGCAAAAATTGCAGTCTGAAGCAGGCAGGTATGCACTGATACACCTGGGAAAGTGGTCTCACACAAGTAGTAATATGTGCTGACTATAGTGTAAACAGAACCAATGTAAAATTGCTCAGAAAAGGCATTTTCAAACTATAAGACAACTAACTCTGGTGGTCCACTGTACTTCTGAAAGCATTGGATAGATAGATCTTGACTTTGTGCGGTAGAGTAAAGCGGGTGATAGCGATTCGGAAGCCTGTTTTGAATCTCTCCTGATTTTCTATTTTCGTAGACTTCAATGGAAGAGATGTAAAACAGGCTGCTGATTCGCTATAACCCACTTTACACTATGACACAAAGGCCTAGAAATTCGGTTGGTTGCACCAGCGATTAGCACCTAATGAGCCCGAGATTTGGGGCGCTACCCAATGTTCGGGTGGGCGCAATGAGGATAACGACAACTCCCATATTGAGTATCCATTTAGCGCCTGCGCTAACTGTTAGCGCGCGCCCACATGCGCAGGTAGATCATGACGTCATTTCACTGTGCAACGCCCTTTTGGCGCCCCTGACCGGATATTCGGTGGCGCCTGGAACCTTTCCGCCTGGCGTTATTAGTGACAGTTCGATGGAACGTTCCCAGGCCCTTCTCGGAGTCGGGGGGCACTATTTAAAGGGGACAGCTCTAGTATAAAAGCTGCAGCCACTTGGCCTGTTCATTCTGATCGTTGCTGGAGAGAGTTGGTGAGCTACTGTTGCACAGGATTTATCGGATTTAGCCTTCGAATACTTGGGACCTTCAGCCCTGTCCGGAGCAGTTGGCGCGCTAGACATTACAGCGTGTTGCCCGTCTGGCGTAGCAATGGGAGCTGCTTTGGAGGGGAACGTCCCCATGGCCGGACACTTCGAAGGGGCACAGAGACGGCGGGAGAGAGGGCCGGGATTGGCCAGAAGGAGGAGGGGCAATGGAGGTCGGCCACTCTGAAGATACGCTGCGAGGGTTTTCAGGCAGCAGGTGTCATACCTTACCATGTCGGAGGAGCAGTGTCTGCGAAGGCTCCGATTTGGTAAGGAGGTTGTGACTGAGCTGTGCCACCTGCTTGCTGAGGATCTGCAGCCGTGTCTACGGTGCAGGGCCTCTCTGTCGGTGGCCGTTGTTAGATCCGTGGTTCTGAGAGTATGATGTTTTTCAATAACCACACGGATGCTGTAACTTAACAATCAACAGGTATTTACTGGAGTAGGGTAGTTTCAAGACTGGGGTACAGAGGCATGTTCAAGGCTTATATACAGGTGTGGTCACTGCCGGTACTACAGTATACAGGAGCTGTAAAAGTAGTTCTCTCTTAAAGGTACATACACTACAATTCCTCCCCTTTTAGATTAGTAGTACCTATAATATTCAAATAACAATTAACACTTTAACATGTACATTAAACAACAATAGTCCATTTATAGATTCAGTCTTTGGGGCGGCTTCCTGATCCTTTCGGGATAGCGCCTTTCCTGAGGTTCTTGTTCTTGGTGCGGAGGCGATTCTGGCCCCTTTTCATCGGTTAGTTCATTGGGTTCCACTGCTACTGGTTCGGAGGTAGATGCTACTGGTATGTCGGGTTCATCCCCAGGTACACAAGACATGGGGTTGACTCGTTCCTGTGACGCTAAGATCTGATCAACGTGGCATCTCACAATGTTCTCCCTGACATCCACTGTGCACATTAATGGCCCCTGCCTTGTGCATATCGTTCCGGGTTGCCATTTCTCTGTTTGGTAGTCACGGGCCAAGACTGGTTGTCCTACGTTGAAGCTCCTTGTCGGCTTCTCATTAATGTGCTGGAATTGTTTATCCTCAACATTTCTTCGCACATTTGGTCTGAGCAAGTCCAGACGAGATCTCAACCTTTGGTTAAAGAACATCATGGCCGGGGTCTGGTTGGTAACTGCATGTGTCGCGTTTCGGTAGGCTAATAAGAAATTATCCACCTTATGCTGTAGTGGAATTTCATCGTCGCACATGGCCTTTATCGCCTTCTTAAAGGTTTCTATGAACCTCTCAGCCAATCCATTTGTGGCTGGATGATACGGGGCGGATGTGTAATGCCTTACCCCATTCCTTCTCATAAATTTTTGAAACTCTTCGGACACAAACTGTGGTCCATTATCAGAGCAAAGCTGCTCTGGCAAGCCGTTTCTGGCCAATATGGTCCGTAGGACTGCAATCGTTTACTCTGTAGTGGTTGAGGACATTTTTATCACCTCAGGCCACTTCGAATGAGCATCCACTGCTATTAAGAACATTGAGTCCATGAATGGACCAGCGAAATCAATATGTACCTGTTGCCATGGAGAGGAGGGCCACTCCCATGGGTGTAGAGGGGCATGTGGTGGTGCATTTTGGACCTTCTGGCATCCTGAGCAGCTCTTGGTTAGGTCTTCGATTTGTTGATCGATTCCCGGCCACCACACATAAGCCCTAGCAAGGCTTTTCATTTTCACTCCCCCCAGATGGCCTTCATGTAGCTCATTTAGCATTCTCTCCCTTAACTTGGGTGGAATCACCACTCTGGATCCACACATCACTGTCCCCTGGCATACTGACAGCTGTTCTCTTCTGGATGAGAATGCTGGCAACAGTGAGTCACCATGTGTTGGCCATCCCCTCACCATCACATCATATACCCGAGACAGCGTCGGATCATTGCGGGTCTCCTTCTCTATATCCGCATTCGTTACTGGCAATCATTCAATTACTGACGAATAAAATATCTCGATAGGCTCCACTGCTGGTGCTTCCTCCACAGTAGGCAGTGGCAGGCACGATAGCCCATCAGCGTTTCCATGCTGTTTTGTGCCTTTATATTCTATTTCATACTGATTCGCCCCTAGAAACAGGGACCATCTTTGTAACCGTTGTGCAGTCATCACTGGAACGCCCTTCTTAGGATTAAAGATGGAGACAATTGGTTGGTGGTCAGTCAGCAAGGTGAACTTCTGCGCATGCAGATAGTGGTTGAATTTTTTTACTCCCCATATTAGGCTGAGGGCCTCCCTGTCAATCTGGGCATAGTTGCACTCGGCTGAGGTTAGTGACCGAGACGCAAAGGCTACTGGCCTCTCCAACCCGTCTGGGAATTTGTGCGACAGCACCGCTCCAATACCATAGGGTGATGCATCACATGCCAAACGAATTCGTAGTGCTGGGTTGAAATGGGCTAACACCTCTTTTGATGTGATCAATTCTTTACACTTCTGGAAAGCTCATCTACGTTCGTCATTCCACTTCCATGGTACCCCTGTTTGCAGTAGGGTGTTCAGTGGGTGTAATACCGTGGACAAATTTGGTAAGAACTTATGGTAGTAGTTTACCAGCCCGAGGAACGACCTCAGTTGTGACACATTTTCCGGTGCTGGAGCCTTGACTACTGCCTCAATCTTTTCAGGGGACTTATGTAACCCCCCTTCATCGATGACGTGGCCACAATACGAGATCTGCTTCTGGAAAAACTCGCAATTGTGGCGATTAGCTCGCAGCCCGTATTCCTTTAATCTGGTGAGCACCTTCTCCAAGTTGGTGAGGTGATCACTGTCATTTTCGCCCGTGACCAGGATGTCGTCCAAATAACACTGGGTCCCTGGAATCCCTTGCAGGACTTGATCCATTGCCCTTTGCCAAATAGCCGGAGCCGATGCTACCCCGAGCACCAGCCAGTTGTATTGATAGAGACC
The DNA here is from genome assembly GCF_052327205.1 of Somniosus microcephalus. Lineage (NCBI taxonomy): Eukaryota > Metazoa > Chordata > Chondrichthyes > Squaliformes > Somniosidae > Somniosus > Somniosus microcephalus. Next base: position 109,814,356 of record NC_140991.1, read on the forward strand.
TTTATGAGTGTTAATCATAAGATATTGTTTCGAGGCTTCTTCTACCTCCATTTGCAAGTACGCCTGGGCTAGATCAATTTTGGTGAAGCGTTTACCTCCAGATAGCGAGGCGAAAATATCCTCAATTCGTGGAAGCGGACATTGTACCATGTGAAGGACTGGGTTCACTGTCACCTTAAAATCCCCACAGATGCGGACCTTCTTTGGTTCCCCAGGCGTATTACTCAACGACCTCTTCATTACAGGAATGATGGGTGTAGCCCACTCGCTCCAGTCCACTTTGGATAGTACTCCTGAACGTTCCAACCCTTCCAGCTCTGCTTCGACAGCTGGTCTGATCGCATAAGGCACTGGTCTGGCCTTAAGAAACTTTGGGCTTGCATCTTCCTCTATTTTAATCGTTGCTGTTATGCCTTTTAGTGTTCCGAGTCCCTCCTGGAACACTTCTTTTGCGTCAGTTAGCATTTTTGACAGTCGTCCAGGTGTGACGTCATCATCCTTTTTGGCCTCAACCTTCAGTGCCTGTATGGAATGCCAATCTAATTGTATCTTCCGGATCCATTCACGTTCTAGCAGTGGTGGTCCTCCATCTGGCAATACATATATATCCATTTTAGGTATTTCCTGGCCTTTATGTATCACTTTCACCCTTATTTTTCCTTTGGGGTAGACTTTTTGCCCCGTGTACGTGTTCAAGACAATCTCTGTAGCTTTCAAGGGTATATGTGAAAATAGCCGCTTGTAGTCCCTTTGCTTTATGACTGTTAGGGCTGATCCTGTGTCCAATTCCATTTTCACTTGGACTCCGTCTATCTTGAGTGTAACCCAGATAGTCTGCTGATCCTCCATTTTGGTTACCTTATGTAGTTTCAGACAACCCAGCTCCTTGCTCCCGGAGTCTGTGTCACTTTTCTGTTCGTCTGAACTACTGTCCATCACCTGGTGTACCTTTTTGTACTTCTCCTGTGGAGATTTCTTACTGTTGGTTTTCTTCCCAGACCGGCAGACTCTTGCTATGTGTCCTGCTTTTCCACACTGTCTGCACACTTGGTCCTTGAACCAACAATCCTTCTGGTCATGTGTTGTTCTGCTGCAGCGATAGCACTTCCATGTTCCATAGGACATTTCATTGGTGCCATATTCTTGCGGTCTCCATTGTACCTCTGCAGCGCCCCTTGTGGCTGCTTCGTGTGATACTGCCATACTGAAAGCCTTGTCCAGCGTAAGATCCTTTTCTGATAGAAGCCGTTTCTGGGTTCCTTCACTTTGCAGCCCACACACAAACTTGTCCCTTAACATATCTGCTAGTCCCGTTCCAAACTGGCAGTGTTTCGATAGCTTGCGCAGTTCCGTTAGGTACTCAGCATTGCTTTCGTCTTTGTGTTGGTTCCTTTTATGGAACTTAAATCATTCTGCTATCAGCAGTGGTGTGGGGCTTAAGTGGTCCTGTAGGATTTCTACTATGCTTTCGAAATTCTTGTTCACCGGCTTCTCTGGGGTTATCAGGTTTCGCAGTAACCCATAAGTTTTTGCACCCATGGAATTTAACAAAATCAGTGCTTTCCTAGCATCTGGCACTTCATTCACCCTGCAGTACACCTCAATACGTTCCACATATGTCTCCCAATCTTCGACTTCATTGTCGAACGTAGAGATACTGCCACTTTTCGGCATCCCTGGGTGTGATTTAATTGTCAAAAATGGCATCTCCCGCGCTTCCCCTTCTTCTCCGCTGGCACAAAATGGCATCTCCTGTGCTTTCCTTCCTTCCCGCGCTCGCCCTTCTTCTCCGCTGCGGCTTCTAAAAATGGCGTCTCCCGCGCTCTTCCTTCTTCTCCATGGCTCAATGGCGTCTCCCGCACTCTCCCTTCTTCTCCCCATGGACACTGTTCAGCCCTTGAGCCCTGGCTGTGCTCTGCGCGTTCTTTTTTTTTTGTGCGCCTTTCCCGTTTCCGCCGCTCGGTCCTGAACCTGGCTGTTGCTTTACCCTCTCTCTCTCCGTTTTGTTTTTCCTCAACGCTGCTCGGTTTTCAACCCCCAGCTGCGCCCTGTGCGCTTCACACTCTGTCTTACCCCGTCGACACTGCTCGGCTTTCTCTCCACCGTCGGTCGGCTTCTGCCGCCGCTGTCCGGGAAGGGTCTGCGCGGTACCTGTCGTCAGTCTATTGCTGATCGTTGTGGCTGGGGAACCAAGCCCGGCTCTCCACAGCCTCCCCTGTGATGTTCACTCTCAGCCGGATGATTGGGCGGTTGCTCGTGGTCGACGCCCGTGTTTCTGGCCTCGACTTTCTTCCACCGCCCTCCCAGAGCGAATCCTCGAATGGAAATGCAGAGTTGCAGGTAGAGTCGAATCGACACTCGTCACCAGTGTTAGATCCGTGGTTCTGAGAGTATGATGTTTTTCAATAACCACACGGATGCTGTAATTTAACAATCAACAGGTATTTACTGGAGTAGGGTAGTTTCAAGACTGGGGGTACAGAGGCATGTTCAAGGCTTATATGCAGGTGTGGTCACTGCCGGTACTACAGTATACAGGAGCTGTAAAAGTAGTTCTCTCTTAAAGGTACATACACTACTGTTGAGCCTGTGTGTTCCAGATATACTTATTTTAAATAACTGGACACAGACAACAGGAAAAACTTAAACAGGTCTTTACTACTTGAAGGCCAGGGCTGAACTGCTTTACAAATTACTACACAGAGCTTATATACCGGTGTGGTCACCACCGGTACTACAATATACAGTAGCAAGAGAAAGTAGTCCATCTTCTTAAGGTAGTTCTCTTAAGGTGGTACAGGTTACATACACCACAATTCCTCCCTTTTTAGCTTAACAGTGTACACCCCAATTTAAACATAACATGGATAACATATATACAACTTTCATGCAACTGTTCAAAGATTCAGTCTCTGAGGAGGCCTCCTGATCCGAGTTGGACAACGCCTTTCAGGGGTCTCTGAATCTGGTTGCTGGGGTGACTCCTCTAATTGATCTCTTATGGATTGAACATCCTCATGTACGTTCGCGTTTGAGGTAGATGCTACAGGTTCAATAATTTCTTCCACTGGTGTCTCTGCCGTAGCCATGGGTTCGACCCTTGTTCTCAATTCTACAAGTTGGTCAGCATGACGTCGTATTATGTTTTCACCAATCTCTACCGTGTACATCAGGGGTCCTTGTCTGGCACGAATTGTTCCAGATTGCCATTTCTCAATCTTATAGTCCCGGGCTAACACTGGTTGCCCTATTTCGAAACTCCGAGTGGTCTTGTTATTTACATGCTGGAACTGTTTGTTTTCGACTTCCCTACGCACATTTGGTTTTAACAAATCCACCCTGGACCGCAACCTCCTGTTATAAAACATCATGGCAGGACTTTGATTTGTCACTGCATGTGTGGTGTTTCGATATGCCATTAGGAAATTGTCCACCTTGTGTTGTAGTGGAATATGGTCTTCGCTCATGGCCTTTATCGCCTTTTTGAACGTTTGTACAAATCTCTCGGCCAACCCATTTGTAGCCGGATGATATGGGGCAGATGTATAGTGTTTCACCCCATTCTTCTTCATGAATTTCTGGAATTCTTCTGACACGAACTGCGGTCCGTTGTCTGAACATATCTGTTCTGACAATCCATTTCTTGCAAATATGGTTCTTAGAACTGCGATTGTCTTTTCCGAGGTAGTGGTCGCCATCTTAATCACTTCTGGCCATTTAGAATGTGCGTCTACCGCTATCAAAAACATGGAATCCATGAATGGACCTGCAAAGTCGATATGTACACGCTGCCATGGGGTTGAAGGCCATTCCCATGGATGCAGCGGTGCAATTGGAGGTGCATTTTGAACTTTTTGGCACCCTGAGCAGCTTTTAATCAGATCCTCTATTTGTTTGTCGATACCTGGCCACCACACATAAGCCCTAGCAAGGCTTTTCATCTTGACTCCCCCCAGATGACCTTCATGCAGTTCCTTTAGAACTCTCTCCCTTAATTTAGGAGGAATAATCACCCTTGTTCCATACATCAATGTTCCTTGACAAACGGACAGCTGTTCTCGTCTGGCTGAGAATGCCGGTAACAGTGGTTCGCCATGTGCTGGCCATCCCTTCACTGTCAATTCGTAGACACGAGACAGTGTCGGGTCATTCCTGGTCTCTCTCTCAATACTCGCATTGGTGACTGGCAAACATTCGATGATGGTCGAGTGAAATAACTCAACAGGGTCAACTGTCGGTGCCTCTTCCGCTGTAGGTAGTGGCAGGCGCGACAGCCCATCAGCATTACCATGTTGCTTTGTACCTTTGAATTCGATCTCATATTGATGTGCCCCTAGGAAAAGGGACCATCTCTGGAGCCTCTGCGCTGTCATCACCGAAACACCCTTCTTAGGGTTAAAAATGGAAACCAACGGCTGGTGGTCTGTCAGCAGCGTAAACTTTTGGCCTTGCAGGTAATGATTAAATTTTTTTACTCCCCACACGAGGCTGAGAGCCTCCCTATCTATCTGAGCATAGTTGCGCTCAGCGGAGGTCAATGATCTGGATGCGAACGCGACTGGTCTTTCCAAGCCATTTGGCAACTTATGTGATAGCACTGCCCCAATACCATATGGAGAAGCATCACAAGCTAAACGAATAGGCAGCATTGGGTTAAAGTGAGCCAACACTTCCTTAGAGGTGATCAATGCCTTGCTTTTGTGAAAAGCCGGCTTACAGTCCTCGCTCCACTTCCATGGCACTCCCTTTTGTAAAAGAGCGTTCAGCGGGTGTAGCACCGTGGATAAATTTGGCAGAAACTTATGGTAATAGTTAATCAACCCTAGGAACGACCTCAACTGGGATACATTTTCCGGAGCGGGAGCCTTCACAACAGCTTCGATCTTGTCAGGTGACTTGTGAAGCCCCTCCTGGTCAATGACGTGACCACAGTACGAGATTCGCTTCTGAAAGAACTCACATTTCTGGCGATCAACTCGAAGTCCATACTCTTTCAATCTGGTGAGCACCTGTTCCAAATTAGCAAGGTGTTCCTCATCATCATCTCCTGTAATAAGAATATCGTCCAGATAGCATTGTGTGCCAGGAATTCCCTGTAATACCTGCTCCATGGCCCTTTGCCAAATCGCTGGAGCCGATGCCACTCCAAAAACCAGTCTATTATACCAATATAAGCCCTTATGCGTGTTGATCGTGAGATACTGGCGTGACGCTTCATCAACTTCCATCTGTAAGTACGCCTGCGCCAGGTCTATCTTGGTGAAGTGTTTCCCGCCAGACAACGAAGCGAAGATATCCTCAATCCGCGGAAGCGGATATTGCACCGTGTGAAGAACCGGATTAACAGTGATCTTGAAATCGCCACAGATGCGAACCTTCCCCGGTTCCCCCGGCTTGTTGCTCAATGAACGCTTCATGACGGGAACAATGGGCATGGCCCATTCGCTCCAGTCCACCTTTGACAGTACTCCTGAACGTTCTAGCCCTTCCAGCTCAGCTTCCACAGCAGGTCGCATCGCATAAGGTACCGGTCTGGCTTTGAAAAATTTCGGGTTTGCATGTTCTTCAACCTTGATGTTTGTCGTAATTCCTTTCAGTGTTCCCAGTCCCTGTTGGAACACCTCCTTAGCATCGTCCAATATTCTGGACAGTCGTTTAGGTTTGACATCGTCCTTTTTACCAGAATCTACAGTTAGTGCTTTTAAGGAATGCCAGTCCATATTTATTCTCCTGATCCATTCCCGTCCCAGTAGTGGTGGACCTCCCTCAGGTAACACATACAAGTCCATTCCTTTGCTTTCTTTACCCTTGTGGACCACCTTTACTTTTATCTTTCCGATGGGGTACACTCTTTGCCCCGTGTATGTTTTTAATACAATCTCTGTATCCCTTAGCGGAATGTGTGAGAATAACCTTTTGTAATCTTGCTTATTCATGACCGTCAATGCCGATCCCGTGTCCAATTTCATCTTCACTTGGACTCCTGCTATCTGGAGTGTAACCCAAGTAGTTTGGTGGTCTGCTGTGTTACCCACATTATGTATTCTTAGACAATCCAGTTCCTTACTGCTGGAGTCTGAATCCGCCTTCTGTTCATCCGAACTGTTCTCTGTCACCTTGTGTACTTTTTTGTACTTCTTCTGTGGTGACTTTTTGTTGCTGGTCTTCTTTCCTGACCAGCATACTTTCGCTATGTGACCGAGTCTGCCACATTTTCTGCATTCTTGATCTTTGAACCAGCACTGGTTCTGATCGTGCGTTGTCCTTCCGCAACGATAGCACTTTACTGCACCCAATGCCATTTGATTGGTGCTGAGTTCCGATGGCCTTAGCTGCATTTCCGCGGTGCCTCGTGCTGCCGCCTCGTGTGATGCTGCAATGGTGACAGCTTTATCTAGCGTAAGGTCCTTTTCCTCTAGCAGTCGCTTCTGAGTTCCTTCTTTTAATAGTCCACACACGAACTCATCTCTCAGAGCATCTGCTAGTCCTGTACCAAACTGACAGTACTTTGATAGCTTGCGCAGTTCAATTAAGAATTCAGCGTTGCTTTCCTCTTTCAGCTGCGTTCTTCTGTAAAATTTAAATCGTTCCGCTATCAGCATCGGCGTGGGGTTTAAATGCTCTTGCAGGATAGTAACAATATTCGCGAAAGTCTTATCCGCCGGTTTATCTGGTGTTACAAGGTGCCTTAATAACCCGTACGTCTTCGCACCCATCGAGTTTAATAGGGTTAGTGCTTTCTTTTCAGCCGGTATCTCATTTGCTGTACAATAAACTTTAATACGCTCCACATAAGTGGCCCAATCTTCGACATCGCTATCAAAAGCAGTGATGTTACCGTTTTTAGGCATCCTTGTAAGTTTCTTTAAGTATTTTTTTATTTAATTTTTTTTCCAAAATGGCGGCTTCCCGCGCTTGGCGGCTTTTCCCGCGCTTGTCTTCTTCCTGCGCCGACTAAAATGGCGGCTTCCCGCGCTTGGTTTCTTCCCCCGCTGGCTACAATGGCGATTACCACGCTGTTGCCGTTCTCGCCTCCCAGCGGTCCTTAATTTCCCCCGACGCTGCTGCTTTTACTCCCCGCTGTCCTCGTGGGTATTAGCGCTTCCTTTCTTGCTGCGCATCTATTCCGATTGCAGCCCGGCCCTTTACACCGGCTGCGGTTGAGTTCTCCGCCCTTTTTCCTCCGGTCTCGCCCCCCTTCTCCACTGACAACGCGGCCGACTTTCTGCCCGTGTCGCTAGATCGGCTTACCCACCGCTGTGGAAGAAGGATGATCACTGCCTGTCGCTGATGGTGGACTTCGTGGTCAGCAATTCCAACCCGGGTTCTCGATGCCTCCCGTGCGAATACGGTGCTCAGCAGGATGATGAGGGCGGATGCCTCTTCTCGACGCCCGTTCTGGGGACGAAGCTGCCTTGGATGCAATTGCCGCTGGGTAAGATCGACTCGTCGCCACTGTTGAGTCTGTATGTTCCAGATATACTTATTTTAAATAACTGGACACAGACAACAGGAAAAACTTAAACAGGTCTTTACTACTTGAAGGTCAGGGCTGAACTGCTTTACAAATTACTACACAGAGCTTATATACCGGTGTGGTCACCACCGGTACTACAATATACAGTAGCAAGAGAAAGTAGTCCATCTTCTTAAGGTAGTTCTCTTAAGGTGGTACAGGTTACATACACCACAACTACAGCCGTCAAAGTGACTGTTGGCCTCAACTTTTACGCCACCGGATCCTTTCTGTCAGCCACTGGGGACATAGCGAATATATCTCAATTTGCAGTGCATTGTTGCATCCGGCAAGTGACAGCTGCCCTCTATAGAAGAAGGCGTCAATTAATCACCTTCCCTCTGACCCTGGAGAAGCAGGCGGAGCGCGCACAGGGCTTCGCTGCTATTGCGGACTTCCCCATGGTGCAGGGGGCCATTGATTGCACACACGTGGCTTTGTGGGCGCCATTACTGAATCCTGAGGAGTTCTGCAACCGCAAGGGGTTCCACTCCCTCAATGTCCAGCTGGTCTGTGACCACCGCCAGATGATCATGGCAGTCAACGCGCAATTCCCTGGGAGCAGCCACGATGCGTTCATCCTGCGGCAGACCTCAGTTTCTGACCTTTTTGAGGGTCCGGCTCACCCACGAGGCTGGCTTCTTGGCAACAAGGGCTATCCTCTCTGCCCATGGCTCATGACCCCACTCCGTTTGCCCACCACCCCGGCAGAAGAGCTTTACAATAGCAGCCTCAGGCGACCAGGAACATTGTGGAGCACACTATTGGTGTGCTCAAACAGCGTTTCCGCTGTCTAGACCATTCGGGGGGGAGCCCTGCAGTACTCGCCGGAGCAAGTGGGTCGCATCGTCGTCGTCTGCTGCATGCTCCACAACTTGGCCATTCGACGAGCCCAGCCAATGCCAGCTGCCCCTCAATGTCCAGCAGAGCAGGCGGACGAGGAGGAGGAGGAGGAGGAGGAAGAGCAGGTGGACGAGGAGGAGGAGGAGGAGCATGCGGACGAGGAGGAGGAGGAGGAGGAAGATGGGAGGGCTCCTGAAACTGGAAGGGCCGTCCGTCAGAGGCTCATAAGGACTCAGTTCGAGGACCCTCTGACGGAATGATGGGTCTCATTCGTCCTGCGCACTTCTGATCGTTCAAAGCCTATGAAGGCCACCATGAATGTAAATAGTTACGAGTACCATTGTAAATAAAAAAAAATCTTTATTTTCAAAAAAGTGCTTCCTTCCAGCATAACAACATCATGTCAACAGAAACCATAACTAACAAAATAACAGTTAACTCTCTGGCAAAGCCACAAAACTAAACAAACCATCACCAACAATCAGAACAGGTGAGGGCGTCCTTGAATTTGGGGAAAGAAACGTCTCAGCACCTCCCTCTACTGCTGGCCCCTTGATGGAGACCGACTTCTCTTTCACGGTCGGCCCCTTCCCTCCCTGCTGCTCCTCCGTAGTTGAACCCCAGTGGCGGCCTCAAGGATGGGGGACGCCTGGTGGCTGTCTGCAAGCGCAGAAGCCCCTGAGGGACGGCCTGGACGACCTCTGGGCTTGGAGGGTGCGGAGGCTGGCTGCTTGATCTGGCCATGGCTGGAAGCAGTGTGCACTGCAGATGGTGGCAGCTGCACTGCAGATGTCCCAGCGGTGGCATGAGCAATGGTCACCTGCCGAGAGAGGACACCTGCACCATGGTCGGACGACACACTGGCTCTCGGAGGGGACCGGCTCGGCTCTACCGCCACAAGCTACTGCTCCACTGATTCCTGGCCTTGTGTGGTACTGGAAGGGCCCGGGGTGATCCTAGCTGATGCAGATAGGGTGGCAGCAGTGAGCGTTTGCGTTGCCTCAATCTGGGTCTGGACGAGGCCAGCAAGTGACTGCGTGGCAGCAGTGAGGACCTGTGTGGCAGGTGCCAGTGCTTCAGAGAAGCCCTGGACAGTTCTCTCCATTGCTTCGGACAAGGCCGGAGCAGTCCGTTCCACTGCCTCGGACAAGCCCTGGACAGACCTTTCCAGGGATTGTCCGAAGCTCTGAACAGTCCTTTCCATAGCGGCCTCGAAGCCCTGGACAGTCCTCTCCATTGCTGCCCCGAAGCCCTGGACAGTCCTCTCCATTGCAGCGCCAAAGTCCAGCACACTCTTTGCCAGTGTTTCTATCGACTGAGGCATCCTCCCCACTGCAGCCATAAGCTCAGTGTGCCTGAGCCAAGCCTGGGTGCTCATTTCAGCCAGGCTATGCACCTCCTCTGCAGTCTGTGCAGCATTCATCGCTCCCTGCCTCGCCCTCCGGGGAGCCGGTGCCCGAACTTGCCTACCCCCCCGGCGTTGATGCAGGCCGCTTGTTCCGGCAACTGGCCCCTCATCAGAGCTCCCCCCTCCCCTCCAGGGAGCTACTATCCCCAGTCTGCAGATGTGTTGGCTCCCCTGCGGCTGGAACGGATGGTGCGGCTTCCTCCTGATCCTCGCCTCCGGAGGCGCTGGCACTGGCAGCTTCAGGGCCCGGGTCCTGAGCTGGTGATGCAGCATCTGAAAGCAGGGAGGTGGAAGAGTGGCTTTAACAAAAGGTCAGGTTGGCGGCAAGGCATGCCAGATTGCGGCAAGGCTCTGACATGGCTCCACAGTGAGAAAGCATGCTGGTGGGGGGACCAAGTGGAAGGAGACAGCTGAAAAAGGTGAGATCCTTACCACCGCTGTCAACGATGAGGTCAGCAGCTGCAGTGGTAACAGGACCACTCAGACGTCCTCCAAGAATCTGGTGCACTCTCTCCTCGAGATCCGTCAGAGTGACCACTTGTGGAGGTCCTCCACCGGTTCGAAGCTGGTCCTTGCGAATCGTCGCCAGCCTGGACTGCAGGGGAAAGAAGGGGAAGTTCTGTTACATGACGCCCTGACTGATCATCTCATGCCCCCCATGGTGCAAGAGCCCTTACATGATGCGCTGAGTGATCATCTCATGCCCCCCATGGTGCAAGAGCCCTTACATGATGCCCTGAGTGATCATCTCATGCCCCCCATGGTGCAAGAGCCCTTACATGACGCCTTGAGTCAAATGTGCATGTGTGTGCCCAGAAAGGGCCATGGGTGCTTGCTGACACATGGCCATTGGGGCATCGCGCACCCTGTAGCCATGAAGTCAGGTGCAGGTGGAGGGAATCAGAAGTTTGCATAAACACCACTCACCCTCACGGCCCGAGTGAGGTCGTTGAATTTCTTCCTGCACTGAACAGGGCTCCTGGTCGCCATGCTGCTGGAGTTGACCCTCTGACAAACATCCCTCCAAGCTCGGCGGTAGTCCTTTTGATTCGGCCTCCTGCCATTGTCAGGATTGAGAACATCTCGACGGCGCTCCACTGCGGCCACCAAGTGCTCCAGAGCCTCAGTGCTGAAGCGCTCTGCTCTCTGTCTCACCTTCTCCATCTTGACCAAGTTTTTTGCGCCAGAGAAGGGCGTGCGCCGATTCTGAGGCCTACAGGGCAATGAGTGTGGAAGCTGAGGCTGACTGACCCACCCCTTTAAGAGCCGGCCGGCACCTGGAAGTCTCGTGGTTATCGGTAATTGAGATCACCTGCGCTGCGCCCTCCGCACCGATATTGGGTAGCGCCGGAAGTTTTGCGCCTTAGGAGGCCCGTGCAACGTCTGAATTCGCGCCTCAATCACCTTTGGGGGCGATGCTACCCAATATCGCGCCAGGCGGCGATAAGTTTCGTCTGGCTATAAACTTTGCGCAGCGCCAGTTCTAATGCCTCAAGCGGGGCTATACACAATTTCTAAGCCAAAGTCTAAATCTATCCCATTTAAACTATCCTGTCAACTCTTCTTGGCTACTAAGAATCTCACGAGCAGTCAGTGTCTGATGGGCTGTGTTCTTTGTGTGTCTGGGTATGCAGGTGTGAAGCCTTGTTCTTCCCAATGCAAGCAGGTAATTAAAATGTGCTATCTTGCTCACCTTGCTGTGAAATTAGAGTTGGTGCTGCACTGCTTGGTGCAATATAAAAGGAACAAATGTCAGTGGACACAGTTGGCTAGAGATATCAAAACTATTCCAAGCTCCTGTTTTAGTTTTCATTCAGATGCATCTGCATCTTAGGAATTTTGCTGTCTTACTGGAAGGCAGTTATTTAAATAGTAATAGGCAATGTAAACTTCAGAGAACCAATATATGTATTTTTGAGTAACTTTAGTAATGTTGAAAATTACATACTTTACAAAGTCATATAAAATCTGATTCTTGTACAAAGATATATCTGTTGTCATATTTGATACATTGGCCCAGAATTTGCGGTCCTGAACTGGCAGCGCTCGCCGTCATTCCACCTTTGCAACTGACCACAACTTCAGGATTTAGCGCATGCACAGCCTCGTGTGAAAATTCTGAAGTTGCAGTCTGTCATTCACTGCTCCTTCACAGGCTGCACTGTGCATCCTCCCAACCCACAGAGCCGGCAATCTGTGGATTCACTCAAATCATGGAAACGGATGAAAACTTCAGCTCTTCCACAGTAATTACCCTGTTAAATTCCCCACTAAAAATTAGACCCAAAGGGATGAGGTGTAACTGGGGTATTAACAGCGTATTGACGGCTAAACTAAGGTTCTGGCCCTGAAAAACTAATTTTAATTTTGTGCAGTGTCAAATTTATCCATTTTAATAAAAGTTAAAATTTTTAAGAATCTTTTAGTTTGTTCAGCTTTATTTCAGGTTTGCCTTTTCCCCATGTGAGAGCCCCAATCTTTGTTTTGCTCTAACATTTTTAAAAAGTTAGAATTTTAAGATCTTACTCACTTCTGCTTTGCTGTCTGAGAATTCTGCATTTTGATTGGCTGCTTAGACAGCATGGTGACGTCACATCAGCTCGCACTATGGGATTCCCATTATACTACATGATTAATTTGAATTACACGTCAGAAAACCCGAACTTCTCGAGATCTTTGTGCGAAGCTTAATTTGGGGCCAGTGACACAAGCCTTTGCTTCGCCCCTGACCGCAAATTTATGGCTAACAAGTACCTCAGACATGTACTTGTCACATGGATGTGCGGCATACGTTTCAGTATCAAATAATACCTGATGGCTCCCTGGGTAAATGCATTGCCCAGTGTAGTATTGAGCCTTGGGCAGTAATTTTAGCTTTAACGCTTGGGCAGTAAACTGGAGGAGCGGGTCGGTTCTATAATGGGTGGGTGATCCAGTTTACGGCTCAAGTGTTCAAGGTGAAACTGACCCCACCCCTCAACTCTTGGGACAATCTAATTTGACAAGTCTACAATCACTGGATCTTCAACCCCCCAAGTTGATGGTTTGCAATCTCTTTTTCTTTTAGACCACTGCCTATTGGTGTCCCATTAAGTTAACGCTGAGGGGGTAAATTTCCTCAGGCCATCTCACACTGAATGTATAAGCGGGGTTTCTGCTCAACTTCCACCGAAGTTACAGTAGCGGAGTTTGAGAAGCTCTGAGGAAATTCACCCCCTAAGTTTTTTGTGCTAAATCCGCACTCTGTTACAAAGCGGCGGCAGACCTGGGTGAAGCGGCGGCGGTGGCGGAGCTAACTTAAAACTGAGACGGCAGCAGCAGGTAGGCCCCACAGCAGCGGCGGACCTGGGTGAAGCGGCGGCGGTGGCGGAGCTAACTTAAAACTGAGGCGGCAGCAGCAGGTAGGCCCCACAGCGGCGGAGGACCTGGGTGAAGTGGCGGCGGTGGAGCTAACTTAAAACCGAGGCGGCAGCAGCAGGTAGGCTTACCAATCTCAGAGTGGGAGAGAGAGAAGTAAAAAGTGATCGAAGTGTGACGTCACCAGAAAGCAAGTAAGTGATTGGTTGGTGAGTATTTCTCTCTTTCTCCATTTTTCCAAAATTAAACTCCGTGGTTTATAGTTTCTAAGCCCTCTGTGGTGTAGCGGGGACTGTTGGTAAACAAGGGCCCTTGAGTATATCATTTAATTATAGTGTAATTGGTGGTATTGATTTGATTTAATTTGATTTAAATTAATTAAAGGGTAAGTCATGGCAGCACAGCTCGGCCCCGCAGTATGCTCCTCCTGTGCTATGTTGGAAATCAGGGACACTTCCTGTGTCCCTGATGACCATGTGTGCCGGAAGTGTATCCAGCTGCAGCTACTGGCAGACTGCATTGCAGCGCTGGAGCTGCAAATGGATACATACTGGAGCATTTGCGATGATGAGGATGTCGTGGATATCATGTTTAATCAGTTGGTCACACCGCAGGTAAAGGTTGCACAGGCAGAAAGGGAATGGGTGACCACCAGGCAGAGTAGTAGGCGCAGGCAGGTAGTGCAGGAGTCCCCTGTGGTCATCCCCCTCTCAAGCAGATATACCGCTTTGGATATTGTTGAGGGGGATGGATTATCAGGGGAAGGCAGCAGCAGCCAACTTCCTGGCACCAGGGGTGGTTCTGCTGCACAGGACGGGAGGAAAAAGAAGGGTAGAGCTATAGTAATAGGGGATTCTATTGTAAGGGGAATAGATAGGCATTTCTGCGGCTGCAAATGAGACTCCAGGATGGTGTGTTGCCTCCCTGGTGCAACAGTCAAGGATGTCTCAGAGCGGCTGCAGAACATTTTGGAAGGGGAGGGTGAACAGTCAGTTGTTGTGGTGCTTATAGGTACCAACAATATAGGAAAAAATGGGATGAGGTCCTAAAAGCTGAATATAGGGAGTTAGGAGGTAAATTTTAAAAAAGGACCTCAAAGGTAGTAATCGCAGGATTGCTACCAGTGCCACGTGCTAGTCAGAGTAGAAATAGAAGGATATTTCAGATGAATACATGGCTAGAGGAATGGTGCAAGGGGGAGGGATTCAAATTCCTGGGACATGGGAACCGGTTCTGGGGGAGGTGGGACCAGTACAAACCGGACGGTTTGCACCTGGGCAGGACCGGGACTGATGTCCTAGGGGGAGTGTTTGCTAGTGCTCTGGGGGAGGGTTTAAACTAAAATGACAGGGGGTTGGGAACCTGAGCAGGGAGACAGAGGAAAGGGAATCAAGGATAGAAGCAAAAGAGAGGAAGGAGAAAAACAAAGGTGTCAGTTAGAGAAATCACAGGTTTAAATCAAACATGGCCACAGTAAATAATAATTCTAAAAGGTCTAAGAGCATTAAAAGAAACAAGCCTGAAGGCTTTGTGTCTTAATGCGAGGAGCATTCGTAATAAGGTGGATGAATTAGCTGTGCAAATAGAGGTAAACGAATATGATATGATTGGGATTATGGAAACATGGCTCCAGGGTATCCAAGGCTGGGAACTCAACATCCAGGGGTATTCAATATTCAGGAAAGATAGGCAAAAAGGAAAAGGAGGCGGGGTAGCATTGCTGGTTAAAGAGGGGATTAACACAATTTTAAGGAAGGATATAAGCTCTGATGATGTGGAATCTGTACGGGTACAACTGAGAAATACCAAGGGGCAGAAAACGTTAGTAGGAGTGGCATATAGACCCCCAAACAGTAATGCGGAGTTTGGGGATGGCATTAAAAGGGAAATTAGAGAAGCATGCAATAAGGGCACAGCAATTATCATGGGTGACTTTAATCTACATATAGATTGGGCTAACCAATTTAGTAACAATACTGTGGAGGAGGAATTCCTAGAGTGTATACGGGATGGTTTGCTGGACCAATATGTCGAGGAACCAACTAGAGATCAGGCCATCTTAGACTGGGTATTATGTAATGAGAAAGGATTAATTAGCAATCTTGTTGTGCGAGGCCCCTTGGGTCGCAGTGATCATAATATGATAGAATTCTTCATTAAGATGGAGAGTGAAGTAGTTGAATCAGAGACTAGGGTCCTGAATTTAAATAAAGGAAATTATGATGGTATGAGGTGCGAGTTGGGTAGGATTGATTAGGGAATGTTACTCAAAGGGTTGACGGTGGATAGGTAATGGCAAACATTCAAAGATCACATGGATGAACTACAGAATTTGTTCATCCCAGTTTGGCATAAAAATAAAACAAAAATGGTGACTTAACCATGGCTAACAAGGGAAATTAGGGATAGCATAAGATCCAAGGAGAGGACATATAAATTGACCAGAAAAAGCAGCAAACCTGAGGATTGGGAGCAGTTTAGGATTCAACAAAGAAGGACAAAGGGATTAATTAAGAGGGGGAAAATAGTGTATGAGAGTAAGCTTGCAGGGAACATAAAAACTGACTATAAAAGCTTTTATAGATATGTGAAGAGAATATGATAGGTGAAGTGAAGCGTAGGTCCCTTGCAGTCAGAATCAGGGGAATTTATAATGAGGAACAATGAAATGGCAGACCAATTAAATGCATACTTTTGTTCTGTCTTCAAAAGGAGGACTCAAATAATCTTCCAGAGATGTCGGGGAACATAGGGTCTGATGAAAGTGAGGAACTGAAAGAAAACAGTATTTGTAGGGAAATGGTGTTCGGGAAATTGATGGGATTGAAGGCCGATAAATCCCCAGGGCCTGATAATCTACATCCTAGGGTACTTAAGGAAGTGGCCCTAGAAATAATAGATGCATTGCTGGTCATCTTCCAAAATTTTACAGACTCTGGAACAGTACCCATGGATTGGAGGGTAGCTAATGTTACCCCACTATTCAAAAAAGGTGGTAGAGAGAAAACGGGGAATTATAGACCAGTAACCCTGACATCGGTAGTGGGGAAAATGCTCGAGTCCATTATAAAAGATGTAATAGCAAAGCACTTGGAAAACAGTGACAGGAATGGACAAAGTCAACATGGATTTACAAAAGGTAAATCATGCTTGACTAATCTACTGTAATTTTTTGAGGATGTAACTGGTAAAACAGATAAGGGAGAACCAGTGGATGTGGTGTATTTGGACTTTCAGAAGGCTTTCGATAAGGTCCCGCATAAGAGATTAGCATGTAAAGTTAAGGCACATGGGATTGGGGGCAAGGTATTGACTTGGATAGAGAACTGGTTGGCAGACAGAAAGCAAAGTGTTGGAATAAACGGGTCTTTTTCCGAGTGGCAGGCAGTGACTAGTGGGGTGCCGCAGGGATCGGTGGTAGGACCCCAGCTATTCACTATATATTAATGATCTAGATGAGGGAACTAGATGTAATAGCTCCAAGTTTGCAGACGACACAAAGCTGGGTGGGCATGTGTGCTGTGAGGAGGATGCCGAGAAACTCCAGTATGATTTGGACAGGTTGGGTGATTGGGCAGAAGCATGGCAGATGCAATATAACGTGGATAAATGCGAGGTTAACCACTTTGGTGTCAAAAACAGGAAGGCAGATTATTATCTGAATGGCAATAGATTGGGAGAAGGGGAAGTGCAACGAGACCTGGGTGTCCTTGTGCACCAGTCGCTGAAGGTAAGCACGCAGGTGCAGCAGGCGCTTAAGAAGGCAAATGGTATGTTAGCCTTCGTAGCGAGAGGGTTCGAGTACAGGAACAAGGATGTCTTGCTGCAGTTGTACAGGGCCTTGGTGAGGCCACACCTTGAGTATTGTGTGCAGTTTTGGTTGCCTTATCTGAGGAAGGATGTTCTTGCCATGGAGGGAGTGCAGCGAAGATTCACCAGGCTGATACCTGGGATGGCAGGAATGACGTATGAGGAGAGATTGGGTCAATTGGGCTTATACTCGCTGGAGTTTAGAAGAATGAGAGGGGATCTCATTGAAACTTATAAAATTCTAACAGGACTAGACAGACTAGATGCAGGACGGATGTTCCCGATGGCCGAGGAGTCCAGAACCAGGGGTCACAGTCTAAGGATAAGGGGTAAGCCATTTAGGACAGAGATGAGGAGGAATTTCTTCCCTCAGAGATTGGTGAACCTGTGGAATTCTCTACCACAGAAGGCAGTAGAGGCCAATTCATTAAATATATTCAAGAAGGAGCTGGATATATTTCTTAAGGCTAAAGGGATCAAGGGATATGGAGAAAAGGCAGGGACAGGGTACTGAGTTTGGATGATCAGCCATGATCTCATTGAATGGCGGAGCAGGCTCGGGGGGCCGAATGGCCTACTCCTGCTCCTGTCTTCTATGTTTCTATGTTTCAGTTACTGATGGAAGAACAAGCGGCTGCTAAAACATAAAGCCTGAAAATCCTCCAGTGACCACCGATGAAACCGAAACTCAAAATAGCCGCCAGCCAGCTTGGTCTCGCCGCTCTTCTGTAGTGGGCCTCACTTTGACCTTGCCCTCCTGTTGCTCCGCTTTCACTTCACTCCGTGCATACTTTTCTTTCTCCACTTGGCACTCACGATTAATGAGTTAGGACCAGTTCTGGCAATCCTTGCCCGCTTATCTCCTCCTCCACGCCCATCCCCCCCAAGTAGTTCTGTGCTCCAGAAACAAACAATTTCAAATATGTGAGGCACCTGTCATGCTGCCGTTTCTGTCAGTTGTATCCTGCACACAGAGAATCAAGAACAAGTGTAATGGGGGTTAGAGGGCAGGATTAATTAAACCAGGTTGTACAGATATAATTCAATCCTTGTTTTAAAGTCATACATCCTATCCTTAATTTTATATTCCATTATTAGAAATTCCCATGCCCACATGTATAATGGAAATTACCTATATAAACTTATCACATTATAATTACACCCTCCTACTCGTGGCAACATTGCAGCATGCCCAATGGTGGGAGCTTGTAATTACAGGCTGACACGTTTACTTGTTGAAAAATTTGACAGGATGTGTGTGTTGGCAAATGGAACTCAGTTAATTCAGCTTCTGAAAGGTGTTTAGTTCAGTCGATATAGTGAAAAAATGTGGTTAGTGTCATTAGAGTGTGAGAGATACAGATTTCACTTAGCAACAGCCGGTGTTCGCAATCAACCAGCCTTGGATATTTTCATAATAGAATGTTTAGATTATAAATGTTATGTTATGATCTCTAGAGACTCGAAGGTTTATGCTTACCACAACAAGGCCACTTTGTTTTTACCTGCTTCTAATGTTGATGTATGTTGAAGAAAATGTAGATTTGTGTCTCTGGATTCTGCAGTAGCCAGAGACTACCATATTAGGCAATGCCAGCTCCAGTTTGATAAGAAAACCGTGTATAAATATAAGCATTTTCCTTTGTTCAAGCAGCACGAGGCGAGACCCATGTTTAGGTTTGCGTGTTCTATCTGTGACTATACTCCGCTTGTAAATTGCTTTTTATGCTGAAGTTAAAGAATAAAATGATTATAACCAGAAGACTGAATTCGTTATTAATCAAGTGAGCAAACAAAACACTGTTTAAGACAACAGTGTATGCAGATGTAAGGGGGTCGAATTTCTGTGGGGGATTCTCCCGATTTCCTGTGATAAATTCAATAGAAGATTGATGAAAACCCCAGAGAAACAAAGTAAACAGCCATTATTGCCTTTTGTCTGGAGTTTCTGCCAAGATCAGGAGAAACCCTGTGGAAATTCCAAGCAAAGATTTTTCATATACTGTATTATAGATTTTACATCTCTATCTCAGCATTGCAATGATAACAGTCTAATACACTTACAGTAAAATATTGCAGAATCAGGTCAGCCTAATACAGCATAGAGTTGCTGCCACTCTAAAGGTGAACACTGTAATCTTGTGAATATGCACCTGTTTATTTTTTAAAGATGTTTAATTGTTACTACTCAACTGTATTCTAATTAGTTGAAATTATATCTTCCAAGAAATAAAATTATTGAAAAAATATTAGATTCTGTTCAGAAAATGAAATATATTGGAATTCTTCAAAAGGAGGCAGATTGCCTATCTGACATCACATTTTGGATAAGTTAAAATTTCCTCCATTGAGGGGAATTTTAAACTGGGGGAGTATGTGGGTTTGAGTGTGGGTGGGGAGGTTAAAATCGGCAAAAATGTCAGCGGGTCGGGAAGCCGGCTGCAACCTGCTGACTTCTGGATTTGCCTGGAGCGCATTAGGCTGCGTGCATACATCCCCTCGGGACAGGCGGGTTGCCAATCAACATGTGTAAATCGTGCAATTACAGCGATATTGACCTAGATTTTTGCCTCTTAACCTTGGGTCCACGGGTTGCCCGGGCTTCCTGGAACTTGCCAGTGAAAACAAGGTGAGTACACAGCGGTAATTGAGAGGGCTGAATCAATCTCGGGCAAATATGCCAATAAATACTCAGTGCTCACAGCTGTTTTCTTACCTGCTAGTGGGAAAGGGCTTGCTCGCAGTACCTTTGCTGAGAGGTTACTTTCTCCACTTGGGAGGTTTCTTCAACACTTTGGTGGTTACTTTCTGCACTTTAGAGGTTTGCTCTACACTCTGCAAGTTTCATCTGCTCTTTGGAGGTCTGATCTACCAGATCAGGATGGGGGCCGCTTATGCTGTCTTCGATTGGACCTCAGGTGAGGACCAAGATGAGCAGAAGCAGCCTGCTGGTCACAGACCTGTAGGTCCACAGGAGAGAGGGCAGCAGCAGGGAGGTGCGGCTCGCAGGACGCCATACCCGGCACACAGGATCTACAGGCAGAGGATAAGCTTCTTCGACATTTCTGAAGTGCAGTATGTCAGGAGGCTCAGGGTATCGTGTCAGGTGGTGGCAGACATTTGCAGCCTGCTGGAACAAGGCCTGCTGCCAGCTGGACCTGGTGGCCACTCTTTACCAACAGCTGTCAAAGTCACCACCGCCCTCAACTTTTTTGCTTCTAGCTCCTTCCAGGGCTTTGCCACAGACATATGCAGGATCTCTGAGTCGGCCGTGCATAAATGCATACGACAGGCGACTGCTGGCTTGTTCGCCAGGGCTGCCAATTATGTCAGCTTTGCCTGCGATGATGCCAGTCAGAATGAGCGGGTGCTCGGGTTTGTGGCTCTGGCTGACTTCCCACAAGTGCAGGGCGTCATCGACTGCACACACATGGCAATCCAGGCACCCACAGATCACCCAGGAGTGTTCGTCAACTGTAAGGGCTTCCACTCCATTGATGTGCAACCACAAAAAGATGCTTTCGTCCTGAAGCAGTCCAACCTCCCTGATATTGCACCTGGAAGCAGACTTAAGGGGTAGATGCTAGCCAACAAGGGATACCCACTTAGAACATGGCTGATGATACCTCTCCCGCACACTGAGGAATGAGGACCAAGAGTGCTACAATCGATGCCATATTACTACCAGATGTATCATTGAACAAGCCATCAGCTTACTGAAGATGTACTTCAGGTGCCTGGACAGATCTGGAGGTGCCCTTCAGTATGCACCAGCCAGTGTCTCCAGAATGGTCGTGGTGCACTGCACTCTGCATAACATTGCCCAGCAGCGAGGATTGGCCCTGCAGGAAGACCAAGGCGCAGAGCCTGTTTGGAGGATTCCAAGGAGGAGGAGGAAGGTGATCAGGGCAATGCACTACCAGTTGTGCACATTGCTGCATGTGATGCCCTGGTTATTGCAAGGTTCACTTAGGTTCCGCCAGTGCACCAAACTAACAATCACATGCAAAAGCCACTTTCCTCTCCCGTCCCCACCCCCCACCCCAATGCCACTAACACAAAGCAGTTCTACCACCAACCAAGCATAACTTTCACAGCCCCCCCATTGGTCACCTTCAATTCATGTCTTCCTGTTCATCATCAAACAACTGAAAAGGCCACTTGCCAGCCAGCAACCAAGAATGGGGAAGATGAGAAAGTGGTGCAAAAAAAATTACGTGCTTCAATGTAAAGAACAGAAAGTTAACAATATTACAATGTCAACACACCCGTGTGCATACCCTTGTGCAGCTACAAATCTTTAATCTTCCTTTTCCTAGCGCTTCTATGTGGTACAACCTCTGTGGCTTGAGCAGAGGTAGAGGCAGGCTGCTCAGATCCCTGTTCTGATTGTTGAGCTGCTCTTGGCTGACACCCTATGGGTTTTGGAACCCATGAGAGACCTGCCAAAGACTGCGCCATCTGCATCTGTGCAGGGGCAGACTCGGCCATTGGGACACGAGGCAGCATGTCGGGTACTGACTGAGGGGAGGGCAATGGGTGAGAAGTGGAAGCACTTTGAGTTGAGTCCGCATTTCCATGTCCCCTTTCACCATCATTTCTCTCATGGTCCAGCCGCACTTCCCTGCTACCACTGTGCTGGAGAGCAATTCAGTGCAGATCAGTGAGGCATTGCAAGGCCAAGGCTAGGTTATCGGTTATCTTATTTAAGCTGGCATCCAGAGTTTGCAAGCCCTTGTTCAAGGCCTGCATGCATTCGTTCAATTGCCATGTTTGATGCTCCATGCAGTTGCCCACTCTATCCATGGAAGAAGATATTATCACAATGGCCTGCGATAGGAACCCATCCGCCTGCTTCACACCTCCTCTTCCTGTCATTGTTGGGGCGAGGTGCTAAGGCAGGGGGGCGATAATCAATTTGGTAGATCGGGCATTCAGTGAGCGTTGCACACTCACTGACGTCATGATCTGCCTGGCACTAAAGCCCTGGGCGGTAACTGTTAGCGGCAGCACTGGATTCACCTCACCCTGGCGCTACTTCATTAGCACCCTGTTAGCGCCCCTGCCAGGCGGTAATGGAAGGCGCTAAGCAACTGAATTTCTCCCCCAGAGAGTTAGCATGCAGGTACAGCAAGCAATTAGGAAGGCAAATAGCATGTTGCTCTTTATTGCAAGGGGATTGGAGTACAAGAGTAAGGAAGTCTTGCTACAATTGTACAGGGCTTTGGTGAAACCACACCTGCACAATTTTGGTCTCCTTATCTGAGGAAGGACATATGACAGCAAAATACTGTGGATGCTGGAAATCCGAAATAACAACAGAAGAAGCTGAAAACACTCAGCAGGCCAGGCAACATCTGTGGAGAGAGAAATAGAGTCAACATTTCAGGTCGAAACCCTTCTTCAGAACTGAGAGAAAAGGCAGGAAATGAAACAGATTAAAAGGCAGTTTGGGGGCTGGGAAATGGCGGGGGGGGGGAATGAAAGAAGAGACATTAAGAGATATTCAAGGTGAGACGAGATGGTAATAGGATAGGTAAAGAAACAAACAATGGCTCTAGATGATTAAATCCATGAATCTTAAGGTATGGTGTTCTTCAATAAATAGACGGAGACTGCAGATCAACAATCAACAGGTGTTTACTGGATGAGGGTAGTCTAATAACTAACAGTACAGATGCCTGCTCAGGGCTTATATACAGGTGTGGTCACTGCCGGTACTACAGTATACAGGAGCTGTAAAAGTAGTTCTCTCTTAAAGGTACATACACTACAATTCCTCCCCTTTTAGATTAACAGTACCATAACATTCAAATAACAGTTAACACTTTTAACATGCACAGTAACTGAAATAGTCTATTTATAGATTCAGTCTTTGGGGCGGCTTCCTGATCGTTTCTGGATAGCGCCTTTCCTGAGTGTCTTGTTCTTGGTGCGGAGGCGATTCTGGCCCCCTGTCGTCGGTTAGTTCATCAGTTTCCGATGCTACAGTTTCTGGGGTAGATGCTACCGGTATGTCGGGTTCATCACCAGGTACGCTAGACATGGGGTTGACTCGTTCCTGTGACGCTAGGATCTGGTCGACATGGCGTCTCACAATGTTCTCCCCGACATCCACTGCGTACATTAGTGGCCCCTGCCGTGTGCATATCGTTCCGGGTTGCCATTTCTCTGTTCAGTAGTCGCGGGCCAAGACTGGTTGTCCTACATTGAAGCTCTTTGTCGGCTTCTCATTGATGTGCTGGAATTGCTTATTCTCAACATTTCTTCGCACATTTGGTCTGAGCAAATCCAGACGAGATCTCAACCTTCGGTTAAAGAACATCATGGCCGGGGTCTGGTTGGTAACTGCATGTGTCGCATTTCTGTAGGCTAACAGGAAATTGTCCACCTTATGCTGCAGTGGAACGTCATCATCGCACATGGCCCTTACTGCCTATTTAAAGGTTTGTACGAACCTCTCAGCCAATCCATTTGTGGCTGGATGATACGGGGCGGATGTGTAATGCCTTACCCCATTCCTTCTCGTAAATTTCCGAAACTCTTCGGACAAAAACTGTGGTCTGTTATCAGAGCAAATCTGCTCTGGCAAGCCGTTCCTGGCAAATATGGTCCGTAGGACTGCAATCGTTTTCTCCGTAGTGGTGGAGGACATTTTGATCACCTCAGGCCATTTCGAGTGCGCATCCACTGCTATTAAGAACATTGAGTCCATGAATGGACCAGCAAAATCAATATGCACCCGTTGCCATGGAGAGGAGGGCCACTCCCATGGGTGTAGAGGGGCATGTGGTGGTGCATTTCGGAACTTCTGGCATCCTGAGCAGCTCTTTGTTAGGTCCTCGATTTGTTGATCGATTCCCGGCCACCACACATAAGCCCTAGCAAGGCTTTTCATTTTCACCCCTCCTAGATGGCCTTCGTGAAGCTCATTGAGCACTCTCTCCCTTAACTTGGGTGGAATTACCACTCGGGATCCACACATCACTGTCCCCTGGCATACTGACAGCTGTTCTCTTCTGGATGAGAATGCTGGCAACAGTGAGTCGCCAGGTGTTGGCCATCCCTTCACCGTCAAATCATATACCCGAGACAGGGTCGGATCATTTCGGGTCTCCTTCTCTATATCCGCGTTAGTTACTGGCAAGCGTTCAATTATCGACGAATAAAATATTTCGACAGGGTCCACTGCTGGTGCTTCCTCCGCAGTAGGCAGTGGCAGGCGTGATAGCCCATCAGCGTTTCCATGCTGTTTCGTGCCCTTATGCTCTATTTCATATTGGTTCGCCCCTAGAAAAAGGGACCATCTTTGTAGCCGTTGTGCAGCCATCACCGGAATGCCCTTCTTTGGATTAAAGATGGAGACAAGTGGTTGGTGGTCAGTCAGCAAGATGAACTTCTGCCCGTGCAGATACTGGTTGAACTTTTTTACTCCCCATACTAGGCTGAGGGCCTCCCTGTCAATCTGGGCGTAGTTGCGCTCGGCTGAGGTTAGTGACCGAGACGCAAAGGCTACTGGCCTCTCCAACCCATCTGGGAATTTGTGCGACAGCACCGCTCCAATACCATAGGGTGATGCATCACACGCCAACCGAATTGGTAGTGCTGGGTTGAAATGGGCCAACACCTCTTTTGATGTGATCAATTATTTGCACTTCTGGAAAGCTCGTTTACATTCGTCATTCCACTTCCATGGTACCCCCGTCTGCAGTAGGGTGTTCAGTGGGTGTAATACTTTAGACAAATTTGGTAAGAACTTATGGTAGTAGTTCACCAGCCCGAGGAACGACCTCAGTTGTGACACATTTTCCGGTGCTGGAGCCTTGACTACTGCCTCAATCTTCTCAGGGGACTTATGTAACCCCTCTTCATCAATAACGTGGCCACAATATGAGATCTGCTTATGGAAAAACTCGCACTTGTGGCGATTAGCTCGTAGCCCATATTCCTTTAATCTGGTGAGCACCTTCTCCAATTTGGCGAGGTGATTACTGTCATTTTCGCCCGTGACCAGGATGTCGTCCAAATAACACTGGGTCCCTGGAATCCCTTGCAGGACTTGATCCATCGCCCTTTGCCAAATAGCCGGAGCCGATGCTACCCCGAACACCAGCCGGTTGTATTGATAGAGACCTTTATGAGTGTTGATCGTGAGGTATTGTTTCGAGGCTTCTTCTACCTCCATTTGCAAGTACGCCTGGGCTACATCAATTTTGGTGAAGCGTTTACCTCCAGATAGCGAGGCAAAAATATCCTCAATTCGTGGAAGCGGATATTGTACCGTGTGAAGGACTGGGTTCACTGTCACCTTAAAATCCCCACAGATGCGGACCTTCTTTGGTTCCCCAGGCGTATTACTCAACGACCTCTTCATTACAGGAACGATGGGTGTAGCCCACTCACTCCAGTTTACTTTGGACAGTACTCCTGAACGTTCCAACCCTTCCAGCTCTGCTTCGACGGCTGGTCTGATCGCATAAGGCACTGGTCTGGCCTTAAGAAACTTTGGGCTTGCATTTTCCTCTATTTTAATCATTGCTGTTATGCCTTTTAGTGTTCCGAGTCCCTCCTGGAACACTTCTTTTGCGTCAGTTAGCATTTTTGACAGTCGTCCAGGTGTGATGTCGTCATCCTTTTTGGCCTCAACCTTCAGTGCCTGTATGGAATGCCAATCTAATTGTATCTTCCGGATCCATTCACGTCCTAGTAGTGGTGGTCCTCCATCTGGCAATACATATAAGTCCATTTTAGGTATTTCCTGGCCTTTGTATATCACTTTCACCCTTATTTTTCCTTTGGGGTAGACTTTTTGCCCCGTGTACGTCTTCCAGACAATCTCTGTAGCTTTCAAGGGTATATGTGAAAATAGCCGCTTGTAGTCCCTTTGGTTTATGACTGTTAGGGCTGATCCTGTGTCCAATTCCATTTTCACTTGGACTCCGTCTATCTTGAGTGTAACCCAGATAGTCTGCTGATCCTCCATTTTGGTTACCTTATGTAGTTTCAGACAACCCAGCTCCTTGCTTCCGGAGTCTGTGTCACTTTTCTGTTCATCTGAACTACTGTCCATCACCTTGTGTACCTTTTTGTACTTCTCCTGTGGGGATTTCTTGCTGTTGGTTTTCTTCCCAGACCTGCAGACTCTTGCTATGTGTCCTGCTTTTCCACACTGTCTGCACACTTGGTCCTTGAACCAACAATCCTTCTGGTCGTGTGTTGTTCTGCCGCAGCGATAACACTTCCCTGTTCCATAGGACATTTCATTGGTGCCATATTCTTGCGGTCTCTGTTGTATCTCTGCAGCGCCCCTTGCGGCTGCTTCGTGTGATACTGCCATACTGAAAGCCTTGTCCAGCGTAAGATCCTTTTCTGATAGAAGCTGTTTCTGGGTTCCTTCACTTTGAAGCCCACACACAAACTTGTCCCTTAACGTATCTGCTAGTCCCACTCCAATCTGGCATTGTTTCGATAGCTTGCGCAGTTCCGTTAAGTACTCAGCATTGCTTTTGTCTTTGTGTTGGTTCCTTTTGTGGAACTTAAATCGTTCTGCTATCAGCAGCGGTGTGGGGTTTAAGTGGTCCTGTAGGATTTCTACTATGCTTTCGAAATTCTTATTCACAGGCTTCTCTGGGGTTATTAGGTTTCGCATTAACCCATAAGTTTTTGCACCCATGGAATTTAACAAAACCAGTGCTTTCCTAGCCTCTGGCAGTTCATTCGCCCTGCAGTACACCTCAATACATTCCACATATGTCGCCCAATCTTCGACTTCATTGTCGAACGTAGAGATACTGTCACTCTTCGGCATCCCTGGGTGTGATTTAACTGTCAAAAATGGCGTCTCCCGCGCTTTCCCTTCTTCTCCGCTGGCACAAAATGGCGTCTCCCGCGCTTTCCTTTCTTCCCGCGCTCGCCTGCTTCTCCGCTGCGGCTTCTAAAAATGCCGTCTCCCGCGCTCTTCCTTCTTCTCCGTGGCTCAATGGCATCTCCCGCACTCGCCCTTCTTCTCCCCGCGGACACTGTTCAGCCCTTGAGCCCTGGCTGTGCTCTGCGCGTTTTTTTTTCTGTGCGTCTTTCCCATTTCCGACGCTCGGTCCTGAACCCGGCTGCTGCTTTACCCTCTCTCTCTCTGTTTTGTTTTTCCTCGACGCTGCTTGGTTTTCAACCCCCGGCTGCGCCCTGTCCGCTTCACCCTCTATCTTACCCCGTCGACGCTGCTCGGCTTTTTCTCTGCCGTCGGTCGGCTCCAGCCGCCGCTGTCCGGGAAGGGTCTGCGCTGTACCTGTCGTCAGTCTGTTGCTGATCGTCGTGGCTGGGGAACCAGGCCCAGCTCTCCACAGCCTCCCCTGCGATGTTCACTCTCTGCCGGACGACTGGGCGGTTGCTCGTGGTCGACGCCCGTGTTTCTGACCTCAACTTTCTTCCACCCGGAGCGAATCCTCGAAGGGAAATGCAGAGTTGCAGGTAGATTCGAATCGCCACTCGTCGCCACTCTTAGATCCGTGATTCTTTAAATAGGATGTTTCCCCAAGAACTACACGGATGCTGTAACTTAACAATCAACAGGTATTTACTGGAGTAGAGTAGTCTCAAGGCTGAAGTACAGAAGCCTGCTCCAGCTTTATATACAGGTGTGGTCACTGCCGGTACTACAGTATACAGGAGCTGTAAAACAGTTCTCTCTTAAAGGTACATACACAACACAAGTTACTGTTATTTAAAATGAGAGCATGAGTAAACAATTATGAACATACTGAAAACTAATTATATGGCATGAAATATGTTTTTGTAGAAAAGACAGCTTTTTCTTCATACGTTTGCAGTTTTTAATTGTCTCAAATGACAAGTTTGCTGATGTTTTAGTTTCTAGATTTTTTCACTGTATGTTTGCAAAGTTTGACAATAATGAAGAATTTGCTACAATCTACCAGTTTCTTAAATTCTCAACACTGTACTTGTATACTATAAGCTATGGGGGCCACTGATGTGCTCCTTGGTGCCAATAATGTTGTTGCAAATCAAGGGCTGACACGATAGGAAACTGAGGTCTGCTGTGCAAAGTGTGCCAGATTTTTTATTTTATTTGCTTATGGGATGTGTGCGTCGCTGGCAAGGCCAGCATTTATTGCCCATCCCTAGTTGCCCTTGAGAAGGTGGTGGTGAACTGCCTTCTTGAACCGCTGCAGTCCGTGTGGTGAAGGTACTCCCACAGTGCTGTTAGTTAGGGATTCCAGGATTTTGACCCAGCGACGATGAAGGATCGGCGATATACTTCTAAGTCAGGATGGTGTGTGACTTGGAGGGGAACTTGCAGGTGATGGTGTTCCCATGCGCCTGCTACCCTTGTCCTTCTAAATGGAAGAGGTTGTGGGTTTGGAAGGTGCTGCTGAAGAAGCCTTTGCGAGCTGTTGCAATGCATCTTGTAGATGGTACACACTGCAGCCATGGTGTACTGGTGGTGGAGGGAGTGAATGTTTAAGGTGGTGGAATGAGCGCCAATCAAATGGGCTGCTTTGTCCTGGATGGTGTCGAGCCTCTTGAGTGTTGTTGGAGCTGCACTCACCCAGGCACGTGGAGAGTATTCCATCACGCTCCTTGTGCCTTGTAGATAGTAGAAAGGCTTTGGGGAGTCAGGAGGTGAGACACTCGCTGCAGAATACCCAGCCTCTGACCTGCTCTTGTTGCCACAGTATATATGTGGCTGGTCCCATTAAGTTTCTGGTTAATGGTGACCCCCAGGATGTTGATGGTTGGGGATTCGGCAATGGTAATGCCGTTGAATGTCAAGGGGAGGTGGTTAGACTCTCGCTTGTTGGAGATAGTCATTGCCTGGCACTTCTGTGGCGCAAATGTTACCTGCCACTTATCAGCCCAAGCCTATCTGAGGAGTTGTGAATGTCGCTGATCACTGTGCAGTCATCAGTGAACATCTCTATTTCTGACCTTATTTTGGAGGGAAGGTCATTGATGAAGCAGCTGAAGATTGTTGGGCCGAGGACACTGCCCTGAGGAACTCCTGCAGTGATGTCCTGGGGCTGTGATGATTGCCCTTCAACCACCACAACCATCTTCCTTTGTGCTAGGTATGACTCCAGCCAGTGGAGCGTTTTCCCCCTGATTCCCATTGACTTCAGTTTTACTAGGGCTCCTTGATGCCACACTCGGTTAAATGCTGCCTTGATGTCAAGGGCAGTCACTCTCGCCTCACCTCTGGAATTCAGCTCCTTTGTCCATGTTTGGACCATGGCTGTAATGAGGTCGGGAGCTGAGTGGCCTTGCCGGACCCCAACCTGGGCATCAATGAGCAGGTTATTGGTGTGCAAGTGCCGCTTGATACCACTGTCGATGGCACCTTCCATCACTTTGCTGATGATTGAGAGTAGACTGATGGGGCGGTAATTGGCTTTCTCTTGCTTTTTGTGGACAGGACATACCTGGGCAGTTTTCCACGTTGTCGGGTGTGTGTTGGAAGCACTGAGAGCCTAAGTACATGTTGTGCACTTGACACATTATGGGGCCTAAAAAATATGGTAATTAGGGCAAAGCCCCATAATAATGCTTGAACAGTGGTCAAGCTGCTCAACACCCATTTAAATTGGGCACTGCAAGAGGGGGTCCATTCCTCATGCTGAGTCTTAAGACACTATTTTGTGATCCAGGTGTAGGTGTACAGGTGTCTACAGCGCGGGAGTAGGCTGTGCCCCTTTTTTGTCACCGAAAAGCTATCTGATGACGTGATTTTCCACTCAGAAGATGTCAGGGAGGGCCACATTTCATAAGAACACAAGAAATAGGAGCAGGAGTAGGCCATTCGGCCCCTCGAGCCTGCTCTGCCATTCAATAAGATCATGACTGATCTGATCTTGGCCTCAACTCCACTTTCCTGCCCACTCCCCATAACCCTTGACTCCCCTGTTTTTCAAAAATCTGTCTATCTCCGCCTTGAGTATATTGAATGACTCCGCCTCCACAGCTCTCTGCGGTAGAGAATTCCAAAGATTCACGACCCTCTGAGAGAAAAAATTACTCCTCATCTCCCATTTTAATGGGCGACCCCTTATTCTGAAACTATGTCCCCTGTTCTAGATTCCCCCACGAGGGGAAACATCCTCCCTGCATCTACCCTGTCAAGCCACTTCAGAATCTTATATGTTTCAATAAGATCACCTCTCATTCTTCTAAACTCCAATGAGTATAGGCCCAACCTGCTCAACCTTTCCGCATAAGACAACCCCTTCAACTCAGGAATCAACCTAGTGAACCTTCTCTGAACTGCCTCCAATGAAAGTATATCCTTCCTTAAATAAGGAGACCAAAACTGTATGCAGTACTCCAGGTGTGGTCTCACCAACGCCCTGTACAGTTGTAGTAAGACTTCCCTACTTTTATACTCCATCCCCCTTCCTAATTACTTGCTGTACCGGCATGCTAACTTTTTGTGTTTCATGTACGAGGACTCCCAGATCCCTCTGTACTGCTGCATTCTGTAGTCTCTCTCCATTTGAATAATATTTGCTTTTTTATTCTTCCTACCAAAGTGGATAACCTCACATTTTCCCACATTATACTCCATCTGCCAAATTTTTGCCCACTCACTTAACCTATCTATATCCCTTTGCAGACTTTTTGTGTACTCCTCACAACTTGCTTTCCCACCTATCTTTGTATCGTCAGCAAATTTGGCAACAGTACACTCGGTCCCTTCATCCAAGTCATTAATATAGATTGTAAATAGTTGAGGCCCCAGCACTGATCCCTGTGGCACCCCACTAGTTACAGTTTGCCAACCTGAAAATGACCCATTTATTCTGACTCTCTGTTTTCTGTCAGTTAGCCAATCCTCTATCCAGTCTAATATATTACCCCTAACTCCGTGAGCTCTTATCTTGTGTAGTAACCTTTTATGCGGCACCTTATCGAATGCCTTCTGGAAATCCAAATACACGACATCTACTGGTTCCCCTTTATCCACCCTGCTCCTTACATCCTCAAATAACTCTAGTAAATTTGTCAAACATGATTTCCCTTTCATAAAACCATGTTAACTCTGTTTGACTATATTATGATTTTCTAAATGTCCTGCTTTTACTTCCTTAATAATGGATTCCAGCATTTTTCCATTGACAGATGTTAGGCTAACTGGCCTATAGTTTCCTGCTTTCTGTCTCCCTCCTTTCTTGACTAGGGGAGTTACATTTGCGGTTTTCCAATCCACTGGGACCTCTCCAGAATCCAGGAAATTTTGGTAGATTACAACTAATGCAGCCACTATCTCTGCAGCCACTTCTTTTAAAACCCTAGGATGCAGGCCATCAGGTCCAGGGCACTTGTCAGCTTTTAGTCCCATTAGTTTGCCTAATACTTTTTCTCTAGTGATAGTGATTGTTTTAAGTTCCTCCCTCCCTATAGCCCCTTGATTATCAATTATCATTGGAATACTTTTAGTGTCTTCTACCATGAAGACTGATACAAAATATTTGTTCAAAGTCTCTGCCATTTCCCTGATTCCCATTTTTAATTCCCCAGTCTCATCCTCGAAGGGACCAACATTTACTTTAGCTACTCTCTTCCTTTTTATATGCCTGTAGAAGCTCTTACTGTCTGTTTTTATATTTTTAGCTAATTTACTCTCATAATCTATCTTCTCCCTCTTTATTATTTTTTTAGTCACCCTTTTCTAAAAATTTCCCAATCCTCTGCCCTACCACTAATCTTTGCAACGTTATATGCCTTTTCCTTCAATTTGATACCATCCTTAACATCCTTAGTTAGCCATGGGTGGTTCATCCTTCTCGTACAGTCTTTCTTTCTCACTGGAATAAACCTTTGCTGAGAGTTATGAAATAACTCCTTAAATGTCTGCCATTGCTTATCTACCATCTTACCCTTTAATCTATTTTCCCAGTCCACTTTAGCCAACTCTGTCTTCATACCTTTGTAATTGCCTTTATTTAAGTTTAGGACACTAGTTTCAGACACAAGTTTCTCACTCTCAAACTGAATTTGAAATTCAATCATGCTATGATCACTCTGCCCTAGAGGATCCTTTACAATGAGATCATTAATTAATCCTGTCTC
This sequence comes from Somniosus microcephalus, assembly GCF_052327205.1. Lineage (NCBI taxonomy): Eukaryota > Metazoa > Chordata > Chondrichthyes > Squaliformes > Somniosidae > Somniosus > Somniosus microcephalus. Next base: position 109,846,368 of record NC_140991.1, read on the forward strand.
ATTACACATTACCAGATCTAAAATAGCCTGCTCCCTGGTTGGTTCCACATTGTATTGTTCTAAGAAACCATCCCGAATATAGTCTATGAAGTCGTCCTCAAGGCTACCTTTGCCAATTTGATTTGTCCAATCTGTATGAAGATTAAAATCGTCCATGATTACTGCAGTACCTTTCTTAAAAGCCCCCTTTATTTATTGATTCTTGTAGCTATTGTTAGGGGGTCTATAGACTACTCCCACCAGTGACTTCTTTCCCTTACTATTTCTTATCTCCACCCAAACTGATTTTACATCTTGATCTTCTGAGCCAATATCATTTCTCACCACTGCACTGATCTCATCCTTTATTAACAGAGCTACTCCACCTCCCTTTCCTTTCTGTCTATCTTTCCAAAATGTCAAATACCGCTGAATATTCAGTTCCTAGCCTTGGTCACCTTGCAACCACGTCTCTGTAATGGCAATCAGATCATACCCATTTATTTCTATTTGTATCGTCAACTCATCTATCTTGTTATGAATGCTGCGTGCATTCAGATAAAGAGCCTTTAATTTTGTCTTTTTACCATTTTTCTCTACTCTGACTCTATTTGCTGATGCACTCTTAAGTTTGTATGCTCTGTCTCTTCCTGTCACACTCTGGTTCTCATTACCCCTATCGCTACCCTGCACTATTACTTTTCCTTTTCTCTTTGAATTTCTAAACTCCCCTTCACCTGAACCCTTCCCCGCACTATTTAGTTTAAAGCCCTATCTATTGCCCGAGTTATTCGATTCACCAGGACACTGGTCCCAGCATGGTGCAAGTGAAACCCGTCCCAATGGAACAGCTCCCTCTTTCCCCAGTACTGCTTCCAGTGCCCCATTAATTGAAACCCATTTCTCCCACACCAATCTTTGAGCCACGCATTTAACTCTCTGATCTTATTGACCCTATGCCAATTTGCTCACGGCTCAGGTAGTGATATACCTATCAATTCGTCCAATAAAAAGCGACGAGTTAGGAACGTAACTAAAGGTTTTTATTGACTAAATAACAGAGCCCACCCTCGTGGGTGATCGGGTCCAACAAGGAGGAATACCAGCCAGTCGACTACCTTTATACCTGGGCAGGTAGGTGGAGCCATGGGCGGAGTCGGAGGTGGTCAGCCCAGGTATAACAGCGCGACAAGAGGCGACCTCGTATCGTGATACATCAGTGATAACGGTGATAACAATACAACAGTGATAACTATAGTGTAACGATAAAAGTGGTTTACCACATTCACCCCTTGTTTAGATTTGAGTCCGGCGGGGTGAAGTGTACTACCAGTTCTGGTATGTCAGTCTGTCCGGAGGCCTCGTAAGCCTCTCCGATCGTCGCAGCGGCGGTGCTGCATTATCCGGTGTTAGTGCTGGTGTCTGCGTGGTCGGCGAAGGCTCGTGGGGTTCCGGCATGCCGTCTACCTGGGCTGGAATTGGGGGGGTGGTGGGGGGGGTAAAGGTGGTGTCTCCGGAGTGCCCGAGGGTGCGAGGTCTCGTAAGGAGACAGTGTCCTCCCGCCCGTCTGGGTAAGCCACGTAGGCGTACTGGGGGTTGGCGTGCAGGAGGTTCACCCTCTCGACCAGGGGGTCTGTTTTATGGGCCCTCACGTGCTTTCGCAGCAAGACGGGCCCCGGAGAGGTCAGCCAGGTTGGTAGAGTGGTTCCCGTAGTCGACTTCCTGGGGAAAACAAACATTCGTTCATGGGGGGTGGCGTTAACGGCAGTGCAAAGTAGTGACCGGATGGAGTGCAGCGCTGTCGGGAGGACTTCCTGCCAGCGGGAGGTTGGGAGGCCCTTAGACTTTAAGGCTAAGAGGACGGCCTTCCATACCGTCGCGTTCTCTCTTTCCACCTGGCCGTTCCCTCGGGGGTTGTAGCTGGTGGTCCTACTTGCTGCAATACCTCTCGCTAGTAGGAACTGACGGAGTTCCTCGCTCATGAAAGAGGAGCCCCGGTCACTATGTATATAGTTTGGGAACCCGAACAAGGCGAAGAGGTCGTTCAGGCATTTAATGACCGTGGTACTGGTCATGTCTGGGCAGGGGAAGGCAAAGGGGAAACGGGAGTACTCATCAACAATGTTGAGGAAGTACACATTACGGTCAGAGGACGGGAGGGGCCCCTTAAAGTCGATGCTCAGGCGCTCGAAGGGGCGGGTGGCCTTGATCAGGCTTGCTCTGTCCGGCCTAAAGAAGTGCGGTTTGCACTCGGCGCAGGTCTGGCAGTTCCTGGTTATGGTCCTGACCTCCTCGATGGAGTAGGGCAGGTTGCGGGCCTTAATGAAGTGGTAAAGTCTGGTGACCCCGGGGTGGCAGAGGTCGTTGTGGAGGGTCTGAAGTCTATCACTTTGCGCGCTGGCGCATGTAATTCGTGACAGAGCATCGGGGGGTTCGTTCAGCTTACCTGGCCGGTACAAGATATCATAATCGTAGGTGGAGAGCTCGATTCTCCACCTCAAGATCTTGTCATTCTTGATTTTGCCCCTCAGCTTGTTATTAAACATAAAAGCGACCGAACGTTGGTCGGTAAGGAGGGTAAATCGTTTGCCTGCCAGGTAGTGCCTCCAGCGTCGTACCGCCTCCACAATCGCCTGGGCCTCCTTCTCGACCGACGAGTGTCGGATCTCAGGGCCCTGTAGGGTCCTTGAGAAGAAGGCCACCGGTCTCCCCTCCTGGTTAAGGGTGGCGGCTAGGGCGAAGTCGGATGCATCGCTCTCGACTTGGAAGGGGATGGACTCATCCACTGCGTGCATAGTGGCCTTGGCAATGTCTCCCTTAATGAGGGAGAAGGCTGCGCACGCTTCCTCCGTAAGGGGGAAGGATGTGGACTTCATGAGGGGTCTGGCTTTGTCCGCATAATTGGGCACCCATTGGGCATAGTAGGCGAAGAGCCCCAGGGTTCTCTTAAGTGCCTTAGGGCAGTGGGGGAGGGGTAGCTCCATGAGGGGGCGCATTCTTTCGGGGTCGGGGCTGATGAGTCCGTTCTCTACTACACAGCCAAGGATGGCAAGGCGCGAGGTGTTAAACACACATTTCTCCTTATTGTAGGTGAGGTTCAGCCGTTGGGCTGTACGGAGGAATTTCTCCAGATTCACGTCGTGGTCCTGCCGGTCGCGGCCGCAGATGGTGACGTTATTTAGGTAGGGGAATGTGGCCTGCAGTCCGTTCTGGTCAACCATCCGGTCCATCTCCCTTTGGAAGACCGAGACCCCGTTGGTGACACCGAAGGGGACCCTAAGGAAGTGGTATAGGCACCCATTCGCCTCGAAGGCGGTGTACTGGCGGTCCTCGGGGTGGATAGGGAGTTGGTGGTAGGCCGACTTAAGGTCGATGGTCGAGAATACGCGGTATTGTGCAATCTGATTGACCATGTCAGATATGCGGGGAAGGGGGTATGCGTCCAGCTGGGTGTATCTGTTTATGGTCTGGCTGTAGTCGATGACCAGGCGATTTTTATCGCCGGTCTTAACGACCACGACCTGGGCACGCCAGGGGCTGTTGCTCCCCTCGATGATGCCCTCCTTCAGGAGATGCTGCACCTCAGAGCTAATGAAAGCTCTGTCCCCAGCGCTGTACCGCCTGCTCTTGGTAGCGACGGGTTTGCAGTCGGGGGTGAGGTTAGCGAACAGGGAAGGTGGCGGCACCTTGAGGGTGGATAGGCTGCAGGTGTTACGCGGTGGGCGGTTTAACCTTCGCTGGTTGTCGACTGTGAGTGGGGGGAGGGGTCCACCGTATGCTAGGGTTACACTTTGGAGGTGGGATTGGAAGTCCAGCCCTAGTAGGACGGCAGCGCAGAGCTGGGGGAGGACGAGGAGTTTAAAGTTTTTATACTCTGTACCCTTAACCGACAAGGTCACAGCACAGTAGCCGCTAATGTCCGTGGCGTGGGACCTCGATGCCATCGAGATTCGGTTGCGCGTTGGCAGGACAGGGAGGGAGTAGTGGCTCACCGTGTCTGGGTGGATGAAGCTCTCCGTGCTTCCGCTGTCGAACAGGCAGGTCGTGGCGTGGCCGTTTACTTTGATGTCCATCATCGACTTGGACAGGTGGTGTGGGCGGGCTTGATCCAGAGTGACGGAGGCTAGCGTGTAGGTAAGCGAGTCGTTGTCGTCTGCGGGCGAGGCGGTCGTCGGGTCCGGGGGCCCGGTGGCAGTCGGGCGTGGTGGGTAAAATGGCGTCTCCCACGAGGTAGGACAAAATGGCGGAGAAGATGGCTGCCCCCATAACTCACATGAGGCACTATTGGGGTCGGTTGCCTTGATCAAAGATGGCCACCCCCATGACTCACGTGTGGGGATACTGGCCTCAGTTGCCGTGAAAGAAGATGGCCGCCCCCACAGTTCGCATGAGGCACTGCTGGCCTCTGAAGATCCGCTCCTGCAGGCCTTAGAGAAGTGGCCTTTCTTCCTGCAGGTTGTGCAGGTAGAGTTCCTGGCTGGGCAGCGCGACCTCGGGTGCTTCTCCTGGCCGCAAAAGAAGCAGCCGGCGGCCCGATCGCGGGTGCCCGATGTCGGAGCCGATACCGGGGGTGGCGGGCCCGGTCGGGTCCGGGACGCCGACGCTGAGGTAGGTCCCGGGGGCGGCGCTGCGAAGGGTATTGCGGTAGGGGTCGGGCCCGAGTCCCAGGGTCGCGAGCAGTACCTGGAAAACGCCTCCTGGTCCTGATGGGCCACCTCCAGGGAGAGAGCGAGGGCTTCAGCTTTGTCCAGGTCGAGGTCTTTAGCTTCAAGCAGTCTTTGCCGTGAGTAGTCGGACCGTAGGCCTTTCACAAAGGCATCGCGGATATTATCTTCCGTATTTTCACCAGCCGTCACCGCTTTAACGTCACAGTTCCTGCCGAGTGCTCTTAGCGCCCGTAAAAATTCAGCTACAGACTCTCCTGGCTGTTGCGGGCGGGATCTTAGGAGGTGCCTGGTGTACATGTAATTTACCGGGCTGCGGTACTGCTGTTTCAGTAGGTTGATAGCGGCCTCGTACGTAGTCGTGTCCTGTATGAGTGCGTATACTCTCGGGCTCGCTTGGGCGTTCAGAAGTCTTAGTTTGGATCTCTGCGGGGCGCCGGATTCTTCCAGGTAGGATTCGAAGCAGTCCAGCCAGTGTTTGAAGTTGAGGGCTGCGTTTGCTGCCTGTGGGTTTAGATCCAGGTACGGTGGTTTGAGGGCTTGCAGCCAAGCCGGCTGGTGTGGCTGTGCTTCTGGGAGGGCTTCTGGCTGGCCAGTAGTAGACATCTTTAAAATTTAGTCAATAAAATTGATATACCTATCAATTCGTCCAATAAAAAGCGACGAGTTAGGAACGTAACTAAAGGTTTTTATTGACTAAATAACAGAGCCCACCCTCGTGGGTGATCGGGTCCAACAAGGAGGAATACCAGCCAGTCGACTACCTTTATACCTGGGCAGGTAGGTGGAGCCATGGGCGGAGTCGGAGGTGGTCAGCCCAGGTATAACAGCGCGACAAGAGGCGACCTCGTATCGTGATACAACAGTGATAACGGTGATAACAATACAACAGTGATAACTATAGTGTAACGATAAAAGTGGTTTACCACAGGTAGTAATCCAGAGATTATTACCTTTGTGGTTCTACTTTTTAATTTGGATCCTAGCTGCTCAAACTCACTCAGCAGAACCTTTTTCTTAGTCCTACCTATGTCATTGGTTCCTACATGGACCACGACAACCGGATCCTCCCCCTCCCATTTCAAGTTCCTCTCCAACCCTGAGGAATTGCCCTTAACCCTGGCAGGCAACACAGCCGTCGGGACTCACGCTCATGGCTGCAGAGAACAGTATCTATTCCCCCTAACTATACTGTCCCCTACCACTACTACATTTCTTTTTCGACCCAATCTCTCCTCATATGTCATTCCTGCCCTTATCTGAGGAAGGATGTTCTTGCCATGGAGGGAGTGCAGTGAAGATTCACCAGGCTGATACCTGGGATGGCAGGAATGACTTATGAGGAGAGATTGGGTCAATTGGGCTTATACTCGCTGGAGTTTAGAAGAATGAGAGGATATCTCATTGAAACTTATAAAATTCTAGCAGGACTAGACAGACTAGATGCAGGAAGGATGTTCCCGATGGCGGGGGAGTCCAGAACCAAGGGTCACAGTCTAAAGATAAGAGGTAAGCCATTTAGGACAGAGATGAGGAGGAATTTCTTCACCCAGAGAGTGGTGAACCTGTGGAATTCTCTACCACAGAAGGCAGTTGAGGCCAAGTCATTAAATATATATTTCTTAAGGCTAAAGGGATTAAGGGATATGGGGAGAAGGCAGGGACAGGGTACTGAGTTTGAATGATCAGCCATGATCTCATTGAATGGCGGAGCAGGCTCGAGGGGCTGAATGGCCTACTCCTGCTCCTATCTTCTATGTTTCTATGTTTTGCTCCCCCAACTTGAATGGCCCCCTGTACCACGGTGCTGTGGTCAGTTTGCTCATCCTCCCTGCAGTTCCTGCTCTCATCCACACAGGGAGTAAGAACCTTGTACCTGTTGGACAAGTGCAAGAGCTGAGGCTCCTCCAATGCTACCATCTGGATCCCCATACCTGCCTCACTTGTAGTCACACCCTCATGTCCCTGACCATGGACCAAATTTGAAGTATTTAACCGAAGGGGTGCAACTGCCTTGTGGAACATAGTGTCCAGGTAACTCTCCCCGTCCCTGATGTATCGCTGTGTCCAAAGTTCGGACTCCAGTTCATCAACTCTGAGCCAAAATTCCTTGAGCTGCAGACACTTACTGCAGATTTGGTCACTGTGGATCACGCTGGTGTCCACCAGCTCCCACATGCTACAGCTGCAACACCTGCCCTGCCATCTCTATTTTGAAGGTTGAACTGTAACAACTTTCATCAAATTGGTTGTTGTCATGTAGGAGCTCTGTTGTTACACAAAATCTGTACATTGAGGTAGTTGATGGGGTTTGCTGTGGGAGATCAACATGAATGCCACCATTTGCCACCCTGGACCTTGGGGAAGCCAGCATCTCCATGAAATTGGATGGTGCTATTGTGCTGCCGCTGTGCTGTGGTGTGAAAGATAATGGCCGGAGTTTTGCCTTCCAGGGTGGGTCCAGAGCGGGCGGTGTCCGTGGTGGGTCACGATCCTGCTGCTGGCTTTATCCCACTGTTGAAAATGAACTTACCTATTTGTTACGTCCGTGTAATAATAAGAAAAGGACTGCAGAGCACGGTACAACAGGTGTTTACTCAACGTGGTTCAAACTGCAACTGAAACAACAGATTACTGCTCAGCGTTATATACAGGTGTGGTCACTGCTGGTACTACAGTATACATGAGCTATAGAAAGTAGTTCCCCCCCTTAAAGGTACATACATTACAATTCCTCCCCTTTTAGATTAACAGTACCATATCACTCATTTAACAATTAAATATCAAACTAATTACAATTAACACTTTTAACATGCAACATTAGCTGAAAATAGTCTATTTATAAATTCAGTCTTTGGGGAGGCTTCCTGATCCTTTCTGGATAGCGCCTTTCCCGAGTGTCTTGCTCTTGGTGCGGAGGCGATTCTGGCTCCCTGTCATCGGTTGGCTCATCAGCTTCCGATGCTACTGTTTCTGGGGTAGATGCTACCTGCACATCGGGTTCATCACCAGGTACGTATGGGCGAGGCATGGGGTTGACTTGTTCCTGTGACTCTAGGATCTGGTCAGCATGGCGTCTCACGATGCTCTCCCCAACGTCCACTGTGTACATTAGTGGGCCCTGCTGTGTGCATATCGTTCCTGGCTGCCATTTTTCTGTTCGGTAGTCGCGGGCCAAGACTGGTTGCCCTACATTGAAGCTCCTTGTTGGCTTCTCATGGATGTGCTGGAATTGCTTGCTCTCAACATCTCTTCGTACGTTTGGTCTGAGCAAATCCAGGCGAGATCTTAGCCTTCGGTTAAAGAACATCATGGCTGGGGCCTGGTTGATGACTGCATGTGTCGCATTCCGGTAGGCGAACAGGAAATTGTCCACCTTGTGCTGCAGCAGAATGTTGTCATTGTACATAGCCTTTATTGCCTTCTTAAAGGTTTGTACGAACCTCTCAGCCAATCCATTTGTGGCTGGATGATACGGGGCAGATGTGTAATGCCTTACCCCATTCTTTTTCAAGAACCTCCGGAACTCTTCGGACACAAACTGTGGTCCGTTGTCGGAGCAAATCTGTTCTGGCAAGCCATTCCTGGCAAAAATGGTCCGTAGGACTGCAGTAGTTTTCTCCGTGGTGGTGGAGGACATTTTGATGACCTCAGGCCATTTCGAGTGCGCATCCACGGCTATTAAAAACATTGAGTCCATGCATGGACCAGCAAAATCAATATGCACCCGTTGCCATGGAGATGAGGGCCACTCCCATGGGTGTAGAGGGGCCTGTGGTGGTGCATTTTGGTCTTTCTGGCATCCTGAGCAGCTCTTGGTCAGGTCCTCGATTTGTTTATCGATTCCCGGCCACCACACATAAGCCCTGGCTAGGCTTTTCATTTTTACCCCTCCCAGATGACACTCATGAAGCTCATTGAGCACTCTCTCCCTTAACTTGGGTGGAATTACCACTCGGGATCCACACATCAATGTCCCCCGGCACACTGACAGCTGTGCTCTCCTTGTCGAGAATGCTGGCAACAGTGAGTCGCCATATGCTGGCCATCCCTTCACCGTCAAATCATATACCCGAGACAGCGTCGGGTCATTTTGGGTTTCGTTTTCGATACAAGCGTTAGTTACTGGTAGGTATTCAACTATAGTCGAATGGAATATTTCGACAGGATCCACTGCTGGTGCTTCCTCTGCAGTAGGCAGTGGCAGGCGTGATAGCCCATCAGCATTTCCATGCTGTTTCGTGCCCTTATATTCAATCTCATAGTGGTGCGCCCCTAGAAAAAGTGACCATCTTTGTAGTCGTTGCGCAGTCATCACCGGAACGCCCTTCTTCGGATTAAAAATGGAGACAAGAGGCTGGTGATCAGTCAGCAAGGTGAATTTCTGCCCGTGCAGATAGTGATTGAACTTTTTCACTCCCCACACTAGGCTGAGTGCCTCCCTATCAATCTGGGTGTAGTTACGCTCGGCTGAGGTTAGTGATCGTGACGCAAAGGCTATTGGCCTCTCTGAGCCGTCCGAGAATTTGTGCGACAGCACCGCTCCAATGCCGTAGGGTGACGCATCTCAAGCCAACCGAATTGGTAATGCTGGGTTGTAATGGGCCAATACCTCTTTCGATGTGATTAGTGTTTTGCTCTTCTGGAAAGCTCGTCTATATTCGTCATTCCACTTCCATGGCACCCCAGTTTGCAGTAGGGTGTTCAGTGGGTGTAGTATTGTAGACAAATTTGGCAAGAACTTATGGTAGTAGTTTACCAGCCCGAGGAACGACCTCAGTTGTGACACATTTTCCGGTGCTGGAGCCTTGACTACTGCCTCAATCTTCTCTGGGAACTTATGTAACCCCTCTTTATCGATAACGTGGCCACAATACGAGATCTGTTTTCTAAAAAACTCGCATTTGGGGCGGTTAGCTCGGAGCCCATATTCCTGCAATCTAGTGAGCACCTGCTCCAGGTTGGCAAGGTGATCACTGTCATTTTCGCCCGTGACCAGGATGTCGTCCAAATAACACTGGGTCCTTGGGATCTCTTGCAGGACTTGTTCCATTGCCCTCTGCCAAATAGCCGGAGCTGGTGCTACCCCGAATACCAGCCGGTTGTATTGGTAGAGACCTTTATGGGGTTGATTGTGAGGTATTTTTTTGATGCTTCTTCTACCTCCATTTGCAGATACGCCTGAGCCAGATCAATCTTAGTGAAGCGTTTCCCTCCAGATAGCGAGGCGAAAATATCTTCAATCCGCGGAAGTGGATATTGTACGGTGTGAAGGACCGGGTTCACTGTTACCTTAAAGTCCCCACAGATGCGAACCTTCCTTGGTTCCCCAGGCGTGCTGCTCAACGACTTTTTCATCACAGGGACGATGGTGTAGCCCACTCGCTCCAGTCTACCTTGGACAGTACACCTGAATGTCCCAGACTCTCCAGCTCTGCTTCGACAGCTGGGCGGATCGCATAAGGTACCGGTCTGGCCTTAAAAAATTTTGGGCTTGCGTTTTCTTCAATTTTAATCGTCGCTGTCATGCCTTTTAGTGTTTCGAGTCCTTGCTGGAACACTTCTTTCGCGTCAGTTAGGATCTTTGACAGTCGCCCAGGTGTGACCTCGTCATCCTTTTTGTCAGCTACAGTCAGTGCCTGTATGGAATGCCAATCCCGTTGTATTTTCCGGATCCATTCACGTCCCAGTAATGGTGGTCCTCCATCTTGCAATACATACAGGTCTAGTTTTGTTGTTTCCTTACCGTTATATATAACGGTCACCCTTATTTTTCCTTTGGGGTAGACTTTTTGCCCTGTGTACGTCTTCAAAATAATTTTTGTGTCTCTCAAGTGTATGTGTGAGAATAGCCGCTCATAGTCCTGTCGGTTTATGACTGTTAGAGCTGATCCTGTGTCCAATTCCATCTTTACCTGGGCTCCTGCTATCTTGAGAGTGACCCAAATGGTTTGGTGATCTTCCGTTGTGATCACATTATGTGGTTTCAGACAACTCAGTTCCCTGCTTTCGGAGTCGTTATCACTCTTTTGTTCGTCTGAACTAGTCTCCGTTATCTTATGTACCTTCTTGTACTTCCCTTTGGTCGGTTTCTTATTGCTGGTTTTCTTTCCCGACCTGCAGACTCGTGCTATGTGTCTTACTTTTCCACACTGTCTGCACACTTTGTCTTTGAACCAGCAATCATTCTGGTCGTGTGTTGTTCTGCCGCAGCGATAGCACTTCTCTGTTCCATATGACATTTCGTTTGTGCCATATTCTTGCGGTCTCTGTTGTATCTCTGCAGTGCCCCGTGCTGCTGCTTCATATGATACCGCAATGCTGAAAGCCTTTTCCAGCGTAAGGTCCTTTTCAGATAAAAGCCGTTTCTGGGTTCCTTCACTTTGAAGCCCACACACAAATTTGGCCCTTAAGGTATCTGCTAGTCCCATTCCAAACTGGCAGTGTTTCGATAGCTTGCGCAGTTCCGTTAAATACTCAGCATTACTTTCATCTTTATGCTGGTTCCTTTTGTGAAACTTAAATCTTTCTGCTATCAGCAGCGGTGTGGGGTTTAAGTGGTCCTGTAGGATTGACACTATGTTTTCAAAATTCTTTTCTGCCGGCTTCTCTGGGGTTACTAGGTTTCGTAGTGAGCCATATGTTTTTGCACCCATTGAATTCAACAATACCAGCGCTTTCTTGTCATCTGGCACTTCATTCGCCTTGCAGTATACTTCTATGCGTTCGACATATGTCGTCCAATCTTCGACTTCATTGTCGAACGCTGTGCTACTGCCACTCTTCGGCATTTTTGGGTGTGGTTAGACTGGCTTAAAATGGCGTCTCCCGCGCTTTCCTTTCTTCCCCGCTGCGACTTAAAATGGCGTCTTCCGTGCTGCTGCCAACGCCGCTCTCGGTGGTCCTTGTGGCAAATGGTGACGCCCTGTGGGTTTCGTACGCTGCTCCTGCGCTGCTGCCAACGCCGCTCTCTGCGGTCCTCGTGGCAATGGCAGCGCCTCGCATTTTCCTGCGTGCCTCTCTCCCCTGTTGACGCTGCTCGGCCCTTGAACACCAGCTGCGCTCTGCTCTCTCTCGTCTCTCTCCCCCGTTGACGCCGCTTGGTCCTGAACACCGGCTGTGCCCTGTGCGCTCTGCCCTCTCTCTCTTCCCCGTCGACGCTGCTCGGCCTTTTTCTGTGCCACCCGGTCGGGCTCTAGCCTGCCGCTGTCCGGGAAGGGTCTGCGCAGTACCTGTTGTCAGCCTGTTTCGCTGGACCACCGTGACTGGAAAGCCAAGCCTGGCTCTCGACAGCCTCCCCTGCGATGCTCAAATCTCTGCTGGATGACTGGGCGGTTGCCCGTGGTCGACGCCCGTGCTTCTGGACTCGACCTTCTTCCACTGTTCTCCAGGAGCGAATCCCTGGGAGGTGATGCAGAGTTGCAGGTAGGTTCGAACTTGCTCGTCGCCACTGTTACGTCCGTGTAATAATAAGAAACGGACTGCAGAGAACGGTACAACAGGTGTTTACTCAACGTGGTTCAAACTGCAACTGAAACAACAGATTACTACTCAGCGTTATATGCAGGTGTGGTCACTGCCTGTACTACAGTATACATGAGCTGTAGAAAGTAGTTCCCCCCCTTAAAGGTACATACATTACACTATTAAGCCTGCCCAGCGTGTTACCCGGCCCAATGAGATGGAGCGGTCTGGTGATGTCATTCATGATGCGTTTTCAGCTGGGATCTTTAAAGGGACCATGGCCACATTAGATTTGAAGTTTAATCTAACATAGTGCTGTCAGTGCAGTACAACATTGGAGTGCTGCAAGCTCTGACAATGACTGCACAGAGGCAGAGGGCTGCACCCAGATTCTCTGATGACTCCCTCTATATGCTTATGGAGGGAGTCAGAGCACGCAGGGAGGTCCTCTTCCCTTCTGATGGGTGGAAGAGACCTCCCCAGGAGACCAACATAACCTGGTTGCAGATTGCAGAGGAGGTCACAAGCAGGGATGTGGTCAGGAGGGCCTGGGTGCAGTGCTGCAAACATTTCAATGATCTCATTAGATCAGGAAACGTTAGTACAAAGCCACACTCAAATTCATCCTGCTGTGCCTCTCATCACATCCCCATCACTCTGCCTTCCCTATCCTACTCCCTTACTCCCTACCTTACTCACACCAACATACCTTGCACCTCCACCCATCCTTCTCTATCGACATTATTACATCCGCATCTCACTAGCCATCCCTCACACTCACCCTCATCCTACTGCGATCATACCAACTAACAACATACAAGGGTAGGCACTTGGGTGTTTTATCCATTGTTTATGTAAAGTTTTTGTTAATGTGGTGTCAAACAGAAAAACCTTTATATTCAACATTTTCCAGACTTGGACAGATTTGTGTGCACCTTTGGAAGTGGCTTAGTGAGTTGCAGTGAATGGTGAGACATAACGGTACCCCTGTACTGGTGATGAATGTGAAAGGAATGGCTTGGGCATTGTAGGGATGCTTTATGGTGTTGGTGTGTGGTGGTACCAACCTGGTGCATCATGTGGCAACCATATGGGTGTACAGCGTAAAGTTAGATTTATCTGGCCATGATGAGGCCATCCCTGGCCTCGCGGGCAACAATGTGGTCGGGTGCTGATGCCCTCTGTCCTGTGCAGCATCAGGTGATTGTGGAGAAGGTTGGTGGTATTGTTGTTGGTGTGCCTGGTGCTGCTGGTGTTGGGCTCATCGTGGTCCGATTCTGAGGACCAAAGTGAGACAGTATAAATGGCACTCATGTTGATGGAATAGATGGCAAGTGAAGTACAGATGACAGAAGCATTCTGTCAATGGTAAGAGAGTTCTTCCAATGAGGTGACACTGGATAGAGACTTTGCTGGAAACACTTGCAGCTAGCAGAATCTGTGCTGGAAATGAACTGAGCAACAACTTCTGCCTGAGGAAAGTGATCATCTGTCAGGTGGGAGCTTTTACTGTACATTTGATGCTGTCAATTGATCAGCTGGAGCAATGGCCACTGAACTTCCACCTCAGGTTGACAGACGTGGTTCCCGAGCTGTGTGAATCCTGTGGCCATGCAGGGAAATTTAAAAACTAAGTGAAAAAAGGCTCTTAAGTGCCTGTAAACAACCTGATAATGATTTCAATTAGGTCGCCCGCCTCTGCCGGTTGGTTTGGCTCCACGATGACAGACGCGCCTGGGGGAAAGGCATGTGGGAGCAAGACAACAGCGGATTCCCGACCTGCTTTCAAAAATAACAACTTTCCCACCTGACCCACCACCGATCATGCCCGCTACCACCCCAATGAATTTGCTAGCTCTCTTGCAAAGCATGTCAATCATTTGGCAAATGCATGCCTGTACTGCACCTTGGCTAATATTACAGAGATCACTCATGGCTGCCTGAAATGGCCTTATTCAAACCCTCCAGATTCTTCCGACAGTGAACACTTTTGTCTGTCTCAGCCGATCCTGGCATTAGCTGCTCCTTATAAATTTCAGTCCAAGTTACCCAGAGGACGGGAATTGCCTTGGAGCTGCTCCCGCTCTGCCACTGTAACTTTGCCAGAAGTGAAGCAGAAACCCAATTTATGCGCATAAAATGTGAAGTTACAGCGACTGAGTGGGAGCAGCTCCGAGAAAATTCCCAGCCAAGTGGCATTTCCAGTGTAGAAGCTGGAAATTCGGAGCCATTGGCCCTCATTTATTTATTTGTTTATTATTTGTTATTTATACGAAGGCATTTGGGACTTAGTGGGCATTTCGCAGGGTGTGCTAGAAAAATGCAAGGGAACTCAGGGAGAACCAATTTAATGCTGGAAAACAGGAGGACCTGGCTTTTGTCCAATTTTCAGAAATATTTTCCTGCGCTGTTTCTACACTGTTAATGCACCGAAAACAGTGTAGAAATTCACCACCATGATTCTGTTCAAATTTATTCAAATAGTTCCATACACACAACAGCAATACACAACTGCACTGTGTGTGCACAACACGTTCTGAGGTAAGACTGAGGGATTCCTTTCTTGGCTCTATAGATATAATTAATTTATAGGTACAAGGAAATGGACAGTTATATATTGAGGTAATTTCCACTTTGCTGAATTAAACTGTCTCAGATTCTTCCACAACTTTTCTATTAAAGTATTGCTTAAAATTTATTTGTGGAAGTACAATTCTAAGCCTTTAGAATCTGTCGTTCCCCTTTCATGTTGTTGGAATCCACAATCTTTAAATCATGTCACATATGGTCAAGCTGTATAATAAAGGTTGCAGTGAGACAGGAAGTTGCTATTCCTTTGGATGATGCATATTAAGAGTTACAGCTTCTTAATAAGTGCACTATTTTCAATACTGTTGTTTTGCAAAATTAATTTAAAAAAATTACAGGGTAGGTGGTTCTGTGCACTTTCAGCTGGGCTAAGTAAGAGGTGACTCAGCTTAACAACAGATTGTAAGACCCACAAAAATCTTGGGCCCCAATATTCACTAGGGCGGGGTTTCGGATCGGGCGGGGGGGGCAGGAGTTATGGCCGGAAAACCTGGAAAGGTGGGTTTCCCTGAACGGCATGGAGTTTTAACACCACTGTGTGCGTGTTTTTTTTTAACAGATTCCCCACCAGGAAGCCAGCCTGATTGACAGACTTGGCTGCCTGTCGGGTGGTGAAAGATCCAGAAAAGGCCACAGCCCAGGATCAGGTAAGCTTTCTGGTTGTTGAAAGTTGAGATTTGGCAGGAGCGGTGCGGTGGGTGGGGGAGAGTGGAGGTAGGTGGGTAGAGCGTGGTTGGAGGTGGGTGCTGGGAAGATCACGGGGGTGGGGGTGTCGAGGAAGATTGCAGGGGGTCAGGGGAGTTCGGGGGTCGGAGAGTGGTGGGGAGGTTTGGGGAGAGATTGGATGGCGTTCGGAGATCAGGGGGAGAGATGCAGGATCGGCGGGAGAGTCGGTGATCACAGGGGGTGTTGGGGCCTACAAGCAGTGCTGTAAATGATGGAGCCAGCCCTTCTTGCTTCCTTTTACCTGCTGAAATCCGGCCAACTTGTGGTAAAAATACAAACACTGTAAAAATAGAAGATCACAGCCTCCTTAAAAGGTTTCAACGACTAACCCGCCTCCTGCGAATGGATTGGTCACCTGTCTCTTAGCCCACCTCTGTTAAAACTGGAAATGGGTGGGTTCGAGGCGGGTTGGTTTTTTGTTTCAGATTTTTAACATTTTACCCCCCCACCTGACCCAAACACACCCGTGTTTGGGGGTTAAAATGACCTCCTTGGTCTGCGATGTTGCTGTAACAGTGAAAGTCGTGTCCTTTATATTAGAGTGTCATTAATGAAAGGGTGACACATATTCACGTTGTCAAACGTAAAAGTGATTTTATAATTTGTCATCAACTACTTCACACACTGTTTGCACAGCTAAGCTGATGACCTCTGAGTTTGAAAGGTTGAAAAAGCTAAAAACAGTTTGTCAGAAAAAATATTGTAACTACTTGCAAAATAATCACAAAGCACATGGGAAAAGCTGTTTTATATAATAAGGGAAAGCATAGAGTCATTATAATTGTAAAATGCTGCGGATGCTGAAAATCTGAAGTAACAAACAGAAAATGCTGGAAACACTCAGCAGGCCAGGCAGCATCTGTGGAGAGAGAAACAGAGTTAACATTTCAGGTCTGAGCCCTTCATCAGAACTGGAAAAAGCTGGAGATGTAACAGATATTAAGCAGGTGCAGAGATGGGGGCGGGGGGGTGTGGGTGGAGGGGAGGAAAGAATTGAAGGAGCATACTGTGCTTATGTAAGAGGCAGGAAAGATAAAATGCTGCAAATGGAATGGCAAAATCATACAGCAGGAAAAATGGTTATCGTTTGAAATTGTTGAACTCAATGTTGAGTCCAGAAGGCTGTAAAGTGCCTAATTGAAAGATGAGGTGCTGTTCCTCAAGCTTACGTTGAGCTTCATTGGAACAATGTAATAGGCCAAGAACAGAGAGATCAGAGTGGGAGTGAAGCGGTGAATTAAAGTGACAGGCGACCGGAAACTCAGGGTCACCCTTACGGACTGAATGGAGGTGTTCCGCAAAGCGGTCGCCCAATCTGCATTTGGTCTTCCCAATGTAGAGGAGACCGCATCGTGAGCAGCGAATACAGTATACTAAATTGCAAGAAATACAAGTAAATCACTGTTTCACCTGGAAGGGGTGTTTGGGGCCCTGGACAGTGGGAAGGGAGGAGGTAAAAGGGCATGTGTTGCATCTCCTGCACTTGCACGGGAAGGTGCCAGGCGAAGGGGAAGGGCTGTTAGGGGTGATTGAGGAGTGGACCAGGGTGTCGCGGAGGGAGCGGTCCCTTCAGAATGCTGAAAGGGGAGGTGAGGGGAAGATGCGTTTGGTGGTGGGATCACGTTGGAGGTGGCGGAAATGGCCGTTGAATGTGAAGGCTGGTGGGGTGAAAGGTGAGGACAAGGGGAACCCTATCGTGGTTCTGGGAGGGAAGGGAAGGGGTGAGAGCAGAAGTGCGGGAAATGGAATGGGCACGGCCAAGGACCGTGTCAACCACAGTAGAGGGGAATCCTCGGTTGAGGAAAAAGGAAGACATGTTGGAAGCACTGGTATGGAAGGTGGCATTGTCGGAACAGACGCGGCGGAGACGGAGAAACTTTCTCCCGCTTTTAAAAGTCTCGTTCTACCTGGACCCCTCCCTCTGGCCTCTTACCCACTCTAGATCTTTTCATTGCTAACTGCCGACCTGACATCAGCCGTCTCAAATTCTCTGCTCCCCTCACTCACTCCAACCTACCTCCCTCTGAACTTGCAGCACTCCGTTCTCTCTGATCCAACCCTAACATTATCATTAAACTTGCTGATAAGGGTGGTGCTGTTGTTGTTTGGCAAACCAACCTCTACCGTGCGGAAGCTGAATGCCAACTCTCTGACACCTCCTCCTACCTCCGCCTGGACCATGACCCCACTAGCAAACATCAAGTCATTGTTTCCAAGGCTGTCACTGACCTCATCGCCCCTGGAGATCTTCCCTCCATGGCCGCCAACCTCGTAGTCCCCCATCCCCGCACAGTCCGCTTCTACCTCCTTCCCAAGATCTACAAACAGGACTGCCCTAGTAAACCCATCGTTTCAACCTGTTCTTGCCCCACGGAACTTATCTCTTCCTATCTCGACTCTATTTTTTCTCCCCTTGTCCAGCCTCTTCCCACCTACATTCGCGACTCTTCCGACGCCCTCCGTCACTTTAACAGTTTCCAGTTTCCTGGCCCCAACCGTCTCCTTTTCACTATGGACTTCCAATCCCTCTACATCTCCATCCCCCACCAGGATGGCCTGAGGGTGCTCCGCTTCTTCCTTGAACAGAGGCCCAACCAGTCCCTATCCACCACCACCCTCCTCTGCCTGGCTGAACTTGTTCTCACATTGAACAACTTCTCCTCTGACTCCACTCACTTCCTCCAAATTATAGATGTTGCTATGGGAACCCATATGGGCCCTAGCCATGCCTGCCTTTTCATGGGATATGTGGAACATTCTTTGTTCCAGTCCTACTCGGGACCACTTCCTCACCTCTTTTTCCGGTACATCGATGACTATATCGGTGCCGTTTCCTGCTCTCGCCCTGAACTAGATAAGTTCATTCACTTTACTTCCAATTTCCACCCTTCCCTCACCTTCACATGGTCCATCTCCGACTCTTCCCTTCCCTTCCTTGACTTCTCCGTCTCCATTTAGCTACCTGGACTACACTTCCTCCCACCCCGCTTCCTGTAAGGACTCTATTCCATTCTCCCAGTTTCTCCATCTCCACCGTGTCTGTTCTGACGATGCCACCTTCCATACCAGTGCTTCCAACATGACTTCCTTTTTCCTCAACCGAGGATTTCCCTCTACTGTGGTTGTCATGGCCCTTGACCGTGTCCATTCCATTTCCCGCACTTCTGCTCTCACCGCTTCCCCTCCCTCCCAGAACCATGATAGGGTTCCCCTTGCCCTCACCTTTCACCCCACCAGCCTCCACATTCAACAGATCATCCTCCGCCATTTCCGCCACCTCCAACGTGATCCCTCCACCAAACGCATCTTCTCCTCACCTCCCCTTTCAGCATTCTGAAGGGACCGCTCCCTCCACGACACCCTGGTCAACTCCTCAATCACCCCTAACAGCCCTTCCCCTTCGCCTGGCACCTTCCCGTGCAAACGCAGGAGATGCAACACATGCCCTTTTACCTCCACCCTTCCCACTGTCCAGGGCCCCAAACACCCCTTCCAGGTGAAACAGCGATTTACTTGTACTTCTTGCAATTTAGTATACTGTATTTGCTGCTCACGATGCGGTCACCTCTACATTGGGCAGACCAAACGTAGATTGGGCGACCGTTTTGCGGAACACCTCCGTTCAGTCTGTCAGGGTGACCCTGAGCTTCCGGTCGCCTGTCACTTTAATTCACCGCTTCACTCCCACTCTGATCTCTCTGTCCTCGGCTTAATACATTGTTCCAATGAAACTCAACGTAAGCTCGAGGAACAGCACCTCGATTAGGCACTTTACAGCCTTCTGGACTCAACATTAATGGCCCAGAAATTCTGATCGCAGGCCTCCCGCGGGCGGAGGGCTGCGATCTGGAAAAATCTGTGCCAAGATCGGAGGGCTCCTGGGAGGCGCAGAGTTCCGCAGCTGGGCCTCTCCAAACTGCCAGTGCGCAGGGCCCATGTATCCCAGAGGCGCAGGCGGTTCGCAGCGTCCCTGGGATCACGTGGGCCATGGGGAGCCAATCAGAGAAGGGAATCTGCCTTCATACATTTGACAGGAGGACCTGTCAAATATATGAATAGAGATCACCCCCAAAACACAGTAAAACTTTAAATAAATTTTTTAAAAAATCACATTTTTAAAATGACTTTAAATTACAATAAATTAAGTATTTTAAACAAAAATTCTATTTTTTGGTAAAAAATAATTCGTTTTTAACAGGGCTAAAAATAAACTTACCTTTCTTTAAAGTATTTTAAAATGATAAATCAGTGGAAATTAAAAAAAAAACTTTTTTCAACTCTTATCCTGGTAAAAGCAAGCCTTACGCCTGCTTTTACCAGGCGCAAGAATTGTAAGTGTTTTCTGCGGGCGGAGGGTCTCCAAAAAGCGGAACTCTCCACTTGCAGAGGCCCTTCTCCCAGGCAGCCGGAGGACTTGACAGATCGGAAATGCCGGTTTCCAGCGCATGCGCAGTGCATGCCTGAAACCGGCATTTCCGATGTCCCTACGGGTGAGTACACAGCGCGTACACACCCGTAGGTATCGGAATTTAAATACCATTGAGTTCAACAATTTCAAACTATAACCCCTGCCCCCATTTTTCCTGCTGTATGATTTTGCCATTCCCATTTGCAACATTTGATCTTTCCTGCCTCTTACATAAGCACGGTATGTTCCTTCAATTCCTTCCTCCCCTCCCACCCCCACCCCCCCTGTCTCTGCACCTGCTTAATATCTGTTACATCTCCAGCTTTTTCCAGTTCTGATGAAGGGTCCCAGACCTGAAACATTAACTCTGTTTCTCTCTCCACGGATGCTGCCTGGCCTGCTGAGTGTTTCCAGCGTTTTCTGTTTGTTATTTGAGTCATTATAATTGTTTTGTGCATTGTGGCCTATTAGGTTATTCAGGCTGCCAAAATTAAATTGTGTGCAGAGACATTAGATTACTTAATTCAGAGTGACATTTTGTAGCCCATCTGAGCCACATTTGACTAATTATGAGTTGGCACTATGGGTGAGAATCCTTCACATGAATGGATGCTCCTCCTTTCATTACAGGAGTTCGATCTTTGCAGTTATACATATGGGGATTGAAAACTCAAAATGCGTTGTCTATAAACAATTATTTATTCATTTATTAAGCTCTATATAGGGTGATAATTTTTAGTGCAATGAGTCCTATGTGGTGTTATGTTTTAAATGCATAAATGCAATAAGATAAAGCTGGATTCTGAGGCATCTTCTTTTGTATTTACTTTAAGCCTTACTGGTGTTTCTTAGCAACGAAATTAAAAACAAAAATGATGCATTACCAAGGCAACATAATCTGCACAAACTAGCCAAAGCATCTCCCTCACTACAGTGCAGAGCACAGTCCAATACAACGGGCCAGATTTTGCTGTCAAAGTAACGGTAAGGCTAATGGCATTCACTGTTAATTGTGCGCAAATACTACAGAAACTTCAGGCAAGCTGCAGATGCGCGGTTAAACATAGAAATCCAAAACTTGCTGTCCGAGATGCGTGGCTCCACCGATAGCATTACGAAAATGACATCGATCCTGCCTCACCATTGAACACAAGAACATAAGAAATAGGATCAGGAGTAGGCCATTCGGCAGTTCGAGCTCCGCCATTGAATAAAATCATGGTTGAACTTCTACCTCAACTCCACCTTCCGGCACTATCCACATATCCCCTGGTTCTCTTAGTATCCAAAAACCTATCGATCTCTGTTTTGAATATACTCAATGACTGAGCTTTCACAGCCCTCTGGGGTTAAGAATTCCAAAGATTCACAACCCTTTAAGTGAAGACATTTCTCCTCCGCTCAGTCCTAAATGGTTGACCCCTTATTTTGAGCTGTGACCCCCTAGTTCTAGACTCCCCAGCCAGTGGAAACATCCTCCCAACATTTACCCTGCCAAGTCCCTTAAGCATTTTATACGTTTCAATGAGATAACCTCTCATTCTTCAAAACTCTAGGAAATATATGCCTAGCCTGCTCAATCTCTCCTCATAGGACAATCCCCCCATCCCAGGAATCAGTCTCGTGAACCTACATTGCACTCCCTCTAAAGCAAGTATATCCTTCCTTAGGTAAGGAGAGCAAAACTGTACACAGTACTCCAGGTGTGGTCTTACCAAGGCTCTATATAATTGCAGTAAGCCTTCTTTACTCTTATACTCCAATCCTTTTGTAATAAAGGCTAACATACCATTTGTTTTCCTAATTGCTTGCTGTACTTAAGAACATAAGAACATAAGAATTAGGAGCAGGATTAGGCCATACGGCCCTTTGAGACTGCTCCGCCATTCAATAAGATCATGGCTGATCTTTGACCTCAACTCCACTTTGCCGTCTGATCCCCATATCCCTTGATTCCCCTAGAGTCCAAAAATCTATCTATCTCAGCCTTGAATATACTCAATGACTCAGCATCCACAGCCCTTTTATGTAGAGAATTCCAAAGATTCACAACCCTCTAAGTGAAGAACTTGCATGTTAACTTTCTGTGATTCATGTACAAGGACACCCAGGTCCCTCCGAATACCAACATTTCCAAACACTCACTATTTAAAAAATATTCTGCTTTTCTATTTTTCCTACCAAAGTGGGTAATGTCACATTCCATCTGCCATGTTCTTGCCCACTCACACAACCTTTGCAGCCTTTTTGCGTCCTCCTCACAACTTACTTTCCCACCTAGCTTTGTATCATCAGCAAACTGGGATGCATTGCCTCGGTCCCCTCATCTAAGTCATTAACATAGATTGTAAACAGCTGATGGCGAAGCACTTATCCTTGCGGTTCCCTACTAGTTACAGCCTGCCAACCCGAATTGTTTCTTTAAATGTTTGCCATTGCTTATGTACCGTCATATCTTTCAATCTAATTTCCCAAACTACCTTTGCCAACACGCCCCTCATACCTATGTAGTTTGTTTTGTTCAGATTTAAGACCCCAGTTTTGGACTAAATCACTCTCAAACTCAATATAAAATTCTATCATATTATGATCAGTCTTCTCCAGAGGCTCCTTTACTACAAGGTTATTAATTAACCCTGTCTCATTACACAATACTAGATCTAAAATAGCCATTTCACTAGTTGGTTCCTCAGCATACTGACCTGGAAAGCTATCTTGAATGCATTCCATGAACTATTACTACAAATTTGGTTTGTGCAGTCTATATGAAGATTAAAGACCCTCATGATTACTGTATTACCCTTGTTACATGCACCTCTAATTTCCTGACACTACAACTACAGTTAGGAGGCCTATAAACTACTTCCACCAGTGTTTTTTGCCCCTTGTTATTTCTTAGCTCCACCCAAAGTGATTCTACATCTTGATTTTTGGAGCTAAGATCCGTTCTCTCTACTGTTTTTATCCCATCCTTTATTATCAGGGATGTCCCCCTGCTTTTGCATTTTGCCTATCTCTTCTAAAAGTCAAATATCCTCGAATATTTAGTTACCAACCTTGGTCACTCTGCAACCATGTCTCCGTAAAGGCTATTAGATTAAAGCCATTTATTTCTATCTGTGCTATAAATTGAAATGCATTGAACGGCATGAAGTTGCTGCACCTCCGCAGGAGATACGAACTAAAATTGCACAGAAAATTAAGTCTTGTCCATTTCAGTCTAAGTACACTTTTAATGATGTGATCAGTGTTAATTACTGCCAGTCAACCTCTCTGGCACTGAAAATTAACTATTACAAATTTGAAGCCTCATTCCTTCAGGTTTTCATTGTAGTTGGTGATTTTAAAATTGTTAAATTTTAAATGCAATTTTTAAAAACTTTTCCTTTTTTCTCTGTTTCTTAATCCAATCTTTCTTTCCCTCTATTTATTTCTCTTTTTGTACCTGATCAATCAGGTTGCCGCCCCTGCCACAGTATTGAAACGGCTCTCATCAAAGTCACAAATGACATCCTTTGTGACTGTGACAAAGGTAAACTATCTCTCCTCATCCTTCTTGACTTGTCTGCAGCCTTTGACACAGTTGACCACTCCATCCTTCTCCAATGCCTTTCCACCGCCGTCCGGCTGGGTGGGACTGCACTCGCCTAGTTCCATTCTTATCTATCTAATCGTAGCCAGAGAATCACCTGCAACGGCTTCTCTTCCTGTTCCTGCATCATTACCTCTGGTGTCCCCCAAGGATCTAGCCTTGGCCCCCTCCTATTTCTCATTTACATGCTGCCCCTTGGTGACATCATCCAAAAACACAGCATCAGTTTCCAAATATACGCTGACGACACCCAGCTGTACTTCACCACCACTTCTCTCGACCCCTCCACTGTCTCTAACTTGTGAGACTGCTTGTCTGACATCCAGTACTGGATGAGCAGAAATTTCCTCCAACTAAATATTGGGAAGACCAAAGCCATTGTCTTCGGTCCCCGCCAAAAACACCGTTTCCTAACTACCGACTACATCCCACTCGCTGGCATCTGTCTGAGGCTGAACCACAATGTTCGCAACCTTGGTGTCATATGTGACCCTGAAATGAGCTTCCGACTACATATCTGTGGCCTAACTAAGACCACCTATTTCCACCTCCGGAACATCGCCCATCTCCGCCCATGCCTCAGCTCATCTGCTACTGAAATCCTTATCCATGCCTTTGTCACCTCTAGACTTGATTATTCCAACACACACCTGGCTGGCCTCCCACAGTCTACCCTACGTAAACTTGAGGTCATCCAAAACTCGGCTGCCTGTGTCCTAACTCGCAACAACTCCTGTTCACCCATCACCCCTGTGCTCACTGACCTACATTATCTCCCGGCTAAGCAACGCCTCAATTTCAAAATTCTTATACTTGTTCTCAAATCCCTCCATGGCCTCGCCCCTCCCTATCTCTGTAATCTCCTCCAGCCCCACAACCCCCTGAGATATCTGCGCTCCTCTAATTCTGCTCTCTTGAGCATCCCTGATTATAATCACTCAACCATTGGTAGCTGTGCCTTCTGTTACCTGGTCCCTAAGCTTTGGAATTCCCTGCCTAAACCTCTCCACCTCTCCGCCTCTCTTGCCTCCTTTAAGACGCTTCTTAAAACCTATCTCTTTGACCAAGTTTTTGATCACCTGCCCTAATTTCTCCTTATGTGGCTCGGTGCCAAATCTTTTGACTTCTAATACGCCTGTGAAGCGCCTTGGGACGTTTTATTATGTTTAAGGCGCTATATAAATACACTAAACATCCGTAAGACAAAGGTCCTCTACCAACCTGCCCCTGCCACACAGTACTGCTCCCCGATTATCAAAATCCATGACAAGGCCTTGGACAACGTGGACCATTTTCCATACCTCGGGAACCTACTGTCAACAAGGGCAGACGTCGATGATGAAGTCCAACACCGCCTTCAGTGTGCCAGTGCAGCCTTCGGTCGCCTGAGGAAGAGAGTGTTTGAAGACCAGGACCTCAAACCCGGCACCAAGCTCATGGTCTACAGCGCAGTAGTGATACCCGCCCTCCTGTATGCTTCAGAGACATGGACCATATACAGCAGGCACCTCAAAGCAATGGAGAGGTACCACCAACGCTGCCTCCGCAAGATCCTGCAAATCCATTGACAGGATAGGCGCACCAATGTCGGTGTTCTCGCTCAGGCCAACATCCCCAGCATTGAAGCTTTGACCATGTTCAATCAGCTCCAATGGACGGGCCACATCGTCCGCATGACCGATACGAGACTCCCAAAACAAGCGCTCTACTCGGAGCTCTGACACGGCAAGAGAGCCCCAGGTGGGCAGAGGAAATGCTTCAAGGACACCCTCAAAGCCTCCTTGAAAAAGTGCAACATCCCCAGCGACACCTGGGAATCCCTGGCCCAAGACCGCACAAAGTAGAGGAGAAGCATGCGGGAAGGCGCCGAACACCTCGAGTCTCTTCGCTGGGAGCAAGCAGAAGCCAAGCGCAAACAGCAAAAGGAGTACACGTCAACCCAAGCACCCCACCCACCCGCCCCTTCAACCACCGTCTGCCCCACCTGTGACAGAGACTGTGGGCTCGGTTTTGCCATTGAGTGCGGGCTGGGGCGTGTCAGGTGGCATTCATGTCAGGACCCCGACTCCGAAGTGAAATGGGGAAAAACTGCGATTTTCCCCTAATTGGGCAATTGATTTCCAGCGTGTGGGAAACCCTGGCCCAATGAGTCTTCTCATCCAGAAAGTCGCCTCTGATGACGTCATTAATGCTGCTGGATTTAAGGCCTGCAAGCAGCCTTGCTTCTTCTGGAGACTGCAAACTTTATGGCCATTGTAATAAGCACTTCATTGATCGACTATGTCCACCAGTAGGCCAAAGTGTGCTCCACGCTTCGATGAGCCCTCCCTCCAAGCTCTGGTGGAGGGAGCAAGATCCATTAAGGCAGTGCTCTTCCCTTCCTCAGGGAGAAAAAAGCCACCCCAGCAGACTAAAGCTGCAAGTGGCCCAGGAGGTCAACTCCATTTCAATGTGCCGCAGAACCTGGCTGCAGTGCAGGAAGAGGTTTCATGACATTCTCCGCATAGGAAAAGTGAGTATGACTTTCCCATCACCCTCAATATGATCCCCATCACCTCTCCTCACCAGCACTCTGCTTTGCCAACCTCTTCCTCCACATCCCACTTGACATTTACTTCCCTGCAGCCTTACCTGTTCCCTCTCTCTCTATGGTCACACTAACTTAACTATTCGACCATGCAGCCCTCACACTCCCTATCACTGTGATGCAATGACAACAACTTACAACACACAGGGAGGGCCCTTTGCCTCCTTCTAAGCATCTATGCTATGGATTCTCTACACTCACTCCTTCATTCTCACTCAAACTCCACTTGTGTTCCTCATTGCAGGAAAAGAGAGCCCACAGTAAGAGGGAAAGAGCCATGACAGGAGGAGGGCCACCCTCAGTAGCCCAGCTCACCGCCTGGGAGGAGGCGGCCCTGGAAATCACCGGGATCGAGGATGATTCCCAAGTGGGGGATGGACAGATGGGCACATCAGAGAAAGCTGGTGACAGAATAGTTTGGCATCTCTTTCATTGACATTGCATGAGTCACTGATAATGATTCTGATCCTCTAACAGATTGACTTATGATCATCTGCACTATTCAATGTGCATGTAAACTTGACCTTGACCTCACATCTCTAACTCTTTCATTTACTCCCCCACAGGACCATCGAAAGCCCCCTTCCCCACTGTCCTGGAGGAACAGCCTGAGCCTCCAGACTCCTCAGAGGAAGCTGCAACCTCTGAAGGCGCAGCGTCAGCAGAATTCAGCGCACCCAGCACCAGCGCAGACAATCACACTCGGTGTGACCTTCGCGAGATATAGTAGTGTTGGCACCTGGTGTAGCACAGCTCACAAGTGAGCATCAGCAGATGGTGGAGACAAGGACAGCAGTGGAGAGTCCTCGTCGGAGGGCGCAGGACTCTGCCAGCTCGGCATGCTACATGTCGACCCTGTGCCTCCGGGTCCATCCAGAAGTAGAGCGGTGCTGGAACTCCAGGAACAGGTGCAGGAGTCTCTGGTATGTTTTGTCTCCAGGGTCGCTGCGAGTGTGGAGCAAATGGAGGAATCCATCGCGATCATGTGCAGAGCCTTTGTGGAGGCATTGGCGCATGAACGCATCACCATGGAAAGGATGGTAACCTCTGTGGAAAGGATGGCAACCTCCGTGGTAAGGCTGGCTACCATAGAGGAGAGGATGGCTACGGCCATGGAGGAGCTAAGTCGCCAGGGTCTTGAAAACATGGTCATTGTTCAGAATAGAATGACATCTCTTGAGGAGCGATGGTCAGCTATTGAGCATACAAAGCAGACCTTCATGGAAGTCCTCTGGAGTAGGACTTCCAGTGCAGAAACGGGTCCTCCTGGCCCCCCTGATGTACAGCAAGGTGCTGTCAAGCCACTTGCTAGCTCTGAAGTGGGGCTGACCCATGAGAGGGATATTGGTGGCAGACAACAAGGAAGTGGGGACTCCTCTCCAAGCACTCACATGACCATGCCACTGCAAAGCCCTCGGTCAGAGCCCCACCAGAGTCCTCACCCAACTGAGATGGGCGTCTTAGCCCCTGCACAGCCACCAGAGAAGCAGACTGATGCTGAGCCCTCACAGGTTCGCAACCCCAGAGGACGCCTGCCAAAGGTGTTGAGATAGGAGCAGCAAAAAAGTGAGCAAGGGGCCACCACATCTGCTAAAGCCACAGGGGAAGCACCATGTAGGAGCACGTGTAAGAGGAAGTTTAGCACAAGTAGTCACAAGGGTAGTCCCTTGGGTGTTGTGATGTATTGTTTTTTGACCAGCCATCCTTTTCATGGTATCATGAACAGATTTGATGGCAAACTGTTGAAGTTGTGGCCTGTGTCAGTTTGCAAATGGGACTTCTACATTGAGGGCTTAGGGCGACTTGCAATTGTCAGTATGGTGGTCAGAGTAACAGGAATCCGCAGGTTCTTGTCCATTGTCGATGGTCTGGTAAGAAGGTGCGAGGCAAAAGTGTTTGATTGTGCAGGCTAAGCAAATCTGGCCAACATGAGTGCATCCCTTGCATCCCGGGCAGCAATGTGGTCACGCACTGGCACCTTCTGGCCTGTGCAGCTTCAGGTGGGTGAGCAGCAGCTTGGTGCTCCTGCTGTTGCTCCTGCAGTTGGTGCTGCTCTTGCTTATGGGTCTGCTGCTGCTGCGGCTGATCTTCGTCTGAATCTGATGTCCAGGAGGAAAGGAAATAAATGTTCGCCTTGCTTCTGGCAGATGCCTCAGTTGAGGAAGCGCTCAGTCAAGGTGGAGAGAGGGGTTTCCCAGCAGGTCACACTGGAAATGGGTGTCAGGCTCCAAACTTCCACAACAATGAGTAGGCCTGCTAAAAGTTTCCCCAGACCCGAGACAACAAAGTTCTGCCACCTGCAAGTGATCATTGGTGAAAACTCATTTTTAATGGTGGAGCTGCAGCTGTTAGTAAGCAATCCACTTGTGAGGCCACCAGGATTAACTGGCGTGTTCCAGAGGAGACATGTAGGATGGGGGAAAAGTCTAAAAATCAGAAAGGCCTCTCAAAATGGGATTATAGAGGCAATGAAGTAGTTGTTAAGAGCCTTAAGGAGGCGGTATGGAAATGGGGTCCGAAAACAAGAATGTGGGAAAATTGCTCGGAGGCGGGATGGAGGCGGGATGGGGTCCGGCTGCCATTTTTTGCAATTTTGACAACTCACACGCCTCCAAACCCGCCTCCTCGGGTCTAGTAAAATCGAGCCCTGAAGGTCCCGCATTGGACTCATCAGTCACCTGAGAACTCATTTTTAGTGTGGAAGCAAGTTATTCTCGGTTCCGAGGGGCTGCCTAAGAAGAAGAAGAATAAATACAAGTTGCTGATTTGACATTGAATTCACCCACTGTAATTTACCCTCCTCAGTCCTTGTACTGTTAATTTCACAATCTTTCAATCTGATTGGTTGAGGAGATACACAGTTGTCTGCCCTGTTCACTCAGTTCCAGATGCCCGGTTTCCCTCACTGTGATGTTATCAGCTTGCATTTTCAGCAACTTGCCACACAAATAATGTAAAAACCTAAACATGCAAGAACAAGTCTTACTAACGGCAGATGCTGTTAGAGTCATGGGGGAGAAATTCAGTGGAGCCGCAAACTGGGCGCCAAGCTCGCCTGGGCGCCGGAATTAGTGCAGCGATCGGAGCAGTTGCGACCACCGGAAATTCAGCTTGAACGCCCCAAGAGGGACACGGGGCGAGGCTCGAGGCGCTCCGCGTCCCTCTAAGGCCCTGAAACTGAATATCGCAGCGCAGCGTGCCGCAGCGCCACACGCTGCGGCACGGCGCGCTGCGGTACTGCAGGCCTTCCTCCCATTCTTAAGGGGGAGGGGCCTGCACTAGCGCGACCGGAGATCACGAGTGCCGGCAAAAGAGCCCGGCACCGAGGAGAAGTGCCAGGCTCTCGGAAAACAGCCGGCACTGCCGCGAGGGGAGATCAGGAGGCTGGGGACGGAGGCACTGGCAGGCGGCCGCCGAAAAAACGGCCGCCCTGCACCTCCACCTTAATTTGCGCCACTGCCGCCACAGGTAGGCCCCGTGAACCGGGCGCGATTTGCGAATGGCGCTACAGAGGCGGGCGCTACCAAATATCGAGATCGGGGCGGTAGCGGGGCACTGCGCACACTGATGACATCATCGGTGGCGGCGCAGCGCAACAGGCTAACGCCGCCATTAGCGCCCCAGCTAAATATCGCGGGAGGCGTGGCCAGTGGCGCTAAAGCCACTGAGTGCCCTCTTTAGGCGTTAACTGGTGGCGCAGCCCACCGAATTTCTAGGCCATAGAGTCATAGAGTTATGCAGCACAGAAAGAGGCCCTTTGGCCCATCGTGTCCGCACTGGCCATCAAGACCTGTCTATTCTAATCCAATTTTCCAGCACTTGGTCTGTAGCCTTGTATGCTATGTCGTTTCAAGTACTCATCTAAATGCTTCTTGAATGTTTTGAGGGTTCCTGCCTCTACCACCCTTTCAGGCAGTGAGTTCCAGATTCCAACCACCCTCTGGGTGAAAAAGTTTTTCCTCAAATCCCCTCTAAACCTCCTGCCCCTTACCTTGAAACTATGTCCCCTGGTTATTGATGTTATGTATTATGTGTTCTCCTCCCACCTGCGGTGGCGCTGTCACAGCAGATAAATGGTTGGGTTTGTTCTCTTGGTTGGGTTTTTGCTCTCTTTGTTCTGTTCTCTCCAGAACCTTCCTTTTGAATAAAGTACCTCATGTTTGAATCTCTGGGTTCTGATTCCTAATTGTGTCTAGGTAGAAAGGTACAGACACAACAAAGTGGCAATGAGGATCGGATGAATCTACGTTGTGGGAACTTTCTTGTTTTTGACTACAAAACACTCAGAACAGAGACGGGTGCAGTGAGTAAACAGAAATTAAAATTTGAAACCTGAGATGGCTACTATATTCGGAAACATCGGTGAGTTTGATGAGAATGTCGAACAATGGAGCTCATACACAGAACGATTTGAATACTTCACACAAGCAAATGACATTGGAGGGAACAAAGTAGTACCTACATTGTTAAGTGTGATGGGACCAAAGATTTTCAACCTTTTGCGTACTTTAGTGCATCCAGATAAACCAGACATGGGGTTGACGCATTCCTGTGACGCTAAGATCTGATCGACGTGGCGTCTCACAATGTTCTCCTCGACAGCCACTGTGTACAATAATGGCCCCTGCCTTGTGCATATCGTTCCGGGTTGCCATTTCTCTGTTCGATAGTCACGGGCCAAGACTGGTTGCCCTACATTGAAGCTCCTTGTCGGCTTCTCATTGATGTGCTGGAATTGTTTGTCCTCAACATTTCTTCGCACATTTGGTCTGAGCAAGTCCAGACGAGATCTCAACCTTCGGTTAAAGAATATCATGGCCGGGGTCTGGTTGGTAACTGCATGTGATGCGTTTCGGTAGGCTAATAAGAAATTGTCCACCTTATGCTGTAGTGGAATTTCATCGTCGCACATGGCCTTTATCGCCTTCTTAAAGGTTTGTACGAACCTCTCAGCCAATCCATTCATGGCTGGATGATAGAGGGGGGGATGTGTAATGCCTTACCCCATTCCTTCTCATAAATTTTTGAAACTCGCCGGACACAAACTGTGGCCCATTATCAGAGCAAATCTGCTCTGGCAAACCGTTTCTGGCAAATATGGTCCGTAGGACTGCAATCGTTTTCTCTGTAGTGGTTGAAGACATTTTTATCATCACAGGCCACTTTGAATGAGCATCCACTGCTATTAAGAACATTGAGTCCATGAATGGACCAGTGAAATCAATATGCACCCATTGCCATGGAGAGGAGGGCCACTCCCATGGGTGTAGAGGGGCATGTGGTGGTGCATTTTGGACCTTCTGGCATCCTAATCAGCTCTTAGTTAGGTCTTCGATTTGTTGCTCGATTCGCGGCCACCACACATAAGCCCTAGCAAGGCTTTTCATTTTTACTCCCCCCAGATGACCTTCATGTAGCTCATTTAGCACTCTCTCCCTTAACTTGGGTGGAATCACCACTCTGGATCCACACATCACTGTCCCCTGGCATACTGACAGCTGTTCTCTTCTGGATGAGAATGCTGGCAACAGTGAGTCGCCATGTGTTGCCCATCCCCTCACCGTCAAGTCATATGCCCGAGACAGCGTCGGATCATTGCGGGTCTCCTTCTCTATATCTGCGTTCGTTACTGGCAATCGTTCAATTATTGACGAATAAAATACCTCGATAGGATCCACTACTGGTGCTTCCTCCACAGTAGGCACTGGCAGGAGCAATAGCCCATCAGCGTTCCCATGCTGTTTCGTGCCTTTATATTCTATTTCATATTGATTCGCCCCTAGAAACAGGGACCATCTTTGTAACCGTTGTGCAGTCATCACTGGATCGCCCTTCTTAGGATTAAAGATGGAGACAAGTGGTTGGTGGTCAGTCAGCATGGTGAACTTCCGCCCATGCAGATAGTGGTTGAATTTTTTTACTCCCCATACTAGGCTGAGGGCCTCCCTGTCAATCTGGGCATAGTTGCACTCGGCTGAGGTTAGTGACCGAGACGCAAAGGCTACTGGCCTCTCCAACCCATCTGGGAATTTGTGCGACAGCACCGCTCCAATACCATAGGGTGATGCATCACATGCCAAACGAATTGGTAGTGCTGGGTTGAAATGGGCCAACACCTCTTTTGATGTGATCAATTCTTTACACTTCTGGAAAGCTCGTCTACGTTCGTCATCCCACTTCCATGGTACCCCTGTTTGCAGTAAGGTGTTCAGTGGGTGTAATACCGTGGACAAATTTGGTAAGAACTTGTGGTAGTAGTTTACCAGCCCGAGGAATGACCTCAGTTGTGACACATTTTCCGGTGCTGGAGCCTTGACTACTGCCTCAATCTTGTCAGGGGACTTATGTAACCCCTCTTCATCGATGACGTGGCCACAATACGATATCTGTTTCTGGAAAAACTCGCACTTGTGGCGATTAGCTCGTAGCCCATACTCCTTTAATCTGGTGAGCACCTTCTCCAAGTTGGCGAGGTGATCAGTGTCATTTTCGCCCGTGACCAAGATGTCGTCCAAATAACACTGGGTCCCTGGAATTCCTTGCAGGACCTGATCCATCGCCCTTTGCCAGATAGCCGGAGCCGAGGCTACTCCAAACTTCGGCTGGTTGTATTGATAGAGACCTTTATGAGTGTTAATCGTAAGGTATTGTTTCGAAGCTTCTTCTACCTCCATTTGCAAGCATGCCTGGGCTAGATCAATTTTGGTGAAGCGTTTACCTCCAGATAGCGAGGCGAAAATATCCTCAATTCGTGGAAGCGGATATTGTACCGTGTGAAGGACTGGGTTCACTGTCACCTTAAAATCCCCACAGATGCGGATCTTCTTTGATTCCCCAGGTGTATTACTCAACGACCTCTTCGTTACAGGAACGATGGGTGTAGCCCACTCGCTCCAGTCCACTTTGGACAGTACTCCTGAACGTTCCAACCCTTCCAGCTCTGCTTCAACAGCTGGTCTGATCGCATAAGGCACTGTTCTGGCCTTAAGAAACTTTGGGCTTGCATTTTCCTCTATTTTAATCGTTGCTGTTATGCCTTTTAGTGTTCCTAATCCCTCCTGGAACACTTCTTTTGCGTCAGTTAGCATTTTTGACAGTCGTCCAGGTGTGACGTCGTCATCCTTTTTGGCCTCAACCTTCAGTGCTTGTATGGAATGCCAATCTAATTGTATCTTCCGGATCCATTCACGTCCTAGCAGTGGTGGTCCTCCATCTGGCAATACATATATATCCATTTTAGTTATTTCCTGGCCTTTATATATCACTTTCACCCTTATTTTTCCTTTGGGGTAGACTTTTTGCCCCGTATACGTCTTCAAGACAATCTCTGTAGCTTTCAAGGGTATCTGTGAAAATAGCTGCTTGTAGTCCCTTTGGTTTATGACTGTTAGGGCTGATGCTGTGTCCAATTCCATTTTCACTTGGACTCCGTCTATCTTAAGTGTAACCCAGATAGTCTGATGATCCTCCATTTCGGTTACCTTATGTAGTTTCAGACAACCCATCTCCTTGCTTCCGGAGTCTGTGTCACTTTTCTGTTCGTCTGAACCACTGTCCATCACCTGGTGTACCTTTTTGTACTTGTCCTGTGGAGATTTCTTACTGTTGGTTTTCTTCCCAGACCTGCAGACACTTGCTATGTGTCCTGCTTTCCCACACTGTCTGCACACTTGGTCCTTGAACCAACAATCCCTCTGGTCATGTGTTGTTCTGCCGCAGCGATAGCACTTCCCTGTTCCATAGGACATTTCATTGGTGCCATATTCTTGTGGTCTCTGTTGTATCTCTGCAGTGCCCCTTGCGGCTGCTTCGTCTGATACTGCCATACTGAAAGCTTTGTCCAGCGTAAGATCCTTTTCTGATAGAAGCCGTTTCTGGCTTCCTTCACTTTGAAGCCCACACACAAACTTGTCCCTCAACGTATCTGCTAGTCCCGCTCCAAACTGGCAGCGTTTCGATAGCTTGGTACTCAGCATTGCTTTCGTCTTTGTGTAGGTTCCTTTTATGGAACTTAAATCGTTCTGCTATCAGCAGCGGTGTGGGGTTTAAGTGGTCCTGTAGAATTTCTGCTATGCTTTCGAAATTCTTGTTCACCGTCTTCTCTGGGGTTATTAGATTTCGCAGTAACCCATAAGTTTTTGCACCCATGGAATTTAACAAAACCAGTGCTTTATTAGCATGTGGCACTTCATTCGCCCTGTAGTACACCTCAATATGTTCGACATATGTCGCCCAATCTTCGACTTCATTGTCGAACGTAGAGATACTGCCACTTTTCGGCATCCCTGGGTGTGAGTTAACTGTCAAAAATGGCGCCTCCCGCGCTTCCCCTTCTTCTCCGCTGGCACAAAATGGCGTCTCCCGCGCTTTCTTTCCTTCCCGCGCTCGCCCTTCTTCTCCGCTGCGGCTTCTAAAAATGGCATCTCCTGCGCTCTTCCTTCTTCTCCGCGGCTCAATGGCATCTCCCGCGCTCTCCCTTCTTCTACCTGCGGACCCTGTTCAGCCCGTGAGCCCTGGCTGTGCTCTGCGCATTCTTCTTTTTATTTTTTTTTATTCGACGGCGCTCGGTCTTTAACCCGGCTGTTTCTTTACCCCCTCTCTCTCCGGTTTGTCTTTTTTGTTTTTTTTCTTGACGCCGCTCGGTGTTCAACCCCCGGCTGCGCCCTGTGCGCTTCACCCTCTGTCTTACCCCGTCGACGCTGCTCGGCTTTCTCTCCGCTGTCGGTCGGCTCCAGCCGCTGCTGCCCGGGAAGGGTCTGTGCTGGACCTGTCGTCAGTCTCTTGCTGATCGTCGTGGCTGGGGAACCAAGCCTGGCTCTCCACAGTCTCCCCTGCGATGTTCACTCTCTGCCTGACGATTGGACGGTTGCTCGTGGTCGACGCCCGTGTTCCTGACCTCGACTTTTTTTTTAGTTGCAGGTAGATTCGAATCGACACTCTTCGCCACTGTTAGATCCATGATTCTGAGGGTATGCTGTTATTCAATAACCACATGGATGCAGTAACTTAACAATAAACAGGTCTTTACTGGAGGAGGGTAGTCTCAAGACTGGGGGTACAGAGGCATGCACAAAGCTTATATACAGGTGTGGTCACTGCCGGTACTACAGTATACAGGAGCTGTAAAAGTAGTTCTGTCTTAAAGGCACATACACTACACCAACCACTTTAAATCAACCAATCATCAGCGTTTCTCCTGTGTATTGGAACTTTGGGCACGAATTTTGCAGACAGACTTTTCTAGGTATAAAGATAGCTCCTGAGAAGCTATCTCTCTCTTAGCTCTTACTTCGCTGGACCCCAGGTGAGCAGGTTTCTGACTCCTCAGCAAAGCAACCTAGTAAGGAGTTAGGGGTGGTAATTAAGGGGATATTGCTAAGATTGTTCAATCAAGATTGTAGCCACTTACCCCTCATTTTTGCCATCTGCCTTCCTCCATTTAAGCAATTTTACTGTAATTTACTGTGTTCGTGTGGTATAGTTTTATATTTGATTATAGTTTCTTTTAGTTAATAAAGCTTGATTTTCTCTCATCCAGACCATTTGTTCATTTTAATATCATTAATTATAAGTCCTTCAGTCAGAACTGGAAGGTGGGGTAGCGATTCGAAACCGCTGTTTGAAAATTGGTTTATTAAAATTTGGTTTACAGTGTAGCAGCAGGCTGCCTGACCAGGTGAATTACCGTAAACCAGGTAAAAGATTGGAATTGGTCAGAGTGCAGGCAAAGGCTGCAAGACCAGGGAAATTACCTTAAACCAGTTAAAGGATGCCCCCTACAAAATGGCGACCGCAGCAGGACTGGAGGCCGTTTTTGATTGGATAAGTGGTCTAGATCTGGAGAAAGCATTAGCTCTTGTTTCTCTTGTTTTCAGTATATGGGTAGCCCTGCGGATGTTAGCGGCAGTGTGTAGGCTGACCTATCATGGTATTGGTGGCTGGGTTAAGAATGGTGAAATGAGAGAACAGGAGGAGGCTAAAGAGGCCAAGAATCGGGAGTCCCAGTTTGAAAAATGCCAGGCATTTATAGAGCGCCTGGTGCAGGAAGTCACTGATGCCAGAGATAGCGAGATGAGACTGCGGGAATAGAATGTCCGCCTCATGTCAGAGGTTACAGAGCAGGAGGAAAGGGTTAGCGAAGTAAAGGCAGCCTATGAGCTGGCCTGCGCCCAAAGGTTTAGTAAAGCAGATCATGGCCCCTGTAGGGCAGAGATAGGAAGCCTTAACATGGCTTTAAAAGCAGCAAAGGGGACGATTTGTGTGATCAGCCCGAAGGCAGGTCAGCCGGATTTTACTGGCAGCCCAAATCAAACTGCCCCACAGGCAACACCCAGGGAAAGGCTGGCTAGGTACAGCAGCCCACAGCTCTGGGTTTTGAGGAGCTCTGGCAGCAAGGAGGGGTGGACAATGGGGTGGTAGGAGAATGCCAGCAGGTCCCGCTAGGCAGGCGGGGACCAGAACCAGTGTACCCCCTCCGACAACGGAGGTACGGTCCGCCCGTGGACAATAATGACCCAGGGACTGTTCAGAATACCTATCTGGTCCCCTATGAAACCCCACAGCTCAGAGGCATGGTGAACCATATTCCCATGCTCTCTGAAAAGGGAGACCCCTCAATGCACTTCCAACAAATAGACCAGGCAGCCGGCGTTAACGGCTGTGATGATGAAGAGAAAGCCAGAATGTTGCTTTTCTCTGTGGATAGCAAGCTCTATCAGACCCTTTCGGATGAGGCCAAGAGCGGGCAGAAGGGTTTTGAGGACCTGAAGGAGGAAATACTGGAAGCCATGGGTGCGAACGATGGCAATCCGTTCGATCGCATAGGGAGAACCCTGCAGAAGGAAGGGGAGACCCCACAGGCATTTGCAGACAGGCTGTGGCCAGTCTACAATCGTGCCTGTGCAGGGGGACAAGATAGGGCATGACTGAACCAACGGCAGCAGACCCAATGGCTTCGTTGCCTGGTGTCCAATTGCCTGCCCCAAATAAAGGTAAAAGCTGATACCTGGTTTGACTCCCGAGACCCCCTAGCAACCAAAGAGACTGTAATCCGGCAGCTCACGGTAGCATTTAGGAACAGGAGGAATAGTGAGAGCCCCCAGCAAAAGGGTAAAGTCCACAAGGTTAAACCTGAGGCTCAGTATAAGAAAGAGTGGCACCAGGAGGGGAACAGTCCCTCCCAGGCTAGGTTAAATTGCTATGGGTGTGGGAAAGACGGTCACTGGAGAAAAGACTGTAAGAATCCCTGGAAGGATAGCAAGGGAAAGAATCCCACAGCCCCAGTCCAAAGGGCAGAGACAGGAATTTCCCCCGCCTCAGTCGAGTCACTACTGGAGGTAATGCGGTCTCTCCTGACCAACCAGGGAAAGGTAGCAGCCATCAGTGGTGCTGCAGCCCCCTCGCCCACCTCTGCCTCCCCACAATGACTGGCCGGTATGCTGGCCAAGGAGGGTGCACGTGCAGGCACTTTCTGGGACCCATATGGGTCCGGGCCAGTGGCAGTGATTGCAGGCAGGGATGGGACACAGAGAAATTCAGAAAAATTTTACAAGTCAAGTGCAAGTTCACAGCTTGTAAAGACAGGCACTGTGGCTTGTTTCCAGGGAAAAGTTGTCCAGCCCTCAAATTGGGACACTTCCCTACCCCAGTGGGACCTAAATTTTGGCAAAAGCTTAAATTCAAACCAAATTTAAATTTGAAAAGGTTATGTGGCTTAGAAATGGAGAAACAGCAGCCTGGGATTAGAAATCAGCAGGCTGCTGCCCATCCATTCACAGAAGATCGCTTGGAGACTGCCCGCGCATGCGCAGTCACTGTTCTGGAGACAGGAATCCCCCAGTCTTCTGAACAGCAGGTTCGCGCAGGCGCAGTCACGCGCCTGAGGGGGAAAGTTTCCCAAGACCAGGTTTGCGCAGGCGCGGTTCCCCAGCCGGTACCCCCAGCGGATCCTTTTCAGTTTTCCCGCACAGTCGCAGCCGCGCGCCTGAGGGGAGTGTTTTGCCAACAGGAGGGCCGCGCAGACACAGCCGCGTGGCTGAGGGAAGAGGTTCCCCAACACCGGGTTCGCGCAGGCGCAGTCACGGACCCGGAGCACCCAGCGGCTCTTGCTCACAGTGAGGCCGAGCGCGCAGGTGCAGTCGGCCATTTAAAGATCCCTGCTGCTCAGTTTTTATGCACAGGCGCACAGGCCTGCTTGAAAGACCCAGCGGTTCTCCCAACCCTTTGTAAAGTAACCGAACGCGCAGGCGCAGTTGCCTGCGGGACCCCAGCGGCTCTTTCTAAGTTATCCCGCACAGGCGCAATCGCCTGTTTGAAGCCAGAGGCTTCACAGCCTCTGCCGCGGGACTCCCAGGAGGAGGTTTGCACAAGTGCAGTTGCCGGCGGGACCAGTGTGGCTCTTTTCCAGGAGGTTTGCGCAGGCGCACTCGCCTGCTTGAATACAGAAGCTTCACAGCCTCTGCCGAGGGACTCAGGGGAGGAGATTCGTGCAGGCGCAGTCGCCGGTTTAAAGGGACCAGCTTCCCAGCCCGCTTCCAGAGTGGTTCCTCACCTGATGTGGGACCCTAGGGAGGCAGGGAGAGCAATTCCTCTTGCAGGGGAGCTGGTAACGGGTTTTGGACATGGGGGAGAAGGCTCCCAGCCAGCTAGGGCTGCGACCCTGGCTCAGGGTCCGCCAGCCAAAGTTTCCCCCACAGAGACGCCCCTCAGAAGGTCTCAGCGGGTCCGCAAGCCCGAGGCAAGATGGTCACCCACTTTACATTGGAGTAAGGCTGTCTTCCGAGCCAGGGAGAAGCCAAAGAACAGGGGTCCCCACTCAACAGCCATAAGCTGCGAGGGACCAGAGACAGGAAGCAGTCCAGCTTCGCTGCAGCCAGCAGCAATCTGCGACCGTGCCAGAGATTAGTCTGGTCGTCCGGAGGCGGGCGGCATTTGTATTATAGCTATGTGTGTATATAGCTTGCTTTAAGGTGTAAATTGAAGGTTTAGAATTAACTGGTAATTTTAAGTTAGTATAAAGTTTAAGTTTATAAGTGTGCCAAATATTTGTATTTTGGTCCGACGTCTCCACCTAAGGCAGCAGGTCAGTGAGACCTGGCTGCATGTCCTTTTAAGTTTAGCAGGAGAATGGAAGATGAAGCAGCCCTGTTCGCCCAGCCCAAGCTGGGCATCGAATGAAGATATGGATACAGAACGTTGGGGATCACCTCACCACTGGACAAATCCAGAGGGAAACCCCGCAGCGACCTTCGGGAGAAACCGGACAGGGTCCAGAGGAACTTGCCTACTCCTCCTACATTGAAGAGATGGCCCCAGCTGTGTGGGGCATGGCCCCCAACCCAGCACAATCCTGACCGAAGTTCACTTGCGGGAGACCTCGCTGTTGAGGAGTCATGGTGGGGAAGAGCGGGCGCCTTGTCAGATAGGGACGCATTCCCCAGGAGTGGGTGGTGATGGCCCGGGAAAGATTGTAAAGAGGAAGGGGAGACCCAAGAGTTGCGTGGGTGCATTTGGGGGAGGGAGGAAATCACCCGGGGTCCCACGGGCAAAGTTAGTGTAAGTGTGGCTGGGAAGGATGAGTGGGTGGCCGGATCTGGGATCCAAGTTTCAGTGTGGGGCCAGGGAGAGCCGCCACACAGGCACCCATCATTTTCTGCAGCCAGTCGAGGGAAGACGGAAGGGGGAGGGACTGGGAGTCACGGTCCCATCTCCCCAGCCTCGGTCTATGCCAAGATAATTTTAAACATGAGGGGTACCCCGCCTCCACAAAGGGACAAGGGAACGGCTCAGGGCTGGCGGAGCAGGCTGGTCTGTAAATCCATTCTGTCTGTTTTAAGGTTTAAGACAATCAAAGGGGGGTAGAAGGTACATTTACTGCCCGGGTGGGAGGAGCAATACCCACTCGAATTTTCGCGACCCATCATTGGCACATGATGGTCGGGGTTTTATTTAAGCATGTTGTTTCAAATGTTTAATGAAGATTTTTTTTGTATTTTGTGTTACAGCCCCAAGCTGAGCAGAGGCGTAGGACCCTCTCCGTGCTTGGGATCATTTTGATTACATTGTGTAACTAAGATTGCAACATCTTGTAATAAGTTATAATGTAAAAAGGTGATTGTAAATTTTGATTGCATTGTAATTTTACAAGCGTGTAGGGATATGAGACCCCTTATTGTAAACTGATGTATCTGTAAGATGCCTACCGTACCATGGTTTTTTCTCGAATTTTAGGGGAATAGACGGTTCGGGGGATCAGTGGCAGATAGCTATTAGGTAAATACAGGTGATGGTTGTTTGTGAGGGGGGTCTGAAAATTTTGCTCACTCCTTCGAGTTGATACTACAAGCAAGTTGGGAGTATCAAAAGGAAGGAATGTAGGGGTTTCGCAAAATTCCCCTGTTTTTCCCTGAAGATTGAAAATACTGGTCCACATCGTGGATGAAGAATTGGGTGATGTGACTTGTCACACAATGTTTTAAAATGTGCCTAGAACCGCAAAAGACTGCTCTGAGATGGAAAGAACATGGACAACACCGGAGTCGTGGAGCTCTGTGGAAAATATTCACACACCTTAAGACAGTACTTTTATTAATAAAATTATTCCCTGGAGTTTGGGCAATCACAAAAGGTTTTAAAATGGCCACAGAAAGCATTGGCCAAGATACTGGGGCTTAAAAAACCAGCCCGTGAGCTCTGTGTGTAAAGACCTGCCAATCAAAGGGAGGTTCCCTTCTAAGCAATTGAAGTTGCTTATTGACATAAGGGATTACAACTACTTGAGACTAACAGCAGGACAATCGATTGCAAGTGCTTCTGTTTACACAGCCATTCAAAGCACTCACAGACATTGAGATACTGAAACCATGGGACGGATTTTGCAAGGGAACAGTTTAAGCAATGAATGGGTTTTTGAATCACCCATCATTCTGGACAGTAGGGCAGTTACATTCCCTTTTGTTTTAGCCTAGGTGAGCTCTGGATGTGGGTGGGAACATTTTGGCTCCACAGTGCATACACATAAACCCATTCCAACCACTTTGAATCAACCAATCATCAGCGTTTCTCTTGTGTATTGCAACTTTGGGCGCGAATTTTGTAGACAGACTTTTCCAGGTATAAAGATAGCTCCTGAGAAGCTATCTCTCTCTTAGCTCTTACTTCGCTGGACCCCAGGTGAGCAGGGTTTCTGACTCCTCAGCAAAGCAACCTAGTAAGGAGTTGGGGGATGGTAATTAAGGGGATATTGCTAAGATTGTTTAATCAACATTGTAGCCACTTACCCCTCATTTTTGCCATCTGCCTTCCTCCATTTAAGCAATTTTACTGTAATTTACTGTGTTCGTGTGGTATAGTTTTATATTTGATTATAGTTTCTTCTAGTTAATAAAGCTTGATTTTCTCTCATCCAGACCATTTGTCCATTTTAATATCATTAATTTTAAGTCCTTCAGTCAGAACTGGAAGGTGGGGTAGCGATTCAAAACCGCTGTTTGAAAATTGGTTTATTGGAATTTGGTTTACAGTGTAGCAGCAGGCTGCCTGACCAGATGAATTACTGTAAACCAGGTAAAAGATTGGAATTGGTCAGAGTGCAGGCAAAGGCTGCAAGACCAGGGAAATTACCTTAAACCAGTTAAAGGATTCCCTCCTACAGGGGGAAACAGTGACTATGTTTGTTGCTGCTTTGAAAAGGTTGTCAGAACACTGCGAGTTCAAGGAGGTGCTGAATGACACCATTAGAGACAGACTTGTGTGTGGTCTGCAAAGTGCAGCCACACAGATGCGCCTTCTTACTGAGGACAACCTTACGCTTGAAAAGGCCATTGAAGTTAGTGTCTCCATGGAGAT
Organism: Somniosus microcephalus; assembly: GCF_052327205.1. Taxonomy (NCBI): domain Eukaryota; kingdom Metazoa; phylum Chordata; class Chondrichthyes; order Squaliformes; family Somniosidae; genus Somniosus; species Somniosus microcephalus. The sequence continues at coordinate 109,888,223 of NC_140991.1, forward strand.
GGCGGAAAAGGAGGCTCACCAGTTTAGTTCAACAGGGAGAGTTCACAAGGTGTCGTCTGAGCCTAAATGTGCGTGGAACGGCGCATGTTACCGTTGTGGGAAAATGGGCCATCACGCTAATGACTGCTGGTGTACGGAGCTGGAATGACGAAATTGTGGCAAAAAGGGTGACATTGAACGTGCCTGTAGAGGTAAAAAAAAGAACAGACAGAGCTGGGAAGCATGAAAGCAAATAGTCTGTATTTGGACAAGAGAAGAAAAAGAGTGTTCATTCAGTGCAGTATGATGGAACAAGCAAAACAGAGGGGAGCGACATCTCTGAGGAGGAAGATGTGCACATACTGACGGTTGCAGGTGGTCCAAATGGCTATTGGGTGTCACCACTGGTGGAGGGACAATCAGTGCGGATGGAGGTGGACACAGGCGCGGCTGTGTCCCTTGTTTCAGACACTGTCTGCAACAAAATGCTAAAGCATCTTACACTTCAGCCAACAAACATTGTGCTAAAGACGTATACCGGCGAACCTGTGGCCATGAGAGGCGCCATTGAGGTGACAGTTAAATTGAACGGACAGACTGCGAAATTGCCACTATATGTGGTAAAGGGAAATTACCCATCTCTACTGGGATGTGCGTGGCTAGAGAAAATCACGCTGGACTGGCCTGCAGTCCGCATGATTTCAAAAGGGGAGTCAGGTCTGACTGCAGTTTTAAACAAACATGCAGAACTCTTCAATGGTGAACTTGGGAGCATGAAAAAGATCAGCGTGAGACTGAACATTATACCTGACAGCAAGCTGAAGTTTCACAAGGACTGACCTGTACCCTATGCAATTAGGCCAAAAGTTGAGGCTAACTTGGAGGCCTTAGTCAAGAATGGAGTCCTGGAGCCTGTGAGTGTGAGCAAATGGGCCACACCTATTGTTCCTGTCATGAAAAAGGATGGATCTATTCGAATCTGCAGGGATTTTAAAGTGACTATTAACCCAGTGCTGTCTGCGGAACAGTATCCTCTTCCCCTCATTGGTGATCTTTTTACGGGCCTGGCTGGAGGACAAAAGTTCAGCAAAATTGACTTATGCCAGGCTTATCTACAAATGCATGTTGATGACAAATCAAAGGAGTTGCTGACAATTGTGACACACAAGGGGCTATACAGGTACTGCCGCCTTCCATTTGGAATTACGTCGGCTCCTGCTCTATTCCAAAGGGCAATGGATCAGATTTTGAGTGGACTGCCAGGAATCCAGTGCTACTTGGACGACATCCTTGTCACTAGGACAAATGAGGAGGATCATCTTCTGAACTTGGATGCGACACTACAGCGACTGAAAGAGTACGGACTCAGAGTTTGTAAGGACAAATGTGAATTCTTTCAGTCTTCAGTTGAGTACCTGGGGCATGTGATTGACACTACTGGCCTGCATAAGGTGCCGTCAAAGGTCAAGGCGATCGTGGAGGCCCCAGCACCCCAGAATGTGAGCCAGTTACGTTCATTCCTGGGGCTACTTAACTACTATGGAAAGTTTATTCCAGACTTAGCAACATTGCTGAAGCCGCTACATCAGTTGCTATGTCAAGGCAAAACACGGAAATGGGCTGAACTGTGCAACGAAGCTTTCATCCAAGCAAAGAAAGCATTGCTGAAGTCAAAGTTCCTGACACACTTCGACCCAGAGCTACCTGTGCAGCTAGCATGTGATGCATCACCATATGGTGTGGGAGCATTCATATCCCACATCATGCCTTCTGGTGAAGAGAAACCTATCGCCTTCGCATCACACACCTTGAACAAGGCCGAGAGTAACTATGTGCAGATTGAGCGTGAGGCCTTGGGAATCGTTTTTGGAATTCGAAAATTTCATCAGTACCTGTTTGGGTGAAGGTTCACACTCCTGACGGACCAACCTCCATTGACTTCAATCTTCGGGTCCCACACCGGAATTCCGTCTCTTGCTGCAAGCAGGATGCAAAGGTGGGCATTACTGTTGTCAGGACACACATACGACATCAAATATCGCAAATCAGACTTGCACGGCAATGCAGACGGTCTCTCGAGGCTGCCCTTGCCTGCTACTTCCCCAGAGCCTCGTCAGATAGACATCTTCTACTTTAGACAAGTGGATGGAGTACCTGTCACTGCAGTTCAGGTGCGAAGGTACACCCGCAACGATCCAGTCCTGTCTGAGATAATGGACGACGTCATTCGAGGGAGAGCTATAGGAGATTCCACTAATTTGAAACCTTACGTTTCAAAAAGAAATGAGCTCTCTGTCCAGGCAGGTTGTCTTCTCTGGGGACGCCGTGTCATCATTCCGCCACCTCTGAGGGAACCTGTACTGCAACAACTTCATACAGGCCACAGTGGGATGGTTCGGATGAAGGAAATGGCAAGAAGCTACTTCTGGTGGCCAGGTCTCGATGGAAATATTGAGGAGAAAGCCAAAACATGTTCCCCATGTCAAAGGGTCCGGAATGTTCCACAGCTGGCAACCCTACACCCCTGGGATTGGCCTGAAGAAGTGTGGCAGCGAGTACATGTGGACTTCGCCGGTCCTTTCGAAGAGAAGATGTTTATGGTGGTTGTGGACACTTGTAGCAAGTGGCCGGAGGTCGCTGTGATGAGGTCTACCACAGCAGAGAAAACAATTGAGAAACTTGGTGAGATGTTCAGCCGTTATGGCTCACCGGAACAACTCGTAAGTGACAACGGTCCACAATTTGTATCACAGGAGTTTGCAACCTTCCTGCAAGTGAATGGTGTCCAACACATCAGGTCTGCGCCCTATCATCCCTCTACTAACGGCCTGGCAGAAAGGTTCGTGCAAACTTTGAAGCACGCCTTGAAGGCATCGCAAGGTCAGGGTTCAATCTATCAACGTCTGAACAGCTTCCTGTTGTCCTACAGGAACGAGCCGCATGCCACAACTAAAACTTCCCCCGCTTCGCTCATGATGAAGAGGCAGTTGCGGACAAGTTTTGACTTACTGAAACCTCCAAGGGCAGAGCAGGTTGTCCAACGTCAACAACAAGCTCAAGTTGAAAGGAGAGAGAAAAGAGCCAAGGAGAGACGGTTTCATCCTGGAGAGCACGTCCTAGCTCAAAACTACAACACTGGACCGAAATGGGTTCCTGCTACGGTGATCGCGCAGACGGGCCCTGTGTCTTAGACAGTTGAGACTGCGGAGGACGTCGTCTGGAGAAGACACACTGATCAACTGTTGCTAGGAGCAAAGACAGCCACAGAGGCTCCAACGGCTGGTTGGCCTGAACTGTTTCCGGATGATACCGCAAACCAGCAACCTTTGCCACAGTGCTCTTCTCCAACACAGGAAGTCAAAGAGACTGTTCCACCTGCGCAAACTCCTGACTTTTGACTGACACAGGCACCTTCTCTATCTAGGCCTGTGTCAATGCCTACTGCTGTGGAAGTCAGCGATGACCGCCGGTATCCTGTCAGAGAGCTGTGGCCTCCAAGACGCTTGGATCTGTAGACTTAGTGACTTACCCACAAGACTGGGGCAGAATAAACCCCAGGGTAAAATCAGGGTTTGAGGCAGTCTACCTCTACCCTTGGTTAGTTGAGTGCATCGAAAGTAACTTACCTGTTGAAGAATAATGTGGACATTTCATATAAGTGGGGAGGAATATGTTATGTATTATGTGTTCTCCTCCCACCTGCGGTGGCGCTATCACAGCAGATAAATGGTTGGGTTTGTTCTCTTGGTTGGGTTTTTGTTCTCTTTGTTCTGTTCTCTCCAGAACCTTCCTTTTGAATAAAGTACCTCATGTTTGAATCTCTGGGTTCTGAGTCCTAATTGTGTCTAGGTAGAAAGGTACAGACAGAACAATTGACCCCTCTACTAAGGGGAAAAGTTCCTTTCTATCTACCCTATCTATGCCCCTCATAATTTTGTACACCTCAATCAGGTCCCCCCTCAGCCTTCTCTGCTCTAAGGAAAACAACTCCAGCCTGTCCAGTCTCTCTTCATAGCTGAAACGCTCCAGCTCAGGTAACATCCTGGTGAATCTCCTCTGCACCCTCTCCAATGCAATCACATCCTTCCTATAGTGTGGCGACCAGAACGGCACACAGTATTCCAGCTGTGGCCTAACTAGCATTTTGTACAGCTCCATCATAACCTCCCTGCTCTTATATTCTATGCCTCGGCTAATGAAGGCAAATGAAACCGCTCATCAAAAGAGTGAGAACATCAGTGAGATCAGTGAAAGTATGGCCAGAGGGGGCAGTCTCGGAGCTTCAGGATTGCTTCGAACGCACTGATTGGGGCATGTTTGCCCATAATGACATCGAGGAATACGCATCCACAGTGCTATTCTACATTAACAGTTGCGTCGAGGTCGTCACGACCCATAAAAATATCAGGACATACCCCAACCAGAAACCCTGGATGAACGGAGAGGTCCGCTCGCTGTTGAAAGCACGTGATGCAGCATTTAAATCTGGCGACGCGGCGGCTTACAGTGCAGCTAGGACCAACCTAAAAAAGGGCATCAGGACTGCCAAAAGGAAACAGACACTGCGGATAGAGGATCATTTCCACAACAACTCGGACCCCCGGCGCATGTGGCAAGGCATCCAGTCCATCACTGACTACAAGAGCAAAAACACCAGCCCCCCGGTTAGCGATGCCTCCCTTCCGGAGGAGTTTAACAACTTCTACGCTCGCTTCGACAGGGACAACAGGGAGCCGGCTACCAAAGCCTTGCCACCCCCGGAAGACCAGGTGCTCACTCTGTCGACCTCCGACGTAAGGGGTGTTCTACGCGGAGTGAACACATGAAAGGCTGCTGGACCGGATAGCATCCCTGGACGGGTACTCAAGGAATGTGCTGATCAGCTGGCTGATGTCTTCACCGCCATCTTCAATCTGTCATTGGCCCAGGCAGTAGTCCCTACATGCTTCAAGACCGCTACCATTATTCCTGTGCCAAAACAAACGGCTGTGACGTGCCTGAACGACTATCGACCTGTCACACTCACACCCATCATAATGAAGTGTTTCGAGAGACTGGTCCTGGCTAACATCAAAGCCAGTGTTCCCGCCTCTCTTGACCAACACCAGTTTGCCTATCGTGCAAACAGATCAACGGGGGATGCAATCACAACTGCTCTACACTCAGCACTGAATCACTTAGATGGTAAAGAGACCTACATCAGAATGCTGTTCATAGACTACAGCTCAGCATTCAACACTATCGTCCCCAACAAGCTGGCCACCAAACTCCACACTCTTGGCCTGAACACTTCCCTCTGCAACTGGACCCTGGACTTCCTAACAAACAGACCCCAGTCTGTCAAATTAGGTAACCACACCTCCCCCCCCCGACCCTGAACACGGGGGCCCCACAAGGATGTGTGCTGAGCCCCCTCCTCTACTCCCTCTTCACCCACGACTGTGTGGCTGTTCATGGTTCCAACACCATCATCAAGTTTGCGGATGATACCACGATAGTAGGCCAGATCACCAACAACGATGAGTCAGCCTACAGGGAGGAGGTCCAACATCTCGTGAAGTGGTGCGCCGATAACAACCTGGCCCTTAACATCAAGAAAACCAAAGAAATCATTGTGGACTTCAGGAAGTCTAAAGGCGGAAGTCACACCCCCATCCACATCAATGGGGCTGTGGTGGAAAGGGTGGACAGCTTTAAGTTCCTCGGAGTCCACATCACGGAAGACCTCTCCTGGTCCCTCAATACCTCCTCTCTGGTGAAGAAGGCCCAGCAGCGCCTATATTTCCTAAGGAGGCTGAAGGGATGTAACCTGTCACCCCTGATCCTCTCTAACTTTTACCGCTGCACAATAGAGAGCATCCTGACGAACTGTATCACAGTATGGTATGGCAGCTGTAGCTACTATGACCGGAAAGCCCTGCAGCGGGTAGTCAAAACTGCCCAACGCATTACCAGCACCCGGCTACCGACCATAGAGCACATATACCAGAAACGCTGTTTACGGAGGTCACGGTCCATCATCAAAGACCCTACCCACCCCAGCCACAGTCTGTTCGCCCTCCTGCCATCTGGGAGACGCTACAGATGCATTTGCACCCGTACGACCGGATTTAGGAACAGCTTCTTTCCCAGGGCTGTCATCCGACTGAACTCCACAAATAAACTCTAAAGCCTGCACATCTGCCAATGCACTTATTATGGTTATGTTTATGTTAATGTATTACAAGCCAAATGTATGTTGAATGTTTAAATGTCTTAATCTAAATGTACACTCTCGGGAGCCGCAAGCCTACATTTCGTTGTACTGCACTTGTGCACTAACAATGACAATAAAGTTGATTATGATTATGATTATGATTATGATTATCCCATATGCCTTTTTAACCACCTTATCTACCTGCCTTCAGGGATCTATGTACATGCACACCAAGTTCCCTCTGATCCTCTGTCCTTCCTACCACAGCAAAATCTGGCCCAAAGTGATATAGCTTAATACAAAACAGTGCAGTGCAATCCTTCCCAAACCAGCACAACGTAGCACAGTACAGTATAACTGAAGTTAAAAGGCGTATGTCTCCATTAGCTGACTGACCTATTTATGTAATCATTATTCCTATCTAAATGCCTGTGATTGCAGCCTTTGATTCTTTATTTGGATCTTGTCAGTTGCATCTAATAATTTAAATTGGGACTTCAAATGCATTGGTGCTGAAATTCTGTGGTCCTTCTAGCACACTCCTGCTGTAACTTCGAGGGAGGGACCAAAAATTAGACCTGGATCCAGATATGTCAGTGATTCAGGGATGGCCAGTTAGTGGTGGAGCCTTCACCTGCCCAAAATATTTCTTAAAAAAGAATTGGTTTAAAGCTGCCTCCTTCCAAAGGGGCCCACAAGGGATGCACATAACATCAATGAGACTCTTCAACCACCCCCCAACCCTCCCCCACCACATACTGGTTACTTGTGGCAGTCATCAGACTGGCAGGCACCCTAGATGCGTCTCTAGTGGCATGAGTGCCTGCTGCCAGCGTCCAATCCGGCAAACATTGATGGGATCACTAGTGGCAATCACAGATGGGTACCTCTGGGCACATGCCGTGATGTGCACACTCTACGAATTTTCAGGGCCCATGCCTTTAAAGGTTCTCATTGGCGGAAGCTGCTGCTGGTTGAGACTTCCGTCCAGAGAGTGGAAAAGAAACCAGGACATGCTTAGCATGTTGGATGCGTGCTTAAATACGCTTCTGTTCATAATGAGTGGAAGTTGAATATAGAACAGCAACAACTTGCATTTATATAGCATCCTTAATGTAGAAAAACATCCCAGGACAGTTCAGTGAGGTGTAAGGAAAATAAATATAAGAATACAACTTGAATGGAAATTGTGAGGAGAGTGCATTTTCAGTTGGGGCTCAGTAGAAGAATGAATTCTCCACTCACCCGAATTCCATCGGCAGCAGAGTTCCACTTTGGTGAATTGACCTAACGTTTAGTCAAAGCAGCCTATTGTATTGTAGACTATCAACGTCATTCTGGAAACTGCTGTGAACCACTTCAACAGTGCCAACAATCCACCAGTAAATGCAAATCATGTTTTCCCCATGAACTAAGACAAATCTCAATAAAGTATAATGAATTCAGTGCAAATATACAAAATATTCTTCAAGTTATTTTGCTCAAACTAATTATGTCAACATATCAAATTTGTTGAAAATTTATGCCACATTTCCTCAGATGTAAACATGAATTAAATCTAAAATCACCTTCTGATGCAGTCTAAGTTGTCTACTAATGGATCAAGTTTTGTTGCTAATCCCCAAAACTTTTTCAACTTATACTCTGACATGGGTGCATGAATGAAATATTGGCCCTGAAATTGCAGTCAGAGGCGTATCTCCTGAGTACGCGTCCGACCCACAAAACATTACCTGCTGTCGTCCAAGCTGCAGAGACTTCGGGTCTCGGGCCTCCATGCGTACGGCAGCGGAAAGGCCCATGTATCCCAGGGACGCAGGCGGTTCAGAAGCGTCCCTGGGATCACATGGGCACGGTCCTCCAATGAGAAAGGAGGATTCCATTGCAGTCATTTAGGTACAGAATCCCCTAATGATATGCAATGGTATACCCAAATAATTAAACACTTTATACAATTCTAATAAATATAAATGTTCTGAATTGCAATTTTATTCATAATTCCCTTCATTACATCAAATACAATAAAAAAATTATTTTTTGAAAAATAATTGTAAAAATTTTAATCCAGGCCGATATTTGCATAAACTGTGTTTGTGCATAATTTTTTATTTTTTAATGTTTAATTTAAGATTAATAATAACCTTTACACTGCTATGTCTGCTTTTACCAGCCATAAGAGTTTCGTGGGCAATTGCTGGGCAGTTGTTGGGCAAACAGCCCAACTCTGTGCCAGCGAAACTGATTTTACTTTCGGTTCGTATGATCTGTCAAGGCGTACCTTGACAAATCGCAAGCTCAGGGTTTTCACGCATGCGCAAGCGCATGTGGAAACCCAAGAGTTGTGGGGCCTTTCAGAAGGATTACGATGGCTTACTCTGAGCATACACCGTTGAAGACACCATAATTTCAGGGCCAATAATTCCTTTTGAATGGAGGAAATAAGTAGTAAGGGTAATTTTTCATTGCTGAAGTGCACTGGTATAGATTGAATCCCAGCAGTAGTAGATGATTGCTTATCTTAAACTGAGTCACACTTCAAATCCCACTCTAGTGCATAAAGCATTAGACAATTAGAGTGAAAGTATTCTCAGCTTTGCACTAGACAAGAGAAGTAATGTAAGATTGATATTAAATTGTTTTCCATATGCATTTTTTAATTGTAGTTCACACATTATTTTGCCATTTTTTTGGTCTGTAATGCTCAATATCACACCCACTATTAGGTAACTTTACCCACTGAACCATGGAGGAAGGGGTTCCACTTGATTTCATCAGATCACTCTCAGTTTCAGGACACACAACCCAGTAACGCGTGATATAATGTCCAGTGTATTATTACGATTGCTTTAAAAGCTTCTGCTATTGCTACATCCCGTCTAAGCAGCAAGGCAGGATGTAACAATCCCAGAACAACATAAAGCTTCTGTGTAATTTTTATGAATGTGTTTCTATAAAAGACACACACACGCAGACATTACATTGGCGATATAGCCAGCCGAGAGAGAAAACAATAATACACTCTGGCAAGCATCAGTAATGCCGTTTCTGACCTGCCTTCTTTCCTGGTTTTGAGGTGCATCATTCACACACCACACTGGGACTACAATGCAAAAAGTGAAAAAAGAGATTTGCAATCCTACTTAGAATAATAGAGGTGAAAGATGGCATGAGAAAATGAGCCTAGCTATTTCACAAGTATATATGTTGCTAGATACGGGGATGATCAAACATTATAGAATCATAGAATCATAGAATGGTTACAGCACAGAAGAAGGCCATTCGGCCCGTTGAGCCCGTGCTGGCTCTCTGGAAGAGCACTTCAGCTAGTCCCACTCCCCCACCCTTTTCCCGTAGCCCTGCAAATTTCTTTTGTTCAGATAATTATCCAACTCCCTTTTGAAAGCTGTGATTGAGTCTTCCTCCACCACCCTTTCAGACAGTGCATTCCAGATCTTAACCACTCGCTGTGTAAAAAAGTTTTTTCTTACATTGCCTTTGGTTCTTTTGCCAATCACCTTAAATCTGTGTCCTCTGGTTCTCGACCCTTCTGCCAATGGAAACAGTTTCTCTCTATCTACTCTGTCCAGGCCCCTCATGATTTTGAACACCTCTATCAAATCTCCTCTCAATCTTCTCTGCTCCAAGGAGAACAACTCTAGCTTCTCCAGTCTGTCAACGTAACTGAAGTCCCTCATTCCTGGAATCATTCTTGTAAATCTTTTCTGCACCCTCTCTAAGGCCTTCACATCCTTCCTAAAGCGTGGTGCCCAGAATTGGACACAGTACTCCAGTTGGAGCCGAACCAGTGTTTTATACAGATTCATCATAATTTCCACACTTTTGTACTCTATACCTCTATTTAAGAAGCCCAAGATCCCATAAACCTTTATAACTGCTTTCTCAACCTGCCCTGCCCCAGGTCTCTCTGTTCGTGCACCCGCTTCAGGATTATACCATTTAGTTTATATTTCCTCTCCTCATTCTTTCTACCAAAATGTATCACTTTACACTTTTCGTGTTAAATTTCATCTGCCACGTGTCCGCCCATTTCACCAGCCTGTCTATGTCTTCCTGAACTCTATCACTCTCCTCCTCACTGTTCACTATACTTCCAAGTTTTGTGTCATCTGAAAATTTTGAAATTGTGCCCTATACATCCACGTCCAAGTCATTAATATATATCAAGAAAAGCAGTGGTCTTTTTTTGAACAATGGTGTAACATTTGCAATTCTCCAGCCCTCTGGCACCACCTCCGTATCTAAGGAGGATTGCAATATTATGGCCAGTGACTCCACGATTTCCTCCCTCAATTCCCTCAGCAGCCTAGGAGGCATCCCACCCACTCATGGTGATTTATCTACAGCCAGTCTTTCTAAAACCTCCTCTTTATCAATTTTTATCCTATCAAGTATCTCCACTACCTCCTCATTTACTGTGTCTATGGCAGCATCTTCTTCCTTAGTGAAGACAGATGCAAAGTACTTGTTTAGTACCTCAGCCATACCCTCTGCCTCCATGCGTAGGTCTCCTTTTTGGTCCATAATTGGCCCCACCCCTTCTCTTACTATTATTTTACTATTTATATGCCTATAGAAGCCTTTTGGATTAACTTTTATGTTGGCTGCCATTCTATTCTCATACCCTCTCTTTGCCCCTCTTATTTTCTTTTTCACTTCTCCTCTGACCTTTCTATATATAGCCTGATTCTCAGATGTATTTGCAACCTGATATCTGTCATACACATTCTTTTTCTGCTTCATCATATTCTCTATCTCTTTCGTCATCCAGGGAGCCCTGACTTTAGTTGCCCTGCCTTTCCCCCTAGTGGGAATGTACCTCAACTGTACCTGAACTATTTCCTCTTTAAAGGCAGCCCATTGCTCCATTACAGTTTTGCCTGTCAATCTTTGATTCCAGTTTACCCGGGCCAGATACGTATTCATCCCACTGAAATTGACCTTCCCCCAGTTAAACATTTTTACTCTAGATTGCTCCCTTTCCTTTTCCATAGCTAATCTAAACCTTATGATGCTATGATTACTGTTCCCTAAATGTTCACCTACTGACGCTTGCTCCACTTGACCCACCTCATTCCCCAGAACCAGATCCAGCAATGCCTCCTCCCTCGTTGGGCTGGAAACATACTGATCAAGAAAGTTCTCCTGAACACACTTCAGAAATTCTTCCCCTTCTCTGCCCTTAACACTATTACAATCCCAGTCTATATTAGGATAGTTGAAGTCCCCCATTATTATTACTCTATGGTTCTTGCACCTCTCTGTAATTTCTCTGCAAATTTGTTCCTCTATATCCTTCCCACTATTTGGTGGTCTATAGAATACACCTAGTAGTTTAATGGCACCTCTATTATTTCTTAACTCTAGCCATATAGATTCTGTCCTTGACCCCTTCCTCTCCAGCACTGTAACATTTTCCTTGACCAATACTACCACACCACCTCCTATCTTTCCTTCCCTATCTCTCCTGAACTCTTTATAACCAGGAATATTTAATACCCAATACTGCCCCTTTTTGAGCCAGGTCTCAGTTATCACTACAACATCATATTCCCATGTGGCTATTTGTGCTTGCAGCTCACTTACCTTGTTTACTACGCTTCGTGCGTTCACATACATACACAGTAAACCTATCTTAGACCATCCTGTATTCTCTCTTAGTTTGACCCCACCTAATACCTTACTATTTCTTGCTTTAGTGCTCTTAGCCTCTCCCTTTGAGCACTTTATTTCCCCTTTCTAATGTTACATCCTGGTGCCCATCCCCCTGCCAAATTAGTTTAAACCCTCCCCAACAGCACGAGCAAACCTCCCCGCGAGGGTATTGGTTCCGGCTCTGTTGAGGTGCAACCCGTCTGGCCTGTACAGGTCCCACCTCCCGTAGAACCAGTCCTAGTGCCCCAGGAATCTAAAGCCCTCCCTCCTGCACCATCTCCCTAGCCAAGCATTGATCTACACTCTCCTCCTATTTCTATACTCACTAGCGTGTGGCACTGGGAGTAATCTGGTAATTACTACCTTTGAGGTCCTGCTTTTTAATCTCTTTCCTAGCTCCATGAAATCTGCCTGCAGGACCTCATCCCTCTTTCTACATATGTCGTTGGTACCGATACGGACCACAACCTCTGGATGTTCACCCTCCCGCCTCAGAATGTTCTGCAGCTGCTTGGGGACATCCTTGACCCTGGCACCAGGGAGGCAACATACCATCCTGGAGTCACGTCTGCAGCCGCAGAAACGCCTGTCTGCTCCTCTAACTATCGAATCCCCTACTCTTCTTCCTCCCCCCGTGCAACTGAGCCACCTGTGGTGCCGCAGACTTTGCTCTGGCTGCTCTCCCCAGGGGAACCATCGCCCTCACCAGTACTCAGAACCGAATACTGGTTGGAGAGCGAGATGCACTCAGGGGACCCCTGCACTACCTGCCTGATCCTCCTCTTCTGCCTGGAATCACCCATTCCCTTTCTGCCTGCACACTCTTTATCTGCGGGGTGACCACCTCCTGAAATGTGCTATCCACAAAGCTCTCAGCCTCACGTATGCACCACAGTGACACCAACTGCTGTTCAAGCTCCAAAACCTGGAGCTCAAGCTCCTCCAGCTGACGACACTTCCTGCACATATGATTGTCCAGGACACGGGAAGCATCCTGGAGTCCCCACATGGCACAGGATGTGTATTCCACGGGACTGAGCTGCCCTGCCATGCCTTTACTAAATAGACTGTTAACTGGAAACACTTACCAGCTACAGTACTCACCAATCAGCTCCTTCCCTGGTTGTGACATCACTTTAGCGGCTTTGCAGTTGTTGCTTTTGTTGTTGTTGTTTTTGCTGGAAGTCCTTCTCCTCCTTGCTGCCACTGCTGCTCCAGTCTGTGCTCTCTCTGGGACTCCCGCTCGATTTATATTCCGCCTCCTCACTGCCACCATTGCTCTAGTCTGCGCTCTCTCTGGGCCTCCTGCTCGATTTATACCCCACCTCCTCACTGCTGCCGTTGCTCTAGTCTGCGTTCTCTCTGGGCCTCTCGCTCGATTTATACTCCGCCTCCTCGCTGCCGCTGCTGCTCTGGTCTACACTCTCTCTGGGCCTCTCGCTCGATTTATACTCCACCTCCTGCTCTCCTGTGACATCACTCCTTGCTTTTTTGGTTTTTTTTTAAGTCGGCACTCAGCTCACTTTAAGCTCCCACTCAGGTCTGCTGCAAATTATTTCTCCCAAGAAGATAATTTGACTTTGACATTTTTAGAGGTAATTTTATGAACTAGCACTCCTGGTGCAAAGCTTAACCTGCTGGAAGCGCATATCTGGAATTCGGTCGCATGCTTCCTATGATATGTCATTCACTTCCGGAATCTCAATATGTGTTCCTGTTAGGACCATGAAATTGTAAAATTACCTCATATAAATCCAGGCAGGTGCAGCAACAAACTGAGGGAATCATAAACGAGTACCAAACAAAGCTATGCAAGGTGACTGTTCGGTATGAGTTTGCAGAGGCAAGTTTCAATGGATCCTAAAATAACTAACCAAGCTATCAGATGGTGCTCGAGCACAAAAAAAGACGCCGCAAGTAGAAAATATAACCACCGGATACACCACTGCAGCTGCCGTTGAGCACATGTCACCAGATGGAAGATTCACTGCCAATATCAAGTGGTGGTGAATACCCGCCCCCCACTATTAGACCTGCTCAGAGTTGCTGAAAGAGCAACAAAAGTTTGCAGATCCAAAAGAATAAAACCAAAGAAATATACAAGTTCAGGGCCATGCAAACCTGATCCAACTTGATATACCTTTCTACATCCCATAATGAGCTTTAGCAGCTGAGGCCCATCCTCGCCTAAGTGGACAAATAATGCTGCAAGGAAAATCCACCAGAATCCCTAATTGACACTGGTACATCAATGGATGTGGTGGCAAAAAAGAACTTACAAGCTATCAATATTAAATCACCACAGTCCAAATTTAAGATGTATGCACACAGATCCCCTCGACCTCTGCCAACGTGTGGAAAAGTTCAGTAAGAGTCAGGCAGATGAATAACACACACATTTCATGGAATGGCACAGGGCAATGACACAGCTTTTCACCACAGCACTGTAAAATCCCCATCATTTCATTCAGATGGTCAGCAATGCCACTAATAGTCACAGAACTCAAATAAATATTCTACTGTTTTCGGAAGTAAACTGAAAAATTACCAAGGTAAGCTGCACACTGCTAAAGCAATCCACCTCTTGGTGCAACTTCATAGATTCATTATTTTCCATGTATGTAAGCGGGAAGAACCAACATTTCCATTATTTATTTTTGGTTTTCCCTCATTCTAAATGTTGTATCTCTTTCTGGTTTCATTGGAGGCTACAAATGAAATGCCACTAGAAAGCCTATCACTTATTATTTGGTAGTGTAAGAATTAGGCAAGTAACCATATGCGAATAGCTTCCAAGCCAGAAGAAGCTATTGCAGCCATAAACTCTGGGTAATTAATTTTATTATATTTTTGAAACACCATAGACATAAGAACATCGACTACCAGAAATTACTAAAAGATATTGCGCTGGATTCTCCTCAGTGATCCTGCCCGGAAGAGAGTGGGATAGTAGCGACGAATGAGACCTAATGCCACTTCACTACCCTGGCCTCAATGTCCGTCCCTCCACCACCGCTGGGACTGCCACTGACCATTGCTTCTCTACCGTGGGATCGAGTCCCTAGCTCACTTTCCTTTCGCCTCCCCAGTTACCACTGCTTCCCGGAACAGCCATATGGAAAGTAGCGGTAGGCCTTGGGTCATGGCGGTAGTAGCCCCAAGGTCAGGGAATTGAGAGAAGTGGCCTAGTAGCGGTCTCCTCTCCTTCCATAATGGCCTCCACTCACTTACTTGCCTTAATCTTCAGGGTTTTTCTACCCCTTTAAATTCCCGACTACTTCTCCTGGTGGTACAAGGAAATGGATTGGGGTCAGGGCGGGGTTGGAAGGGTGGGCAGGAATCCCGCTCTGCTTCTACTCCTCCCCAAAGATAAAAATCCAGCCTGTCATTTTATATTTTTACTCTTTTATTAGGTTCAGTGATCAATGCAGATTTTGCAGATTATCAGAGCGTAATTAGAGTAACCAAATGCTATGGCATCAAAATTTTTCTAAATATTAGTCCGAATACTCCATAAACTTGAGAACAAACAAGAACAACTATAACTATATTGTGGACATTTAAATCTACACAGAATTAAGGGAGGAGAATTTTAACTGAAAATTATAAAGTTAAAATGACTCGGTTTATAAAAGTGCCTGAAAAAGTCTTTAGAATTCTGAATCTGAATGACCATAATCAGTTGTAGAAAAGTATAAAATGATGAGGCCTGCAATGGAATCTCAGGCTGATGTGTGATAGATGGCCCTTAATAACAATAGTGGCTGCTTATGCAGAGACCACTCTTCCTTTTCTGATGTGTAAGATGAAATGCACTGTTCCAAGTGTGAAATTAGCATTTAAATTGAGGGGATGCTGATGTTGGAAGATAACATCTTCATGTACATGACCATTAGGTGAAGAGGTGAGAGAGGTAACTGTCATTTATCAGCATATGTATTGAACTGAATATAGTTGTTTGTCTTATTATAATGTAAAATGAAGCTAGCTTACAGCTATTAGCAGCTGCTAAAGCTGTGGTATGCAAAGGCAGCACACCATCCAATCTGCACAAATTGGAGATCGCTGCAGGAGCTCCTCAGGGCAGCGTTCTAGGACGAACTATCTTCAGCTGCTTCATCAACAACAACTTGTATTTATATAGCATCTTTAACGTAGCAAAACGTTCCAAGGCACTTCACAGGAGCGCTTTAAAACAAAATTTGACACCGAGCCATATAAGGACATATAAGGGTAGATGACCAAAAGCTTGGTCAAAGAGATAGGTTTTAAGGAGCGTCATAAAGGAGGAAAGAGAGGTTGCGAGGCAGAAAGGTTTAGGCAGGGAATTCCAGAGCTTAGGGCTTTGGCAGCTGAAGGCACGGCCACCAATGGTTGAGCGAATAAAATCAGGGATGCTCACAAGGCCAGAATTAGACAAGCACAGATATCTTGGAGGGTTGTGGGGCTGAAGGAGATTACAGAGATAGGGAGGGGCGAGGCCATGGTGGGATTTGAAAAAACAATGAGAATTTTAAAATCGAGGCGTTGCTTAACCGGGAGACAATGTAGGTCAGCAAACACAGGGGTGATGGGTGAACGGGACTTCATGTGAGTTAAGACAGGGAGCAGCGCTCCGAACGCTTGTGATTTCAAATAAAGCTGTTGGACTATAACCTGGTGTTGTGTGACTTCTTACATTTGTCCACCCCAGTCCAACTCCGGCATCTCCACACCATAACAGCATTTTGGGAGCTCTTTCACCACACAGATTGCACCGGTTCAAGAAGAAGGCCCACCACCACCTTCTCAAGGGCATCTAGGGATGGGCAATAAATACCAGGCTTGCCAGTGATGCCAACATGCCAAAAATTAATTTTTAAAAACCCCGTTCATAATATATAAGATGGCTGCTTTTTTCTTTCTGTTTTGTGCCTAGGAAATCAAACTATTTTGAGGAAGAACACTGTTAGCCATCTCACACTCTCTCTCTGTGCCTGTGTAAACTATGTCCATCTGTCTTTCTGACTCATGGGGCTGGATTTTGTCAATGGAGATGTGATGGTGGCGGGACTCCCACTTTTTGGGTTGTAGTCCCGCCTCCATCGATTTGTGGCCAACCCAAACGATTTTTCCTTGATTGACCAATTAAGGGACACCCAGTTACAGGTGACGTCAGGGATCGACATTTCATCTGTCAAGAGCTTTTGACAGATGAAATATCAGCGTTTGACAGCTCTGTGAAGCTGTCAAACACTGACAATCTGACTTCTAACTTGAGTCCTTCTCCACAGACTCAGTTAGAAATCTCTCCAGAACAGAAAGCAGAGGCTGCAACTTTTGACAGCTCGCGGCCATTCTGCTTTCTGTGCCGGTGAGATGAGGGACTCCCGAGACCTGAAGGAAGGAAGCCTGCATTAGTAAGTAAAGGTAAGTAAAACTTATTTAAACACTTTACACACACCAAACACACTTACCTCTGCACTCATGCACCCATCACTCACTTGAACACCGGACATTTCGAACCCTCCAAGCCCTTCAGCCCGACGGTCTGCCTCGCTAACTTGGCATCGTTTGGAGCTGTCAGAAAGCCCACACTTCAGGGATAAAAATAGGGATTAGGTCAAAAACTGCCTGTTAACAGGTAGTTAACAGGCAGTTTTTGGCTTAATCCCCTTCCCACCTCGGGGAGGCGGCTCCCAGCACAGGTTGGGTACCCGCCACCTGGGAAACGGGCATGGAGGTGGGTTGGGGGCGGGAAGGGTTCGTGCCCCCCGATTCTGCAATTTTAACACCTCACACGCCTCCATTCCCACCTCCACGGCCCAGGGAAATTCAAGCCCATGGTATCAGCAAGTTGAATGTTAACATTTTATATCTGTTAATGACACAGGTGAGATAATTAGTGAATTTATGTTTGGTTCAATATTTAATTAGTGTATTTTTGTGAGAAATTAACTAATATTAGGATGAGGAAAGACAGCCTGGTGGTAACATTCTAGGGCCAGTTCCACCAACTAAAGTGCAGTGGAGCAGACACTGGTGATCTCTGGATTATCTAAGGTCAGGGGAGGTCACCTAATTTAAATAGTAGTGGCAGGTGCTCGCACCAATATGAGCACATCTTGGACACTGGCCAGAGGAAGGCAGGGCAAAACAAAACATTGCTGTCCAGATACTCTTAGAGTCATAGGGCTCAAATTTCCAAGCCCCGTGGAGGCGGGTTTGGAGGTGGAAGTGGGGGGAAAATTGCAAAATCGCTCAGGCCAACATCCCCAGCATCGAAGCTATGACCACGCTTGATCGGATGGGCCACATCGTCCGCATGCCCGATACGAGACTCCCAAAACAAGCGCTCTACTCGGAGCTCCAACACGATAAGGGAGCCCCAGGTGGGCAGAGGAAACGCTTCAAGGACACTCTCAAAGTCTCCTTGAAAAAGTGCAACATCCTCATTGACACCTAGGAATCCCTGGCCCAAGACCGCACAAAGTGGAGGAGAAGCATCTGGGAAGGCGCCGAACACCTCGAGTCTCTTCGCCGAGACCAAGCGGAAGCCAAGCGCAAACAGCGGAAGGAGCGCACGTCAACCCAAGCACCCCACCCACCCACCCTCCCCTTCAACCACCGTCTGCCCCACTTATGACAGAGACTGTAGGTCCCACATTGGACTCATCAGTCACCTGAGAACTCATTTTTAGTGTGGAAGCAAGTCATCCTCAGTTCCGAGGGATTGCCTAAGAGGAAGAAGAGTTGATTGGGTTTCTTTTTTTTATTCAATCACGGTACATGGATGTCGCCAGCAAAGCCAGCATTTATTGCCGATCCGTAATTGCCCTTGATATTTCAGAAATTGAAATCCCCTACTATTATTACCCTATTACTTCTACAATTCTCTGAGATTTGCCTACATATCTGTTCCTCTATCTCCCCCTGACTGTTTGGGGGCCTATAGTACACTCCCAGCAAAGTGCTTGCCCCCTTTTTGTTTTTAAGTTCTACCCATATGGCTAAGATATCATCCCTCCTTACTGCAGTAATTGACTCCTTGATTAATGTTGTGACACCCCCTCCTCTTTTACACCCTCCTGTCTCGCCTGAAGATTCTATACCCCGGAATATTGAGCTACCAGTCCTGCCCCTCCCTCAACCATGTCTCTGTGATAGCAACAATATCGTACTCTCATGTGTTCATCAACACCTTCAATTCATCTGCCTTACTTGTAAAACTCCTTGCATTAAAATAAATGCCATCCAGCCTTGCCATACTCCCTTGTGCCATTACATATTTGCTCTGCCTTCCAGACTGACTTGCTTTTTCCCCTATATTTGGCTGTGCATCACCCCCTACTATAGCTCCACTCCATATCCCATCCCCCTGCCAAGTTAGTTTAAATCCCCCCCAACAGCACTAGCAGACCTCCCGGCAAGGATGTTGGTCCCATTCCGGTTCAGGTGCAACCCATCCGACTTGTACAGGTCCCACCTTCCCCAGAAACAGACCCAGTGATCCAGGAAACTAAAGCCCTCCCTCCTGCACCAACTCTTTAGCCATGCATTCGTCTGCTCTATCCTCCTATTCCTATACTCACGAGCACGTGGCACCGGGAGTAATCCAGAGATTACAATCTTTGAGGTCCTGCTTTTTAAACTGCTACCTAGCTCCCTAAATTCTTGTTGCAGGACCTCATCCCTCTTTCTCCCTATGTCGTGGTACCAATGTGAACCATGACCTCTGACTGTTCGCCCTCCCCCTTCAGAATGCCCTGCAGCCGTTCAGTGACATCCTTGACCCTGGCACCAGGGAGGCAACATACCATCTTGGAGTCACATCTGTAGCCGCAGAAACACCTGTCTGCACCCCTCACTATTGAGTCTCCTACCACTATTGCCCTTCCACTCTTACTCCTCCCCCCTTGTGCAGCTGAGCCACCCACAGTGCCGTGAACTTGGCCCTGGCTGCACTCCCCAGAGGAACCGTCACTTTCACGATTTTCCAACACAGAAAAATGGTTGTTGAGTGAGATGCACTCTGGGGCTTTCCTGACTACCTGCCTGCCCCCCTTCTTCTGACTGGTGGTCACCCATTCCCTCTCTGACTGCACTTTCTTAAGCTGCGGGGTGACCACGTCTAAAAACGTGATATCCATGTAACCCTCAGCCTCGCGGATACACCGCAGTGCCTCCAGCTGACGCTCGAGCTCCGAAAACCGGATCTCAAGTTGGCCAAACTGTTGGCACTTACTGCACATGTGGTCATCCTGACTGCAAGAAGCGTCTAGGAATTCCCACATGCTGCAGGCCGTGCAATGCATGGGACTGAGATCCCCTGTCATACTTTTAATTAAAAAACTCTTACCTCAAATTTAAACTCTCGGATTCTCGCTCTCCTGAACTACCTTAACTATGAACTAAAATTGAAGGAAAAAAAAGCACTCCCCCACTACACACCAATCAGCTTCTTCCCCTGCGCTGGCGTCACTTTCTGTACTGTGACGTCACTCTCGAATTCTGCCGCTGCTCCCACTGCTACCGCTGCTCGACTGGGCCTGAAAATCACTGCCCTTTATTTTCTCCCACAGCTGCTGCTTCCTCGCAAGTCCACCGCTCCCGCTGCTGCCGCTGCCATTGGCCATGGTGGGTCCCACTTACAGCACTTAAATGACCTGTACACTGGGTTGCACCCCACATGGGTCCTCATGGAAACTGAAGACCTGGGCCGAGATGCAATATATCTGAGTCCTGATGATTTTCTATCCCCTTGCTGAACTCCCGGGCAACTTACACTCAGGGTGCACTGATGGGATCACAAACGTTTGATGCCAACATCTCCCCTCACTCAGCTGAATATAATTTCTGAAGTTTATAGAATACAAAATAAAAACTACAACAGGTGAGTATTGAGTACACACTATCATTTTTATGGCTTTCTCTCTCAAATACAAACGCACAAATAACCTCTTTCTGTTTTATAAAATACTCAATATAAACTTTAGCTGAATAAAGATTTTGAAATTTGTTCTCTAGCTTTTTAAAAAATCAATTTGAAAAATGACAGAGCAGTAACTGCCAGAAGCTAAAGAAAAATATTCCATCAGTGCAGCTGATTGAACAGCATTAATGTTTCATGGGAATTCAGGCGCACTGCATAAGATCAGATTACATGTTCTGTTTCCAAATAGTCTGGACAAAAATATCATGATCAAGCCCAGAGAGGCTGAGGCCTTCATGCAAAAACTTTAATGAAAACACTAAAAAGCATACACACAATTCAATGGATACATAATCATGCTATTGTGAAACATGCCATTTTTAAAGTTTTTGTATTTTGTTTAAAAATTTATTTTGGTCATTAGAAATTTTATTGTTGAAAAAAGTGGCAGATTTTTTTTCATGAAGAATTTGTGGAGGATTTGTAGGAAGAAGATAATGCATGATCATGTGGTGGAGTGACAGAGCAATGATCAGACTAACACTGCAAATCCGAATACAAAAGCATAATCATGCAGATGCTAGCAATCTGAAATAAAAACAGAAAATGCTGGAAATACTCAGCAGGTCAGGCAGCATCTGTAGAGAGAGAAACAGAGTTAACATTTTGGGTCGATGACCTTTTGTCAGAACTGGAAAAAGTTAGAGATGTAACAGGTTTTAAGCAAGTACAGAGGCAGGGAAAGGGGGAGGAAAGAACAAAAGGGAAGGTCTGTGATAGGGTGGAAGGCAGGAGAGATTAAACAACAAAAGGGAAGATGGTGTAAGGTGAAAGGAGATGTTAATGGGGCAAGTGGAGAAACTAAAGATGGGTAAATGGGAATATCAGAATCATCAGTAACAGCTGCCGTCTGAAAAAATGTGGGCAGGGGTTATGATCTGAAATTGTTGAACTCAGTGTTGAGCCTGGAAGGCTATAAAGTGCCTAATAGGAAGATGAGGTGCTGTTCCTCAAGCTTATTTTGAGCTTCATTGGAACAGTGTAGGAGGCCGAGGACAGAGAATAGGAAATTTTTACATAGCATTTTTCCACAGAGCCCACAACCTAGTTTGAGACTTTAAACAAATATTTTGTATCTGTATTCACAGTAGAAGATACAAAAAGTATACCAGAAATAGTGAGGGATCATAGGGCAATTGAGAGTGAGGAACTTAAAGTAGTTAAGATCAGTAGAGAAAAAGTACTTGAGAAATTAATGGGACTAAAGGCCAACAAATCCCTTGGACCTGATGGCCTACATCCTCGGGTTCCAAAAGAGGTTGCTGCAGAGATAGTGGATGCATTGGTTGTAATCTTTCAAAATTCCCTAGATTCTAGAATGGTCCCAGCGGATTGGAAGGTAGCAAATGTAACCTTGCTATTCAAGAAAGGAGGGAGAGAGAAAACAGGGAACTAGATAAGGTGCCACATAAACGGTTGTTATGCTAGATAAGGGCTCATGGGGTTAGGGTAATATATTAGCATGCATAGAGAATTGGTTAACGGACAGAAAACAGAGAGCAGGGATAAACGGGTCATTTTCAGGTTGTCAGGCTGTAACTGGTGGGGTGCCACAAGGATCAATGCTTGGGCCTCAGCTATTTACAATTTATATTAATGACTTAGATGAAGGGACTGACTGCAATGTTTGCAAGTTTGCAGTTGATACAAAGCTAGGTGGGAAAGTAAGTTGTGAGGAGGACACAAAGAGCCTACAAAGAGATATAGACAGGTTAAGTGAGTGGGCAAAAAGGTGGCAGCTGTAGTATAATGTGGGGAAATGTGAGGTTATTCACTTTGGTAGGAAGAATAGAAAAACAATAATTTTGAAATGGTAAGAAACTATTAAATGTTGGCGTTCAGAGGGATTTAGGTGTCCTTGTACAGGAAACACAGAAAGTTAGCTGAGATATATAGATTTTTGGACTCTAGGGGAATCAAGGAATATGGAGACAGGGCGGGAAAGTGGAGTTGAGGTCAAAGATCAGCCATGATCTTATTGAATGGCAGAGCAGGCTCAAGGGACCGTATGGCCTACTCCTGCTCCTAATTCTTATGTTATTATGTTCTTAAGTTAATATATTACAGATATTTATGAAACCATCAGCTCCTTGCTTGGCTACAATGAGAAAAACAAATACGGTTCTGAGTTTCATTAGCTAAGAGATAGAGTATAAGTCAAAAGAGGTTAAATTGATGTA
Organism: Somniosus microcephalus; assembly: GCF_052327205.1. Lineage (NCBI taxonomy): Eukaryota > Metazoa > Chordata > Chondrichthyes > Squaliformes > Somniosidae > Somniosus > Somniosus microcephalus. The sequence goes on from NC_140991.1 coordinate 109,911,222, forward strand.
TGAGGCATTGTTCAGACCTCGTCTGCAGTACTATGTTTAGGTATTGTCACTCAATCATAGGAAGGATATTATTGTGCTTGAGAGAGTACTGAGTCAAGCCACAAAACTGGCCACACCCCCAGATCGAATTAATCTCCATGGCGAGTTTCTGCTAATTGTGCCCCTTTGTGGCCCTTTGAGGAGACTCTTAAAATTAAGCTTTTTTTATGTAAAAAGGCAATAATAGGCACCTTTTAAAAGCTTTTGAATATTAAAAAAGTATTTAATTTAATACAAAACTGTCTACTGTGCACCAAAGAAACTAGTAAATGGTTCTGCATAGATTTTTAAAGTCATTTTCAGTTATTTAAAATCGGGTTACTCACAGATGGTGGACTAGACTCTGATTAAAAATGCTTGTTTTTTGTGATCGACCCATTTTCAGCTGTATTAATAAAACTGCACAGGGTTATCACTCTTAAATACATCAAGAAATATTGTTTAATGGAAAAAATAAACAATTATGTTCTAAAACGCACTGGTTCTGGGAAGATTTTACCTTTGTGAGTATGCAAATGAGCTTGAGCAGAAACTTGAACCATAACTTCACTTCGGAAAACTAGCACAATTTTCAGCGCAATTTACGTCCGGATTGCCGATTGCGCCCCAAGTGGAAACTCCATCCAATTGTGTTTAGCACATCACCTTTGAATTCTTTTGCATATCTTTTTACTTGTCATTGGCTAAGTGCAAAACATTAATGCTAACTAAAAGTGCAGCAAATTGTCTCTGAGTTATTAAATACAGAGATAATTGTAGAATGCAGATGGGAACCTCATTTAAAAAGAGGAAGGACCGTTACAGCGCCAGAATAATTATTCTAGAGTGAACAGAGGCATAAATCATGGCAAGATTTCAGAACAAGCAAGGAATTACTGATTTAAGTGAGCAATCACAGGGGGATATGCACTGCAAAAACGTCCACAAGACAAACGCTGTGAGTAGCTGTGAAGCATTGCATTTTTGAATTATACCGGGCCTTGGTGAGACCACACCTGGAGTACTGTGTACAATTTTGGTCTCCTTACCTAAGGAAGGATGTACTTGCCATACAGGGAGTGCAACGAAGGTTCACGAGATTGATTCCTGGGATGGCGGGACTGTCACATGAGAAGAGATTGAGTAAACTAGGCCTGTATTCTCTTGAATTCAGAAGAATGAGAGGGGATCTCATTGAAGCATACAAAATTATTACAGGGCTTGATAGGGTGGATGCTGGGAGAATGTTTCCCTTGGCTGGGGAGTCTAGAACCAGGGGCCACAGCCTCAGGATAAAGGGTAGGCCATTCAGGACTGAGAGGAGAAGAAATTTCTTCACACAGAGGGTGGTGAATCTTTGGAATTCTCCACCCCAGAGGGCTGTGGAGGCTCAGCCATTGGGTATATTCAAAACAGAAGTCGATAGATTTCTGTCTAGTAAGGGCATCAAGGGATATAGCGATAGGGCCGGTGAATGGAATTGAGGCAGAAGATCAGCCATGATCTCATTGAATGGCAGAGCAGGCTCAAAGGGCCGAATGGCCTACTCCTGCTCCTATTTCTTATATTCTTATGAATCAAAACTATTTAGATCAATAAGTATTCTGATGGTGTGTGATGTCAAAAATAAATCACTAATGCAGCTGTCAATAACTCAGGAGTTAATCGTATGAATTAATTCTACTGGAGCTTGAGAAGTTGGAGACCTACTAAATTGAAACAGAATGGCTATTTGATGAGTTTAACAGATCAATAAAGTGCGGTGTGCTTACACAGCACACCCTCACATTGCAGGATGGTGCCTCACTGAATTGGACAAGTAGGTCTGAGCACCCGTTTGGTAAGACACCGAATTCAGCAAGAGCAAAGTTTTCAGGCTTTTTGGGGGGCTTGCACAGAGCATGCCTAAGCCTCACAGTACTTCTTAATTTCAGTTAATTGCATTAAATTTGATCCTGTGCCAAAAGCAGTGGAGAAGAGACTCACTCGGATAATATCAGGGGTGAGAGGCTTTAGTCCTGAGAAGAGACTGGAGAAATTGAAGCTCCTTTTATTCGAACAGAGAAGGTTAAGAGGAGATCTGATAAATTAGTTCAAAATGATGAGGGGTTTTGATAATGTAATTAAGAAAAACGATTCTACTGGTCAGTGATTCAATAACTAAAGGGTCTGGGGAAAAATTGGCTCGCACCCACTTAGGGACGATAACTTCGCCGGGGCGCTACTTTTAGCGCCCTGAAAAAGTTAGCACCCCACGCCCGAAATTGAGGCTACTGGAAGTGCTCCCCTTCCCTCTTGGGGTGCTCCCATTGAATATTGCAGCGCTACGTGCAGCAGCGTCATGCACGTCGGCATGTAGCACCACGGTACTTCAGGCCTCCCTCCCCTGATTAAAGGGGAGGGGCCTAGTGCAGCACGCACCGGGCGCTGCTAGACCACCAGGGAGCGGGGTGCAGGCAAAAGAGCCCAGTGCTTGAGGAGTGCCGGGCTGACTGATCGTGGCTGGTACCCTGCCGGAGGAGGCGAGAGGAGGCAGGTGCTGGCAGGCGGCCCCCCAAAAGATGGCCACCCGGCACCTGCCCTTTAATTTGGCCCGCCCTGGCCACAAACACGGCACCCTGACCCTGTCGGACAGAGCATCTGGTGGTAGGTCCGGGGGTGCGAGCCAAGTTTGTGGCCGGGGCGTGAGTGGGGCATTGCACACGGCGATGACGTCATCACCAGAGGCGCAGTGCTGCGGGGCACTACCGGCTACCACTGCCGCTAACATCCCGCTGAATTTCGCGGGAGGTGTTAGTGGCGCTGTGCCCAGGCGCTAGGTGCTTTGCACCCAGGCGTTAATGGGAGGCGCAAAGCAACCAAATTTTTCCCCCTATGAATTTAAGATCATCATCAAAATAATCCAGGAGAGGTTCTAGGAGTTTTGTTTATGCAAAGTTGTTATTAGATGGAATGCCCTTCAGGAACTGTGGTAGAAGCAGAAGTCATAATACTTCTTAAAAGGAAAGAGGATAAATATTGGACAAAGAAAAATTTAAATAGTTATGGGGAAAGGGCAGAGAGGCAGTTTCTGGTAGGGCATTCTGATGATGTGGAATCTGTATGGGTAGAACTGAGAAATACCAAGGGGCAGAAAACATTAGTGGGAGTGGTATATAGACCTCCAAACAGTAATGCGGAGGTCGGGCATGGCATTAAATGGGAAATTAGAGAAGCGTGCAATAAGGGCACAGCAGTTATCATGGGTGACTTTAATCTACATATAGATTGGGCTAACCAAGTTAGCAACAATACTGTGGAGGAGGAATTCCTGGATTGTATACGGGATGGTTTCCTGAACCAACATGTCGAGTAACCAACTAGAGATCAGGCCATCTTAGACTGGGTATTATGTAATGAGAAAGGATTAATTAGCAATCTTGTTGTGCGAGGCCCCTTGGGATGGAGCGATCATAATATGATAGAATTCTTCATTAAGATGGAGAGTGAAATAGTTGACTCAGAGGCTAGGGTCCTGAATTTAAATAAAGGAGACTACGATGGTATGAGGTGCGAGTTGGGTAGGATTGATTGGGGAATGTCACTCAAAGGGTTGACGGTGGATGGGCAATGGCAAACATTCAAAGATCGCATGGATGAACTACAGAATTTGTTCATCCCAGTTTGGCATAAAAATAAAACAAAAAAAGGTGACTCAACCGTGGCTAACAAGGGAAATTAAGGATAGCATACGATCCAAGGAGAGGACATATAAATTGGCCAGAAAAAGCAGTAAACCTGAGGATTGGGAGCAGTTTAGGATCCAACAAAGGAGGACAAAGGGATTAATTAAGAGGGGGAAAATAGAGTATGAGAGTAAGCTTGCAGGGAACATAAAAGCTGACTGTAAAAGCTTTTATAGATATGTGAAGAGAAAAAGATTGGTGAAGTCAAGCGTAGGTCCCTTGCAGTCAGAATCAGGGGAATTTATTTATAATGGGGAACAAAGAAATGGGGGACCAATTAAATACATACTTTGGTTCTGTCTTCACAAAGGAGGACACAAACAACCTCCCAAAGATGTTGGGGAACATAGGGTCTAATGAAAGGGAGGAACTGATATAAATCAGTATTTGTAGGGAAATGGTGTTAGGGAAATTTATGGGATTGAGGGCCAATAAATCCCCAGGGCCTGATAATCTACACCCTAGGGTACTTAAGGAAGTGGCCCTAGAAATAGTAGATGCATTGCTGGTCATCTTCCAAAATTCGATAGACTCTGGAACAGTGCCCATGGATTGGCGGGTAGCTAATGTTACCCCACTGTTCAAAAAGGGTGGTAGAGAGAAAACGGGGAATTACAGACCGGTAAGCCTGACATCGGTAGTGGGGAAAGTGCTGGAGTCCATTATAAAGGATGTAATAGCAGAGCACTTGGAAAAAAGTGACCGGATCGGACAAAGTCAACATGGCTTTACAAAAAGTAAATCGTGCTTGACTAATCTACTGGAATTTTTTGAGGATGTAACTGGTAAAATAGATAAGGGAGAACCAGTGGATGTGGTGTATTTGGATTTTCAAAAGGCTTTCGATAAGATCCCGCATAAGAGATTAGCGTGTAAAATTAAGGCACATGGGATTGGGGGCTAGGTATTGACATGGATAGAGAACTGGTTGGCAGACAGAAAGCAAAGATTTGGAATAAACGGGTCTTTTTCCGAATGGCAGGCAGTGACTAGTGGGGCACCGCAGGGATCGGTCCTTGGACCCCAGCTATTCACAATATATATTAATGATCTGGACGAGGGAACTAGATGTAATATCACCAAGTTTGCAGATGACACAAAGCTGGGTGGGCGTGTATGCTGTGAGGAGGATGCCGAGAAACTCCAGTATGATTTGGACAGTTTGGGTGATTGTGCAGAAGCATGGCAAATGCAATATAACGTGGATAAATGCGAAGTTATCCACTTTGGTGTCAAAAACAGGAAGGGAGAGTATTATCTGAATGGCAATAGATTGGGAGAAGGGGAAGTACAATGAGACCTGGGCGTCCTTGTGCACCAGTCGCTGAAAGTAAGCATGCAGGTGCAGCAGGCGGTTAAGAAGGCAACTGATACGTTGGCCTTCTTAGCGAGAGGGTTTGAGTACAGGAACAAGGATGTCTTGCTGCAGTTGTACAGGGCCTTGGTGAGGCCACATCTTGAGTATTGTGTGCAGTTTTGGTCGCCTTATCTGAGGAAGGATGTTCCTGCCATGGAAGGAGTGCAGCGAAGATTCACCAGGCTGATACCTGGGATGGCAGGAATGACGTATGAGGAGAGATTGAGTCGATTGGGCTTGTACTCGCTGGAGTTTAGAAGAATGAGAGGGGATCTCATCGAAACTTATAAAATTCTAACAGGACTAGACAGACTAGATGCTGGAAGGATGTTCCCGATGGTTGGGGAGTCCAGAACCAGGGGTCACAGTCTAAGGATAAGGGGTAAGCCATTTAGGGCAGAGATGAGGAGGAATTTCTTCACCCAGAGAGTGGTGAACCTGTGGAATTCTCTGCCAAAAAGGCAGTAGAGGCCAATTCATTAAATATATTCAAGAAAGAGTTGGATATATTTCTTTAGGCTAAAGGGATCAAGGGATATGGTGAGAAGGCAGGAACAGGATACTGAATTTGGATGATCAGCCATGATCTCATTGAATGACGGAGCAGGCTCGAGGGGCCGAATGGCCTACTCCTGCTCTGATCTTCTATGTTTCTATGCTTCTATGTTTCCACATGCTGTAAATAATGTAAGTGAGGTGGAGGAAGGGCAGTGGAATTGCAGGAAATACAACCTGCTGTCTGAAGAGTCAGCTCAAGGTCTCATTCAGCTGCTGAATGCAGAAATTCAGGACTCGCAGGACGGGCCCATATATGCACCTTGGCAACTCAAATTAAGCACTTTATGGAGTAATTGAAGAATGCACCACACAGTTTGGAGGCATCTATGGAAGAGCCCACAACTTGCATCTATGCAGTAATTCATGATTGGCTGACTGAACTGTTGACCACCATGGAGAGTGTGGATGTTCCAGAGACCTCTGCAGAGAACTCCCATTGCCTGGGCCATGTAGGGTTCTCAAATTTCCCACATTCCCCAAAAGTTATGGATAAAGGGACCCTGTATGGACAAGTTATTAAAAAGGGTACCCAAAATGGCCTCTGAAACCTCGTGACCAAAACGTACAGGATTTTAAAAGCAAGGCCCTGCAAGAGGCAGGCCCCTTTCAAAACCTGAAACAAAACCTAACATGCATGGATCTGTGAAAGACTTTGTAAAGCCAGACAGCTAGGTAAACACAGAATATGCATTCTTCATCTTGGAACAGATCAAGTCAGGATGGGCCTAATCTTGAGGCCATTAACTTTCTGCATACATAATCGGTAACAGCTCACAGTAGCTACCAAGCCAGGAAAAGGACAATTAAATTTCATAAATAACAAACAACCAGGATATCGAAGCCATTAAACCAGGAGACAACTGCCCCAAAAGCCGTTAAAGTGGATGACCGTAATCACTTTGGACGAGCCCGCCAAAAGTTAGACAAAGGACTGCCTGATTTGGCGCACAGATAAGGGATGAAGAACTGGGTATAATTGTAGGCCCACCAGTAGCCAAGTTCTCTTGCCTCTTGGTCTCTTCGCTCTCTCTTGCCTCTCGCCTCGTTGCGGGCCCGCTTCTCCCTCCCCACGCTGCTCGACACCAAGGACGCCCATTACTACACTGGGGGCCAAATGCGGGAGGAGAACGAGACCCGAATTGAAAGCGCACAGGACACACGGAGCCACGAACGGGCAGACAAGACGAGACGAGACAAATGGTAAAACCGATAAAGGCAGAGAAGGGCAGACGAGACGAGACGAACGGTAAAACCGATAAAAGCAGAGAAGGGCAGCGGAAAAGGACACATTGGGGATGAGCGGGTACACACCCCAGTCGAGTTATAAGCTGCCATTCGAAGCATGGGTAGGAAGATCAATTGACAATATAAACCGCCAACCGAGCCCCAACTGCAACAAAGCCGTCAGCAACCGAACCGCCACCAGAAGAAGAAAACCCATCTCTGCAAAGTACCCAACGGAGGAAAAGGAGGGTACTTCGCACAAATGACTCCATCACTGTGCCCTGTGACCACGTGATGACAACGGACCCCAAAGGACAACAAGCGCGAACCCCAAAAACCACAACCGGTTTAATCAACAGGTTTCGAATTGGTGAGCATAAATGCCTGACCCCTCGTAGCTTAATCTAGTTAGGTATTGGGGGTGGGACAAGGGTAGGGGGGGATTTTAACGTGTTTATTCCCTCGATGTGCCGTGTGTTCCCCATTCCCAAATAAGTGTATTTTTATATGCCTGTAATTATCCTAGTAATTCTCAGTGTTTGTGATTTTATTTTGCCTTTAATAAAAATTATGGTTTTCTTGCACCAAACCAGTTGTCTACTCTATTTTCTGTATCGCCGCCTGTACCTAAGTCCGGTGTCTAGAACCCAGGGGTGTGGAGCGATTCGAACCACTCAGGGACAGCCAGGGGCAGAGCTGACTAGGCACAAGCCACTCCCTACAGAATTGGCGACCACGGCAGGACATCGGCAACAGGGGTGCAATACAGTAGACAATGGTTCGGAAGAGCAAACCATGATGGAAGAAAGGATTTCTGATTACGTGTTTAGTAAGGTGAATATGACGAAGAAGTGAATCACCAATCTGTTAATGGCTGGGCGTCCGGTAGATGCCGCAGCTAAGTGGACAGAAGGAAAGGAACACAAGAAATCCCTAGAGAAGGCAGTCTGGCTGATGTGCTTCAAAAAGCAGGTGCAGCTCTTGGACAGGCTCGTTGCAGCACAGGCAGCCAAGATAAGGGAGTCAGCCCTGGAGGTCCAGGATAAGGCTCTAGCAGGGGAAAAGTTACTGGTAGCGTTGCAGGCCCTAAACCATGAAAGGGTACAGTTAATGGGGGAACATAAGGCCAGCTTGGAATACCTACAGTGCCAGGTCACCGAGGCCAAGAGTAATGAGATGAGGTTGCGGGAAAAGAACGCCCGCCTAGCGAGACAAGTAAGAGAGCAGGAGGAGAAAGTAAAAGAAGTAAAGGCAGCTTATAAGTTGGCAAGCGAACAGGGGTTTGAAGATGCAGATCATGGCCCCTGCAAGGAACAGATAGAGGATCTGAGCCTGGCCCTAAGGAAGGCAAAGGGCATGGTGTGCCTCATAAGCCCGAAGGCAGGCCAGGCGGATTTCACAGCGAACGAGGGGAGAACGGTTCAGACACCAAGGGGCGACCCGGTTGAGGAACAGGAGGTCCCGTGACCACCACCCGTAGCGCCAGGTTTTAGCGAGGTCTGGCAGCAAGGGGGGGTGAAGTCAGGGGTAGAAGCGGAGGTGGAACAACCCCCGCAAGAGTGGCTGGAACCAGGACCGATGTGCCCAGCCCGGCATCGGATGTTCGGCCCACTCGTTAATGGCGAGGAAGAGGGACGCCTCCAAATACAGCACCCAACAGCTTAGGGCTATGGTGAGCCATATCCCAAGGCTCACCGAGAAAGGAGATCCATCGGTCCACTTAAGGGAAGTGGAACAGGCAGCCAGCATCAACGAATGCGATGATGCTGAGCAGGCTAAAATGCTGCTGTTCGCTTTGGAGAGTAAGCTCCTCCAATACCTCTCTGGCGAGTGTAAAAGGGGGCAAGGCGGGTATGAGGAGCTCAGGGATGAAGTTCTGGAGGCCATGGGGATGAATGAGGGAAGTCCTTTCTCCCATGTGGAGAAGACAGTGCAGCTCACAGGGGAAACCCCGCAGGCTTTCACGGACAGGTTATGGCCGGTATATAGGAGTGCCTGTCCTGGGGCACCTAACCGGGCATTCCTGGACCAGGATCACTTGACCCACTGGCTCCGCTGCCTGGTGGCAAACAGCTTGCCACAGGTCCGGGCCAAGGCGGAAGTCTGGTTTGACCCTAGGAATCCCCAGAGCACCGAACTTACGGTGATCAGACAGTTGACCCTAGCCTATAAGAACGGTAGGGGAACCGATGCACACCCACCTAAGGGGAAGGTGCATGAGGTAAAACCCGGACAGGGTAGGAAGGAGTGGCATCAGTAATGGAATAACCCTTCCAGCACAAAGCTTAACTGCTACAGGTGTGGGAAGGATGGACACTGGAGGAAGGATGGACACTGGAGGAAGGAGTGCAAAAACCCTTGGAAAGATAACAAGGGAAAGAATTCCACAGCCCCAGCCCAAAAGCTAGAGGCAGGGATTCCTCCCGCCGCGGTCGAGTCATTTTTGGACACCATGAGGTCCCTATTGACTGGCCAAGGGAGAGTAGCAGCCGCTACCGGTGCTCTGACCCCATCAGCCCCATCCAACCCACAGCCCTGACTAGAACCAGTGCAGCATGTCGACCTGCATCCCCTTGAAAACAATGAGGGGAGCAGGCCCTGTGTTAAGATGCAGGTGGAGACGGTGCAGGGGAGATATTCGGTGGACACTGGAGCTTCCAACACGGTGGTCCATTCGGAAGACCCGACCAATCCACCCAGGTCTAACAAGGTCCCATTTAGCCTAATGGGATTTACAGGGAACGAGCAGGCTGGGGAAATGGCCAAACCTTTGGCCATAGATTTGGGATCCCTCCATACCACGTGGCAGGGTAACCAAAGGACCAACGAGGTGGCCAAGCAGAGGGCTAGGGAAGGAGAGTCTTGGGACCCCTATTGGACAGACCCGGTAGCCGCAATCTGGGACAAAGGAGGCACACAGGGGATAGCTTTGGCCCCGGACCTAAAGCAGGTCCAAGCCCAAGATCCCGTCCTTAAGGCCGTCCAGGCAAAGAGAGAGAATGGAGAGTCCATAGAAGGCCCGTTCAGGGCAGCGGACGAGGCTTTAAAACAGGCTGCTAGTTACATTAACCATTAACTGTTTAAACCCGAGAAGAGAGAACAGCCAGTTGGGATAAGGTCTGAGGATAGAAATCCTCAGCCTACAGCAGGAGCAAGTTCACAGACTGCACAGGCAGGCGCTGTGGCTTGTTTAAGGGGAGGGGCCATCCCGCGCACCACTTAGGACACTCCCCCACTCTTCTGGGACTTAGATGAGGAGGGACCCAAGGGTGAAGACCCCGCCCCGGACCCAGATTTGGGACCTGAGGGCGAGGACCCTCAGCCCGCAGCATCAGGCTGCGAAGAGTTACCTGCCCCTAGCCCAGGTTCAGAAGGGGTAAAGCCTGAGGAGGAAGATCCCCAGCCAGTGGTAGTGGAAAGCCCACAGACCGCCCCGGAGGGGGCAGTGGCTCGGGTTAAAGGCTCACCAGCCAGAAAAACCCCACCCGCCAAAGTCCCCAGAAGATCCCCACGGACACCCCAGCCAAGGAAACCGTGGTCACCGGCTCCCCATTTTAAAAGGGCAGCCTCTTGAGTCAGGGAGAGGGCAGAGGTCCCCAGCCAGCAACCACAGGCTATGAGGGACCGAAAGTACAGGACAGTGTGGCCACACCGAAGGGAGCGGTGTGCCGCAGCCCAAACAGGAATTAGGCTGGCCGCCCAGAGATGGGCGGCGGATGTATATAGTTTAGATAATTTAAGTGTGATATTGTTAAGTTTGGGTGTTTGGTTCTGAATAAATATTGTTATTTTCTTTTGCTTTTTGTTATTTTTAATAAAGACTTTTTGGATTTGTTATTTTTAATATAGATGTATGTGTACCAAGTGGTGCAGGGGTGTTGACCCCCTCCATGCTTGGATCTGTGTAAGTGCCTGTAATCTGTCTATGTATGTGTTAGATCCGTGATTCTTTAAATAGGATGTTTCCCCAAGAACTACACGGATGCTGTAACTTAACAATCAACAGGTATTTACTGGAGTAGAGTAGTCTCAAGACTGAAGTACAGAAGCCTGCTCCGGCTTTATATACAGGTGTGGTCACTGCCGGTACTACAGTATACAGGAGCTGTAAAACAGTTCTCTCTTAAAGGTACATACACAACAATTCCTCCCCTTTTAGATTAACAGTACCAGAACATTCATTTAACAATTAACATTTTTAACATGCAACATTAACTGAAAATAGTCCATTTATAGATTCAATCTTGGGGCGGCTTCCTGATCCTTTCGGGATAGCGCCTTTCCGGAGGTTCTTGTTCTTGGTGCGGAGGCGATTCTGGCCCCTTTTCGTCGGTTAGTTCATCGGTTTCCACTGCTACTGGTTCGGAGGTAGATGCTACCGGTATGTCGGGTTCATCCCCAGGTACTCGAGTCATGGGGTTGACTCGTTCCTGTGACGCTAAGATCTGATCGACGTGGCGTCTCACAATGTTCTCCCCAACATCCACTGTGTACATTAATGGCCCCTGCCTTGTGCATATCGTTCCGGGTTGCCATTTCTCTGTTCGGTAGTCACGGGCCAAGACTGGTTGTCCTAAATTGAAGCGCCTTGTCGTCTTCTCATTGATGTGCTGGAATTGTTTATCCTCAACATTTCTTCGCACATTGGGTCTGAGTAAATCCAGACGAGATCTCAACCTTCGGTTAAAGAACATTATGGCCGGGGTCTGGTTGGTAACTGCATGTGTCGCATTTCTGTAGGCTAATAGGAAATTCTCCACCTTATGCTGTAGTGGAATTTCATCACCGCACATGGCCTTTATCGCCTTTTTAAAGGTTTGTACGAACCTTTCAGCCAATCCATTTGTGGCTGGATGATACGGGGCGGATGTGTAATGCCTTACCCCATTCCTTCTCATAAATTTTCGAAACTCTTTGGACACAAACTGTGGTCCATTATCAGAGCAAATCTGCTCTGGCAAGCCGTTCCTGGCAAATATGGTCCGTAGGACTGCAATCGTTTTCTCTGCAGTGGTTGAGGACATTTTTATCACCTCAGGCCATTTCGAGTGAGCATCCACTACTATTAAGAACATTGAGTCCATGAATGGACCAGCAAAATCAATATGCACCCGTTGCCATAGAGAGGAGGGCCACTCCAATGGGTGTAGAGGGGCATGTGGTGGTGCATTTTGGACCTTCTGGCATCCTGAGCAGCTCCAGGTTAGGTCCTCGATTTGTTGATCGATCCCCGGCCACCACACATAAGCCCTAGCAAGGCTTTTCATTTTCAGCCTTCCCAGATGACCTTCATGAAGCTCAATTAGCACTCTCTCCCTTAACTTGGGTGGAATCACCACTCGGGATCCACACATCACTGTCCCCTGGCATACTGACAGCTGTTCTCTTCTGGATGAGAATGCTGGCAACAGTGAGTCGCCATGTGTTGGCCATCCCCTCACCGTCAAATCATATACCCGAGACAGTGTCGGATCATTGCGGGTCTCCTTCTCTATATCCGCGTTCGTTACTGGCAATCGTTCAATTATTGACGAATAAAATATCTCGATAGGGTCCACTGCTGGTGCTTCCTCCACAGTAGGCAGTGGCAGGCGTGATAGCCCATCAGCGTTTCCATGCTGTTTCGTGCCTTTATATTCTATTTCATATTGATTCGCCTCTAGAAACAGGGACCATCTTTCTAACCGTTGTGCAGTCATCACTGGAACGCCCTTCTTAGGATTAAAGATGGAGACAAGTGGTTGGTGGTCAGTCAGCAAGGTGAACTTCTGCCCATGCAGATAGTGGTTGAATTTTTTTACTCCCCATACTAGGCTGAGGGCCTCCCTGTCAATCTGGGCTTAGTTGCGCTCGGCTGAGGTTAGTGACCAAGACGCAAAGGCTACTGGCCTCTCCAATCTGTCTGGGAATTTGTGCGACAGCACCGCTCCAATACCATAGGGTGATGCATCACATGCCAAACGAAGTGGTAGTGCTGGGTTGAAATGGGCCAACACCTCTTTTGATGTGATCAATTCTTTACACTTCTGGAAAGCTCGTCTACGTTCGTCATTCCACTTCCATGGCACCCCTGTTTGCAGTAGGTTTTTCAGTGGGTGTAATACCGTGGACAAATTTGGTAAGAACTTATGGTAGTAGTTTACCAGCCCGAGGAACGACCTCAGTTGTGACACATTTTCCGGTGCTGGAGCCTTGACTACTGCCTCAATCTTTTCAGGGGACTTATGTAAGCCCTCTTCATCAATGACGTGGCCACAATACGAGGTCTGCTTCTGGAAAAACTCGCACTTGTGGCGATTAGCTCGTAGCCCATATTCCTTTAATCTGGTGAGCACCTTCTCCAAGTTGGCGAGGTGATCACTGTCATTTTCGCCCGTGACCAGGATGTCGTCCAAATAACACTGGGTCCCTGGAATCCCTTGCAGGACTTGATCCATCGCCCTTTGCCAAATAGCCGGAGCCGATGCTACCCCGAACACCTGCCGGTTGTATTGATAGAGACCTTTGTGAGTGTTGATCGTGAGGTATTGTTTCGAGGCTTCTTCTACCTCCATTTGCAAGTACGCCTGGGCTACATCAATTTTGGTGAAGCGTTTACCTCCAGATAGCGAGGCGAAAATATCCTCAATTCGTGGAAGCGGATATTGTACCGTGTGAAGGACTGGGTTCACTGTCACCTTAAAATCCCCACAGATGCGGACCTTCTTTGGTTCCCCAGGCATATTACTCAACGACCTCTTCATTACAGGAATGATGGGTGTAGCCCACTCGCTCTAGTCTACTTTGGACAGTACTCCTGAATGTTCGAACCCTTCCAGCTCTGCTTCGACGGCTGTTCTGATCGCATAAGGCACTGGTCTGGCCTTAAGAAACTTTGGGCTTGCATTTTCCTCTATTTTAATCATTGCTGTTATGCCTTTTAGTGTTCCGAGTCCCTCCTGGAACACTTCTTTTGCGTCAGTTAGCATTTTTGACAGTCGTCCAGGTGTGACGTCGTCATCCTTTTTGGCCTCAACCTTCAGTGCCTGCATGGAATGCCAATCTAATTGTATCTTCCGGATCCATTCACGTCCTAGCAGTGGTGGCCCTCCATCTGGCAATACATATAAGTCCATTTTAGGTATTTCCTGGCCTTTGTATATCACTTTCACCCTTATTTTTCCTTTGGGGTAGACTTTTTGCCCCGTGTACGTCTTCAAGACAATCTCTGTAGCTTTCAAGGGTATATGTGAAAATAGCCGCTTGTAGTCCCTTTAGTTTATGACTGTTAGGGCTGATCCTGTGTCCAATTCCATTTTCACTTGGACTCCGTCTATCTTGAGTGTAACCCAGATAGTCTGGTGATCCTCCATTTTGGTTACCTTATGTAGTTTCAGACAACCCAGCTCCTTGCTTCCGGAGTCTGTGTCACTTTTCTGTTCGTCTGAACTACTGTCCATCACCTTGTGTACCTTTTTGTACTTCTCCTGTGGAGATTTCTTGCTGTTGGTTTTCTTCCCAGACCTGCAGACTCTTGCTATGTGTCCTGCTTTTCCACACTGTCTGCACACTTGGTCCTTGAACCAACAATCCTTCTGGTCGTGTGTTGTTCTGCCGCAGCGATAACACTTCCCTGTTCCATAGGACATTTCATTGGTGCCATATTCTTGCGGTCTCCATTGTATCTCTGCAGCGCCCCTTGCGGCTGCTTCGTGTGATACTGCCATACTGAAAGCCTTGTCCAGCGTAAGATCCTTTTCTGATAGAAGCCGTTTCTGGGTTCCTTCACTTTGAAGCCCACACACAAACTTGTCCCTTAACGTATCTGCTAGTCCCACTCCAAACTGGCAGTGTTTCGATAGCTTGCGCAGTTCCGTTAAGTACTCAGCATTTCTTTCGTCTTTGTGTTGGTTCCTTTTATGGAACTTAAATCATTCTGCTATCAGCAGCGGTGTGGTGTTTAAGTGGTCCTGTAGGATTTCTACTATGCTTTCAAAATTCTTATTCACAGGCTTCTCTGGGGTTATTAGGTTTCGCAGTAACCCATAGGGTTTTGCACCCATGGAATTTAACAAAACCAATGCTTTCCTAGCATCTGGCACTTCATTCGCCCTGCAGTACAGCTCAATACATTCCACATATGTCGCCCAATCTTCGACTTCATTGTCGAACGTAGAGATACTGCCACTCTTCGGCATCCCTGGGTGCGATTTAACTGTCAAAAATGGTGTCTCCCGCACTTTCCCTTCTTCTCTGCTGCACAAAATGGCATCTCCCGCACTTTCCTTTCTTCCCGCGCTCGCCCTTCTTCTCCGCTGCGGCTTCTAAAAATGGCGTCTCCCGCGCTCTTCCTTCTTCTCCGCGGCTCAATGGCGCCTCCCGCACTCTCCCTTCTTCTCCCCGCGGACACTGTTCAGCCCTTGAGCCCTGGCTGTGCTCTGCGCGTTCTTTTTTTTTGTGCGCCTTTCCCGTTTCCGCCGCTCGGTCCTGAACCCGGCTGCTGCTTTACCCTCTCTCTCTCTGTTTTGTTTTTCCTCGATGCCGCTCGGTTTTCAACCCCCGGCTGCGCCCTGTGCGCTTCACCCTCTATCTTACCCCGTCGACACTGCTCGGCTTTTTCTCTGCCGTCGGTCGGCTCCAGCCGCCGCTGTCTGGGAAGGGTCTGTGCTGTACCTGTCGTCAGTCTGTTGCTGATCGTCGTGGCTGGGGAACCAAGCCCCGCTCTCCACAGCCTCCCCTGCAATGTTCACTCTCTGCCGGACGACTGGGCGGTGGCTCGTGGTCGACGCCCGTCTTTCTGGCCTCGACTTTCTTCCACCGCCCTCCCGGAGCGAATCCTCGAAGGGAAATGCAGAGTTGCAGGTAGATTCGAATCGACACTCGTCGCCACTGTTAGATCCGTGATTCTTTAAATAGGATATTTCCCCAAGAACTACACGGATGCTGTAACTTAACAATTAACAGGTATTTACTGGAGTAGAGTAGTCTCAAGACTGAAGTACGGGAGCCTGCTCCGGCTTTATATACAGGTGTGGTCACTGCCGGTACTACAGTATACAGGAGCTGTAATACAGTTCTCTCTTAAAGGTACATACACAACAGTATGCTTATGTACACTACATTTTTACAGAGTGGGAAGTGCATGTGTTGTGGGATCATAGATAGGTAATTAAAGGGGAAGATTGACTGTGGAGGGTCAGGAATTTGTCAGGATGATACTTAAAGTGAGTTTAGTATCATCAGGGGGGCAGTGTAGGGTTCTCAAAATTCCCACATTCCCCGAAAGTTATGGATAAAGGGACCCTGTATGGACAAGTTATTAAAAAGGGAACCCAAAATGGCTTCTGAAACCTTGTGACCAAAATGTACAGGATTTTAAAAGCAAGGCCCTGCAAGAGGCAGGCCCCTTTCAAAACCTGAAACAAAACCTAACATGCATGGATCTGTGAAAGACATTGTAAAGCCAGACAGCTAGGTAAACACAGAATATGCATTCTTCTTCTTGGAACAGAATAAGTCAGGATGGGCCTAATCTTGAGGCCATTAACTTTCTGCATACATAATCGGTAACAGCTCACAGTAGCAACCAAGCCAGGAAAAGGACAATTAAATTTCATAAATAACAAACAGCCAGGATATCGAAGCCATTAAACCAGGAGACAACTGCCCCAAAAGCCGTTAAAGTGGATGACCGTAATCACTTTGGACGAGCCCGCCAAAAGTTAGACAAAGGACTGACCTGATTTGGCGCGCAGATAAGGGACGAAGAACCGGGTATAATTGTAGGCCCACCGGTAGCCAAGGTCTCTTGCCTCTTGGTCTCTCCGCTCTCTCTTGCATCTCACCTCGTTGAGGGCTCTCTTCTCCCTCCCCGCGCTGCTCGACACCAAGGACGCCCATTACTACACCGGGGGCCAAACGTGGGAGGAGAACGAGACCCGAATCGAAAGTGCACAGGACACACGGGGCCACGAACGGGCAGATGAGACGAGACGAGACGAGACGAGACAAATGATAAAACCGATAAAGGCAGAGAAGGGCAGACGAGATGAGACGAACGGTAAAACCGATAAAAGCAGAGAAGGGCAGTGGAAAAGGACGCATTGGGGACGAGTGGGTGCACACCCCGGCTGAGTTATAAGCTGGCATTCGAAGCATGGGTAGGAAGATCAATTGACAATATAAACCGCCAACCGAGCCCCAACCGCGACAAAGCCGTCGGCGACCGAACCGCCACCAAAAGAAGATAACCCATCTCTGCAAAGTACCCAACGGAGGAAAAGGAGGGTACCTCGCACAAACGACTCCATCGCTGCGCCCTGTGACCACGTGACGACAATGGACCCCAAAGGACAACAAGAGCGAACCCCACAAACCACAACCAGTTTAATCAACAGGTTTCGAATTGGTGAGCATAAATGCCTGACCCCTCGTAGCTTAATCTAGTTAGGTATTGGGGGTGGGACAAGGGTAGGGGGGGATTTTAATGTGTTTATTCCCTCGATGTGCCGTGTGTTCCCCATTCCCAAATAAGTGTATTTTTATATGCCTGTAATTATCCTAGTAATTCTCAGTGTTGTGATTTTATTTTGCCTTTAATAAAAATTATGGTTTTCTTGCACCAAACCAGTTGTCTACTCTATTTTCTGTATCGCCGCCTGTACCTAAGTCCGGTGTCTAGAACCCAGGGGTGTGGGAGCGATTTGAACCGCTCAGGGACAGTCAGAGGCAGAGCTGACTGGGCGCACGTCAACCCCTGCAGCCATAAGCTCAGACATGGCTACCCTCACGACTGGGGCTGGGGGGTTGGAAACTTGAGACCTTCGGCTACAATTTACAGCGGTCTGTCTTGTTTGAATTCACTCTGCTGGGGAATCAAATTCAGATAATTATGAGGCAGGGTGTCATGCTCTGTTCTCACATGCTCTGTAGCTGTGCTGAGGGAGTGTCCAGCAGCGGGGGAATGGCAGAAGCTGGTCCAAAGAAGTCTTCCAGGCCAACGGCACATCTGTCTGCCACCCATCTCCAATGGTTGATAATGTGCTCCCAATGCTGGTCGTACATGTCGTGTATTGATTGCGAGTTTAACACCAGTCAATACGGTAATGTAATGTGCATTGCATTATGGGAATTACCCGGGAAAGCAGCAGTCAGCCATTTTACTGAATAAAGAGAACATCGTAGTTAGAAGCCTGTCTGCCTGGTTCTATGCTTGAATGCGTTCATACAACATTGGCGACGAGGATAACGAACGGAATCATTTTTAAATAGGTAGTTGCCCAAGTTTTCGTTAGCTAGGATGGAGAAGACCGACATTCAAAATATTGCTTGCTTCGCTGAACCAGCCATGTTGGGTCCAAGATGGATGAGGTGGTTAACGTCTTTTGAGCTTTCTGCCGACGGCAAAGGACTCATTATCGACAATACCTCTACAGCTGCCACGAAGCAGAGGAGAAGAGCTCTACTTCTACACTTAGCAGGACCAGATGTCCAGGATATCTTTTCGACTCTACCAGACACAGGAGAGCCAGCAGACTACACAGCGGCGGTTAGTGCTTTGAATCACTACTTCGTGCCCCAGGTCAACGCAGCATTTGCTAGACAGACTTTTCATAAGTTGTCCCAGAAGGCAGGTGAGACTGTGCAACAATTTGCTACTCGCTTGCGGCAGGCTGCTAAAGACTGTGCTTTTGTGGGGGAAGCGAATAATCAAATAAGAGACGCTATCCTGAGTAGATGCACGTCAGCCAATGTGCGGAGAAAATTGCTAGAGGAAGGGTATGGTCTAACGCTCACCCACACGTTACAATTGGCCTCGCAATGTGAAAACATCGAGGAGCAGATGTCAGCCATGTCATGTACAGAGAAGGCGGAGACAGATACTGTTTGTCGTGTTACACAGAAAAGAGGGTATTGTGCGAAAAGCTCGACAGAGAAACCAAAGGGAAATGGCGATAGGAACAAAAGGAAATGTTACAGATGTGGACGCACAGACCACATGGGCAGAGGTCCGAAATGCCAGCACGCGGACAAACGTGTCATAAGTGCAAGGGAAAGGATCATTTCTCCAAAGTATGCCGCACAAAGGGTACAAAGAAACACAGTGTGAACAATGTAGAGGAACAAAATAACTTTGCATTTGCTGTTACTGGAAATAATGTGACAGAGAGACTTACCTTTTGTGTGGGGGGAGTAAACCTGAGAATGTTAATTGATTCGGGTGCAACTAATAATGTGATAGATGAGAATACATGGGAAGGGTTAAAGTCAGAACACATTAAGTGTCAGTCACATGTCCCTAAGATAGAGAGAAAGTTATTCTCTTATGCTTCTAGCCGACCACTGTCAGCTAAAGGTATATTCACATGTGGGATTACAATAGGTAAGAGAACTGAGCAGGCGGAGTTCATTGTGGTTAAAGGCCATGGAGAGCCGTTGCTAGGAAGGGAGACAGCCATGAAACTGGGAGTTTTAAAAATAGGCACAGATGTCTCAGCTGTGGTAGATGTAAGACAGCTACTAGAACAGTGGTATCCAAAGGTGTTCCAGGGAGTAGGAAGGTTGAACACAAAACAGATCAGTTTGTATATCGACCCACAAGTGAAGCCTGTAGTCCAGCCACTCAGGCGTATACCATTCAACTTAAGGGGGGCAGTGGAGGCCAAAATTAAACAATTGAGGGACATGGACATTATCGAACCTGTAACTGGTCCCACTCCATGGGTAAATCCTGTGGTTATTGTACCAAAAACGGATAAGGATATAAGGTTATGCCGAGACATGAGATGAGCAAACCAGGCAATAGTGAGGGAACGATATCCAATCCCCACCGTTGATGAGATACTCCAAGGCATGAACAACTCGACGGTGTTTGGTAAGCTAGACCTGAAATGGGGTTATCACCAACTAGAACTGACCCCTGAGTCACGAGAAATCACAACGTTTGCAGTACATAACGGAGTATACAGGTACAAGAGGCTGATATTCGGTGTATCTTCAGCTAGTGAGCAATATCAGCACGAGATAGCTAATGCCTTAGCTGGAATAGAGGGTGTTGAAAACATCTCAGACGACATTATCGTGCAAGCACACGACCAGGAAACGCACGACAGACGCCTGCACATTGTCATGATCAGACTAATGGAAAGTGGACTGACACTAAACTCAGAGAAGTACCAATTCAACATGGACCGATTGATTTTCATGGGAATCCTGTTGTCTGAAAAGGGCATCGGACCAACAGCAGAGAGAGTGCGAGCGGTGGCAGAAGCTCGGGAACCAGAGAATGCTACAGAGGTGAGGAGTTTCTTGGGACTCGTTGGGTACAGTAGCAGATTCATCCCGCAGTTTGCAACGCTATCAGAGCCACTGCGATGCCTGACGAGAAAAGACACACCATTTAAATTTGGATCACAACAGAGACAGTCATTCAGTGCACTCAAGGAAGAGTTGGCCAGAGCCGGCACTTTAGCATATTTTGATAAGGACGCACCAACCAAGGTGATAGCAGATGCCAGTCCTGTAGGTTTAGGCGCAGTACTAGTTCAGGACCAACAGGGACAAGAGGTGCCAATATGCTATGTAAGTCATAGTTTAACAGACTGTGAGAGGAAATACTCTCAAACAGAGAGAGAGGCCTTAGCTCTTGTATGGGCTTGTGAGAGGCTGCATCCATATGTGTATGGCCGAAAATTTAACTTGGTAACTGACCATAAGCCATTACAAGTGATATACGGCCCACACTCTAAACCCTGTGCCCGTATAGAGAGATGGGTACTTAGATTACAGCCGTACGATTTTAAGGTGATACACATTCCAGGCAAGCAAAACATTGCAGACCCACTGTCACGATTGCTGGGGGAGACAACAAAACAGGAGAGACATTCTCATGGCTCAGATGAATATGTGAGATTTGTAGCTGTGAGTGCGACACCAAAAGCACTCACTACTAGAGAGGTGGAGGAAGCCTCTGCTACCAACCAAGAGCTGATTGTGGTACGGAAGGCAATCACAAATGGACATTTTGAGAACTGTAAAGCTTATGCAGCAATTGCAAACGGGCTGTGCGTAGTGGGGTACCTAGTTCTTCAGGGAACACGCATCGTGCTACCCACAGTGTTACACACACGAGTCCTGGTGTTAGCACATGAAGGACACTTGGGAATAGTTGGAACAAAGCAACATCTCAGAACCAAGGTTTGGTGGCCTGGCATGGACAAGGCAGCTGAAAAACACTGTAAAGCATGCCACGGCTGTCAGATAGTAGCCAGGCCTGACCCACCTAAACCGTTGAAACCAACATCATTACCGGAGGGCCCCTGGCAGGATGTAGCTATAGACTTACTGGGACCCTTGCCATCCAACCACTCTATTCTTGTGGTAGTTGATTATTATAGTCGCTACTATGAATACGACATCATGACCTCCACAACAACAGAGAAGGTTATTGATAGTTTAGATTCAATCTTCAGCCGTCATGGTTTGCCAATCACCTGCAAATCTGATAATGGTCCCCAATTCAGATCTGAATTATTCAAAGAATACTGTGAAAACAACGGGATCAAACACCTGAAAACGACAGCAAAATGGGCTCAGGCTAACGGAGAAATCGAGCGCCAGAATGCATCGCTGATGAAGAGAATCAGAATTGCTCAGTCAGAAGGACTAGATTGGAAATGTGAACTTAGAAAATATGTGACTGCGTACAGGAGCATTGACCATGCCACAACAGGAAAGAGCCCGGCAGAGCTGCTCTTTAAACGGAAAATGAGAGGAAAGCTGCCAGACATCACAGAGTCGTGCGCAGACATGGAAGTACATGATCGGGATGCAGAACAAAAAGGCAAGTCCAAACTGTACGCAGATGAACAGCGGAGAACACAATACTCAGAGGTGGAAGTTGGCGACACGGTGCTGGTACGGCAGGACAAAGTGGACAAGTTCACCACTCCTTTTAATGCCACACCACACAAAGCTTTGAGTAAAACAGGGAGTCAAGTAGTAGTGGAATCTCCAGAAGGAGCACGCTACTCGAGAAACACTACGTTTGTGAAGAAGTACAGAACCAATGGACCAAAGGAGACACTCCATGAGCAGGAGGAAACACAAGGGACTGAGGACAGTATAGTAGATCCTGACACACATACCACTGTGACACAGGCAATACCCACTGACACCAACATGTCAGACATACCCAGTACAGCCAGACCTCAAAGGGTTAAAAGAAAACCCCAAAGACTGTCTGATTATGTCACAACATAAACTGTGTGAGAACTGCATGGGTGATGTTACATGTTTAAACCTGGGAATTATTTAGTTGTGTGGTAAGACACAAGTTTGTAAAAAGTTTATAAATCAAATAAGTTATGCAGTGTTATTGTAAGCAACTGTTTGTAAACTGCAAGTTTGTTTCCAAGGAAAAGGGGGATGTCGTGTATTGATTGCGAGTTTGACACCAGTCAATACGGTAAGGTAATGTGCGAGTTTAACACCAGGCAATATGGTAATGTAATGTGCATTGCATTATGGGAATTACCCAGGGAAAGCAGCTGTCAGCCATTTTACTGAATAAAGAGAACATCGTAGTTAGAAGCCTGTCTGCCTGGTTCTATGCTTGAATGCGTTCATACAACAGCACACAATGGTAAAATTGGGCCCAAGGCATAATGGGGCAAACGTTGCCATGGGTATGACGGCATACCCTGAGAGTACACTGTCATACCACCTTTGAAATTGACCACAGGTTCGGGATTTCTGCATGCGCTTGCACATGCGCTAAATCCCGAATTTGCGATCTGTCAAGGTACGCCTTGACAGATGATCTGCACCGACGGGGAAATACTTATTGCTGGCGCAGAGCTGGACTAATTGCCCACCAACTGCCCAGCAATTTCGGACGAAAATGTTACTGTTTGTGAAAGCAGGTACAGGAGCCTGTTTCACTGCGAAAGGAACCGCCTTTCTGCTCTTTCCCAGGTTAAGCCGTGTTAATGGTGAAAATAAACAAGAGTTTGCATCTAGCCAGGGTGGTTCAGCAATAGCTAAAATTCTTTAAGGAGTGTAATTTTTTTAATTTATCAGAAGTTTTTTTCATAGACAGGCAGTAACATAATTTGATATCTTAAATAAATATGGTACAGTTCACTGTAATACAGCTTGATTAATGAAATGAAAAAAAATCTAATATCAATTTGCATTCCCCCCATTATATGTAAAAGCATCCTCCTTTCTCCTCTGTCATCTTAGTACAAAAAACGGCAGCTAGACACCTGGCAGAGGCAAGGCCTTCGGCTCCCTTGCGTAAGGGACCGTGTTCTGCCCATTTAAACCCTGAAAGGAGTTCCAAAATCGGTTGAGTTCAGGCCGGGGACGTCCCGATTCGACAGGAGAGACTAAGGGGGGAAAATTCAGTTGGTAGCGCCACCCGTTAACGCCTTAAGAGGGCGCTAAGTGGGGCACAAACCAACTAGCGCCCAGATGCGGCAATATCTGCGCCACTCGCAAAATTGACCAGACATTTTGCAGCGGCGCTAAACAATACCGCCCGATCTCCTGCGCACGCAGATCTTGATGTCATTCAAGAGTGCAATGCCCTTGGGGCGCCCCGGACTGGAAATTGAGTGGCACCCCCTCCTTTCCGCCTGGCGCTACCAACGACAGGTTGACTGGAACACATCCCAGTCGCTGTGGGGCTGGGGGGGCGCTATTTAAAGAGGGCCTCTTCCTGGCATTTATGTGGTAGCCATTTTTGAACCACTCATTCTGAGAGAAAGAGAGAGATTTGGAGAGAGACAAAGAGAGAAAGAGAGACTTCTGCATTGAGTCAACGCTGTCTGAGGTAGTTTTGGCTTCTGACCATAATTTTGCAGGTACTTTGCTTTTTGACATTCATAATTTTGATTGCCTAGATACTATGGGGGCTGCAATGGATGGGAATGTCGTCCTTCTCCATCACATTTGGAGGGAACAGAGATGCAGAGAGAGAGTGGCAATCATGGCCAGATGGAGGAGGGCCAACAGGCCTCTGTACAGGAGACCCTACCCTCCCAGGGTATTTCGTCAACAGTCCTCCTATATTAATATGTCTGAGGAGCAGTGTTTGCGAAGGCTGCGCTTCAGCAAGGAGGTGGTCACTGAGCTCTGCCACCTGCTTCAGCCAGATCTGCAGCCTCAACCGAGGAGCAGGACGTCTCTGTCGGTGGCAGTGAAGATAACAGTGGCTCTCAACCTTTATGCCACCGGCTCATTTCAATCAGCTACTGGGGACATCGCCAATATCTCCCAGCTCGCGGTGCATTGCTGCATCCATCAGGTAACAAATGCCCTCTTTAAAAGGAGACGAGAGTACATCTCTTTCCCCATGACCCCGGACAAGCAGCAAGAACGCGCAACGGGCTTTGCGATGATAGCTGACTTCCCCATGGTGCAGCCGCCATTGACTGCACGCATGTAGCTTTGCGTGCGCCGCAAGAGAATGCCGAGGATTTCCGCAACCAAAAGGGCTTCCATTCCTTAAACGTCCAGTTGGTCTGTGACCACAGACAGCTGATACTCGCTGTCAATGCCCACTTTCCAGGCAGCAGCCACGATGCCTTCATCCTGCGCCAGACTTCTGTGGCAGACCTTTTCCAGGCACCGCATCACCCAGGAGGTTGACTTCTCGGGGACAAGGGATATCCACTGTGCACCTGGCTGATGACACTGCTCCGTACGCCCAACACCCCTGCTGAGCTGCGATACAACGGGAGACATCAAGCTACCAGGAACATCGTTGAGTACACAATCGGCGTGCTCAAGCAACAGTTCCACTGTCTGGATCATTCTGGTGGAGCCCTGCAGTACTCGCCTGAGTGAGTCTCCCACTTCGTTGTTGTGTGCTGCATGCTGCATAACCTTGCAATCCTCAGGACCCAGCCAATGCCACCAGACATTGGAGCACCAGCAGAGGAGGAGGAGGAGGAGGAGGAGGATGAGGAGGATGAGCATCAACAGCACCAAGGTGGGAGGGAGGCACAAAGTGGAAGGACCGTCTGTCAAAGGCTCATAGCAAGTTGCTTCTAGGCCCCCTCTGAGGGAATGGCTCCTGCAATTCACACAACCTGAATGAAACCATCCCGCAACCCCTAAGCGGTCAAGGCAACAATGAGTGCAAAGACCAGACATGTACATTTTGAATACAGACACTTCTTTATTTCACAAACTCTGTGTGTCTCATTTCCGCATGACAAAGTAATAGAAAGAAACACAAAAAAAAGCAGTCATTCACATAACTGGCTCTCACAACCTGGAGACAATGTCCAAAACAGTAACAAAAATTTGACCACGAACCTCGGCCTTCAATAAAACAATGAAAAACTTTTTGTCACACATCCTACTTTTTGCCCTTCAAGGGTGATCTGCTTCCCTTGCGAAATTCCCCCCTTCCCACCCTTCAGCTCCTCTGTAATGAGACCCCAGTGGCTGGAGCACGGCTGGGGGATGGCTGCTGAGTGTCAGAAACTGAGACTGCAGATGCCCTTGAGGGACGGCCTGGACCAGCTCTGGGCCTGGAGGGCCCGGCTGCTGACTGCACCAACTCTGCATGGGCGGCAGCAGTCTGTCCTACAGGTGGTGGCAACTGCAGTGGAGAAGTGCCAGTGGTGGCAGCAGGAATGCTGTCGTCTTGAGAGAGGACAGCAACTCCCTGCTCGACCGACACACTGGCACTCCCACGGGGCAGCACTTCAGCATCCGGAGCAATCTAATGGAGCACAGATTGCTGACCTGCTGCGGCGCGGTGAGAGTCCCGGGGAAATGTGCCCGATCCAGCGAGGGTGGCAGCAGTCAGTGCTCGCGTGGCCTCAATCTGCGTCTGCATGAGACCAGCCACTGACTGCATTGCAGCACTTAGCATTTGCGTGGCAGCCGCCTGTGCTACAGCGAAGTGCTCCACACTCCTTGCCAGTGATTCAATGGGTTCGGACAACCTTGCCACTGCAGCCATGAGCTCAGTGTGCCTTTGCTCCGCCTGGGAGCACATTTCAGCGAGGACCCGCTCCTCGTCTGCGTCCAGTGCAGCAGGACTCAAGGCCATACTCTCCCTCCGGAGAGAAGGCCCCCGAGCCTCCCTACCCACTTCGCGTAGCTGCAGCCCGCTGGGTCTTAGAGCTTCACCCTCATCAGACCATTCCCCACTGCTCCCCTCCAGGGAAGGCGTGTCCCCAGTATGGGCATGGGCTGTCTCGGTAGAGGGTGGCGCAGATGGTCCGGCTTCCTCTTTCTCCTCGCCTTCAGCTTCACTCTCACTGGCAGCTTGAGGGCCCGTCTCCACACCTGGTGAATCACCATCTGAAAGCAGGGAGGTACAAGAGTGGCTTTAGCGTGAGGACAGGGTGGCAGCAAGGGAGGCATGAGTGCAGCGATTTAATGATTTGGATTGAAAGTGTCAAAGGCTGCTGTTGTGAGGAACAAGTGGAAGGAGAGAGGACAAAAAGGTGATGACCTTACCATTGCTGTCCAGAATGGGGTCAGCGTCTCCAGTGGCGACGGGACCAATCACCCAGCTTGCCACAATCCTCTATATGCAGCCATGGTCTTGCCTGATGTGCCTCCCATAGTTGAATAGCCCTTACTGTATGCAAAGTGTGGAATGTGCTTGTGTGTTTGATGAAAGGGCCATATGTGTTGGATGAGCATTGGGCATTGGGGCTTTTAAGACCCACTGGCCATAAAGTAAGGTTGAGATGGAGGGATGGAGAGGTTTTGAAAAAAAGGCACTCACCCTGACGACCTGAGTGAGGTCGTTGAACTTTTTCCTACATTGGATATGGGTCCTAGGCACAATGCTGCTTGAGGAGACCCTCTGAGCCACCTCGCTCCACACTCTTCTGTACTTGTGTGGCAAAGGCCTCTTGCCACACTCTGGGTACAGTAGAGATCTTTTGCGCTCCACCGCACCAACCAGAGCCTCCAAGGCCCGCTCGCTGAAGCACTGTGCTCGCTCCCTGGCCCTCTCCATAGTCCTTGGCTGCAAGATTTAGCCACAGGTCTGCCCAGGCCGAGATTCAAGGCTCCAAGGAGCAGGGTGTGGCTGCAGAGCAAGATCGACACTCCCCTTTAAGAACTGACCGGTGCCAGTGTGTCTGTGTTCAACCGCCAACTGACAGCACCTGCGCTGCGCCCGCCCTCTGAGGTAGCGCATCGCTCCTCGGACTTAGTGCCTTAAGAGAGGTGTGCAGCGCCTGATTTAGCGCTCCAATCACCTGCAGGGGCAATAAAAGCCAAGTTTGCAGTCGAAGGCGATAATTAGCGCCAGGTGCTAAATTTTACGCTCGGCCAATAGCGGCGCCCCAAACAGGGCTATACCGAATGTCTCCCCCTATGTCTCTTGCCTTTGTAAGATTCGCAAAATTCCCACATTCCCCCAAGGTTATTAGTAAAAGGGACCCTGCATGGACATTTTAAAAAAGGGTACCCAAAAGATGGCGCCCGTACCTCGTGACCAAAAGCCTGTAAGATTTTAAAAGCTTGGACTCTGTGGCAGCACAAGCAGCTTTGGGAAATCGAAACTTAAAATGCATTTCTGTGAAAAGGACTTTTGTGTTTGGAGGGCCAGACAGCTAAGCAAACATTTGAATATGCATTACGTCAGATCGGAGGCAGATCCAAACCAGTTAGGCCTATACTTGAGGCCATTAGGTTGTCTGCATAAACTGCATAAATAATCGGAAACAGCTTATGGAAGCCATCAAGCTGGACAGGCCGATTAGAATGCATTAATGACCATTAGGTGCGATAAACGGCCATCTAAAACCAGTTAACTTAGATTGGTACAATCATTTAAAACAGCCCGCCAAAATTGAAACAATGAACTAACCTGATTTGGCGTGCAGATAAGGGGCCATCGAAAAGAGTATAACTGTAGGCCCTTAGTATCAATTGGTGTGGTGGGCTCTTCTCTCTGGTCGCTTTGCCCTCGTCAGGCTTGGGACTGCCGCTGCTCGCACTCGTGCCCTGGCTTTGTGGCTGGTCTCTCCTCGCTCCCCGCAGTAAAGATTCCAGCAGTCAAGGACATCCATAACAACAGCGGGGAAGGGGAATGAGACCTGAGTCCATAGTCATCCAGGACACCCAGGCCGCAGATAGGGGTGAGACGAAACTGAGCAGGTAGCCCAGGGCTTGTATAGTAGCTATACATGACGAGACGAGTTGAGACAAAGAATAGGGTAGACCCGACAAAGAGCAGAGAAGGGCAGCAGAAGACGCATTAATTAAAAACCCGAGCGCCGAGTTATAAGCTGACGCTCGGGGAAGAAAGTATCTGAGGACAGTGAGACGAAGTTGGTTGGGCGAACCCTGCAATTAAGCTGGTGCTTGAGGGCAAGCCTCTTGTTGAACATTGCGAATAAACGCAGGTGTCCACGCCATGACGAATATGTTGCTGTTCTAAGCATGGGTAGCAAAATCTAAGCAGTAAAAACTGCTAATCGTCTCATTGACGTAACGTTACCACCAACGACCGCCCGAGGAAGAGAAAGAAGAGAACCCATCGTGACAAGGCGACGACAGCAGCTGAGGAAGAGAAAGGTGTGTCACAACAGCAGCTCCAACATCGCACCCTGAGACCACGTGGTGACGGGGTACCTAAGAGGACAAAAGACCAAACCTCAAAATCCTCATCCGCTAAAACAACTGGTTTTGCTTTGGATTGGTGAGCATGAATTCTGGCCCCTCGTAGCTTAATCTAGTTAGGTATAGGGGTGGGATAAGGATTAAGGGGATTGTTAATGTAATTGTTTTTCCCTCGATGTGCCGTGTGTTCCCCATTCCCTGTATAAGTATAGTTATTCTGTATTTGCCTGTATTTTATACTAGTGACTTCTCATAAGACTGTTTTAATTCCTGTTTTAATAAAATCTTGGTTTTCTTACATCCAAACCACCTGTCTACTCGAGTCTTTATGTATCGCCGCCTGTACCTAAGTCCGGTGTCTAGAACCCAGGGGCGTGGGAGCGATTCGAACCGCTCACCAACAGTCAGGGGCATAACTGACTCGGTGCACACGCCACCCGCCACCCCCTACATCTTTCATTTGATGTCATATTTATGAAGGCATATGCTTCTTTAATGCTCTGTGTTTCTGTTTCATGTGCCTGTTTACAAAGTGTTGGTTTAAAACAATTTAACTGGGTATATCTTATTGTGTTTTTTCCAAAGCTCAGACTTTCTGGAAGCTCTAACCCTCTGCTTCTATAGGGCTATTGTTTTAGTGTCAACAACTGATTCTTATCTCAAAAGCCTGTATTCTGTTTACAGCTTTGTGTCATTGAGGCTTTTAGATTTTTAAACCTAGTTTGTCATGTTTTAATAAAGTCAGAATTCTGTTTATAGGATGGAGTATTTTTCTGAATAGGTATGGCTCATTCCTTCACATCTCCGCCTGCTTCACGACGACATGCAAGCCGTGATCCTGACCAACGGTTCCACCACAGACCCAATTCACGTATGAACCGGGGGTCAAGCAAGGCTGTGTCATCGCACCAACGCTTTTCTCGATCTTCCTTGCTGCAATGCTCCATCTCACCCTCAGTAAGCTCCCCGCTGGAGTGGAGCTAATTTACAGAACAAATGGGAAACTGTTCAACCTCCCTCACCTCCAGTCCAGATCCAAGGTCGTCCCATCCTCTGTCGTCGAATTACAGTATGCAGATGACGCTTGCGTCTGCGCTCACTTGGAGGTCGAACTCCAAATCATCGTCAACACCTTCACCGAAGTGTACGAGAGCGGAGGCCTTACACTAAACATCCGTAAACAAAGGTCCTCTATCAACCTGCCCCCGCCACACAGTACTGCTCCCCAATTATCAAAATCCACGACAAGGCCTTGGACAATGTGAACCACTTTCCATACCTCGGGAGGCTACCGTCAACAAGGGCAGACGTCGATGACGAAGTCCAACATCGCTTTCAGTGTGCCACTGCAGCCTTCGGTCACCTGAGGAAGAGAGTGTTTGAAGACCAGGACCTCAAACCCAGCACCAAGCTCATGGTCTGCAGAGCAGCAGTGATACCCGCCCTCATTTATGCCTCAGAGACATGGACCATGCACAGCAGGCACCTCAAAGCATTGGAGAGGTACCACCAACGCTGCCTCCGCAAGATCCTGCAAATTCTTTGGTAGGATAGGCGCACCAACGTGTTCTCACTCAGGCCAACCTCCCCAACACCGAAGCTTTGACCACGTTTGAACAGCTCCAATGGACAGGCCACATCGTCCACATGCCCAAGACGAGATTCCCAAAACAAGCGCTTTACTCGGAGCTCCGGCACAGCAAGAGAGCCCCAGGTGGGCAGAGGAAATGCTTCAAGGACACCCTCAAAGCCTCCTTGAAAAAGTGCAACATCCCCACCGACACCTGGGAATCCCTGACCCAAAACCACACAAAGTGGAGAAGAAGCATCCGAGAAGGCGCCGAACACCTTGAGTCTCTTCGCCGGGAGCAAGCGGAAGCCAAGCGCAAGCAGTGCAAGGAGCGCACGTCGACCCAAGCACCCCATCCACCTGCCCCTTCAACCACCGTCTGCCCCACCTGTGATAGAGACAGTAGATCCCGCATTAGACTCATCAGTCACCTGAGAACTCATTTTTAATGTGGAAGCAAGTCATCCTCACTTCCAAGGGACTGCCTAAGGAAGGAAGGAACAATTAACAGTAAAAGCCTGATGATGGTTTCCTATATGTATCAAGAGGAAACTCGGCGTTTCTGGAGATTAGAAGTGTCTGTAACAAGGGCAATACGGTAATCATGGGGGACTTTAATCTACATATTAACTGGGCAAATCAAATTACCACTAATGGTGTGGAGGACGAATTCTTGGAATGCATGCAAGATGGTTTCCTGGATCAGTATGTGGAGGAACCAACCAGGGAACAGACTATTCTGGATCTGGTCCTGTGTAATGAGAAAGGGCTAATCAATAATCTTGTGGTAAAGGGGCCTTTAGGGACAAGTGGCCATAATATGATTGAATTTTATATTAAGTTTGAGAGTAATGTAGTCCAATCTGAAACTAAGGTCTTCAATCTAAACAGAAGAAACTACAAGGGTATGAGGGACAAATTGGCCATGGTAGATTGGGAGGCTATACTAAAAGATATGAAGGTGGACATACAATGGATAACATTCAAGGAAATAATGCATAATTTGCAACAAACATATATTCCTCTAGGGCATAAAAACCCAAAAGGAAAAGTGATCCAACCATGGCTAACAAAAGAAATTAAAGCTAGTATTAAGTCAAAGGAGGAAGCTTATAAAGCTGCCAGAAAAAGCGGTCAGCCTGAGGATTGGGATCTTTTTAGCAATCAGCAAAGGGGGACCAAGAAATTGATAAAGAAAGGGAAAATGGAATATGAGCACAAACTAGCGAAAAATATAAAAATGGATTGTAAAATCTTCTATAGGTATGTGAAAAGGAAAAGACTGGCGAAGGTAACTGTAGGTCCTTTACAGTCAGAGATGGGAGAATGTATAATGGGGAATGAGGAAATGGCAGATAAATTAAATAAATACTTTGTTTCTGTCTTCATGGAAGAAGACACAAAAAACCTCCCAGAAATACGAGAAAACCAAGGGTGTGACCAGAATGAGGAACTTAAGGAAATTATTATTCGTAAAAAAAAGTACTAGCAAAATTAATGGGACTAAAAGTCGATAAATCCCAAGGACCGGATGACCTACATCCTAGGGTTTTGAAAGAGGTGGCCATTGGGATAGTGGACGCATTGGTTGTCATCTTCCAAAATTCTATAGATTCTGGAATGGTTCTTGCAGATTGGAGGATAGCAAATGTAACCCCGCTATTTAAGAAAGAAGGGAGAGAGAAAACGGGGAACTACAGACCTGTTAGCCTCACATCAAAAGTTGGGAAAATGCTGGAATCTATTATAAAGGATGCAATAACTGGGCACTTTGAAACTAATAGTAAGATTGGGCAGAGTCAACATGGATTTATGAAAGGCAAGTCCTGTTTGACAAACCTATTGGAGCTCTTTGAGGATGTAACTAGTGGAGTAGACAAAGGGATGTGGTGTATTTGGATTTTCAGAAGGCCTTCGATAAGGTCCCACACAAGAGGTTGGTGAACAAAATTAGGTCACATGGAACTGGGGGTAATATACTAGCCTGAATTCAGAATTGGTTAACAGACAGAAAACAAAGAGTAGGGATAAACGGGTCTTTTTCAGTATGGCAGGCTGTGACTAGTGGGGTACCGCAAGGATCGATGCTTGGGCCCCAGCTATTCACAATCTATATCAATGATTTGGATGAGGGGACTAAATGTAACATTTCCAAATTTGATGATGACACAAAGCTAGGTGACAGTGTCAGTTGCGAAGAGGATGTGAAGAGGCTTCAAGGGGATCTCGACAGGCTCAGTGAATGGGCGAGAACATGGCATGATGGATTATAATGTGGATAAATGTTGGTAGAAAAAAACAGAAAGGCAGAGTATTTCCTAAATGGTGAAAGGTTGGGGAATGCAGATGCTCAAAGTGACGTGGGTGTCCTTGTACATGAGTCACTGAAAGTGAATGTGCAGGTGCAGCAAGCCATTAGGAAGGCAAATGGTATGCTGGCCTTCATTACAAGAGGATTTGAGTACAGGAGTAAACAAGTCTTACTCCAATTATATAGGGCCTTGGTGAGACCACACCTGGAGTAATGTGTACAATTTTGGTCTCCTTACCTAAGCAAGGATATACTTGCCATAGAGGGAGTGCAATGAAGGTTCACGAGATTGATTCCTGGGATGGTGGGACTGTCTTATGAGAAGAGATTGAGTAAACTAGGCCTGTATTCTCTTGAATTCAGAAGAATGAGAGGGGATCTCATTGAAGCATACAAAATTATTACAGGGCTTGATAGGGTGGATGCTGGGAGAATGTTTCTCTTGGCTGGGGAGTCTAGAACCAGGGGCCACAGCCTCAGGATAAAGGGTTGGCCATTCAGGACTGAGATGAGAAGAAATTTCTTCACACAGAGTGTGGTGAATCTTTGGAATTCTCTACCCCAGAGGGCTGTGGAGGCCCAGTCATTGGGTATATTCAAAACAGAAGTCGATATATTTCTGACTTGTAAGGGCATCAAGGGATATGGCGATAGGGCCAGTGAATGGAATTGAGGCAAAAGATCAGCCATGATCTCATTGAATGACGGAGCAGGCTCGAAGGGCCGAATGGCCTACTCCTGCTCCTATTTCTTATGTTCTTATGTTCCACTGATTGGAGCACCAGGCCCACATGATCCCAGGTACACTTCCGCATACGCTGCGCCCCTGGGATCCGTGGGCCATTAGGCTGCCCTCTACTACACAGCATCAGACAGCAAGTTCACGAAGAAGTATTCCCATCAGGATTTCACCCACCAGCCTCCACATTCAATGGACCATCCCCCGCCACCTCCAGCGTGATCCCACCACCAAACACATCTTCCCCTCACCTCCCCTTTCAGCATTCCGAAGGGACCGCTTCCTCTGCGACACCCTGGTCCACTCCTCTATCACTCCCAACATCCCTTCCCCTTCCCACGGCACCTTCCCGTGCTAGCGCAGGAGATGCAACACCTGCCCTTTTACCTCCTCCCTTTCCACTGTCCAGGGCCCCAAACACTCCTTCCAGTTAAAACAGCGATTTATTTGTACTTCTTGCAATTTAGTATACTGTATTTGCTGCTCACATTGGGGAGGCCAAATGCAGATTGGGTGGCCGCTTTGCAGAACACCTCCGTTCAGTATGCAAGGGTGACCTGAGCTTCCGGTCTCCTGTCACTTTAATTTTCCGCTCCACTCCCACTCTGACCTCTCCGTCCTTGGCCTCTTACACTGTTCCAACGATACTCAATGTAAGCTCAAGGAGTAGCACCTCATCTTTCGATTAGGCATATTACAGCTTTCTAGACTCAACATCAAGTTCAACAATTTCAGACCATAACCTCGGCCCCAATTTTTTTTTTCTTCTCTTTCACATGGCAGCTGTTGATGATTCTGCCATTGCCATTTATACTTCATCTAGAGTCGTCTTTTGTTTCTTAACTTGTCCCATTACCATCTCCTTTTGCCTTGCACCATCATCCCTTTTGTCTCTTAATCTCTCCTGCCTTCTATCCTATCGCAGACCTTCCCTTTTGTTCTTTCCTCCCCTCCCCCTGTAAGGTTCGGAAATTTCTGCACAACCCCAGAACAGAAGGAAAAGTCATTTTAAAGTGATTTTTGGGAACATCACAGAAGGAACATGTAAAAAGGACAAAAGTGTGGTTGGGCAAAACAGAAGGATTTCAAGGAGATTGTTTAAGGAAGAGACTTTTTGGTACCGTTTTCAGAGTTATTGGGCAAAAAGGATTTAAAATAAAAATCCCAGGAAGATTTAGCTGGTTTAAAAGACATGTTCAGGCTTGCAAAAGGCTGGAACAGCAGGGAGGCGGGGTGGGCCCCCGAAGTTTGGATATTGGCCTGTCTGAGGAATGTCCGGGCTGCCCCAGTTTTACATAAGGACAATGAAGCCTGTTTTCCCGCCCAAAAGGTCTCCAGCCATACAAAAGAAAAGAACATCAGCCCTACAGTTACTATAAACAAAGCACAGTCCAAAGTCAATTTAAAGAGATTGACAAATGTTTAGCATTTTAAATTGGTTTCAAGGCAATCCCGAAACCAGTTAAAAGCCGATTAAGTTTGGGTGAGCCATCCCCTAAATTCGTTAAGTTTGGAGGGGCCATCCCCGAAGCTCGTTAAAGTTTTGAAAGACATTAAAAATAACGAGCCTGCCAAATTCAACAAAGGAAGCCGAGATTTGGCAGTCAGATAAGCCAGGCCCCAAATTAGTATAATTGAGGCTTGCTTGTCCAGTTAAACAGTCAGTTCATTACCAGTTCGAGTTCAAGATCGAGTGCAGTACAGCTCAAGAAAGAGATCATCATCGGAGACTCGAAGGAAGAAATAGAAACAGAGATCGCGGCAACCAAAGGCCTACAGAAACCAACACCAGCCAATATTACCACCAACCAGGTAATATTGGGCCACCGCGACCAACAAGGAACCAACCGCTGAAAGACTCACGAACCAAAGTCTTGTTTCCACTCTACAGGCTGGTCTGACTTACCCCTGGGTAAGATTTTGGACATAAGACTCTAAAGTAGCCCTAACCAAAGAAAATTGGGTACTTACCCGATAAGATCCAAACAGAGCGACTAACTGCATCAGCAGACTCATCCCAACTGAAGACCCAACGCAGGTGCAGTCTTCTACCACGTCCGAGGTATGGCAGGCCCCAGCCACCACAACTAAAGAGAACCTCGAAATCGCGAACCTCTACAACTGTCAAGAAAGTCATTTTGGGTGAGCATTTCCTGGTCCTCTGGATTCCAGCCTAGCTAGTGTAGTGGGGTTGGGAGGGAAAGGGATTTTGTATATTGTAATTCTCCCTCGCTTATTCCGTTTGTTCCCCACCCTTTTAAAGTTTAAGTTTTATTGTATTGTATATTTTCCTGTCTCAAAATAAAGATCTGAATTCTTTTTGACTAACCCAAGTGTCTGTTGCAAGTTTTATTACGACCCCTAAATAAGTCCAAAGTCTAGAACAAGGGAGTGGGAGCGATTTGAACCGCACAAAGGAGTCAGAGGTGAAGCTAACGACATACACCACCCCCTACACCCCCTTTCCCTGCCCCTACACTTGCTTAAAAACCTGTTCCATCTCCAACTTTTTCCAGTTCTGGCAAAGGGTCATCGAACTGAAACGTTAACACTGTTTCTCTCTCCACAGATGCTGCTTGACCTGCTGAGTATTTCCAGCATTTTCTGTTTATCAATAAACTTCAAAGGCAACAAAATAGCTTGTTGGTGATGAAGGTACCTCCACCAAATTAAGGGTCTCTCAGGCCCGGCAGCACTGAGGGGCTCTTGGGCCTGGCAGCACTGAGGGGTTCTCGGGCCCGGCAGTACTGAGGGACTCTCGGGCCCGGCAGCACTGAGGGACTCTCGGGCCGGCAGTACTGAGGGACTCTCGGGCCCGGCAGTACTGAGGGGCTCTCGGGCCCGGCAGTACTGAGGGCCTCTCGGGCCCGGCAGCACTGAGGGACTCTCGGGCCCGGCAGTACTGAGGGACTCTCGGGCCCGGCAGTACTGAGGGGCTCTCGGGCCCGGCAGTACTGAGGGCCTCTCGGGCCCGGCAGCACTGAGGG
Organism: Somniosus microcephalus; assembly: GCF_052327205.1. Classification (NCBI taxonomy): domain Eukaryota; kingdom Metazoa; phylum Chordata; class Chondrichthyes; order Squaliformes; family Somniosidae; genus Somniosus; species Somniosus microcephalus. The sequence goes on from NC_140991.1 coordinate 109,947,299, forward strand.
ACTCTCGGGCCCGGCAGTACTGAGGGACTCTCGGGCCCGGCAGTACTGAGGGGCTCTCGGGCCCGGCAGTACTGAGGGCCTCTCAGGCCCGGCAGTACTAAGGGACCCTCGGGCCATATTCACGGCCATCCTCTTCACTTCGCCATCTCACGTGGCCTCGCTACTTCCTTCATGTCAATCACAGATAAGGCCATCTCTGATCACTTAGAAGCATAGAAACATAGAAAAAGAAGAGCAGGAGTAGGCCACTCGGCCTTTCGAGCTGGCTCCGCCATTCAAAATGATCATAGCTGATCCTCTATCTCAATACCATTTCCCGCTCTCTCCCCATATCGCTTGATGCCTTTTGTATCTAGAAATCTATCAATCTCCTTCTTAAATATATTCAGTGACTTGGCCTCCACAGCCTTCTGTGGTAGAGAATTCCACAGGTTCACCACCCTCTGAGTGAAGAAATTTCTCCTCATCTCAGTCCTAAATGTCCTACCCCGTATCCTGAGACTGTGACCACTCGTTCTAGACCCCTCAGCCAGGGGAAACATTGGCCCTGATTTTTGGGCAGCTGTCGGGCGGCTTTTCATGCGGCCATGGTTCGAAAATTGCAGAAAAAGAGGGTCGGGACCCCCCCCCGCCTGATTCCCCGCCCCGTCCGACTTTCGGACCGTCGTTTCCACGCGCCCCGCTTCAGTCCCACCCGCCGCTGGCGGGACTGCTCGTCGGCACACTAATCACCAATGATCACCTTGTTAAGGACGATTTTCCCGTGCCGTTGCGACTTTGGGGCTTTCCCCACCTGAAACCCGCCTGCGGGAAACCCCGCCGATGAGAGCTGGCGTGAAAACAGCTGGCTTGCTTGCTTGCAGCAGCAGGTCGCTGAGGGCTGAAGATATTTAAGGAGGCAGCATTTGCAGGCTGCAGGACCTTGTTGATCAAGGCTTGGGGGAACTATTTGAAGCCTTAGGAGCAGCTGCAGAAAGTTGGAGCCTCACACACTTCTTCAGTGTGAGCTCCTGGGAAGCCCCTCTCACCACCCTGACTCAGGACCTCCTCAACCAGGCATCTGCTAGAAGCATGGGAGGCCTTTGGCACCTTCCCTTCCTGGCATTAGAGGATCTCCAACAGCAGAGGTGGCAGCAGCAGAACCAGGAACAGCAGGATGATTACCAGGAGCACCAGGCTGCTGCTCACTCACCTGAAGCTGTACAAGCCAGAAGGGGCCAGCGCTTGGAAGTGGCTTGAGAGCACCTTGCTGCACTTTATGGGGCCAGTGGGACCCGTTTCTGCACTGGCAGTCCTACTCAGAAGGACTTCCATGAAGATCTGGTTTCTCTGTTCAACAGATGGCCAACGCTCCTCAAGAGATGTCATTCTCTTATGAGCACTCACCATGTTTTCCGTATGCTGGCGAGTTATCTCCTCCATGGAGGTTGCCAACCTTTCCATGGTGCTGCGTTCATGCACCAATGGCTCTGCTCATGGTCGCTATGGACTCCTCCATTCGCTCCACACTCGCAGCGACCCTGGAGACAAAACCTGCCAGAGACTCCTGCATCTGTGCATGGAGATCCATCACCTCTTCTCTTGCGGATGGACCCAGAGGCAGAGGGTCGAGATGCAGCACAGCTGAGCTGAGCTGGCAGAGCCCTGCGCCCTCCGACGAGGACTCTCCACTGCTGTCCCTGTCTCCAGAATCTGCTGAGGCTCACTTGTCAGCTGTGAAACACCAGGTGACAACACTACTCTATGTCCCAAAGGTCCCCCCGAGGTGTGAGTGTCTGCGCTGGTGCTGGGTGCGCTTACTTCTGCTGATGCTGCACCCTCAGAGGTTGGAGCTTCCTCTGAGGAGTCTGGCTGCACAGCCTCTTCCTCCTCCACAGTGAGGACGGGGGCTCTGGATGGTACTGTGGGGGAGTAAAGGAAGGAGTTAGAGATGTAATGCCAAGGTTCCTCTGGTGACTCCCAGCGAGTTGGCATCTGCTGACACCTGCATCCATACAGCATTGGTCTCAGTGGGAGGCCTCTTCCTCCCTGACCTAGGGAAGAGGACCTCCCTGTGGGCCCTAACCCCATCCAATAATGCCTGCAGTGAAGCCTCGTCGAATTTGAAGGCAGCTCGGGGTCTGGCACTGGCCACAGCTGCTGCAGGCTCCTCTGCCATCCTGTATGGTTCGTTTGGAAGCTTTCAGAGGATGCAGTGCTTGCCATGGACCTTGAAAGCACCACGAATGATGACATCATACTGTGGGGATTTCTGACTCAATTTAGACAATTAGCAAGGCTTCTCACATGCTGGGAATTAATTGGCCAATTGAGGGAAAATTGCGTGGGGCTGGCTGACACTTTTTTACGTGTGTCAGAAACCCCACATTCGGGGAAATCCGACCATTTCCCACACAAGCCGAAAATCAGGGCCATTCTCTCTGCATCCAGTGTGTCTAGCCCTGTCAGAATTTTATATGTTTCAATGAGATCCCCTCTCATTGTATCGCTCTCCACCCACATCCTCCTTCCCTCTCCCAATCCTATCTCCTTCTGTGTCTTGCCTTCACATGGTCCATCTCCGACTCTTCCTTTCCCTTCTTTGACTTCTCTATCTCCATTTCTGCGGATAGGCTGTCGACTAATATCTATTATAAATCCACCGACTCCCACAGCTACTTTGATTACACTTCCTCCCACCCCGCTTTCTATAAGAACTCTACTCCATTCTCCCAGTTTCTCCATCTCTGTTGCATTTGCTCTGACGATGCCACCTTCCATGTCAGTGCTTCCGAAATGTCTTCCTTTTTCCTCAACTGAGGATTCTCCTCCATCGTGGTTGACATGGCCTTCGACCGTGTCCATTCCATTTCCAGCACTTCTGCTCTCACCCCTTCCCTTCTCTCCCAGAATCATGATAGGGTTCCCCTTGTCCTCACCTTCTACGCCACCAGCCTCCACATTTACATAGAAACATAGAAACATAGAAGATAGGAGCAGGAGTAGGCCATTCGGCCCTTCGAGCCTGCTCCGCCATTCAACGAGATCATGGCTGATCATCCAAACCCTAGCACCCGGTCCCTACACCGACAGCCATCCCACCCAAGCCCTATCCCCGTAACCCCACGTATTTAATCCCTCCTAACACTAAGGGCCAATTTTTATCATGGCCAATCAACCTAACCCGCACATCTTTGAACGGATCATCCTCTGCCATTTCCACTAGCTCCAGCGTGATCCCACCACCAAACATATCTTCCCCTCCTCTCCCATTCCTTCATTCCGAAGGGACCGCTCCCTCCACGACACTCCACTCCTCAGTCACCCCCAACAGCCTCTCACCTTCCCATGGCACCTTCCTGTGCAAACACAGGAGATGTAACACCTGCCCTTTCACCTCCCTCCTTCCCACTGATTTACTTGTACGTCTTTCAATTTAGTATAGTGTATTTGCTGCTCACGATGTGGTCTCCTCTACATTGGGGAGACCAAATGCAGACTGGGTGACCGCTTTGCTGAACACCTCTGTTCAGTCCACAAGCCTGACCCTGAGCATTCAGCTGCCTGTCACTTTAATTCTCCGCCCTATTCTCACTCTGACCTCTCTGTCCTCGGCCTCCTACACTGTTCTAATGAAGCTCAATGAAAGCTCGAGGAACAGCACCTCATCTTTCGATTAGGCACTTTACAGCCTTCCGGAAAACAGCAAAACAACAACAACTTTTATTAATATAGCACCTTCAACATTGAAAAATGCCCCAAGGCACTTCACAGAGCGTTATAAGACAACATTTGATACCGAGCCACATAAGGAGATATTAGGGCAGATGACCAAAAGCTTGGTCAAAGAGATAGGTTTTAAGGAGCATCTTAAAGGAGCAAAAAGTGGAACAGAGGCAGAGAGGTTTAGGGAGGGAATTCCAGAGCTTAGGGCCTAGGCAACAGAAGGCACGACAACCAATGGTTGAGCGTTTGAAATTGGGGATGCTCAAGAGGCCAGAATTAGAGGAGCGCAGATACTTCGGAGTGATACATAGAAACATAGAAGATAGGAGCAGGAGTAGGCCATTCGGCCCCTCGAGCCTGCTCCGCCATTCAATGCGATCATGGCTAATCATCCAAATTCAGTACCTGGTCCCTGCTTTCTCCCCATACCCCTTGATCCCTTTAGCCTTAAGAAATATATCCAACTCCTTCTTGAATATATTTAATGAACTGGCCTCCACCACCTTCTGTGGTAGAGAGTTCCACAGGTTCACCACTCTCTGGGTGAAGAAATTCCTCCTCATTTCTGTCCTAAATGGCCTACCCTTTATCCTTAGACTGTGTCCCCTGGTTCTGGACTCCCCGACCATCGGAAACATCCTTCCTGCATCTAGTCTGTCCAGTCCTGTCAGAATGAGATCACCTCTCATTCTTCTAAACTCCAGCGAGTACAAGCCCAATCGACCCAATCTCTCCTCATACGTCATTCCTGCCATCCCAGGTATCAGCCTGGTGAATCTTCGCTGAACTCCTTCCATGGCAAGAACATCCTTCCTCAGATAAGGCGACCAAAACTGCACACAATACTCAAGATGTGGTCTCATCAAGGCCCTGTACAACTGCAGCAAGACATCCTTGTTCCTGTACTCAAACCCTCTCGCTATGAAGGCCAACATACCATTTGCCTTCTTAAGCGCCTGCTGCACCTGCATGCTTACCTTCAGCGACTGGTGCACAAGGACACCCAGGTCTCATTGCACTTCCCCTTCTCTCAATCTATTGCCATTTAGATAATAATCTGCCTTCCTGTTTTTGCCACCAAAGTGGACAACCTCACATTTATCCACATTATATTGCATCTGCCATGTTTCTGCCCAATCACCCAACATGTCCAAATCATCCTGGAGTTTCTCGCCATCATCCTCACAGCACACACGCCCACCCAGCTTTATGTCATCTGCAAATTTGGAGATATTACATCTAGTTCCCTTGTCTAGATCATTAATATATATTGTGAATAACTGGGGTCCAAGGACCGATCACTGCGGTACCCCACTAGTCACTGCCTGCCACTTGGAAAAGGACCCGTTTATTCTAACTCTTTGCTTTCTGTTTGCCAACCAGTTCTCTATCCAAGTCAATACCTTGCCCCCAATCCCATGTGCCTTAACTTTACACGCTAATCTCTTATGTTGTGGGGCTATAGGAGATTTCAAAGATAGGGAGGGGTGAGGCCATGGAGGGATTTGAAAACAAGGATGAGAATTTTAAAATCAAGGTGCTACTTAACTGGGAGCCAATGTAGGTCAGCAAGCACAGGGGTGATGGGTGAACGGGACTTTGTGCGAGTTAGGATACGGTCAGCAGAGTTTTGGATGACCTCAAGTTTATGTAGGGTAGAATGTGGGAGGCGAGCCAGGTGTGCGTTGGAATAGTCAAGTCTAGAGGTAACAAAGGCATGGATGAGGGTTTCATCAGCAGATGAGCTGAGGCAGAGTCGGGCGATGTTCCGGAGGTGGAAATAGGCAGTCTTAGTGATGGCGCCGATATGTGGTCGGAAGTTCATTTTGTGGTCAAGTATTACATAGGATTACATAGGATATACGGCACAGAAACAAGCCATTTTGCCCAACCAGTCCATGCTGGTGTTTACGCTGCACTCGAGCCTCCTCCCATCTTTCCTCATCTAAATCTATCAGCGTAACCTTCTATTCCCTTCTCCCTCATATGCTTGTTCAACCTCCCCTTAAATGCATCTACACTATTTGCTTCAACCACTCCCTGTGGTAGCGAGTTCCACATTCTCACCACACTTTGGGTATAGAAGTTTCTTCTGAATTCCCTATTGGATTTCTTGATGACTATCTTATATTGATGCCCTCTAGTTATGCTCTTCCCCATAGTGGAAACATTCTCTCTGTATCCAATCTATCAAAACCTTTCATAATTTTAAAGACATCTATTAGGTCTCCTCTCAACCTTCTTTTTTCAAGAGAAAGAGACCCAGCCTGTTCATCCTTTCCTGATATGTATACCCTCGCATTTCTGGTATCATCCTTGTAAATCTTCTCTGCACCCTCTCCAGTGCCTCTATATCCTTTTTACAATATGGCGACCAGAACTGCACGCAGTACTCTAAGTGTGGTCTAACCAAGGTTCGATACAGGTTTAGCATAACTTCCCTACTTTTCAATTCTATCCCTCTAGAAATAAACCCTCGTGCTTGATTTGCTTTTTTTTAATGGTCTTGCTAATCTGTGTCACAACTATGACACCAAGGTTGCGAACAGTCTGGTTGAGCCTCAGATAGTTGCCAGGGAGAGGGATGGAGTCGGTGGTTAGGGAACAGAGTTTGTGGCGGGGACTGAAGTCAATGGCTTCGGTCTTCCCAATATTTAGCTGGAGGAAATTTCTGCTCTGGATGTCAGGCAAGCAGTCTGACAATTTAGATGCAGTGGCAGGGTCAAGAGAGGTAGTGGTGAGGTAGAGCTGGGTGTGATCAGCATACATGAGGAAACTGACACTGTGTTTTCGGATGATGTCACTGAGGGGCAGCATGTGGGTGAGAAATAGGAAGGGGCCAAGGATAGATCCTTGGGGGACACCAGAGGTTGTTTTTTTGAGGAAAGGGGTGATGATGGCAGATTTGAAGGAGAGGGGGACAGGACCTGAGGTGAGAGAAACGTTAACAATATCAGCTAACATGGGAGCCAGGAAGGGGTGTTGGGTGGCTAGCAGTTTAGTGGAAATAGTATTGAGGGAGCAGAAAGTGGGTCTCATGGACAAGATGAGCTCTGAGAGGACCTGAGGGGAGATCGGAGAGAAACTAGAGAAAGATGCGAGTTCAGGGCTAGGGCAGGGGGGCGTTTTAGAGGAAGTTTGGCCGCGTGGATTAGGGGAAGGGAGGGAACTGGCAGAGGCAGATGATTGGATGGTCTCAATCTTAGTGACAAAGAAGTGCATGAGCTCCTCCCACTTGTTATTGGAGGTGAGGGTGGAGGAGACGGGGAGAGAGTTTTAAGAAGAAGGTTAGCAGTAGAGAAAAAAAGCCAGCTGTTATCTTTGCATTTCAGGTTAGTCCTGGAATAGTGAGCAGTTTTGGCAGAGAAGATCTGGCGATGAATAGCTAAACCAGTTGTCCACCATATCCGTTCAAGTCTGCATCCCTTGGACTTAAGGGAGTGGAGATGAGGGCCGTACCGGGGGAACAGCCAGGGTGAGAGAGAGTAATGGTTTAAATGGGGACTAGGGCATCAAAGGTGGAGGTGTGGGTGTGGTTGTGCAGATTGGTCGCTGCAGAAATGTTGTGGTGAATGGAGGGCCAAAGGCTGGACAGTCGCAGTTGTGAAAGTGCAGTTGTAAGTGAATTGGGAGAGAGTTTTTCCAGGGATGGACACAGAAGGAAGTAGGTTTGGGAGGGGGAAGGGGGATGCGGGTGGAGAGCGGTACGAGGAAGTGATCAGAGATGGCCTTATCTGTGATTGACATGATGGAAATAGCAAGGACACGTGAGATGGCAAGGTCAAGGGATGGCTGTGAATATGGGTTGGGGAGCTTACATGGAGGAGGAGGTTAAGGGAGGTTAGGAGGGCAGTGAACTCAGAGGAGAGAGAGCATGATGAATTGAGATGGAGGTTGAAATCACCGAGGATGAGAAGTCGCTCGGTGCAGAGGCTGAGGGAGGAAAGCAGTGAAGATATCTTGGTGAGAAAATTTTTATGGTACTTCGACTCAACATTGAGTTCAACAATTTCAGATCCTATCCCCTGCTCCCATTTTTTCGGACAGCAGGTGTTGGTAATGATTCTGCTATTGCCATTCACATCTCCTCTAGATCCATCTTTCGTTTCTTTACTTGTCCCATTACCACCCCCTTTTGCCTTGCACCATCATCCCTTTTGTCATTTCATCTCTGCTGCCTTTCACCCTATCACAGACCTTTTGTTCCTTCCTCCACCCCCCCGCCTTTCCCTGCCTCTGCACTTGCTTAAAACCTGTTAATTCACAGAAATCACAGAAACCCCACAGTGCAGATAGAGGCCATTTCGGCCCATCTAGCCTGCACCGACACATATCCCACCCGATCCCCGCAACCCCCCTAACACTAAGGGTCAATTTATCATAGCGAATCAACCTAACCTGCACATCTTTGGACTGTGGGAGGAAACCGAAGCACCCGGAGTAAACCCACGCAAACACGGGGAGAATGTGCAAACTCCACACAGACAGTCACCCGAGGCTGGATTCGAACCCGGGTCCCTGGCGCTGTGAGACAACAGTGCTAACCACTATGCCACCGTGCTGCCTCTCTAACTCTTTCCAGTTCTGAAGAAAGGTCATCGATCTGAAACATTAAATTTGTCTCTCTCTCCACAGATGCTGCCTGACCTTCTGAATATTTCCAGCATTTTCTCTTTTTATTTTGGATTTCCCAGCATCCGCAGTATTTTGCTTTTGGATCAATTCTACCGAGCCTGAGAGTCCCTCAGTGCTGCCGGGCCCGAGAGTCCCTCAGTACTGCCGGGCCCGAGAGTCTCTCAGTACTGCCGGGCCCGAGAGGCCCTCAGTACAGCCGGGCCCGAGAGTCCCTCAGTGCTGCCGGGCCCGAGAGTCCCTCAGTACTGCCGGGCCCGAGAGTCCCTCAGTTCTGCCGGGCCCGAGAGTCTCTCAGTACTGCCGGGCCCGAGAGTCCCTCAGTACTGCCGGGTCCGAGAGTCCCTCAGTACTGCCGGGCCCGAGAGTCCCTCAGTACTGCCGGGCCCGAGAGTCCCTCAGTACTGCCGGGTCCGAGAGTCCCTCAGTACTGCCGGGCCCGAGAGTCCCTCAGTACTGCCGGGCCCGAGAGTCCCTCAGTATTGCCGGGCCCGAGAACCCCCCAGTACTGCCGGACCCGAGAGTCCCTCAGTACTGCCGGGCCCGAGAGTCCCTCAGTATTGCCGGGCCCAAGAACCCCCCAGTACTGCCGGGCCTGAGAGCCCCTTAATTTGGTGGAGGTACCTTCATCACCAACAAGTTATTTTGTTGGCTTTGGAGTTTATTGATTTTTTTTTTAAGGTTTATTTTTACCATATGTGCGTCCAAGGTCAATCTCGAGCAGAGGATGGTATGTAAAACCAAGTAGGCATGTTACTTAAATTCAAAATAATTAAGGAAAATGTTAATAATAATATAAAACAAACATTAAAATAGTAGGACTGACCCCATGAGCCTGCACTTTCAGTGTGCAGCTGCACTCGTAAGCAGTGCATTGCGGAAAGTCTTGAATGCACAGCACATAATTTTCTGTCCATTTAAATTTCCTTCAATGCACTCCTCACAGATGCTACTCACTGCTGGGAGCGTTTGACTGTGGCACCTGCCCAACTAATACAGCACAAAGAGAGAACAGCCACAGAGAAAAGATACCATTTGGAACAGAAGAAACCTTTTCTTTTAAAAAAAAACTTGATTTATAAATAGCCTTTTTTCAGTAATGTAAGAAGTCACACAACACCAGGTTATAGTCCAACAGTTTCATTTGAAATCTGCCTGCTCAAAGTGGAGAGGATCTCCAAGAAGATCGCGGATATCGACACAGACATCAAGTTTCTACAGAGATGCAAGAAAGCAGATTATCTTTCTGCCGAGGTGTGATAAATGGCAGTTAGAAAGATTACCTGTAATCATCTGGACTTATTCTCTGACTATATAAGCTGTGTCTTTATGCATCTCTCCATTTCACCTGATGAAGGAGCAGCGCTCCGAAAGCTTGTGATTTCAAATAAAACTGTTGGACTATAACCTGGTGTTGTGTGACTTCTTACATTTGTCCACCCCAATCCAACACTGGCATCTCCACACCATGGCTACTACCGACACCACAAACTGCCGGCACAAAGTGGAGAGGATCCCCAAGAAGATCGCGCATATCGACACAGACATCAAGTTTCTACAGCGATGCAAGAAAGCAGATTATCTCTCTGCCGAGGTGTGATAAATGGCAGTTAGAAAGATTACCTGTAATCATCTGGCATTATTCTCTGACTATATAAGCTGTGTCTTTATGCATCTCTCCACTTCACCTGACGAAGGAGCAGCACTCCGAAAGCTTGTGATTTCAAATAAAACTGTTGGACTATAACCTGGTGTTGTGTGACTTCTTACATTTGTCCACCCAGTCCAACACCGGCATCTCCACACCATTTTTTCAGTAAGCTATATAATTTATAAGTCTTGTGAATAATGTATGTCTGTAGGGGATGGGAATGTACGCTTCACAGTTCAAAGCATCACACTAGGGAAATGTCCATCACTCTTTGTAATGAAATCTGTTTGTCTTGCCTGTATTCATTTTGCACTCATGTATATTACCCTCCCCCACACGGTGTATAGTTTCACTTCCTCTTTCCTGACTAACCTGGAAGGTTCCAGGTCTTGGCTCTTGGCTCCGCCCCTGACTTCTCTTACTTAAAGATCCCAGGACCTGTATGACTCATTCCTGTGAGCCAGTCGGTGTGTTGAGATGTTAGCTCTGATCTTAGTGATTAAAAGCCAACTTGTTAAAGTCTATAACTTCTAGTTTTGTGGTTATTGAAGGCACATCACTCTTGAAGTTCTGATTGTCTCAAATATAATACCGATGAACAAAGTAACAAATCACTTTTAACTGGATGAAGCTAATTGCCTCAACTATAACTAAACGGATCAGAAACCTACCAATGAAACAAAACCAACCAATCAAATTTGCAATACATTTTATGCCTCTTTTAGTGGTCATGTTGGTTTACAAGTTATATGACATAAACAAAGTTATTAAGTGAATCACTAAACTTAGCCACACCTATTTTAGCTGAGAAATACAAGTTTTTCTCTGCAATGACGTACCCCTTTCCCAAGGGCCTGGGGCCTGAGTCCAACTCTATTTCCAGAACTTGCTTTGCTTTGCTTGTTTTCCAGGCTCAAAGCATCCTCCATCACTGCCTGTGACAAGTAAAAGACTGTAATTTCTCTACCAGGCAAACTCAACACACACTCCACTGCTGGAAAAAAGACGCGATAGAAAGAAAGCTAGTTCATTGGAGTAAGTGCAGCCTTCTCTTAATTCTTCAAGAATGAAGGCTTCATAATTAAACAACTGCAACAATTTATATTTCTAGAAAACATTTAACATAGCATAATGTGTCAAACCACTTCATGATTGGGAGTCAGATACAAATAGAAGTAGGGAAGGTATCTGAAGGTACTGTTGATGAGCTATGCTTTAAGGAAGTGGAGAACGTAAGAACATAAGAAATAGGAGCAGGAGTAGGCCATTTGGCCCCTCAAGCCTGCTCCGCCATTCAATAAGATCATGGCTGATCTTCCACCTCATCTCCACTTTCCTGAACTATCCCCATATCCCTTGATTCCCTTAATATTCAAAAATCTATCGATCTCTGTCTTGAATATACTCAATGACTAAGCCTCCACAGCCCTCTGGGGTAGAGAATTCCAAAGATTCACCACCTTCTGAGTGAAGAAATTTCTCCTCATCTCAGTCCTAAATGGCCGACTCCTTATTCTGAGACTGTGACCCCTGGTTCTAGACTCCCCAGCCAGGGGAAACATCCTCCCTGCATCTACCTTGTCAAGCCCTGTAAAATTTTTGGATGTTTCAATGAGATCACCTCTCATTCTCCTAAACTCTAGAGAGTATAGACCTCAGTCTACTCAATCTCTCCTCATAGGACAACCCCCCCATCCCAGGAACCAGTCTGATGAACCTTCGTTGCACTCCCTCTATGGCAAGTATATCCTTCCTTAGGTAAGGAAACCAAAACTGTACACAATGCTCCAGGTGTGGTCTCACCAGGGCCCTATTAATTGCAGTAAGGCGTTTTTACTCCTATACTCAAATCCTCTTGTAATAAAGTCCAACATACCATTTCCTTTCCTAATTGCTTGCTGTACCTACATGTTAACTTTCAGTGATTCGTGTACAAGGACACCCAGGTCCCTCTGAACACCAACACTTCCCAATCTCTCACCATTTAAAAAGTACTTTGCTTTTCTATTTTTCCTACCAAAGTGGGTAACTTCACATTTCTCCACATTATATTCCATTTGCCATGTTCTTGCCCACTCACTTAGCCTGTCTATGTCCCCTTGAAGCCTCCTTGCATCCTCCTCACAACTTATATTCCCACCCAACTTTGTATCATCAGCAAACTTGGATATATTACATTTGGTCCCCTCATCCAAATCAGTGATATAGATTGTGAATAGCTGAGGCCCAAGAACTGATCCTTGCGGTTACACTAGTTACAGCCTGCCAACCAGAAAGTGACCCATTTATTCCTACTCTCTGTTTTCTGTCCAATCCTCAATCCATGCTGGTATATTACCCCCAATCCCATGAGCCCTAATTTTGTTTAATAACCTTTTGTGTGGCACCTTATCGAATGCCTTCTGAAAATCCAAATACACCACAGCCACTGATTCCCCCTTCTCTATTGTTAGTTACAACCTCAAAAAACTCTAAAAGATTTATCAAACATGATTTCCTTTTCATAAACCTGTGTTGACTGCCCAATCCTATTATTATTTTCTAAGTGCCCTGTTACCACGTCCTTAATAATAGATTCTAGCATTTTCCCTACTACTGATATCAGGTTAACTGGTCTGTAGTTCCCCGTTTTCTCTCTCCCTCCTTTCGTAAATAGTGGGGTTATACTTGCTACCTTCCAACCCATGGGAACCGTTCTAGAATCTATGGAATTTTGGAAAATGACAACCAATGCATCCACTATCCCTTGGGTATAGGCCATCAGGTCCAGGGTATTTATCGACTTTCAGTCCCAATAATTTATCCAGTACTACTTTTTTACTAATACTAATATCTTTCAGTTCCTCATTCTCACTAGACCCTTGGTTGTACACTATTTCCGGGAAGTTCTTTGCATCTTCTTCGGTGAAGACAGCCACACAGTATTTGTTTAATTTCTTTGCCATTTCCTTATTCCTTAAAATCAGCCATGATCTTATTGAATGACGGAGCAGGCTCGAAGGGCCAAATGGCCTACTCCTGCTCCTATTTCTTATGTTTTTATGTTCTTATGTTTTAAAATTATGAAGAAGTTCAAAGGTAGACGTAGAGAAGATGTTTCCACTTTAGGGGGAGTCCAAAACTAGGGGCCATAAGATAGTCACTAATAAATCCAATAAAAAATTCAAAAGAAACTTGACCCTGAGAGTGGTTAGAATGTATAACTTGCTATCAAAAGGAGTAGTTGAGGCGAATAGCACAGATGCCTGTAAGGGGAAGCTAAATAAATACATGAGGGAGAAAGGAATGGAAGGATATGCAGATAGGGTTAGATGAAGTAGGGTGGGAGGAGGCTCGTGTGGAGTATAAACACCGGCATAGACCAGTTGAACCGAATGGCCTATTTCTGTGCTGTAATTATATGTAACTCTATGTAACCCAGCTGTACGCAGACAGACCAGAATGCGGATGTTACATTTTGGGCTGTTTGACTATTTATCCCAGTGGGGATTTCAGATTAATTTAAAATTAAGGTAAATTGAGCTCAGAAGAGATTAAATCCACATAACACACTTGACTTCTGGGAATGTGAATTAGATCTTGCCAAACCTGCTGGAGAAATGATGCCTCATGCCTCATCAGTTTGAGACAGTGAAGGTCAATAAGATGTTCTAGTAAACATTTACAAATAGTGGGGACGATGTTCATGTGTAGTGCAGATCGGTCATGTGGGGCTTGGAGCATCTGCTCTGTCTACCCAATGATATTGGTGGGAGACCACATTAGTGAGTATAATGAAGTGTGCTGTTGTGATTGTAGGAGAGGCTTGTGCAGTGAGGCAGGGAAGGATTGATAGTGTTGGGAGTAAATTGTGGTGTTGCAGGGCTTTAGAGAGTGTTGGTGAGATGTGAAGATGAGTCCTACCTTGACAGTGCATCCAGTAAGTTTGTTGCATTTTTTTCCTGCACTGCAGTCAGGTCCTGGGAACCATGTTGCTAGCATTGACCCACTCAGCCACCTCTCTCCAAGCCTGATGACTGATTTGGCTTGGAAATTGTGTGCCAATGAAATGACATAGGATATCCTTCCTGGATCTCACTTGATCCACAAGCACCTCCACAGCAACATCTGAAGATTAGGGTGCCCTTGAATACATGGCTAGAGGAATGGTGCAAGGAGGAGGGATTCAAATTCCTTGGACATTGGAACCAGTTCTGGGAGAGGTGGGACCAGTGCAAACGGGGCGGTTTGCACCTGGGCAGGGCCGGGACCAATGTCCTAGGGGGAGTGTTTGCTAGTGCTGTTCAGGGGGGTTTAAACTAAAATGGCAGGGGGTTGGGAACCTGAGCAGGGAGACAGAGGAAAGGGAAACCGGGATAAAAGCAAAAGATAGGAAGGAGAAAAACAAAAGTGGCGTCAGAGAAATCAACGGTTTAAATCAAACGTGGCCACAGTAAATAATAATTCTAATAGGTCTAAGAGCGTTAAAAAAACAAGCCTGAAGGCTTTGTGTCTTAATGCGAGGAGCATTTGTAATAAGGTGGATGAAATGGCTGCGCAAATAGAGGTAAATGGATATGATTTGGTTGGGATTACGGAAACGTGACTCAAGGATGGCCAAGACTGGGAACTCAACATCCAGGGGTATTCAATATTCAGGAAAGATAGGCAAAAAGGAAAGGGAGGTGGGGTAGCATTACTGGTTAAAGAAGGGATTAATACAATTGTAATGAAGGATATTAGCTCTGATGACGTGGAATCTGTATGGGTAGAATTGAGAAATACTAAGGGGAAAAAAACATTAGTGGGAGTGGTATATAGACCTACAAACAGTAAGGCAGAGGTTGGGGATGGCATTAAAAGGGAAATTAAAGAAGCGTGCAATAAGGGCACAGCAGTCATCATGGGTGACTTTAATCTACATATAGATTGGGCCAACTAAATTAGTAACAATACTGCGGAGGAGGAATTCCTGGAGTGTTTACGGGATGGTTTCCTGGGCCAATATGTCGAGGAACCAACCAGAGATCAGGCCATTTTAGACTGGGTATTATGTAATGAGAAAGGATTAATTAGCAATCTTGTTGTACGAGGCCCCTTGGGTCGGAGCGATCATAATATGATCGAATTCTTCATTAAGATGGAGAATGAAGTAGTTGACTCAGAGACAAGGGTCCTCAATTTAAATAAAGGAAACTATGATGGTCTGAGGAGCGAGTTGGGTAGGATTGATTGGGGAATGGCACTCAAAGGGTTGACAGAGGATAGGCAATGGCAAACATTCAAAGACTGAATGGATGAGCTACAGAATTTGTTCATCCCAGTTTGGCATAAAAATAAAACAAAAAAGGTGACTCAACCATGGCTAACAAGGGAAATTAGGGATAGCATAAGATCCAAGGAGAGGACATATAAGTTGGCTAGAAAAAGCAATAATCCTGAGGATTGGGAGCAGTTTAGGAGTCAACAAAGGAGGACAAAGGGATTAATTAAGAAAGAGAAAATAGAATATGAGAGTAAGCTAGCATGGAACATAAAAACCGACTGTAAAAGCTTTTATAGATATGTGAAGAGAAAAAGATTGGTGAAGTCAAGCGTAGGTCCCTTACAGTCAGAATCAGGGGAATTTATAATGGGAAACAAGGAAATGGCAGACCAACTAAATACATACTTTGGTTCTGTCTTCACAAAGGAGGACACAAATGACCTCCCAGAGATGTTGGGAACATAGGGTCTGATGAAAGGGAGGAACTGAAATAAATCAGTATTTGTAGGGAAATGGTGTTAAGAAAATTGATGGGACTGAAGGCTGATAAATCCCCAGGGCCTGATGGTCTACATCCCAGGGTACTTAAGGAAGTGGCCCTAGAGATAATAGATGCATTGCTGGCCATCTTCCAGAACTCGATAGACTCTGGAACGGTACCCATGGATTGGAGGGTAGCTAATGTTACCCCACTATTCAAAAAAGGTGGTAGAGAAAAAGCGGGGATTTATTGACCGGTAAGCCTGACATCGGTAGTGGGGAAAATGCTGGAGTCTATTATAAAAGATGTAATAGCAGAGCACTTGGAAAGCAGCGACAGGATCAGACAAAGTCAACATGGATTTACAAAAGGTAAATCATGCTTGACTAATCTACTGGAATTTTTTGAGGATGTAACTGGTAAAATAGATAAGGGAGAACCAGTGGATGTGGTGTATTTGGGCTTTCAGAAGGCTTTTGATAAGGTCCCACATAAGAGATTAGCGTGCAAAATTAAGGCACATGGGATTGGGGGCAAGGTATTGACTTGGATAGAGAACTGGTTGGCGGACAGAAAGCAAAGAGTTGGAATAAACGGGTCGTTTTCCGAGTGGCAGGCAGCGACTAGTGGGGTACCGCAAGGATCGGTCCTAGGACCCCAGCTGTTCACAATATATATTCATGATCTGGATGAGGGAATTGGATGTAATATCTCCAAATTTGCAGACGACACAAAGCTGGGTGGGAGGGTAAGCTGTGAGGAGGATGTCGTGAAACTCCAGTACGATTTGGACAGGTTGGGTGATTGGGCAGAAACATGGCAAATGCACTATAATGTGGATAAATGTGAGGTTATCTACTTTGGTGGCAAAAACAGGAAGGCAGATTATTAATTGAATGGCAATAGATTGGGAGAAGGGGAAGTGCAAAGAGACCTGGGTGTTATTGTGCACCAGTCGCTGAAGGTAAGCATGCAGGTGCAGCAGGCGGTTAAGAAGGCAAATGGTATGCTGGCCTTCGTAGCAAGAGGGTTCGAGTACAGGAACAAGGATGTCTTGCTACAATTGTACAGGGCCTTGGTGAGACCGCACCTTGAGTATTGTGTGCAGTTTTGGTCACCTTACCTGAGGAAGGACGTTCTTGCCATGGAGGGAGTGCAGCGAAGATTCACCAGGCTGATACCTGGGATGGCAGGAATGACGTATGAGGAGAGATTGTGTCGATTGGGCTTATACTCACTGGAGTTTAGAAGATTGAGAGGGGATCTCATCGAAACTTATAAAATTCTGTCAGGTCTGGACAGACTAGATGCAGGAAGGATGTTTATGATGGCCGGGGAGTCCAGAACCAGGGGTCATAGTCTAAGGATAAGGGGTAAGCCAGTTAGGACTGAAATGAGGAGGAACTTCTTCACCCAGAGAGTGGTGAACCTGTGGAATTCTCTGCCACAGAGGGCGGTGGAGGCCAGTTCATTAAATATATTCAAGAAAGAGTTGGATATATTTCTTGAGTCTAAAGGGATCAAGGGATATGGGGCGAAGGCAGGGACAGGGTACTGAATTTGGATGATCAGCCATGATCTCATTGAATGGTGGCGCAGGCTCGAAGGGCTGAATGGCCAACTCCTGCTCCTATCTTCTATGTTTCTATGTTTCTATGTTTGCCTTTGGCACTCTACCCGATGCCTCACAAACACTCTGTCTACTTATCACCACTGAAATTTGCACCTCAACAACAACAACTTGCATTTATATAGGCTGTTGAAGGCACGGGACAGAGACAGAGACAGGGAGGCACGAGGTCATAGAGGGATTTGAAAACAAGAATGAGGATTCTGTCTTTAAGGAGCGGCAGATCAGCTGGATTTCCCGCCTTCCCAACAGCAAGCTGTCTATAAGCACTGTGATTTAGTGCTGGAAGCTCACCTCCTATGTTTAAATGAGGCCTCACCAAAATTGATCATGTCTCCCACCAGAAGCTTATCTGGACTAGCAATAGCAACACAGTGGTTCCAAGAACAAGACAGAGGCTGGTTGACTCATCTCCTGTCTTCTCCCTGCCTAAACCTCTCCGCCTCTCTACCTCTCTTTCCTCATTTAAGATGCTTCTTGAAACCTACCTCTTTGACCAAACATTTGGTCACCTGCCCTAATTTCTCCTTATGTGGCTCCGTGTCAATTTTTTGTGTGTCTTATAATACTCGTGTGAAGCATCTTGGGACATGTTACTGCGTTAAAGACGCTATTTAAAAACAAGTTGTTGTTGTTGTAAATATTTGTATTACTAAGAAGATAGTTATCACAGGGAGGGCCCATGTTCAAATGGCCTGGGTAAAACCACCTCCTAAAGTCAAAACACACTTCTTACAGCGTAGTGTGTGCCCTCAGAATGCTTGATTTTGCACAGACTTTTAAGCAGAAATCAATGCAAGGTTTCAAGAATAACTTTTAGTTTTGTTTCAACAGTGTGTAGTGAGGGGATGTTATTTTTTTTATTCGTTTATGGGATGTGGGTGTCACTGGCAATGCCAGTATTTATTGCCCATCCCTAATTGCCCTTGAGAAGGTGGTAGTGAGCTGCCTTCATGAACCATTGCAGTCCGTGTGGTGAAGGTACTCCCACAGTGCTGTTAGGGAGGGAGTTCCAGGATTTTGACCCAGTGACGATAAAGGGAATGTTTAAGGTGGTGGATGGGTGCCAATCAAATGGGCTGCTTTTTCTTGGATGGTGTCGATCTTCTTAAGTGTTGTTGGAGCTGCACTCATCCAGGCAAGTGGAGAGTATTCCAACACACTCCTGACTTGTGTCTTGTAGATGGTGGAAAGGCTTTGGGGTGTCAGGAGGTGAGACACTTGCCACAGAATACCCAGCCTCTGACCTGCTCTTGTTGCCAAAGGATTTATGTGGCTGGTCCAGTTAAGTTTCTGGTCAATTGTGACCCCAGGAAGTTGATGGTGGGGGATTCGGGGATGGTAATGCCATTGAATATCAAGGGGCAGTGGGTAGACTCTCGCTTGTTGGAGATAGTCATTGCCTGGCACTTCTGTGGCACAAATGGTACCTGTCACTTATCAGCCCAAGCCTGAATGTCGTCCAGGTCTTGTTGCATGCGGGCATGGACTGCTTCATTATCTGAGGAGTTGCGAATGGCACTTCATCACTGTGCAGTCATCAGCAAACTTCCCCATTTCTGACCTTATGTTGGAGGGAAGGTCATTGATGAAGCAGCTGAAGATGGTTGGGCCTAGGACACTGCCCTGAAGAACTCCTGCAGCAATGTCCTGGGGCTGTGATGATTAACCTCCAACCACCACAACCATCTTCTTTTGTGCTAGGTACTAACTAACTAACCACCCCTGACACTCACCCTCAGCCTAATGCAATCATAGAAAGTCACGCCGCTCCCTCATAGTCACCCTCTACAGATATAGCTCATCCATCCCTTACACTCATTCCATCACTCTCACTCAAAGTTCTCTTCTTTTCCTCCTTGTAGCAGAAGAGAGAGCAGAACAGGAGAGAAAGAGAAAGAACCGGAGGTGGCCTTCCAATATATACTAATTTGAAGCCAACACAGGAGGATGGTCTAGAAATAAGTGGAGTGACTGAGCTGCAGCCAGGGGAGATGGAGAGAGGAGGACCTCCCAGCAACCTGGTGACAGAATTAAATATCCCACATGGCATACAGCAGTCACTCATGGTCACTGATGCCAGCAGCCAGTGAAATATGACCATGTGCCTAATGGTAACGTTGCACATTCTTATCATAACAGTTCTAATTCATGTCTTTATTCTCCCGCAGGTCCATCAAGTGCCCTCACCACTGTTCAGCCAGAGGAGGAAGACGACTCCTCAGAGGAAGCTCCAGCCTCACCATCACCAGACCCATGCGCACCCAGCACCATTGCAGATATGCACACAGGTGAGACATAGAGTTGTGTTGTCACCTGGTGTCTCACACATCCCAAGTGAGCAAGAGCAGATGGTGGAGGCAGGGCCAGCAGTGGAGAATCCTCGTTGGAGGGCGGCGGACTCTCCAAGCTCTGCTCAGCTGGATGCAGATGCTGAACCTCGGGGGTCGCTGACAAAGAATTTGATCTTGGAGAAGCAGTAACAAATGCATGAGGCTCTGGCAGCTTTCCAGCTGCGATGTGTGTGATTGTACAGAGAATGGAGGAGTCCATCTCCAACATGAGCACCTCCATATCGCAGGTGATGGCGACGATGTGCTCTTCCATGGAAAGGATGGCCAGCTGCATGGAGCAGCTATTGCACCAGTCGAATGAGACCATGCTTGCTGTGAACAACAGATTTCAGACTCTTATTGACTTAATCTCTAGAAGGGATAGCAACCTAGACTTGGGCGTTCATCACCCCACTGATGTGCAGCAAGGTGCTCTCCAGCTCCTTGCTAGCAGGGAAGTGCGGGTGGCCCATGAGAGGCATGATGGTGAGAGGGGACATGGAAGTAGGGGCTCTACTCAAAGTGCTCCCACTTCTCACACATTGCCTCCGCCTCAGTCAGAGCCCCACATGCTGCATTGGATCCCGATGGCCGAGTCTGCCCCTGCACAGTCACAGGAGGAGCAGTCATTGGCGGGGCCATCACAGGCTCCAAAACCCAGAGGACGTCCGCCAAGAGTGTCGAAGCAGTCACTGTAGGGAAGTGAGCAGCCTGCCTCTACCACTGCTGAAGCCATAGGGGGTGCACCTTGTAGAAGCACTCAGAAAAGCAAAAAGACACAATCCTAGATGAACAAGGGTATGTACATGGATGTTTGCCAAAATATTCGTGTTAAGCTCCAGTTCTATTTATGACGCACATAAATTTATTTCTTTGCACCACTTTCCCGTCTTCTCAATTTTTGCCTGCTACCTGGGAAGTGGCTTTGTCACTTGGAATGAATGGTGAGACATTACTTCATCCCGAGAGATGGGTGTGTGCTTGACAGGAATGGCTTGGCCATTTTAGAACTGCTTTGTGGTGTTGGTGGGGGGGATGTTGGTGCAGCATCTGGGAGCCAGATGGGTGCACTGGTGCAACTTAACTAAATTGTGCCAATATGAGGCCATCCTGGGTGTCCTGGGCAGCAATGTGCGCAACTGCTGGTGCCATCTCCACCTCAGGTTCCTCCTCCTCCTTCTCCCATCCTCCTCATGCTCCACCTGGTCCTCCTCCTCCTCCTCCGAAGAGGCTATGCGTTCTGCACCTTGCTCTTCTCAGCTGCGCTATGTTGTGCAGCTCACAGCATATGACAAAGATTCTGGAGACCCTGGCTGATGCATACTGAAGGACCCCTCCAGATCTGTCAAGGCATCTGAAGCGCATCTCCAGCATGCCGATTGCTTGCTCTATGACATATCTGGTCGACATGTGGCTTTCATTATAGTGCTCCTCTGCCGCATTGCTTGGCCTACTCAGGGGTGTCATCAGCCATGTCTTCTGTGGGGTAGGTCTCGTCTCCAAGCAGCCAGCTGGTAAGTCTGTTCGGAGGGAAGGTGGACTGGCACAGGATGAAAGAGTCATGACAGCTCTCTGGGAATCTGGCAAACCCATACATGATGATCTTTTTATGGTTGCAGATGAGCTGCATATTGAGGGAGCGGAAGCCTTTCCGGTTCACAAAGACTCCTGGGTGATGATGGGGTGCTCTGATGGCCACATGTGTGCAGTCGATGACGCCCTGCACCTGTGGAAAGTCAACCAGAGCTGCAAAGCTGAGCGCCCGCTCAGTAACACTGGCTTCATCAGTGGCAAAGGGTACATAAGAGGCTGACTTGTTAAACATAGCATCGGTCACCTGGGTGATGCATTTGTGGGTGGCCGACTGCGAGATCTTGCAAATGTCTGCTGCAGATCCCTGGAAGGAGCCTGAGGCGAAGAAGCTGAGGGTGGTGGTGACTTTGACAGCCGCTGATAAGGTATGTCCACCAGGTCCTCTGCCCAGCAAGCTACAAATGTCTGCAATGACCTGTTGCGATAGCCTGAGCCTCCTGTATCACTGCTGTTCAGTCATGTCCAGGAAGCTCAACCACTGCCTGTATACCCTGTGTTGCGGGTATCGCCGCCAGCGCGGTGCACCCGTGCTGATCCCCTCTCCTGTGGAGCATCAGGTCGGTGAGGAGAATGCTGCTGGTGTGGTTGCTGCTGCTGGTGTGGCTGGTGTTGTTGGTGCTGAGGCTCATCTTGGTCCGAATCTGAGGTCCAACATGAAACAGCATAAGCGGCACCGATGCTGATCTGATAGATGTCAGGTAAAGTGGAGATCAGATGCACAATCCTTCAATGTAGTGAGAGTGACTAGCAAAGTGGTGATAGTGGCGTCGAGGTTGCAGAAATCACCTGCAAACGTCTGAAAGCAAAATCTCTGCACAAATTGGTGTCAGCAAGAGCCTTTTCCTTAGGCAAGGAAGCAGGTGTAAGGTATTTATATTTATGTGCTTTTTCCAGCTGTCACTTAATGAAATAGCACAATGACCACTGAGCTCCCACCTTGCCTTCAGAGGCAAAGTTCCCGAAGTCAGTGAATCCCATGCGCAAGCAGTTAAAGATGAAACCTCATGTTAAAAAGGCTCTTCAGGGTGTCTCAATGAGCCGTTAAGTACTTTAATAAGTTTGCCCGCCTTTCCTGAGCGGATCTGAGGCGCACATCGAAACGTGCCGCAGTTAAATGTGGAAGTCAGTGGGATGACGGCGGGTTCCCGACACACTGTCAATTTTAATTGCCGACCCGCTCCCAAACCTGCACGCTCTACAATATGAAAATTCCGGCCCAATACTCTGACCCTTGCTCCCTTTGAGCACAGCTGGGAGCGTGGGATGAGTCAATTTACCCTCATGTGGGACAGACAGTCTGACAGCACAGAACAGTCATGGGGGTCAAGGACCTGTATTTAGATTGAATACAACACAAGCCACACTTTGTATTTGTCTAACTGGACAACAAGAACATGTGTTTTGTGGCTGCAAATCATGTCTTAATTGAAGCCTGCTAAACATATGGTTTAAACTGAAAATTGGCTTCAGAGGGAAAAAAACATGTTAATTAAAACAATAATTTGTATTTACAAATGCCACCAACCAAAAAGCATACTATTGCAATTGTATTCTTCAATATTCATTCCCTGTTTCTAGTAAGTTGTTTAAAATGTACTTTTACTCGTTACTGCAATTTAATTAAAGGTCCTTACATTTTCATTTTAATCCTTGAATATTTCAGGTTTTGGTTACAATGGAAGTAATAAAAAAATGTTAAATTTTCCAATTAAAAATGCAATGTTACAAGGGCCGAGAAGTTCAATAGCATTGCGCCTGTTTTTTGGGCGCTAAATGGTCACCTATCCGAATAGCAGATAGTGGATTTGAACATTAGCGTCTTCAGGTACACCAGCAGCTTTGAAGTAACCTGAGTTAATGCTGGAGTTTGCATGGCAATAGAGTTAGGGTTGCAAAGAGGAGGCGGTAGAGATGAGACATGAAAAATTGGGGAGTTCAGGTGGCGGAGTGCAGAACGTGGTAGATGGTTAGCACGTGGACAGAGGAGAGATTCAATCACACACCATCCTGACTTGGAAATATATGACCATTCCTTCATCGTCGCTGGGTCAAAATCCTGGAACTCCCTCCCGAACATCACTGTGGGAGTACTTTCACCACATAACTACAGCAGTTCAAGAAGGAGGCTCACCACCACCTTCTTGAGGGCAATTGGGGATGGGCAATAAATGCTGTCTTTTCCAGCGATGCTCACATCCTGTGAATGAATACCATTTAAAAAAAAATGATTATTTGTAATGAACAAATCATGATTTTCACTTGGTTTAAATGTGACTTGTCTTTGATAGGCATACTAACAAAATGCAAATATGATTAACTGAGAAAGCAGAATGAACTTTTGTAGTCCCTTATGGGTAGAAAGCTACAGACCACACCGAACTCTAGAGACCATGGGCTTTGAACTCCACATGCAGTTGAAAGAGGCACACAAAAGTTAAAAGCACAAAATATGCTTTCCTGGAACTTTTACAGGGCCCACTCTTGTGATTTCTCAGACTCACAAAACTCAAGAGATTTCGGGAAATTCCATGAGTTAACAAGTTTCTCGAGTTTCGAGTGAAAAATTAAAAAGCGCAAGGAACAATTAAAGAATTAGGAAATTTTGCACAAATTAATTGAAAACTAACAGAGACGTAAAGATGATGAGATTCCTGTGTTTACTCCTTTGAAAGTAATCTTTTTATATATGTTTGGCTAACAAATCCTGGCATCTTTCCAATATAAAGCTTGTCTGATGTTGACTTCAAAGTCTCCCCTCAGTAGCATTTCCCACTTTTTCACAGATCATTTTGAAGGTCAACACCAGTTAAACAGCATCTTCATTTGAGTCATGCACCCAGAGTTCCCACGAGTGTGTTTCTTTTCTCTGGGTAGGTGCCCAATCTCACATCTTGTGAGTCAAAAATGGGCTGCATTGAGAATTCAATCTCACTGTTGTTTTTATCTAAATGTGACTGATACAATGTTTTGACTTCCTAAATCTTACGCTGAAGTGTGCATTTACATTTTTATTAGCTGACTATTTGTGTGGTCTAGGATATTGGCAGTGTAGCGTTATCTAGATCCTGGATGTGTAACTGTGATTATCCCAACTGATTGCTGAACTTCACATATATGAAGGTGTTTATAGAAATACTAAGGACTCTATTTCAAACAGTAAGGTGTAGATTTTGACTTTGTGCGACAGTGTAAAATGGGTGATAGCGAGTCAGCAGCCCTCGCCTGATTTTTTTGAAGTCAGTGGAAACATGCCGATTCGCATTAGAAAATATAAATTTATCAAAAATACCCGAATCCACAAATTTGATGGTTTCGTATATGTTTTTGAAACACACTATTGTGACAGACCAGTCTGCCACAAGATATAAATTATAACTCAATTGCACACTTACAGCATAATTTTTTAGCATGTATATAATTAATCAGCATGTATATAATTAAAAGAGCAGTATGGTTAAATTTAAAGAAATGATTATGACCAGAATTTTCCCGCTACCGGGCGTACGGGTTTGGAGGCGGTTCAGCAGTAAAAGTTTCCAAAATTACAAGCGCATCGGGAACCCACAATCATCCCGCTGTTGAGGCTGCCGCGGAACACAAATGGAGGCCGAACCGATCTGAGGAACACATGGCTTTTATTACATTCTCTTGAGAGATGGCTGCCTCAGCTCCTCTCTCTGCTAAACCTGAAAACATTATGAGGGCGACGCCCGCGCTTTTGAGTACACACTGAGGGCGACGCCCGCTCCCTTGTCATGGCTTAAAGGCAGCATGCTTCTTAAAGGCAAGGTGCCCGATTTATTGTCCACGGACGGGAAAGTGGATTGCGCCCGTTTAGGTGGTGATCCGCCACACAGCTCCCCCCAGAATCCGCTTAGGAGGTGTGGACGAGACGGTGCGGCGGTCTGATGGGCCGGCCGGAGCGGCTCTTGTAGGACGCCGGTGGACGTGGAACGGCCGGGCATGGAGCAGCCGGGTGTACTGGCTTGAGGGCAGGTCGGCCGCGTGGCGGTGGACGAGCTACTGGGACCTGCTCACCGGGCTCCGAGTGTGCTGGCTTGAGTCGGTCAACCGACACTTTTTCAGTCCTGTCGCCCACTAGTAGGTCGAAAAATTTGTCCCCAGCCTGTAGCACTTTGTAGGGCCCGTCGTACGGGGGTTGAAGGGGTCCGCGGTGGGCATCGTGCGAGACGAAAATGAACCGTGCCTGGTGCAGGCTTAGTGGGACGTGTGAGGTGGATACGCCGTGCCGGGCAATGGGCACCGGGGCGAACTGTAGCGCCGGTGAGGCGAAGTCGTGGCGTTGCTGGTCGGCTGACCAGGGTGTCGTGGCGGTGGGCAGGAACTCGCCGGGTACGCGCAGCGGCTGGCCGTACACGAGCTCTGCTGCCGATGCGTGGAGGTCTTCTTTAACCGCGGAGCGCAGGCCGAGGAGGACCCACGGGAGTCGGTCGGTCCAGGCGCCATCCTGGAGGCTGGCTCGAAGAGATGCCTTCAAGGATCTGTGGAACTGCTCACACAGTCCGTTGGCTTGGGGGTGGTACGCTGTGGTGCGGTGAATGGTCACCCCGAGATTGCGTGCGATGGCGGTCCAGAGTTCAGAGGTAAATTGCGGACCTCTGTCCGACGTCATGTCGGAGAGGACGCCGAACCATGCGACCCAGGTGCTGACGAAGGCTCTGGCGATGTCGGCGGTGGTGGTAGAGGTCAGTGGAATTGCCTCGGGCCAGCGCGTGGTGCGGTCGACGATCGTCAGCAAGTGCGTGTGGCCTTGCGACGGCGGCAGGGGCCCGACGATGTCCACGTGGATGTGGTTGAATCTACGTGAAGGGACGGTGAACTCCTCGAGGGGTGCTTTCGTGTGTTACTGCACCTTGGCCCGTTGGCACGCTAGGCAGGAGTTGGCCCAAGTACGCACATCCTTGCGAAGGCTGCGCCAGACAAAGCGGTTGGCTACCAATTTGATGGATGCGCGGGTGCCAGGGTGGAAGAGGTTGTGGAGAATCTCGAATACCCGGCGGCGCCAGGACGCTGGGACGACGGGCCGAGGTTGAGATAGGGATATGTCGCACTTGACCGTGACTGCGGTCGGGCCGCAGGCGACGTCGGCCAGGCGTAGCCCTGGTAGGTTGGTAGGTGCAGAGAGCAGATCAGGGTCCGTGAGCTGGTCTGCTGCGAGTTGAGCATAGTCGACTGCCAGGTGTGCGGCGTGGATGGTGGGGCGGGAGAGGCAGTCGGCTACCACGTTGTCTCGGCCGGAGACATGTTGGATGTCCGTGGTGAACTCGGACACTGCCGCGAGCTGGCGCTGCTGCCTGGCGGACCAGGGGTCGGTTGTCTTTGCCATTGCGAATGTCAGGGGTTTGTGGTCGACAAACGCAGTGAAGGGGTGACCCTCCAGCAAAAACCGAAAATGGCGGACCGCCAAGTACAGCGCGAGGAGCTCGCGGTCGAAGGTGCTGTACTTGACCTCCGGGGGGCGTAGTTGGCGGCTGAAGAAGGCAAGTGGTTGCCAGGCGCCGTCGACCCACTGCTCGTACATGGCGCCGACCGCGTGGTCGGAGGCGTCCGTGGTGAGCGCTACTCTGGCATTGGGCCGTGGGTGCGCGAGCAGGGTGGCGTCGGCGAGCGCGGTCTTGGTGGAGTTGAAGGCGGCTGATACGTCTGCCGTCCATTCGACCGCCATCTTGCCGCTCCTGCTCCGGAGGGCTTCATACAGGGGCCTCATGAGGAACGCCGTTTTGGGAATGAAGCGGTTGTAGAAATTCACCATCCCGAGGAACTCCTGGAATCCTTTGATGGTGGTGGGGCGGGGAAATTGCTGGACGGCCTGCACCTTGGTGGGCAGGGGAATGGCCCCAGCATGGGTGATGTGGTGGCCGAGGAAGTCGATCTTGTCCAGGCCGAACTGGCACTTGGCTGGGCTGAGGATGAGCCCGTGGTCGCTGAGGCGCCCGAACAGGATGCGAAGGTGTTCGAGGTGTTCCTGCTTGGAGGAACTGGCTACCAGGATGTTGTCCAGGTAGACGAACAGGAACTTCAGGTCCCGAAGGACTGAGTCCATGAGCCGTTGGAATGCCTGGGCCGCATTTTTGAGGCCGAAGGGCATCCGCAGGAACTCGAAAAGCCTGAAGGGGGTGATTACGGCCGTCTTGGGGACGTCCGTGGGGTGGATGGGGACTTGGTGGTAGCCGCGCACCAGGTCGACTTTGGAAAAGACTGAGCGGCCGGCCAGTCTAGCCGAGAAGTCCTGAATGTGCGGCACGGGGTACCGATCAGGGGTGGTGGCATCGTTGAGGCAGCGGTAATCCCCGCAGGGGCGCCAACCCCCGCCTGGTTTGGGGGCGATGTGGAGTGGGGAGGCCCAGGGACTGTTGGAGCGGCGGATGATGCCGAGCTGTTCCATAGTGGCAAACTCGGTCCGCGCGATCTCCAGTTTGGCCGGGTCCAGCCTGCGGGCGTGGGCGTACACTGGGGGGCCTGTGGTGGGGATGAAGTGTTCCACCCCGTGTTTGGCGACCTCCGCGGAGAAGGTCGGGTTGGTGAGGGCCGGGAATTCGGCCAGGAGTGCCGAGTAGTCATCCGTGGCCCGGGCGTGGCACTGTGACGCCATGTTGGCGGGTTGACGGGGGGCCATGGTGCCCAGGATGGGGGACATGGTGTTCATGTCCACGAGGCGGTGTCGAGGGATGTCTACCAGTAGGCCGTGGGTGCACAGGAAGTCTGCACCGATGAGAGGGGAGAGTACCTTGGCAGTGATGAACTCCCATCGGTAGCGGCGACCAGCGAGGTCGAGGGTGACTGTGCGGGTGCCGTACGTCCGGATGTCCGAGCCGTTAGCGGCAGCCAGCGCCTGTCCTCGTTCGCCCTTTTGGATGTTGAGGGCGGAGGCCGGGATGATGCTGTGCTGAGCTCCAGTGTCGCACAGGAACCGGCGGCCGGTTTTGTCATCCGTGACGTACAGCAGGGAGCCCACGTGGCCCACGGCCATCGCGGGGGCTGGTACGGGGGCGGACTTGAAGGAGCAGGGAGGTGTGCACCGTTGTGCCCTGGCGCCGAACCGTGCGTGGTAGTAACAGTAGCCCGGGTTTGTGGGGCGCGAAGGCCCCGTGTGCCCCGTGGCTGGGCCTTGTGGCCGCGTGGTGGCCGGTGAGGGGCGCGTCCAGGCTGTGGCTGCCAGGTCCGGAGCGACGTCGCGGCTGGAGTGAGCGGACAGCAGCTTGTCGGCCTCGTCGGCCAGGGCTTCTAGGTCCGTGAGGCCGGACGCCACGATCGCTGGGCGGATGCTGGGAGGTAGCTGGCGGATGAACAGCGTGCGGAAGAGGGACCCGGATGGGCTCTCGTCGGTGAGGGAGAGCATGTGGGAGAGGAGGTCTGACGGTGAGGCGTCACCGAGGCCTGATAGGTCGAGGAGGCGGCAGTTTCGCTGGTATGTCGAGGTTGTAAATTTTTTAAGGAGCGCGGCCTTAAGATGTGCATACTTGCCCTCCTCTGGTGAGTTCTGCAGCGCTATCCAGACCTTCGTGACTGTGGAGCTACCGAGTGATGTGACGAGGTAGTCATACTTCGTCCCATCTGTGGTGATGTGTCGCAGCCGGAATCGGGACTCAGCTTGGAGGAACCAGGCTTCGGGCTGGTTTTCCCAAAACTCCGGCAGTTTCACGGAAACTGCGTTCGTGTCCGCCATTGCAGTGCTCGGAATACGTTCTGAGCGTCGGGGTCACCAATGTTGAGGCTGCCGCGGAACACGAATGGAGGCCGAACCGATCTGAGGAACACATGGCTTTTCTTACATTCTCTTGAGAGATGGCTGCCTCAGCTCCTCTCTCTGCTAAACCTGAAAACATTATGAGGGCGACGCCCGCGCTTTTGAGTACACACTGAGGGCGACGCCTGCTCCTTTGTCATGCCTTAAAGGCAGCATGCTTCTTAAAGGCAAGGTGCCCGATTTATTGTCCATGGACGGAAAAGTGGATTGCGCCCGTTTAGGTGGCGATCCGCCACACCGCTGCTTTTCGCATTTTACTCGTGCGCGTTTCCTAGCGCACCACGGACCTGAACAGCACAGGCGGGCGACCTAATAGAAGTAATTAAGTGCTTGTTGTGAGACCCTTAACAGAGCTTTTAACCAGAGCTTTTGATTTTTTCTGGATGACCACGAGAATCACACAGCTCGGGAACCTCATGAGGCGGAAGCCATTAATGGAGTGCGTGGAAATCCACCTAAATACTCCTACATGACACCTGCTTACTTGCCTAAGGAAAAGGCTCTTGCTGACTCCATTTTTGCACAGATTTAGGTGTCTAGAGTTTGCAAGTCTTTTCTGCAACCTCGGAAGCCACTCTGACCACATTGCTACTAACTATCACAACATTGACAGATTCGCCCTCTGATCTCCACTTGACCTACTATCTAATACATCAGCATAGGTGCCGCTTATACTGTCTCACCTTGGTCCTTAGAATTAGACCAAGATGAGCCCCAACACCAACAGCTGCAGGCACACCCAGCAGCAGCAGCAACAACACCACCAACCTTTTCCTCAATGACCTGATGCTCCACTCCACAGGAGAGAGGGCATCAGCGCAGGGCTGCACCACGCCGGAGGTGGTACCCCCAACACAGGGTATACAGGCAGTGTAGAGCTTCCTCAACACGACTGAGCAGCAGTGCCAAGTGAGGCTCAGGCTATCGCGCCAGGTCATCACAGACATTTGCAGCTTACTGGAGCAAGATCTTCAGCCCAGAGAACCTGGTGAACATGCCTTACCAGTGGCTGTCAAAGTCACCGCCCTCACCTCCTCACCTCAGGCTCCTTCCATGGATCTGCATCAGACATTTGCAGTATTTCGCGGTCCGCCGCCCACAGATGCATTACACAGGTCACCGATGACATGTTTAACAAGGCAGCCAATTATGTGAACTATTACACTGACGATGCTAGTATTACTGAGCGGGCGCATGGCTCTGCCACTCTGGCTGGTTTCCCATGGGTGCAGGGCACAGTCATGTGGTCATTAGGGCACCCCCACATCACCCAGGAGTGTTTCCACTTCCACAATGAGCAGCTGGTCTGCAACCATAGGAAGATCATCATGCATGTGTGTGACTCTTTCGTGCTGTGCCAGTCCAACCTCTCTCAGCTCTTCACATCACCAAACACACTTACCAGCTGGCTGCTTGGAGACAAGGGATATCCACTAAAGGCAGCCTTGAGGAGGCCAAGCAATGAGGCCGAGGGGTGTTAAAATGAAAGCCACATGTCCACCAGATGTGTCATAGAACAAACAATAGGCATGCTGAAGACACGCTTCAGATGCTTTGACAGATCTTCAGTACGCACCTGCCAGGGTCTCCAGAATTGTCGTCGTATGCTGCGCGCTGCACAAAATAGCACAGCAGTGAGGATTAGAGCTACATTACGCCTTCATTGCAAGAGGATTTGAGTACAGGAGCAAGGATGTCTTACTACAGTTGTACAGGGCCTTGGTGAAACCACACCTGGAGTACTGTGTGCAGTTTTGGTCTCCTTACCTAAGAAAGGATATACAGGTACTTGCCATAGAGGGAGTGAAGCGAAGGTCCACCAGACTGATTCCTGGGATGGCAAGACTGTCGTATGAGGAGAGATTGGGTCGACTAGGCCTGTATTCACTAGAGTTTAGAAGAATGAGAGGGGATCTCATTGAAACGTATAAAATTCTGACAGGGTTAGACAGACTGGATGCAGGGAGGATGTTTCCCCTGGCTGGAGGGTCTAGAATGAGTGGTCACAGTCTCAGGGTGATGGCGACGATTCCAGACACAAAAGGCATCAAGGGGTATGGGGAGAGAGTGGGAATATGGTATTGAGATAGAGGATCAGCCATGATCATATTGAATGGTGGAGCAGGCTCAAAGACCGAATGGCCTACTCCTGCTCCTATTTTTCTATGTTTCTATGAAGAGCAAGGTGCACATTCCAGAGCCTTTTCAGAGGAGGAGGAGGAACCTGAGGTCCAGATGGCAGGAGTAGCGGAGCACATTGCTGCCCAGGAGGCCAGGGATGGCCTCATTGTGGCCAGATTTACTTAACTTCCTGCAATGCACCCATATGGCTGCCACATGCTGTGCCAAATTCACCCCCCGCAACCACACCATAAAGCATGCCTACAATGACCAAGCCATTCCTTTCACACTGACCCCCGTTGCTGAAGCTTACGTAATATCTCATCATTCACTCCAACTCAGAAAGCCACCTCCAAGGTAGCAGACAAAAATGGGCATGACTGGGAAGTGGTGAAAATAGATACTTTTATGTGACATAGCAGTAACAGAACCTTAATAATAACATTTCTTTGTATACCCATGTGCTTACCCTTGTGCATCTACTTTTGTGTAATTTTTCTTTTACGTGTGCTTCTACGAGGTACAACCCCTGTGGCTTCAGCAGAGGTAGAGGCAGAATGTTCATTTCCCTGCTGTGAATGGTTTGACACTTTTGGTGGATGACCTCTGGGTTTTGGAGCCTCTGAGAGCTCCACCAAAGTCTGCTCCTCCTGCGACTGTGCAGGGGCAGACTCGGCCATTGCGATCCGAGGAAGCATCTGGGACTCTGACTGGGGTGCGAGTGGCGGCAACGGGGGAGAAGTGAGAGTACTTTCAGAGGAGCCCCCACTTCCATGTCCCCTCTCACCGCCATCCCTCTTGTGGGCCACCCGCACTTCCCTGCTAACAAGGAGCTGGCGAGCACCTTGCTACACACCAGTGGGGCCGTGAGGACCCAAGTCTATGTTTAGATCCCTCCTAGAGCGGAGGTCTATGAGCCTCTGCCATCTGTTCTCCATAGCTAGCATGTGCTCATGTGAGTGGTACATTTGCTGTTCCATGCAGCTGGCCATCCTTTCCTTGGAAGAGCACAATGTCACCATCACCAGCAACATGGTGGTGCTCATGTTGGAGATGGACTCTTCCATTCTCTGCACATTTGCAGACATCGCGGCTGCAAAGCCTGCCAGAGCCTCCTGCACTTCTTGCTGCCCCTCCAGGATCACCTTCTTTCTGGATGGCCCCCAAGGCTCAGCATCTGCATGCAGCTGAACAGAGCTTGGAGTGTCCTATGCCATCCGGCGAGGAGTCTCCACTGCTGTTCCTGTCAACACCATCTCCTCTTGCTCACTTGTGCAGTATGAGACACCAGGTGACAACACTGCTCTATCTCACATAGGGTCAATTCGTCCAATGAAAAGCGACGAGTTAGGAAAGTAACTATAGGTTTTTATTGACTAAATAACAGAGCCCACCCTCATGGGTGATCGGATCCAGCAAGGAGGAATACCAGCCAGTCGACTACCTTTATACCTGGGCAGGTAGGTGGAGCCATGGGCGGAGTCAGTGATGGTCAGCCCAGGTATAACAGTGTGACAAGAGGCGACCTCGTATAGTGATACAACAGTGAGAACAGTGAGAACAATATAACAGTGATAACTATAGTGTAACGATAGTGAGCGATAAAAGTGGTTTACCACATTCACCCCTTCTTTAGATTTGAGTCCGGCGGGGTGAAGTGTACTACCAGTTCTGGTATGTCAGTCTGTCCGGAGGCCTCGTAAGCCTCTCCGATCGTCACAGCGGCGGTGTTGCATTATCCGGTGTTAATGCTGGTGTCTGCGTGGTCGGCGAAGGCTCGTGGGGTTCCGGCATGCCGTCTACCTGGGCTGGAATTGGGGGGGTGGTGGGGGGGGGTAAAGGTGGTGTCTCCGGAGTGCCCGAGGGTGCGAGGTCTCGTAAGGAGACAGTATCCTCCCGCCCGTCTGGGTAAGCCACGTAGGCGTACTGGGGGTTGGCGTGCAGGAGGTTCACCATCTCGAGCAGGGGGTCCGTTTTATGGGCCCTCACGTGCTTTCGCAGCAGGACGGGCCCCGGAGAGGTCAGCCAGGTTGGTAGAGTGGTTCCCGCAGTCGACATCCTGGGGAAAACAAACATTCGT
The DNA here is from genome assembly GCF_052327205.1 of Somniosus microcephalus. Lineage (NCBI taxonomy): Eukaryota > Metazoa > Chordata > Chondrichthyes > Squaliformes > Somniosidae > Somniosus > Somniosus microcephalus. The sequence goes on from NC_140991.1 coordinate 109,980,538, forward strand.
TCATGGGGAGTGGCGTTAACGGCAGTGCAAAGTAGTGACCGGATGGAATGCAGCGCTGTCGGGAGGACTTCCTGCCAGCGGGAGGTTGGGAGGCCCTTAGACTTTAAGGCTAAGATGACGGCCTTCCAGACAGTCGCGTTCTCTCTTTCCACCTGGCCGTTCCCTCGGGGGTTGTAGCTGGTGGTCCTGCTTGCTGCAATACCTCTCGCTAGTAGGAACTGGCGGAGTTCCTCGCTCATGAAGGAGGAGCCCCGGTCACTATGTATATAGTTCGGGAACCCGAACAAGGCGAAGAGTTCGTTCAGGCATTTAATGACCGTGGTACTGGTCATGTCTGGGCAGGGGAAGGCAAAGGGGAAACGGGAGTACTCATCAACGATGTTGAGGAAGTACACATTACGGTCGGATGACGGTAGGGGCCCCTTAAAGTCGATGCTCAGGCGCTCGAAGGGGCGGGTGGCCTTGATCAGGCTTGCTTTGTCCGGCCTATAGAAGTGCGGTTTGCACTCGGCACAGGTCTGGCAGTTCCTGGTCATGGTCCTGACCTCCTCGATGGAGTAGGTCAGGTTGCGGGCCTTAATGAAATGGTAAAGTCTGGTGACCCCGGGGTGGCAGAGGTCGTTGTGGAGGGTCTGAAGTCTATCAATATGCGCGCTGGCGCATGTAATTCGTGAAAGAGCATCGGGGGGTTCGTTCAGCTTACCTGGCCGGTACAAGATCTCATAATCGTAGGTGGATAGCTCGATTCTCCACCTCAAGATCTTGTCATTCTTGATTTTGCCCCTCAGCTTGTTATTAAACATGAAAGCGACCGAACGCTGGTCGATGAGGAGGGTAAATCGTTTGCCTGCCAGGTAATGCCTCCAGCGTCGTACCGCCTCCACGATCGCCTGGGCTTCCTTCTCGACCGACGAGTGTCGGATCTCAGGGCCCTGTAGGGTCCTTGAGAAGAAGGCCACCGGCCTCCCCTCCTGGTTAAGGGTAGCGGCTAGGGCGAAGTCGGATGCATCGCTCTCCACTTGGAAGGGGATGGACTCATCCACTGCGTGCATTGTGGCCTTGGCTATGTCTCCCTTAATGAGGGAGAAGGCCGCGCACGCCTCCTCCGTGAGGGGGAAGGATGTGGACTTCATGAGGGGTCTGGCTTTGTCCGCATAATTGGGCACCCATTGGGCATAGTAGGCGAAGAGTCCCAGGGTTCTCTTAAGTGCCTTAGGACAGTGGGGGAGGGGTAGCTCCATGAGGGGGCGCATTCTTTCGGGGTCGGGGCCGATGACTCCGTTCTCTACTACACAGCCGAGGATAGCAAGGCGTGAGGTGTTAAACACACATTTCTCCTTATTGTAGGTGAGGTTCAGCCATTGGGCCGTACGGAGGAATTTCTCCAGATTCACATCATGGTCCTGCCGGTCGCGGCCGCAGATGGTGACGTTATCTAGATAAGGGAACGTGGCCTGCAGTCCGTTCTGGTCGACCATCCGGTCCATCTCCCTTTGGAAGACCGACACCCCGTTGGTGACACCGAAGGGGACCCTAAGGAAGTGGTAGAGGCGCCCGTTCGCCTCGAAGGCGGTATACTGGCGGTCCTCCGGGCTGATAGGGAGTTGGTGGTAGGCCGACTTAAGGTCGATGGTCGAGAATACTCAGTATTGTGCAATCTGATTGACCATGTCAGATATGCGGGGAAGGGGGTATGCGTCCAGCTGGGTGTACCTGTTTATGGTCTGGCTGTAGTCGATGACCAAGCGATTTTTATCACCGGTCTTAACGACCACGACCTGGGCACGCCAGGGGCTGCTGCTCCCCTCGATGATGCCCTCTTTCAGGAGGCGCCGCACCTCATAGCTAATGAAGGCCCTGTCCCCGGCGCTGTACCGCCTGCTCTTGGTAGCGACGGGTTTGCAGTCGGGGGTTAGGTTAGCGAACAGGGAAGGTGGCGGGACCTTGAGGGTGGATAGGCTGCAGGTGTTACGCGGTGGGCGGTTTAACATCCGCTGGTTGTCGACTGTGAGTGGGGGGAGGGGTCCACCGTATGCTAGGGTGACACTTTGGAGGTGGGATTGGAAGTCCAGCCCTAGTAGGACGGCAGCGCAGAGCTGGGGGAGGACGAGGAGTTTAAAGTTTTTATACTCCGTACCCTTAACCGACAGGGTCACAACACAGTAGCCGCTGATGTCCGTGGCGTGGGACCTTGATGCCATCGAGATTCGGTTGCGCGTTGGCAGGACGGGGAGGGAGTAGTGGCTCACCGTGTCTGGGTGGATGAAGCTCTCCGTGCTTCCGCTGTCGAACAGGCAGGTCGTGGCGTGGCCGTTTACTTTGATGTCCATCATCGACTTGGACAGGTGATGCGGGCGGGCTTGATCCAGAGTGACGGAGGCTAGTGTGTAGCTGAGCGAGTCGTTGTCGTCTGCGGGTGAGGCGGTCGTCGGGTCTGGAGGCACGGTGGCAGTCGAGCGTGGTGGGTAAAATGGCGTCTCCCACGAGGTTGGACAAAATGGCTGCCCCCATAACTCACATAAGGCACTATTGGGGTCGGTTGCCTTGATCAAAGATGGCCGCCCCCATGACTCACGTGTGGGGATGCTGGCCTCTGTTGCCTTGAAGGAAGATGGCCGCCCCCACAGTTCGCATGAGGCACTGCTGGACTCTGAAGATCCACTTCTGCAGGCCTCAGCAAGGTGGCCTTTCTTCCTGCAGGTTGAGCAGGTGGAGTTCCTAGCTGGGCAGCGCGACCTCGGGTGTTTCTCCTGGCCGCAGAAAAAGCAGCCGCGGGGGTCCGATGTCGGAGCCGGTACCGGGGGTGGCGGTCCCGATCGGGTCCGGGACGCCGACGCTGAGGTAGGTCCCGGGGGTGGCGCGGTGAAGGGTATTGCGGTAGGGGTCGGGCCCGAGTCCTAGGGTCGCGAACAGTACCTGGAGAACGCCTCCTGGTCCCGATGGGCCACCTCCAGGGAGAGAGCGAGGGCTGCAGCTTTGTCCAGGTCGAGGTCCTTTGCTTCCAGTAATCGCTGCCGTGAGTAGTCGGACCGTAGGCCTTTCACGAAGGCATCGCGGACGTTGTCTTCCGTATTTTCTGCTGCCGTTACTGCTTTAAAGTTACAGTCTCTGCCGAGTGCTTGTAGCACCCGTAAAAATTCCTCCACCGGCTCCCCTGGCAGTTGCGGGCGGGACCTTAGGAGGTGCCTGGTATACATGGGGTTTACCGGGGTTTGGTACTGTCTTTCCAGCCGGTTGATGGCGTCCTCGTATGTTTTAAGGTCCCGGATGAGCACGAATACTTTAGGGCTCAGTTGGGCGTTCAGAACTCTTAGCTTGGATCTCTGAGGCACGTTGGACTCTTTCAGGTAGGCTTCAAAGCAGCCCAGCCAGTGATCGAAGTCGAGGGCTGCGTTCGCTGCCCGTGGATTTAGATCCAGGTACGGTGGTCTGAGGGCTCGCAGCCAAGCCGGCTGTTGTGATTGTTGCGGCTCGGCGTCTGAAGGCTGCTGTGGCTGTTGTGGCGGGGCGTCTGGATGAGACATCTTAAAATTTAGTCAATAAAATTGATATACCTATCAATTCGTCCAATGAAAAGCGACGAGTTAGGAAAGTAACTATAGGTTTTTTTTGGCTAAATAACAGAGCCCACCCTCATGGGTGATCGGATCCATCAAGGAGGAATACCAGCCAGTCGACTACCTTTATACCTGGGCAGGTAGGTGGAGCCATGGGCGGAGTCAGTGATGGTCAGCCCAGGTATAACAGTGTGACAAGAGGCGACCTCGTATAGTGATACAACAGTGAGAACAGTGATAACAATATAACAGTGATAACTATAGTGTAACGATAGTGAACGATAAAAGTGGTTTACCACACCTCTGCCATCTGTTCTCCATAGCTAGCATGTGCTCATGTGAGTGGTACATTTGCTGTTCCATGCAGCTGGCCATCCTTTCCTTGGAAGAGCACAATGTCACCATCACCAGCAACATGGTGGTGCTCATGTTGGAGATGGACTCTTCCATTCTCTGCACATTTGCAGACATCGCGGCTGCAAAGCCTGCCAGAGCCTCCTGCACTTCTTGCTGCCCCTCCAGGATCACCTTCTTTCTGGATGGCCCCCAAGGCTCAGCATCTGCATGCAGCTGAACAGAGCTTGGAGTGTCCTATGCCATCCGGCGAGGAGTCTCCACTGCTGTTCCTGTCAACACCACCTCCTCTTGCTCACTTGTGCAGTATGAGACACCAGGTGACAACACTGCTCTATCTCACATAGGACCCACTGAGGTGTGAGTATCTGTGCTGGTGCTGGGTACGCTTGGTTCTGCTGACAGTGGACCCTCAGAGGCTCTTCTGAGGAGTCGTCTTCCTCCTCCGGCTGGACAGTGATGGGTGTGGGGTGGTTCTTGATGGACCTGTGGGAGAGTAAAGAGATGACTTAGAAATGTTGTATTAAGAATGGGTAACAATACCATTATGCACATGATGAACATTCACTGGCTGCTGACATCAGTCACCATATGCTGAACAAAATTTGATAAATATAATTATTGAATTAGGAGTAATATAGTATGAAAATAATCTAATTTATGTCAGTGAGGGCACAGTTTTTTGTATACTGGTGGTAAATGAGAATTAACTGCACATCTGATGTAGCTAGTCAAAGATCAGCTCCACTGATAAACAAGTCAGTTGTAGGGGGAGCAAAGGGCTATAAACACTTTTATGGGTGAGCTGACATCTCTGGCTTGGGAGCAAATGTTGCTGCTGGCATTTAGTGGGGGGTTACATCACAGTGCAGCATATCCGCTGATGCCACAAGAGATCCATTAGTAATTTAAAATAAAAAAAAAGCAGTGGACTAGGATTTAAAGGATTATATCTCTCTAGGTTCAGATGATGTCATAAATCATGAGAGCAAAGTTCAGGAGATTTCTAACTGCCATCTGAATCTTACAAGAAATCCACAGAATACTGCATTCTGTTTTGAGCTCATTTTCTTTCTAGTTACTTGTTCAGATGCACTTTGTGTCAGTGAGTTATGAAGATGTTGATATTCCAAGAAGATTGTGACATAATCACTGGACATTTATCAAGAAGGAATCAACACATAGCTGCCTGGACGGCTCAGGTGGTCAGTGCACTGATCAGTGAGGAATTGAGCTCTACAGACATGGAAGGCATAAGTTTGATCCCTGGTCTTTGCTGTAGGACATGATTAGGGAGCCCGCCCCAGCAGTACAGCTCCTTCCTGTTCCAGTACTGGTACCATTGTCCCATGAAATGAAACCCTGAAGGGATAATTACTAGTCCTAACCCCTTTAGGGCTACCCCAGATCAGGCGTATTCCCCAGACGTTCACTTTCAACTAAAGTTTGAGGTAACCAAATCCTAAAGATGCTTAATTGGGTCTAAAGGTCTGGACCATCTCTCCCTAAAGGAAAGGAACAACCTGAAAATGTTACCATTCACCAGGTAGCACTTTTAATAAGTTTAGCTAGACTGTAACATTCCGGATATTATGAGGGTCCAGAAAACTCCTCCAGAATTCTGCAACTCCTCACCAAAGAGCGCACAGAGATTGAGTTTGCGAGTTTGATACAGAAGTATTATGTGAGACAATTCTAAAAATATATAGATTTATTAAAGAACCAACATGTAATTTACAGTTGGTGAGTCAATCGCAACATTAACAGTTCCAAAAACAGAAAGTTTACAATTCTATTATCAGAGATCCTTACTCTCAAATCTTAACTTCGCTATAGTTTTACAATTCTTAGTTTATTCAGGATATACAACAAAATCAAATACAGTACCTTGATCCCCAAGATACAAAGAGTTGTAGACTTACAGAGCTTGCTTCTGAAGCTGAGAATCGCTTTGCCCCTTTACAGCAAATCTATTATCCCATTTGAAAGTTCAATATTTATACCCTTTTTCAGTGATATTTCCTTTGAGGTTTTCTGTTGATGTAAGTTAATTATCTCTAGTCATTTTTCTGCTGACCCCTGCTATTCTTACAGCTACCTCAGCTGGTAGCAATACAGACTCGTGTCTCTCCTCTAGGTGTTCGAAGCTTACCATAAAAAATGGTGTAACAGCAGGTACATTTCAATTTATGCCATTTTTACTAAGGCCTTCTGTTTGTGCCTCTTTACAAAGTGTAAATTAGAACACCTTGTACAGGGTGAAGCATTGTCTGCTCCCAATGATTCAGACCATCGGGAGCCTTCAACCTTCTGCTTCAATAAGGTTATTGATTCAGTGTCAACAACTATCTTATCCCAATAGCCTGTATGCTGTTACAGCTTTAGATTGTTGAGGCTTCCAGATTTCCAAACCCAGTTTGTCATGTTTTAATAAGGCCAGAATTCTTTCATAGAATGGTGTATTTTTCTGAATCGGTTTTATGGCTTATTCCTTCACAGCCCTTCCTTCCCACACCAGTCTTTCAGCCACACATTTTCCTGATCTGTCAACCCTTGTAGTCAACATCTGCGTCCACTGCAGCTGGGCTAGGGTGTAATCTCGGCCTCTGGTGAGCTGGTTCCTGTCCTGTCCCCTGCCCTAGCTCCTGCGTGCTTGTTCCTGGTGAAGATTTGTTTCTGTTGAAGTATGGGCCACCAAAATAAGATTGTTTAATTTTTTTGTAATTAATATATTAAATAACATTACAATGGAATTTGTGCACCAGGATTCATTATGAATTTGCAAATAAACAGTTGGTTACAACAGGAGTCTACATAATTCAAAGCAGAAATACTTTTCATGTCATGCAGATTTCCATAGTCAAATTCGATTTTATTATCCTGGTTATGCAAATCATAGAAAACAGCCAAACAGATCCTCCCCTCACCATCCTGAAAATATCAGAAAGGATTTCCTTCATGATTTCTGGTTATGGAAAATGTTAATGCTGTCAACCTGAAAAAGATGTGTGATATGTATTTGATATACCTATCAATTTATCCAATGAAAAGCGACGAGTTAAGAAAGTAACTATAGGTTTTTATTGGCTAAATAAAAGAGCCCACCCTCGTGGGTGATCGGATCCAACAAGGAGGAATGCCAGCCAGTCGACCACCTTTATACCTGGGCAGGTAGGTGGAGCCATGGGCGGAGTCAGCAGTGGTCAGCCCAGGTATAACAGCGTGACAAGAGGCGACCTCGTATAGTGATACAACAGTGTGAACAGTGATAACCATAGAGTAACGATATAACAGTGATAACTATAGTGTAACGATAGTGAACGATAAAAGTGGTTTACCACAGTATTGCACTGCAAGGCATTGTTATGAGAGCTGAGCAGGAATTATCCAGTCCATAATTCATATGTATACTTCTTTTAATTATATGCCCCTGAACTGTGACCTTAGGAGAAGAAATGTTATTGTGGAATAACTAATTCAAATATGGAATGAAGGAATTTCAGGAACAGACCCTCATAGAAACATAGAAACATAGAAGATAGGAGCAGGAGTAGGCCATTTGGCCCCTCGAGCCTGCTCCGCCATTCAATGAGATCATGGCTGATCATCCAAACTCAGTACCCCGTACCTGCCTTCTCCCCATATCCCTTGATACCTATAGCTCTAAGAAATATACCTAACTCCTTCTTGAATATATTTAAAAACTTGGCCTCAACCGCCTTCTGTGGTAGAGAATTCCACAGGTTCACCATTCTCTGGGTGAAGAAATTCTTCCTCATCTCTGTCCTAAATGGCTTACCCCTTATCCTTAGACTATGACCCCTGGTTCTGGACTCTCCGACCATCGGGAACATTCTACCTGTATCTAGTTTGTCCAGACCTGTCAGAATTTTATAAGTTTTGATGAGATCCCCTCTCATTCTTCTAAACTCCAGCGAGTATAAGCCCAATCGACCCAATCTCTCCTCATACATCATTCCTGCCATCCCAGGGATCAGCCTTGTGAATCTTCGCTGAACTCCTTCCATGGCAAGAACATCCTTCCTCAGATAAGGTGACCAAAACTGCACACAGTACTCAAGGTGTGGTCTCACCAAGGCCCTGTACAACTGCAGCAGGACATCCTTGCTCCTGTACTCAAACCCTTTTGCTATGAAGGCCAACATACCATTTGCCTTCTTCACCGCCTGCTGCACCTGCATGCTTACCTTCAGCGACTGGTGCACAAGGACACCCAGGTCTCGTTGCACTTCCCCTTCTCCCAATCTATTGCCATTCAGATAATAGGCTGCCTTTCTGTTTTTGACACCAAAGTGGATAACCTCGCATTTATCCACGTTATATTGCATCTGCCACGCTTCTGCCCAATCACCCAACCTGTCCAAATCATCCTGGAGTTTCTCGGTACCCTCCTCGCAGCACACACACCCACCCAGCTTTGTGTCATCTGCAAACTTGGAGATATTACATCTAGTTCCCTTGTCTAGATCATTAATGTATATTGTGAATAGTTGGGGTCCAAGGACCGATCCCTGCGGTACCCCACTAGTCACTGCCTGCCACTCAGAAAAAGATCCGTTAATTCTTACTCTCTGCTTTCTGTCCGCCAACCAGTTCTCTATCCAAGTCAATACCTTGCCCCCAATCCCATGTGCCTTAACTTTACACGTTAATCTCTTATGCGGGACCTTATCGAAAGCCTTTTGAAAGTCCAAATACACCACATCCACTGGTTCTCCCTTATCTATTTTACCAGTTACATCCTCAAAAAATTCCAGTAGATTAGTCAAGCACGATTTACCTTTTGTAAATCCATGTTGACTTTGTCCGATCCTGTCACTGTTTTCCAAGTGCTCTGCTATTACATCCTTTAGAATGGACTCTAGCATTTCCCCCACTACCGATGTCAGGCTTACCGGTCTGTACTTCCCCGCTTTCTCTCTACCACCCTTTTTGAATAGTGGGGTAACATTAGCTACCCTCCAATCCATGGGTACAGTTCCAGATTCCAGCGAATTTTGGAAGATGATCAGCAATGCATCTACTATTTCTAGGGCCACTTCCTTAAGTACCCTAGGATGTAGATTATCAGGCCCTGGGGATTTATTGGTCTTCAATCCCATCAATTTCCCCAACACCATTTCCCTACAAATACTGATTTCTTTCAGTTCCTCCCTCTCATCAGACCCTATGTTCTCCAACATCTCTGGGAGGTTATTTGTGTCCTCCTTTGTGAAGACAGAACCAAAATATGCATTTAATTGGTCTGCCATTTCTTTGTTCCCCATTATAACTTCCCCTGCTTCTGACTGCAAGGGACCTACACTTGATTTCACTAATCTTTTTCTCTTCACATATCTATAAAAGCTCTTACAGTCAGTTTTTATATTCCCTGCAAGCTTACTTTCATATTCTATTTTCCCCTTCTTAATTAATCCCTTTGTCCTCCTTTGTTGAATCCTAAACTGCTCCCAATCCTCAGGGTTACTGCTTTTTCTGGCCAATTTATATGCCCTCTCCTTGGATCATATGCTATCCCTAATTTCCCTTGTTAGCCACGGTTGAGTCATCCTTTTTGTTTTATTCTTATCCCAAACTGAGATGAACAACTTCTGTAGTTCATCCAAGCGGTCTTTGAATGTTTGCCATTGCCTATCCACCATCAACCCTTTGAGTGACATTCCCCAATCAATCCTACACAATTCGCGTCTCATACCATCGTAGTTTCCTTTATTTAAATTCAGGACCCTAGTCTCCGAGTCAACTACTTCATTCTCCATCCTAATGAAGAATTCTATCATATTGTGATCGCTCTGACCCAAGGGGCCTCATACAACAAGATTGCAATTAATCCTCTCTCATTACATAATACCCAGTCTAAGATGGCCTTATCTCTGGTTGGTTCCTCAACATATTGCTCCGGAAAACCATCCCGTAAACATTCTAGGAATTCCTCCTCCACAGTATTTTTACTAATTTGGTTAGCCCATCTATATGTAAATTAAAGTCACCCATGATGACTGCTGTGCCCTTATTGCACGCGTCTCTAATTTCCTGTTTAATGCCATCCCCAACCTCCGTATTACTGTTTGGAGGTCTATATACCACTCCCACTAACGTTTTCTGCCCCTTGATATTTCTCAGTTCTACCCATACAGATTCCGCATCATCAGAGTTAATATCCTTCCTTTCAATTGTGTTAATCCCCTCTTTAACCAGCAAAGCTACCCCACCTCCCTTTCTTTTTTGCCTATCCTTCCTAAATATTGAATACCCCTGGATGTTGAGTTCCCAGCCTTGGCCATCCTGGAGCCATGTTTCTGTAATCCCAATCAAATCATATTCGTTTACCTCTATTTGCGCAGCTAATTCATCCACCTTGTTCCGAATGCTCCTTGCATTAAGACACAAAGCCTTCAGGCTTGTTTTTTTAATGCTCTCAGACTTATATGAATTATTATTTACTGTGACCATGTTTGATTTAAACCGTTGAGTTCTTTGCCTTCTAATTTTGTTTTTCTCCTTCCTGTCTTTTGCTTTTTTCCTTGTTTCCCTTTCCTCTGTCTCCCTGCTCAGGTTCCCAACCCCCTGCCACTTTAGTTTAAACCCTCCCCAACAGCAGTAGCAAACACTCCCCCTAGGACATCAGTCCCGGCCCTGCCCAGGTGCAAACCGTCCTGTTTGTACTGGTCCCAACTCTCCCAGAACCGGTTCCAATGTCCAAGGAATTTGAATCCCTCCCCCTTGCACCATTCCTCTAGCCACGTATTCATTTGAAATATCCTCCTATTTCTACTCTGACTAGCACGTGGTACTGGTAGCAATCCTGAGATTACTACCTTTGAGGTCCTATTTTTTAATTTACCTCCTAACTCCCTATATTCTGCTTTTAGAACCTCATCCCGTTTTTTACCTATATCGTTGGTGCCTATGTGCACCACGACAACTGGCTGTTCACCCTCCCCCTCCAAAATGTTCTGCAGCCGCTTCAAGACATCCTTGACCCTTGCACCAGGGAGGCAACACACCATCCTGGAGTCTCGATTGCGGCCGCAAAAACGCCTATCTATTCCCCTTACAATTGAGTCCCCTATCACTATAGCTCTTCCACTCTTTTTCCTCCCAGCCTGTGCAGCAGAGCCACCCATGGTGCCAGGAAGTTGGCTGCTGCTGCCTTCCCCTGATGAGTTATCCCCCCCAACAGTATTTAAAGTGGTATATCTGTTGGAGAGGGGGATGGCCGCAGGGGATTCCTGCACTACCTGCCTGCGCCTCTTACTCTGCCTGCTGGTCACCCATTCCCTTCCTGCCTGTACACCCTTTACCTGCGGTGTGACCAACTCGCTAAATGTGATATTCACGACGTCCTCAGCATCGCGAATGCTCCAAAATGAATCCATCCGCAGCTCCAGTGCCGCAATGCAGTCTGTCAGTAGCCGCAGCTGGACACACTTCCCGCACACATGGTCGTCAGGGACGCAGGAAGCATCCCTGATTTCCCACATACAGCAGGAGGAGCACACTATGGGGCTGGGCTGTCCTGCCATGACTTACCCTTTAACTAATTAATTAAAATTAAATGAATCCCACCAATTTCACTACAGTTAAATGATATATTTAAGGGCCCTGGTTTACAAACTGTCTCCGCTACACCACAGAGACCTTAAAAACTATAAACCACAGACTTAAAGTTTTAAAAGAGAGAAGTCGGACGGTTTACACCTGAACCAGAGGGGAACCAATATCCTTGCGGGCAGGTTTGCTAGCACTGCTGGGGGGGGTTTAAACTAACTTGGCAGGGGGATGGGGTACAGAGTGGAGCTATAGTAGGGGGTGATTTACAGCCAAATACAGAGGGAAAAACAAGTCAGCTGGGAAGGCAGAGCAAATATGTGAAGGCAAAAGAGAATATGGCAGGGCTGGAAGGCATTTATTTTAATGCAAGGAGTCTTGCAAATAAGGTGCATGAACTGAAGTTGTTGTTGAACACATGGGAGTACAATATTGTTGCTATCACGGAGACATGGTTGAGGGAGGGTCAGGACTGGCAGCTCAATATTCCGGGGTATAGAATCTTCAGGCAAGACAGAGGGGGGTGTAAAAGGGGAGGGGGTGTTGCAATATTAATTAAGGAGTCAATTACTGCTGTAAGGAGGGATGATATATTAGCGGGTTCCTCTAATGAGGCCATATGGGTAGAACTTAAAAACAAAAAGGGGGCAAGCACTTTGCTGGGAGTGTACTATAGGCCCCCAAACAGTCAGGGGGAGATAGAGGAACAGATATGTAGGCAAATCTCAGAAAAGTGCGAAAATAATAGGGTAATAATAGTGGGGGATTTCAACTTCCCCAATATAAATTGGGATAGTCAGAGTGTGAAAGGCTTAGAGGGTGCAGAATTCTTAAAGTGCATCCAGGAGAGCTTTTTGAGCCAACATGTAGAAAGTCCTACAAGAGAGGGGGCGGTACTGGACCTAATTCTGGGGAATGTAGCCGGGCAAGTGGTGGAAGTGTCAGTAGGAGAGCATTTTGGCGACAGTGACCATAATTCGGTGAGATTTAAGGTGGTCATGGAAAAAGACAAAGACGGCCCGGAAATAAGGGTTCTAAATTGGGGGAGGGCCGGTTTTAATATGATAAGGCAGTATCTGGCCAAAGTGGACTGGGAGCAGCTACTTATAGGAAAATCCACATCAAAACAGTGGGAGACTTTCAGAAGGGAAATAGAGAGAGTACAACGCCAACATGTTCCTGTAAAGGTCAAGGGTGGGACCAACAAGCAAAGGGAACCTTGGATGACAAGGGATATACAAAAATGCATTAGAAATAAAAGGGGGGCTTTTGGCAGTTACAAAAGACTAAAGACGGAAGAAGCCCTAGAGGAGTATAAAAAGTGCAGCGGCATACTTAAAAAAGAAATTAGGAGGGCGAGGAGGGGCCATGAAATAACACTGGCGAGCAAAATAAAGGAAAATCCTAAGATGTTTTATAAGTATATTAAGGGCAAGAGGATAACCAGGGAAAGGGTAGGGCCCATTAGGGACCAAAGTGGCAATCTGTGTGTAGAGCCAGATGATGTAGGCGGGGTTTTAAATGAATTTTCTGCATCTGTGTTCACTATGGAGAAAGACGATGCAGACATAGAAATCGGGCAAGGGGACTGTGACATACTTGAACATATTAGCATCGAGAGGGAGGAGGTGCTAGCGGTTTTAGCAGGCCAAAAAGTGGATAAATCCCCAGGCCCGGATGAGATGTATCCCAGGCTGCTGTGGGAGGCAAAGGAGGAGATTGCAGGGGCTCTGACACAAATTTTCAGAACCTCTCTGGCCACAGGGGATGTACCAGAGGACTGGAGAACAGCTAACGTAGTACCATTATTCAAGAAGGGTAGCAGGGATAAACCAGGGAATTACAGGCCAGTGAGCCTAACATCTGTGGTAGGGAAATTATTGGAAAAAATTCTGAGGGACAAAATTAGTCTCCACTTGGAGAGGCAAGGATTAATCGGGGATAGTCAGCATGGCTTTGTCAAGGGTAAATCATGTCTGACAAATCTGATTGAATTTTTTGAGGGGGTGACTAGGGGGGTGGATGAGGGAAATGCTGTGGATGTGGTTTACATGGACTTCAGTAAAGCTTTTGACAAAGTCCCGCATAGGAGACTGGTCAAGAAGGTAAGAGCCCATGGGATCCAGGGTGCCTTGGTGCGTTGGATCCTAAACTGGCTGAGTGGCAGGAGGCAGAGAGAGATGGTCGAAGGTTGCTTTTGTGACTGGAAGCCTGTGTCCAGTGGGGTACCTCAGGGATCGGTGCTGGGTCCCTTGTTGTTTGTGATCTACATAAATGACTTGGATGAGAATGGAAAAGGTATGATCAGTAAGTTCGCAGATGACACGAAAATTGGTGGGGTGGTAAATTGCGAGGAGGAAAACCTCAGGCTACAGGACGATATAAACGGGTTGGTCAGATGGGCGGAAAAGTGGCAAATGGAATTTAACCCTGAAAAGTGCGAGGTGATGCATTTTGGACGGACAAATAAGGCAAGGGAATACACAATGAGTGGTAGGACCCTAGGAAGTACAGAGGGTCAGAGGGACCTTGGTGTACATGTACATAGATCCCTGAAGGCAGCGGAACAGGTAGATAAGGTGGTTAAAAAGGCATATGGGATACTTGCCTTCATTAGCCGAGGCATGGAATATAAGAGCAGGGAGGTTATGATGGAGCTGTACAAAACGCTGGTGAGGCCACAGCTGGAGTACTGTGTGCAGTTCTGGTCGCCTCACTATAGGAAGGATGTGATTGCTTTGGAGAGGGTGCAGAGAAGATTCACCAGGATGTTACCTGGGATGGAGCGCCTCAGCTATGAAGAGAGGCTGGACAGGCTGGGGTTGTTTTCCTTGGAGCAAAGAAGGCTGAGGGGGGGACCTGATTGAGGTGTACAAAATGATGAGGGGCATAGATAGGGTAGATAAAGAGGAACTTTTCCCCTTAGTAGGGGGGTCAATAACAAGGGGGCATAGATTCAGGGTAAGGGGCAGGAGATTTAGAGGGGATTTGAGGAGGAACTTTTTCACCCAGAGGGTGGTTGGAATGTGGAACTCAATGCCTGAAAGGGTGGTAGAGGCAGGAACCCTCACAACATTCAAGAAGCATTTGGATGAGCACTTGAAATGCCATTGCATACAAGGCTATGGACCAAATGCTGGAAAATGGGATTAGACTGGACAGGGATGGATGGGCGGCGCGGACACGATGGGCCGAAGGGCCTCTTTCTGTGCTGTAAAACTCTATGACTCTATGAGAAATACTCCAACCAATCACCTACCTGTTTTGTGGTGACGTCACACCTCGAATACTTTTTACCTCTCTCCTTCCCTGAGATTGGAGATTGGTATGCCTACCTGAGCCTCTGGGGCCTTTTGTAGTCGCTCTGCCGCTCTGCTCCGCCTGCTGCCGTTGCCGCACTGAGGCCTACCTGAGCCTCTGGGCCTTTTGTAGTCGCTCTGCCGCTCCGAGAATCCTCCCGCCGCTGCCGATGCCACACTGAGGCCTACCTGAGCCTCTGGGGCCTTTTGTAGTCGCTCTGCCGCTCCGAGATTCCTCCCGCCGCTGCCGATGCCGCACTGAGGCCTACCTGAGCCTCTGGGGCCTTTTGTAGTCGATCTGCCGCTCCGAGATTCCTCCCACCACTGCCGATGCCGCACTTAGATTGAAAATGCTTGCACAGTTTAAGCGATGAATCACAGTTACCCAGGAAATCAATATATGAGGATTTGTTATTCCTAATTACAGTGTTAACTTCAGGGCAGCCTAGTAGTCCAAGTGGAAGTGTGTTTGACTCCTTTGGCAAGATTATGTATGATATGCTGCTTCTGGAATTTAGCAGCACAGAAGGAGGCCATTTGGCCCATTGATTCTGTGCTAGCTCTCTGAAAGAGCTATTTACTTAGTCCCATTTCCTTGCTCTTATCCCCATATCTTTTAAAATATATCTTTTTCAAATAGTTATTCAATTCTCTTTTAACAGCTATTATGGATTCTGCTTTCACCACTGTTTCTGGTTGGGCATTCCATGTCCTAACAATCCTCTGCATGAAAAGATTCTCCTAAACTTTCTCTTTGTTCTTTTGCCGGTGTAGGGGGTGGCCTGTGGGGTGGCACGTGCGCCCAGTCAGTTATGCCGTTGACTGTTTATGAGCGGTTCGAATCGCTCCCACGCCCCTGGGTTCTAGACACCGGACTTAGGTACAAGGCGGCGGTACAGAGAAGACTCGAGTAGACAGGTGGTTGGATGTAAACAAAAACCAAGATTTTATTGTGGAGGAAAAATTGATACTGTAGGAATTAACAAATTCCAATGAATAACGGAGATCGATACAAGAGAACAACTAAACAAGTCTTTACTCAATGGAAATGCCAAAAGGACTGCCTGGCCAGCCCCGTGGTTTGCGATGTGACGTCATCGCGTTTACCTGCGTTTTCCTGCGCTCTTAAAGGGGCCACGTCCCGTACATGCAAACTCTATATGCAAAACACAGTGATGCCTAACACAATGGTACAGGTTTAGGCTGGTGTTAGAACATCGTTAAAGAGAATTATATGCAGTTAGCCAGAGTCAGTCAGTAGTTCTGCCACATGCGCCCCCCCAGAATTCGCTTTAACGGACAAAGTCAAATGGTGAGGGGGTCTGACGAGCCTGTCAGAACGACTCCTGTACTCTCGAGGCAAAGGCTGTTGGTCGGCTGCTGGTCTGGCGGGCGGTCGCACTCGGTCTGCCGTAACGACGATGGGTGGCCGACCCCGTCTCGGTGGTTGTGTTGCCTCGACGGGGCGGTCGAGGTCTAAATGTGCTGGCTTTAAGCGGTCGACCGAAATGTGGTCCGGTTTACCACCGACATCTACCGTGAAGGTTTTGTCCCCTGCTTCCAACACGCAGAAGGGACCGGTATATGGGGCCTTGAGCAGATCCCTATGTGTGTCATGGCGAATAAAAACGTTTTCAGCCTTGTGAAGCTCCGTGGGAACGTGTGACCTCTGCAGCCCGTGGTGCGAAGTGGGCACCGGTGCGAAACATCTGGCTGCCTCTTGGTGACTAGCAAGCTGGGCAGACGCGGACCATGGCTCCGTCGATGTCGGTAGGAAGTCCCCTGGGACTCGCAGCGGCTGACCATACACAAGCCCCGCCAATGAGGAGTGAAGGTCTTCTTTGGGGGCCGTGCGAAGGCCCAACAGGAGCCACGGTAGCTTGTCTGCCCATCCAGCGTCCTGGAGGCTGGCCCTCAGGGCGGCTTTCATTGACCGGTGGAAGCGTTCGCAGAGGCCATTTGCCTGTGGGTGGTAGGCTGTGGTGTGGTGTAATTTGACACCGAGTTCTGGGGCCACTGCATTCCAGAGTTCGGAGGAAAACTGCGGTCCCCTGTCTGATGAAATATCTGCGGGCACTCTGAAACGGGCGATCCAGGAGGAAATGAACGCCCTGGCCACGTCCGCCGAAGCAGTGGATGACAGGGGGATCGCCTCCGGCCATCTGGTGGTGCGGTCAACCATGGTCAGCATGTGTGAAAAACCATGGGAGGGTGGGAGTGGTCCTACCAGGTCCACGTTTACATGGTCAAAACGTCGCTCCGGAACTGTGAAGGTGGCCAACGGAGCTTTGATCTGGCGCTGTACCTTGGCCTTTTGGCAGACCACGCAGGTGTTGGCCCAGTCGCGGACATCTTTATGCATGCCATGCCATACAAATTTCGCTGACATCAGTTTCTGAGAGGCCTTCATCCCTGGGTATGACAACCCATGTATGGCGTCGAACACTTTGCAGCGCCAGACGACCGGCACGACAGGGCGAGGACCCTGTACGGAGACGTCACACAACAGCGTGGTACCTGCCGAATGGAACTTGACGTCAGCCAACTGGAGGCCAGTGATGGCCGTTCTGTAAGCTTGGACTTCCGGGTCTGAGGCTTGGTCCGCTGCCATGAGGGCGTAGTCGATCCCAAATGAACCGTATTGACGATCGCGCGGGAGAGGCAGTCTGCCACCAGGTTGTCCTTACCGGCCACGTGCTGTATATCCATGGTGAATTCGGATACGTAGGTCAGTTGACGCTGCTGTCGGGCTGACCATGGTTCGGCGGTCTTGGCCACTGCAAAGGTTAGCGGCTTATGGTCCACAAAGGCGGTGAAAGGACCTCCTTCCAATAGGAACTGAAAATGGCGGATGGCCAGAAAAGGGCGAGCAACTCCCGGTCGAACATGCTGTATGCTCTCTCGTTCTGCCGTAGCTGACGGCTGAAGAATGCCAACGGCTGTCACGTCCCGTTCACCCATTGTTGTTGCACGGCACCGACTGCATAGTCTGACGCGTCGGTGGTGAGGGCGATGGTGGCTCCTGGCAGCGGGTGCGCCAACATAGTCGCGTTGGCTAAGGCGCTTTTGGTGTCGGCGAACGCTCGGGCCATGTCATCCATCCAGTCTACCGGGTCCTTGCCAGTCTTGCCCTTGAGGGCCTTGTACAGGGGCTGCATGAGTAGTGCCGCCTTAGGCACGAAACGATGGTAAAAGTTTACCATGCCTAGGAATTCCTGCAGGGCTTTTACGTTCTGCGGGCATGGAAAGGATGTCACCGCCTCTACTTTTGAAGGTAAAGGAACCGCTCCCTCTGAGGTGATGCAATGCCCCAGGAAGTCAATTTGGTGCAGGCCAAACTGACACTTGGCCGGGTTGATAATCAGGCCGTGTTGGCTGAGGCATCGAAAAAGGGTGCGTAGGTGACAGGTATGTTCTTCCTTAGTAGGACTGGCAATTAGAATATCATCCAGGTAGACGAAGAGGAACTTGAGGTCCCGCAGCACGGAGTCCATCAGGCGTTGGAAAGCCTGGGCGGCGTTCTTTAACCCAAACGGCATTCGTAAAAACTTGAAGAGGACGAATGGGGTGATGATTGCGGTCTTCTGGACGTCTTGTGGATGAACTGGGACCTGGTGGTAGCCCCGGACGAGGTCGACTTTTGAGAACACGGTGTTCCCTGCCAAATGGGCAGAGAAATCCTGGATGTGGGGGATCGTGTACCGATCAGGAGTGGTGGCGTCGTTGAGGCGTCGATAGTCGCCACATGACCGCCAGGCTTCGGGACAATATGGAGGGGTGAAGACCAGGGACAATTCGACCGGCGAATAATCCCTAACCGTTCGATGGTTGCGAACTCCGCCTTTGCGACCGCCAGCTTGCCAGGTTCCAGGCGCCTGGCCCGGCGTAGACCGGGGGGCGGTTGGTGGTGATGTGGTGTTCCACACCATGTTTCGTGGCTGTGGAGGAGAACGTGGGTCTTGTCAGGTCGGGGAATTCGCCGAGCAGGCGAGCAAACTCATCAGGAGTCAGGAACGCACAGGAGACAGTGCGTGACATAGTGTTACTGCGGTAACATGGAAGAGAATTAAAAGTTGCTGCGTTGATCAGCCGTCGGTTCCCAACGTCGACCAGGAGGCTGTTGGCGTACAGGAAATCCGCGCCAAGGAGGGGCTGGGAAACTCTGGCCGTAACAATCTCCCAGTGAAAACGTTGCCCCCTGAGGTACACCTCCACTCGCCGTCTGCCGAAGGTCTGAATTGTTCCGCCATTGGCCGCTTCAAGGGTGGGGCCGTGATTCCTCATCTGCACATCGAGGACGGATGCGGGTAAAATGCTGCACTGCGCCCCGGTGTCGCACAGAAAACGACAACCGGAGGGAGTATCAGTGATGAACAGCAAATTTCCCGCGTTGCCGATCGCCATCGCGGCCGCGGGGTGCCCGTTAGACCCATTCCTCAGTGGTCGCAGTGTCAGTTGTTGTTTGTTTTTTGGGGGGAAACTGCAGGGAGGGTGGCAACGCTTCGCCTTCGCGCCGAACTGCGCGTGGTAGAAACACAGCCCAGCAGGCTGACGAGCTGGGGCGGCATCTGTGGGGGATGGGTGCCTCGTGGCGGTGCAGTACTGCCGAGTTACAGCGAAAATTTTGTCAGCCTCCGCAGCGAGTGTTGCACAGTCTTCAATTTTAGATCTGGCCAGGGCAGCTTGTACCTGTTCAAGCAGTTGGCTGAGGAAAACCTCGCGGAATAGGAAACATTCCCGTTCTGAGCCCAGGAGTGTGAGCATTTGGCTCATCAACTCTGAAGGCTTGGAGTCCCCGAGCCCGGGCATAGCGAGTAATCGATGGGCGCGCTCCGATTTTGTGAGCCCAAAAACCTGCAGTAACCACGCTTTGAGGGTTTCATACTTGCGCTCCATTGGGGGGTTTTCGAGGAGGCTGGCGATCCGATTGGCGGTAGAGCTGTCGAGTGCGGAGACAACATAAAGGTACTTGGTCTGATCCGCATCGATGTTCCTCAGAGCGAACTGGGCCTCGACCTGAATAAACCACGAGGGTGCTTGCTGCTCCCAGAACTGCGGTAGCTTTAGTGAAACGGCGTTTGCTTCCATGCTGTGCTCTTCTTATGTGAAAACGTTCACAAAAACGGTGTCACCAATGTAGGAATTAACGAATTCCAACGAATAATGGAGATCGACACAAGAGAACAACTAAACAGGTCTTTACTCAACGGAGATGCCAAAAGGACTGCCTGGCCAGCCCCGTGGTTTGCGACGTGACGTCATCGCGTTTGCCCGCGTTTTCCCACGCTCTTAAAGGGGCCACGCCCCGTACATGCAAACTCTATATACAAAACACAGTAATGCCTAACACAATGGTACAGGTTTAGGCTGGTGTTAGAACATCGTTAAAGAGAATTATATACAGTTAGCCTGAGTCATTCAGTGGTTCTGCCACAATACAATCTTATGGAAAATTACTAGTGTACACTTCTACAGGCAAAAATACAAAAGAATAACTATATACTTATACAGGGAATGGGGAACACACGGCACATTGAGGGAAAACAATTATCTTAACAATCCCCTTATCCTTATCCCACCCCCTACACCTAACTAGGTTAAGCTATGAGGGGCCAGAATTTATGCTCACCAATCAAAAGGGATTGTTGGACTCAAAACAGCAGCGGGGTTCGCTCTTGGTGCTCCCGGGAGCCTGCCGTCATCACGTGGTCTCCGGGTGCTGCAAGGGCGTTGTCCAGGTTCGAGTACCCCAAAGTTAAAGTCTCTGTTTGGGTACTTTACCTTGCAGAGATGATTCTTCGTCGTCAGCCGACAGTTTGAGTTGGTGTGCAGATATTCGCAGGTCGGCTGAGGCTGAAGGCCCGATAATTCGAAGCCTACCCTCAGTGTGTCTCCCCGCCCGTTATGGTGCCGGGGCGATTTCCAGATGGAGTGGCAAAAGGCACGGGCAAAGAACGGAGAGAGAAGCGAAGAGAGCGATTGCTACCCGGGGGCCTTCAATTATACTCTTTTCGAAAACCCTTATCAGGTTAGTTCTTTGTCTTAATCTTGGCGGGCTATTTTAAATAATGGTAGCAATCCATACTAACTGTTTTTAGATGGCCGGTAATCGCATCTACCGGCCCGATAATTGACTTGTATTGTCATGAAAGTTCCTTGATGGGCCTGTCCAGCCTCGATGGCTCTCTTAATCTGTTTCCGATTATATATGTAGACTGCTTGATGGCATTAACTGTAGGCCTTACTGAATTTAGATTCATCTCCAATTCGGTCTAATACATAATTCAAAGTCCTGTCTGGTTTCAAAATACAAAGTCTCTCTTCACAGACACTGCAGCTTTGGTTTCGATCCACATGCTGTCTGCGTTGCAGAGTCCATTTTAAAATCCCACAGGCTTTCTGCCATGAGGCACGGACGCCATCCTGGGTACCCTTTTTGATTTAAAATGTCCATGCAGGGTCCCGTTTATTAATAACAACCTTCAGGGAAATGTAGAAATTTGCAAATCTTACACCCCCCCGTGATACTAAAACTTGCTTGAAGTATCATACATTTAAGGTGAGCAAAATTTTTCTGACCCTCCATAATCAACCTTCCCCTGTAATTACCTATCTAATATACCCACGACACATGCACTTCTCATTCCGTGAAAATGTAGTGTACATCAGCATGCAGAGAGTAAAATTACAGACTTTACACACACATCCAAGCATGGAGGGGGTCCAACACCCCTGCACCACTTGGTACACATACCTTTATTAAACCGCGTCACAAAAAAACAAAAGAAAAACCTTTATTAAAAATAACAAACACAAAGAAACAACAATCTTAAATCAAAATACAGGGAAATAGACTTAAACCGGTGTATCTCCTGCCACCTTTACATAGTGTTCCTTCCAAATCCTCTGGTTTTGGAATTCTGACCACCGACCTTTTCCCTTACACTGAATATAAACTAAATACAACACTATCCCTAACTGACAAACCACGAGACTGTGGGAAGCCAGTCTGATCCACGAAGGGACCTTTATATTATTGAACATGTCCTTTAATAGGGCCTGGTATAACTGCTCTGTTTCTTTGGGGCATGACTCTGGTAAATGTACCTCGGTGAGATTTAAAATCACGGAGGCTACCGCGTAGTGTACCCCCTGGTACAGCATCTGATCGGTGGGGACTAGTACCAACCCATTCCCTGGTCCCTTGGTGGCGGTGGGGCAACCTTCCCTGGATAACCTCGCCGCCTGTGCCTTGGGCAGGGGCTTACGGGGGCGGGTTACCAGCTCAGTGGCATTGACTGGGATCGGGGAGAATGGGACTGCGCACGCCTTCAGGCTGGTATCCCACCTCATCCCCTCCCCGGCGGCTTGCCACTGCCGGTGGAAAATAATGGATATGCCTGCGGGGCAGACCTTCTTGGACCCCCACATACAGATGTAAATCCCTTGATCCGGTTCCCACCACTTGTCCCAACACACGCTTAGTCCTCCATGAGCCCCTGTAATCGTCTGATGGGTGTTGTTTCCCAACCATTCCCACTCGACTTCGGGGTTTCTCATGTCCTTGCTCAACTTTCTGAGCCACCACCACCTATCCAGAGGAATGTGTCCTTTACACGTTAAACATATTCGCTTTTCAACGGTGATGCTGACCCTCGTGGTAACGACTCGTACCCTGGGGCACAGGAGGGAGGCCTCCCCGTACGTGAATCCGGTTTGGCTGGAGTACTGAGACGAATTGGACCCCAGCCATCCTGGCCACCTTCCCTCGTGGAAGTAAACAACGGTTTCCTCCACATCCCGTTCACCGCTCCCATCGATCGCCAGGGGCGCTCTGTCTCCCGAACACCCGTAGATGTGGGAGTCTTGGACGTTGACCCGCCTCCCTGTGCTCATCCCAATCAGGGTGAATAGGATCACAATCCCTTCCATCCCATAAGTCTTTCTGCAAAATATGTAAAAGAACATGCAGCCAGGTCCTCAAGAGATTCTCTGGCTTGGTGAAGCATGGTCGGGTCCCGAGACCTCGACCCAAAGATACACTCTTAACAGACTACTTAACTTAAAACTACCCATCACCTTACTTAATCTTAAATTAAAACACCCAAACTTAAGCAAAATAATTACACTTTACTTAAACTTAACTTAAACTAAAACTATATACATCCGCCGCCCGTCTCTGGGCGGCCAGGCTAATCCCTGGTCGGACTGCGGCTCGCCACTACCCCCAGCGCGACCGCACCATCCTTCACTGTTGGTCCCTCGCAGCCCGTAGCTGCTGGCTGTGGACCTGTGTCCTTGGTCCTCTCCCTGACTCGAGGGGCAGCCCTTGGTAACTGGAGGGCTGGTGACCATGGCTTTCTCGGCTGGGGTGTCCGTGGGGACCTTCTAGGGGCTTTGGCGGGTGGGGCTTTCTTGTCCGATGGGTCTTTTACCCGAACCGCTGCTCCCCCAGGCTTGACTCCTCCCGAACCTGGGCTGGGGGCAGGTAACTTTTTGCAGCCTGCTGCTGCGAGCTGAGAGTCTCTGCCCCCAGGACCCATGGCTGGGTCCGGGGCGGGGTTTTCGACCTCAGGTCCCTCCCTCTCTACACCTGGGTTAGGGGCGGGGTTTTTGCCCTCAGGTCCCTCCCCCTCGTGTGGATCCCAGAAGAGCGGGGGAGTGTCCCAATCGATGGGCGGGATGGTCCCTCCCTTCAAGAAAGCCACAGCGCATGCCTGTGCGGTCTGTGGACTCGCTCCTGCTGCAGGCTGAGGATCTTTATCCTCAGACCTTTCCCCAACTGGCTGCTTTCCCCTTTCAGGTGTAAACAGCTTACACTGGTTGATATGAAACCATTTTGTATGCCGGGGCATCTTCACGGCGTATACCATGGGGCTGGCTTTATCTACAATACTGTAGGGCCCCATGTACAATGGCTCCAAACTACCCATTCGGGCATAATTCCTCACCATAACCTGATCTCCTACCTCCCACTCGTGGTGCTTTCTCGGTTCGAGCAGCAATCGGTTACTCCGATGCTGCCTTCCCATGTTCCCAGCCGCCTGCTCATGGACCTGCTTCAGGTGCTCAAAAAGGTTTCGGGCAAACCTGTCCCGGTTTACCTCCCTGAGCTGACCCTCCGTGAGCACCGGGGCTAGTACGTGGGTGGGGGTCCGCATAACCCTGCCAGTCATTAGTTTGTACGGGGAATACCCCGTACTTTTAGACTGGCTGGCCCGGATCCCCATCAAAACCAACGGCAGGACTTCGGCCCATTTACGGGGCGAGTCCGCCTTTTCCTTTCTTAACCTTTCTTTCAGGGTCCAATTCATGCGTTCTACAATCCCGGATGACTGGCGGTTGTGGGCCACGTGCCATTTCCGTTCGATGCCTAGCAGCATCAGGGTGTTCTGCATCACCTGTCCGGTGAAGTGGCTCCCTTGGAAGGACTCCACAAACTGTGGTAATCCCCACCTCGAGAACACTTCCCGGACTAGGATCCTGGCAGTACCCAGAGCTGTGGCAGTTCTACAGGGAAAAGCCTCTACCCACTTGGTAACAATGTCCACCAGGACTAGGCAGTACTTATAGCCTCCCTGGGCGGTGGGCAGGGGCCCGATGTAGTCGACTTGTATCGACTGCCATGGTCCCTCTACCCTCCTGACGTGTCCCATAGGGACCTTCCTTTTATGGGGGTCAGGGTTGTTCGCAGCGCACACAAGACAGCCTGCGCAGAACTCGCGGACATCGTCCCTGAGTCCCGGCCACCATCCCGCCTGTTCCACACATTGCCAGGTGGTCTCAGGCCCGGGGTGTCCTGCTCCTGGACACTCATGGGCCAGTTGAAGGAATTCCCTCCGGTGCTGCTGCGGCACGACCCACTTTTCTCCCCGGAACAGCATGCCCTCTTTAACGGAAAGGGTCGCCGTGCCGTATGGACCTTCTATTCCCTTTCCCTCAGCTATGGCGCTGAGGACTGGGGTCTTGGGCTTGGACCGTCTTAAGGTCCGGGGCTAACGCTACCCCTACACTCCCTTGGGTCCCGTCCCTGCCTCTGACTGCCGCCATGGGGCTGAACCCAAATGGGTCCCAGAAAGTGCCTGCGCGGGCACCCTCCTTGGTGAGCAAGTCAGCCTGCTGGTTGCCTTGGCCGCGGGGTTCTGTGGAGGAATGGGCCTTCGTCTTGTGGATGAAAACCTCCCCTTCCTCCCCCACTGCTGCCAGGATCTTTTCCAGCAGCTGTTTTACTGTGAGGGGTCTCCCGTCAGCGGAGGTATATCCGCGGCGGGACCAGATGGCCAGGTACTCCGTACACAAATTGCACGTAAACATGCTGAGCAAATCGTGTAGGGGATGGGGAAGATTTCGGGGTGTGTAACAACGTACACCACCGCGGACAGTTCAGCCTGCTGGGCGTTCATGGTGCTGGGGAGCTTAATCGCCAGGGCAATGTTTGCCGCTGGGTCATAAACTCCACACCCCGTAAGACGCTCGCCAGCAGATACTGTGCTGGAACCGTCTACATAGATTTTGCGGCCTGTGGGATGTATCCTGGCCCATAAACCTGTGTTTACTTCCCAAACCCCTTCAATGGAACACCGATGGGCTGTTCAAGGATATACCATGTTGGCTGCGAGCTTTGGCTCACAGAGACCCTTCACCTTCAGATCCATCTGTGAGAGGAGCAAGGTCCAGCGGGCAATGCAGGCACTGCTCACTGTCCCATCCTTGATCCTCCCATTCAGAAGCATCTGGGTGGGTGTGTGATGGGTGAGGAGGGTGATGGGAGAGGTGCCTGTGAAGATGAATGATCTTTTCACAGCCCAATGTGTGGCCAAAAGATGCCGCTCACAATTGGAATAGCTCCTTTCCACATCTGTGAGTATCCTGGAGGAGTAGACCACCGGCCGCAGCCGGCCGTGCCACTCTTGGAGCAGCACAGCATTGAGGCTGTCCCCGCTGGCTGCTACCTCCAGGAAAAACTCTTTCCCCCCATCTATGACCCCTAGAGCTGGCGCGGTCTGCAAGTCCTTCTTGAACCTGACAAATGCTGCCTGGCAACCCTCATCCCAAAGCCACTCCACTCCCTTGTGTAGGAGTCGGAGCAGAGGGGCAGCGGTGGCTGCATAGTCCTCAATGAAGTCTCTACAGTACCCGGTTAGCCCTAGGAATGACCTCACACCCGTTACTGTGTTAGGGACCGGTAGTTCTTGTACCGCCTCCCTCCTAGCCTTATCTATGGCCCTTTCTCCAGTGCGCACGGTCAGACCGAGGAATTTCACCTCCTGCTGGCCAATTTGCACTTTCTTGGAATTTACCTTGAAACCCTTCTGTCCTAGCAGCTCCAGCAGTTCGGCCCATAGCTGCAGTTGTACAAGGTATTGGTGAGACCGCACCTGGAATACTGCATACAGTTTTGGTGTCCATACTTAAGAAAAGACATACTTGCTCTCGAGTCAGTACAAAGAAGGTTCACTCGGTTAATCCCGGGGATGAGGGGGTGGTCATATGAGGAGAGGTTGAGTAGATTGGGACTCTACTCATTGGAGTTCAGAAGAATGAGAGGCGATCTTATTGAAACATATAAGATTGTGAAGGGGCTTGATCAGGTGGATGCGGTGAGGATGTTCCCAATGATGGGTGAAACTAGAACTAGGGGGCATAATCTTAGAATAAGGGGCTGCTCTTTCAAAACTGAGATGAGGAGAAACTTCTTCACTCAGAGGGTGGTAGGTTTGTGGAATTTGCTGCCCCAGAAAGCTGTGGAAGCTACATCATTAAATAAATTTAAAACAGAAATAGATAGTTTCCTAGAAGTAAAGGGAATTAAGGGTTACGGGGAGCGGGCAGGAAATTGGACATGAGTCTAGGTTCGGAATGGTCATGGCCCTGTGGGTAGTGGAGTGGGCCCAGGGGCCGTGTAGCCTGGTTCTGCTCCTACTGTGTTCTAATTCTGTGTTAGATTTCAGGAGATGGTTTTATTCCTGTTCCTGGCTGGGATGGATATCGCCTTTACAGAAGGTAAGTACTGTAGAAAATATAGGGACAGAGTGATCTCCTGGAAGATTTTCAATCGCCTAGATGGGTCGGAGAGGAATTTCCCAGATTTTTTTCTCCCAAATTGGCCATTGGGTCTTTTATCTGGTTTTTCGCCTCTCCCGGGAGATCACATGGGTTCGGGTGGATGGAGAGTGATAGAAGATTTGAGGTTAGGATCAGATCAGCCATGATCTTATTGAATGGTGGAGCAGGCTCGAGGGGCCGATTGGCCTACTCCTGCTCCTATTTCTTATGTTCTTATGTTCTTATGGGCCATGCTCCTCTTTCGAATCAGTGAACAGGAGCAGGTCATCCACATATTGAACCAACTGTCTGGGCTGGCTAAAATCCTTCAAACTGTCGGCCATGCACTGATGGAAAATGCTTGGGCTGTTGTGGAAGCCCTGTGGCAAACAGTTCCACGTGTACTGTTGCCCTTTAAACGTAAAGGCAAACTTGTACTGATCCTCCCTCCTTACAGGGATGGACAAAAACCTATTTGAAATATCCAGCACTGTGAAACTGGTCGCGGATGCTGGAATACTCCCGATGAGGTCGGCAACTGCTGCTACTGTGGGTGCGCAGGCTGGGATGTTGCTATTGAGCACCTGATAGTCCACCGTGGCCCTCCAGGAATTGTCCGGCTTTCTGACCGGCCATAACAGAGAATTCACGTGGGTCGCTATAGGTCTCAGAACTCCCTGCTGCACTAACGAGGACATGGCTGCTTCCATGTCCAGCTCTGCTTCCCTGGGGAAGTTATACTGTTTCTGTGGTCAGGCCATGGGGTCCCCATCTACGCTGACCTCAAACCCTGTGACCCTCCCGCAGTCATGTTTGTGAGTGGCAAATGTGGCCAGGTGGGCCTGCACAAATGCTTGGAACTCTGGTGGGGTGTTGCTGACCATGAGCCTGAGGTTATAATCCTCATTAGGCTTCATGGTGCAGAAGGTCCCCTTCCCTTCCTTTCCCGGGATTACTACGACTTCTCTGTTCTTTACTCTACCTGCCCACCAAAGGCAATGATTCCTCAAATCCACTAGGATCCCGTGACCTACGATAAAGTTGGCCCCCAGGACCCCTCTTCCACCCTCCATGTCCCATTTCATCAGGACACACGTCCAGTTGGAGCAGAGCGGTCCTATCTGAATGGCGAGCGGGATGGAAAACGAGCCGGCCTGTTCCCTACCCGTGAACCCCGATAGACTGCATGGGACCCTGCTGGAGAGAGGTGAGGCGATGGGGTTAGCTGAGTAGACCACGGTGCATGATGCCCCCGTGTCTAACAGATAGGTCCTCGTCACCTTCTCCACCTCCATCTCCAAAAGGGGTCTTTTCCACTCATCATATCGGAGCGAACACAGATAAACAGGCTGCGCTGGCTCTAGTCATGGCTGTGGGTTGGATGGGGCTGACGGGGTCAGAGCACCGGTGGCGGCTGCTACTCTCCCCTGGCCAGTCAGTAAGGACCTCATGGCATCCAAAAGTGACTCGACTTCTGCGGAAGCGGTCCCTGCCCCCGCCTTTTGGGCTGGGGCTGTGGGATGCTTTCCCTTGTTATCCTTCCAAGGGTTTTTGCACTCCTTCCGCCAGTGACCATCCTTCCCACACCCGTAACAATTGGTCTTTGTGTTGGGGGGTTACTCCCTTCCTGGTGCCACTCTTTCCTACCCACTCCGGGTTTTATCTCATGCACCTTCCCCTTGCGTGGGTGTGCATCGGCTCCCCTACTGTTTTTGTAAGCCAGAGTGAGCTGCCTAATTACTGTGAGTTCTATGGTCTGGGGATCTTTGGGGTCGAACCAGGCTTCTGCCTTGCCCCGGACCTGTGGCAGGCTGTTCACCACCAGGCAACGGAGCCAATGCATCAGGGAATCCCCGTTCAGGAACGCCTGGCCTGGCGTCCCTGGGCAAGCCTTCCGGTACACCGGCCACAGCCAGTCCGCAAAAGCCTGCGGGGTTTCCCCAGAAAGCTGGGTTGTCTTCTCCACGTGGGAGAAGGGACTTCCCTCATCCATCCCCATGGCCTCTAGAACCGCATCTCTAAGCTCCTCGTACCCGCTCTACCCCCTTTTACACTCGTCAGAGAGGGATTGTAGGAGATTACTCTCCAGGGAGAATAGCAGCATCTTGGCCTTTTCAGCGTCATCGCAGTCGTTGACGCTGGCGGACTGCTCTATTTCCCTGAAGTGGATCGAGGGGTCTCCCTTTGTGGAAAGCTTCGAGATATGGTTGACCATAACCCTGAGCTGTTGGGTGTTAAAGAGTAATACGAACTGGTTTTGGAGGGGCCCCTCATTGTCACCATTGGCGGGTGGCTCGAACCTCCGATGCCGCGCTGGGCACATTGGTCCCGGCTCCGGCCTCTCGGGCGGGGCTTGCTCTACCTTCGCCTCCACCTCTGGCTCCGCTTCGGGTTCCACCCTCGGTTCCACCCCCCCTTGCTGCCAAACCTCACTGAAACTTGGCGCTACGGTTGGTGGCTGTGAGGTCTCCTCTCTCTCAACCGGGTCGTCCCTGGGCACTACCGGTGATGTTGGAACTGTCCTCCCCTCGTTCCCCATAAAATCTGCCTGGGTTGCCTTTGAGCTTATGAGGCATACCATGCCTTTTGCCTTCTGGAGGGCCCGGCTCAGATTTTCTATCATCTCTCGACAGGGGCCGTGGTCTGCCTCCTCAAACCCCTGTTCACTTGCTGGCTTGTAAGCGGCTTTTACCTCCTGCACTCTCTTTTCCTGTTCCCTAATCTGCCTTGCCAAGCGGGCGTTTTTCTCCCACAACCTTAACTCATTTCCCTTGGCCTCGGTGACTTGGCACCGTAGGTATTCCAACTGGGCCTTGTGTTCTCCCACTAAATGCACTCTTTCTTGGTTCAAAGCCTGCAAAACTACTAATAACTTCTCCCCTGCGAGAGCCTTATCCTGGATCTCCAGGGCTGACTCCCTTAACTCGACTGCCTGTGCTGCAACGAGCCTGTCCAAAAGCTGGACCTGCTTTTTAAAGCACATCAGCCAAACTGCCTTCTCTAAGGGCTTCTTGTGTTCCTTTCCCCCTGTCCAATTAGCTGCTGCATCTATCGGACGCCCAGCCCTTAACAGAGTGGTGATCCACTTCTTAGTGATATTCACCTTGCTAAACAAGTAATCAGAAATCCTTTCCTCCATCATGGTTCGCTCATCCGAACCACTGTCTACTGCATCGCAACCTTGTTGCCGGTGTCCTGCCGCGGTCGCCATTTCTGTAGGGGGTGGCCTGTGGGGTGGCGCATGCGCCCAGTCAGTTATGCCGCTGACTGTTTATGAGTGGTTTGAATCGCTCCCACGCCCCTGGGTTCTAGACTTAGGTACAAGGCGGCGGTACAGAGAAGACTCCAGTAGACAAGTGGTTGGATGTAAACAAAAACCAAGATTTTATTGTAGAGGAAAAATTGATACAATCTTATGGAAAATTACTAGTGTACGCTTCTACAGGCAAAAATACAAAAGAATAACTATACTTATACAGGGAATGGGGAACACACGGCACATCGAGGGAAAACAACTATCTTAACAATCCCCTTATCCTTACCCCACCCCCTATACCTAACTAGTTTAAGCTATGAGGGGCCAGAATGAGGGGCCAGAATTTATGCTCACCAATCAAAAGGGTTTGTTGGACTCAAAACAGCGGCGGGGTTCGGGGTTCGCTTTTGGTGCTCCCTGGAGCCTGCCGTCGTCATGTGGTCTCCGGGCGCTGCAAGGGCGTTGTCCAGGTTCGTGTACCCCAATGTTAAAGTCTCTGTTTGGGTACTTTACCTTGCAGGGATGATTCTTCGTCGTCAGCCGACAGTTTGAGTTGGTGTGCAGATATTCGCAGGTCAGCTGAGGCTGAAGGCCCGATAATTCGAAGCCTACCCTCAGTTCGTCTCCTCAGTTCGTCTCCTCAGTTGGTCTTCCTCAGGTGGTCTTCCTCAGGTGGTCTTCCCTCCTCCCCTCGTCACGTCCCGCCTCGCCTGGCCTGAATTGTCCGTGTCCACCCGATATGGTGCCGGGGCGATTTCCAGATGGAGTGGCAAAAGGCATGGGCAAAGGCCAGGGGGTAAGCGCGGGACGGGGGAAGAGCGACAGCCATGAGGGCGAGGGGCCAAAGAGCGGAGAGAGAAGAGAAGAGAACGATTGCTACCCGGGGGCCTTCAATTATACTCTTTTCGAAAACCCTTATCTGCGCGCCAAATCAGGTTAGTTCTTTGTCTTAATCTTGGCGGGCTATTTTAAATAATGGTAGCAATCCATACTAACTGTTTTTAGATGGCCGGTAATCGCATCTACCGGCTCGATAATTGACTTGTATTGACATGAAAGTTCCTTGATGGGCCTGTCCAGCCTCGATGGCTCTCTTAATCTGTTTCCGATTATATATGTAGACTGCTTGATGGCCTTAACTATAGGCCTAACTGAATTTAGATTCATCTCCAATTCGGTCTAATACATAATTCAAAGTCCTGTCTGGTTTCAAAATACAAAGTCTCTCTTCACAGACACTGCAGCTTTGGTTTCGATCCACAAGCTGTCTGCGTTGCAGAGTCCATTTTAAAATCCCACAGGCTTTCTGCCATGAGGCACGGACGCCATCTTGGGTACCCTTTTTGATTTAAAATGTCCATGCAGGGTCCCGTTTATTAATAACAACTTTTGGGGAAATGTAGAAATTTTGCAAATCTTACACCGGTGATCTTAAATTTATGCCCTCTAGTTATTGACTCATTGACCAATGGAAATTATTTTTCCTTGGTTATGTTATCAAAGCCTCTTCTAATTTTGAACACGTCTGTCAGATTTCTTCTTACCCTCTCCGTTCTAGTGAAAGGTGCTCAGTTTCTCTCTTAGCTCCCCATCCCTGGTATCATCTTTGTAGGCCTATTCTGTACCAGCTCCATCCTTCTGATATATGTATCTAGAACATTTCTGAAGCTACATGTATCTTAACTGACAACACACTGTGTAAAAACAAACAAAAACTGGATAAATTTAGAAACAAAAATCCAAATAGATTCTGAATTGCTATTAACTGCTTTTGAACTGACCATACAGGCCACCCAGATAATAATTTTTTATACCAGGTTTTCAGTTTACAGATCTATCCTTCTGATAACTTTGTTCATTTTGATCCCATCTATTCTAAAGATCATTTAATCTCTTCTGCTTCCAATGATTACAGGGGAGAAATTTGGTTGGTTAGCGCCTCCCGTTAGTGCCTGGGAGGGGTGCGAATGGTGCACTAATGAAGTAGCGCCGAGGCACGGCAAATCCAATCACCCCTTAGCACCTGGGGCTTTAGCACCAGGCTGATCGCAAAGCTCACTCAGCGCCCGATCTGCCAAATTGATTATCACCCCCTGCCTTAGCACCTCGCCCCGACAATGACAGGAAGAGGAGTCATGAAGCAGGTGGATGGCGGCTCCAGTGGCGATATTTAAAGGGATGATTTGCAGCTGCAGGTTAGTGCTGTTTCACTGTTTCCTTGTCAGTTTGTGATTGTGCAAGAGTTTAATTCAGTCATTTAAAGGTTCTTTAGTATCAGGAGTGTTGTGGCTACTAAAAATTTGTTACATTTATTCTGACAAAATTTCAAAGTTACATTAATGTGGGCTGTAGTGGCTGTCGACCTTGCTCTCCAGGATCTATGGCGGAGGGCGTGGAGGCAGCGAGAATGATTGGAACATGTGGCCAGAGGGAGAAGGAGGGCCATCAGGGCTCTCAACAGGAGGCCTTACCCTCCGAGGGTATTCTGAGAGTACTTCTCCTACCTCCAATTAAGTGAGGAGCAGTGTATTAGAAGGCTCCGCTTCAGCAAGGATGTGGCCACTGAACTCTGCCACCTCCTGCAACCAGGCCTCAAACCTCAGATCAGTCAACCACAGCTCTCTCAGTGGCAGTCAAGGTCACCGTTGCCCTCAATTTCTTCACCAGTGGTTCCTTCCAGTCTGCAACAGGAGATATAGTGAACATCTCTCAGTTCACCGTCCATCGCTGCATCCGGGAGGTCACTGATGCTCTCTACAGTAGGGGAAGGGATTACATTTCCTTCCCCATCACCAGAGAGAAGCAGGACGAGCATGCATGTGGCTTTGCCAGAATAGTGGGCTTCCCCTTGGTGCAAGGTGCCATTGACTGCACCCACATGGCTTTGCGGGCACTGCATAACAATCCTGAGATTGTCTGTAACCGCAAAGGCTACCAGTCACTTAATGTGCAGTTAGTGTGAGACCACAGACAGCGAATCCTCAATGTGAATGCTCGCCATCCTGGCAGCAGTCATGATGCCTTCATCCTGCGCCAGACCGGTGTTCCAGCACTCTTCCAGCCACCACATCAAGCTCGCGGCTGGCTGGTCGGAGACAAGGGTTATCCGCTCTCCACCTGGCTCATGACTCCCCTCCGCAACCTTAACACTCCTGCTCAGCACTCATACAATGAGAGCCATGCTGCCACCAGGAACATCATCAAGCAGACCATTGGGGTACTCAAGCAATGGTTCCACTGCCTTGACCGCTCGGGCGGAGTCCTCAAGTGCTCGCCGGAGTGGGTGTCCCATTTCGTCGTGGTGTGCTGCATGCTCCACAACTTGGCCATCATGAGGGTCCAGCCCTTGCCAGCAGGGATTGAGGAAGAGGGAGAGGAGGAGGAGGATGAGGATGAGGACGAGGACAAAGAGGAAGCAGAGGAGGAACAGGAGCGAGGGAGGATGCAGCCACTCAATCGGCCTTCTGGAAGGGCGGCCCATGACCGCTGATGTAAGAAAACTACTAGGCACTTGGTCTAAGCGTTAAACAAAGCTTTAATCAACTGTTTTACAACATGGAGGTCTAGTTGTGTCCTTCACTCGTTCCTGTTAAGAATGTCCTGCACAAGACGGGCCCGTGCCCGAGTATTTATACTCTCCCCGGACAGCGCCACCCATAGGCCGCTCAGTATTATTTCATAGGTCTTTCTTTCATGAATGACTGATTCATGTCAACCGCCTCATCGGACTGTGGTTCCAATAAATTAAACCACTGATCCCCATTGCTCACCACAGCCCCATCATTCCATCCCTGTTGCAGGCCATATCACAGCGCAAAGCTGAAATGAGAGACGCCACAAAATCATCCAAAGCCAATTAACATATTTATCAATAATCAGTGAAAACATATTTACAACAACATTAGCTATTCACCCTTGTGCAATCCCTTAGTGCCTCTCGTTACAGTGCATTTGCCTACTCTAGTGCTCCTACGAAGTGTTGGCCATGGCTGCAGCACAGTGGGTGGAAGGCTGCTGAGTGTCCATTCGGGAGACTTCAAATGGCCTTGCAGGATGCCCTCGACCAGCTCTCAGCCTGGAAGGCCCAGCTGTAGACTGCACCACATCAGCATGGGCGACAGCAGTCTGGGCTGGCTGGATGACAGGCAGCGACAAGGGCAATGGCGGAGTTCCAGTGTTGGGAGCAGGAATGCTGTCATTGTGAGAGAGGACAGCAGCTTCCTGCCCCACTGACCCACTGTCCCTCCCCCGGGGCAGCACCTCAGCATCACTACCAATGTGCTGGAGCACAGATTGCTGGCCTGCTGAGACACCGTGAAAGCCCTAGTGGACGGTGGTCGACCCAGCCATGATGGCAGTCGTCAGAACTTGTGTGGCATCAAGCTGAGACTGCATGAGAGCAGTCTGAGAATCGATGGCATCAAACATCATCTGCATTACAGCACTAAGACCGTGGCTTCTGCTTGTGCTGCAATGGAAGCTGCGACATCGCCCATCACAGATGGCATGAGGTCTGGGTTGCCATGGTCTCTCTGGGAATCCACCATCCTTTGCAGACTGGAAATGATGGGCTCCATGGTGTGCACAGAGCTCTGTGCAATGTTGGAGGTGGACTCCTCTACGCTTCTTACCACTGCCAAGAGTCTCTCAGGCACCCTTGCCATTGCAACTATATGTAGCACCAGCTTTCTGACCATTTTTATGAATCATATTTTATATCCAAAACCCCAAGAAAGAACTGTACTGTTGGGCAAGCTTGTGGGAGTGGCTTAGGGAATAGAATTACAAGCCAGGCTAACCTGACTAAGGTGCATTCATATGCAAACGGCCATCTCACACTGACAGGCTGGGTGGAAGGAAACCCAGCCCGATTGACACCATCACCATCTAACATGATTACTGGGAACAATACCCCAAGAGGTAACTCAGAGACACTATCAATAAAGCACAGTCCCAACCGAAACTGGTGGAAGGCAGGAGATGGCCAGGCCATCGTCTTCCAGGAGATAAACCAATTAAGCAAGTTCGGTTTGAGATTGAAGCCTATTACCTGCTAATGGGGACACTCAACTCAGGAAACGACAGACATTCAGTAATCAGCACTCATTGGCCTAGAAATTCAGTTGGGCGCGCCAGCCGTTAGCGCCTTAGGAGGAGTAGATCTCGAGCGCTAGGTGCTTAGCGCCCGGGCGCAGCGCGATCTGCGCCTCGCCCCAACTTCAGTAGACATTTAGCGCCGGCGCAAAGTCTTAGCACGCGCCCTGCTGCGCGCGCAGATCATGACGTCATTTCGTCGTGCAACGCCCTTTGTGCGCCCGGAACCGGAACTTCACTCGCGCTGCCCCATTGTGCGCCGGGCGGCCCTAACGACTGTGAAGTGGAACGGTACACAGCCGAGGCGGGCCGCGGGGAGCGCAAATTAAAGGGCACTTACCCTGCACTATAAATGGCAGCCATTTTGCAGCATTCACTCTTGTGCAGCGGATTTTTGGAGAGAGACCAAGGAAGAGAGCTTACTGCTTTGGCCCAACACTAGGACAGGTCTTTTTGGCTCAGGCCAGAGCTGTGCAATTCTCTTTGCCTTCATTGAGATCTCAGTGTTTGCCAGCATATAATGGGGGCTGCATTGGGTGCCAACGCTGAGTTTCAGCCTTATGCTGGAAGGGCTTACAGACGCCGTGAGAGAGTGGCAGCCCTGGCTAGACGCAGAGGGGGCAACAGGCGTCGCCAAGTGAGGCCTTACCCACCCAGGGTATACCGCCAGCAGTCCTCCTATCTGACCATGTCTGCCGCGCAGTGTGTTAGGAGGCTGCGATTCAGAAGGGAGGTGGTTGCAGACATCTGCCAGCTGCTGCACAGAGATTTGCGTCCACAGCTGATGCGCAGGACGTCTCTTGTCAGTGGCAGTGAAGGTGACGGTGCCTCTCAACTTCTATGCCACCGGCTCCTTCCAATCCGCTGCTGGGGACATTGCTAACATCTCCCAG
Source organism: Somniosus microcephalus (assembly GCF_052327205.1). NCBI lineage: Eukaryota > Metazoa > Chordata > Chondrichthyes > Squaliformes > Somniosidae > Somniosus > Somniosus microcephalus. The sequence goes on from NC_140991.1 coordinate 110,016,608, forward strand.
TTCGCCGTGCATTGCTGCATCCGCCAGGTGACCAATGCCCTTTTCAGAAGGAGACATCAATTCATCTCCTTCCCCATGACCCTGGACAAGCAGCAGCAGCGTGCAGTGGGATTTGCAAGAATAGCGGGCTTCCCAATGGTGCAGGGCGCCATTGACTGCACGCATGTGGCTTTGCGGGCACCTCTGGAGTATGCCGAGGATTACCGCAACCGGAAGGGCTACCATTCCCTCAACGTACAGCTGGTGTGTGACCACAGGCAGCGCATCCTAGCTGTCAATGCCCGCTTTCCAGGCAGCAGCCACGATGCCTTTATCCTGCGACAGACAACTGTGGCTGACATGTTCCAGGCACAGCCTCACCCAAGAGGATGGCTTATCGGGGACAAAGGCTATCCTTTGTGTACCTGGCTCATGACCCCGCTCCGCGCGCCCACGACCCCTGCTGAAGAGGCATACAACGAGAGCCATCAAGCGACTAGGAACATCATAGAACAAACAATTGGCGTCCTCAAGCAACGGTTCCGCTGTCTGGATCGCTCCGGGGGAGCCCTCCAGTATTCGCAGGAGCGAGTCTCCCAATTCGTCGTCGTTTGCTGCATGCTGCACAACCTGGCTATCCGCAGGACTCAGGCACTGCCACCTCACGTTGGACCACCACCTCAGGAGGAGGAGCAGGAGGAGGAGGAGGACGAGGAGTACCAGCCCAGGAGGGAGGCAGAAGGTCCAAGGGCCGCCCGTCGGCGGCTTATTGACCGTCACTTCTAGGCCTCCTGTCAGGGAATGGCTTGTGCCAATGAAAGAACATGATTGCAGCCACTCCGCAAGCCGTCAGCCGGTTAAGGCAACAAACACTTCAAAGATCAAACATGGACAATGTGAATAAATAAAATGGTTTATTGTACAAACTCAGGGCCCTTCCCACATGAAAACCAAAAACAGACGAAACCCCCAAAAAACACTCACACACATGACTCACTCCCACAACCTGGGGAGCATTAACAAAAGATGTAAACAAAAATGGCCTTCATCCTCAGCCTTCACAAAACACACATTCCAGAAAACACAACATTTGGACACACCCTCTACTTAGTGGCCCGCGAGGGCGATGCCTTCTGCCAACTTTGGCGGCCCCTGCACGCCCTGCTGCTCCTCCTCAAAGTGAGGCCATTGGCTGCTGCAAGGCTGGGGGCAGGCTCCTGAGGGGCACATGTCATGACGGCAAATGCCCTTGGGGGTCGGCCTAGACGAGGTCTGGCCGTCGAGGGGCCGGCTGGTGAATGCTGCAGCTGTGGCTGGCCAGCATCAGTCACTGCAGCAGCTCCTGGCAGCTCCACTGGGGGAGTGGCAGTGGCGGCTGGAGGAATGGGGGCAAGCTGGCGGATGGCAGGCGCTCGCTGGTTGCCTGAGACACTGGCACTCGGCCGGGCCAGCACTGCAGCATGCGCACCTATCTGCCGAGGGACAGACCGCTGTGCTGCTGCAGCGCGCCAGGTGCCCTGGCGATGCCTGGCTGACACAGCGAGTGTGGCAGCAGTGAGTGCCCGTGTTGACCTGTTCAGTGACCGCATCAGAGCACCCAGTGACTGCATGGCACCACTGATCACCTGGCCACTCGCTGCCTGAGCTGCCCCGAATTCCGCCCGACTGGTGGCCTGTGAGGCCCCGAACTCGGTCACACTCCGAGACAGGGACTCGATGGCCTCAGGCAACCGTGCCACTACCCCCATGAGCTCCGTGTGCCGGCGCTCCGAGTCCGCGGACAAGTCCTCGAGGCGGCGCATCTCCTCGGCGTTGGCCGTCTCCGGACTGGAGCCCGGACTCTCCCTCTGGGGAGAAGGCCACCGAGCTGGCCGACCCTTCCTGCGTTGCTGGACGCCGCTGGGCCCAGCAATTGGACTCCCCTCCGACCCTTCCCCCCTCTGGGGAGAAGGCCGCTGCGCTTCCACCCCCCTCCCGCGTTTCTGCAGGCCGCTGGTCCCAGGAGCTACCCTCCCCTCCGACACTTCCCCCACGCTCCCCTCCAGGGAAGACGTGTCCCCTACATTGGCATGGGTTGCCGCGGCTGAGGGTTCCCCTGATGGGCCGCCTTCCTCTTGCTCCTCCTCCTCCTCTTCTGAGGGGCTGTCACTGGCAACTTCAGGGACCTCCTCCTCACCATCTGAAAGCAGGAAGGCACAAGAGTAGCTTTAGAGTGAGGAGAGGGCATCAGCGAGGGATGCATGAGTGGTGGCATTCAGCGCATTGGTCGGACAGTGGCAAAGGATGTAGATCTGATGCGCAAGTGGGATGAGAGAGGTCCAAAAGGTGATGTCCTTACCATTGGTGCCCAGAACAGGGTCGGCATCTCCAGATGCAACGGGGCCAATCACCCGGGCACCCATGATGCACTCCACGCGATGTTGCAGCTCGGTGAGCGGCTGGATCTGGGGTCCGCCTCCCCCGGTCGCAGTCCGGCTCCTCTTATTATTGGCCAGCTTGGCCTGCAAGAGAAAGGACGGCCTCTAAGTACAGTGTGTAGCCCTGATCTTGTGTGCACTGCCTCCCATGGTCGAATAGCGTGGCCAGTGTGTTAAGTGCACAATGTGCAATTGATGTTCATGAGTGTCCCATAGCTGCAGCATGAGGGCTGGCCATTAGGGCTTTCAGGTCCCTTTGCCCATAATGTGAGGTGCACATGCAAGGATGAGGAGGACACTGGAAAGGGTATTCACCCTGACAATCCTGGCGAGGTCATTTAGCTTTTTGCGGCCTTGGACACCGCTCCTGGGGACCTCGCTGTTGGATGACACCTTGGTGGCGATATGCCTCCAGGCTCTCCGGTAGACGCGGGCCGGCGGCTTCCTGCCATTGTCCGGAAACAAAATATGGCGTCTCTTCTCCACAGCACCAACCAGCACCCTCAGATCATGCTCTGAGAAGCGCTGCGCTCGTTCACGGGCCTTCTCCATGGTTTCAGGCGCTATTTGGGTCCAGCAGCAGTGTTCAGGCCTAGCTGCAGGGCTCCACTATCCAGGGCGTGGCAGCAGACCAAGTCGACCCTTCCCCCTTAAGAGCTGGCCGGCGCCAGGGTGTCTGCTGTCAATCAAGAAATGGCCGCACCTGCGCTGCGCCCGGCCTCGGTGCTCTCGCTCAGCAGCTCCGGCTTAGCGCCTAAAGAGAGGCGTGCATCGCCAGTTTTAGCGCTCGAGCAAACTTTTAGGGCGAAGCTAATGAATATCGGAGAAGTGGCCTCGAATTTGCGCCGGGCGCAAACTTTAGCGGCCGCCCGACTTTACCGCCCCAAAAGTGGCTATAATGAATTTCTAGGCCATTGTCTCTCCAGGTGCCAGGCCTGGGAGTGGGGAAACGGAATATCATTTTTCACAAAGATTTCAAAGGTCATGAGTCACTCCAGGCCACAGGGGGAGTCCAGACAGATCACCTGAGTCAATACATCGATCAGTATTGGTGGGAGAAAAGGTGATGGGTTTTGGGTATATCAGGAGCCGTTCAAGGGCTGCTCCCTCTCCTTCTTCTCCTCGGCATAAATCTACAGCGAGTCTCCCGAGTGGGACTCAGCTCGACGGAACACCGCCAGAAGCTGAGCGCTGCTCTTCATCCCTCATCAACGGACCTCGACTCAAACTGGAACTTGGATACCGCGTCGGTGGTACGGAACCAGGAGCGAGAAGTACAGGAAGAAGCTGCAAGGAAGACAATGGGCAATCGGGTTGAGCATATTGCCTGAGCCTACACATCCACAAGACCACTTAGCTGTGTGAGGGGATGATTGTAAGTCCCAACCAAACCTTAGAGGGGTTTAGTGCTGGGTCCTGTGTTAGTTTATTTCACGGGAGGGTTCTTTTAGTAGACCATGGTAATTTAGCATGATATGGCTTGTTGGACAAGCCAGGGTTGTATTGTTTAGTACTGTTACGAGTCTTATTGTTAATCCTATTAAACACAATACGGTTGAGCTCAAACGGGTGTCCGAGTCTGATCTGTCCATATAATCCCTATCGTCCAGAACTTGCAGTAAACATAGAAACATAGAAGATAGGAGCAGGAGTAGGCCATTCGGCCCCTCGAGCCTGCTCCGCCATTCAATGAGATCATGGCTGATCAGCCAAACTCAGTACCCTGTCCCTGCCTTCTCCCCATATCCCTTGATCACTTTAGCCTTAAGAAATATATTTAGCTCCTTCTTGAATATATTTAATGAATTCGCCTCAACTGCCTTCTGTGGTAGAGAATTCCACAGGTTCACCACTCTCTGGGTGAAGAAATTCCTCCTCATCTCTGTCCTAAATGACTTACCCTTTATCTTTAGACTGTGACCCCTGGTTCTAAATTCCCCGCCATCAGGATCATCCTTCCTGCATCTAGTCTGTCTAGTCCTGTTAGAATTTTATAAGTTTCAATGAGATCCCCTCTCATTCATCTAAACTCCAGCGAGTATAAGCCCAATCGACCCAATCTCTCCTCATATGTCATTCCTGCCATCCCAGGTATCAGTCTGGTGAATCTTCGGTGCACTCCCCCCATGGCAAGCACATCCTTCCTCAGATAAGGTGAACAAAACTGCACACAATACTCAAGGTGTGGTCTCAACAAGGCCCTGTACAACTGCAGCAAGACATCCTTGTTCCTGCACTCAAATCCTCTCGCTACAAAGGCAAACATACCATTTGTCTTCTTAACCGCCTGCTGCAGCTGCATGCTTACCTTCAGCGACTGGTGCACAAGGACACCCAGGTCTCGTTGCACTTCCCCTTCTCCCAATCTATTGCCATTCAGATAATAACCTGCCTTCCTGTTTTTGCCACCAAAGTGGATAACCTTGCATTTATCCACATTATACTGCATTTGCCATACATCTGCCCAATCACCCAACCTGTCCAAATCATACTGGAGTTTCTCGGCATCCTCCTCATAGCACACACGCCCACCCAGCTTTGAGTCGTCTGCAAACTTGGAGATATTACATCTAGTTCCCTCGTCTAGATCATTAATATATATTGCGAATAGCTGGGGTCCTAGCACCAATCTCTGCAGTACCCCGCTAGTCACTGCCTGCCACTCGGAAAAAGAGCCGTTTATTCCAACTCTTTGATTCCTGTCTGCCTGCCAGTTCTCTATCCAAGTCAGTACTTGCCCCCAATCCCATGTGCTTTAACTTTACACGCTAATCTCTTATGTGGGACCTTATCAAAAGCCTTCTGAAAGTCCAAATACACCACATCCACTGGTTCTCCCTTATCTAATCTACCAGTTACATCCCCAAAAAATTCCAGTAGATTAGTCAAGTACGATTTACCTTTTGTAAATCCATGTTGACTTTGTCTGATCCTGTCACTGTTTTCCAAGTGTTCTGCTATTACATCTTTTATAATGTACTCTAGCAATTTCCCCACTTCCGATGTCAGGCTTACCGGTCTATAATTCCCCGTTTGCTCTCTACCACCTTTTTTGAATAGTGGGGTAACACTAGCTACCCTCCAATCCAATTCCAGAATCTATAGAATTTTGAAGATGACCAGCAATGCATCTACTACTTCTAGGGCCACTTCCTTAAGTACCCTAGGATATAGATTATCAGGCCCTGGGGATTTATCGGCCTTCAATCCCATCAATTTCCTTAACACCATTTCCCTACAAATACTGATTTCATTCAGTTCCTCCCTCTCATTAGGCCCTATGGCCTAGAAATTCAGTGGGCTTTGCGCCCAGTTACCGCCCAAATAGGGTTTCTGCGCCAGTGTAAGAGGGTGCGCTGATATTCAGCGCTGCGGTAATGGCGGCGGTAGCCGGTAGCGCTGCGCCGATACCGATGACGTCATCGGTGTGCGCAGTGCCCCGGTTCCGCCCCGCTTCCGGCCCAAACCCCATATTTAGTTGCGGCCGCCTCTTCTGTAGCGGCCGCAAACAGCGATTGAAAAACGGGGCCGGACTGCTGCGCTACTGGGGCGCTTTAAGGTGGAGGTGCGGCCGGCCGCTTTTTCGGCGGCCGCCTGCCCGCACCTCCTTCCCCGGCCTCCTCCACCGCCCCCCCGCGGCATTGCCGGCTGCTTTCCGTGAGCCCGGCACTTCTCCGTGGTGCCGGGCTCATTTGCCGGCACAATCCAGCGGCGATCTCGCTGTTGCAGGCACCTCCCCCTTAAGAGAAGGAGGAGGCCTGCAGTACCGCAGCCTGCCGCTCCGCAGCAGGTGGCGCAGCGGGGCCTACAGCGCAGAAATTCAGTTTCAGCGCCCCAAGCGGGGGCGGGCACACCCTGGAATAGTGCCCGGTTCCGACTTGGGGTGCAAATGCCGAATATCTGACGGGCGCACCTGGCTCCGCGCGCAGCGCTAACTTTTGGGCATTAGCCTGCTGGCGGGCCTTAACTGAATTTCTAGGCCTATGTTTCCCAACATCTCTGGAAGGTTATTTGTGTCCTCCGTTGTGAAGACAGAACCAAAGTATGTATTTAATTGGTCTGCCATTTCTTTGTTCCCCATTATAAATTCCCCTGATTCTGACTGCAAGGGACCTACACTTGACTTCACCAATCTTTTTCTCTTCACATATCTATAGAAGCTTGTACAGTCAGTTTTTATGTTCCCTGAAAGCTTACTCTGATACTCTATTTTTCCCCTCTTAATTAATCCCTTTGTCCTCCTTTGCTGAATCCTAAACTGCTCCCAATCCTCAGGTTTGCTGCTTTTTCTGGTCAATTTATATGTCCTCTCCTTGGATCTTATGCTATCCCTAATTTCCCTTGTTAGCCATGGTTGCATCACCTTTTTTGTTTTATTTTTATGCCAAACTGGGATGAACAAATTCTGTAGTTCATCCATGCGATCTTTAAATGTTTGCCATTGCCTATCCACCATCAACCCTTTAAGTAACATTCCCCAATCCATCCTACGCAACTCGCGCCTCATACCATCGTAGTTTCCTTTATTTAAATTCAGGACCCTAGTCTCTGTGTTAAATACTTCACTCTCCATTTTAATTAAGAATTCTATCATATTATGGTCGCTATGCCCCAAGGGGCCTCTCACAACAAGACTGCTAATTAATCCTTTCTCATTACATAATACCCAGTCTAAGATGGTCTGATCTCTTGCTGGTTCCTCGACATATTGGTCCAGGAAACCATTCCGTATACACTCCAGGAATTCCTCCTCAACAGTATTGTTACTAATTTGATTAGCCCAATCTATATTTAGATTAAAGTCACCCATGATAACTGCTGTGCCCTTATTGCACGTGTCTCTAATTTCCCATTTAATGCCATCCCCAACCTCGGCATTACTGTTTGTGGGTCTGTATACAACTCCCACTAACGTTTTCTGCCTCTTGGTATTTCTCAGCTGTACCCATACAGATTCCACATCATCAGCGCTAATATCCTTCCTTACTATTGTGTTAATCTCCTCTTTAACCAGCAAGGCTACCCCACCTCCTTTTCCTTTTTGCCTGTCTTTCCTGAATATTGAATACCCCTGGATGTTGAGTTCCCAGCTTTGGTCACCCTGGAGCCATGTTTCCGTAATCTCAGTCATATCATATCAATTTACATCTATTTGCGAAGCTAATTCATCCACCTTATTACGAATGCTCCTTGCATTAAGACACAATGCCTTCAGGCTTGTTTTTTTAACACTCTTAGACATTTTAGAACTATTATTTACTGTGGCCATGTTTGATTTAAACCCTTATCTTCTCTGCCTGCCACTTTTGCTTTTCTCCTTCCTGTCTTTTGCTTCTATCCCTGTTTCCCATTCCTCTGTCTCCCTGCACAGGTTGCCAACCCCCTGCCATTTTAGTTTAAACCCTCCCCAACAGCACTAGCAAACACTCCCCCTAGGACATCGGTCCCAGTCCTGCCCAGGTGCAAACCGTCCAGTTTGTACTGGTCCCACCTCCCCCAGAACCGGTTACAATGTCCCAGGAATTTGAATCCCTCCCCCTTGCACCATTCCTCTAGCCACGTATTCATCTGAAATATCCTTCTATTTCTACTCTGACTAGCATGTGGCACTGGCAGCAATCCTGAGATTACGACCTTTGAGGTCCTATTTTTTAATTTACCTCCTAACTCCCTCTATTCAGCTTTTAGGACCTCATCCCAGTTTTTACCTATATCGTTGGTACCTATATGCACCACGACAACTGGCTGCTCACCCTCCCCCTCCAGAATGCTCTGCAGCCGCTCCAAGACATCCTTGACCCTTGCACCAGGTAGGCAACATACCATCCTGGAGTCTTGTTTGCGGCCGCAGAAACGCCTATCTATTTCCCTTACAATAGAATCCCCTATTACTATAGCTCTCCCACTCTTTTTCCTCCTGTCCTGTGCTGCAGAACCACCCACAGTGCCAGGAAGTTGGTTGCTGCTGTCTTTCCCCGATAAGCCATCCCCCCCAACAATATCCAAAGCGGTTTATCTGTTTGAGAGGGGGATGGCCACAGTGGCCACAGGCACTACCTGCCTGCGCCTACTACTCTGCCTGGTGGTCACCCATTCACCCATTCCCTTCCTGCCTTTGCAGCCTTTACCTGTGGTGTGACCAACTCCCTAAATGTGCTTTCCACGATGTCCTCAGCATCGTGAATGCTCCAGTATGTATCCATTTGCAGCTCCAGCGCCGCAATGCGGTCTGCCAGTAGCTGCAGTTGGATACACTTCCCACACACATGGTCGTCAGAGACACAGGAAGTGTCCCTGATTTCCCACATAGTGCAGGAGGAGCATACCATGGCATCGAGCTGTCCTGCCATGACTTACCCTTCAATTAATTTAAATTAACTTAAATCAAATCAATACCACCAATTACACTACAATTAAATGATATACTCACGGGCCCTTGGTAACTAGCACTAGAAACTATAACCACAAAAAAATTAAGACCTTCTAACTTTATAAACTATGAATCTTAACTGTCAAACTATAGAGTAGTATAAATACTCCCTGGCCATACTCACCCAATCAGCTGCTCCCTCCTGCCCACATCACATTTTGAATCGTGATGTGGCTCTGGAACGCCGCCGCTGGTCTGCGAGATTGATAAGAAAGCCCACGAACGTGAGTTTAAATACTCACTGGGTCTCCGGTCTCACTGCTCCCGACACCAGCCTCTGCAAAGAAAGCCCGCGAAAGTGAGTTTAAATACTCACTGGGTCTCCGGTCTCACTGCTCCTGACAGCAGCCTCTGCAAAGAAAGCCTGCGAACGTGAGTTTAAATACTCACTGTGTCTCCGCTCTCACTGCTCCCGACACCAGCCTCTGCAAAGAAAGCCCGCGAAAGTGAGTTTAAATACTCACTGGGTCTCTGGTCTCACTGCTCCCGACAGCAGCCTCTCAAGGGTGTGTTTTCGATGTGCCCGAGAAAACTACTTACAGAAATTGGCAACCGCTGGTAGGATGAAAGGTTTTGTGTCAGATCATGGACAGTTTTAAGGGCAAGAGACCCGGAATGGAGGATAGGATTTCCTCCTACGTGTTCAATAAGGTTAACGTGTCTCAGCCATGGGTGCTGGAGATGCTGAGCTCTGAGAGTCCCCAGGGTAGTGCTGCAGAATGGATAGGTAACAGGGATTACAGGAAGTCAAAGGAGAAAGCGATTTGGCTCCTGTGTCTGCAGAAGCAAGTTCAACTGCTCAGGGAGTGGGTTGAAAAGCTAGTGAGCGAACTTAAAGAGTCTGAGGATAGGTCAGACGCGACGGAAATAGTCGGGAGTAGACTATTAGAGGAACTGCACGAGGAAAGGCAGGAAAGACGCCAAAGTAAACCAGCAGGCCCTACGGGAAGAAAATGCAAGGCTAATAGCGAGAGCTGACAGCTTGGTGGGCCAGCTAAGGGATATAAAGATAGCTTATAAAGTAGCCAGGAGTAGAGGCTACGAGGAAGCAGATCACGGACAATGTAAGGAAAGATCCAAAAATTGACCCAAGCCTTGTCCGGAGCCAGAGGTATGGCCAGTTTAATGTCACCAGGGGAAACCGGGGTAGACTGGGACAAGGAGGGTCAGGAGCCTGATGATGGGGCTCGGGACAGGGAAGTCCAACCGGCACGTGAAGCGCCACTGAGATCAATGTGGCCTCTGCGGCAGCAGAAGTTTGGTCCACCTGCACCAAACGGTGACCAGGGCCTGCTGCAGAGCGATTACGTGGTCCCATACACAACCCCTCAGCTGCAAGTCATGCTATCAGGGACGCCCAAGCTCAAACGGGACGGGGACCCTCAGTTCACTTTATGGAAGTAGAACAGATAGGGGGCTCAACGGATGTAGTGAGGGCGAGATCAACAGGCTGATGCTGTTCTCCCTTGACGGGGGATTGTATCAGAGCTTATCCGCAGCCACTAAGCTGGGAGGGGGCACCACAGAGGGGTTGAAAGACGAGATCCTGAGGGCCATGGATAGGGTAGCCCATTCTTACAAGTAGAACGGACCAGGCAGCTGGCCGGCGAGGCACCAGATGCATTCGTGGACAGGCTATGGCCTGTGTACATAAAGACAACTCGACCGCGTGCAGTTGATAGGGGTCCCCAGGAATCACTGGCTCCGGGTTCTTGTGAACAGCTTGCCAAGGATCAGGGTCAGGGCAGAAGCATGGCTTGACCCCGAAGACCTCGCGAATACGGAGGCAGGCTTGCTCAGAAAGCTGAGTCTAGCCTTTCAGGCTGATTCCGGGGAGGAGGTCAATCCAAAGGGAGGGGTTCACGAAATGAAAGCCAGTGAGGGTAATAGGAAGGAAAGGCGACAGGAAGGGGTTAGTATCAACAAGTCCAGGACTTGTTTCGGGTGTGGGAAGATGGGACACTGGAGGCAAGACTGCCCGTTCCCTAAATGGGGGGGAGACCAGTCCCAGGGGGTCCTCCAGTGCAAAAGCCACATGTTACAGAGGCAGAGGGGACGACTGACAAGTCATTCAAGCTTCTGGTGGCCGCCCTACGGAAGGAAATGGAGAAGAACAAAGGCAAGTTAGACGCTGCCGCGGGCAGTGAAGCGCCTACCGTGTTTGCGTGGGTTTCCTCCGGGTGCTCCGGTTTCCTCCCACAGTCCAAAGATGTGCGGGTTAGGTTGATTGGCCATGATAAAAATTGGCCCTTAGTGTTAGGGGGGATTAAATACGTGGGGTTACGGGGATAGGGCTTGGGTGGGATGGCTGTCGGTGTAGGGACTGGGTGCTAAGGGTTTGGATGATCAGCCATGATCTCGTTGAATGGCGGAGCAGGCTCGAAGGGCCGAATGGCCTACTCCTGCTCCTAGTTTCTATGTTTCTATGTTACCACACCTGTACGCCCCCCCACCCTGACTAGAACACGCCCAAACTGAGTACCTGTGTCTGCTCACGTATGATGAGTGGGGAAGGTCCTGTATAAAGATGGGGGTGGAGATGGTGCAGGGGAAATATTTGGTGCACACCGGAGCTTCCAGCACGGTGGTCCATTCAAAAAACCTACCAATTCACTCTGGGCTAGCAAGGTCCCGTTCAGACTCGTGGGGTTCACAGGGAATGAGGAAGCTGGGGCAATCTCAAAACACCTGGCCATAGAACTAGGATCCCTCCATACCATGTGGAAGTGCGTCCTGATGCAATGGGAGCTGCCGGGATCAGGCGTCCTCGGGGCTGACTTTATGTTAGCCAACCGAGTGATTGTGGATTTAAGGAATCACTGCCTATGGGGGACAGCAGATTCAGATAAAGCCGAGAAGGTGCTAGTGATCCCAAGAGATAGGGAAGGAAGGGGTAGTGTGTGTACTATGAAGCCCAAGGGGAATTACGACCTAGAGCAGTTGGTCTGTGACGTAAGAAAACTACTCGGCACTTGGTCTGAGTATTAAACAATGCTTTAATCAACTGTTTTTCAACATGGAGATCTAGTTGTGTCCTTCACTAGTTCCTGTTAAAGAATGTCCTGAGCAAGCTGGGCCAAGTATTTATACTCTCCCTGGACAGCGCCACCAGCAGGCCGCCCAGTATTATTTCATAATTCATTTCCACATGAATGACAAGATTCATGTCATTCTTCCCGCCTGAAAGATTGGAAGCCTGGCAGCTTCCTTCTACCAAAATAATTGGACTAAGAATAGACGCAGTCATTTGGATCTCCATTGGAGGCCGGAAGGCACGTCTCCTCGGACCGTGTTTTGGTCCCTGGGTCGCTTGGTTTGTACCGGCGGGCCGGCAGAGTCCGTGTCGCCTTGATCGACCTGAGGGGGACTGGGGAGATCGTGGCTCCGGGTGCGGGCCCCCACCGGCGCAGAGCTGGCTTCATCCTGCTCAGTAGTCGGTGACTGACCGGCGTCCTGGCTTCGGGTGGCCATCCCGCGGGGAGCGCTCTGTTCCCCGGTTTGATCTGGTGGAAGAGCTGGCAGATCCCTTGACGTCCCAGGTAGGGTGCCATCCTCAGAGGAGAGCAGGGTATTGGCGTCATTAATACGGATCCCACTATCGATTAGGTCCGTGGGACCAGTTGGGCAGGGAGCCAGATCCCGAAGTGACACTGTGGATTCCCGGCCATCAGGGTACCGCATGTGTGCGTACGTGGGATTGACATCCATCAGTTCCACTTCATCGACGAGGGGATCACTCTTAGAGGATTGGACGAATCTTCGGAGCAGCACAGGGCCAGAAGCTGAGAACCATTATGGTAAGGACATCCCATGAGTTGAGCGATGCTGGAACCCGAAGAATCGTTCTTGAGGAGTAGCGTTGGTGGATGTCGAAAGAAGAGACCTGATGGAATGCAACATGTCAGGGAGCATAGTTTCCCACTGCTGATCTGATAGGTTGCGTGACCTCAGTGCAAGACGAACAGCGTTCCAAATGATGGCGTTATATCTCTCAACCTGTCCGTTTCCAATAAGATGATACGGTGTTGTTTTACTTGTGGCGATTCCCCTTTGGGAAAGATAACTTTTGAGTTCACTTGACATGAAGGAGGGACCCTGATGAGAGTGGATGAAATTGGCCATACCGCAAAGGGAAAAGACTTGATCGAGGCATTTGATCACTGTGGAAGTAAGCATATTGGGACAGGGGAAAGCAAAGGGAAAGCGTGAATATTCGTCCACCATAGTAAGCAAATAGGTGTTTCGCGTTGAGCAAGGCAATGGCCCTTTAAAGTCAATGCTGAGTCACTGCATAGGCTGTATAGCGTGTATGAGCGATCCAACCAATGGACGGAAGAATTGCGGTTTTAATTCTGCGCAAATTCTACAAGTGGAGCATGTCCTTTTCACACCTTCTGTAGAAAATGGGAGATTTTTAGATTGCACTGCAACATACGGGTAACGCCAGGATGGCACAAGTCAGTATGAAGATCCGTAAGAGTCGAAATTGACATGGAAGAGCAGAATGCACATGTGAGGGTATCTGCGGCCACATTCTCTTTGCCGGGTCGATACTGTATGGCGCAGCCAAAGGCAGCCAATTCCATCCTCCAGAGCTGTATTTTGTTATTCTTGACCTGAGTGCATTTCTGGTTATCCAGCATAAAGGCCACAGAGCACTGATCAGTTATGAGCGTGAAATGGCGACGAGCGAGAAAATGACACCATTTACGTACTGCTTCGATGATAACCGTAGCCTCCTTCTCGACAGGAGGGTAATGGAGCTCGCTACCCTGCAAAGTTCTGGGCAGAAATGCAACGGGTCGACTGGCTTGATTCAAGGTAGCCGAGATCACCACCTCCGATACATCGCACTCGAACATGAAAGGGAGATTTTCATCGATGGAATGAAGCGTGGCTTTTTCCAGTTGTTGCTTGAGGAGGTCGAAAGCTGAAATAGTCATCACGTCCAACAAAAATGACTTTGCGTGAAGCAGGGGCTGGATCTTGTCGGAAAAGTGGGGTATCCACTTTGCATAATAGGCAAACATGCCGAGGGTCTGATGAAGAGAGCCGACATTCGTAGGAGGAGGGAGCTCCTGAAGCGGACGAAGTCGCTCCGGATTCGGTTTGATGACACCATTACCCACCTAGTAGCCAAGGATGTTGACTGATGGTACTGATTTCACAGATTTGGACTCATTTAAGGTTAAGTTGCGACTGTTGTGTATGTACCTTTAAGAGAGAACTGTTTTACAGCTCCTGTATACTGTAGTACCGGCAGTGACCACACCTGTATATAAAGCTGGAGCAGGCCTCTGTACTTCAGTCTTGAGACTACCCTACTCCAGTAAATACCTGTTGATTGTTAAGTTACAGCCTCCGTGTAGTTCTTGGGGAAACATCCGATTTAAAGAATCACGGATCTAACAGTGGCGACGAGTGTCGATTCGAATCTACCTGCAACTCTGCATTTCCCTTTGAGGATTCGCTCCGGGAGGGCGGTGGAAGAAAGTCGAGGCCAGAAACACGGGCGTCGACCACGAGCAACCGCCCAGTCATCCGGCAGCAAGTGAACATCGCTGTTGAGAGCCACGACGATCCAGCAACAGACTGGCAACAGGTGCAGCGCACACCCTTCCTGGACAGCGGCGGCGGGAGCCGACCGACGGTGTAGAAAAGCCGAGCAGCGTCGACGGGGTAAGAGAGAGGGTGAAGCGCACAGGGCGCGGCCGGGGGTTAAAGTACCGAGCAGCGTCGAGGAAAAACAAGCAGAGAGAGAGAGGGGGTGAAGCAGCAGCCGGGTTCAGGACCGAACGACAGCAACGGGAAAGGTGCACAGGAGAACACGCAGAGCACAGCCAGGGCTCAAGGGCTGAACCGCGTCCGTGGGGAGAAGAAGGGAGAGCGCGGGAGACACCATTGAGCCGCGGAGAAGAAGGGAGAGCGTGGGAGACGCCGTTTTTATTTGAAGCCGCAGCGGAGAAGAAGGGCGAGCGCGGGAAGGAAGGAAAGCGTGGGAGACGCCATTTTGTTCCAGTGGAGAAGAAGGGAGAGCGCGGGAGACGCCATTTAGACAGTTAAATTACACCCAGGGATGGCGAAGAATGGCAGTATCTCTACGTTCGACAATGAAGTCGAAGATTGGGCGACAGATGTGGAACGCATTGAGGTGTACTGCAGGGCGAATGAAGTGCCAGATGCTAGGAAAGCACTGGTTTTGTTAAATTCCATGGGTGCAAAAACTTATGGGTTACTGCGAAACCTAATAACGCCAGAGACGCCTGTGAATAAGAATTTCGAAAGCACAGTAGAAATCCTACAGGACCACTTAAACCCCACACCGCTGCTGATAGCAGAACGATTTAAGTTCCATAAAAGGAACCAACACAAAGACGAAAGCAATGCTGAGTACTTAACGGAACTGCGCAAGCTATCGAAACACTGCCAGTTTGGAGTGGGACTAGCAGATACGTTAAGGGACAAGTTTGTGTGTGGGCTTCAAAGTGAAGGAACCCAGAAACGGCTTCTATCAGAAAAGGATCTTACGCTGGACAAGGCTTTCAGTACGGCAGTATCACATGAAGCAGCCGCAAGGGGCGCTGCAGAGATACAACGGAGACCGCAAGAATATGGCACCAATGAAATGTCCTATGGAACAGGGAAGTGTTATCGCTGCGGCAGAACAACACACGACCAGAAGGATTGTTGGTTCAAGGACCAAGTGTGCAGACAGTGTGGAAAAGCAGGTCACATAGCAAGAGTCTGCAGGTCTGGGAAGAAAACCAACAGCAAGAAATCTCCACAGGAGAAGTACAAAAAGGCACACAAAGGTAATGGACAGTAGTTCAGACAAACAGAAAAGTGACACAGACTCCGGAAGCAAGGAGCTGGGTTGTCTGAAACTACATAAGGTAACCAAAATGGAGGATCACCAGACTATCTGGGTTACACTCAAGATAGATGGAGTCCAAGTGAAAATGGAATTGGACACAGGATCAGCCCTAACAGTCATAAACCAAAGGGACTACAAGCGGCTATTTTCACATATACCCTTGAAAGTTACAGAGATTGTCTTGAAGACGTACACGGGGCTAAAAGTCTACCCTAAAGGAAAAATAAGGGTGATAGTGATATACAAAGGCCAGGAAATACCTAAAATGGACTTATATGTATTGCCAGATGGAGGACCACCACTGCTAGGACGTGAGTGGATCCGGAAGATACAATTAGATTGGCATTCCATACAGGCACTGAAGGTTGAGGCCAAAAAGGATGATGACGTCACACTTGGACGACTGTCAAAAATGCTAACTGACACAAAAGAAGTGTTCCAGGAGGGACTCGGAACACTAAAAGGCATAACAGCAACGATTAAAATAGAGGAAAATGCAAGCCCAAAGTTTCTTAAGGCCAGACCAGTGCCTTATGCGATCAGACCAGCCATCGAAGCAGAGCTGGAAGGGTTGGAACGTTCAGGAGTACTGTCCAAAGTAGACTGGAGTGAGTGGGCTACACCCATCGTTCCTGTAATGAAGAGGTCATAGAAACATAGAAACATAGAAACTAGGAGCAGGAGTAGGCCATTCGGCCCTTCGAGCCTGCTCCGCCATTCAACGAGATCATAGCTGATCATCCAAACCCTAGCACCCGGTCCCTACACCAACAGCCATCCCACCCACGCCCTATCCCCGTAACCCCACGTATTTAATCCCCCCCTAACACTAAGGGCCAATTAAAATTTTTTTTTTTTATCATAGCCAATCAACCTAACCCGCACATCTTTGGACTGTGGGAGGAAACCGGAGCACCCAGAGGAAACCCACGCAAACACGGGGAGAATGTGCAAACTCCACACAGACAGTCACCCGAGGCCATTGAGTAATACACCTGGGGAACCAAAGAAGGTCCGCATCTGTGGGGATTTTAAGGTGACAGTGAACCCAGTCCTTCACACGGTAGAATATCCGCTTCCACGAATTGAGGATATTTTCACCTCGCTATCTGGAGGTAAACGCTTCACCAAAATTGATCTAGCCCAGGCGTACTTGCAAATGGAGGTAGAAGAAGCCTCGAAACAATACCTCACGATCAACACTCATAAAGGTCTCTATCAATACAACCGACTGGTGTTCGGGGTAGCAACGGCTCCGGCTATTTGGCAAAGGGCAATGGATCAAGTCCTGCAAGGGATTCCAGGGACCCAGTGTTATTTGGACGACATCCTGGTCATGGGCAAAAATGACAGTGATCGCCTCGCCAACCTGGAGAAGGTGCTCACTAGATTAAAGGAATATGGGCTACGAGCTAATCACCACAAGTGCGAGTTTTTCCAGAAGCAGATCTCGTATTGTGGCCACATTATTGATGAAGAAGGGTTACATAAGTCTCCTGAAAAGATTGAGGCAGTAGTCAAGGCTCCAGCACCGGAAAATGTGTCACAACTGAGGCCGTTCCTCGGGCTGGTAAACTACTACCATAAGTTCTTACCAAATTTGTCTACAGTTGTACACCCACTGAATACCCTACTGCAAACGGGGGTACCATGGAAGTGGAATGACGAATGTAAACGAGCTTTCCAGAAGTGTAAAGAATTGATCACATCAAAAGAGGTGTTGGCCCATTTCAACCCAGCACTACCAATTCGGTTGGCATGTGATGCGTCACCCTATGGTATTGGAGCGGTGCTGTCGCACAAATTCCCAGACGGGTTGGAGAGGCCAGTAGCCTTTGCGTCTGGGTCACTAACCTCAGCCGAGCGCAACTACGCCCAGATCGACAGGGAGGCCCTCAGCCTAGTATGGGGAGCAAAAAAATTCAACCACTATCTGCATGGGCAGAAGTTCACCTTGCTGACTGACCACCAACCACTTGTCTCCATCTTTAATCCAAAGAAGGGCGTTCCGGTTATGACTGCACAACGGTTACAAAGATGGTCCCTTTTTCTAGGGGTGAACCAATATGAAAAAGAATATAAAGGCACAAAACAGCATGGAAATGCTGATGGGCTATCACGCTTGCCACTGCCTACTGTGGAGGAAGCACCAGCAGTGGACCCGATCGAGATATTTTATTCGCCAATAATTGAACGATTGCCAGTAACTAACGCGGATATAGAGAAGGAGACCCGCAATGATCCGACACTGTCTCTGGTATATGATTGACGGTGAGGGGATGGCCAACGCATAGCGACTCACTGTTGCCAGCATTCTGATCCAGAAGACAACAGCTGTCAGTATGCCAGGGGACAGTGATGTGGGGATCCAGAGTGGTAATTCCACCCAAGTTAAGGGAGAGAGTGCTCAATGAGCTTCACGAAGGTCATCTAGGAGGGGTAAAAATGAAAAGCCTTGCTAGGGCTTATGTGTGGTGGCCGGGGATTAATCAACAAATTGAGGACCTAACCAAGAGCTGCTCAGGATGCCAGAAGGTCCAAAATGCACAACCACATGCCCCTCTACACCCATGGGAGTGGCCCTCCTCTCCATGGCAATGGGTGCATATTGATTTTGCTGGTCCATTCATGGACTCAATGTTCTTAATAGCAGTGGATGCGCACTCGAAATGGCCTGAGGTGATAAAAATGTCCTCAACCACTACAGAGAAAACGATTGCAGTCCTACGGACCATATTTGCCAGGAACGGCTTGCCAGTGCAGATTTGCTCTGATAATGGACCACAGTTTGTGTCCGAAGAGTTTCGGAAATTTATGAGAAGGAATGGGGTAAGGCATTACACATCTGCCCAGTATCATCCAGCCACAAATGGATTGGCTGAGAGGTTCGTACAAACCTTTAAAAAGGCGATAAAGGCCATGTGCGATGATGAAATTCCACTACAGCATAAGGTGGACAATTTCCTGTTAGCCTACAGAAATGCGACACATGCAGTTACCAACCAGACCCCGGCCATGATGTTTTTTAACCGAAGGTTGAGATCTCGTCTGGATTTGCTCAGACCAAATGTGCAAAGAAATGTTGAGGATAAACAATTCCAGCACATCAATGAGAAGCCGACAAGGAGCTTCAATGTAGGACAACCAGTCTTGGCCCATGACTACCGAACAGAGAAATGGCAACCCGGAACGATATGCACACGGCAGGGGCCATTAATGTACACAGTGGATGTCGGGGAGAACATTGTGAGACGCCACGTCGACCAGATCTTAGCGTCACAGGAACAAGTCAACCCCATGTTTCGCGTACCTGGGGATGAACCCGACATACCAGTAGCACCTACCTCAGAAACAGTAGCAGTGGAAACTGATGAACTAACCGACGAAAGGGGGCCAGAATCGCCTCCGCACCAAGAACAAGAACCTCAGGGAAGGCGCTGTCCAGAAAGGATCAGGAAGCCGCCCCAAAGATTGAATTTATAAATGGACTATATTCAGTTAATGTTGCATGTTAAAAATATTAATTGTTAAATGAATGTTATGGTACTGTTAATCTAAAAGGGAGGAATTGTTGTGTATGTACCTTTAAGAGAGAACTGTTTTACAGCTCCTGTATACTGTAGTACCGGCAGTGACCACACCTGTATATAAAGCCGGAGCAGGCTTCTGTACTTCAGTCTTGAGACTACCCTACTCCAGTAAATACCTGTTGATTGTTAAGTTACAGCCTCCGTGTAGTTCTTGAGGAAACATCCTATTTAAAGAATCACAGATCTAACAGCGACGACGGAGAACGTCAAGAAATTTCTGGAGGTTGGCATCATGCTCCTTCTGGTCATGACCGGCAATGGTGATATTATCCAGATGAGGAAAAGTGTCCGTTAAGTTCTCCTGTTTGACTAGGCTGTCCATTGCCCGTTGAAAGTTGGCCACCCCATTGGTGACCCCAAATGGTAGGCGACAAAACTGGTAAAGCCGACCATTGGCCTCAAAGGCCATATACTTTTTGTCAGAGTCCTTTCATGATACTTGATGGTATGCGCTCTTTAAGTCAAAAGTTGATAATACCCTGTCGTTGGCAAGGTTATTGACCATGTCATCGATGCATGGTAGTGGGTAGGCATCCAGGTCGGTATACTGGTTAATAGTTTGCGAGTAATCGCTGCAAAGACATTTCTTGTGTGGCTTCAGAGGGTTTTTAACAACGACAACTTGAGCCTGCCAGGAAGATGAACATGGCTCAATGATACCGACAGCGAGATGGTGAGAGATTTCTGACTCGATAAAGAATAGATCATCTTGGCTGAAACGTCATGATTTAGTGACTATGGGCTTACATCGGGGGGAAAGATTGGCAAACAAGGAGGGCTCGTCGAGTGAAGCCGCCGAAAGCACACAAAACAGTACTTTGGAAATGGTAAGCTCCAGCTTTGGCCCTCCAAACTCAAAAGTGAGTCTTTTGTGTTGTTTCTGGAAATCCTGTCCCAGGAGCACATCACTGCTAAGTTTTTTGAGCACCCCAAGTCAGTTGGAAAAATAAGGGCGGCCATTGAGAATAAGGTCGACAAGACAAAAGCCGGAAGTGTTTGTGGACAGTGTCGTCAGAGCCATTACAATTTCCCTGTCCGAGGGGTAACTACGCAGTTTTAACTTACTGACAGCCCGCTCACTGATGAAGCTGTCAGAGCTACATGAGTCGATTAATGCACTCAAAATGTGTCCATTTACTGAAACCCTCATGGCTGCATGGGACAGGCTTTGGGGAAAAACAGCTGTAACACTAGTAGTGGCTCTTGGGGGAGGAGCAGTTTTATAGATAGCAGCTGTAACACTAGTAGTGGCTCTTGGGGGAGGAGCAGTTTTATATATAGCAGCTGTAACACTAGTAGTGGATCTTGGGGAGGAGCAGTTTTATAGATAGCAGCTGCAACACCAGTAGAGGCTCTTGACCAGCATACTTTTAGAAAAGTGACCTTTCTTCCCGCATTTATTGCAGGTTGCATTACGAGCAGGACAAAATTTCCTATAATGGAATGCACCTCCACAGAAGAAACACTTCTTTTTAGATTGCCAAGATGCCGCTAGGGTAGGGTCGTCATCAGTGAGGGTTTCCGCCTGAGGCTTACTGGGTGAGTCACTAAAAGTGGTAGCAGCAGTTCGTGCATATGGTAAAAAATAGGCATCTGAATTTTTTTGAGCTAAGTCCAGAGAATATGCCTGGTTATAGGCAGCTTGTTACCCGAGGGTTTTATTTTCCAACAGACGCTGGCATATGAGGGAAGAAGCAATTCCGTTAATAAAAGAGTCACAAATTAATTCCTCCCGGTACTGCTCAGCTGAGACAGCTTTGAGGTTACAATCTTTGCTGAGCCTGCGAAGCTCTTGAAGGAATTCGTCAAGTGATACCCCCAGTTGTTCTCAAGTTGTGGCCAGTAGGTGCTGAGCAAAAATTTTGTTTGAGGCCTTAACATATAGTTGCTGTAGTGTTTGGATAGCGGAGTCATAGTCTACACAGTCTTCGATATAGTCAAACACATGAGGGGATACATAATTGGCAAGCATTCGTAACTTATTAGGAACATTCTCACCACACTCCTCGAGAAAGTTGCTGAAGGTACGATACCAGTGTTTCTATACCTTAGCAGCTGTAACTGAATTCGGGTCCAGGTCGAGATGGGCGGGTCTGAGTAGTTTCTCCATGATGGATTGATTACTACGTCCAAGTTCCCTTCTACAGTTTGAATCGTAGCTGTCTGTTCCCAAATCACTCAGAGCATGGATCGGGTTGCAGTTGATTAAATTGATGTAAGAAAACTACTAGGCACTTGGTCTGAGTATTAAACAAGGCTTTAATCAACTGTTTTTCAACATGGAGATCTAGTTGCGTCCTTCACTAGTTCCTGTTAAAGGATGTCCTGAGCAAGTTCGGCTCATGCCCGAGTATTTATACTTTCCCTGGACAGCGCCACCAGCAGGCTGCCCAGTATCTCACAGAAACCTCACAGTGCAGATAGAGGCCATTTCGGCCCATCGAGCCTGCACCGACACATATCCCACCCAATCCCCATAACCCCTACACCAACACATATCCCCGTAACCCCACGTATTTAATCCCCCTAACACTAAGGGTCAATTTTTATCATAGCCAATCAACCTAACCCACACATCTTTGGACTGTGGGAGGAAACCGGAGCACCCGGAGGAAACCCACGCAAACACGGGGAAAATGTGCAAACTCCACACAGACAGTCACCCGAGGCCGGAATCGAACCCGGGTCCCTGGCGCTGTGAGGCAACAGTGCTAACCACTATGCCACCGTGCATTTCTACATGAATGAGAAGATTCATGTCAGTCTGTAATACCCAAGCCAAGTATCAGGCGAACGTGCGGGACATCCTCGCCGCATTTGCCACTCACAAGCACGACTGTGGCAGGGTTAAAAGGGTTTAAGTCAGGGTGCAAGGGGACCCCATGTCACGGCCACAGTAACAGTACAGTTTCCCCAGAGAGGCAGAAGCCAACTTAGAGATGGCACTGGGATTCCTCGTAGAACAGGGGGTGTTGAGGCCGATAACCACCCACGTAAACTCACCACTTTGGCCGGTTAAGAAGCCCGACCAGTCATGGAGAGCCACTGTGGACTATCGGGTGTTCAATAAAAATATCCCAGCCTGCGCGCCCACAGTCGTGGCCTTTGCTGGCCTCATGAGGAGCATTCCAGCGACCGCAACCACGTTCACGGGGCTGGATATCTCCAATGGATTCTGGTCGGTTCCCCTCAAACGGGAAGACCAGTACAAATTTGCCTTTCATTTAAAGGGCAGCAGTACACCTGGACATGCCTTCCCCAGGGGTTTCACAACAGCCCCTCCATATTTCACCAGTGTATGACCGACGCACTCAAAGGCTTCAGCCGACCCAACCAGCTAATCCAGTATTCGGACGGCTTGCTTTTGTTCTGCGTGGAGGGGGAGGAGCATGGGCCACTGCTGGACGAGCTGCTGAGGCTGTTGCGGGAGACAGAGTTTAATGTGAACCCAAAGAAAGCCCAGATCGGTCGGGCGGAAATAAAATTCCTCGGGCTGACCGTGAGGGCTGGTGAGCGAGCGATAGATGAGACAAAAAGAAAAGCAGTACAGGAGTTACCAGCCCCCAAGGATGTAACAGTGGTAAGATCCTTCCTGGGACTCACAGGGTACTGCAGGGACTTTATAGAGGGTTACGCAGCCACAGCAGCCCATCTGCTTCGGCTCCTCCGCAAGGGAGTCGGGTGGGAGTGGGACCAGAACTGCCAGGAGGCGTTCACCCGCCTCAAGGAGAATTTACAGATGGCACCCACGTTAGGAGCCATTAACAGTAGTGAGGAATTCCTTTTGGAGGTAGCAGCCAGTGGGGATAGCTTGAGTGTGGTGCTGCTCCAGGAGCGGCATGGCAAACTATGACCCGTGGTCTACTCCTCAAGGGCTCTCACTGAGGTAGAAAGGGGATACTCCAACCGCGAGAGGCATCTCCGAGCCATGCATTGGGCTGTAAAGCGTTCCCAGCTTTTTACGGGATCATCCCTGATAACTTTACTAACTCACCACACCCCCACTCAGATGTTGTTAGATGGGAGGATAAAGGACGGAGCAGTGAGCAGTGCCCTTATTGCTTGCTGGACTTTATTGCTCTCGCAAATGAATCTGAGAGTGCAGGGATTGACAGAGCCAAAGCTGGGTATGAATTTAATCTACCCAGGGACTGCCCATGCGTGTACTGTAGAAGGAGTGTGGGACGTAGGCTTGGGATTCCGGGCCGGGATATACACGACAGGCCGGGACATCTACGTAGATGGGTCCAGTTCAGTGGTGAATGGGGAGCGTCTCACCGGGTGCGGGATTTATGACCCCACAGCTAAGGTAGCGAAGGCCATTAAACTCCCCAGCACCCTGAGCGCTCAGCACGCCGAACTGTTGGCAGTGGCGTACGTGGTTACCCACCCCGACGAATTCCCCACCCCCTACACCATCTGCTCGGATTCCATGTTCACCTCTAATTCATGCACGGAGTACTTGGCCATTTGAGCCAGGCGCGGTTCCAAGTCCGCAGATGGGAAGCCCCTAGCGACAGCACCGTTGCTAGGGAGAATTTTAAAAGTCGCGGGTACCCGGGGAGATTACTACATACACAAGGTTAAAGCCCATTCAAAGACAGAGCCCAAGTGGGAGGGCAACCAAAAGGCAGACGAGCAGGCTAAACAGGGGGCCAGGGAAGGAGTATTCTGGGATCCGTACAAAGCAGGTCCGGTAGCAGCACTCCAGGACAAGGGAGGCACACAGGGGGTAGCTTGGGCCCCGGACTTAACACAAGTCCAAGTGCAGGATCCCGTACTTAAGGCTGTCCTTGTAAAAAGGGAGAATGACAAACCGGTAGAGAGCCTGTTCGGGGCAGTGAAGGAGGGGCTGCTTTTCAAAGGGGATCGGTGGGTAGTTCCAGCACAACACCGGGAGAAGTTCCTCCAGTTGGCCCATGTGGGCCCGAGGGCGGGACACCCAGGGCCGGAAAATACCTGGCAAAGGGTAGAGGAGGTAGGGTGGTGGCCCCATCTCAGGGAGGGAGCACGGTGGCATAGTGGTTAGCACTGTTGCCTCACAGCGCCAGGGACCCAGGTTCGAATCCGGCCTCGGGTGACTGTCTGTGTGGAGTTTGCACATTCTCCCCGTGTTTGCGTGGGTTTTCTCCGGGTGCTCCGGTTTCCTCCCACAGTCCAAAGATGTGCGGGTTAGGTTGATTGGCTATGATAAGTTGACCCTTAGTGTTAGGGGGATTAAATACGTGGGGTTACGGGGATAGGGTGGGATATATGTTGATGTAGGGGTTACGGGGATCGGGTGGGATATGTGTCGGTGCAGGCTCGATGGGCCGAAATGGCCTCTATCTGCACTGTGTGATTTCTGTGATTTCTGTGAAGTCAAAGAATTCTGTGCGAATTGTTTGGTGCGTGGCGGTCCCTGCAGGTTGATTTCATCGGACCATTACCCACCACTAAAGCAGGTAGCAAGTACTGCTTAGTCCTGCTGGATGTATTCTCGAAGTGGGTGGAGGCCTTCCCATGCTGAGCAGCCACGGCACTAGCGACAGCTCGGATCCTAGTGAGGGAAATATTCTCCCGATGGGGGCTGCCACAGGTCGTGGAGTCCGACCAAGGGAGCCATTTCACGAGGCAGGTGATGCAGGCCAATTAAAACTCTTGGGAATACAAGGGAAGTGGCATGTGGCTCACAACCCCCAGTCATTGGGGATTGTGGAGCGCATGAACTGGACACTGAAAGAAAGACTGAGGAAGGAGATAAGCCCGTTCCCGCAAAGATGGGATGATGTCTTGCCTTTAGTCTTAATGGGTGTCCGGGCCAGCCCCTCCAGAAGCACAGGGTACTCCCCACATGAGCTCATGACCGGGAGGATTATGTGCACCCCCAGCCACGTGTTGGCACCGGTCCTCACAGAAGCTCAGGTCAGGGAGGTAAACCGGGACAGATTTGTCCAGAATCTGTTTGACACTTTAAAACAGATTCACTGGCAGGCAGCCAGTAACCTGGGGAGCCAGCACCGAAAAAATCGGTTGTTGCTAGAGCCCCAGAGAACCCACGAGTGGAAGGTGGAAGACCAGGTAATGGTCAGGAACTATTCCCGTGTAGGGGCGTTCATGCCACTGTACATGGGGCCTTATAACATCGTAGATAAGGCAAGCGCCATGGTATATGTGGTGAGACTCCTGAAATGCATGATATGGTATCACATCAACCAATGCAAGTTGTTTAACCCCGAGGAGGGGAAAACAAAGGCAAGGAGAAACCAGGGCATGATAATGAGCCTGGTGGATGTGGGTCTTCCTCCCATGCTGTGGGACGATGATGATGGCCTGGATGACAGGGCGGTAAGGAGAAGCAGTCGGATACCACGGCCTAGGGTGCCATGGACACCTCCTTACTCGCCGACCGCGAGCCGCAAGTGGCCCCGGCTGGAGAGGTTTTAACTGAGGGCACTCAATAATGCGTGTAATGATCAGTAACATGTCATTCTAGAATGGTACACTAGGTGGAGCTGTATGTTTAGTAGGGGCTACCCACAAGGCAGTAGTAAAGATGGATGCCTGTACACTAGTCCACATGGCTGAATAAATGACTAGCTCAAGCTAGCTGTTCATAATGAAAACGTCTATTTATTTATGAACATAACATGGTACCAGGAGTGGTAATATCTGCTGAATATTGTGAAACGCGATATGGAGAATTTGAAGCCACCGGAGGGTTTGAAACTCACGGGGAATGTCGACTGCAATTGGCGGACTTTCAAACAACAATTCTAACTCTACATTGCTGCCATCGGGTTCGGTACGAAGCCAGACACAAGGAAAATAGCGTTACTGCTCATGGTTGCAGGCCCACAAATGATAGAGGTATTTAATGCATTTGTATTTGATCAAGAGGAGGACAGAGAAAAAATGGATGATGTGCTAAAGAAGTTTGATACACATTGTTCTCCCAAAAAGAACGAGACCTATGAGAGGTACGTGTTCCGTTCACGGACACAGCAGCAAAATGAGACTTTTGATAGCTTTGTGACTGATCTGAAACTGAAAGCACAGACATGTAATTTCTCTGAACTGAAATCGTCCATGATTCGTGACCAGATTGTGTTTGGTATTCATGATAAAAAGGTCAGGGAACGTTTGTTGAGAGAAACTGAACTAACATTGGAGGATGCTGTGAAAATATGCCATGCCAGTAAGCTAGCTCAACAGCACGCAAAGACTTTCAGTGAAATTAATAATAATGCAACTGTAATGAGTGACTGTGCTGCTGTCGGTGCTGTGTCCTACAAGGGGAAGAAACATGGGCAGAACAGAAATGCAAAGCAATCGGAGGATGGAACTTTTAATTGTAAACGCTGTGGTTACCAGCACCAGCCAAGACAATGCCCAGCGTTTGGAAAAATGTGCACAAAATGTAATGGAAAGAATCACTTTGCCAAACAATGCTTTTCAAAAGTAAAAACAAAGAAAGGGCAACAAGTCAATGCGAATGAGGACACTGATTTAAGTGAGACATTTTTTGTAGGAATGGTGTCATGTGACAATATAGAAAAGGATACAGAAAATGTGCAGCCCTCAGGAATGGACAATGCTGAACATAAAGTTAATGCAGTAAAAGATGACAAATGGATGATGCCACTGCAGGTAAATGGAGCATTAGTTACATTGAAACTAGACACTGGGGCAAAAGCAAACTTAATCAGTATGAGTGACATTAAAAATATGAAAGAAAAGCCCAAAATACAGAAAAAGTCAGTACTACTGAAGAACTATAATGGACAGAAAATAGATAGCTTAGATGTATGCACACTCAAAGTGACAGTCAAAGACAAAGTGCATCATCTCATATTTTCTGTTGTGGCTGAAGGACTTGATTCACTACTAGGTGACAAAGCTTGTGAGGACTTAGAACTGGTCAAGAGAATCTACCGTATAAACTGTGACTAGATGTGAGGCAGGTACGGGGATCCAGGAGGTAGTGTTGGAGGAGCCACAGCCCGTGCTCTTGTCCAACAGGTTTGAGGCTCTTACTCCCTGTGAGGATGGGAGCGGGGACTGTGGGGAGAATGAGCAACCTGGCCACGGCACCATGGAGTGGGGGGCCATTCAAGTGGGGGGAGTTAAAAGAAATGTTGTAGTGATAGGGGATAGTATCGTTAGGGGGATAGATAGGGTTGTTTGCAGCCGAGAGCGAGAGTCCCGAAGGCTGTGTTGCCTGCCCAGTGGCAGGGTTAAGGACATCTCCTCTGGGCTGGAGAGAAACTTGGAGTGGGAGGGGAAGGATCCAGTTGTCGTGGTCCATGTTGGTACCAACGACATAGATAAGACAAGGAAAGAGGTTCTGCTGAGGGAGTTTGAGCAGCTAGGGGCCAAATTAAAAAGCAGAACCACAAGGGTAATAATCTCTGGATTACTACCTGAGCGACATGCAAATTTGGCTAGGGCAAATAAAATTAGAGAGTTAAATGCATGGCTCAAAGACTGGTGTGGGAGAAATGGGTTTTGCTTCTTGGGACACTGGCATCAGTACTGGGACAGGAGCGAGCTGTTCCATTGGGACAGACTTCACTTGGCCAGTGCTGGGGCTAGAATCCTGGTGAATCGAATAACTAGGGCTGTAGAGAGGGCTTTAAACTAATTAGTGGGGGGGAGGTTTTAAGAGAGCGAAAAATAAAAATGACAGCAGAGAAGGCAATAGATCAAGGTAGCAGTGGGGAAATTAAAAACCAGAGCATGTCAGGAAGGGACAGAATGTATAATGATAAAGGTAAAGTAGTAAAAGGGGTAAAAGCAGGAATAAATTGTCAGAAAACATATCTGAAAGTTCTTTATCTGAATGCACGCAGCATTCGTAACAAAATAGACGAGTTGATGGTACAAATAGCTACACATGGGTATGATCTGGTGGCCATTATGGAAACATGGCTGCAAGATGATCATGACTGGGAACGAAACATACAAGGGTATTTGACAATTAGGAAGGACAGACAGGAAGGAAAGGGAGGTGGGGTTGCTATGTTAATCAAGGATAAAATCACTGCAATAGGCAGAAATGATATTGGGTCAAAGGATCAGGATAGTGAAACAGTTTGGGTGGAGATAAGGAATAATAAGGGGAAAAAGTCCCTAGTGGGCGTAGTCTATAGGCCTCCTAACAGTTGCAACTCTGGTGGGACTTGGGTTTCAATGTCGAGATCCCTCCATGGATCCAAATAGTTTCACACACAATAGTAGTAGTACAACTAATCAAGGTGTTGTATCTGTTAAAGTTATCTTGTAAAAAGAGAAAGAAAGCACTCTGAACTCGTTGGGAGGCCCTAATAAAAGGGTAACCAGGAGTTGTACTGCCTGTAAATATGGTGAATTGAATTGTTATAAGAAACGGGACCCCAGGTGTAATTGATAAGTAATGTATGGTTTGGTTGAGACCCACAATGCGCCTCCCGCAGCAGAAGACGACAAAATCCGTGATATTTCTTGTTTTGGTGATGAAATATCAAATATCAAAGGGGGGAATATAGCACCAGCTGTCTGGCCATTTTTATGAATCATATTTTATATCCAAAACCCCAAGAAAGAACTGTACTGTTGGGCAAGCTCGTGGGAATGGCTTAGGGAATAGGATTACAAGCCAGGCTAACCTGACTAAGGTGCATTCACATATGTAAACGGCCATCTCACACTGACAGGCTGAGTGGAAGGGAACCCAGGCCGATTGACGTCATCACCATCTAACATAATTACTGGGAACAATACCCCGAGAGGTAACTCGGAGGCACTATCAAGAAAGCACAGTCCCAACCGAAACTGGTGGAAGGCAGGAGATGGCCAGGCCATTGTCTTCCAGGAGATAAGCCAGTTAAGCAAGTTCGGTTTGAGATTGAAACCTATTACCTGCTAATGGGGACCCTCAACTCAGGAAACGACAGACATTCAGTAATCAGCACTCATTGTCTCTCCAGGTGCCAGGCCTGGGAGCGGGGAAACGGAATATAATTTTTGACAAAGATTTCAAAGGTCATGGGTCACTCCAGGCCACAGGGGGAGTCCAGACAGATCACCTGAGTCAATTTATCGATCAGTATTGGCGGGAGAAAAGGTGATGGGTTTTGAGTATATCAGGAGCCGTTCGGGGGCTGCTTCCTCTCCCTCTTCTCCTCAGCATCAACCTACAGCGAGTCTCCCGAGTGGGGCTCGGCTCGACAGAACACCGCCAGAAGCTGAGCGCTGCTCTTCATTCCTCATCAACGGACCTCGACTCAAACTGGAACTTGGATACCACGTTGGCGGTACGGAACCAGGAGCAAGATGTACAGGAAGAAGCTACAAGCAAGACAACGGGCAATCGGGGTGAGCATATTGCCTGCGCCTACACATCCACAAGGCCACTTAGCTGTGTGAGGGGGGTAATTGTAAGTCCCAACCAAACCTTAGAGGGGTTTAGTGCTGGGGTCCTGTGTTAGTTTATTTCACGGGAGGGTTCTTTTATTAGACTGTAGTAATTTAGCATGGTACGGCTTGTTGGACAAGCCAGGGTTGTATTGTTTTGTACTGTTACGAGTGTTATTGTTAATCCTATTAAACACAATATGGTTGAGCTCAAATAGGTGTCCGAGTCTGATCTGTCCATATAATCCCTATCGTCCAGAACTTGTAGTAAGAGATATGTTTTCGATGCGCCCGAGAAAACCACTTACATATACTAGCCTCTAAAGAATGCGTAGTGCCAGTATTTGAGTTGGTGCCTGCGGGTGAGACATGCAGTGACGCGCTGTGTTCTTCGTCCTTCTCTTCTTCTGCGTCGCTGTCTATGGTACACTCAGGGACAGGCTGCTCAGCTGCTTGCTCATTATCTGAAAGCATAAAGGCACAAGAGTCGGTTTAAGGTGCAGCGAGGGTGGCAGGAAGGGAGAAATGCATGCATACAGCACGATTAGCTGGAAAGTGGGAAAAGCTTGTGGAGTGAGGGTGAAGTGGGATGTGAGCGAAAGGAGCAGGGATGAACATACCATTATTGTCCCCAAGGGGTCAATGTCGCCGGTGGCCACAGTGCCTACCACTTGGCGCCCCATGATTTGCAGCACTCTTTCCTCCAGCTCAGAAAGTGTTTGATTGTCAGGTTGTCCCCCGTCTGTGCATTCCTGCTCCCTCCTGTTGTGAGTCACCTTGGTCTGCAAGAGAGAGGAAAGTGTGTGAATGAGTGTGGAGCAATGTGTTTGGGTGATGTGCCTGCCATAGTTGAATAGCTGTCATTCTGTGCAAGGTATGAGATGTGGGTGTGAATGTTGGTAGGTGGAGATTGTTGTGGGTGAGTGCTGGGGGTGTGGTGCTTTGGGCAGTGTGTGCAGACTATGGTTCGGATGGTGGTTACATAGCATTTGTTGAAGCATTCACTCACCTTGACCACCCGAGTGAGGTTGTTAGGTTTCTTCCTGCACTGTGTGTGGGTCCTGGGGACCAGGGTGCTGCCTGAGACGTGCTGTGCTACCTCCCTCCACATGGCGTGGAAGACTTGCAGCGAGGGCCTCCTGCCACTTGCCGGGTACAGCACCGCCCTCTGTCTCTCCACAGCGAACACCAACACCTCCAATGCCTGGTTGCAGAAACTGCGAGCTCTCTCTCTGGGCCATTGATCTGCCATAATGACACTTCCTTCAGTGGTCCGGTTCCTTCTCCTTGGTTTTCTGCTGCTTGCTGAGACAGCTGTAGAACCAGCAATGATGAGAATGAGGTTCTGCAGCATGATTGAACCTCCCCTTTAAGAACTGGAAAGAGCCTGTGGCAATGATGACTAGCGATTAGACTGCACCTGAAATTGCTTAGCGCTTTAAGTCTAACGCCACTGAGCTAGGTCATTAGCTCTTGATTTAGCGCTCCAGTCCTTTCTTTGAGTGCCAACACTTAATTTAGTGTGCAGCGAGATTCGTTAGCGCCTGGCGCTAAATCTCAAAATTTTTAGAAGTTAGCGCCCATTACTGGACGATAATAAATTTCGCCCCCTACATCTTCAGATCTGCAGCTGCTCACCAATCACGATTTTAGAACGATTTGTTTGTGGAAATAAATGTACAATCCTAATCATCACGTTTTTCCTTGTTAGTTACTGGGGGAACCGCACCCACTCCAACTGAAATCGTTAATTTCATCTCTTACCTGTACCTGTCTCTCTGGTAAAAGGGTTATTATTAACCGAGCCTTTATCCACTGGACTGTAATGATGTGGGTGCTTCCAAAAGCTGCAGATGAAACCTATCAGGTCCATGTCCAGATTTATTTATGCCATTCAGAAGGCTGGTTAAGCGAAAGTGAGTGCTATTCCTAGAAAGCGTGGGTCTGCAACCTTGAAACAAAAATGGGTTTTAGGATCGTGTGAAAGGTTAGCTGCTTACAGGCTGTGTTTGCTTAGCTTTAAGAGCCTGTGGGAGAAAGCACACCCCCCTTTCCGGACACTGCAGTTGAATTGTAAAGACCAGGAAACGAGTAGAAATATTTTTAAAAGCCTCACGTTTAAGGGTGGAACAAGACAGATCGTTCTACACAGTGGGAGAGAATAGGAAGAAATACTCCTCTTGATCATTTATAAAACTGCTGTGTAAAGACATAATTTTCTTTTTGTTAATCCCCATTTAAATAATTACGATGCAGTAAAACAAGTCGTGGATAGTTGATATGTGGAGACTGTTAAAAATCTGACTGACTTGTGGAGAAAAATCGGAGTACATCAGTTTTATCGTGGATTGCAATCTGTATATTAGCCAGTTGGCTGCTATGAGAGGGACCTAAGGGCCTGAGAATTTCTATACCAGTTCCTTTGGTCTTATGATATTTTGCCAACTAGATGATATAGCTGTTTGTTAATACCTGCTGAAGGTTTTGTTCAAAAAAGTCTGTTCACACAGAAATAGAGTGTCCTCTACTTAAACCCAATCTCTACCAATCAATCAATTTATAAAGTTTCCTCCAGTAGATCATGTGCAGAGAAGACACAGCTTGTATCATCATAGTGCTGGAGGCACAGTCAATGTAATGTTAAATATTTAATGAGTGTAATAGTGGTGTCAGCCCACACTCCTTTTCATGACTCTACAACACCCTGTATAGAAAATGTATTTAAAAGGAATACATAAGATTCCCAATGGCATTAGTGCAATTTTTCAGAAGAGTTTTGTTATCTGTTTGGTTTGTTATTGTTATTGGCTGGTGAGCGAACGGCCATTTAAAGTTTCATTTGCAGTTTGAGGCCCTTTCCTCCCTGTCCTTTGTGGTAACCCCAGCAAGCTGACATGGAATTGATTTAAACAAGCACATTAATATTTATTTGTCTGTGTTAACCTGTGCTTTGCACTGCAGAACAAAATAAATACTCTTGTGTTGTGGGGCTTGGAATTGCTTTTAAGCATTTGCATTAGCAATAGAGAAAGAATGCAAATGAAATTGTAGTCACAAAACTTATCCCATGGTTTGCAGATTGATTTCATAGTGGTGATTTTGAATTCTTTATGCTTCTTTAAAGATGAAGTCCATATGATGAATATTGAGTTTTGGACACAATTCTAATCATAAGTAAGTCTATGGGCCAGAACTTGCTGTCAAAATACTGGTGAGGCTAATGGCTCTCACTGTTATTTATCTGCAAATGGTACAGCAACTTCAGGCAAGGGGCAGCTGAGCAGTTAAATGTGGATATCCGAAATGTGCCACTCCACCGTTAGCTTTGTAAAAAAGGCATCTCGCTGTCTGCCTCACCATTGAAATGGATTGAATAGAGTGAAGTTGCTGTAGTTGTGCAGTAGATATGAACTAATCTCGTCACAGAAAGTTAAGTCTTGTCCAAATCAGTCTAAATAACCTTGTAACTACATGATAAATGTTAATTACTGCCAATCAACCTCTCCAGCAGTGAAAATGAACTATTACAAGTGTGGAGTCTTTCTTTTAACTTTTCCATTCTGCCTTTTTCTCTCTCTCTCTTAATCCAATCTTCCTTTCCCTTTCTTTATTTTTTTTTCTGTACCTGTAGTGTATGTGCATTAAGTCAGAACTACTTTTTACAGCTCCTGTATACTATAGTACCGGCAGTAACCACACAAGTATATAAGCTGTGCGCATGCCTCTGTACCCCAGTCTAGAGATGACCCTCCTCCAGTAAAGACCTGTTGTTTGTTTATGTACAGCATCCGTGTAATTATTTATCCACTGAACCACAGATCTAACAGTGGCGACGAGTGTTGATCTGAATCTACCTGCAACATAAAAAAAAATAGTCGAGTCCAGGAACACGGGCGTCGACCGCGAGCAACCGCCCAGCAGTCAGGCAGAGATCCAACTTCGCTGGGGAGGCTGTGGAGAGATGGGCTTGGTTCCCCAGCCACACCGAGCAGTAAGAGACCGATGAAAGGTCCAGAGCAGACCCTTCCCGAGCAGCGGCGGCTGGAGCCGACCGACGGCAGAGAGAGAGAGCCGGGCAGCGTCAACGGGGTAAGAAAGAGGGTGAAGAGAGCAGGGCGCAGCCGGGGATTGATCACCGAGCGGCGTCGAGGAAAAATACTGCAAACCGGAGAGAGAGAGGGTAAGAAACAGCCGGGTTCTAGACTGAGTGGCGTCGACAAATATCAAGAGAAGAACGTGCAGAGCACAGCCAGGGATCACGGGCTGATCAGGATCCACGGGGCGAAGAAGGGGAGACGCCATTGAGCCGCGGAGAAGCAGGGGGAGCGCGGGAGATGCCATTTTGCAAAGCCGCAGCGGAGAAGACGGGCGAGCGCGGGGAGGAAGGAAAGTGCGGGAGGCGCCATTTTGTGCCAGCGGAGAAGAAGGGGAAGCGCGGGAGGCGCCATTGGGGATAGTTAACGCACAACCAAGGATGCCGAAGAGTGGCAGTATCTCTACGTTCGACAATGAAGTCGAAGATTGGGCGACGTTTGTGGAATGTATTGAGGTGTACTGCAGGGCGAATGAAGTGCCAGATGCTAATAAAGCACTGGTTCTGTTAAATTCCATGGGTGCAAAAACTTATGGGTTACTGCGAAATCTAATAACCCCAGGGAAGCCGGTAAACAAGGATTTTGGAATCATAGTAGAAATCCTACAGGACCACTTAAGCCCCACACCGCTGCTGATAGCAGAATGATTTAAGTTCCATAAAAGGAACCAACACAAAGATGAAAGCAATGCTGAGTACCTAACAGAACTGCACAAGCTATCGAAATACTGCCAGTTTGGAGCGGGACTAGCAGACACGTTAAGGGACAAGTTTGTGTGTGGGCTACAAAGTGAAGGAACCCAGAAACGGCTTCTATCAGAAAAGGACCTTACGCTGGACAAAGCTTTCAATATGGCAGTATCACATGAAGCAGCCGCAAGGGGCGCTGCAGAGATACAACGGAGACCACAAGAATACGGCACCAACGAAATGACCTATGGAACAGGGAAGTGCTATCGCTGCGGCAGAACAACACATGACCAGAAAGATTGTTGGTTCAAGGACCAAGTGTGCAGACAGTGTGGGAAGCTGGACACATAGCAAGAGTCTGCAGGTCTGGGAAGAAAACCAACAGTAAGAAATCTCCACAGGAGAAGTACAAAAAGGTACACCAGGTGATGGACAGTGGGTCAGATGAACAGAAAAGTGACACAGACTCCGGAAGCAAGGAGCTGGGTTGTCTGAAACTACATAATGCAACCAAAATAGAGGATCACCAGACTATCTGGGTTACACTCAAGATAGACGGAGTCCAAGTGGAAATGGAATTGGACACAGGGTCAGCTCTAACAGTCATAAATCAAAGAGACGATAAGCGATTATTTTCACACATACCCTTGAAAGCTACAGAGATTGCCTTGAAGACGTATACGGGGCAAAAAGTCTACCCCAAAGGAAAAGTAAGGGTGAAAGTGACATATAAAGGTCAGGAAATACCTAAAATGGATATATATGTATTGCCAAATGGAGGACCACCACTGCTAGGATGTGAGTGGATCCGGAAGATACATTTAGATTGGCATTCCATACAGGCACTGAAGGTGGAGGCCAAAAAGGATGACGACGTCACACCTGGACGACTGTCAAAAATGCTAACTGATGCAAATGAAGTGTTCCAGGAGGGACTAGGAACACTAAAAGGAATAACAGCAACAATTAAAATAGAGGATAATGCAAGCCCAAAGTTTCTGAAGGCCAGACCAGTGCCTTATGCGATCAGACCAGCGGTTGAAGCAGAGCTAGAAGGGTTGGAACATTCAGGAGTACTGTCCAAAGTGGACTGGAGCGAGTGGGCTACACCCATCATCCCTGTAATGAAGAGGTCGTTGAGTAATACACCTGGGGAACCAAAGAAGGTCCGCATCTGTGGGGATTTTAACATGACAGTGAACCCAGTCCTTCACACGGTGCAATATCCGCTTTCACGAATTGAGGATATTTTCGCCTCGCTATCTGGTGGTAAACGCTTCACCAAAATTGATCTAGCCCAGGCGTACTTGCAAATGGAGGTAGAAGAAGCTTCGAAACACTACCTTACGATCAACACCCATAAAGGTCTCTATCAATACAACCGGCTGGTGTTAGGAGTAGCCTCGGCTCCGGCTATCTGGCAAAGGGCGATGGATCAGGTCCTGCAAGGGATTCCAGGGACCCAGTGTTATTTGGACGATACCTTGGTCACGGGCGAAAATGACGGTGATCACCTCGCTAACTTGGAGAAGGTGCTCGCCAGATTAAAATAAAATGGGCTACGAGCTAATCGCCACAAGTGCGAGTTTTTCCAGAAACAGATCTCGTATTGCGGCCACGTCATTGATGAAGA
The DNA here is from genome assembly GCF_052327205.1 of Somniosus microcephalus. Classification (NCBI taxonomy): domain Eukaryota; kingdom Metazoa; phylum Chordata; class Chondrichthyes; order Squaliformes; family Somniosidae; genus Somniosus; species Somniosus microcephalus. The sequence continues at coordinate 110,052,688 of NC_140991.1, forward strand.
GGGGTTACATAAGTCCCCTGACAAGATTGAGGCAGTAGTCAAGGCTCCAGCACCGGAAAATATGTCACAACCGAGGTCATTCCTCGGGCTGGTAAACTATTACCACAAGTTCTTACCAAATTTGTCTACGGCACTACACCCGCTGAACACCCTACTGCAAACAGGGGTACCATGGAAGTGGGATGACGAACGTAGATGAGCTTTCCAGAAGTGTAAAGAATTGATCACATCAAAAGAGGTGTTGGCCCATTTCAACCCAGCACTACCAATTCATTTGGCATGTGATGCATCACCCTATGGCATTGGAGCGGTGCTGTCGCACAAATTCCCAGACGGGTTGGAGAGGCCAGTGGCCTTTGCGCCTCGGTCACTAACCTCAGCCGAGCACAACTACGCCCAGATTGACAGGGAGGCCCTCAGCCTAGTATGGGGAGTAAAAAAATTCGAACATTACCTGCATGGGCAGAAGTTCACCTTGCTGACTGACCACCAACCACTTGTCTCCATCTTTAATCCTAAGAAGGGCGTGCCAGTAATGACTGCACAGCGGTTACAAAGATGGTCCCTGTTTCTAGGGGCGAATCAATATGAAATAGAATATAAAGGCACAAAACAGCATGGGAACGCTGATGGGCTATCGCGCCTGCCACTGCCTACGGTGGAGGAAGCACCAGCAGTGGACCCTATCGAGATATTTTATTCATCGATAATTGAACGATTGCCAGTAACAAACACGGATATAGAGAAGGAGACCCGCAATGATCCGATGCTGTCACGGGTATATGAATTGACGGTGAGGGGATGGCCAACACATGGCGACTCACTGTTGCCAGCATTCTCATCCAGAAGAGAACAGCTGTCAGTATGCCAGGGGACAGTGATGTGTGGATCCAGAGTGGTGATTCCACCCAAGTTAAGGGAGAGAGTGCTAAAGGAGCTGCATGAAGGTCATCTTGGGGGAGTGAAAATGAAAAGCCTTGCTGGGGCTTAATGGTGGTGGCCGGGAATCGATCAACAAATCGAAGACCTAACTAAGAGCTGCTCAGGATGCCAGAAGGTCCAAAATGCACCACCACATGCCCCTCTACACCCATGGGAGTGGCCCTCCTCTCCATGGCAACGGGTGCACATTGATTTCGCTGGTCCATTCATGGACTCAATGTTCTTAATAGCAGTGGATGCTCATTCAAAGTGGCCTGAGGCGATAAAGATGTCTTCAACCACTACAGAGAAAATGATTGCAGTCCTACGGACCATATTTGCCAGAAACGGTTTGCCAGAGCAGATCTGCTCTGATAATGGACCACAGTTTGTGTCCGACGAGTTCCAAAAATTCATGAAAAGGAATGGGGTAAGGCATTACACATCCGCCCCGTATCATCCAGCCACCAATGGATTGGCTGAGAGGTTTGTACAAACCTTTAAGAAGGCGATAAAGGCCATGTGTGACGAGGAAATTCCACTACAGCATAAGATGGACAATTTCTTATTAGCCTACCGAAACGCGACACATGCAGTTACCAACCAGACCCCGGCCATGATGTTCTTTAACCGAAGGTTGAGATCCCGCCTGGACTTGCTCAGACCAAATGTGCGAAGAAATGTTGAGGACAAACAATTCCAGCACATCAACGAGAAGCCGACAAGGAGCTTCAATGTAGGGCAACCAGTTTTGGCCCGTGACTATCGAACAGAGAAGTGGCAACCCGGAATGATATGTACAAGGCAGGGGCCATTAATGTACACAGTGGATGTCGGGGAGAACATTGTGAGACGCCACGTCGATCAGATCTTAGCATCACAGGAAGGCGTCAACCCCATGTCTCGAGTACCTGGGGATGAACCCGACATACCGGTAGCATCTACTTCAGACCCAGTAGCAGTGGAACCCGATGAACTACCCGATGAAAAGGGGTCAGAATCGCCTCTGCACCAAGAACAAGAACCTCCGGAAAGGCACTATCCCGAAAGGGTCAGGAAGCCGCCCCAAAGACTGATTCTATAAATGGACTTTTGTTATTAAACGTACATGTAAAAATGTAATTGTTATTTGAATATTAAGGGGTATTATTAATCTAAAAAAGGAGGAATTGTAGTGTATGTGCTTTAAGTCAGAACTACTTTTTACAGCTCCTGTATACTGTAGTACCGGCAGTAACCACACCGGTATATAAGCTGTGCGCATGCCTCTGTACCCCAGTCTAGAGATGACCCTCCTCCAGTAAAGACCTGTTGTTTGTTTATGTACAGCATCCGTGTAATTATTTATCCACTGAACCACGGATCTAACAGTACCTGATTTAGCATTAACTTCAGCCACTCTTACTAAGTATTTACAGTACAGAAACAGACCATTCAGCCCAACTGGCCCATGCCTGTGTTTATGTTCCACAACAGCCTCCTCCCACCCCTCTTTATCTAACCCTATCAACATATAGTTCTCTATTCCTTTCTCCCTCATGTGCTTCTCCACCTTTCCCTTGAATGCATCTATACTATTCACCTCAACCACTCCATGCGGTAGCGAGTGCCACTTTCTAATCAGCCTCTGGGTAAAGATATTTCTCCAGAATTCCCTATTGGATTTATTAGTGACTAACTTATATTTATGGCTCCTGCTTTTGATCTTGCCCTCAAGTGGAAACATCTTCTCTACGTCTACCCTATCAAACCCTTTCATGATCTTGAAGCCCTCTATCAGGTCACCACTCAATTTTCTCTTTTCTGGAGAAAAGAGTCTCAGCCTGTTCAATTTTTCCTAATAGTATAACCTCTCAGTTCTGGTATCATTCTAGTAAATCTTTTTTGCACCTTCTCCAGTGCCTCTATTTCCTTTTTATAATATGGAGACCAGTGCGCCAAGTGCGGTCTAACCAAAGTACTGTATTAGTTCATCATAACTTCTCTGCTTTTCAATTCTGTTCCACTAGAACCTGAACGAACCCCAGTGCTTTGTTTGATTTTTTATGGCCTTATTAACCTGTGGCGCTACTTTTAGTGATTTGTGTATCTGTAACACTGGATCCCTCTACTCCTGTACCCCATTTAGACACTTAGGGCTAGAAATTCGGTTCCTTTGCACTTGCCGTTAGTGCCTCCGGGTTGCGCTAACGGGGCGCAGAGGGCTTATCGCCCGGCGGGGGGGAGGGGAAATGAGCCTCCCGAGAAATTCAGCGGGGCATTGCTGAGGCGTTATCCGATAGCGCCGTGCACCCGCTGGTGGCGCCCTGAGCTGCTGTGCCACTGGCGATGATGTCATCTCTTAGCGGCAGAAATTTGACTGCGCCCCGTGAGGCTGCTGTGGGTGGTGTCAGTGCCAACCTCGCAGATTGCGATCCGGGCCGACCTCCGCTCGCAGGGCGGTATTTAAAGGGAAGGTGCGGCCGCGACCCACGCCACCATTTTCTTTTTCTGGCCGACCTCCAGCTCACCCCTCCGTGGTGTGCCGTGACGTGGTCTTGAACATCATCGCACAGCCCGGCACCATGTCTCAGCGCCGGGCTGCAGCCGTGGCACCACACCGCCGTGGTGGCCTAGTGTGGGGCATTGGAGGTCCTGCAGCAAATGCAGCGGCCCTCCCCTTTAGCTGAAGGCGAGGGGAGTTGAAATGCGCCAGCACTTCGCGGAGCCTCAGCGGAGCGCTGCCTAAAACGCCCCGAAATCGCCTTGGTTACCGCCCAAACAGGAAGTGGAGCACCCGAGATTGCGCACCAGTTCCTGTGCGGGGCGGTAAGCCGAATTTAGCGTCCGAGGCGGTACTTCTGCGCCGGGTGCTAAATGTCCGGCCTTAACTCGGTTACCGCCCCCAAACGGGGCCTAACCGAATTTCGCGCCCTTATTTTCCAAGGAGTATGTGGCCTCCTTATTTTTCCAACCAAAATGCATTACCTCACACTTTATCTATATTGAAGTTAATTTGCCAATTTCACAACCATTCTGCAAGTTTATTAATGTCTTCCTGTATTTTGTTACAGTTCTCCTCTGTATTAATTACACCTTCCCCCAATTTGCTGTAATCTGCAAATTTTGAAGTTGTACTTCCGATTCCCGAGTCCAAATCATTTATGCAAATGGTGAACAACAGTGATCCTTGTGGAACACCACTTCCCACCATTTACCAATTCGAGTAACTACCTTTAACCCCTACTCTCTGTTTTTTATGCTTCATAGCCAGCTTGCTATCCATTCTGCTACGTGTCCCCTGATATCCCATGAGGCTAATTTATACTTCCTTCTCAGCCCTTGCGCTGTTTATTTCACAATCCTTCAATTTGATTAATAACTTGGACTTGGGGGTACAGGACACAAATTTGAAATTTGCAGATGACACAAAACTTGGAAGTGTTGTAAACAATGAGGAAGATAGTAATAGACTTCAAGAGGACATAGACAGGCTGGTGGAATGGGTGGACACATGGCAGATGAAAATCAACGTAGAAAAGTGTGAGATGATACATTTTGGTAGGAAAGATGAGGAGAAAGAATACAAGCTAAATGGTACAATATTAAAGGGTGTGCAAGAACAGAGAAACCTGGGGGTGTTTGTGCACAAATCTTTGAAGGTGGCAGGACGGGTTAACAAAGCAGTTAATAAAGCATATGGGATCCTGGGCTTTATAGAGTACAAAATGGGAATTGGATATATACTTGAAAGGGAAACAATTGTAGGGATATGGGGAAAGAGCTAAGAAGTGGGACACAACTGGATTGCTCTTCAAAAGAGCCGGCGCAGACTTGATGGGCCGAAAGGCCTCATTCTGTGCTTTACTATTATGATGGCCGGGATTCTGCTCACCTCAGAGGGTCCGGGGCGGGTGACGTCAGTGGGGGGGGTCCCGACCCCGCTGCTAGCTCCATCCCGCTGTTCAAAATGATTTTCCCTTGATGGGGCTTGTTACATAAGAACAAAAGCAGGAGTAGGCCATTTGGCCCTTCGAGCCTGCTCTGCCATTCAATAAGATCATGGCTGATCTTCTACCTCATCTCCACTTTCCTGAACTATCCCCATATCCCTTGGTTCCCTTAATATTCAAAAAACTATCTATCTCTGTCTTGAATATACTCGATGACTGAGCCTCCACAGATTACTGGGGTAGAGAATTCCAAAGATTCACCACCTTCTGAGTGAAGAAATTTCTCCTCATCTCAGTCCTAAATGGCCAACCCCTTATTCTGAGACTACGCCCCCTGGTTCTGGACTCCTCAGTCAGGGGAAACATCCTCCCTGCATCTACCCTGTCAAGCCCTGTAAGAATTTTGTATGTTTCAATGAGATAATCTCTCATTCTTCTAAACTCTAGAGAATATAGGCCTAGTCTACTCAATCTCTCCTCATAGGACAATCCCCCCATTCCAGGAATCAGTCTGGTGAACCTTCGTTGCACTCCATCTATGGCAAGTATCCTTCCTTAGGTAAGGAGTCCAAAACTGTACACAATACTCCAGGTGTGGTCTCACCAGGGCCCTATATAATTGCAGTAAGATGTCTTTACTCTTATATTCAAATCCTCTTCTAATAAAGGCCAACATACTATTTGCTTTCCAATTGCTTGCTGTACCTGCATGTTAACTTTCAGTGATTCGTGTACAAGGACACCCAGGTCCCTCTGAACACCAACATTTCCTAATCTCTCACCATTTAAAAAACACTCTGCTTTTCTATTTTTCCTACCAAAGTGGATAACTTCACGGGGGAAAAATGTGGTTGCTTTGCACCTCTAAGAGGGCGCTAATGGGGCGCAGAGCAACTAGTGCCTGGGCGCGGTGTTGCCATTGCCTCCTGCGAAATTCAGCGGGAGGTTAGCGGCGGCGATAACCGTTAGCAATCGGGTGCTGTGCCGCCGGCGATCACTTCATCGCAGTGCACAGCGCCCCGCTTGCGCCCTGGCCACGATCTTCGGTAGCGCCCCCTGACTTACCACTGGATGCTATGTCCGACGGGGTCAGGGGGGCCTACCTGCGGCCGGGGCAGCGCTAATTTAAGGCGAGGTGCCTGGCGGCCATTTTTGTTGTTGGCCACCTGCCCCATTGCCGTCCCCGGCCTCCTGAGCAGCCCCCCTGTGGAGTGCCGGCTGTGCTCCGTGAAGTGCCAGGCTCTTTTGCCGGCACTCCAATCCCCGGTGGCGCAGCTGGGTCCCGGGTCCCGCTGCGCTAGGCCCCTCCCCTTTAAGTGTAGAACTGTGATATTCCCTTGTAGCGACCCAAGAGGGAGGCGGGACGCTTCCGGTACCCCTCCCCCCGCTCCCTCTTGGGGCGATACCGATGAATTTCGGCTGCGGGGGCACTAATTTTTTTGGGGTGCAAAAGTAGCGCCCCAAAGGAGGCACGACTCAATTTTTCCCTCCACATTTCTCCACATTATATTCCATTTGTCATGTTCTTGCCCTCTCACTTAGCCTGCCTATATCCCCTTGAAGTCTCCTTGCATCCTCCTCACAACTTACATTCCCACCTAGCTTTGTATCATCAGCAGATTTGGATATATTACATTTGGTCCCCTCATCCAAATAATTGATATAGATTGTGAATAGCTGAGGTCCAAGCACTGATCCTTGCGGTACCCCATGAGTTACAGCCTGCCAACCTGAAAATGACCCGATTATTCCTACTCTGTTTTCTGTCTGTTAACCAATCCGCAATCCATGCTGGTATATTACCCCCAATCCCATGAGTCCTAATTTTGTTTAATAACCTCTAGTGTGGCACCTATTGAATGCCTTCTGAAAATCCAAATACACCACATCCACTGGTTCCCCCTTATCTATTCTGTTGGTTACAACCTCAAAAAGCTCCAACAGATTTGTCAAACACGATTACCCTTTCATAAATCCATGTTGACTCTGCTCAATCCTGTTATTATTTTCTAAGTGCCCTGTTACCACGCCCTTAATAATAGATTCTAGCATTTTCCCTACTATTGATATCAGGCTAACTGGTCTGTAGTTCCCCGTTTTCTCTCTCCACCCTTTCCTAAATAGTGGGGTGACATTTGCTACCTTCCAATCTGTGGGAACCGTTCTAGAATCTATGGAATTTTGGAAAATGACAATCAATGCATCCACTATCTCTATAACCAACTCTTTCAAAACCCTAGCATGTAGGCCATCAGGTCCAGGGGATTTATTGGCTTTCAGTCCCATTAATTTCTCCAGTACTACTTTTTTACGAATACTAATTACTATTACTTTCAGTTCCTCATTCTCGCTAGACCCTTGTTAAGCTCACACAGTGCATTTGCCGGTACAATTAGACACGTCATCAGCTGGTTTCCTTAAAGGGACCATGGCCAACTTTATTTTGATGTTTATGCTGTCGGTGACCTACAGCATTGAGGTGCTGCAAACACTGACAATGACTGCACAAAGGCACAGGGCAGCACCCAAGTTCTCCGATGACTCCATAAGCATATGGCAGGATTCAGAGCACACAGGGAGGTCCTCTTCCCTTCCAATGGGCGGAAGACACATCCCCAGGAGACCAACACAGCCTGGTTGCACGTTGCAGAGGAGGGCACAAGCAGGGATGTGGTCAGGAGGACCTGGGTGCAGTGGCACAAACCTTTCAATGATCTCATTAGGTCAGGAAACGTTAGTACAAAGCCGCACTCACCTTCATCCTGCTGTGCCTCTCAACACATCCCCATCACTCTGCCTTCCCTACCCTACCCCTTGCACATCATTACTCACACCAACTTACCTTGCACTTTCACCCATCCCTCTCTATCTACATTGTCACATCCCCATCTCACTAGCCACCTCTCACACTCACCCTCATCCTAGTGCAATCATACCAACTAACAACACACAAAGGTAGCCACTTTGGTGTTTTATGCAATGTTCATGTAAAGAATGTGCTGTCAAACATTGAAATCTTTATTTTCAACACTTTGCGTTCTTGGACAGATTTGTTTGCACCTTTGGAAGTGGTTTAGTGAGTTGCAGTGAATGGTCAGACCTAACAGTACCCCCTGCAATGGTGATGAGTGTGAAAGGAATGCCTGGGACGTTGTAGGGATGTTTTATGGTGTTAATGTGGCGTGGAGCCAACCTGGTGCATCATGTGGCAGCCAAGGTGTACAGCATCAAGTGAAGTAAATCTGGCCGTGGTGAGGCCATCCCTGGCCTCCCGGGCAGCAATGTCTTGGGTGCTGATGCCCTATGCCCTGTGCAGCATCAGGTGATTGCAGAGAGGGTTGATGTTGTTGTTGGTGCTGCTGGTGTGCCTGGTGCTGCTGGTGTTGGGGCTGATCGTGGTCAGATTTTGAGGACCAAGGTGAGAGAGTATAAAGGGCACCCATGTTGATGGAATAGATGGCAGGTGAAGTAGAGTTGACAGAAGCATTCTGTCAATGGTGAGAGAGTTCTACCAATGAGGTGATACTGGATGGAAAGTGGAAAGCCTTCAGAATCTGTGCTGAAAATGGACTGAGAAACAGCTTGTGGCTGAGGAAAGTGATGATCTGTCAGGTGGGAGCTTTTACTGTACATTTGAAGCTGTCAAGTAATCAGCTAGAGCAATGGCCACTGAACTCCCGCCTCAGGTTGACAGCCATGGTCCCCGAACAGCGTGGTTCCTGAAATGAAAGTGAAAAGTTAAGTTAAAAAAGCTTGTTAATGATCTTTCAACTAGATGTTAATGAGATTAATTGGGTCCACTGCCGCTGCCTGTTGGGTCTGCTCAGCGGTGACAGACCCGACATTGGGAAAGGTGTGTGACAGCAGGTTGCCAGCGGGTTCCCGACCCGCTGTCAAAAGAAAACACTTTCCCATCTGACCCATCACAGAATGCCGCCATTATCACAACATCTACAATTTTAACCTGCTCTCCTGAGCAGGCAGCAAGGACACGCGTCCAGAGCCAACAGGGTCCTTCTTTACATATGCATGTTGCAGCCCGATGACATCATTGAGATCCGACTGTAATTCTAACTCAGACCTGAGCAGGGAATCTGTTGTGTATGTACCTTTAAGGGAATAACTGGTCTCAGACTGCAGTACCGGCAGTGACCACCCCTGTATAAAAGGCGCTAGCAAGCCTCTGTAGTTTCAGTTTCCCGATTGACTCCATTCAGTAAAGACTTGTTTAAATCAACTCCTGCTGTCCGTGTCTCAATTATACACGGACATAATATTGGCAACGAGCAGATACGAACTTACCTACAGTCTGCACCACCTCCTGGGATCCATTCCTGAAGCGAAGTGAGCAGAGGTCGAGGCCAGAAGGAAGAAAGAAGCAGTAGAAACGGGCGTCGACCGTGGGCATCCGCCCCTGAGTCAGCGGAGTTGAAGATTGCTGGAGAAGCTGTCGAGAGCGGGGCCTGGTTCCTGTCGACGGTGCTTCAGCTAATTGGGCTGGTGGCAGGTAGTACACTGATCCTTCCTGGGCTGCGGCGGTCGCGAATTCGAGCGGGTGGCTTGCAACGGGGCCGAGCAGCGTTGTCAGGAAGAGGAGAGAGAGAGAGGGTGGAGCACACAGGGCGCGGCCAGTGCTACGAAGCCGGGCAGCGTTAGGACCCGAGAAGAGGGAGGCAAGAGTCTCACAGGGTTGTTCCACGATGGGAAAATAATAAAAAAAGAAATATTAAACGTGCACGAAACCGCGAGGAGCTGCAGGTTGCAACGGAAACCGCGGAAAGCAGCGCTAGCAACAGCGGGGAAGAAGGCAAAGCGCGGGAGGCGCCATCTTAATCAGCGGGGAAGAAGGCAAAGCGCAGGAGGCACCATTTTGTTAAATCGGGGAAGAAGGCAAAGCACGGGAGGTGCCATTTTAGATTTTCAAGATGCCGAAGACTGGCTGTATCACTGCCTTTGATAATACAATAGAGGACTGGACCACGTATGTGGAAAGAGTTGAGGTATATTGCGAGGCAAACGAAATAGCCGATGAGAAAAAGGCATCGGTATTGCTAAACTTAATGGGCGCTAGAACGTACGGCCTATTGCGGGACCTGATTACTCCAGCCAAACCGAAGACGAAGAGTTTTAACAAAATTGTTGCTGTCCTACAGGAACACCTAAACCCTGCACCGCTGCTGATAGTAGAAAGATTTAAATTCCACAGGAGAACTCAGCATAAAGATGAGAGCAATGCTGAGTACCTTACGGAACTATGCAAGCTATCAAAGCACTGCCAGTTCGGAGTAGGACTGGCAGATACCCTACGGGACAAATTTGTCTGTAGACTCCTGAGTGAAGGAACACAGAAGAAGTTACTCTCAGAGAAAGAGCTGACGCTAGATAAGGCTTTCAGCGTGGCAGTATTGTACGAAGCAGCAGCCAGGGGAGCTGCGGAAATACAACAAAAGCCACAGGAATACGGCACCCACGAAATGACACGGGGATTTGCAAAATGTTATCGCTGCAGCAGAACTAACCATGACCAGAAGGACTGCTGGTCCAAGGACAAAATATGCAGACAATGCGGAAAGATGGGACACATTCCACGAGTTTGCAGGTCTGGGAAGAAGACCAGCGACAACAAAAAGGCTACTAAGGAACCGTACAAGAAAGTACAAAAGATGACGGACAGTAGTTCCGAAGACCAGATGAGCGCTAGTGAATCCGGGAACAAGAGACTAAGCTGTCTCAAACTTCACAATGTAATTGCAAAAGAGGATCACCGAACCATTTGGGTCACCCTCACGATAGCAGGGTCCCAAGTTAAAATGGAATTGGATACAGGATCAGCGCTAACCATCATGAATCGACGAGACTACGAGCAGCTATTCTCACACATACCCTTGAGAGAGACATCCATCGTCTTGACAACGTATACGGGGCAAAAAGTATACCCCAGAGGAAAAATAAGGGTGCCTGTCAAATACAACGGCAAGAAAATACGGAAATTGTATCTCTACATACTGCAAAATGGTGGACCACCGTTATTGGGATGTGAATGGATCAGGAAGATAAGCTTAGATTGGCACTCCATTCATGCACTGACGGTGGATGGTAAAAAAGATGAAGACATCACTCCTGGCCGATTGTCAACAATCTTAGCTAACGCCAAAGAGATATTTCAACAAGAACTGGGCACTCTTAAAGGCGTAACCACCTCGATAAAAATAGAAGAGAATGCAATTCCCAAGTTTTTCAAAGCAAGACCGGTACCATATGCAATTCGCCCAGCCGTCGAGGCAGAGCTGGAGAATCTGGAGAAGGCAGGCGTGATGTCTAAGGTCGACTGGAGCGAGTGGGCGACACCCATCATTCCTGTCATGAAGAAAACGTTAAGCAATAAGTCTGAGGAGCCAAGGAAGGTTTGCATCTGTGGGGACTTCAAGGTGACGGTGAACCCAGTCCTTCACACAGTACAATCTCCTCTTCCAAGGATAGAAGACATCTTCGCCTCACTATCTGGAGGGAAGCGTTTTACAAAAATTGACCTAGCACAAGCATATTTGCAGATGGAGGTTGAAGAATCCTCTAGGAAGTATCTCACGATAAACACTCACAAAGGTCTTTACCAGTATCATCGATTGGTATTCGGAGTAGCATCGGCTCCGGCGATATGGCAAAGAGCGATGGAACAAGTCCTGCAAGGGATTCCAGGGACTCAGTGTTAGTTGGACGACATCCTTGTGACAGGTGAAGATGACAGTGAACACCTTAACAACCTAGAACAGGTGCTCACTAGACTACGGGAACATGGGCTACGAGCCAACCGCCCCAAGTGTGAGTTTTTTAAGAAACAGATATCGTATTGTGGCCACGTGATTGATGAAGAGTGGTTACATAAGTCCCCTGACAAAATTGAAGTGGTTGTTAAGGCCCCAGCGCCTGAAAATGTGTCGCAACTGAGGTCATTCCTCGGATTGGTGAATTACTACCATAAGTTTTTACCGAATTTGTCCACAATTCTGCACCCACTGAATGCCCTACTATGAACGGGAGTAGCATGGAAATGGAGCAATGACTGTAAGCAGGCCTTTCAGAAGAGTAAGGACTTAATCACTTCAAGAGAAGTATTGGCTCACTACAACCCAGCACTGCCGATCAGACTGGCATGTGATGCATCTCCCTACGGCATTGGGGCGGTACTGTCACATAAATTCCTTGATGGTTTGGAGAGGCCGATAGCTTTTGCGTCATGCTCGTTAACTTCTGTCGAGCGTAACTACGCCCAGATTGACAGTGAGGCCCTCAGCCTGGTGTGGGGGGTGAAGAAGTTCAATCACTACCTGCACGGTCAAAAATTTACTCTATTAACTGATCATCAACCTCTTGTCTCCATTTTCAACCCTCAGAAGGGCGTACCGATAATGACAGCACAACGGCTGCAGAGGTGGTCCCTTTTCCTAGGGGCACACCAATATCACATCGAGTACAAAGGAACTAAACAGCATGGGAATGCTGATGGATTGTCACGCCTACCGTTGCCGACAGTGGAAGAAGACCTTGCAGTGAATCCAATGGAGATATTCCACTCGACCATAGTCGAATGTCTCCCTGTGACGAATGCAAACATAGAAAAGGAAACACGAAATGACCCGACACTATCCCGGGTCTATGATTTAACGGTGAAGGGATGGCCAGCACATGGCGAACCACTGCTGCCAGCATTCTCGCCGAGAAGAGAACAGCTGTCAGTGTGCAGAGGTACCTTGATGTGTGGATCCAGAGTAGTAATTCCACCCAAATTGCAGGATAGAGTGCTCAATGAGCTTCATGAGGGTCATCTGGGAGGGGTAAAAATGAAGAACTTAGCCAGAGCGTTTGTGTGGTGGCCGGGAATCGATAGAGAAATCGAAGAGATGACCAAGAGCTGTACAGGATGCCAGAAGGTCCAAAACGCCCCACCACAAGCTCCTCTACATCCATGGGAGTGGCCCTCATCTCCATGGCAAAGGGTGCACATTGATTTTGCTGGTCCCTTCATGGACTCGATGTTTTTAATTGCGGTGGATGCACATTCAAAGTGGCCAGGGGTAGTAAAAATGTCCTCAACCACCACAGAAAAAACTATCACAGTTTTACAAACCATATTCGCCAGGAATGGGCTGCCTGAACAGATTTGCTCTGACAATGGACCACAGTTTGTGTCTGAAGAGTTCCGGAGGTTCTTAAAGAACAATGGTGTTAAGCATTACACATCTGCCCCATATCATCCAGCCACTAATGGATTGGCCGAGAGGTTTGTTCAAACATTCAAGAAGGCTATCAAGGCAATGTGTAATGAAGATATACCCCTACAACTCAAGGTGGACAACTTCTTGTTTGCCTACCGGAATGCGACACATGCGGTTACCAACCAAACTCCAGCCATGATGTTCTTCAATCGAAGACTACAATGCCGCTTGGATTTGGTTAAGCCAAACGTCCGAAGAGATGTGGAGAACAGGCAGTTTCAGAATATGAATGAAAGGCCGACCAGGAGTTTTAAGATAGGTCAACCAGTTTTGGCCCGGGACTACCGTACTGAGAAATGGCAGCCAGGAACGATTTGTACACGGCAAGGACCTCTCATGTATACCGTGGACATTGGAGAGAGCAATGTAAGACGACATGCTGACCAGATTCTAGAGTCGCTGGAAAACGTCAACTCCACACCACGATCTGATACACCTGGCAATGAAATCGACGTACCAATTGCAGCTACCGCAGAATCGGTGATATTGGAAGCAGATGAACCAAACAACGACATGGATCCAGACTCAACCTTGCCAGAAGAACCTGATACTCCAAAGAGGCGTTATCCAGACAGAATCAGGAAGCCTCCTCAAAGACTGAACTTATAATTGCTTAACCTCAACCAATGTATCTAGCAACCGTAATTGTGATTGTAATTAGTTATCATTTAGTTGTTAAATGAATGTTATGTACTGTTTATCTAAAAGGGGAGGAATTGTAGTGTATGTACCTTTAAGGGAATACCTGGTCTCAGACTGCAGTACCGGCAGTGACCACCCCTGTATAAAAGGCGCTAGCAAGCCTCTGTAGTTTCAGTTTCCCGATTGACTCCATTCAGTAAAGACTTGTTTAAATCAACTCCTGCTGTCCGTGTCTCAATTATACACGGACATAATAGAATCCACCTGGAGTTAAAATCAGGGCCACAGTTGCTTGCTCTGTTCACTCAGGTCCCAGATCCTGTTTCCCTCACTGTGACATTATCAGCTTGCACTTATCAGGAACTTGCCACGCAAAGAATGTAAAAACCTAAACGTGCAAGGGCACGTCTAACTGACAGCAGATGCCCTGCTACAGAAAAATATGGCCCTTTAGTGTTTTAATATCTATGTATAGGAAACTAGCAGTAACTTTAAATGCTTGTTACTGCCACAGTTCAAATGCACAAGCTGCTGCAGATGAGATCCACGGCTTTCATATTGAATTAAATAAACAGGACATCCTTCCCAAGAAAATACATGCTGTTTGCAAAATTCATTAAGAGGACATGTACTTCAACTGAGAATCTTTGGCACGATGGCTTGCTTTGTCCTGAGAATGATCCATTCAATCAAAAGGAGTCTGCAGTCAGGTGACAAATGAATTTGATCTGACACCTGTGAGGTGGGCACTAATGAATCTGAATGGGATGTGCTCCCTGGCACTGCAGATATTCTCTGTGTCTTTAATTATATGTATGATTGGCAGCTTTACTTGAATTGGAAAGCTAGCTTTCTGTAAACTGTTAAATCTCTAACTTCTTCCAGTTCTGATGAAAGGTCATCGACTTGAAACTAATGCCCCCACAGTGGGTGGGAGAGGGCTATTACGGCCCACTCTTTCTCTCCCTCCTGCTCTCCTCGCTGCCGCATGCTGAACCCCTCACCATGCCCCGATTTTCTCGATTGCGGACTTCTATCGCTGGCTTTCCCGCACAGAATCAGCCAGCCTGTCAATCTGGCCTGCTGCCGGGGGGGAAACAGAGTAAAAAAAATGCCAATGAGGACCCGCTGTTAAATTCAGCAGGACCTCCACGTTCCTGGGATCCCCCCTACAATCACGTGACCCCGCTCACTCCCCGTAAATAACGGGGCCATTAACTCTGTTTCTCTCTTCACAGTTGCTACCTGACCTGCTGAGTGTTTCCAGCATCTTCTGTTTTTATTTTATATTTATTATTGAAAGATAGCTCCTTGGTTTCCTGATGATGATTCTCAACACAAGCTCGAGAAACAGTAACTCATCTTTTCATGAGGCACTTTACAGCCTTCTGGCCTTAACATCGAGTTTAACAACGCTAGATCTTAACCACCGCACCCATTTTCTTGGACAGCAGGTGCTGGTAATGGAGGATGGCAGCACCAGAGCTACTGCTTGGGATGGGGTTTTCCTATCGGTACACAGCTAGCAGTGTGGTCCACACCCCTGGGGTCTACCCACCTTTCTCCGCCACAGTCTCAAGCCACGGGAGTCTTCTGCTGTTTGCCAGATTTTCCATGTTAACCTCCACCTCTGCTATTCTGCTGTAACCATTTACACCTCCTCTGGACCCATCTTTTAATTCTTTACTTATCCCATTACCACCCCCTATTACCTTGCATCATAATCCATTTTGTCATTTAATTACTCCTGTCCTCCTTATCACAGACCTTCCCCATTGTTTTATCCTCCCTCCCCCATTTCGCTGCTTCGGTACTTGCTTAAAAACTGTTAATCTCTAACATCTTCCAGTTCTGATGAAAGGTCATTGGCCTGAATGGTTAACTCTGTTTCTCTCTCCACAGATGCTCCACAGGCCTGCTGTGTGTTTTCAAGTATTTTCTGTTTTTATTCCTTGATTTCCTTTGTCCTGGTCGAATTTAAAAGGGTACCAGGAGAATATCTCAGTTACTGTGCTCCTAGTTATTCACCTTCTAAGGCCATTAAACATTTAAAAACCTTTATAAATTACTGGTTAAGTCTCAGCTGGAGTATTGTGTCCAATTCTGGGCACCACACTTTAGAAAGGACGTCAAAGCCTTGAATATGGTACATAGGAGATTTACCAGAATGGTATTAGGGATGAGGGAATTCAGTTATGTGGAGAGACAAGAGAAGCTGAGATTGTTCTCCTCAGAGCAGAGAAGGTTAAGGGGAGATTTAATAAAGGTGTTCAAAATGAGGAGGAGTTTTGATAAAGTAGATAAGGAGAAACTGTTTCCACTGGCAGGAAGGTCAGTAACCAGAGGACACAGATTTAAAATACTTGGTGTTGAGATACCGCGGCAAACGTGGGAGTCGAGACCAGAGCCAGTAAATCAGAACAGCTTTTTATTTCCGCCTCATGGCAAAACAGGAACTGGAAGAGCCCGCGCCTGACTTAAATACTCCCCAGGCAGGAAGTGCTCCCGGCAGCCTGTCCCTGTGGGAAACAAGTTGCTGGAGGAAAGGGCCCCCGGTTGGGGGCGTCTACTTAAACTGTCCGTACCGCCGTGAGCGGATTGTGTCCAGTGGTGGCGTGTCGCCACAGAGCTCCCCCCAGAATCCGCTTAGGAGGAGTGGACGAGTCGTGACGGTGGTCTGATGGTTCTGCCGCAGCGGCTCTGCGTGATCGCCGGTCTAGTTGGCGGGGCCTGGCGGTTTGCCGCCGGCTGTGCTGGCTTGCTGGTGGGACGGCCTCTAGTTGGAGGCCGGGCCACGGGGACCTGTTCCCCTGGTTCTGTGTGTGCTGGTTTGAGCCGGTCGATGGAGACTGTCTCGACCCTGTTGCCGAGTCGCAGCTTGAAGACCTTGTCCCCGGTTTGTAGTACTTCGTACGGTCCGTCGTACGGGGGTCACAGGGGTCCGCGGTGCGCGTCGTGTCGCACGAAGACGAAGCGCGCCTGCTGTAAATTTGGCGGAACGTGAGGTGCGAGTTCGCCGTGTCGGTTGACCGGAAGTGGGGCGAACTGCTGAGCGGAAGAGAAAAAGTTGAGCCGCTGCTGGTCGGCCGACCAAGGCGTGGTAGCCTCCGGAAGGAATTCGCCTGGGACGCGCAGCGGTTGTCCGTAGACTAACTCCGCTGCCGAGGACTGGAGGTCTTCTTTGACCGCGGTGCGTAGGCCTAGTAGTGCCCACGGTAGGCGGTCAGTCCAGGTACTGTCCTGCAGGCTGGCGCGGAGTGAGGCCTTGAGTGACCGGTGGAAGCGTTCACAAAGCCCGTTGGCCTGCGGGTGGTACGCCGTGGTTCGGTGGAGCGTCACACCGAGGTTGCGTGCTGTGGCCGTCCAGAGTTCGGAGGTGAACTGGGCGCCTCTGTCGGAGGTTATGTCGGCCGGTACGCCGAAACTCGCTACCCAGGTGTTAACGAATGCCCTGGCGATGTCGGCTGTGGTGGTGGAGGTCAGCGGCACTGCCTCAAGCCAGCGTGTGTAGCGGTCGACCATCGTGAGGAGATAAGTCTGGCCTTGCGATGGCGGCAGGGGCCCGACGATGTCGACGTGTACGTGGTCGAAGCGGCGGCTGGGTACCTCGAAGTCTCCCAGGGGTGCTTTTGTATGCCGTTGTACCTTAGCCCGTTGGCAGGCGAGGCAGGAGGTGGCCCAAGTCCGAACATCTCTGCTGAGGCCGCGCCAGAGGAAACGCTGGGAGAGGAGTTTGACGGATGCGCGGGAACCCGGGTGGGAGAGCCCGTGGAGCGCGTCGAAGACGCGGCGGCGCCAGGTTTCAGGGATGACCGGCCTGGGTTGGCTGAGTGTGATGTCGCAAGTAACTGCCGTGGCTTCGGGCCCGTGCGCGACCTTGGCTAGGCGTAGCCCTGGCAGGCTGGTAGCCGCCGAGAGGAGGTCTGGGTCCATGAGCTGGGCCACTGCTAGTTGCGCGTAGTCGACCGCGAGGTGATTCGCGCAGATGGCGGGACGGGAAAGGCAGTTGGCGACAACGTTGTCTCTACCGGAGACGTGCTGGATGTCCGTGGTAAACTCGGACACGGCCGCGAGCTGGCGTTGCTGCCGAGCGGACCAGGGTTCGGTGTGCTTGGCCATCGCGTATGTGAGTGGCTTGTGGTCCACGTACGCGGTGAAGGGGCGGCCTTCCAGGAGGAACCTGAAATGGCGGACCGACAGGTGGAGCGCGAGAAGCTCGCGGTCGAAAGTGGAGTATTTGACCTCCGGGGGGCGCAGTTGGTGGCTGTAGAAGGCAAGTGGCTGCCATGCGCCATTAACCCACTGCTCAAACACAGCCCCGACCGCGTGGTCGGAGGCGTCGGTGGTGAGGGCGACCCGGGCGTCAGCCCTCGGGTGCGCGAGCAGAGTGGCGTCGGCGAGCGCGTTTTTGGTGGCATCGAAGGCGGCTGACGTGTCAGTGGTCCAGGCTACGGCCATCTTGCCAGATTTACCTCGGAGGGAGTCGTATTGGGGCTTCATGAGGGCTGCAGCTCTGGGGATGAACCTGTTGTAGAAGTTCACCATCCCAAGGAACTCCTGGAGGCCCTTGATGGTTGTGGGGCGGGGGAACTGCTAGACGGCCTGCACCTTGTTGGGCAGGGGGACGGCCCCAGCAGGGGTGATGTGGTGACTGAGAAAATCGATCTCGGTTAGGCCGAATTGGCACTTCGCCGGGCTGAGGATGAGCCCGTGTTGGGCTAGGCGCCCGAACAGGACGCGAAGGTGTTCGAGGTGTTCCTGTTTGGAGGAGCTGGCCACGAGAATGTCGTCTAGATAGACGAATAGGAAGTTCAGGTCCCGCAGGACCGAGTCCATAAGGCGCTGGAAAGCCTGGGCTGCATTCTTGAGGCCGAAGGGCATCCTCAGGAACTCGAACAGGCCGAATGGGGTGATGACGGCCGTTTTGGGGATGTCCGCGGGATGTACGGGGACTTGGTGGTAACCGCGCACCAGGTCGACTTTGGAAAAGACGGTTCGTCCGGCCAGTCGGGCCGAGAAGTCCTGGATGTGAGGCACCGGGTATCGGTCGGGGGTGGTGGCGTCGTTAAGGCGGCGGTAGTCCCCACAAGGGCGCCAGCCTCCGCCGGGCTTAGGGGCGATGTGGAGGGGCGAGGCCCAGGGGCTGCTGGAGCGGCGGATGATGCCGAGTTGTTCCATGGTGGCGAACTCGGCCCGCGCGATTTCCAGCTTGGCCGGGTTGAGCCTGCGGGCGTGGGCAGAAACTGGAGGGCCGGTGGTGGGGATATAGTGCTCCACCCCGTGTTTGGCGGCTTTGGCCGAAAAGGTCGGGTTGGTGAGGGCGGGAAACTCGGCTAGGAGTGCCGAGTAGTCGTCCACGGCCCTGGCGAGGCAGTAGGTCGTCAGGCCGGCCGAACGGTCCGGGGTAAAGGCGCCGGGGATGGTGGCCATAGTGTTGGCGTCGATGAGGCGGTGCCTCGGAATGTCGACAAGGAGGCCATGGGCGCGTAGGAAGTCGGCGCCGATGAGTGGGCAGAGGACCTCGGCGGTGAGGAACTCCCATCGGTAGCGGCGGCCCGCGAGGTCGAGCGTGACCATGCGGGTGCCATATGTGCGGATGTCCGAGCCATTGGCGGCGGCCAGCGTGATACCTCATGTGCTGCGTTGGATTTCGAGGGTGGAGGCGGGGGTGCTGTGCTGGGCCCCTGTGTCGCACAGAAATCGGCGGTTGGTTCTGTCGTCAGTGACGTACAGTAGAGGCCCCTTTTGCCCCACGGCCATCGTGGGGGCCAGTGCGGGGGGGGAGTTGAAGGTACACGGTGGCGTGCAGCGTTGGGCCTTAGTGCCAAAGCGGGTGTGGTAGTAACAGTGGCCCGGAGTGGTAGGGCGGGGTAGGGCCTGGTGGGCCGGGGAGACCGCATGGTCGTTGCCGCGAGGTCGGGCGTGACGTCGCGCGCGGCCTGTGCAGAGAGCAGCCGGTCGGCCTTTTCTGCTATGTCATTCAGGTCCATGGAGCCGGACTCCACAATGAGCGGGCGGATGCTGGCGGGAAGCTGCTGAATGAAAAGCGTGCGAAAGAGGGCGCCGGGGGGCTTGTCTTCCGCGAGGGACAGCATGTGGGAAAGCAGGTCTGATGGTGAAGCGTCACCGAGACCGGGGAGGTCAAGGAGTTGGCAGTGGCGCTGGTAAGAGGACGTTTGAAATTTTTTAAGGAGCGCAGCCTTCAGATGTTCGTACTTGCCAGTCTGTGGTGGGTCCTGCAGCGCTGCCCAAACTTTGGGGACGGTAGCGTACGTGAGCGAGGAGACGAGGTAGTCGTACTTCGTGGTGTCGCCTGTGATGCCTTTCAGCCGGAATCTGGACTCGGCTTGAACGAACCAGGCTTCGGCCAAGTTTTCCCAAAAGTCTGGTAATTTAACCGTGACTGCGTTTGTATCCGCCATGCTAGCTTAGGATTCGTCCTGAGCGTCGGGGTCACCAGCGTTGAGATACCGCGGCAAACGTGGGAGTTGAGACCAGAGCCAGTAAATCAGAACAGCTTTTTATTTCCGCCTCATGGCAAAACAGGAACTGGAAGAGCCCGCGCCTGACTTAAATACTCCCCAGGCAGGAAGTGCTCCCGGCAGCCTGTCCCTGTGGGAAACAAGTTGCTGGAGGAAAGGGCCCCCGGTTGGGGGCGTCTGCTTAAACTGTCCATACCGCCGTGAGTGGATTGTGTCCAGTGGTGGCGTGTCGCCACATTGGCAAAAAAGTCAGGGGGAGATGAGGAGAATATTTTTTACTCAGTGAATTGTTGTGATCTGGAATGCATTGCCTGAAAGGATGGTGGAAGCAGATTCAATAGTGACTTCAAAAGAAAAGTGGATATATACTTAAAAAGGAAAAATTTACAGGGCTACCGGGAAAGAGCAGGGGAATGGGACTAATTGGATAGCTTGTTCAAAGAGCCGGCACAAGCACAATGGGCCAACTGACCTCCTTCTGTGCAGTATTATTCTAGGATTCTAGGATAAAAAGAAATTCAAGCTCCATATATTCAATATGCTCTGTAAACAGTACTGCCCAGAAATTTGGGTCCCAACGTGTGAGTACGCACGGGGTACTCACGCGTAGGCCCAACGAAAGTGCCGGTTTCCTGCATGCACTGCGCATGCGCGGGAAGCCGGCACTTCCGTTCCCCTGAAAGAAGGGGTTGACAGGTGGAACGCGTGCGCGTCGAACTTACGTTTTTTTTACAGGTTTTTCCGGGAGGGTATGTCTCCAGCAGTTACACTTTTAAAAAGCAGGTGCAAGGCCTGCTTTTAACAAGGTAAGTGGTGAATTAATTAAAATTAAAAAGAAATTTCCACAGGTTTATTATTTTTAAATACTTTAAAGAAAGGTAAGTTTATTTTTAGCCCGTTAAAAAATGTAATTAACTTTTTCAAAAATTTAAATTATTGTTTAAAATAGTTATTTCATGTAATTTATAGTTATTTTAAAAATGTGATTTAAAAAAAAAATTATTTGAAGTTTTTGTGATGTTTTGGGGCTTATAGTATTTATAGGTTTGACTGTCAAACTTATGAATGAAGCATTCCCTGCTACCATTGGCTCTCCATGGCCCACATGATCCCAGGGGACGCATCGAACTAACTGCGCCCCTGGGATACGCAAGCACTGCACGCCGGCAGTTGGAGGAGGCCCAGGATCGGAATCCCATGCAGGCCCACAGCTCAACGGCCGGCACGCAAGGTAAGTGCAGGTCGGAGGCTTGCACCCGCGGGAAGCCCCCAACCCAAATTTCTGGGCCATTATCTTTCCCAATGCTTATCTGTTACTTTTAATAAGCCTACTCTAGTTTGTTATCTATTCTACCACTTTCTGAGTATAGAATATCATGAGAGCACTTTTGATATATCAAGTAAACTAAATACAGTGACAAGGGTTTCTGTCTGACCCTTGCTCACTGTTAACAGATGAAGGTACATTCTGGTTCATAAAGAAAGAGTTGCATTTAAATAGCACCTTTCACTAGCTCAGGAGAGGCCTGGAGTTTCCTTGTGGAGCCTGGAGGAGCACTCCGCTCCTTTGGGCACCACTAAAGAACACTTTATTTAAACTTACCTTAATGGGCCTCACTTGTTTCCCAACGGGTTCACCTGACGGGGCAGTCACGACGGGCGCTCCACTCAAGAATGGGTAAAAATGCATAAAATTCCTATGTACATCAAGGGGTCCTGATTTGCATTTATTAATGAGGCACATCTACTACCAACACCAATGGTGTTAAAATTGCAGATCACCGGGAAAGGAGTGGGAAATGGAGCTGCTCCATTCTAACTACTCCCCCATATTGTTGGGATATGTTGATGTGTGCTGAGGAATTATCCAACTAATGTCCCAGCATTAATATGCACAGATTCTTGTTGATATACCATATTAATACTAGAATGTATCTTTTGACAGTGAAATGTAAACACCTTGATAATCCTCTAGATTTATTACGCATGTGTTTTCACACTGTTTGCATTACAAGGAAGCTTTTAAAGGGCAAGAAATTCGGTATCACCCCGTTTGGGGCGCTAAATTTTGAAAGCTGGAAAAGTTAGCGGCAGGCGCTAATCATTCTCAGCTTTCTGTAAATGCAGTGTTAGCACTCCAGGAAGGAAGTGCAGCGCTAAATCAAGCGCTACCACTTCACTCCTGGAGCGTCAAACCAAGCATGGGGAGCGGGGGGGCGGTAGAGATGCAGCGCTGCACAATGACCACTCCAGCGCTGCCGGGATCCAAGGACTCCTTCCCTCCCTTAAAAGGAAGGGCCATTGCTGCAGCCTCTGCATTTGAACAATCTTCCTTTTTGCCGATGGCAGCCGGGATCCTCGACGATCAGCCTCAAGCTCTCTAACAGAGCAGCTGATCAATCGCGCCATTTCAAAATTTTCAAAATGCACCCTAAAGGAAGGAAACACATTTCTACTGAAGACCAGTGGCCTTACCTTTAACTAGCGCTCCTGAAGCACCCGGCCTCCCGAACAATGCCTCCTGCAGCTGTTGGTGTTATCGCCCGGCGATGCTGCAGGGGGTGGAACCGAATTTCGGGTCCGGGGCGCTAACAGGGCGCTGCGCAGTTGGATGACGTCATGATCTCCGGGCACAGGAGAGTGTGGCACTAGGGGTTACCGCCGCCGCAAACCGCCAGGTGAATGTCGCGGGCATCGGTAACATTGCCGTGCCCAGGCGGTAAGTCGTTTGCACCCCGTTATCACTCCCCGGAGGCGCTAACCAACTGAATTTCTCCCCCTTTGTTGTTTTAAAAATAAAAGGCTAAAAATGAAAATAAAAAGAAACATGGAAAACCTTTACCAAATTAAGAGTACAACCTTATAACAAACACCAAATGCCACAGAGTGATAGTCGAATTTAGGATTTACAACTTCACCAACGCATAAGTTGGATTGGTGCAAAATTGAGCTTCTCAAATCCTTCCAAAGTTACCTTTGATATTATATTACACTGATTTCTTAAAGTGTTTCATTTAACAATTTTGCATTAATGAAATAGACTGACGGTAGAATAATATCCAGGTGGGAATAATCTATTCACTAAAGTCATGTAAGTGTTTGAAAGAAGTAAACAAGGATTCATCAAGAACTATTCTTGCAGATTGTCCCAGATATGAGATAACCAAGCCCATCTGAACCAACTGAACTACACGCCTTCAATGTGTACTGTCACTTCTTCTTCTCACCAGCATTGCCAAACTGAAAATAGCAGTGTTTTCATAACAAAACTACACCACTTATTTTGGAAGATTGTTTTAAAATGTCATTCTCTTTCTTCACAGGAACAGTTTTGTTCATCCTTATTCATATGTATTCAGTTTGAGCAATTGTCATTTTGGCAAACAGCCCACCTGTGTGGGAGGAGAGTGGGGTAAAAAATGTTCATGATGTTCCAGCGTAGCATGTTAATTTAAAAAAGAAACATATTCTTATATAAGAGCCCATAATGGCTTGTCCTACTGAGATTGACCTTAATACAGCTCCATTCAATTGCGGTAGTAATTTAAAATGAATCATTTGGTGAGCTGAGGAGGCGAGAGGGCGGCAATGTATGGAGTGGAATCTTCCACCAGACACTAGGGGATGATTCCAGAGAGCTGCGACCTGACTAGAAGTAAGAGATGTCAGTCAAAGTAGCAGCACTGATCAGGAGACCAGTCACGTGCTATGAAAGACAGAATCTCTTTTTGCATAATTTTGTATCGGAGGTCCCTGCTGCCACTAAGGTGGGCAGATGGCTTACTCCCAGACTAAGCCAATGTCTCCCTGAGGAGGTTCTGGGACAGCAAGGTGCAATTCTGGCTTCTAATTTTCCCTCGCAGCTGCAGAAAGATGAACTGCTTATGCTTGTTGCTGCTCAGATTAGGATCCGAGCACAATGGAAGGGGCAGAAGGAACAAATAACACATTAAACATTAAAGTACAAAAGGATAAATCCAGTACAAAATCTTACTTTTTTAGTATTCTTTTAACACAGCAAAATAATTTATATATTTTAAAAACTAATCATTTTGCTCTATCTGTTGATTTAAAAAATCATATCTAAATGTTACAAGTACTGCTGTGGGCTCTGAAACAAAGGCGACATAGTATAAAAACTACCATAGTATAAACCTTGCCAGTACCAAGGTGGTCTTAATTGTTTTGTTGGACTGATGCCCATGCAGTGGTAATGTTTACAGTCTCTCCCCAGCAACTGAATGCAAAATACGAGCAGTTCTGGAAAAGCACTGCAATAAAATATGTATATTTATACTTGATTCTAAAATCGAAAAAAAAATTCCCACACATGGTATGGCGGAATTTGCCTCCAGCAGCATTATTAAAATAATAGTTCCATCCTTAGTTTCTGTTTTAAATACTTTCCTAGCATTTCTTCTCCTTTTATTCACCATTGTCTCTAACTATCTTGTGATAAATGTTAAGATTATTTCACCACATTCTGGAGGTCTCCTAAATTACAACAACTCTCCCGCCCCCGCCCCACTCAGCCGAGTGTGATCGCAGACACTTTTGGGCAAACAGGCTTCCAGCTGGCACATGCAAGCAAACCGAGACAGAAAATGTAAACTTGAATAAAAATTGTGAAACGGCATCAGCGTAGGGAGATGTTTATGCTGGAGGGAAATAAGATGACCTTTGCCATCTGGCACATGTTTAAAGTGGGAATCTGTGAGAGCTGAATGTTCTCTTTCATGCAGTGAGAATCAGGAAAGTACTTGGGACTTTCAGGCTATTGCAAGTTTTGATGAGACTGTAACATATTCAGTAGTGTCACAAATGTACTGGATATTTCAAACTAACGTGAATTATCTTCACTGCATAAATGTTGCTTATAGAATATAATTTATAATATCACATAAATGAGAAATAAACAAATGTGTGCTGATAGGTGCAATGAAACAATTAATACATTTAATTTTCTTCAACTAATTGGTCTCCAATGAGGTGGAAACTGATTATAATGCTACAATCAATAATTCTGTCCTGATATCTGACTGATAAATGCCCTATTTTCACCTATTGGACCTTATGGAACTTTGCCATATGTTAGCATTAAGCTGCCAGGGACTTGGCTGCAAACATTTCACTCTTCCACACTGTGGGCCACGGTGTGTGGGTTCACCAGGGATGTTCAAGGGGGGAAAAATTCAGTTGTTTGCGCCTCCCGTTAGTGCCTTAAGAGGGCGCTAATGGGGCGCAAAGCAACTAGCGCCCGGGCACGGCGATGTTTGCGCAGCTCGCGAAATTAATGAGACATTTTGCTGCGGCGCTAAACACTACCACCATGATCTCCTGCGCCGGCAGATCGTGACATCAGTTGAGTGCGCAACGCCCCGGTAGCACCCCGGACCGGATATTGAGTGGCGCCCCCTGCCTTACCGCCTGCTGCTAGCAATGGCAGGTTGAGGGGAGCATTTTGCAGTCAGAAAGGGACTCGGGGAGCGCTATTTAAAGGCGACTGCTTCCTGCCTTTTTTTGTCGTTGACATTTTTACACCACGCATTCTGAGAGAGAGAGAGAGAGAGAGACTTCTGGAGAGATTCAACGCTGTGTGAAGGAGTTTTGGGTACTGAGCAGCACTTTGCAGGTTCATTTTGATTTGCCCTTCCTTGCTTCGCCAGCGCTCTGAGGTAGCACCTCGCTCCTCGGCCTTTGCGCCTTAAGACAGGTGTGAAGCACCTGATTTAGTGCTCCAATCACCTCCAGGGGCGATAAAAGCCAAGTTTGCCATCGGAGGTGATAATTAGCGGCAGGCGCTAAACTTTGCGCATGGCCGATAATGGCACCCCAAACGGGGCGATACTGAATTTTTCCCCCAAGGAACCTCAACACAAAATGGCCCAAAAATTGTGGCCGGTGGCGTAGCTGCGGAGTTTGCCGTTAATCTACGAAAAGAATACGAACTTACCTTGTACGAGGCCCAGAATGGAGACTTGCTCTTTGGCACTGCAGAGACCTGCGCAGTTTATGACATCAGGGAGGCCAGGAGCACAGCGTACAGCCTGTGCATAAGGGAAGACACGGCCACAAAATCTGTCAAAACTAAGCTGCGCCCACAGAAACTTCTTTCAGTCTCTGCCATTGAAATTACATTTTAAAAACTTCGAAAAACTTTGATAAACTTCTAAAAAACTTCTAAAAACTTTGAATTAAACTGGTACTTGGACTTATTTCATATATAAGCTTTTTGGTTTTTTCACCCAAACTCACAATTCTATGTATAGAACTTTCTGTTTTAATACTCAGTGAAGGTCTAACACTCCTACAAGTAATGTTGTTGAACTTCAGAATGAGATTCCCAGTCATATATTCAATGTTAACTTTCAGGGTTATAATATATTATTCAGACCACATTTAGATAAATCTATTTTCCTTGTTACAGATGCATTATATTGTTTGTTATGCTGTTCATTTTTGAGTTGAAAGGACAGAATTGGCCACTGAAATCTGATAGATGTTCACTTTATTTAACTTTCTTATTCAACTTCCCAAGTAATTCAAATAAATACTATCTATCTGTCTATATGCCTGCCTTCTGTGTTTCTAAAGGATATTTTTTCATGAGCAATCAATTTAATTTTCAGAATTTAACTGAAAGTAAAATAGAGTATGCTAAATACTGTGTTCATATGAAACTTGCAGAAATAACTAAAAAAATCTTTAACTACTGTTAGATTGTACGATTTGGATGAGTGTTCTCCGTTTAATGATATAAAACTAAAGTAGACAAAAGATAACATCCCCTCACTACACACTGTTGAAATGAAACTAAAAGTTATTCTTGAAATCTTGCATTGTTTTCTGCTTCAAAGTCTATGCAAAGTCAAGCATTCTGAGGGCACACACTACACTGTGAAAAGTGTGATTTAGGAGATGTTTTTATCCAGGCCATTTGAACATGGGTCCTCCCTGTGATAACTATCTTCTTAGTAATACATTGCTACAAATATTTACAACAACAACTTATATTTATATAGCGCCTTTAACGTAGTAAAACATCCCAAGGCGCTTCAGAGGAGTATTATAAGACAAAAAAAATTGACACTGAGCCACATAAGCAGAAATTAGGGCAGGCGACCAAAAGCTTGGTCAAAGAGGTAGGTTTTAAGGAGCATCTTAAAGGAGGAAAGAGCGGTAGAGAGACAGGAAGGTTTAGGCAGGGAATTCCAGAGCTTAGGGCCTAGGCAACAGAAGGCAAACATTTACTTGTGTGCTTGTGTATGTCTCTCTCAGAGTATTTCCTAAATGGTGAAAGATTGGGGAATGCAAATGCTCAAAGGGACCTGGGTGTCCTTGTACATGAGTCCCTGAAAGTGAATGTGCAGGTGTAGCGAGCCATTAGGAAGGCAAATGGTATGCTGGCCTTCATTACAAGAGGATTTGAGTGCAGGAG
Organism: Somniosus microcephalus; assembly: GCF_052327205.1. NCBI lineage: Eukaryota > Metazoa > Chordata > Chondrichthyes > Squaliformes > Somniosidae > Somniosus > Somniosus microcephalus. Next base: position 110,080,376 of record NC_140991.1, read on the forward strand.
TAAAGAAGTCTTACTCCAATTATATAGGGCCTTGGTGAGACCACACCTGGAGTATTGTGTACAATTTTGGTCTCCTTACCTAAGGAAGGATTTACTTGCCATAGGGGGAGTGCAACGAAGGTTCACGAGATATATTCCTGGGATGGCAGGACTGTCGTATGAGAAGGAATTGAGTAAACTAAGCCTGTATTCTCTTTAATTCAGAAGAATGAGAGGGATCTCATTGAAGCATACAAATTTATTACAGGGCTTGATAGGGTGGATACTGGGAGAATGTTTCCCTTGGCTGGGGAGTCTAGAACCAGGGGCCACAGCCTCAGGATAAAGGGTAGGTCATTCAGGACTGAGATGAGAAGAAATTTCTTCACACAGAGGGTGGTGAATCTTTGGAATTCTCTATCCCAGAGGGCTGTGGAGGCTCAGTCATTGGGTACATTCAAAACAGAAGTCGATAGATTTCTGACTAGTAAGGGCATCAAGGGATATGGCAATAAGGCCGATGAATGGAATTGAGGCAGAAGATCAGCTATGATCTCATTGAATGGCGGAGCAGGCTCGAAGGGCCAAATGGCCTACTCCTGCTCCTATTTCTTATGCTCTTATGTTCTCACATACACATATAAAAAGCACCGATTTATATTGAACGTCAAGCTAGAAAAATTGAAACCTTTTAATTCTAGTTTGACATGTTTCCTGGTTTTGAAGACTGGGTATCAGTACTGTACCATCTCACACTATATATGCTTTAAATTGAAAGGCACGGCCACTTGAACATAAGAACATAAGAAATAAGAGCAGGAGTAGGCCTTACTCGATTGACAATAAAGTTTTCTCCATCAAAATGCATACATAGATCTTTTAAGATGTGAAACAGGCTCCTGCACCTGCTTTTGCGAACCGTAAAATTTCCGGACATAATTGCTAGGCAGTTGGAATAGCCCAACTCTGCGCCAGCAATTGTGATTTCCAAGGCGATGTTTATCATCAAGGCGTACCTTGACAGATCACAAGCTCGGAATTTAGTGCATGAGGAAATCCCCAACTTGCAGTATATTTCAAAGGCGATATGACGACGTCCTCTCAGAGGGTGCCGTCATACCCACCGCAAAATCATGGCAAATAGGTTTATGTATAGCTTTATTAATTCCAAAGTCCACATAAACTGCAGGAAAGTACCATATATAGAGCTGGATCTTAAAGTCCAACACCGCCTTCAGTGTGCCAGTGCAACCTTCGGTCGCCTGAGGAAGAGAGTGTTTGAAGACCTGGGCCTAGAAATTGAGTGGGCTTTGCGCCCATTTTGCGGCGCTAGAGGTCATTGCGCTGGACTTACAGCCGGTTCAGAAATTCCCTGGGGCCCTACCATCGGTGGTAGACCGGTTGCGCTGCGCCGGCACCGATGACGTCATCGGTGTGCGCAGCGTCCCGGTTGCCGTGGTGACGGGCCCCAGCGCCGAAATTGAGTTGCGGCCGCCTCGCCCATGGCAGCCGCAACTAAGGCCTAGAAATTCACTAGCCTTAGCGCTGCTTTTGAGGCGCTAGAGGGACTAGCGCCAGAGTTATGGCCAGTTGAAAAATTCCCTGGGGCCCTAAAGCGGCGTTGCACCGATAGCGCTGCGCCGGCACCGATGACGTCATCGGTGTGCGCAGCGTCCCGGTTGCCATGCCGACGGGCCCCAGCGCCAAAATTGAGTTGCGGCCGCCTCGCCCGTGGCAGCCGCAACTAAGACTCTGGCAACAGAGTCCAACATGTGTTTGCGCCGGCGCATTAAAGGCCCCGCGGCGGCTTGCCGCTTTCCCGCCGGCCGCCTGCCCGCAGCTCCCTCCCCGGACTTCTCCCCCCCCCGGAACAGATGCAAGCCCGGCACTTGTCCGAGGTGCCGGGCTCATTTTTAAACAGATTTGCGTGGGCCGCGGCCGGGTGCAGGCAGCTCCACCTTAACGGAAGGAGGAGGCCTGCACTTCCCCAGCCTGCCGCACCGCATCGGGTGCCGCAGCGCCGGAATTGCGGCGCTAAACGGCAGTTAGCGCCCTTTTCCAGGCGCTAACACCCTTCAGTAGCGCCGGCAGCCGTTTGGGCGCGGCGCTACTGAATTTTTGGCGCGCGCAGGGGGACTTAGCGCCGGCACTAACTTCCGGCGCTAAAGCCCTGGCTAAGCCAAAACCCAATTTCTAGGCCTAAGACTCTGGCAACCGAGTCTTACAGGAGTTTGCGCCGGCGCATTAAGGTCGCGCGGCGTCCGGCCGCTTTCCCGCCAGCCGCCTGCCCGCACCTCCCTCCCCGGACTCCTCCACCCCCCCCCCCCGCGGAACAGATGCTTCTGGGCTGCGAGCCCGGCACTTCCCCGAGGTGCCGGGCTCATTTTTGTGAAGATTTTACCGGCGCGCGCAGGGGAACTTAGCGCCGGCGCTAACTTTCCGGCGCTAAAGCCCTGGCGCGGCGCCAACTGAATTTCTAGGCCCAGGACCTCAAACCCGGCACTAAGCTCATGGTCTACAGAGCAAGATCCTGCAAATCCATAGGTAGGATAGGTGCACCAGCGTCAGTGTTCTTGCTCAGGCCAACATCCCCAGCATCAAAGCTTTGACCACGCTCAATCAGCTCCGATGTCCGCATGCCCAATACGAGACTCCCAAAACAAGCGCTCTACTTGGAGCTCCGGCACGGCAAGAGAGCCCCAGATGGGCAGAGGAAACGCTTCAAGGACACGCTCAAAGCCTCCTTGAAAAAGTGTAACATCCCCATCGACACCTGGGAATCACTGGCCCAAGACCGCATAAAGTGGAAGAGAAGCATCCAGGAAGGCGCCGAACACCTCGAGTCTCTTCACCAGGAGCAAGCGGAAGCCAAGCGCAGGCAGTGCAAGGCGCGCACGTCAACCCAAGCACCCCACTCACCCGCCCCTTCAACCACTGTCTGCCCCACCTGTGACAGAGACTGTAGGTCCCGCATTGGACACATCAGTCACCTGCGAATCCATTTTTAATGTGGAAGCAAGTCATCCTCGGCTCCGAGGGACTGCCTAAGAAGAAGAAGCAGAAAGAAGAAAGCTATATAACTTACTCATAACAGATCATAAGAACAGAAGTCATACTCATAATCCAGGGTACTTCAGCTCCCTTATCCCTAAACTAGCTTACCTCCTGTTAATAGTGTTAATTCTTACATTATTAAAACCTCATTCTAATCTATTCTATTGTTCATTCTTATTTTTACTCTACATCAGCCATAAATTACCTTAGCTGCACTTCTTCTGCTTTCCATCTTATTTCATTCTGACTGTCTGGCTTGCTCAAGTGTTTTCTCCCTTTTCAGCAGACGCACCTGCCCTGCTGCATGGCTCAATATATGATAACTATCCCATTATCCTTTGTGAGCCACTTCAGTTACCACAAGATTTAACCTATAAAAATAAAATACATTTAACTATATAATATAAAATATTAGCATGTAAAATATCAAGCTCTATTCAACACACACCTTGTCTAATGGGCTGAATACTAGACTGAATATAATCTGCAGTCCGTGCTAGCTTGTCACAGATTCACCAGTATAATCTTTCATTACTCACACCCTCAAAACCTTTCATAATCTTGAAAACCTCTTAAATTCTTCCTTTAGCCTTCTCTGTGAAAACAGATTATTTCTACATAACAATAATCTCTCATTTCTGATATAATTCTATTGAATCATCACTGTACCATTTGCTATAATGGGGTGCCCAGGACTGCATGCAATACTCCAACTATGCCTTAACAAATGCCTTGCAAAAATTGAACATCTTGCCTTTGCTTTAATATTTAATGCCTCTAAGTATTAACCAATAATCTGATTTATCAACTGAGCCAGGGTAGCTAAAGTACAGGTAGCAGCTTGAAGAATCACTGGCACTACAGTTTTATTGGTCTAAGTGACAGCTGTTCTGAATGAAATGTACCACATCAGATGTTGCAAATCTACTCACTACCAAGCTCTGGTGAAAGATTTCCAAATGAAATGTGAATTTATTTCTGAAACAATTTGATTTAAATCAGACAGACATAGGAGATCTGATCCAAATCCCAGTTACCTCCTGTTCTAATGAGGTAAGGTGCAGCTAGTGATGAGCCCCAGAGATCTGGGGGGAATTTTAACCCCCAAAAATGGGTGGGTTAGGGTTGGGTGGGAGGTTAAAGTGTTATCCTGACCCCAACCCACCTCCAATCTGCCCAATTCTGGTTTTAACGGAGGTGGGACAGAGGGAGCGGGCAGCTAACCTGCTACCATGAGGCGAGTTGGCACTTTAAATATGAAGCCTCGGATTTAACCTGCTATGCTGGTTTAACTGTGGCCGGCCGAGGTTCCTGGGCCTCAGGATTCCTGGCAGCTGCAGCGAGGTGAGTACAGCCTTGGGGAGCAATCCTTGTGGGCCAGGAGCAGCAGGAGTGCTTCCTCCTGGCCCTCCAAGCTCCCTGCCCTGATACAAACCCCTCCCCCCACTCCCGGGATTAGGGATCGGAGCCCTCGGAATTGGACCCCCCCCACCGCGGTCGGTCCCCCCCGGGATCAGGGATTGGAACCCCCTGGGATCGGACCTACTTCGGATCGGACCCCCCCCCCCACCCTGGGTCAGGGATCGGACTCCTCCCGGGATTGGACCCCACCCCTCCTTGGGTTCAGGGCTCGCAGCTACCTGGGGTTGCAGCCTCTTGTCCAGCGTTCCCCGCTCAACTGGAAGCCAGCCTGTCAATCAGGCTGACTTCCTGGCAGGGAACCTGTCCGTGACATCACACGCATGTGTGGAGTTAGCATGCGCTCTACTGGGCCCTTGCCCCCGGCGGGTCCAAAACTAAAATTTCCGGCGATTGGAACCTCTCGTACTTTCCATATCCATACAGTGGAACTCACTTTTAACACTGTTAGAACCATAAAAGTTTAAAGCCATTCAGCCCATCTTGTCTGAGCTGGCTCTTAAACAGAGCAATCCAAAATCAATCCCAGTACTCTGCTCTCTCCCCACTGCCCTGTATTTTCTTCTGGTTCAAATATTTATCTAATTTTCACTTAAGGAATGCAATACTCCCCGGGGTGAAATTGGTCCTTGGCGGTAGCGTAAAACGGGTGATAATGAATCGGCAGCCTGAAGGGTGTAAAATGGCTGCCGATTCACTGCCACTTGTTTTTTGCTTTTGTCAAAAGCCACGTTCAGCCCTTCTATCTCATTCACCCTATGTAAAAATCATTCCATGCTCCAACATCTCTCCTAACCTCTCTCCTAATTCTCAGTGACAATTTTAAATTGATAATGCTTTGTCCTTGACTCCCTAACCAAACAAAATAGTCTTCACTCTATCAAAATCTTTCACAATTATGAAAACCTCTATTAAATCTCCTCTTAGCCTAGTGGAAATAGTACTAAGGGTTTAAATCGCACTTTGTTGTGCCTGTTCTACAAGGTCAAATTTCTGGGACCAATGTCCCATGGGCCCAAAGTATACCTTAAAGACGACCGACTTGATATTGTGTTGGGCCATTTTCCAGGCATCCCTGGCCGCCACCTAAACCAGGGAAAAAAGGAATTTCAACCCCCTCGTTTTTCAAGTCTTTCCTCATAACTATAGTTGCCTATTACTCGCATCATCCTGGTATATCTATCCTGCACTGTCTCATTGATTTAAATGTCCTTTCTATAATGGGGTTCCCAAAACTGTACACGGTACTCTGACTGTGAGCTAACCAATGTTTTGTACAAATTCAGTGCCCTTATTTATAAAATCCAAAGTGCTAATGGTCATTTTTATGACTTTATCTACCTGCACTTATACTATTAGAGAATTTTGTAGCTGAACCCATAAGTCTCTTCATTTATCCTCACTCTTTAGTGTCTTTCCAATGAGTACATACTCCCATTTCATGTTTTCCTACTCCCAAAATGTATTGCCTCACACTGATACAACTTAAATTGCCTTTACCACCTGTCTGCCCATTTGTAACCTATCTATTTCTTTTGAAGTATTTTATAGTCCTCCTCAGTGTTTGCCGAAGCTCCAACTTTAGTGTCATCAACAAATTTTGAGATTATTTTCCCTATACTCCCTATATTCCCTGAACTCAAGTCCAAAGCATTTATATACTGAGAACAAAAGTGGACACAGGTTCCAACCCTTCTGCAATCTGAGCAACATTCCTTTACCCTAAATCTTTGGCCAACTTTCTATCAATGTTGCTACATTTCCTTTTATACTATGCACCTAAACTTTTGGAGTAACCCTTGTGTGACACCTTATCAAGTCTTCTGAAAATCCATATATACTACACCTACTGCACTCACTTTATCTATTCAGCCTATTATATCTGAAAAAGTTCTATTACATTTGTCAGATATGACTTGCTTTTAACAAATCCATGCTGGCTTTTCTTGATTAAATGCTCACAATTTTTTTCTTGATTTATGGATACTTAGGGTTTACCTACACTTCTTCTTAGGCAGTCCCTCGGAACTGAGTTTGCCTACAACTAATGTCAGACTGGTCCATAGTTACTTGGTTTACTCTTCTCTCCCATCTTGAACATGGATGTTACACTGGTTATTCTCTCGTCCTGTGGTGCAATTTGCATATTTAAAGAGGATTTAAAAATTGCAGCCAGAGCCTTTACTTTTCCCTCTCTGACTTCTTTTAATAGCCTAGAGTGTAAGCCATCAGTGCCTGATGACTTATCTACCTTGAGTTCTGCTAAATTTACATCATCTCTACCAACTGTTTCATATCCTCCTCTAGTACACCTACATTTTTACCTCTGCCATCATTTATTTAATGTCTCCACCACAGCTTCATCTTCAACAATAAGACTCCCCGATTTATCCCTTAGTGGCCCTAACACCTTTAGCTCTTTTACTTTTCATATGATAAGAAAACCTCTTACTATCTCCTTTGATATTATCTGCTGGTCTTTTTACATGTTCCCGATTAGATATACTACTTCCCCTTTTCACTTCTTTGCTACACTTTCAAAATTGTTCATGATTTTCATTTGGTATTTTTAGCCCTAATTCTACATTGCACCTCTCTTTTAAGTTTTCATTTAATCTCTTTATTTATCCACAGAACTCTATTCTTGGATGCACACCCTTTCCTTTATAGGAATAATATTTATTTTGTACTCTATCCATTGCCTATTTGAAGATTTCCCACTGCTGATCTGTTTGTTAACTTTGCTGCCCAGTTACTTGCTGAAGGTTGCTATTTTCCAGCCTGGCATCCTTGTCCTTGACTCTTCATTATCCTAATTGGTTTCCTATGGTCATATCAATTATTTGCTTCACATCTGAACTAAATCAAGAAATGCTTCTATTCTTGTTGGACTAGAACCATACTGGTCTAGGAAACAGTCCTGGATGCATTCTAAAAGTGTTCCCTGTTAAGTCTGTGTGTTCCAGTTGTATTAAGATTAATTACTGACACAGACTACAAGAATAAAGTTCAACAGGTCTTTACTAGTTGGAGGTCAGGACTATACTAAATACAATATCACTACACAGTACTTATATACCGGTGGTCACCACCGGTATTACGTATACAGCAGCCAGAGAAAGTAGTACATCTCTTAAGGTGGAACAGGCTTAAGTTCTCATAAGGTGGAACAGGTTACATACACCACAATCCTCCCTTTTTAGCTTAACAGTCATATCCCCATTTAACATAACATCATAACATATATACATATATAACTTCAGGTATAAACAGTTCAAAGGTTCAGTCTCTCAGGAGGCCTTCCGATTCGGTTTGGATAACGCCTTTCAGTGGTCTCTGATTCTTGTTGCTGAGGTGACTCTTCTTGTTGGTTTCCTATGTATTGGACGTCATCATCAGGTACAGTCCCTGCCGAGGTAAATGCTTCAGGTTCATTAACGTCTTCCACAGTTGTCTCTGTCGCAACCATGGGTTCGACTCTTGCTCTTGATTCTACCAGTTGATCCGCATGACGCCTTATCACATTGTTACCAATATCTACTGTGTACATCAGAGGTCCTTGTCTGGCCCGAATTGTTCCGGACTGCCATTTTTCATTTCCATAGCCCCTTGCCAACACTGGTTGTCCTACGTCAAAACTTCGAGTGGACTTGTTATTAATATGCCGGAACTGTTTGTTTTCCACTTCCCTCCGCACATTTGGTTTTAACAAGTCCAACCTGGACCGCAACCTCCTGTTATAAAACATCATGGCAGGACTTTGGTTAGTCACTGCATGAGCGGCGTTTCGATATGCCATTAGGAAATTGTCCACCTTGTGTTATAACGGAATTCATGGCCTTTATTGCCTTTTTGAATGTTTGGACAAATCTCTCGGCCAACCCGTTTGTCGCCGGATGATATGGGGCAGAGGTATAATGTTTCACCCTATTCTTCTTTAAGAATTTTTGGAATTCTTCCGACACGAACTGTGGTCCGTTGTCCGAACATATCTGTTCTGGCAATCCGTTTCTTGCGAATATTGTTCTTAACACCGCAATTGTCTTTTCTGAAGTAGTGGTATTCATCTTGATCACTTCTGGCCATTTGGAATGTGCGTCCACCGCAATTAGGAACATGGAGTCCATGAATGGACCAGCAAAGTCAATATGTACGCGTTGCCATGGGGCTGAAGGCCATTCCCATGGGTGTAGCGGTGCGATCGGAGGTGCATTTTGCACTTTTTGGCACCCAGCGCAGCTTTTTGTCAACTCCTCTATCTGTTGGTCAATGCCCGGCCACCATACATAAGCCCTAGCAAGACTTTTCATCTTAACTCCCCCCAGATGACCTTCATGCAGTTCCTTTAGAACTCTTTCCCGTAACTTGGGAGGAATAATCACTCTTGTCCCGTACATCAAAGTACCATGGCAGACGGACAGCTGGTCTCGCCTTGCCGAGAATGCCGGTAACAGAGGATCACCATGTGTTGGCCATCCCTTCACTGTCACCTCGTAAACTCGGGACAGTGTCGGGTCGTTCCTGGTTTCTCTTTCAATACTTGCATTGGTGACTGGTAAACACTCGATGATGGTCGAATGAAATAACTCAACAGGGTCAACTTTCGTCGTCTCTTCTGCTTCAGGTAGTGGCAGGCGCGACAGCCCATCAGCATTGCCATGCTGCTTTGTACCTTTGAATTCTATTTGATATTGATGTGCCCCTAGGAAAAGGGACCATCTCTGGAGTCGCTGTGCTGTCATCACCGAAACACCCTTCTTAGGGTTAAAAATGGATACCAATGGCTGATGGTCTGTCAGAAGTGTGAATTTTTGGCCCTGCAGGTAATGATTAAACTTCTTCACTCCCTATACAAGGCTGAGAGCCTCCCTATTGATCTGCGCATAGTTGCGCTCAGCGGAGGTCAATGATCTGGATGCAAACGCGACTGGCCTTTCCGTGCCATTTGGCAACTTGTGTGAGAGTACTGCCCCAATACCATATGGAGAAGCATCACAAGCCAACCGAATAGGCAGTGTCGGGTTGAAGTGAGCCAACACTTCCTCTGAGGTGATCAATTCTTTGCTTTTGCGAAATGCCTTCTTACAGTTTTCGCTCCATTCCCATGGTACCCCCTTCTGTAAAAGAGCGTTCAGCGGGTGCAGTACCGTGGATAGATTCGGTAGAAACTTATGGTAATAGTTAATCAATCCCAGAAACGACCTCAACTGAGAGACATTATCCGGAGCGGGAGCCTTTACAACTGCCTTTATCTTGTCAGGAGACTTATGAAGCCCCTCCCGGTCAATGACATGACCACAGTATGAGATCCGCTTCTGAAAGAACTCACATTTCTGCCAATTAACTCTAAGTCCATACTCTTTCAGTCTGTTGAGCACCAGTTCCAAGTTTGCGAGGTGTCCTTCATCACCATCACCTGTAATCAGAATATCATCCAGGTAACATTGTGTGCCTGGAATTCCCTGTAATACCTGCTCCATGGCCCTCTGCCAAATTGCCGGAGCCGATGCCACTCCAAAAACCAGCCTATTATACCGGTACAAACCTCTATGCGTGTTGATCGTGAGGTACTGGCGTGACTCTTCTTCAACCTCCATCTGCAAGTACGCCTGCGCCAGGTCTATCTTGGTGAAGTGTTTCCCGCCAGACAACGAAGCAAAAATATCCTCAATCCGCGGAAGCGGATACTGCACCGTGTGAAGCACCGGATTAACGGTGATCTTGAAATCTCCACAGATGCGAACCTTCCCTGGTTCTCCTGGCTTGTTGCTCGAAGGACGTTTCATAACGGGAACAATGGGCGTAGCCCACTCACTCCAATCTACCTTAGACAGTACACCTGAACGTTCTAGCGCTTCCAGTTCCGCTTCTACAGTAGGTCGTATTGCATAGGGTACCGGTCTGGCTTTGAAAAATTTTGGTTGTGCATGTTCATCAATCTTGATGTTTGCCGTAATTCCTTTCAGTGTTCCCAGTCCTTGCTGGAACACCTCTTTAGCATCATCCAATATTTTGGACAATCGTTTAGGTTTGACATCTGTTTCCCCGGAATCTACCGTTAGTGCTTTTAAGGAGTGCCAGTCCATATTCATTTTCCTAATCCACTCCCGTCCCAGTAGTGGTGGACCTCCTTCAGGTAGCACATATAAGTCCATTACTTGGTTTTCTTCGCCCTTGTGGACCACTTTTACCTCTATCTTTCCGATGGGGTACACTCTTTGCCCCGTGTATGTTTTCAATATAATCTCCGTATCCCGTAGGGGAATATGTTGGAATAACCTTTTGTAATCTTTCTTATTCATGGCTGTCAATGCCGATCCAGTGTCCAATTCCATCTTTACTTGGACTCCTGCTATCTGAAGAGTGACCCAAATTGTCTGGAGATCTGCATCCTTACCAACGTTGTGTACTCTTAAGCTACCCAGTTCATTACTGCTAGCGTCTGAATCTGACTTCTGTTCATTCGAACTGGTCTTTGTCACCTTGTGCACCTGTATGTATTTTCCTTGCGGTGACTTTTTGTTGCTGGTCTTCTTTCCTGACCGGCATACTTTAGCTATGTGGCCAAGCCTGCCACACGTTCTGCATTCTTGGTTTTTAAACCAACACTGGTTCTGATCGTGTGTTGTCTTTCCACAACGATAACATTTTACAGTACTCAAACCCAATTTATTTGTACTGTGTTCCGGTGACCGTAGCTGCATTACTGCCGTGCCTCTTGCTGCGGCTTCGTGTGCTGCTGCCATAGTGACCGCTTTCTCAAGCGTCAGCTCATTCTCCTCGAGCAGTCGCTTTTGTGTATCTTCTTTTAATAATCCACACACAAATTTATCTCTTAGCACGTCTGTTAGTCCCGTTCCAAACTGACAGTCCTTTGCTAGCTTACGCAATTCCATTAAATATTCAGCATTGCTTTCATCCTTCAGCTGCCTTCTGCTGTAAAATTTAAATTGTTCCGCTAGCATCAGCAGCGTGGGGTTTAGATGATTTTTCAGGACAGTAACAATCTCCTCGAATGTCTTATCCGTCGGTTCATCTGGTGATAAAAGGTGTTTCAATTGCCCGTATGTCTTTGCACCCATTAAGTTCAATAAAGTTAGTGCTTTCTCTGCATCTGGGATTTTATTTGCTTTACAATAATTTTGTATGCGTTCTACATACATGGCCCAATCTTCGCTGTCGCCATCAAAGGTATCAAAGTTCCCATGTTTAGGCATCGTTGCAATTTATTTTATCCCAAGATGGCGGCTTCCCGCTCTTGTCTTCGTCCTCCGCCTACAAAATGGCGGTTTTCCCGCGCTTGGCGGTCTTCACCCACTGGCTGCAATGGCGTTTAGCGTGCCGCTGCTGCTCCCCTTTCCCAGCGGTTAGTAACTCCCCCGACACTGTCTCCGCTTCACCGCGGCTCCCTCGGGCATTCACGCTTCCCCGATGTCGCGCCTCGCAGCCCTTCTTGCAGCCCGGTTATTAGCACCGGCTGCGTTCGCCTTCACCACGGCTCTCGCGCCTTCAGTCGCCCCAGACGCTGCGCCTTTTTGGCCCGAAAGCGGCCCGGCCCTTATCACCAGCCGCGATCGATGTCCCCGCGCTGCGCCTTTTGGCCTGAATGCACCCCGGCCCTTATCTCCGGTCGCGATCGATCTCACCGCCCTTATTCCTCCGTCTTCCTCCCCCCGTCTGTACAGCCAACGCGGCCGACTTTCTGCTCGCGTCGCTGACCGGCTTACCCACCACCGAGGTAGAAAGAAGATAGCTGACTGCCGCTGATGGAGGCTTTGAGTTCAGGATGTCTTCTGCACTCAGGGTTCTCGATGCCTGCCGCGCGACGTGTCTTCCAGCAGGGTGGTGAGGGTGGATGCCTCTCTTCGACGCCCATTCTGTGGACGAAGCCGCCGTGGATATAAACTGCTGCAGGGTAAGAATCGGACTCGTCGCCACTGTTAAGTCTGTGTGTTCCAGTTGTATTAAGATTAATTACTGACACAGACTACAAGAATAAAGTTCAACAGGTCTTTACTAGTTGGAGGTCAGGACTATACTAAATACAATATCACTACACAGTACTTATATACCGGTGGTCACCACCAGTATTACGTATACAGCAGCCAGAGAAAGTAGTACATCTCTTAAGGTGGAACAGGCTTAAGTTCTCTTAAGTTGGAACAGGTTACATACACCACATTCCCCACTTTGACCACATCCTTTACTTTTATGCATTGCACAGTATCTTAGAGCGAACAGCTTGTGAGCGGCCTGCACGGTACCTTCCCGATTGCTGCGCGGCTGTGCAGGAGTGCAACTTCAAGGGAACATTCGTTATAACTATTAGGAAAGACTGAGCAGGCTGGGGCTCCTTTCTCTGGAGAAGAGAAGGCTGAGGGGTGACTTAAGAGTGGTCTTTAAAATTAGGAAAGGGTTTGATACGGTAGACGCAGAGAAGATGTTTCCACTTGTGGGTAGTCAAAACTAGGGCCTATAATTATAAGATAGTCACTAATAAATCTAATAAAGAATTCAGGAAATGCTTCTTTATCCAGAGAGTGGTTAGAATGTAGGACTTGCTACCACAAGGAGTAGTTGAGGCGAATAGCATAGATGCCTTTAAGGTGAAGCTAGATAGGTATATGAGGGAGAAAGGAATAGAAGGATATGCAGATAGGGTTAGATGAAGTAGGGTGGGAGGAGGCTCTTGTGGAGCATAAACATTGGCACATCCCAGTTGGACTGAATGGCCTGTTTCTATGCTGTACTTTCTATGTAATTCTATTCTAGTCTATCTTTGGATAGCTAAGACCATCCAAATTTATTTGTGCATTCTCCCATCTTGTCCGCCGTAACGTCATCATTGAAATCAATGGAAACAAATTGGGTGGTTTCTATAAAGAGCAGCCGATCCACAAATAAAAACAGAAAATGCTGGAAATACTCAACAGGTCAGGCAGCATCTGTAGAGAGAGAAACAGAGTTAATGTTTCAGGTCGATGACCCTTCGTCAGAACTCTATTCAGCAGGGCTCATTGCATAGATAAACAGTTGGATTCTGTTTTTAGGGGTACCTTTAGGGTGTTCTGACGAAGGGTCATCGGCATGAAACGTTAACTCTGTTTCTCTCTCTACAGATGCTGCCTGACCTGCTGAGCATTTCCAGTATTTTCTGTTTTTATTTCAGATTTCCAGCATCCGCAGTATTTTGCTTTTGTAGTAGCCAATCCACAATGTTAGTTTTATGCCCGGATGGCAAGTTTAAAATCTACCCCAGTGTTTTCAACTATCCTCCACCATTGCTAACCACTTAACACCAGAAAAGGCTTCACTGATTCAACAAAACCCTCACAATGTTCTCTATTTCAAAACCTGACTCCAATGTATTCTGAGTACCCCATAAAACAGAATCCACCTCGTTATCTATGCAATGACCCCTGCTTGAATAGGGTTGTTACAGCATCAATGAGTGTGAACGATCATTGGATATATTAAACTATCTTTCATTGTTTTCAGCTTGCTGGTTCAGATGTCTCATCTGAAGTTAAATAATAATCTGCGACTCCCAGCCCTGCTGCCCTGTGAATTTATCCCCTTGACAGCTAAGGTTACTCAATAGTTTGAGCATATATGATACCAAAGTACCATCCCCATGGCATATGTCATAAATCCAGAAGCAAGGATAAAATCATAAATGATTAGCTGACCAAGTGAAACCCATTACATAAACAAAAACACAATAGTAAAGACCTGGATTTTGAGAATGCCCTCTTGTGCTGGGCACAGCGTGCCCTTTGTGTAGCATACTGCTGAGTTACCTCTTGCTTCTACTGAAAGGAAGTAGTCTTTTACCAGCAATAGAAAGGCTTGGGGTAAATATTCGTCTTCACCGTCTGCTGGTAATCTGGAAGAGTGGATTACTCACCCTTTATAGAACACGCCCTTCATTCACTTCATTGATTTTAATGGTGTCAACTGTTGTCTTATGCTTCTGTGAAGCGTTTTGAGACATTTTCATATATTTAAAGGTACTATACAAATGCAAGTTGTTATTGGTCAAGTGGATTCATGATGATGCCGATGCAGACACAACAAATGTTTGAATAAGGGAGGCTTTGTCATTGTCGTAGAAAAATTAGATAAATGGGGCACATGGAATTGCAATAAAACTGGGTTCTTTTAGAGAGGTATCAGAAAGGTGCAGCAACATTCCAACACATTCCTGCTGCAGGAGGGAAAAAATAAAAGTCAGTCACAGTGCTGTTCTGTTCCATTTCAAAATTGTTCCATTTTATAGTTTCTGCAAGACTCACAACCTACCAGTTGAATTTAAAAAAAAATTGTTCCTGGGATGTAGGCGTCGCTGGCAAGGCCAGCATTTATTGCCCATCTCTAATTGCCCTTGAGAAGGTGGTGGTGAACCGCCTTCTAGAACTGCTGCAATCTGTGAGGTGAAGGTACTCCCACAGTACTGTTAGGAAGGGAGTTCCAGGAGTTTGACCCAGCGACAATGAAGGAACGGTGATATATTTCCAAGTCAGGATAGTGTGTGACCTGGAGGGGAACTTGGAGGTGATGGTGTTCCCATGCACCTGCTGCCCTTGTCCTTCTAGGTGGTAGAGGTCACGGGTTTGGGAGATGCTGTCGAAGAAGCCTTGGCGAGTTGCTGCAGTGCATCTTGTAGATGGTACACACTGCAGCCACGGTACGCTGGTGGTGGAGGGAGTGAATGTTTAAGGTGATGGATGGGATGCCAATCAAACGGGCTGCTTTGTCCTGGATGGTGACGAACTTATTGAGTGTTCATGGAGTTGCACTCATCCAGACAAGTGGAGAGTATTCCATCACACTCCTTACTTGTGCCTTGTAGATGGTGGAAAGGCTTTGGGGAGTCAGGAGATGCAGAATACACAGCCTCTGACCTGCTCTTGTAGCCAAAGTATTTATGTGGCTGGTCCAGTTAAGTTTCTGGTCAATGGTGACCCCCAGGATGTTGATGGTGGGGGATTCAGTGATGGTAATGCCGTTGAATGTCAAGGGGTGGTGGTTAGCTGCTCTCTTGTTGGAGATAGTCATTGCCTGGCACTCGTGTGGCGCGAATGTTACTTATCAGCCCAAGCCTGAATGTCGTCCAGGTCTTGCTGCATGCGAGCATGGACTGCTTCATTATTTGAGGAGTTGCGAATGGCACTGAACACTTCTGACTGTATGATGGAGGAAAGGTCATTGATGAAGCAACTGAAGATGGTTGGGCCTAGGACGCTGCCCTGAGGAACTCCTGCAGCGATGGTTGCAAACACTTCAGCCTTGTCTTTTGCACTTGTGTGCTGGGCTCCGCCATCATTGACGTACATGGAGCCTCCTCCTCCCGTTAGTTGTTTAATGGTCCACTACCATTCACGACTGGATGAGGCAGGACTGCAGAGCTTTGATCTGATCCATTGATCATAGGATCGCTTAGCCATGTCTATAGCATGTGGCTTCCATTGTTTAGCATGCATGTAGTCCTGCTTTGCAGCTTCCCCAGGTTGACACCTCATTTTTAGGTACGCCTGGTGCTGCTCCTGGCATCCTCTTCTACACTCCTCATTGAACCAGGGTTTGTCCCCTGGCTTGATGGTAATGGTAGAGTGAGGGATATGCCAGGCCATGAGGTTACAGATTGTGGTGGTATACAATTTTGCTGCTGTTGATGGCCCACAGCACCTCATGGATGCCCAGTTTTGAGCTGCTAGATCTGTTCTGAATCTATCCCATTTAGCACGGTGGTAGTGCCACACAACACGATGGAGGGTGTCCTCACTGTGGAGACAGGACTTCATCTCCACAAGGACTGTGCAACGGTCACTGCTTCCAATGACAGATGCATCTGTGACAGGTAGATTTGTGTGGGCGAAATCAAGTAGGTTTTTCCCTCATCACCTGCCGCAGGCCCGGTCTGGCAGTTATGTCCTTCAGGACTCGGCCAGCTCGGTTAGTAGTGATGCTGTTGGTCATTGAAGTCCCCCACCCAGAGTACATTCTGCACCCTTGCCACTCTCAGTGCTTCTTCCAAGTGGTGTTCAACATGGAGGCATACTGATGCATGAGCTGAGGGAGTCCGGGGTCAATGTTGAAGACTCCCAGGGACACTTCCTCCCTCCTGTATACCACTGTGCCGTCACCTCTGTTGCTATTGATGGAGGGGTCTGGGACATTAGCTGAAAGGTATGATCCTGTGAGCATGACTATGTCAGGCTGTTGCTTGACTAGTCTGTGGGACAGCTCTCTCAATTTTGGCACAAGTCCCCAGATGTTAGTGAGGAGGACTTTGCAGGTTTGACTGGGCTGGGTGTGCCTTTGTCGTGTCCGAAGCTGGGGTTGAGATCGATGCCAGGTGGGCTGGTTTTGTTCTTATTATTGTTTCTTGTAGCAGCTAGTTACTGTGGCTTGTGAGACCATTTCAGAGGGCAGTTGAGAATCAACCATATTGCTGTCAGTCTGGAGTCACACATAAGCCAGGCCATGTAAGGACAGCAGATCTCCTTTTCTAAACAGCATTAGTGAGCCAGATGGGCTTTTATGACAATCTGGTAATTTAATTGCCATCATTACTGATACTGGCTTTTTATTCCAGATTTATTTAATTAACTGAATTTAAATTCCCCAGCTGCCGTGGTGGGATTTGAACTCACGTCCCATGGATTCATTAGTCCAGACCTCTGGATTACTAGTCCAGTAACAGAACCACTATGCTACCATTCCCACAGTTGAACACAGAAGCAATCGGAAAGCTTGGATGATGTCAGTAACATCTTCAGACTAGCTATAAAAGTGGAACATGCAGTTTGGTTGTCATCGGAGGATTGCTCTTGTTATGGACAGTTTTGTAATGCAGGCCGAAATGCAGAGCTGAACCTTTGCAACATAAAAGTGGTGTTTCTAGCCTAAAGGTAGTGGATCATATAAGCATTGTAGGGGGTGGTGTCGTGGTGCCCAGTCAGCTTCGCCTCTGACTGTCCCTTGAGCGGTTCGAATCGCTCCCACACCCCTGGGTTCTAGACACCGGACTTAGGTACAGGCGGCGATACAGAAAATCGAGTTGACAAGTGGTTTGGTTTAAGAAAACCAAGATTTTATTAAAACAGAACTAAAAACACAGTCTTAAGAGAATTACTGGTATAAGATACAGGCATAAACAATTACATTTATTCAAGGAATGGGAAACACACGGCACATCGAGGGAAAAACAGCTACATTAACAATCCCCCTTATCCTTATCCCACCCCCTATACCTAACTAGATTAAGCTATGAGGGGCCAGGAATTCATGCTCACCAATCCAAAACCTGTTGCTTTAACATTGTGAGTTTTGAGGTTTGGTCTTCTGTCCTTTGGGGTACCCCGTCGCCACGTGGTCTCAGGGTGCGGCGCTGGAGTTGTTGATGTGACACACCTTCCCTCACCTCAGCTACCGTCGTCATTACGTCGCGATGGGTTTTCTTCTTCTTCTCCCTCGGGCGGTCGTCAGCAGTAACGTTGCGGTCGTGGATCGGTTGGCGGTTTTCACTGCTTACAAGATTTTACTACCCATCCTTTGAATGCTAGCATATTCGTCACGGGCGTGGACACTCGCGTCTAACGCCTGCTTATTCGCAGTGTTCGAATGCCAGCTTACACTCACTGTCCATACATACACTGCTAATTTCTTCCCCAAACGCCAGCTTATAACTAGGTGTTTGTTTTTTACCAATGCGTCTTTTGCTGCCCTTCTCTGCTCTTGTCGGTGTTACCTTCTTTTTCATCTCATCTCGTCTCGCCTGCCTGTTCGTGGCCTGTGTGTCCTGTGTGGCTTTGAACTCGGGTCTCGTTCTCCTCCTGCATTTGGTCCCGGCGTAATGGGCGTCCTTGGTTGTTGAGTGGTGCGGGGAGCGAGAAGAGAACCCGCCACGAGGCCAGGGCATGAGTACGAGTGGCAGCAGGCCAAGGCCACAGACAAGAGTCAATGGAAGAGACCAGAGAGCGATTGCTACTGATGGGCCTACAGTTATACCTGTTCTTCCACTCCTTATCTGCGCGCCAAATCAGGTCAGTCCATTGTTTAACTTTTGGCGGGTTGGTTTAAATGATTACAACCATTTGTTTTAACGACTTTAGGAGTGGTTGTCTCCGGGTCTAATGGCCTGGTTGCTTTGTCATGGATAAGACTTAATTGTCCCCATCCTACCTTGATGGCTACTGTGAGCTGTTATCGATTAAACATGCAGAAAGCTAATGGCCACGGTTATAGGCCCATTCTACTTTGATTTGACTCAAGTCGAATAAATGCATATTCTGTGTTTACTCTGTCTGGCAGGCTCCAAAGAGTCCCTGTTCACAGATTCCTGCATTTTAAATATCGTCCCTGAGCCTGCTTGTCTGCAGAGTCTTGCTTTTAAAAATCCTGTCAATTTTGGTCACGAGGTTTACAGAAGCCATTTTGGGTACCCTGCTTTTAAATAACTTGTCCAAAACAGGGTCCCTTGATCCATAACTCGGGGAATGCGGGAATTTTGAGAACCCTGCAACTTACAGCATTCAAGAAACAGTCCCATCATTCTCTTCAAAACAAAGGAGATTGATTTGCCGTGAGCTCATGGGCTAAGTGAAATTATCAGAACATCACAGCTACAAAAGCCACAGTGACTCGAGGGGAAGGCAAAGGAAACACTTGTTATGCCAGCACAGCAAGAAATTCTACACTGTATGTTGGAAATTGGGAAAGAGTCAATTCTTGATGCTAACTGGCACACATTTTATCACTTAGAGGGCCTGGTGTTTTATTTGTGGCAACCAACTAATTAGCAGAGGCAGTTACAAATGTGGATAGGTGTGAAGTAGTATATTTTGGGAGAAGAATATAAGCCTAGATTTTCCATTCCCAGATGTCTGCTGTGCCAGCTGGAATTCCACCCAATTTGCGCTCCAGTGCATTTTCCAGTGGGCAGGACAAGAAATGGTGGAAGCAAGCATCTCAAACAGCCGGGCGGTTCATTCCCATATTAATTAGGGTGCATATCCATCCTGCACACCATTTCCTGCTGTTCTGGATTTTAAATGTAAATTACGCCATGGTGAAATAGGCATGCAAGGTTGCTAGGCAGCAGTAAGTATACTGGAGTTCATTGAAAGGACAAAAGCAATATTAAGGTAAATGTATTTTAGCCATTTCCCTTCATTTTCTTTTCCTGCTGGCCCTTCGGTTTCTCATGAGCCTTTGTGCCAATTGTTGTAAGTTTTTTACTTTTTGGCCCTAGCACCTTCCCAACGGGCATCCACTGTCTGGCATTTTTGAAAGTAGAGCAGGGCCGTTGTAGGGATGCCAGGTAGGCCAATACGCACAGGAGGTGCTCTGTCTCCACCCACTGCTACTCACTTCTCCAGACAGAAGTGGCCAGCTGTTGCTTTGGCCAATGATTAATGCAGGTGTAGGCTTCTGTTTCCAAAGGAAGCTGGGACAACAGATCCAATGGGATGATTAAGAGATGTGAAGGTCTGACTAACCGTAATGTTTGATGTTTCCTCAGAGGCACTCCATTATGGAGAATTTTCTTCGTGAGTCACTCTGTTTTTCTGACATTACTTAGGTGGGTGGAGGTGGAATAATTGAGTAGAGACCCACCCATTGACCCCAATAATAACTTGTAGATGCATTCGGAATGGGAGGGGGGTGGGTGGTCGGTGGGGCGCTGTGACATCTGGTGGGAAATCCCAAAGAACTGTCAACGCGTCTGTCTGTGGCCTTTTAATGCAGCCACCTAATTATGGGTCGCATGATGCAATCTCAACTGAATATTTAAAAGACCAATCCAAAGATGGAATTTGGATGAGTTAGTTGTTTGAACCTAGAGAGGGAGAAGTCTCATTATGGATTCAGGGGATGTGCCTCGATTGGTGCAGTAAGCAGTCGGACACAGATACTCTTCCTCTTGCCTTTGTTACCTCTAGACTTGACTAATCCAACGCACTCCTGGCTGGCCTCCCACATTCTACCCTACGTAAGCTTGAGGTCATCCGAAACTCGGCTACCCATGTCCTAACTCGCACCAAGTCCCGTTCACCCATCACCCCTGTGCTCGCTGACCTACTTTGGCTTCCGGTTAAGCAACACCTCGATTTCAAAATTCTCATTCTTGTTTTCAAATCCTTCCATGGCCTCGCCCCTCCTTATCTCTGTAATCTGCTCCAGCCCCACAACCCCTCGAGATATCTGCGCTCCTCTAATTCTGCCCTCTTGAGCATCCCTGATTATAATCGCTCAACCTTTGGCAGCTATGCCTTCTGTTGCCTAGGCCCTAAGCTCTGGAATTCCCTGCCTGAACCTTTCCGCCTCTCTACCTCCCTTTCTTCCTTTAAGACGCTTCTTAAAACCTACCTCTTTGACCAAGCTTTTGGCCACCTGCCCTAATTTCTCCTTATGTGGCTCGGTGTCAATTTTTTGTGCCTTATAATACTCCTGTGAAACGCCTTGGGATGTTTTACTACGTTAAAGGCGCTATATAAATACAAGTTGTTGTTGTTGTTTTGTTGTTGTTGTATTGGGAGGATGAAACCTGCAGCTGCCACAAAGAAGGTGTGGCTGGAGGTGGCGCAGCAGGTCAGCAACAGGAGCATTGTGCCACGTTCCTGGATTCAGTGCAGTAAGCGCTTTAATAACCTAACCAGATCAGGAAAGGTGAGTACAGTTGCACATTCACCTATATCCTGTTGCGTGTATCATCCCCCTCCCTCACTCTACCTTGTCAAGCCTACTTCATCACATCACTTCTCAGACCTACTTACCTTTCAAGTGCACCCATCGTTCTCTTTCTCTGCAATTTCTCACATCTCCATCTATCCAACCACCACTGCTACTAAACTTTATGCAATTTGATGCCTCTCCCTGATAGTCACCCTCACCAAATGCACTCCATCCATCGGGTGAACACATGCCATTACACTCATGCATAGGTCTGTTTTTTCCCCTATTGCAGGGGAAGAGAGTGCAGAACACTAGGGAGAGAAAGAGAACCGGAGGTGGTCCTCCACAGATTTCCCAGTTGACAACTGCAGAGGAGGAAGTGCTGGAGTTCAGTGGTGTTTTGATGTTCCTGACTATTGGCGATGGGGAGTTGGGGACCTCTCAGCGACCTGGTGACATAATTAAATATCAGCAACCCAGGTATCATACAACACTCAGTCCCGTTGACTTGATTTCAGCAGTGAATGAAATATAATCACCTTCATAATGCTAAATTGCAACATTCTTACCTTGCTCGTACTAATTCATACCTTCTCTCTTCGCCAGGTCCTTCAGGTGTACATCAGCAGTTGGTGGAACTCCTGAACGACGAATCCTCAAAGGAGCTGATTCCTTCTGAGAGCGCACCATCACAGGACTCATGCTTACCAGGCACCAGTGCAGATACAGGCACTTTGGTGGGTCCAGTTAGACAAATAGTTGGGTTTTCACCTGGTGTCTTGCAGTTCACAAGTCAGCAAGAGCAGACAATGGTGGCAGGGACACCCATGAAGAGTCCATGTTGGAGGGCGCAGCCCACCCCAAGCTCTGCTCAGCTGGATGCAGATGCTACAACCCAGGGGCCATCGATGTATTGGCAGGCCATCCGCGCACACGATTGCAGAGAGAATGGAGGAGTCCATCTCAGACCTTGGGACGTTTTACTACATTAAAGGTGCTATATAAATGCAATTTGTTTGTGTAGCAGGGCATTGTGAGGATCTCTTCTGCCATGGATAGAGTGGCCAACTTCATGGAACATTAATTGTGGCAATCAACTGAGTCCATGCAGGCCTTGCCCACGAACATGCAGATTCTGGATGCCAACATGCCTGGCACCTTAAATAACCTGTTTTATGCATTTATGTGCAGCTGACTGGGAGAACCTGGATATTTCTCAGGCAGAGCCCTGGAAGGATCCAAAGGCAAAAACATTGAGGGTGGTGGTCACTGGTAACACGTGGCCACCAGGTCCAACAGGGAGCAGGTCTTCTTCTAGGAGGCTGCAGATGTCTGCCACCACCTGAGGCGACAACCTGAGACTCTGGAAGCACTGCTTTTCCAAGAGGTCAAGGAAACTGAGCTCCTGCCTGTGGATTCTGTTACAATAGTAGTGCCTCCTGGGAGCTCAACCTCTCTGCTGCTCCCCTCTCTGCACACCACCTACAGGCCTCTCCACAATGAGCTGTTGCTGCTCCTGCCCCCCTCTTTGCACCACCCATCCTGATCTGGAGTCGCAATACCTCCAAAATGCAGAAATAACCTCTCACCATAAGTAATCTCAACAAACCCTTTCCCAGTGGGAGGTAAGAAACCGGCTGTGAGCACTGACTATTTATTGCTGTATTTGCCTGACTTTTAATGAGCCCCATGAATTGCCGTTCTCTTCTCGCCTTGCTTTCAATGGTGAGTTTCGGGAAACCCGAGCATGTGCCATTAAATTTAAATGCTGGTTAAAATATCACTGCAATTTACTGATTTAAATATTCAAATCACTAACCCGTCTCTCTGGAGGGGATTACGCACATGCAGCCAAACGCGTTTGTGTTAAACCCAGAAATCAGTGCATTGGAGCCGGCTTCTGGATGCGCTGACACTTTCGACAATTTCAACCCACCCACCCGCACTTAAACCCACTCACTCCTCAATGTTAAAATTTCCAGTGTCAGTTCAATTGGATGCCGGAATAAAGTGATAATCCACCAGATTTTCCTTCAATTGAAATGAATGGCAGGAAAATCCAGAGGAATGTAATGTCACATTTTCCATCATTACCACCATAGCAATGCTGGATGCGAGTGACACCACCATGTTACTGGTGTCCAGTTTTGTAAGAGCCAGCTTAAAGGCTTTTTCAAAGTTAAAATACCCCCCAGGAAGTGTAATCAATTTTGGGGTAATCAATTTGCATTCCCCGAGCAAAACTTTGTGCCAAATCTAGCAGAGAGCAGAGGCATTTCCCTGGCTTGGGGGAGAATAGTCGCTTTGGGTTGCTGTAGGTACCAAAATACTGCAGCAGCAAGGGTTTTAAGCAGCTACCCAAGGTGACCTCCCTGGCCCAGATAGAAATCTTGTTTTAGTGTCTGCCAATTGTATTCATATTATATGGAGTCCAGAATATTGCCAAGGCTAGTGTAATGACTTTTGGGCTGGTAGATTGCTGTGCTGAGCAGGAAAATCTAGGCCAGTATGTTATGTTTCCAGTAGCACAGCATTAAAGAAGGCATGCTAAAGTACAGGAAACTTTCAATTAACTGGCCCCTAAATAACCGGAACGCTCTATCCACCGGCAAAATTCAGGAGTCGGTTCAGGTAACTTTTTTTACTTTTAGTTACTTTTTTAAATTGATTTGTTGCTGTGCAAGGGTGTAGCTGAAGCTGTTGCTAAGCTACAGAGATGCTTGTAACTTGTGCCGATTGTTTTGAAGCTGTTGCAACAGGGCTTGTTGCTTTATACGGAGCTCTGAGCTCCGTATCTTTTACTGTAGCGTTCGGTTATCCGGAATTGTTGATGAATCGGCAACACGTCGGTCCCATCCGTGCCGGATACCAGAAAGTTTCCTGTAATAAAGTAAGAGCCAGCGTAACTTGATTGGCCACATCTACCAAGACTCCACCAACTACTGCTGCAGGTCCCGGCACATCTATCTGGTAATGACCATAGGGAGTTGTCTTCTCAGGATTCAGCCTAACAGAGAGCAGGTGCAGATCTGTACCACCATCTGAAGGATACCCACAGCTATCATGCAGCATTCGGCTGTCACATCCAGTGACACTAAAGGTCAGATGTGCCTCGGAACTTGTAACCTAACTCGTACCAACTCCCGTTCATCCATTGCCCCTAGTTTCACTGACCTACATTGGCTCTCGGTCCGGCAACACCTTGATTTAAAAATTCTCATCCTTGTCTTCAAATCCCTCCATGGCCTCGCCCCTCCCTATCTCTGTAACCACCTCCAGCCCTTCAACCCTCCGAGATCTCTGCACTCCTCCAATCCTGGCCTCTTGCGCATCCCCGATTGTAATTGCTCCATCATTGGCGGCAGTGCCTTCATCAGCCTCAGCCCTAAGCCCTGGAATTCCCAACCTAAACCTCTCCACATCGCTAGCTCTCTCTCCTCGTTTAAGACGCTCCTTGAAACCTACCTTTCACCTGTCTTAATATCTCCTTATGTGGTTTGGTGTCAAATTTTGTTTGATAACACTCCTGTGAAGCGCCTTGGGATGTTTTACTATGTTAAAGGCACTATATAAATGCAAGCTGTTGTTGTAATTGGCGAGACCCCTGTAGATATGGAGCAAGGGGGTAAAGAAGTCTCTCCAATCATTTTTAGATGGGAAATGTTCTTGTTGCTTGACTTAAATATGGAAGCAAGTGTGTGAGACAGCCTTGTGATTGGGTGTGCTGAAGAAACCTTTGCTCCTTCCCTCAGTTAGTCAGTGAATCTCTGCATTCTCTTTATCTGGGCAGAAGTACGTTAGGGAAGGAAATTACCTCCTGGTTGTAAATAAACCACATTCAGGATACATATCTGGCTTTGCTCCTTTTTAATTTCAGAACCTATGGTGAAGCTGGCCCTAACTGTATCCCTAATAAATAGAACTCCTCCACTTACAGAGCGATCCTGTTGCCTCTAGGAACTGAGTTTGAATCCAGGCTAGGCAGATAGGATAAAAGTGCTTTTTACTCTCATGTGATTTGGACTCAGTCCTAGAGAAGGTGAGTTTTTTTTTAATCAGAAAGCTTCCCATACTCTTCCCATTATAAGTGGGAAGATAAAGATTTAGAATGGGAAAAAAGTTGACAAGAAGTTTGTGCAGATGTAATTTTTAATATATTACAGATATAGATTGAAATTTGAATATTGAAGGGTTCTGATAGAGTAAATAAGGAGAAACTGTTTCCACTGGCAGGAGGGTCAATAGCCAGAGGATACAGTGTTAAGATAATTGACAAAAGAACCAGAGGGGAGGCAAATAGATTTTTTTTACACAGTGAGTTGTTATGAGCTGGAATGCATTGCCTGAAAGGATGGTGGAAGCAGATTCAATAATAACTTTTAAAAGGGAATTGGATATATACTTAAAAAGGAGAAATTTGCAGGGCTATGGGGAAAGAGCAGGGGAGTGGGACTAATTGGATAGCTTTTACAAAGAGCCAGCACAGGCACGATGGGCTGAATAGCCTCCTTCTGTGCTGTAAGATTCTATGATAATCTGGTGTTAAATTAACAGTCGCATTCAGCAGCTAGAAGGATGGCTGATGTAGGAAATGGAAATGAAACACAGATGCTCTAGGGGGTGCTTTTCTGAAGCTGAAGGCAAACCACATTGTTGGTACAGAGGTGAGACAACATGATGTGGCAGCTGACCAATGCTATACCTGACTTGATAGTCCTTATCGTAGCTTCTGCCTGCCAAAAAAATGGAAGATGTTCTAGCCATGATACCATCACCTTGACAGCACAAAATTTGTCAAATGATGAATAGGAAAATAGAAATGTTACAGTAAAGAATAAGTATTGTTTGTGGAAATCCATTTTGCTGAGCGCGGCATACAATTTTTAAAATGATCTATCCAAGCATTAATCATAGCTGTGCTTTGTCTGCAATTTTAACTTTGAAATAGTGGAGGAAACATGTCATAACCTTGTGCATTGTGCAAAGACATGCAAAGGTGAAAGGCTAAGCTTATGTTGCACAAGTGGTTCATGTGATTCTGTTAACAGGAAGCAAGTTTACTGGGGAGTTGGAGTGTAGTTTATCATTTACTTCCTTGCATTATATTGTCACTTGCCCAATAGTTTCTGATGCGACACTCAATGAAAGTTTACCCATTACATTCAGATTTTTGCACTGTTTGTAATAGTAAACTATAGCTTAATGCACGGTATTGCTGGTAATCATTTCAACAATTGCACTCGCTCACAGGGTAGATTTTGCAAATCCACACTCCTGGAGTGCACATCAGCAATTTGGGTGCAGGGGTCAGCACCCCTGCAGGATTTTCTGTCCAATAAAATTAATGGAAAGAAAATCGTGCAGGATCTCGTGACCTCTGCAGCTGAGTTCCTGACTCCTGGTGCACAAAGCGATGCTAGGAAGTGATTTCATATAATCTATCCTGTCAACATGTCTGGGTAGATTTTCGGATTGTACCTCCAATATTGCATAACTCGGCAATGTGTACACTAGCCCTGCCTGATTTATTGAGGTCAACTTCATTTACATAGCATGCACGAGCTCCTGACTCAAATTGGGCCTAGCACTGGGAGTTTTCTAGAGGGCGGCAGGAACTCATGTGTAAGCAGCCCTTAAATTCAGCTTACAAGAGGTGATTTAAATTTAAAGGGTCACTTAAAGGTAAGGCTGCATATATATGGGGACATAAAATCGAGTCTCTTTTGTCCCTGCTGTGGTATCATCTGGCACGTCTACTGTCACTTGTAGTGTTGTTCCTCTGGTGGAGATTGGTCAAAGGCCATTTTGCAGCAGATAGCACAGCTCTGTAACTGGCGTAATTCAAAACAGAAAATGCTGAAAAAACACTCAGCAGGTTAGGTTAGCATCTATGGAGAGTGAAACAGAGTTAAGGTGCTGATATTAACCCCCCATGATGCGTGGGAGAGTATCAAGCAAGGGCAAGCAAGCAATGCTGATCCCCCAACTCCAACCTCCTGCCCCGTGATCTGCTGACCCTCCAAACCCCGATCCCCAGCCTCCTGCCCCGTGATCTGCTGATCTCCCATCCCCGATCCCCAGCCTCCTGCCCCGTGATCTGCTGATCTCCCATCCCCGATCCCCAGCCTCCTGCCCCGTGATCTGCTGATCTCCCATCCCCGATCCCCAGCCTCCTGCCCCGTGATCTGCTGATCTCCCATCCCCGATCCCCAGCCTCCTGCCCCGTGGTCTGCTGATCCCCCATCCCCCGATCCCCAGCCTCCCGCCCTGTGATCTACCGATCCCCCATCCCCCGATCCCCAGCCTCCTGCCCCGTGATCTGCTGATCCCCCATCCCCCGATCCCCAGCTTCCTGCCCCATGATCTGCTGATCCCCCATCCCCCGATCCCCAGCCTCCCGCCCTGTGATCTACCGATCCCCCATCCCCCGATCCCCAGCCTCCTGCCCCGTGATCTGCTGATCCCCCATCCCCGGATCCCCAGCCTCCTGCCCCGTGATCTGCTGATCCCCCATCCCCCGATCCCCAGCCTCCTGCCCCGTGATCTGCTGATCCCCCATCCCCGGATCCCCAGCCTCCTGCCCCTGATCTACCGATCCCCCATCCCCCGATCCCCAGCCTCCTGCCCCATGATCTGCTGATCCCCCATCCCCCGATCCCCAGCCTTCTGCCCCGTGATCTGCTGATCCCCCATCCCCGGATCCCCAGCCTCCTGCCCCTGATCTACCGATCCCCCATCCCCCGATCCCCAGCCTCCTGCCCCATGATCTGCTGATCCCCCATCCCCCGATCCCCAGCCTTCTGCCCCGTGATCTGCTGATCCCCCGATCCCCAGCCTCCTGCCCCGTGATCTGCTGATCCCCCATCCCCCAAACCCCAGCCTCCTGCCCCATGATCTGTTGATCCCCCATCCCCCGATCCCCAGCCTTCTGCCCCATGATCTGCTGATCCCCCGATCTCCAGCCTCCTGCCCCGTGACCTGCTGATCCCCCATCCCCCGATCCCCAGCCTCCTGCCCCGTGATCTGCTGATCCCCCATCCCCCGATCCCCAGCCTCCTGCCCCATGACCTGCTGATCCCCCATCCCCCGATCCCCAGCCTCCTGCCCCATGACCTGCTGATCCCCCATCCCCCGATCCCCAACCTCCCGCCCCATGATCTGCTGATCCCCCGATCCCCAGCCTCCTGCCCCGTGATCTGCTGATCCCCCATCCCCCGATCCTCAGCCTCCTGCCCCGTGATCTGCTGATCCCCATCCCCCGATCCCCAGCCTCCTGCCCCGTGATCTGCTGACCCCCCAAACCCTGATCCCCAGCCTCCTGCCCCATGACCTGCTGATCCCCCATCCCCCGATCCCCAGCCTCCCGCCCCATGATCTGCTGATCCCCCAAACCCCGATCCCCAGCCTCCTGCCCCATGATCTACTGATCCCCTTTAGGGGGTTTTGTTGGTGGGTTATTAGCAGCGCACACCAGACAGCCGGCGCAGAACTCGCGGACATCTTCCCCGAGTCCCGCCTGTTCCACCCGTTGCCAGGTGCTGCGGCACAACCCACTGTTCCCCCCGGAACAGCATGCCTTCTTTTACGGAGAGGGCTGCTGTGCCGTAAGGACCCTCTACCCCTTTTCCCTCAGTCACTGCACTGAGGACTGCATTGAGGACGGGGTCTTGGGCTTGGACCGTCTTAAGGTCCGGGGCTAAAGCTACCCCTGCATTCCGTTGTGCCCCGTCCCTACCTCTGACTGCAGCCATGCGTCTGGACTCATATGGGTCCCAGAAAGTGCCTGTGCAGTGTTGTGTTCATCAGTAGTAAGACACAGACTGCAGGAGAACGGTACAACAGGCGTTTACTCA
This sequence comes from Somniosus microcephalus, assembly GCF_052327205.1. Lineage (NCBI taxonomy): Eukaryota > Metazoa > Chordata > Chondrichthyes > Squaliformes > Somniosidae > Somniosus > Somniosus microcephalus. The sequence continues at coordinate 110,109,361 of NC_140991.1, forward strand.
ACGTGGCTCATTCTGAAACTGAACTGTACAGATTACTACTCAGTGCTATATACAGGTGTGGTCACTGCCGGTACTACAGTATACATGAGCTGTAAAAAGTAGTTCCCCCCTTAAAGGTATATACATTACAATTCCTCCCCTTTTAGATTAACAGTACCATAACACTCATTTAACAATTAAATATCAAACTAATTACAATTAACACTTTTAACATACAACGCTAGCTGAAAATAGTCCATTTATATATTCAGTCTTTGGGGAGGCTTCCTGATCCTTTCTGGATAGCACCTTTCCCGAGTGTCTCGCTCTTGGTGCGGAGGCGATTCTGGCACCTGTCGTCGGTTGGGTCATCAGCTTCCGATGCTACTGTTTCTGGGGTAGATGCGACCTGTACGTCGGGTTCCTCACCAGGTACGAATGGGCGAGGCATGGGGTTGACTTGTTCCTGTGACTCTAGGATCTGGTCAGCATGGCGCCTCACGATGTTCTCCCCAACGTCCACTGTGTACATTAGTGGGCCCTGCTGTGTGCATATCGTTCCTGGCTGCCATTTTTCTGTTCGGTAGTCGCGGGCCAAGACTGGTTGCCCTACATTGAAGCCCCTTGTTGGCTTCTCATGGATGTGCTGGAATTGCTTACTCTCAACATCTCTTCGTACATTTGGTCTGAGCAAATCCAGGCGAGATCTTAACCTTCGGTTAAAGAACATCATGGCCGGGGCCTGGTTGGTGACTGCACGTGTCGCATTCCGGTAGGCGAACAGGATATTGTCCACCTTATGCTGCAGCAGAATGTTGTCATTGTACATAGCCTTTATTGCCTTCTTAAAGGTTTGTACGAACCTCTCAGCCAATCCATTTGTGGCTGGATGATACGGGGCGGATGTGTAATGCCTTACCCCATTCTTCTGCATAAACCTCCGGAACTCTTCGGACACAAACTGTGGTCTGTTATCGGAGCAAATCTGTTCTGGCAAGCCGTTCCTGGCAAAAATGGTCCGTAGGACTACAATAGTTTTCTCCGTGGTGGTGGAGGATATTTTGATGACCTCAGGCCATTTCGAGTGCGCATCCACGGCTATTAAAAACATTGAGTCCATGAATGGACCAGCAAAATCAATATGCACCCGTTGCCATGGAGATGAGGGCCACTCCCATGGGTGTAGACGGGCATGTGGTGGTGCATTTTGGACTTTCTGGCATCCTGAGCAGCTCTTGGTCAGGTCCTCGATTTGTTTATCGATTCCCGGCCAGCACACATAAGCCCTGGCAAGGCTTTTCATTTTTACCCCTCCCAGATGACCCTCATGAAGCTCATTGAGCACTCTATCCCTTAACTTGGGTGGAATTACCACTCGGGATCCACACATCAAGGTCCCCCGGCACACTGACAGCTGTTCTCTTCTTGTCGAGAATGCTGGCAACAGTGAGTCGCCATGTGCTGGCCATCCCTTCACCATCAAATCATATACCCAAGACAGTGTCGGGTCATTTCGGGTCTCCTGTTCTATACGAGCATTAGTTACCGGTAGGTATTCAACTATAGTTGAATGAAATATTTCGACAGGATCCACTGCTGGCGCTCCCTCCACAGTAGGCAGTGGCAGGCGTGATAGCCCATCAGCATTTCCATGCTGTTTCGTGCCATATTCAATTTCATAGTGGTGCGCCCCTAGAAAGAGTGACCATCTTTGTAGTCATTGCGCAGTCATCACCGGAACGCCCTTCTTCGGATTAAAAATGGAGACAGGAGGCTGGTGGTCAGTCAGCAAGGTGAATTTCTGCCCGTGCAGATAGTGATTGAACTTTTTCACTCCCCACACTAGGCTGAGGGCCTCCCTGTCAATCTGGGCATAGTTACGCTCGGCTGAGGTTAGTGATTGTGACGCAAAGGCTATTGGCCTCTCTGAGATGTCCGAGAATTTGTGCGACAGCACCGCTCCAATGCCGTAGGGTGACGCATCACACGCCATCCGAATTGGTAGTGCCGGGTTGAAATGGGCTAATACCTCTTTCGATGTGATTAGTGTTTTGCTCTTCTGGAAAGCTCGTTTACATTCGTCACTCCACTTCCATGGCACCCCAGTTTGCAGTAGGGTGTTCAGTGGGTGTAGTATTGTAGACAAATTTGGCAAGAACTTATGGTAGTAGTTTACCAGCCCGAGGAACGACCTCAGTTGTGACACGTTTTCCGGTGCTGGAGCCTTGACTACTGCCTCAATCTTTTCTGGGGACTTATGTAACCCCTCTTTATCGATAACGTGGCCACAATACGAGATCTGTTTTTTAAAAGACTCGCATTTGGGGCGGTTAGCTCGGAGCCCATATTCCTTCAATCTAGTGAGCACCTGCTCCAGGTTGGCGAGGTGATCACTGTCATTTTCGCCCGTGACCAGGATGTCGTCCAAATAACACTGGGTCCCTGGGATCCCTTGCAGGACTTGTTCCATTGCCCTTTGCCAAATAGCCGGAGCTGATGCTACCCCGAATACCAGCCGGTTGTATTGGTAGAGACCTTTATGGGTGTTGATTGTGAGGTATTTTTTGATGCTTCTTCTACCTCCATTTGCAGATACGCCTGGGCCAGATCAATCTTAGTGAAGCATTTCCCTCCAGATAGTGAGGCGAAAATATCTTCAATCCGCGGAAGTGGATATTGTACGGTGTGAAGGACTGGGTTCACTGTTACCTTAAAGTCCCCACAGATGCGAACATTCCTTGGTTCCCCAGGCGTGCTGCTCAACGACTTTTTCATCACAGGGACGATGGGTGTAGCCCACTCACTCCAGTCTACCTTGGACAGTACTCCTGAACGTTCCAAACTCTCCAGCTCTGCTTCGACGGCTGGGCGGATCGCATAAGGTACCGGTGTGGCTTTAAAAAATTTTGGACTTGCGTTTTCTTCAATTTTAATTGTTGCTGTCATGCCTTTTAGTGTTCCGAGTCCTTGCTGGAACACTTCTTGTGGGCGGCATAGTGGTTAGCACTGTATCCTCACAGCGCCAGGGACCCGAGTTCAAATCCGGCCTCGGGTGACTGCCTGTGTGGAGTTTGCACATTCTCCCCGTGTTTGCGTGGGTTTCCTCCGGGAGCTCCGGTTTCCTCCCACAGTCCAAAGATGTGCGGGTTAGGTTGATTGGCTATGATAAAAATTGGCCCTTAGTGTTAGGGGGGATTAAATACGTGGGGTTACTGGGATAGGGCTTGGGTGGGATGGCTGTCGGTGTAGGGACCGAGTGCTAGGGTTTGGATGATCAGCCATGATCTCGTTGAATGGCGGAGCAGGCTCGAAGGGCTGAATGGCCTACTCCTGCTCCTATCTTCCATGTTTCTATGTATCAGTTAGGATCTTTGGCAGTCGCCCAGGTGTGACGTCGTCATCCTTTTTGGCAGCCACAGTCAGTGCTTGTATGGAATGCCAATCCAGCTGTATTTTCCGGATCCATTCACGTCCCAGTAATGGTGGTCCTCCATCTTGCAATACATACAGGTCTAGTTTTGGTGTTTCCTTACCGCTTATATAATGGTCACCCTTATTTTTCCTTTGGGGTAGACCTTTTGCCCCGTATACGTCTTCAAAATAATTTTTGTTTCTCTCAAGGGTATGTGTGAGAATAGCCGCTCGTAGTCCCGTCGGTTTATGACTGTTAGGGCTGATCCTGTGTCCAATTCCATTTTTACCTGGACTCCTGCTATCTTGAGAGTGACCCAAATGGTTCGGTGATCCTCTGTTTTGATCACATTATGTAGTTTCAGACAACTCAGCTCCCTGTTTTCGGAGTCGTTATCACTCTTTTGTTTGTCTGAACTATTCTCCGTCACCTTATGTACCTTCTTGTACTTTTCTTTTGGAGATTTCTTATTGATGGTTTTCTTTCCCGACCTGCAGACCCGTGCTATGTGTCCTACTTTTCCACACTGTCTGCACACTTTGTCGTTGAACCAGCAATCATTCTGGTCATGTGTTGTTCTGCCGCAGCGATAGCACTTCTCTGTTTTGTATGACATTTCGTTTGTGCCATATTCTTGCGGTCTCTGTTGTATCTCTGCAGCGCCCCGTGCTGCTGCTTCATATGATACCGCAATGCTGAAAGCCTCGTCCAGCGTAAGGTCCTTTTCAGATAAAAGCCGTTTCTGGGTTCCTTCACTTTGAAGCCCACACACAAACTTGTCCCTTAAGGTATCTGCCAGTCCTGTTCCACACTGGCAGTGTTTCGATAGTTTGCGCAGTTCTGTTAAATATTCAGCATTGCTTTCATCCTTATGCTGGTTCCGTTTGTGAAACTTGAATCTTTCTGCTATCAGCAGTGGTGTGGGGTTTAAATGTTCCTGTAGTATTGTCACTATGTCTCCAAAACTCTTTTCCACTGGCTTTGCTGGGGTTACGAGATTTCGTAATAAGCCATACGTCTTTGCACCCATTAAATTTAACAATACTGGCGCTTTCTTGTCATCTGACACCTCATTTGCCTTGCAGTATACCTCTATTCATTCGACATATGTAGTCCAATCTTTGACTTCATTGTCAAATGCGGTGATACTGCCACTCTTCGGCATTTTGGGTGTGGCTTAAAATGGCGTCTCCCGCGCTTTCCTTCCTCCCCCGCTGCTGCCAACGCCGCTCTCGGCGGTCCTCATGGCAATGGCGGTGCCCTGTAGGTTTTGCGCGCTTCTCCTGCGCTGCTGCCAACGCCGCTCTCGGCGGTCCTCATGGCAATGGCGGAGCCCTGTAGGTTTCGCTCGCTTCTCTCTCCCTCTCCTCGACGCTGCCCGGCCCCTGAACACCGGCTGCGCCCTGTGCGCTCTGCCCTCGCTCTCTCTCCCCCGTCGGCGCTGCTCGGCCCTTTGCTGTGCCGCTCGGTCGGGCTCTAGCCCGCCGCTGTCCGGGAAGGGTCTGCGCACTACCTGTTGCCAGCCCGTTTCGCTGGACCACCGCGACTGGAAAGCCAAGCCTGGCTCTCAACAGCCTCCCCCGCAATTCTCGAGTCTCTGCTGGATGACTGGGTGGTTGGCCGTGGTCGATGCCCGTGTCTCTGGCCTTGACCCCCAATCTACTGGTCTCCAGGAACGAATCCCTGGGAGGTGATGCAGAGTTGCAGGTAGGATCGAATTTGTCTCGTCGCCAATGTTGTGTCTGTCAGTAGTAAGACACAGACTGCAGGAGAATGGTACAACAGGTGTTTACTCAACATGGCTCACTCTGGAACTGAACTGTACAGATTACTACTCAGTGCTATATACAGGCGTGGTCACTGCCCGTACTACAGTATACATGAGCTGTAAAAAGTAGTTCCCCCCTTAAAGGTCTATACATTACATGCGGGCACCCTCCTTGGCCAGCATGTCAGCCTGACTACGGGGTTCTGTGGAGGAATGGGCCTTCACCTTGTGAATGAAGACCTCCCCTTCCTTCCCCACTGCCGCTAGGATTTTCTCCAGCAGGGGTTTTACTGTGAGGGGTCTCCCGTCGGTGGAGGCGTATCCACGGCGGGACCAGATGGCCAGGTACTCCGTACATGAATTGCACGTAAACATGCTGTCCGAGCAAATCGTGTATGGGGTAGGGAAGATTTCGGGGTGTGTAACGACGTACACTACCGTGGACAGTTCAGCCTGCTGGGCGATCATGGCGCTGGGGAGCTTAATTGTCAGGGTAATGTTTGCCGCTGGGTCATAAGCTCCACACCCTGTGAGGCGCTCGCCAGCAGATACCGTGCTGGAACCGTCTACATAGATCTCGCGGCTTGTGGGGTGTATCCCGGCCCGTAAACCTATGTTCACTTCCCAAACCCCTTCTATGGCTCACAGAGACCCTTCACCTTAAAGTCCATCTGTGAGAGGAGCAGGGTCCAGCGAGCAATGCGGGCACTGCTCACCATTCCATCCGTGATCCTCCCATCCAGGAGCATCTGGGTGGGTGTGTGATGGGTGAGGAGGGTGATGGGAGGGGTGCCTGTGAAGATCAGTGATCTCTTCACAGCCGAATGTGTGGCCAAGAGGTGCCACTCACAGCTGGAGTAGCTCCTCTCCACCTCCATGAGTATCCTGGAGGAGTAGACCACCGGCCTTAGCCTGCCGTGCTGCTCTTGGAGCAGCACAGCACTCAGGCTATCCCCACTGGCTGCCACCTCCAGAAAAAACTCTTTCCCCCCATCTATGGTCCCTAGAGCTGGTGCGGTCTGCAGATCCTCCTTGAGCCTGACAAATGCTGCCTGGCAACCCTCATCCCAAACCCACTCCACTCCCTTGTGTAGGAGTCGGAGCAGAGGGGCTGCTGTGGCTGCATAGTCTTCAATGAAGTCTCTGCAGTACCCGGTTAGCCCTAAAAATGACCTCACACCCGTGACTGTGTTGGGGACGGGTAACTCCTGTACCGCCTCCCTCCTAGCCTTATCTATGGCCCTTTCTCCAGCGCGCACGGTCAGGCCTAGGAATTTCACCTCCTGCTGGCCAATCTGCGCTTTCTTTGGGTTCACTTTAAAACCCTCCTGCCTGAGCAGCTCCAGCAGTTCGGCCAGTAGTGGGCCATGATCCTCTTTCGAATCCGTGAACAGGAGCAGGTCATCCACATACTGTACTAACTGTCTGGGCTGACTGAAACCCTTTAAACTGTTTGCCATGCACTGATGGAAAATGCTGGGGCTGTTATGGAAGCCCTGAGGCAAGCAGTTCCACGTGTACTGTTGCCCTTTAAACGTAAAGGCAAACTTGTACTGATCCTCCCTCCTTAAAGGGATGGACCAAAACCCGTTGGAAATATCCAGCACCGAGAACGTGGTCGCGGATGCTGGGATACTTCCTATCAGGTCGGCAACTGCTGCTACCGTGGGTGCACAGGCTGGGATGTCACTGTTGAGCACTCGGCAGTCCGCCGTGGTCCTCCAGGAATTGTCCGGCTTTCTAACCGGCCACAGTGGAGAGTTTTCGTGGGTGGCTATCGGTCTCAGAACCCCCTGCTGCACTAAGGAGGACACGGCTGCTTCCCTGGGGAAGTTATACTGTTTCTGTGGTTGGGCCATGTGGTCCCCGTCTACGCTGACCTCAAACCCGTTGACCCTCCGGCAGTCGTGTTTGTGTGTGGCAAATGTGGCTAGGTGGGCTTGCATAAATGCCTGGAACTCCTTCGGGGTGTTACTGACCATGAGCTCAAGGTTATAACCCTCTTTGGGCTTCATGGTGCATAGTGTCCCCTTCCCTTCTTTCCCTGGGATGACTACTACCTCGCCGTCCTTTCCCGTACTTGCCCCCCATAGGCAATGATTTCTTAAATCGACCAGGATCCCGTGGCCTACAATAAAGTCGGCTCCCAGGACCCCTCTTCCACCCTCCATTTCTCATTTCATCAGTACACAGGTCCATTTGGAGTGGAGTGGTCCTAACCGAATGGCGAGCGGAATGGAAAACGAGCCGGCCTGATCTTTGCCTGTGAACCCCGACAGAGTGTATGGGACCCCATTGGATAGAGGTGAGGTGGTGGGGTTAGCTGAATGGACCACGGTGCATGATGCCCCCGTGTCCAACAGATAGGTCCCCTTCACCTTTTCTACCTCCATCTCCATGAGGGGTCTTTTCCATTCATCGTATCGAAGGGAACACAGGTAAACAGGCTGCGCTGGCTCTAGTTATGGCTGTGGGTTGGATGGGGCTGATGGGGTCAGAGCACTGGTAGCGGCTGCTACTCTCCCATGGCCAGTCAATAAGGACCTCATGGTGTCCAAAAATGACTCAACCGCTGCGGGAGGGATTCCCGCCTCCGCTTTTTGGGCTGGGGCTGTGGAATTCTTTTCCTTGTTGTCTTTCCAAGGGTTTTTGCACTCCTTCTGCCAGTGACCATCCTTCCCACACCCGTAACAATTCGTCTTCGTGTTGGGGGGGTTATTTTCTTCCTAATGTCACCTCCTACCCGGTCCGGGTTTTACCTCCTGCACCTTCCCCTTGGGTGGGTGTGCATCGGTTCCCCTACCGTTCTTATAGGCTAGGGTCAACTGTCTGATCACCGTAAGTTCAGTGGTCTGGGGATTCTTGGGGTCGAACCAGACTTCCGCCTTGGCCCGGACCTGTGACAAGCTGTTTGCCACCAGGCAACGGAGCCAGTGGGCCAGTGGATCCCCGTTCAGGAACGCCCGGTTAGGTGCCCCCGGACAGGCACTCCGGTACACCGTCCATAACCTGCCCGCGAAGGCTTGCAGGGTATCCCCCGCAAGCTTCACCATCTTCTCCACACGGGAGAAAGGACTTCCCTCATTCATCCCCATGGCCTCCAGAACTTCATCCCTGAGCTCCTCATACCTGCACTGCCCCTTCTTACACTCGTTAGAGAGGGATTGGAGGAGCCTACTCTCCAGGGAAAATAGTAGCATTTTGGCCTGCTCAGCACCATCGCAGTCATTGACGCTGGCTGCCTGCTCTACTTCCCTGAAATGGATCGAGGGGTCCCCTTTTTTGGAGAGCTTTAGGATATGGCTCACCATAGCCCTAAGCTTTTGGGTGTTATAGGGTAATACGAGCTGGTATGGAGGGGTCCCTCATCGTCGCCATTGGCGGGTGGGCCGAACCTCCGATGCCGGGCTGGGCACATCGGTCCCGGCTCCGGCCTCTCCGACGGGGGCTGCTCCACCTCCGCTCCCACCTCTGACTCCACCCCAACTTGCTGCCAGACCTCGCTGAAACCTGGCGCTACGGGTAGTGGTCGTGAGACCTCCTGATCCTCAACCGGGTCATCCCTAGGCACTACCAGTGATGTTTGAACTGTCCTCCCCTCGTTCCCCATAAAATCTGCCTGGCCTGCCTTCGGGCTTATGAGGCACACCATGCCTTTTGCCTTCCTCAAGGCCAGGCTCAGATTTTCTATCTGCTCCTTACAGGGGCCATGATCTGCATCTTCAAACCCCTGTTCACTCGCTAACTTATAAGCGGCCTTTACCTCTTTTACTTTCTCCTCCTGTTCTCTCACTTGCCTTGCTAGGCGGGCATTCTTTTCCCACAAACTTAACTCATTACCCTTGGCTTCGGTGACTTGGCACTGTAGGTATTCCAACTTGGCCTTATGTTCTCCCATCAAATGCAACCTCTCCTGATTCAGGGCCTGCAATGCTACCAGTAACTTCTCCCCTGCTAGAGTCTTGTCCTGGTTCTCCAGGGCTGACTCCTTTAACTCGGCTGCCTGTGCTGCAATGAGCCTGTCCAAAAGCTGGACCTGCTTTTTGAAACACATCAGCCAGACTGCCTTCTCTAAGGACTTCTTATGTTCCCTCCCCTGTGTCCACTTAGCTGCAGCATCTACCGGACGCCCAACCTTTAACAGAGTGGTGATCCACTTCTTTGTGATATTCACCTTGCTAAACACATAATCAGAAATCCTTTCCTCCATCATGGTTTGCTCATCCGAACCATTGTCTACTGTATTGCACCCCTGTTACTGGAGTCCTGCCGCGGTCGCCATTTCTGTAGGTGGTTTTGTTGGCATGTGTGCCCAGTCAGCTCTGCCCCTGACTGTCTCTGAGTGGTTCGAATCACTCCACACCTCCTGGGTTCTAGACACCAGACTTAGGTACAGGCAGCGATACAGAAAATCGAGTAGACAAGTGGTTTGATTCAAGAAAACCGAAATTTTATTAAAAAGGCTGAATAATACATAATACTACTGAGAATTACTGGTATGGTTACAGGCATAAAACAATTACACTTATATGGGAATGGGGAACACACGGCACATCGAGGGAAAACAATTACATTAACAATCCCCTTATCCTTGTCCCACCCCCTATACCTAACTAGATTAAGCTATGAGGGTCCGGGGTTTCATGATCACCAATCCAAAACCTGTTGCTTTAATTGGGTTGGTTTTGAGGTTCGCGCTTGCTGTCCTTTGAGGTATCCCGTCGCCACGTGATCTCAGGGCGCTGGAGTTGTTGATGCGAAGCACCCTCCTTTTCCTCAGCTACCGTCGTCGTCGAGTCACGATGGGTTTTCTTCTTCTTCTCCGTCGGGCGGCCGTCGGCAGTAATGTTACGGTTGGGGGTTGGTTGGCGGTCTTTACCGTCTCAATGATTTTACTACCCATTCTTCGAACGCCAGTTTATTCATCACAACGGGGTTTTACTGTCCATGCATTCAACACCAACTTATTCACCAAACGCCAGCTTATAACTAGGCGCTTAGTTTTACCCCAATGCGTCTTTCGCTGCCCTTCTCTGCTCTTATCGGTTTACCGTAATTCTTCGTCTCATCTTGTCTCATCTGCCCATTTGTGGCCTGTGTGTCCTGTGTGGTTTTGAACTCGGGTCTCGTTCTCCGCCCGCGTTTGGCCCCGGTGTAATGGGCGTCCTTGGTTGTTGAGTGGCGCGAGGAGCGAGAAGAGAGCCCGCCACGAGGCCAGGGCACGAGAACGAGAGGCAGCAGGCCAAGGCCACAAGCAAGAGATAAGAGTCAAGCCCCCCGATTGCCACTGATGGGCCTACAATTATACCCGATTCTTCATTCCTTATCTGCGCGCCAAATCAGGTCAGTCCTTTGTCTTATTTTTGGCGGGCTCGTTTAAACTGATTACAGTCATTTATTTTAACGACTTGTGGAGTGGTTGTCTCCGGGTCTAATGGCCCCGATGTCCTGGTTGTTTGTCATGGATGAAACTTAATTGTCCCCATCCTGACTTGATGGCTACTGTGAGCTGTTACCGATTAAAATGCAGAAACCTAATGGCCTCGATTTTAGGCCCATTCTGGCTTGATCTGTTTCAAGTCGAATGAATGCATATTCTGTGTTTACTTTGGCTGTCTGTCTCCACAGAGTCCTTTTCACAGATTCCTGCATTTTAAGTTTCGTCTCCGGGCCTGCCTGTCTGCAGAGCCCTGCTTTAAAAATCCTGTGGGTTTTGGTCACGAGGTTACAGAAGCCATTTTGGGAACCCTGGTTTTAATAACTTGTCCACACCGGGTCCCTTGATCCATAATTTCGGGGAATGTGGGAATTTTGAGAACCCTACACCCCCAAACCCTGATCCCCAGCCTCCTGCCCCGTGATCTGCTGATTCCCCCATCCCCCGATCCCCAGCCTCCTGCCCCGTGATCTACTGATTCCCCATCCCCCAATCCCCAGCCTCCTGCCCCGTGATCTGCTGACCCCCCAAACCCCGATCCCCAGCCTCCTACCCCGTGACGTGCTGATCCCCCAAACCCCGATCCCCAGCCTTCCGCCCTGCGATTTTCCGGGCTTCGACACCACCCACCCTCCACCAAAGTCCGATCTTTCCCAATTTAGAATTTTCAAATGTTTCACTTTCCGGGCAGGAAACAGAATTAAAAAATGATGATGAGATCTTGCCGTTAAAATACGGCAGGACCTCCGCGTCGCCAGGATTTCGGGGTTCCTCCACCCCACACTACCACGCTTCTCTGCTCCCTCCCCACCTTGGGGCCAACGTTTCAGGTCAATGACCTTTCTGTAACTGTCTCCTTGTTGAATTGGAGCCTTTGGAGAGAGTTTTGCTTTGTTGTTGCCAGGTATCTGTATGCAGTTTTTGAAATGGTTGGTGGCATAACAAGTATGGCAGCCCAACCCTGCTGCCTTCTGATATCTCAAATACCCTTTGAATTTTATTCCTTTTCTCTTCCATTGTATCTAGTGAGGGGGTGCACTGAAAATAATCTCCAAAGCTTGTGACTGAATGACAGCAAAATAGAAATGAGCATCACAGTGTTAGGGAATCCCTTTCCAACGGGCAAGAACTTATCTGGTATTTTAACAGGGAAACCAAGCTGTTCTGCAGTCTCTGTGACAGAGTGGACTACAGCAGGTAGCCAGCTAAAGAATTTAGTGTGGTCTGCAGAGCAGCCAGGAAGATGATACATTTCCACGCTTGTCATTTTCCAGCCCTCACTTTCACTGGTAGGAATTTATAGGCTCATATCTCTTATTCCATTCTTTGTATATTCAACTAGTGTTGCACACTTTGCTTTCAGTCTCATTAATTTATTATGTTTCACTGTTTTCACTTTACCTGCTATTTTTATACTCTTTTGGCCATTACTTTCTTTCTGGTTCATCTCCTTCCCTCCTTCTATTTTCCCTGCATTCTTCTCACATAGAGAATGATCCCCTTGTTAGAACAGGTTTCAATTCCATTTACCAGGAGGCAAAGCTCAGAATCAGCTAAAAGCAGAAACTTCAAGAATGTTTAGGATTATCACTACTAACATAGTGGGCTCGATTTTGCTAGGCCCAAGGAGGCGGGATTGGAGGCGTGTGAGGTGGTAAAATCGCAAAAAATGGTGGGCGGGCCTGATCCCACCTCCATCCTGCCACTGAGCAATTTTCCCAAATGCGTGTTTTCTGACCCCGTTTCCATCCCGCCGCCAAGAGCCGAATAAGTCCTTAAGGCTCCTAACAACCAGTTAAGTGCCTCTATAATCCCATTTTGAGAGACCTTTCTGATTTTACCACTTTTCCCACGTCCTGCACGTCTCCTCTGGAACACGCCAGTGAATCCTGGCGGCCTCACAAGTGGACTGCTTACTAACAGCTGCAGCACCACCATTAAAAAGGAGTTTTCAGCAATCATCATTTGCAGGTGGCAGAACTTTGTTGTCTCAGGTCTGGGGGAACTTTTAGCAGGCATACCCTTTGTTGTGGAAGTTTGGAGCTTGACCTCCATCTCCAGTGTGACCTCCTGGGAAACCCCTCTCGCCAACTTGACTGAGCGCTTCCTCAATTGAGGCATATACCAGAAGCATGGGAACCATTTATTTCCTTTCCTCCTGGACATCAGATTCGGACGAAGACCAGCCGTGGCAGCAGCAGAACCATGAACAACAGCACCACCAACAGCAGCAGCAACAACAGGAGCGCCGAGATGCTGCTCCCCCACCTGAAGCTGCACAGGCCAGAAGGCACCAGCGCGCGACCACATTGCTGCCCGGGATGCAAGGGACGCACTCATCTTGGCCAGATTTGCTTAGCCTGCACAATCAAACACTTTTTCCTTGCACCATCTTATCAGACCATCGACAATGGCCAAGAACCTGCGGCTTCTTATCACTCTGAACATCATACTGACAATTGCAAGTCGCCCTAAGTCCTCAATGTGGAAGTCCCATTAGCGAAATGACACACGCCACAACTGCAACAGTTTGCCATCAGAATTTTTTATGACAATAAGCAACTGATGGCTTTTCAACATTAAACACAACATTACACCCAAGTGACTACCCTTGTGACTACTTGTGCATTATCTTCCTCTTACGCCTGCTCCTATGTGGTGCTTCCCCTGTGGCTTCAGCAGCTGTGGAGGCCCCCTGCTCACTTTCTTGCTGCTCCTGTCTCGACACCTTTGGCGGGCGTCCTCTGGGGTTGCAAACCTGTGAGGGCTCGGCAACAGTCTGCTGCTCCTGTGGCAGTGCAGCGGTTGAGATGCCGATATCAGTTGGGTGGGGACTCTGGTGGGGCTCTGACCGAGGGCCCTGCAGTGGCATGGTCGTGTGAGCGCTTGGAGAGGAGCCCCCACTTCCTTGTTGTATGCCACCAACATCCCTCTCATGGGTCAGCCCCACTTCAGAGCTAGCAAGTGGCTGGACAGCACCTTGCTGCACTTCAGGGTGGCCATGAGGACCCGTTTCTGCACTGGAAGTCCTACTCCAGAGGACTTGCATGAAGGACTGGTTTGTTTGTTCATTAGCTGACCATCGCTCCTCAAGAGATGTCAGTCTATTCTGAACAATTACCATGTTTTCCATACCCTGGCGACGAAGCTCTTCCATAGGCGTAACCATCCTCTCCTCTACCGTAGCCATCTGCTCCTCTACGGTAGCCAGCCTTACCATGAAGGTAGCCATCCTTTCCAAGGAGGTTGCCATCCTTTCCGTGGTGATGCGTTCATGCGCCAACGCCTCCGCAAAGGCTCTGCTCATGTTAACGATGCACTCCTCCATTCGCTCCACACTCACTGTGACCCTGGAGAAAAAACCTGCCAAAAATTGGCGGTTTTAGCAGGCCTAAAAATGGATAAATCCCCAGGCCCGGACGAAATGTATCCCAGGCTGCTATGTGAGGCAAAGGAAGAGATTGCGGGGGCTCTAACACATATATTCAGGACCTCTCTGGCCACAGGGGATGTGCCAGAGGACTGGAGAACCGCTAATGTAGTACCATTATTCAAGGAGGGAAGTAGGGAAAAACTGGGGAACTACAGGCCAGTGAGCCTAACATCAGTGGTAGGAAAATTATTGGAAAAAATTCTGAGGGACAATATTAGTCTCCACTTGGAGAGGCAAGGATTAATCAGGGATAGTCAACATGGCTTTGTCAAGGGAAGATCATGTCTGACTAATTTGATTGAATTTTTGAGGGGGTGACTAGGTGTGTGGATGAGGGTAACGCAGTGGATGTGGTATACATGGATTTCAGTAAGGCCTTCGATAAAGTCCCGCACAGGAGACTGGTCAAGAAGGTAAGAGCCCATGGAATCCAGGGTGCCTTGGCACATTGGATACAAAACTGGCTTAGTGGCAGAAGGCAGAGGGTGATGGTCGAAGGTTGTTTTTGTGACTGGAAGCCTGTGGCCAGTGAGGTACCACAGGGATCGGTGCTGGGTCCCTTGCTGTTTGTGGTCTACATTAATGACTTGGATATGAATGTTAAAGGTATGATCAGTAAGTTCGCGGATGATACAAAAATTGGTAGGGAGGTAAATAGCAAGGAGGGTAGTCTCAGTCTGCAGGACGATATAGATGGGTTGGTCAGATGGGCGGAACAGTGGCAAATGGAATTTAACCCGGAAAAGTGCGAGGTGATGCACTTTGGGGGGACTAACAAGGCAAGGGAATACACAATGAATGGAAAGACCCTAGGCAAGACGGAGGGTCAGAGGGATCTGGGTGTGCAAGTACACAGATCCCTGAAGGCGGCGGAACAGGTGGATAAGGTGGTAAAAAAGGCATATGGGATACTTGCCTTCATTAGCCGAGGCATAGAATATAAGAGCAAGGAGGTTATGATGGAGCTGTATAAAACACTGGTTAGGCCACAGCTGGAATACTGTGTGCAGTTCTGGTCGCCACACTACAGGAAGGATGTGAACGCTTTGGAGAGGGTGCAGAGGAGATTCACCAGGATGTTACCAGGGCTGGAGCGCTTCAGCTATGAAGAGAGACTGGGCAGATTGGGTTTGTTTTCCTTGGAGCAGAGGAGGCTGAGGGGGGACATGATTGAGGTGTACAAAATTATGAGGGGCATAGATAGGATGGATACTGAGGAGCTTTTTCCCTTAGTAGAAGGGTCAATAACTAGGGGGCATAGATTCAAGGTAAAGGGCGGGAGGTTTAGAGGGGATTTGAGAAAGAACTTTTTCACCCAGAGGGTGGTTGGAGTCTGGAACTCACTGCCTGAAAGGGTTGTGGAGGCAGGAACCCTCACAACATTTAAGAAGCATTTGGATGAGCACTTGAAATGCCATAGCAAACAAGGCTACGGACCAAATGCTGGAATATGGGATTAGATTAGACAGGGCTTGATGGCCGGCGCGGACACGATGGGCCGAAGGGCCTCTATCCGTGCTGTATAACTTTATGACTCTATGACTCTATGAGACTCCTGCACCTGTTCCTGGAGTTCCAGCACTGCTTTCCTTCTGATGGACCCGGAGGCACGGGGTCACCATGCAGCGGAGCCGAGCTGGGAGCATCCTCTCCACTGCGACGAGGACTCTCCACTGCTGTCCCTGTCTCCACCATCTGCTGATGCTCACTTGTGAGCTGTGATACACCAGGTGACAACTCTACTCTATGTCCCGAAGGTCCCACCGAGGTGTGAGTGTCTGCGCTGGTGCAGGGTGCGCTTAATTCTGCTGACGGAGCACCCTCAGATGTTGTAGCTTCCCCTGAGGAGTCTGGAAGCTCAGGCTCTTCCTCCTGGACAGTGGGGACAGGGGCTCTCGATGGTGCTGTGGGGGAGTAAAGGAAAGAGTTAGAAATGTGAGGTAAAGGTTGCATGTGCATTGAATTGTGCAGATGATCATTAGTCAATCTGTTAGAGCATCAGAATCATTGGCCCAGTAATTCCGGTCCCAACGCGTGAGTACGGACGGGGTACTTGTTAGATCTGTGGTTTAGTGGATAAATAATTACACGGACGCTGTACATAACAAATAACAGGTCTTTACTGGAGGAGGGCAATCTCTAGACTGGAGTACAGAGGCATGCGCACAGCTTATATACCGGTGTGGTTACTGCCGGTACTACAGTATACAGGAGCTGTAAAAAGTAGTTCTGACTTAAAGCATATACACTACAATTCCTCCCTTTTTAGATTAATAATACCCCCTTAATATTCAAATAACAATTACATTTTTACATGTGCATTCAATAACAAAAGTCCATTTATAGATTCAGTCTTTGGGGCGGCTTCCTGACCCTTTCGGGATAGCGCCTTTCCGGAGGTTCTTGTTCTTGGTGCAGAGGCGATTCTGACCCCCTTTCATCGGGTAGTTCATCGGGTTCCACTGCTACTGGGTCTGAAGTAGATACTACCGGTGTGTCGGGTTCATCCCCAGGTACTCGAGACATGGGGTTGACGCATTCCTGTGATGCTAAGATCTGATCGACGTTGTGTCTCACAATGTTCTCCCCAACATCCACTGTGTACATTAATGGCCCCTGCCTTGTACATATTGTTCCGGGTTGCCACTTCTCTGTTTGATAGTCCCGGGCCAAGACTGGCTGCCCTACATTGAAGCTCCTTGTCGGCTTCTCGTTGATGTGCTGGAATTGTTTGTCCTCAACATTTCTTCGCACATTTGGTCTGAGCAAGTCCAGACGAGATCTCAACCTTCGGTTAAAGAACATCATGGCCGGGGTCTGGTTGGTAACTGCATGTGTCACATTTCGGTAGGTTAATAAGAAATTGTCCATCTTATGCTGTAGTGGAATTTCCTCGTCGCACATGGCCTTTATCGCCTTCTTAAAGGTTTGTACGAACCTCTCAGCCAATCCATTCGTGGCTGGATGATACGGGACGGATGTGTAATGCCTTACCCCATTCCTTTTCATGAATTTTTGGAACTCATCGGACACAAACTGTGGTCCATTATCAGAGCAGATCTGCTCTGGCAACCCGTTTCTGGCAAATATGGTCCGTAGGACTGCAATCGTTTTCTCTGTAGTGGTTGAAGACATCTTTATCACCTCAGGCCACTTTGAATGAGCATCCTCTGCTATTAAGAACATTGAGTCCATGAATGGACCAGCGAAATCAATGTGCACCCGTTGCCATGGAGAGGAGGGCCACTCCCATGGGTGTAGAGGGGCATGTGGTGGTGCATTTTGGACCTTCTGGCATCCTAAGCAGCTGTTAGTTAGGTCTTCGATTTGTTGATCGATTCCCGGCCACCACACATAAGCCCTAGCTAGGCTTTTCATTTTCACTCCCCCCAGGTGACCTTCATGTAGCTCATTTAGCACTCTCTCCCTTAACTTGGGTGGAATCACCACTCTGGATCCACACATCACTGTCCCCTGGCATACTGATAGCTGTTCACTTCTGGATGAGAAAGCTGGCAACAGTGAGTCGCCATGTGTTGGCCATCCCCTCACCGTCAATTCATATACCCGTGACAGCGTCGGATCATTGCGGGTCTCCTTCTCTATATCCGCGTTTGTTACTGGCAATCGTTCAATTATCGACGAATAAAATATCTCGATAGGGTCCACTGCTGGTGCTTCCTCCACAGTAGGCAGTGGCAGGTGCGATAGCCCATCAGCGTTCCCATGCTGTCTCGTGCCTTTATATTCTATTTCATATTGATTCGCCCCTAGAAACAGGGACCATCTTTGTAACCGCTGTGCAGTCATTACTGGCACGCCCTTCTTAGGATTAAAGATGGAGACAAGTGGTTGGTGGTAAGTCAGCAAGGTGAACTTCTGTCCATGCAGATAGTGGTTGAATTTTTTTACTCCCCATACTAGGCTGAGGGCCTCCCTGTCAATCTGGGCATAGTTGCGCTCGGCTGACGTTAGTGACCGAGACGCAAAGGCTACTGGCCTCTTCAAACCGTCCGGGAATTTGTGCGACAGCACCGCTTCAATGCTGTAGGGTGATGCATCACATGCCAAACGAATTGGTAGTGCTGGGTTGAAATGGGCCAACACCTCTTTTGATGTGATCAATTCTTTACACTTCTGGAAAGCTCGTCTACGTTCGTCATCCCACTTCCATGGTACCCCTGTTTGCAGTAGGGTGTTCAGCGGGTGTAATACCGTAGACAAATTTGGTAAGAACTTGTGGTAATAGTTTACCAGCCCGAGGAACGACCTCAGTTTTGACACATTTTCCGGTGCTGGAGCCTTGACTACTGCCTCTATCTTGTCAGGGGACTTATGTAACCCTTCTTCATCGATGACATGGCCGCAATACGAGATCTGTTTCTGGAAAAACTCGCACTTGTGGCGATTAGCTCGTAGCCCATATTCCTTTAATTTGGCGAGCACCTTCTCCAAGTTAGCGAGGTGATCACCGTCATTTTCGCCCGTGACCAAGATGTTGTCCAAATAACACTGGGTCCCTGGAATCCCTTGCAGGACCTGATCCATCGCCCTTTGCCAGATAGCCGGAGCAGAGGCTACTCCAAACACCAGCCGGTTGTATTGATAGAGACCTTTATGGGTGTTGATCGTAAGGTAATGTTTCGAAGCTTCTTCTACCTCCATTTGCAAGTACGCCTGGGCTAGATCAATTTTTGTGAAGCGTTTACCACCAGATAGCGAGGCGAAAATATCCTCAATTCGTGGAAGCGGATATTGCACCGTGTGAAGGACTGGTTTCACAGTCACCTTAAAATCTCCACAGATGCGGACCTTCTTTGGTTCCCCAGGCGTATTACTCAACGACCTCTTCATTACAGGAACAATGGGTGTAGCCCATTCGCTCCAGTCTACTTTGGACAGTACTCCTGAACGTTCCAACCCTTCCCGCTCTGCTTCAACTACTGGCCTGATCGCATAAGGCACTGGTCTGGCCTTAAGAAACTTTGGGCTTGCATTATCCTCTATTTTAATTGTTGCTGTTATTCCTTTTAGTGTTCCTAGTCCCTCCTGGAACACTTCTTTTGCGTCAGTTAGCATTTTTGACAGTCGACCAGGTGTGACGTCGTCATCCTTTTTGGCCTCCACCTTCAGTGCCCGTATGGAATGCCAATCTAAATGTATCTTCCGGATCCATTCACGTCCTAGCAGTGGTGGTCCTCCATTTGGCAATACATATATATCCATTTTAGGTATTTCCTGACCTTTATATGTCACTTTCACCCTTATTTTTCCTTTGGGGTAGACTTTTTGCCCCGTATACATCTTCAAGACAATCTCTGAAGCTTTCAAGGGTATGTGTGAAAATAGCCGCTTGTAGTCTCTTTGATTTATGACTGTTAGAGCTGACCCTGTGTCCAATTCCATTTCCACTTGGACTCCGTCTATCTTGAGTGTAACCCAGATAGTCTGGTGATCCTCCATTTCGGTTACATTATGTAGTTTCAGACAACCCAGCTCCTTGCTTCCGGAGTCTGTGTCACTTTTCTGTTCGTCTGAACCACTGTCCATCACCTGGTGTACCTTTTTGTATTTCTCCTGTGGAGATTTCTTACTGTTGGTTTTCTTCCCAGACCTGCAGACTCTTGCTATGTGTCCTGCTTTCCCACACTGTCTGCACACTTGGTCCTTGAACCAACAATCTTTCTGGTCATGTGTTCTTCTGCCGCAGCGATAGCACTTCCCTGTTGCATAGGTCATTTCGTTGGTGCCATATTCTTGCGGTCTCTCTTGTATCTCTGCAGCGCCCCTTGCGCCTGCTTCGTGTGATACTGCTATACTGAAAGCTTTGTCCAACGTAAGGTCCTTTTCTGATAGAAGCCTTCACTTTGTAGCCCACACACAAACTTGTCCCTTAACGTGTCTGCTAGTCCTGCTCCAAACTGGCAGTATTTCGATAGCTTGCGCAGTTCCGTTAGGTACTCAGCATTGCTTTTGTCTTTGTGTTGGTTCCTTTTATGGAACTTAAATCATTCTGCTATCAGCAGCGGTGTGGGGTTTAAGTGGTCCTGTTGGATTTCTACTATGCTTTCAAAATTCTTGTTTACCGGCTTCTCTGGGGTTATTAGATTTCGCAGTAACTCATAAGTTTTTGCACCCATGGAATTTAACAGAACCAGTGCTTTATTAGCATCTGGCACTTCATTCGCCCTGCAGTACACCTCAATACGTTCCACATATGTCGCCCAATCTTCGACTTCATTGTCGAACGTAGAGATACTGCCACTCTTCGGCATCCTTGGTTGTGCATTAACTATCACCAATGGCGCCTCCCGTGCTTCCCCTTCTTCTCCGCTGGCACAAAATGGCGTCTCCCGCGCTTTCCTTCCTTCCCGCGCTCGCCCGTCTTCTCCGCTGCGGCTTCGCAAAATGGCGTCTCCCGCGCTCTTCCTTCTTCTCCGCGGCTCAATGGTGCCTCCCGCGCTCTCCCTGCTTCTCCACGGCTCAATGGCATCTGCCGCGCTCTCCCTGCTTCTCCGCGGCTCAATGGCGTCTCCCCTTGCTTCGCCCCGTGGTCCCTGATCAGCCCGTGATCCCTGGCTGTGCTCTGTGCGTTCTTCTCTTAATATTTGTTGACGCCGCTCAGTCTAGAACCCGGCTGTTTCTTACCCTCTCTCTCTCCGGTTTTGCAGAATTTTTCCTCGACGCCGCTCGGTGATCAACCCCCGGCTGCGCCCTGCTCTCTTCACCCTTTCTCTTACCCCGTCGACGCTGCCCGGCTCTCTCTCTCTGCCGTCGGTCGGCTCCAGCCGCCGCTGCTCGGGAAGGGTCTGCTCTGGACCTGTCGTTGGTCTCTTACTGCTCGTTGTGGCTGGGGAACCAAGCCCGGCTCTCCACAGCCTCCCCAGTGAAGTTGGATCTCTGCCTGACTGCTGGGCGGTTGCTCACGGTCGACGCCCGTGTTCCTGGATGCGACTATTTTTTTTTGTTTTTTTTTGTTTAATGTTGCAGGTAGTTTCGCATCAACCCTCGTCGCCACTGTTAGATCTGTGGTTTAGTGGATAAATAATTACACGGATGCTGTACATAACAAATAACAGGTCTTTACTGGAGGAGGGCAATCTCTAGACTGGAGTACAGAGGCATGCGCACAGCTTATATACCGATGTGGTTACTGCCGGTACTACAGTATACAGGAGCTGTAAAAAGTAGTTCTGACTTAAAGCACATGCACTACAGTACTCACGCGTGGGCCCGTTGGAAGTGCCGGATTTCAGCATGCACAGCGCATGCGCGGGAAACCGGTATTTCCTCCAAGGGGTTCAGAGGTCCAACGTGTGCGCGCAGGACTCTGCGCGCACGCGTTGAACTTCCTTCTTTTTGACAGGTTTGCCCATGTGTAAGGGCCTCAACTTTTTAGAAATGTAAAAAGGAGACGTAAGGACTCGATTCTTTAAGGTAAGTGGTCTATTATTTAAAATTATAACATATTTTCCACAGCTTTATTGTTTTTAAGGACTTTACAGTAAGGTAAGTGTATTTTTAGACCCGATTTCTTAAAAAATTACTTTTTTCAAAAATTTGATTACTTGTTTAAATTAGTTTTTTTTAAAGTTATTTATAGTTCATTTGATTAGTGGGATGTTTTTTAAAATTTTATTTAAAGTTTAAGTAGTGTTTTGGGCGCCCGTAGTTTTCATGAGTTTGACAGTTCTTACTATCAAACTCATGAATGAAGTTTTCCCTCCCCTGATTGGCTGCCCAGTGCTCACCTGATCCCAGCCGGCACATCGAACTAACTACGCCGCTGGATCAGGCAAGCACAGCGCGCCGACAGCTGAACCGGGCCAGTGACAGGAATTCCAAGCAGGCCCAGGCTTCAGCTGTCGGCGCGCTGGGTAAGTGCACATCGGGGGCTTGCACGCGCGGCAAGCCCCCGAACTTAATTTCTGGGCCATAATCAGTCACTCATACAATGTCAATGAGAGAGATGCCAAACTATTCTGTCACAAGCTTGCTGTGATGCGCCCGTCTATCCGTCCCCCCACTTTGGAATCCTCCTCGATCCCGGCAATTTGCAGGGCTGCCTCCTCCGAGGTGGTGAGCTGGGCTACTGAGGGTGGCCCATCTCCTGTCCTCGCTCTTTCCCTCTTATTGTGGACTCGCTTTTCCTGCAATGAGGGACACAAGTGGAGTTTGAGTGAGAATGAAGGAGTGAGTGTAGAGAATCCATAGCACAGATGCTTAGAAGGAGACAAAGGGCCCTCCCTGTGTGTTGTAAGTTGTTGTCATTGCGTCACAGTGATAGGGAGTGTGAGGGCTGCATGGTCGAATAGTTAAGTGAATGTAACCATAGAGAGAGAGGGAATGGGTAAGGGTGCAGGGATGTCAGTGTCAAGTGGGATGTGGAGGAAGAGGTTGGTAAAGCAGAGTGCTGGTGAGGAGTGGCGATGGGGATGAAATTGAGGGTGATGAGAAAGTCATACTCACATTTCCTGTGCGGAGAAGGTCATGAAACCTCTTCCTGCACTGCAGCCAGGTTCTGCGGCTCATTGATATGGAGTTGACCTCCTGGGCCACTTGCAGCCACACAGCTTTAGTCTGTTTTGGTGGCTTTTTTCTCCCTGAGGAAGGGAAGAGCACCTCCTAATTAGAACTTGCTCCCTGTACCAGAGCTTGGAGGGAGGGCTCATCAAAGCGAGGTGCACACTTTTGCTTGCTGGTGGACATGGTCGGTAAATGAAGTCCTTCATACAATCTCCAAAGCGTTTCCAGTCTTCAGAAGAAGCAAGGCTGCTTGCAGGCCTTAAATCCAGCAGCACTGATGACGTCATCGGAGGCGACTTTCAGGATGGAAAGACTCATTGGGCCAGGGGTTCCCACACACTGGAAATCAAGTGCCTAATTAGGGGAAAATCACACTTTTTTCCCACTTCACATTGGAGTCGGGGTCCTGACACGAAAACCACCTGACACGCCCCAGCCCGACCCCAATGGCAAAATCGAGCCCAATGAGCCCCCCATGATTGAAATCGCTCCTGCTTGGTTCGCATGTCAGCTTACTGGAGTGATTCTCTCCGTGTGCTGCATCCAGAATTCATCAGTAACACACAGATGTCTCCCACTTCAGCATTTTGATGGTCCACCATCAAACTAACTCCAGCCTCTCGTTTTTGTTTCTCCCAACGGAAACTGCTGTAACCTTCTCTGTAAGCTCTGTGACACACGAATAAAAATATTTTTTGTGGTTCTTATTTTTTTCTTTTTACCATTTAAACTAATTTTAAAACATCACAGTCAAAGCGGAAGTTACACATTTATCTAAAGGCCAACATATTAGCTGATATCCATCTTTCGGATGAGATGTTAAACTGAGGTCCCGTCTGCCCTCCCTGGTGGATGTTAAAGATTCCCTGGCACTATTTCGAAGAAGAACAGGGGCGTTCTCCCTGGTTTCCTGGCCAATACTCATCCCTCAACCAACATCACCGAAAAAAAACCTAAATTATCTGGTCATTATCTCAGTGCTGTCTGCGGGATCTTGCTGTGCACAAATTGACTGCTGTGTTTCTTACATAACAACAATGACTACACTTTAAAAGTACCTAATTGGTTATAAAGTGCTTTGTAATGTCCTGATGTAATGAAAGGCGCTATATAAATGCAAGTTTTTCTTCCTTTCTTAAGTGATGAGGGACTGGATTTTTCTCTGGGGTGATTACACCACTGGAGAAGGGTCAGGCTGGGATGTCTGCCAGCCATTGATCCATAGAGTCATGGAGTCATAGAGTCATAGAGTTATACAGCACAGAAAGAGGCCCCTCGGCCCATCGTGTCCGCGCCAGCCATCAAGCCCTATCTATTCTAATCCCATATCCCAGCACTTGGTCCGTAGCCTTGTATGCTATGGCGTTTCAAGTGCTAATCTAAATGCTTCTTGAATGTTGTGAGGGTTCCTGCCTCTACCACACTTTCAGGCAGTGAGTTCCAGATTCCAACCACCCTCGGGGTGAAAAGGTTTTTCCTCAAATCCCCTCTAAACCTCCTGCCCCTTACCTTGAAACTATGCCCCTTGGTTATTGACCCCTCTACTAAGGGGAAAAGTTCCTTTCTATCTACCCTATCTATGCCCCTCATAATTTTGTACAACTCAGTCAGGTCCCCACTCAGCCTTCTCTGCTCTAAGGAAAACAATCGCAGCCTGTCCAGTCTCTCTTCATAGCTGAAGCGCTCCAGCCCAGGTAAAATCTTGGTGAATCTCCTCTGCACCCTCTCCAATGCATTCACATCCTTCCTATAGTGTGACAACCAGAACTGCACACAGTATTCCAGCTGTGGTCTAACTAGCGTTTTGTACAGCTCCATCATAATCTCCCTGCTCTTATATTCTATACCTCGGCTAATGAAGGCAAGTATTGACTTATGAGGAAAGGTTGAGTAGGTTGGGCCTCTACTCATTGGAATTCAGAAGAATGAGAGGCGATCTTATCAAAACATATAAGATTGTGAGGGAGCTTGATCGGGTGGATGCGGTGAGGATGTTTCCACTGATGGGTGAGACTAGAACTAGGGGGCATAATCTTAGAATAAGGGGCTGCCCTTTCAAAACTGAGATGAAGAGAAACGTCTTCACTCAGAGGGTAGTTAATCTATGGAATTTGCTACCTCAGAGAGCTGTGGAAGCTACGACATTAAATAAATTTAAAACTGAGATAGACAGTTTCCTAGCTGATAAGGGAATAAGGGGTTATGGGGAGAGGGCAGGGAAGTGGACTTCAGTCTAAGTTCAGATCAGCCATGATCCTATTGAATGGCGGAGCAGGCCCGAGGGGCCATATGGCCTACTCCTGCTCCTACTTCTTATGTTCTTATGTTCTCTACCTCACCCAGACTCGCACCCTTCAAGTGATAAGTGACCTCCCTATTCATCCTACCAAAATGTAATACCTCACATTTATCTTCATTTGCCAATTATATGCCGATTCTGCAGGTTTATTAATGTCCTCCTGTACCTTGTTGCAGTCCTCCTCAGTATTAACTATCCCCCCCAATTTGGTGTCATCCGCAAATTCACAAATTGTGTTTTTGATTCCAAAGTCTAAATCGTTATTGAAAATTGTGGACAGCAGTGGTCCCAGCACTGATCCTTGTGGAACACCACCACCCACCTTCTGCCAAGCAGAGAGGATGTTTCCCCTCGTGGGGGTGTCTAGAACGAGGGGGGCATAGTTTCAGAATAAGGGGTCGCCCGTTTCTGACGGAGATGAGGAGGGATTTCTTCTCTCAGAGGGTGGTGAATCTTTGGAATTCTTTACCCCAGAGGGCTGTGGAGGCGGAGTCACTGAATATATTCAAGGCGGAGATTGATAGACATTTGAGCTACAGGGCAGTCCAGGGGTATGGGGAGAGAGCGGGAGAGTGGAGTTGAGGCCAAGGTTGGATCAGCCATAATCTTATTGAATGGCGGAGCAGGCTCGAGGGGCCGAATGGCCGACTCCTGCTCCTATTTCTTATGTTCTTATGTATCCCATATGCCCTTTTAACCACCTTATCTACCTGTCCTGCTGCCTTCAGGGATCTTTGTACATGCACACCAAGGTCCCTCTGATCCTCTGAACTTCCTAGGGTCCTACCATTCATTGTGTGTTCCCTTGCCTTGTTAGTCCTCCCAAAATGCATCACCTCACACTTTTCAGGGTTAAATTCCATTTGCCACTGTTTTGCCCATCTGACCATCCCGTCTATATCGTCCTGTAGCCTGAGGCTTCCCTCCTCGCTATTTACCACTCCACCAATTTTCGTGTCATCAGCGAACTTACTGATCATACCTTCTACATTCATATCTAAATCATTAATGTACACTACAAACAGCAAGGGACCCAGCACCGATCCCTGCGGTACACCACTGGACACAGGCTTCCAGTCACAAAAACAACCTTCGACCATCACCCTCTGCCTCCTGCTACTAAGCCAACTTTGGATCCAATTTCCCAAATTGCCCTGGATCCCATGGGCTCTTACCTTCTTGACCAGTCTCCCATGTGGGACTTTGTCAAAAGACGTACTGAAGTCCATGTTGACTACATCAACTGCACTACCCTCATCCACACACCTAGTCACCCCCTCGAAAAATTCAATCAAATTGGTTAGACATGATCTCCCTCTGACAAAGCTATGCTGACTATCCTTGATTAATCCTTGCCTCTCCAAGTGGAGACTAATTCTGCCCCTCAGAATTTTTTCCAATAATTTCCCTGTAGTGACCCCAGCCTAATTTCCAGGGTCAGGGCTCATTAAACCTGCAGGTTCTCCACCTCACAGTGAGAGCCTACCGCTGCCGGGCAGGAAAACCTGGTGCCGCTACAGTACAATCTGCGACAATGCCTCAAGAAGGAGGAAGATCTCTTAAAGAGGATAAAAGTACCCCAAAGATTATTTTAAAATTAAAATTAGAGGCTATTTAAGGGGCCTAAAAAGAGGGAGAGATGCTCACTATTACTTTAGGAAGGGTGTGAAGGCCTTAGAGAGGGTGCAGAAAAGATTTACAAGAATGGTTCCAGGGATGAGGGACTTCAGTTATGTGGATAGACTGGAGAAGTTGGGGTTGTTCTCCTTGGAGCAGAGAAGGTTGAGGAGAGATTTTTATTTTATATAGAGGTGTTCAAAATCATAAGGGTTCTAGACAGAGTAGATAGAGAGAAACTGTTCCCATTGGCGGAAGGGTCGAGAACCAGAGGACACAGATTTGAGATGATTGGCAGAAGAAGCAAAAGTGACATGAGGAAAAACTTTTTAACGCAGCGAGTGGTTAGGATCTGGAATGCACAGCCTGAAATAGTGGTGGAGGCAGATTAAATCATGGCTCAAAAGGGAATTCAATAAGTACCTGAAGAGAAAATTTTTTGCAGGGCTACGGGGTAAGGGTGGTGGAGTGGGACTAGCTGAAGTGCTCTTGCAGAGAGCAGGCCCGGGCTCGATGGATCGAATGCCCTCCTTCTGTGCTGTAACCATTCTATTCTATTCTATACTAGGCCTTCCCCATCATAATTTAAATGCAGATGTGCGGTCAAGGGGTGGGTGGCTAGTGATGCTGGAGGGGGCTGGGATGTGCGATTAGCCCTCTCAGCCCCCTTTCCCTTCATTTTCCAACACTATTTCAGCAGTATAGCAGAGGAAACTAGCCCCAGGCATCTACAGAAGCCCTGTGATGGGAACAAAGTATCCTTAATATTTGAATCATCTGATTACATGGTCATTAAAGGTGAAGGTAGCACTAGAAACAACCACTTAATCCAATCAGCAATGCTACTTGCATCAACCCTGGCATCATTTGATTGTCTCAATGGCCTAAAAGACAAATGTTACAATTTGCAATTCATATCAAACAGCGCATGCTGCCAATGCCTAGCTACAAAGGATTGTATAAAAATCCCACACATTTCATGTATCAATAGTTTAGTTTTGTCTGGTCATGAGGGACAGAATTCACCTCCAATGGGAATCCATCTACAGAAATCCTATGAAGACACCCGTCTAGAAAGTAGATTGCACCCGAGAATGGGTGCACAGGGGCTGGGGCGCGCTCTGCATGCACCTGTTCAGGTGGTCACAGGGACCACATGAAATTGGTGCTGTTGGCTCATTATACTGAGACAGGAGTGCAGCCAATGCTTCCTATGCTGATTATTGGTTCCGTGCCTCTTTGTGGGAGGGGGTGCGGGAAATGCTCATTATTGATGCCACTGACCTGACAAGCACATTCATAAAATGGCTCATAAGGCTGTCACTAACACACTCCCTTCTTTCTTGCAGGAGAAGGTCGCGCACAACAAGAGACAGCAAATGTAGGAGGCCAAATGCACCTACACACCCACTGGAGGAGTGGGCCCTCGAACTGAAGGGCAGGGGGCTATCATGGCTGTGGCAAGGATACCTGCGAAAGGTTTTCTACACCTCACCATGTTTTTCCCTTCTCACTTTTATCTCATCCTTTCTGTGGGTGTGTGTAAGGGATGTGATTAGGTGCTGTATAAATACAAGTCTTTCTGTATGTGTGTGTGAGATGTGATAAGATCTGCACAAAGAGGCATTAAACGGAGTGCACTTAAACAGAGTGTTTTATTTGGGAATTTGGGAAGAGTGGGAATTCAGAGAAGAGGCGGAAGGAGTTGTTGCTTTTTGCCCATGCTATTTATAGTGTTTTGTGTTACAGGTAGATATTTAATTTTGTTACCCATAACTTATTCTAGATCAAGTAAGTAGTTAAGTAACTAAACTGTAAACTAAGATACTTAAATACAAAATGAATTAAATTTAATTAAGTAGGACAAGGTCATATAGGGATGGCAGTGCAGGTGGTGTGCCGCAACTGCAGAATGTGGGAGTTTGTGGAGATCATTGCAATCCTGGACAACCATGTTTTCAGTAAGTGCCTGCATCTTGAGGAACTTCAGCTCAGAGTTTTTGAGATGGAGTCTGAGGTGCAGACATTGTGGGGCATCAGGGAAGGGGAGAGTTACCTGGACACTTTGATCCAGGAGGTAGTCACATCCCTTAGATTAGGTAGTGGTCAGGGACAGGAGGGTGTGACTGCAACTCAGGCAGGTAAGTGGACCACAGGTGCAGTGCTGGAGGAGCCTTGACATTTGTCCTTATCCAACGGGTATGAGGTTCTTGCTGCCCGTGTGGATGAAGGAAAAGCCTGCAGGATGGATGAGCAATCTAACCATGGCACCATGGTGCAGGAGGCCATTCAAGTGGGGGGAGTGAAAGGGAATGTAGTTGTGGTAGGGGACAGTATAATCAGAGGGATAGATACTTGTCTTAGCAGCCGCGACTGGGAGTTCCGAAGGTTGTATTGACTGCCCGGGTTCAAGATGTCTCCTTGCGGTTGGAGAAGAACTTGGAGTGGGAAGGGGAGGATCCAGTTGTCGTGGTCCATGTAGGAAATTAAGACGAAGAAGCTCAAAGGTAATATTCTCTGCATTGTTAACCGAGCCACGTGCCAATTGGCATAGGGATAAGGAACATAACATAAGGAACATAAGCAGATTAGAATGTTAAATGCGTGGCTCAGAGTGGTGTGGGAGGCAGGGATTTTGCTTCATGGGGCACTGGCACCAGTACTGGGGAAAGAGGGAGCTGTTCTGTTGGGACGGGTTCCACTTAAACCAGGCTGGAACCAGTGTCCTGGCGAATCGAATAACTAGGGCAGTAGACAGGGCGTTAAGCTAATGAAATGGCGGGGGGCGGGCGGCGTCAGGGGGTGTGGGAGGATTCAGGAAAGAGTCGATTTAAAAGCAGCAAGAGAAATGTCAAGGCTCTAGAGCAGAGCAGAGTTTTGGGAAAAAATAAGCAGAGTGGGTCAGGAAGGGACAGAGAGAGTAACAAAGGTAATAGGGCATCAGTGACTAAGGTGACATCAGGGAAAAATAAAAAAAATGTTAAAGCTAAAGGCACTATATCTGAATGTGCGAAGCAACAAAATAGATGAATTAATAGCTCAGACAGAAATTAACAGGTTTGATCTAATAGCCATTATGGAGATGTGGTTGCAAAGTGAACAATGTTGGGAACTAAATATTCCAGGATACTCAACTTTTAGAAGAGATAGGCAAAATGGAAAAGGAGGAGGGGTAGCCCTGATAATAAAGGATGGGATTAAAGACAGTAGAGAGAAAGGATCTTAGCTCCGAAAATCAAGAAGAAGTAGAATCAGTTTTGGTGGAGCTAAGAAACAGCAAGGAACAAAAAATATTGGTGGGACTTGTTTATAGGACCCCAAACAGTAGTTGTAATGTAGAGCAGAGTATAAATCAGGAAATTAGAGGCACATGTAACAAGGGCAATACAGTAATCCTGGGGGACTTTAATGTACATATAGACTGGGCAAACCAAATTTGCAGTTATAGTGTGGAGGACGAATTCATGGAATGTATACAAGATAGTTTTCTAGATCAGTATGTTGAGGAACCAACTAGGAAACAGACTATTTTAGATCTAGTATTGTGCAATGAGAAAGGGTTAATTAATAACCTTGCAGTAAAGGGGCATTTAGGGAAGAGTGACCATAATATGATAGAATTTTATATTAAGTTCGAAAGTAATTTAGTTAAATCCGAAACTAGGGTCTTAAATCTAAACAAAGCAAACTACGTAGGCATGAGGGGCGAGTTGGCTAAGGTAGATTGAGAAACTACATTAAAAGGTATGTCGGTAGACAGGCAATGGCTAGCATTTAAAGAATTAATACATAATTTATAACAAATACACATTCCTTTAAGGCACAAAAACCCCACAGGAAAAGTGGTCCAACCGTGGCTAACAAGAGAAGTTAAAGATAGTATTAGATCAAAGGAAGAGGCTTGTAATTTTGCCAAAAAGAGCAGTAAGCTTGAGGATTGGGAGAATTTTAGAATTCAGCAAAGGAGGAACAGGAAAGTGATAAAGAAAGAGAAAATAGAATGAGAGTAAACTAGCGAGAAACATAAAAACAGACTGTAAAAGCTTCTATAAGTATGTAAAAAGGAAAAGATTAGCAAAAGTAAATGTGGGTCCCTTACAGGCTGAGACAGGAGAAATTATAATGGGGAATAAGGAACAGGCACTGAAATTAAAGAACTACGTTGTGTCTGTCTTCATGGAAGAAGACGCAAAAAATCTGTCAGAAATAATGGAGAACCAAGGGTCTAACGAGAACGAGGAACTGAAAGAAATTAATATTAGTAAAAAAATAGTGCAGGAGAAATTAATGGGACTGAAAACTGATAAATCCCCTGTACCTGATGGCCTACATCCAAGGGTTTTGAAAGAGGTGGTTATAGAGATAACGGATGCATTGGTTGTCATCTTCCAAAATTCCATTGATTCTAATGTTTCCCATGGATTGGAGGATAGCAAATGTAACCCCACTGTTTAAGAAAGGAGAGAAAGAGAAAACGGGGAAATGCAGACCAGTTAGCCTGACATCAGTAGTAGGGAAAATGCTAGAATCTATTATTAAGGATGTGGTAACAGGGCGCTTAGAAAATAATAATTGGATTGGGTAGAGTCAACACAGATATATGAAAGGGAAATCGTGTTTGATGAATCTGTTGGAGTTTTTTGAGGTTGTAACTAGCAGAATAGATAAGGGGGAACCAGTGGATGTGGTTTATTTGGATTTTCAGAAGGCATTCGATAAGATGCCACACAAGAGGTTATTAAACAAAATTAGGGCTCATGGGATTGTGGGTAATATACTAGCATGGATTGAGGATTGGTTAATGGACGGAAAACAGAGTAGGAATAAACGGGTCACTTTTGGGTTGGCAGGCTGTAACTAATGGGTACCACAAGGATCAGTGCTTGAGCCTCAGCTATTCACAATCTATATCAATTATTTGGATGAGGGGACCAAATGTAATATATCCAAGTTTGCTGATGATACAAAGCTGGGTGGGAATGTAAGTTGTGAGGAGGATGCAAGGAGGCTTCAAGGGGTCATAGACAGACTAAGTGAGTGGGCAAGAACATGACAAATGGAATATAATGTGGAGAAATGTGAAGTCATGCACTTTGGTAGGAAAAATAGAAAAGCAGAGTATTTTTTAAATGGTCAGAGATTGGGAAATGTTGGTGTTCAGAGGGATTTGGGGTTCCTTGTACAGGATTAACTGAAAGTTAACATGCAAGTACAGCAAGCAATTAGGAAAGCAAATGGTATGTTCGCCTTTATTACAAGAGGATTTGAGTACAAGAGTAAAGATGTCATACTGCAATTATATAGGGCCCTGGTGAGACCACACCTGGAGTTTTGTGTACAGTTCTGGTCTCCTTACCTAAGGAAGGATATACTTGCCATAGAGGGAGTGCAACAAAGGTTCACCAGACTGGTTTCTGGGATGGGGGGATTGCCCTATGAGGAGAGGTTGAGTAGACTAGGCCAATATTCTCTAGAGTTTAGAAGAATGAGAGATGGTCTCATTGAAACATACTAAATTCGTACAGGGCTTGACAAGGTAGATGCAGGGGGGATGTTTCCCCTAGCTGGGGAGTCTAGAACCAGGGGTCACAGTCTCAGAATAAGAGGATGGCCATTTAGGACTGAAATGAGGAGAAATTTCTTAACTCAGAGGGTGGTGAATCTTTGGAATTCTCTACCCCAGAGGGCTGTGGAGGTTCAGTTGTTGAGTATATTCAAGACAGAGATCGATAGATTTTTGAATATTAAGGGAATCAAGGGATATATGGATAGTGCAGAAAAGTGGAGTTAAGGTAGAAGATCAGCCATGATTATATTGAATGATGGAGCAGGCTCGAGGGGCCGAATGGCCTTCTCCTGCTCCTATTTCTTACATTCCCATGTTCTTATGCTTTACAAATCTTAGAGTCATCGAATAATGCAGCACAGAAGGAGGCCATTACGTCCATCATGCCTGTGCCGGCTCTTTGGTAGAGCTATCCAATGAGTCCCAACCTCCTGCTCTTTCCCCATAGCCCTGTATTTTTCTTACCCCAACAAGTATTTATCCAATTCTCCTTTGAAAGTTACTATTGAATCTGCCTCCACCACCTTTTCAGGTGTGCATTCCAGATCACAACTTGCTGTGTAAAAAAATGTTCCTTCATGTCACCTCTGGTTCTTTTGTCAATCACCTTAAATTTGTGTTCTCTTGTTACTGACCCTTCTGCCACTGGAAATAGTTTCTCCTTATTCACTGTATCAAAACCATTCATGATTTTGAACACCTCTATTACATCTCCTTTTAGGCTTCTCTCCTTTAAGGAGATCAACTTCATCTTCTGCAGTCTCTCCACGTAACTGAAGTCCCTCATCCCTGGTACCATTCTAGTAAATCTCTGCATCCTCGCCAAGACCTTGACATCCTTCCTAAAGTGTGGTGCCCAGAACTGAACACAATACTCTGGCAGAGGCCTAACCAGTGTTTTATAAAGGTTTAGCATAACTTCCTTGCTTTTGTACTCTATGGGCTGGATTTTCTCAATGGGAAGCTTTTGGAGGCGGGACTGCTGCTTGCCGGCTTTCAATCCCGCCTCCATCAGCTTCTGGTCAACCAGCGGGATATTCCCCTGATTGACCTTGTTAAGCCCGCCCAGCGGGCTCAGCAGGCCAATTAGGGGGAAGTCAGTGACAGAGCACGTCAACGTATGATGTGCCATCTGTCAAGAACTTTTGATAGAAGAAATGTCATCATTTGACAGTTCTGTGAAGCTGTCAAACACTGACATTGTGTATAGTTTGATGAGTACTTGTGTTCAGGACTCATCAAACCTTTCAACTTTGCAGAAATCACCTGGCTGTTGGTTTGGAGGATCCAACAGCCGGTCTGTGATATCTACAATGGAGATGTCGGGACTCCGGCTCCACAGCGGCTGAAGGCTGTAGGCTGTCGGCAGAAACAAAGGTAAGTGAACATTTTCTAACACTTTACACTCACCTTACATACTTACCATTCCATGCTTACACCCATCGCTCACCTCTACATCACACTTTCAGACCCCTCCGACCTCCTAATCATCTCCTACACCCTGGCGGGTTTCCCCGAGGTCAGGAAGCCTGCATTTCAGAAGGAAAAATGGGGATAATCCTATTTTCTGCCTGTTAACTACCTGTTAACAGGCAGTTAATAGGCTTTAATCCCTTTCTCCCCTCGAAGAGACGGGACCCAGGGCAGGGCGGCTTCCCGCCTCCTGGCAAAAGGGCACAGAGGCGGGATGGGGCGGGTTTGCCACCCGCCCTCAAATTCTGCAAATTTACTGGCAGTCCTGCCTCCATACCCGCCTCCTCGGGGCTGGCAAAATCCAGCCCTATGCCTCTGTTAATAAAGCCAGGGATCCCATATATTTTTTAACAGCCTTCTCAACTTGCCCTGCCACCTTCAAAGTATTGTGTACATACAGCCCCAGGTCTCTCTGTTCCTGCACCCCCTTTAAAATTGTACCATTTAGTTCATATTGGCTCTCTCATTCTTCCTATCAAAATGTATTACTTCACACTTCTCTGCGTTAAATTTCATCTGCCATGTGTCTGCCCATTTCAGCATTCTATGTCCGCCTGAAGTCTGTTACTATCCTCCTCATTGTTGACAATATTTATGAGTTTTGTATCTTCTACAAACTTTGAAATCATGCCCTGTGATGTAAGAAAACTACTAGGCACTTGGTCTGAGTATTAAACAAGGCTTTAATCAACTGTTTTTCAACATGGAGATCTAGTTGTGTCCTTCACTAGTTCCTGGTAAAGAATGTCCTGAGCAAGCTGGGACCATGCCCAAGTATTTATACTCTCCCTGGACAGTGCCACCAGCAGGCCGCCCAGTATTATTTCATAAGTCATTTCCACATGAATGACAAGATTCATGTCATTCTTCCCGCCTGAAAGATTGGCAGTCCGGCGGTTTCCTTCTACCGAATTAATCGGACTAAGAATAGACGCAGTCGTTTGGATCTCCATTGGAGGCCGGAAGGCACGTCTCCTCGGACCATGTTTTGGTCCCTGGGTCGCTTGGTTCATACCGGCGGGCTGGCAGGGTCCACGTCGCCTTGATCGACCTGAGGGGGACTGGGGAGATCGTGGCTCCGGGTGCGGGCACCCACAGGTGCAGAGCTGGCTTCAGCCTGCTCAGTAGTCGGTGACTGACCGGCGTCCTGGCTTTGGGTGGCCATCACGCGGGGAGTGCTCTGTTCCCTGGGTTGATCCGGTGGAATAGCTGGCAGATCCCTTGATGTCCCGGGTAGGGCGTCATACTCAGAGGAGCGCAGGGTATCGGTGTCATTAATACGGATCCTACTATCGATTGGGTCCATGGGACCGGTTGGGCAGGGAGCCAGATCCCGAAGTGACAATGTGGATTCCCGGCCATCATGGTACCGCAAGTACGCGTACATGGGATTGACATCCGTCAGTTCCACTTCGTCGACGAGGGGATCACTCTTAGAGGATTGGACGAATCTTCAGAGCAGCATGGGGCCAGGAGCTGCCAACCATGATGGTAGGGACGTCCCATGAGTGGAGCGACGCTGGAACCCGAAGAATCATTCATGGGATGTAGCGTTGGTGGATGTAGAAAGAAGAGGCCTGATGGAATGCAATGCATCAGGGAGCATAGTTTCCCACTGCTGGTCTGATAATTTGTGTGACCTCAGTGCAAAACGAACAGCGTTCCAAACGATGGCGTTGTATCTCTCAACCTGTCCGTTTCGAATAGGATGATACAGTGTTGATTTACTTGTGGCGATTCCCCGTTGGGAAAGATAACTTTTGAGTTTGCTTGACATGAAGGAGGGACCCCGATCAGAGTGGATGTAATTGGCCATACCGCAAAGGGAAAAGACCTGATCGAGGCATTTGACCATTGTGGAAGTAAGCCTATTGGGACAGGGGAAAGCAAAGGGAAAGCGTGAATATTCGTGCACCATAGTAAGCAAGTAGGTGTTTCACGTTGAGGAAGGCAATGGCCCTTTAAAGTCAATGCTGAGTCACTGCATAGGCTGTGTAGTGTGTATGAGCGAGCCATCTGACGGATGGAAGAATTGCGGTATTAATACTTCGCAAATTCTACAAGTGGAGCATGTTCTTTTCACGTCTTCCGTAGAAAATGGGAGATTTTTAGATCGCACAAAGTGCAACATACGGGTAACGCCAGGATGGCACAAGTCAGTATGAAGATCCGTAAGAGTCGAAGTTGACATGGAAGAGCAGAATGCACGCGTGAGGGTATCCGGGGCCACATTCTCTTTGCCGGGTCGATAATGTATGGTGTAGCCAAAGGCGGCCAATTCCATCCTCCAGAGCTATATTTTGTTATTCTTGACCTTAGTGCATTTCCGGTTATCCAGCATAAAGGCCACAGAGCGCTGATCAGTTATGAGCATGAAATGGCGACGAGCGAGAAAATGACTCCGTTTACATACTGCTTCGATGATAGCCGTAGCCTCCTTCTCGACAGGAGGATAATGTAGCCCGCTACCTGCAAAGTTGTGGACAGAAATGCAACGGGTCGACTGCCTTGATTCAAGGTAGCCGAGATCACCACCTCCGATGCATCGCACTCGACCACGAATAAGGGAGATTTTCATCAATGGAATGAAGCGTGGCTTTTTCCAGTTGTTGCTTGAGGAGGTCGAAAGCTGAAATAGCCGTTGCCTCCAACGGAAATGACTTCGCGTGAAGCAGGGTCTGGGTCTTGTCGGAAAAGTGGGGTATCCACTTCGCATAATAGGCGAACATGCCAAGGGCCCGACAAAGAGAGCCGAGATTTGTAGGAGGAGGGAGCTCCTGAAGCGGACGAAGTCGCTACGGATCCGGTTTGATGACACCATTGCCCACCCACTAGCCAAGGATGTTGACTGATGGTACTTGTCATGAATCTCATCATCGAGAAACTACCTATGAAATAACACTGGACGGCCAGCTGGTGGCGCCGTCCAAGTAGTATAAATACTCGGGCGTTGGCCCCAGCTTGCCAGGGACATTTTGTAAAGACAAGGAGCTAGTGGATACAACTAGACCTCCATGTTCTGAAACAAGTTGATTAAAGCCTTGCTTTATGCTCAAACCAAGTGCGTAGTGAGTTTTATTACGTCAGTACTGATTTCACAGATTTGGACTCACTTAAGGTTAAGTTGCGACGACGGAGAACATCAAGAAATTTCTGGAGGTTGGCATCATGCTCCTTCTGGACATGACCAGCAATGGTGATATTATCCAGATATGGAAAAGTGTCCATTAAGTTCTCCTGTTTGACTAGGCTGTCCATTGCCCATTGAAAGATGGCCACCCCATTGGTGACCCCAAATGGAACGCAACAAAACTGGTAAAGCCGACCATTGGCCTCAAATGCCGTATACTTTTTGTCAGAGTCCTTTAACGGTACTTGATGGTATGCTCTCTTAAAGTCAAAAGTTGAAAATACCCTGTAGTTGGCAAAGTTATTGACCATGTCATCGATGCGTGGTAGTGGGTAGGCATCCAGGTCAGTATACTGGTTAATAGTTTGTGAGTAATCGATGCAAAGACGTTTCTTGTGTTGCTTCAGAGGATTTTTAGCAACGACGACTTGAGCCCGCCATGAAGATGAACATGGCTCAATGATACCGTCAGCTAGAAGGCGAGAGATTTCTGCCTCGATAAAGGCTCGATCATCTCGGCTGAAACGTCGTGATTTAGTGACTA
The DNA here is from genome assembly GCF_052327205.1 of Somniosus microcephalus. NCBI lineage: Eukaryota > Metazoa > Chordata > Chondrichthyes > Squaliformes > Somniosidae > Somniosus > Somniosus microcephalus. Next base: position 110,146,545 of record NC_140991.1, read on the forward strand.
TGGGCTTACATTGGGGGGAATGATTGGCCACCAAGGAGGGCTCGTCGAGCGAAGCCGCCGAAAGCGCACAAAACAGTACTTTGGAAATAGTAAGCTCTGGCTTTGACCCTCCAAACTCGAAAGTCAGTCTTTTGTGTTGTTTCTGGAAATCCTGTCCCAGGAGCACATCACTGCATAGGTTTTTGAGCACCCCGAGCCAGGTGGAAAAATAAGTGTGGCCATTGAGAATATGGTCGACAAGACAAAAGCCGGAAGAGTTGCTGGTCAGTGTCGTCAGAGCCATTGCAATTTCCCTGTCCGATGGGTAAATACGCAGTTTTAACTTACTGACAGCCCACTCACTGATGAAGCTGTCAGAGCTACATGAGTCGATTAATGCACTCAAAATATGTCCATTTACCGAAACCTTTGTGGCTGCATAGGACAGGCTTTGGGGAAAAACAGCTGCAACACTAGTAGTGGCTCTTGGGGGAGGAGCAGTTTTATAGATAGCAGCTGTAACACTAGTAGTGGCTCTTGGGGGAGGAGCAGTTTTATAGATAGCAGCTGTAACACTAGTAGTGGCTCTTGGGGGAGGAGCAGTTTTATAGATAGCAGCTGCAACACTAGTAGAGGCTCTTGACTGGCATACTTTTAGAAAAGTGACCTTTCTTACTGCAATGATTGTAGATTGCATTACGAGCAGGACAAAATTTCCTATAATGGAATGCACCTCCACAGAAGAAACACTTCTTTTTAGATTGCCAAGATGCCGCTAGGGTAGGGTTGTCATCAGTGAGGGCTTCCGCCTGAAGCTTACCGGAGGAGTCACTAAAAGTGGTAGCAGCAGTCCGTGCATATGGTACAAAATAGGCATCTGAATTTTTTTTGAGTTAAGTTCAGAGAGTATGCCTGGTTATAGGCAGCTTGTAACCTGAGGGTTTTATTCTCCAACAGACACTGGCGTATGAGGGGAGAAGCAATTCCGTTAATAAAAGAGTCATGAATTAATTCATCCTGGTACTGCTCAGCTGAGACAGCTTTAAGGTTACAATCTTTGCTGAGCCTGCGAAGCTCTTGAAGGAATTGATCAAGTGATACCCCGGGTTGTTGTTGAGCTGTTGCCAGTAGGTTCTGAGCAAAAATTTCATTTGGGGCCTTAACATATAGTTGCTGTAGTGTTTGGATAGCAGAGTCATAGTCTACACAGTCTTCAATAAAGTCAAACACATGAGGGGATACATAATTGGCAAGCATTTGTAGCTTATTAGGAACATTCTCACCACACTCCTTGAGGAAGTTGCTGAAGGTATGATACCAGTGTTTCTATACCTTAGCAGCTGTAAGTGAATTCGGGTCCAGGTCAAGACGGGCGGGTCTGAGTAGTTTCTCCATGATGGATTGATTACTACGTCCAAGTTCCCTTCTACAGTTTGAATCATAGCTGTCTGTTCCCAAATCACTCAGAGCATGGATCGGGTTGCAGTTGATTATATTGACTTAAGAAAACTACTAGGCACTTGGTCTGAGTATTAAACAAGGCTTTAATCAACTGTCAACATGGAGGTTTAGTTGTGTCCTTCACTAGTTCCTGTTAAAGAATGTCCTGAGCAAGCTGGGCCCATGCCCGAGTATTTATACTCTCCCTGGACAGCGCCACCAGCAGGCTGCCCAGTATTATTTCATAAGTCATTTCCACATGAATGACAAGATTCATGTCACCCTTTATACCCAAATCCAGGTCATTAATATATATATATATATATCAAAAAGAGCAGTGGTACTGATACTGGCCCCTGAGAAACACCACTGTATACTTCCCTGCAGTCCGACAAACAACCATTCACCACTAGTCTCTGGTTTCTGTCCCTTAGCCAATTGTGTATCCATGCTGCCACTGTCCCTTTAACCCTATGGACTTTAATTTTGTTAACAAGTCTATTATGTGGTACTTTGTCAAATGCTTTTTGAAAGTCCAGGGGTGAAAAATTCAGCTGGTAGCGCCACCTGTTAGCGCCTTAAGAGGGCGCTAAGTGGGGCGCAAAGCAACTAGCGTCCGGGCGCGGTGATAACTGCGCCTCTCGCGAAATGGACCAGACATTTTGCGGCGGTGCTAAACAATACCGCCTGATCTCCTACGCACGCAGATCTTGACGTCATTTGAGAGTGCAACGCCCTTGGGGCACCCCGGACCGGAAATTCAGTGGCATCCCCCTCCTTTCCACCTGGTGCTAACAACGACAGGTTGACTGGAACGCTTCTCAGTCGCTGTGGGGCTGGGGGAATGCTATTTAAAGGGGGCCTCTTCGTGGCTTTTGTGTGGTAGCCATTTTTGCACCACTCGTTCTGAAAGAGGGAGAGAGATTTGGAGAGAGACAAAGAGAGAAAGAGAGGCTTCTGCATTGAGTCAACAATGCAGTTCTGGTCACCTCACTATAGGAAGGATGTGATTGCTTTGGAGAGGGTGCAGAGAAGATTCACCAGGATGTTACCTGGGATGGAGTGCCTCAGCTATGAAAAAAGACTAAGCAGGCTGGGGTTGTTTTCCTTGGAGCAAAGAAGGCTGAGGGGGGACCTGATTGAGGTGTACAAAATGATGAGGGGCATAGATAGGGTAGACAAAGAGGAACTTTTCCCCTTAGTAGGGGGGTCAATAACAAGGGGGCATAGATTCAGGGTAAGGGGCAGGAGATTTAGAGGGGATTTGAGAAGGAACTTTTTCACCCAGAGGGTGGTTGGAATGTGGAACTCAATGCCTAAAAGGGTGGTAGAGGCAGGAACCCTCACAACATTCAAGAAGCATTTGGATGAGCACTTGAAATGCCATTGCATACAAGGCTATGGACCAAATGCTGGAAAATGGGATTAGACTGGACAGGGATGGATGGGCGGCGCAGACACGATGGGCTAAAGGGCCTCTTTCTGTGCTGTAAAACTCTATGACTCTATGACTCTATGACTCAACACTGTCTGAGGTAGTTTTGGCTTCTGACCATAACTTTGCAGTTACTTTGCTTTTTGACCTTCATAACTTTGATTGCCCAGATACTATGGGGGCTGCAATGAATGGGAACGTCGTCCTTCTCCATCACTTTTGGAGGGCACAGAGATGCAGAGAGAGACTGGCAATCATGGCCAGACGGAGGAGGGCCAACAGGCCTCGGTACAGGGGACCTTACACTCCCAGGGTTTTTCGACAACAGTTCTCCTACATTAATATGTCTGAGGAGCAGTGTTTGCGAAGGCTGCGATTCAGCAAGGAGGTGGTCACTGAGCTCTGCCACCTGCTTCAGCCAGATTTGCAGCCTCAACTGAGGAGCAGGACGTCGCTGTCAGTGGCAGTGAAGATAACAGTGGCTCTCAACTTTTATGCCACCGACTCATTTCAATCAGCTAATGGGGGCATCACCAATATCTCCCAGTTTGCGGTGCATTGTTGCATCCGTCAGGTAACAAATGCCCTCTTTAAAAGGAGATGAGAGTGTATCTCTTTCCCCATGACCCCGGACAAGCAGCAAGAACGCGCAACGGGCTTTGCGATGATAGCGAGCTTCCCCATGGTGCAGGACGCCATTGACTGCACGCATGTGGCTTTGCGTGCGCCGCAAGAGAATGCCGAGGATTTCTGCAACCGAAAGGGATTCCATTCCTTAAATGTCCAGTTGGTCTGTGACCACAGACAGCTGATACTCGCTGTCAATGGCCAGTTTCCAGGCAGCAGCCACGATGCCTTCATCCTGCACCAGACTTCTGTGGCAGACCTTTTCCAGGCACCGCATCACCCAGGAGGTTGGCTTCTCGGGGACAAGGGATACCCTCTGTGCACCTGGCTGATGACACCGCTCCGTTCGCCCAGCACCCCTGCTGAGCTGTGATACAATGAGAGCCATCAAGCTACCAGAAACATCGTTGAGCACACAATCGGCGTGCTCAAGCAACGGTTCCACTGTCTGGACCATTCTGGAGGAGCCCTGCAGTACTCGCCTGAGCGGGTCTCCCACTTCATTGTTATGTGCTGCATGCTGCATAACCTTGCAATCCTCAGGACCCAGCCAATGCCACCAGACATTGGAGCACCAGCAGAGGAGGAGGAGGAGGAGGAGGAGCATGAGGAGGATGAGCATCAGCAGCACCAAGGCGGGAGGGAGGCACAAAGTGGAAGGGCCATCTGTCAAAGGCTCATAGCAAGTCGCTTCTAGGCCCCCTCTGAGGGAATGGCTTCTGCCATTCAAACAACCTGAATGAAACCATCCCGCAACCCCAAAGCCGGTCAAGGCAACAATGAGTGCAAAGACCAAACATGTACATTTTGAATACAGACACTTCTTTATTTCACAAACTCTGTTGTGTGTCTCATTTCGCATGACAAAGTAATAGAAAGAAACAAAAAAAAGCAGTCATTCACATAACTGGCTCTCACAACCTGGAGACAATGTCCAAAACAGTAACAAAAATTTGACCACGAACCTTGGCCTTCAATAAAACAATGAAAAACATTTTGCCACGCCTCCTACTTTTTGCCCTTCGAGGGTGATCTGCTTCCCTTGCGAAATTCCCCCCTTCCCACCCTGCAACTCCTCTGTAATGGGATCCCAGTGGCTGGAGCAAGGCTGGGGGAAGGCTGCTGAGTGTCAGAAACTGAGACTGCAGATGCCCTTGAGGGAAGGCCTGGACCAGCTCTGGGCCTGGAGGGCTCGGCTGCTGACTGCTACAACTTTGCATGTGTGGCAGCAGTCTGACCTACAGGTGGTGGCAACTGCAGTGGAGAAGTGCCAGTGGTGGCAGCAGGAATGCTGTCATCTTGAGAGAGGACAGCAACTCCCTGCTCAACCGACACACTGGCACTCCCACAGGGCAGCACTTCAGCATCCAGAGCAATCTGACGGAGAACAGATTGCTGGCCTGATGCGGTGCAGTGAGAGCCCCGGGGAAATCTGCCCGATGCAGCGAGGGTGGCAGCAGTCAGTGCTCGTGTGGCCTCAATCTGCGTCTGCATGAGACCAGCCACCGACTGTATTGCAGCACTTAGCATTTGCGTGGCAGCTGCCTGTGCTACAGCGAAGTGCTCCACACTCCTTGCCAGTGATTCAATGGATTCGGGCATCCTTGCCACTGCAGCCATGAGCTCAGTGTGCCTTTGCTCCGCCTGGGCGCTCATTTCAGCGAGGACCCGCTCCTCGTCTGCGTCCAGTGCAGCAGGACTCGAGGCCCTACTCTCCCTCCGGGGAGAAGGCCCCCGAGCTTCCCTACCCCCCTCGCGTTGCTGCAGCCCGCTGGGTCCTGGAGCTTCACCCTCATCAGACCATTCCCCCCTGCTCCCCTCCAGGGAAGGCGAGTCTCCAGTATGGGCATGGGCTGCCTCAGTAGAGGGTGGCGCTGATGGTCCGGCTTCCTCTTCCTCCTCGCCTTCAGCTTCACTCTCACTGGCAGCTTGAGGGCCCGTCTCCTCACCTGGTGAATCACCATCTGAAAGCAGGGAGGTACAGGAGTGGCTTTAGCATGAGGACAGGGTGGCAGCAAGGGAGGCATGAGTGCAGCGATTTAGTGATTTGGATTGAAAGTGTCAAAGGCTGCTGTTGTGAGGAACAAGTGGAAGGAGAGAGGACAAAAAGATGATGACCTTACCATTGCTGTCCAGAACAGGGTTGACGTCTCCAGTGGTGACGGGACCAATCACCCGGCTTGCCACAATCCTGTGGACGCGCTGCTCAAGATCACTGAGGGCTTGAAGGCGAGGCCGCCTTCCACCGGTCTGTTGCTGCTGTCTCCTATTATGAGACAGCTTGGCCTGCAAGAAAAAGGACGGCGTCTGAGTAAATATGCAGCCATGATCTTGCCTGAAATGCCTCCCGTGGTTGAATAGCCCTTACTGTATGCAGCCATGATCTTGCTGAAATGCCTCCCATGGTTGAATAGCCGTTACTGTATGCAGCCATGATCTTGCCTGAAATGCCTCCCATGGTTGAGTAGCCCTTACTGTATGCAGCCATGATCTTGCCTGAAATGCCTCCCATGGTTGAATAGCCCTTACTGTATGCAGCCATGATCTTGCCTGAAATGCCTCCAGTGGTTGAATAGCCCTTACTGTATGCAGCCATGATCTTGCCTGAAATGCCTCCCATGGTTGAATAGCCCTTACTGTATGCAGCCATGATCTTGCCTGAAATGCCTCCAGTGGTTGAATAGCCCTTACTGTATGCAGCCATGATCTTGCCTGAAATGCCTCCCATGGTTGAATAGCCCTTACTGTATGCAGCCATAACATTGCCTGAAATGCCTCCCATGGTTGAATAGCCCTTCCTGTATGCAAAGTGTGGAATGTGCGTGAGTTTTTGATGAAAGGACCATAGGTGTTGGATGAGTGTTGGGCATTGGGGCTTTCAAGACCCTCTGGCCATAAAGTGAGGTTGAGATGGAGGGATGAAGAGGTTTTGAAAAAAAGGCACTCAGCCTGACGACCCAAGTGAGGTCGTTGAACATTTTCCTACATTGCACATGGGTCCTAGGCACCATGCTGCTTGAGGAGACTCTCTGAGCCACCTCCCTCCACACTCTTCTGTACTCGCGTTGCAAAGGCCTCCTGCCACTCTCTGGGTACAGAATGGATCTTCTGCGCTCCACTGCACCAACCAGAGCCTCCAAGGCCTGCTCGCAGAAGCACTGTGCTCACTCCCTGGCCCTCTCCATAGTGTTTGGCTGCTAGATTTAGCCACAGGTCTGCCCAGGCCGAGATTCAAGGCTCCAGTGAGCAAGATCGACCCTCCCCTTTAAGAACTGACCAGTGCCAGTGTGTCTGTGTTCAATCGCTAACTGACAGCACCTGCGCTGCGCCCGCCCTCTGAGGTAGCGCCTCGCTCCTCGGCCTTAGCGCCTTAAGAGAGTTGTGTAGCACCTGATTTAGCGCTCCAATCACCTCCAGGGGCGATAAAAGCCAAGTTTGATGTCGGAGGCGATAATTAGCGCCAGGCACTAAACTTTGTGCACTGCCAATAATGGCGCCCCAAACGGGGCGATACTGAATTTCTCCCCCATATATAAAACATCAACTGCACTATCCTCATCAACCCTCTCCGCTTCATCAAAGAGCTCGATTAAGTTAGTCAAACACGATTTGCCTTTAACAAATCTGTGCTGACTTTAATTTAGTAGTCGATAATTTTCCAAATTGCAATGAATTTTGTCCCGGATTACAGCTTCTAAAAGTTCCCCACCACCGACGTTAGGCTGACTGGCCTGTAGTTGCCAGGTTTATCCCTCTCCCCTTTTTTTAATCAGGGATTTACCATTTGCAGGTTTCTGACGAAAGGTCACGACCTGAAACATTAACTCTGTTTCTCTCTCCACAGATGCTGCCAGACCAATGTTCCCTGGGGCTGCATGGGCCATTCAATCTTCCGCGTATGCGTGATTTTTCCAATGAGAAACCGGCAAGCAGCCTGCATGGGAGCTTCAGACAGCAACACCATTGTTCACCCAAGGTACACTATTCCAGACTATTCCATGCATAAGGCCATGCTTCAGTTCATAGGGAGACAGGGTTTTCCTACAGAAGTGAACTGATTGTGTTGAACATGAAGAAGAGGAGTCTGGAATGAGCTTGAATTGCAGCAAGCTTATTAACAGGCCTTAAGTAAATGTTTTAAAAAAAAAGTTTTCATTATGTTAATGTGCACTTTTAGGAATGGGTAGAAAAATTGAAATAACAGTATTAATGGCAGTAAATGACTATTATTCTTTTTAGAACAAAAGCATAATACAGGTTGAGTGTCCCGAATCCGGCAACCTCAGGACCGAGGCCGAGCCGGTTTTCGGGTTTTTCCGGACTTCGGAATGTGTTTCTGATGTCCGAAGTCCAGAAACGCCCGAGCCCAGGTTGTGATATTTCTGACTTCGGACATCAGAAACACGTTCCGAGTCTGGAAATGCCTGGGCCCAGGTTGCGATATTTCCAGTTTTTGGTAAGCCTCCCTCAGGGTGTCCGGTTTCCGGAACATTTTCCGGATTCCGGACGACCCTGCCACCAATCGTCCCGGAGTCCAGATTCTGGAACATTCTGGATTCCGGAGCTCCAGATTTTGGATGCTCAACCTGTACTGCGGATGCTGGAAATCTGAAATAAAAACAGAAAATGCTGGAAATACTCAACAGGTCAGACAGCATCTGTGGAGAAAGAAACAGAGTTAACGTTTCAGGTCGATGAACAGAAGAAGTGATGAACTCTACTGTTTTTAAATCTGATTTTCTGCCTTTTGTAATGTACTTCCCCATGGCCATTACATTTTATTCCTAGTGGATAATAAAGCCAAAAGCTACTGGTTAACTGGAGAGGCTCAAATTGAACAGGGACTCCTCACCGTGGGCCCATATACTGAATCCAGAAACTACAGTGCAAAGGGAAGTAAATATATTCAAACAATTTTGAATGATTTGAAGTAGAGGGGGCAAAGCAATCAGCTCCATTAAAAGGAAGCTGCGGGAGGATCACATTCCTGTATCCAACTAACCCCAAAGGAGGAGTAGGCTGCCTCTGTTCTCATGCCAGAGCTGATCTAAAGAGTATTATCACGGAAGCATGTGTCAACTATCCTGGCAGAATACATGGCTCATTTATTCTTGCTAATTCTGGACTAGGCAGGAAGTTTTTTGTAAGGACAATACAATATTGGTCAGTTGTGAAGGAAAACATTGGCCTATCTCTTAGCATCTGTGGTTTGTGTTTGGATTTGGGGATTTAGTTCCAAAGTCGCACGTGTTAGGCCACATTGCATGTTACTGGCCAAAGAAAGAATAGTATTAGCTAAAAATGGGCACCACAAGATTCAAACAGTTTACGTAGTAACTGCCTCTCAGTCAATTCTCCTTCCATTGCCTTCCTGCAAAATCCAGGAATGGCAATGATAAATGACTGGTCACGGTGCCAAGATATTTGGCACGCACAGCAATAATATTCCTGGCAGCAAAGATCACCTATGAATAGAATTGGCAGTTCTACTAGATGGTGAGAACTACAGTCACTTCCACTGACAGTGACATATTCTTTTGACTTCATGGCTGGAATTTTCCCGCTGCCGTGCATACAGGATTTGAGGCGGGTCGGGAGTGAAAATGGAAATAAATTGGAGTGGGTCGGGAACCCGCCATCATCCTGCCTCCATGCGCCTTTAACTCGAGCACGTTTGCCAGCACAGCAGCGACCCGAACGGCAGAGGCAGGCGACCTAATTTAGATAATTATTAGCTGTTGTCAGACCCTTAAATGTCTTTTTAACCAGACCTGTGCAATTTCACTGCATGACCAAGGGAATCAGGCAGCTCGGGAACCATGTCTGTCAAGCAGAGGTGAAAGTTCAGTGGCCATTGATCCAGCTCATTAATGCACAGCATGGAAAGCACAATAAATACTGCCACCTGACACCTGCTTACTTTCCTAAGGGAAATGCTGTTGCTGAGTGCATTTTTAGCACAGATTTAGGTTTCCAAAAGTTGCAAGTGTTCTCAGCAAATTCGAGAACCACTGTCACCTCATTGCTACAACCTATCACACCATTGACAGATTGTGTCTCTCATCTCTACTTGACCTGCCATCTATTACATTAGCATGGGTGCTGTTTATACTGTCTCACCTTGGTCCTCAGAATCGAACCACGATGAGCCACAACACCAGCAGCAGCAGGCACACCAGCAGCAGCAACAGCACCACCAACCATCTCCTCAATGACCTGATGCTGCACAGGACAGAGGGCATCAGCGCAGGGCTGCACTGCACTGGAGGCGATACCCCCAACACAGGGTATACAGGCAGGGGATGAGCTTCCTCAACATGACTGAGCAGCAGTGCCAAAGGAGGCTCAGGCTGTCACGCCAGGTCATCGCAGACATTTGCCGCTTACTGGAGCAAGACCTCCAGCCCAGAGGATCGGGTGGACACGCCTTACCAGTGGCTGTCATAGTCACCAGCACCCTCACCTTCTTCACCCGAGGCTCCTTCCATGGATCTGCAGCAGACATTTGTGACATCTCGCAGTCGGCCGCCCACAGGTGCATCACACAGGTCACCGATGTCCTGTTTGATGAGTCAGCCAATTATATCAACTTTGCCACTGATGATGCCAGTGTTACTGAGCGGTTGGTCGGCTTTGCTGCTCTGGCTGGCTTCCCATGGGTGCTGGACATCATCGACTGCACACATGTGGGCATCAGGGCACCCCATCATCATCCAGGAGTGTTTGTCAACCACAAGGGCTTCCACTCCCTCAATGTGCAGCTCGTCTCCAACCATAGGATGAGCATCACGCATATGTGCGCCAAATTCCCTGTCTGCTGTCATGACACTTTCATCCTGCACCAGTCCACCCTCCCTAAGGTCTTCACAACTCCAAACAGATTTTCCGGTTGGCTGCTTGGAGACAAGGGCTATCCACTGAAGATGTGGCTCATGACACCCTTGAGGAGGCCGAGTACCGAGGCCAAGGAGCACTATAATGAAAGCCACACGTCCATCAGATGTGTCATAGAGCAAACAATAGGCATGCTGAAAATGCGCTGCCAATGCCTTGACAGATCTGGAGAAGCCCTTCAGTACGCACCAGCCAGGGTCTCCAGAATCATCATGGTCTGTTGCGCCCTGCACAACATAGTGCAACAGCAAGGGTTGGTGCTGCATGAGGAGCAAGGCTCAGAGTGCACAGCCTCTTCAGAGGAGGTGGAGCAGGAGGAGGAGGAGGAACATTAGCTGGAAGACAAGGAGGAGGAGCAGGAGGAACTTGCCATCAAGATGCCACCAGCACCCCAGCATTTTCCTGCCTGGGAGGCCAAGGATGGCCTCATCATGGCCAGATTTACTTAACTTCATGCATTACACCCATATGGCTGCCATATACTGTGCCAGGCCACACCCCTCCCTCCCCCACCCCACAACAGCACCATAAAGCATCCCTACAATGACCAACCCATTCCTTTCACACTGACCACCATTGCTGTGACATTGTCACAGGTCTGGATTTTCATTGGGTCGTGGAGTCGGGATTGGAGGCGTGTGGGGGTTTAAAATCCCGAAATCGGGGGTCCCGCCCCCATCCCGTCCCCAACCCGCCTCCATGCCAGTTTCAAAGGAGGCGGATACCCGCCCCGCACTGGGACCCGCCTCCCCAAGGCAGGAAGGGGATTAGTGCCAATTAACTGCCTGTTAACAGATAGTTAACAGGCAGTTTTTAGCCTAATCCCTATTTTCATTGAAATGTGGGATTCCCGACGGCTCCAAACCATGGCAAGTTAGCGAGGCGGGCCGTCGGGATGAAGGGCTTGGAGGAGTCGAGATGTCTGGTGTTCAGGTGAGTGATGGGTGCATGAGTGCAGAGGTAAATGTGTTTGGTGTGTGTAAAGTGTTTAAAGAAGTTCGACTAACCTTTACTTACCTTTACAGCCTTCCTTCCTTTAGGTCTCGGGAGTCCCTCCTCTCACCGGCACAGAAAGCAGAATGGCCGCCAGCTGTCAAAATCTGCAGCCTCTGCTTTCTGTTCCAGGGAGATCTCTAAATCATCCTGAGAGGAAGGAATTAACCTGGAGTACAGATTGTCAGTGTTTGACAGCTTCAAAGAGCTGTGAAACGCTGATATTTCATCTGTCAAAAGGTCTTGACAGATGAAATTTCAATCTGTGACGTCACCTGTTGCCGGGTGGCCTTTAATTGGCCTGCTGAGCCCGCTGGGTGGGCTCAACAAGGTCAATCAAGTCTAAATCGCATGGGTTGGCTAGAACTCGATGGAGGCGGGACTACAACCCCAAAAGTTCTAGTCCCACCTCCTACCCGACTCCTCAATGAAAATCCAGCCCATTATGTCTCACCATTCACTTCAACTCACTAAGCCACTTCCAAAGTTGCAGACAAAATCGGCCATGACCAGAAAGTGGTGAAAATAAATAGTTTTATATGTGACATAAGAGTAACGGAACCTTAACAGAAACAGTTATTTAAACACACATGTACTTACCCTTGTGCATCTACTTGTGTTATCTTTCTCTTACGCATGCTGCTATGAGGTACTACCCCTGTGGAATCAGCAGAGGTAGAGGCAGCCTGCTCACTTCCCTGTTGCGACTGCATAGACACTTTTGACGGACGTCCTCTGGGTTTTGGAGCCTGTGATGGCCCCGCCAAAGTCTGCTCCTCCTGCGACTGTGCAGGAGCAGGCTCAGCCATTGCGATCCGTGGAAGCATCTGGGGCTCTGACTGAGGGGGAGGCAATGGGGGAGGAGTGTGAGCACTTTGAGAGGAGCACCCACTTCCATGTCCCCTCTCACCATCATCCCTCTCATGCTGGAGAGCACCTTGCTGCAGTAGTGGGGCCATGAAGACCCAAGTCTACGTTTAGATCCCTTCTAGAGAGGAGGTCTATGAGCTTCTGCCATCTGTTCTCCATAGATAGCATGTGCTCATGTGAGTGGCGCATTAGCCACTTCATGCAGGTGACCATCCTTTCCATGGCTGAGCCCACAGTCGCCATCGCCTGCGACACGGTGCTGCTCATGTTGGAGATGGACTCCTCCATTCTCTGAACATTTGCAGACATCACGGTCGCAAAACCTGTCAGAGGCTCCTGCACTTCTTGCTGCACCTCCAGGATCACTCTCTTTCTCGAAGGCCCCCGAGGCTCAGCGTCTGCATGCAGCTGAGCAGAGCTGGGAGTGTCCTGTGCCCTCCAGCAAGGAGTCTCCGCTGCTGGCCCTGTCTCCGCCATCTTCTTTTGCTCACTTGTGAAGTGTGAGACGCCAGGTGACACTACTCTATCTTGTGTGGGACCCACCGAGGTGTGCATATCTGCGCTGTTGCTGGGTGCGCTTATGTCTGGTGATGGTGCACCCTCAGAGGCTGGAGGCTCCTCTGAGAAGTCGTCTTCCTCATCCTCCTGGACAGTCGGGGGGCTCTTGATGGACCTGTGGGAGAGTAAAGAGATGATTTAGAAATGTGGGGCTCAATTTTAACTCAGCCGTCAGGCGGGCTTTGAGGCATGTGGGGGGTTAAAATCGCAAAACCTGGGGGTCGGGACCCCCCCGCCTGGTTCCCGACACCTAGCCATTTTAACCCAGGCGTGTCTGATGGTCCCAAATCAGTCCCGCCTGCAACAGCACTAATTGGCCTTTATAATCCCATTTTAACAGACTCTTGCCTGTTTAACCCTTTTCCCATGTAAAACACGCCTGGTGGGGATCACGCCTGTGAAACCTGGCGTGAGCACTATTGGCTTGCTGACTATCAGCTGCAGGTCAACCATTAAAGAGGAGATTGGATCAGTCATCATTTGCAGGTGGCAGGACTTTGTTGTCTCAGGCCTGGGGCAACTTTAACCAGGCTTAACCACACCTGTGGAAGGTTGGAGCCTCACACACTTCTCCAGTGTGACCTCCTGTGAAACCCCTCTTGCCACCCTCACTCAGCGCTTTCTTAACTGAGGCATCTACCAGAAGCATGGGAGGCCTTTTTTTCCTTCCCTTCTTGGCATTAGAGGACCTCTAGCACCAGGCGCGGCAGCAGCAGAACCAGGAACAACAGCAGCACCAGCAACAGCAGCAGCAGCAGCAGCAGGAGCAGGAGCGACAGGCTGCTGCTCACTCACCTGAGGCAGCACAGGCCAGAAGGGGACAGCGCATGGAAGCCCATCGGTGCAGGAGATATCCCCCAAACAGGGTCTACAGACACAGGGTCAGCTACCTCAACATGACTGAGCAGCAGTGCCAAAGGCGGCTCCGACTTTCGTGACAGGTAGTGACTGACATCTGCGCAAAGATACAGCAAGACCTGCTACCCAGAGGACCAGGTGGACACTCCTTACCAGTGGCCATCAAATTTACCACTGCACTCAACTATTTTGCCTCAGGCTCATTCCAGGGATCAGCAGCAAACATCAGCGGCATCTCCCAGTCGGCCGCACACACTTGCATCATGCAGGTAACCAATGCCCTCTTTGCCCTCGCGCACAATCACATCCATTTCACTAGGGATCGCGCAAATGTGACGGCGCGAGCGGTTGGATTAGCTCATCTGGCAGACTTTCCAAGGGTGCAGGGCATCATTGACTGCACACATGTGGCCCTTAGGGTACCCCATCGCAATCCAGGTATTTTTGTCAACTGCAAGGACTTCCACTCCCTTAACGTTCAGCTGGTGTGTGACCACAAGAAGAAGATTTTGCATGTTTGTGCCAAGTACCCTGGCAGTTGCCATGACTCCTTCATACTGCGCCAGTCTATTCAGTCCACCAGACCAACTTCACGGATGGCTACTTGGAGACAAGGGCTATCCCCTGAGGACTTGGCTAATGACGCCGTTAAGGAAGCCAGCCAACGAAGCTGAGGAGCGCTACAACTCCAGCCACATTTCCACTAGATCCGTAATCGAGCAAACCATTAGTTTGCTGAAGATGCGCTTCAGATGCCTGGATAGATCAGGTGGAGCCCTGCAGTACTCAGCAGCCAGGGTCTCCAGAATCGTCCTGGTTTGCTGTGCACTCCACAACATGGCACAACGTCGTGGCTTGCAGATTCCTGAGGACCAAGTGGCTCCTCACATACCCTCCTCAGATGATGATGATGATGATGATGAGGAGGAGGAGGAGGAGGTCGAGAACGAGCATCCTGCAGAGGCCCATCAACCAGCGGCAGCATTACGCGAGAACATTGCTGCCCGGGATGTAAGGAACGCATTCATCCTGGCCAGATTTGCTTATCCTAGTAAATCAAACTCTTTTGCCTCGCAGCTTCTTACCTGAGCATCGACAATGGCCAAACCCTACAGATTCCGAGCTATTTGACCAGCATCCTGCCAACTGCAAGTAATCCTAATCCCTCAATGTGAAAGCCCCATTCGCGAAATGACACACGCCAGAACTGCAGCAGTTACCATCAGAATTTTTATGCAAAACAAACAACTGATGGCATTTTTACAAAATACATGACATTTCACCCAAGTGGCTACCCTTGTGACTATTTGTGCTTTATTTTCCTCTTACGCGTGCTCCTACGTAGTGGTTCCCCTGTGGCTTCAGCAGATGTGGAGGCCCCTTGCTCACTTTCCTGCTGCTCCTGTCTCGACACCTTTGGCGGGCATCCTCTGGGGTGGCGAGCCTGTAAGGGCTTGTCAGCAGTCTGCTGCTCCTGCGGCTGTGCAGGAGTTCAGACGTCTATCTCAGTTGGGTGTGGACTCCGGCGGGGCTCTGACCAAGGGCTCTGCAGTGGCATGGAAGTGTGAGTGCTTGGACAGGAGCCCCCACTTCCTTGAGGTCTGTCACCAATGTCCCTCTCATGGGTCAGGTCCCCCTCAGTGCCTGCAAGTGGCTTGAGAGCACCTTGCTGCACATCAGGGGGGCCATGGGGACCCGTGTCTGCAATGGCAGTCCTACTCAGAAGGACTTCCATGAAGGTCTGGTTTCTCTGTCCAATAGATGCCCATCGCTCCTCAAGAGATGTCATTCTATTCTGAACACTCACCATGTTTTCCATACCCTGGCGACTAAGCTCCTCCATGGCCGTAGCCCTCCTCTCCTCTACCACAGCCGTCCTCTCCTCTACTGTAGCCATTCTCTCCTCTATGGTAGCCAGCCTTACCATGGAGGCAGCAATCATTTCCACGAAGGTAGCCATCCTTTCCGTGTTGATGAGTTCATGTGCCACTGACTCCACAAAGGCTCTGCTCATGTTCGCTATGGACTCCTCCATTCGCTCCACACCCTGGAGACAAACCTGCCAGAGACTCCTGCATCTGTGCCTGGAGTTCCATCACCTCTGATCTTATGGATGGACCCAGAGGCAGAGAGTCGACATGCAGCTGAGCCGAGCTGGCAGAGTCCTGCGCCCTCCGACGAGGACTCTCCATTGCTGTCCCTGTCTCCACAATCTGCTGATGCTCACTTGTGAGCTGTGATCCACCAGGTGACAACTCTACTCTATGTCCCGAAGGTCGCACCGAGGTGTGAGTGTCTGCGCTGGTGCTGGGTGCGCTTATTTCTGCTGACGCTGTGCCCTCAGAGGTTGCAGATTCCTCTGAGGAGTCTGGCATCTCAGGCTCTTCCTCCTGCACACTGGGGACGGGGGCTCTCGATGGCCCTGTGGGGGAGTCAAGGAAAAAGGTGGAGATGTGATGCCAAGGTTACATGCCCATTGCATTTTGCAGATGATCATAAGTCCATATGATGCAGCTTCAGAATCATAATCAGCGACTCATGCAATGTCAATGAGAGAGATGGAAAACTATTCTGTCACCAGCTTGCGGGGATGCACCTGTCTGTCCTTCCCCAACTTCCGCATCTCTGTCAGCCCCGACAATCTCCAGGACGGCTTCCTCCCAGGGGGTGAGCTGGGCTAATGAGGGTGGCACTCGTCCTGTCCTGGCTCGCTCTCTCCTGTTGTGAGCTCTCTTTTCCTGCAATGGGGGAGTCAAGTGGAGGTTGCGTGAGAATGAAGGAGAGAGTGCAGAGATTGCATAGCATAGACACTTAGAAGGAGAGAAAGATGGAGTGAGGTTGCAAGACCAAGGGCCCTCCCTGTGTGTTGTCAGTTCTGTTCAAAGCATCAGAGTGAGAGGGAGTGTGAGGGCTGCATGGTGGAATAGTTATGTGAATGTGAGCATAGAGAGAGAGGGAATGGCTAAGGGTGCATGGATGTGAGTGTCTAGTGGGATGGGGAGGAAGAGATTGCTAAAGCTGAGTGCTGGTGAGGAAAGACAATGCGGATCAGATTGAGGGTGATGGAAACTTCATACAGTACTTACTTTTCCAGTGTGATGAAGGTCATGGAATCTTTTCCTGCACTGCATCCAGATGCGCCGTGTGAGCCCCAAGGAGTTGACTTCACCAGTCACCTGTAGCCACACAGCCTTGGTCTGACTGGGAGGCCTCTTCCTCCCTGAAGAAGGGAACAGGACCTCCCTGTGGGCCCTAGCACCATCCAGCAATGCCTGGAGTGAAGCCTCATCAAATTTGGGGGCAGCTCTTGCCCTCCCGCTGGCCATTGCTCCTGCAGGCTCCTGTGCCATCTTAATGGTAAAGTTTGGAAGCCTGCAGAAGAAGCAAGGCTTGCTGTGGACCTTAAAAGCAGCAGCAATGAGGATGTCATATTCTGCGACTTTCTGGCTGGAAATACTCAATTGCCAAGACTTCACACACGTTGGAAATCAATTGGCCAATTGAGTTAAAATTGCATCAATCTCACAGACCCATTTAGATTCGTGTGGGAAACACTAAATTCAGGGAACCCAACAATTCCCCGCACCTGAGTTAAAATTGACCCCGTGATATCAAGAATGGTTAACGATAGACCAGTTAGCCTAACATCTGTCGTTGGGAAAATGCTGGAGTCCTTCATTAAGGAAGCAGTAGCAGGGCATTTGGAAAATCATAATGCAGTCAAGCAGAGTCAGCATGGCTTTATGAAAGGGAAATCATGTTTAACAAATTTGCTGGAGTTCTTTGAGGATGAAACAAGCAGGGTGGATAAGGGTGAGCCAGTGGATGTGGTGTATTTAGATTTCCAAAAGGCATTCAATATGGTGCCACATAAAAAGTTACTGCATAAGATAAGTGCTCATGGAGTTGGGGTAATATATTAGCATGATAGAGAATTGGCTAACTAACAGAAAGCAGAGAATCGGGATAAATGGGTAATTATCCGGTTGTCAAACGGTAACTAGTGGGGTGCCACAGGGATTGGTGCTGGGGCCTCAACTATTTACAATCTACATTAATGACTTGGATGAAGGGACCGACTATAATGTAGCCAAGTTTGCGGATGATACAAAGATGGGTGGGAAAGCAAGTTGTGCAGAGGGCACAAAGAACCTGCAAAGGGATATAGACAGGCTAAGTGAGTGGGCAAACATTTGGCAGATGGAGTATAATGTGGGAAAGTGTGAGGTTATAAACTTTGGCAGGAAAAATAAAAAAGCAAATTATTATTTAAATGGAGAGAGATTACAAAATGCTACAGTTCAGAGGGACCTTGTGCACGAAACACAAAAAGTTAGCATGCAGGTACAGCAAGTAATCAAAAAGGCAAATGGAATGTTGGTCTTTATTGCAAGGGGGTTGGAATATAAAAGCAGGGAAGTCCTGCTACAACTGTACAGGGTATTGGTGAGGCCACACCTTGAGTACTGCGTACAGTTTTAGTCTCCTTATTTAAGGAAGGATATACTTGTATTGGAGGCAGTTCAGAGACGATTCACACGGTTGATTCCTGAGAGGAGGGCGTTGATTTATGAAGAAAGTTTGAGCAGGTTGTGCCTATACTCATTGCAATTTAGAAGAATGAGAGGTGATCTTATTGAAACATATAAAATACTGAGGGGGCTTGACAAGGTAGATGCAGAGAGGATGTTTCTAGAACTCGGGGACATAGTTTCAGAATAAAGGGTCGCCCTTTTAGAACTGAGATGAGGAGGAATTTCTTGTCTCAGAGGGTCATAAATCTGTGGAATTCTCTGCCCCAGAGAGCCGTGGAGGCTGGGTCATTAAATACATTTAAGGTGGAGATAGACAGATTTTTGCAAGATAAAGGAGTTACAGGGAGTGGGCAGGGAAGTGGCCTTGAGCCTAAGATCAGCCATGATCTTATTGAATGGTGAAGCAGGCTCGAGGAGCCAAGTGGCCTTTTCCTGCTCCTATTTCTTATGTTCTTATGCACAAGCTGAACATCACTGGCTGCTGACATCAGTCCCCATGTGAGTGACTGTTGATTGCCATGTGACTGTATGAGATGTAATTCGGTCACCAAGTTGCTGAGATGTCCCCCTCTCTCCGTCTCCCACCGCCAGCAGCTCTCCAACTCTTGAGACCTCCAGGGTGACTTCCTCTGCTGGTGGAGCCAATGATGGAGCACCACCTCCGGTTTTCTCCCTCTCCTTCATATGCTGGGCTCTCTTCTCCTGCAAGGAGGTAAAGAAGAGAAGTTTGACTGATAGTGATTAAATGAGTGTAAGGAATGGATGGGTTATATCTGTAGAGGGAGACTATGAGGGATTGGGGTGTCAAAGCCAAATGGCCTCCTTGTGTGATGTTACTTGGTATGATTTCATTAGGATGAGGGTGAGTGTGAGGGGTAGCTAATCAGATTGGTAGGTGATAACGTAGACAGATAGAGAGGGATGGGTGGATGTGCAAGTTATGTTGGTGTTTGTAATGATGTGCAGGAGTAGGGTAGGGAAGGCAGAGTGATGGTGGGATGTGATGAGAGGCACAGCAGGATGAAGTTGAGTGTGGCTTTGCACTCACGTTTCCTGATCTAATGAGATCATTGATCTTCTGGCACTGCATCCCTGCTGTTCACCTCCTCTGCTATCTCCAGTCAGGCTCGTTTGGTCTGCTGGGGAGATCTCTTGCATCCATCAGAAGGGAAGAGGACCTCCCTGCATGCTCTGACTCCCTGCACAAGCATGTGGAAGGAGTCATCTGAGAACCTGGGTGCAGCCCTCTGTCTCTGTGGAGTCATGTGTTCAAAGCTTATCAAGACCCAAATGCTAAAATATAGTGCCTGCACACTCCTAGATGAAACTTCAAATGCAATGTGGCCAAGGCTCCTTTAAATATTACAGCTGGAAATGAGTCATCGATGAGGTCATGAGACCCTCACCATTTAATAGACCCGGGTAACGTGCAGGGCTGCCTTAATAGGTGCCATTAAGAGAAAGTTGCTCTGAGGAGTGGCATGAAATGAGGAATGGGGTCCCGACCCGCCTAGGTAAAGAATATTCTGGCCTATGCTTCTAGTAGGGTAGCCCTCAGTCCTCCACCCTCCGCCTGCACCCCTGCCCCGCCCCCCCAATCCACCTCCTTATAGTGCATAGTGGAAATTTGGGTGTGCGCTGTACACGATTTTCTGACCATTAATTTAAATGGCTGGAAAGTCAGTTATAGTATATGCCTGGACATTATGGGCTGGATTTTGTCAATGGAGGCGACTTGGAGGCGGGACTGCTGCTTGTCGTGTCAATGTCCTGCCTCCATCCTCACCTGACCATTCAGAGGGATTTTCCCCTGATTGAGCTTGTTAAGCCCGCCTGGCGGGCTCAGCAAGCCAATTAGGGAAGAAGTCACTGACAGATCACGTCAACGTCAGACCTGTCATCTGTCAAGACTTCTTGAAAGAAGAAATGACAGCGTTTGACAGCTCTGTGAAGTTGTCAAACACTGACATTCTCTTTAGTTTGATTCATTTTTATGGTGAGGACTGAAAAAACATTGTAAAAAAGTAAATTTTTGATGGATCGGAGGGTCCATCAGCCATTACCTGAAATTGACAAGGTGGATATCCGCTCTCCCGATCCAGCACGGCTAAAGGCTACAGAAGTAAAAAAAGGTAATTGAATGATGTGCCTCAATAATCCCGAGACTCGATGTGAGCGAAACAAAACAAGGCTTTTATTAATTTAGAAGATAACAGTGGAGAGAGGTATCTTCCCTGGAGGTCTGCAGTACTGGCTGTGAGGCCAGACTGAGCTGGCTTACATAGAGGCCAGGTATGGGCGGAGCCCTACACACAACACATTCCATACATTCCAATACACAATACAATGGTGAGGAGAAACCTGAAACCAACCACAGTCACAGGCAATACAATGGTAAGGGGGAACCTGAAACCAACCACAGTCACAGGCAGTGATGAATGGAATATTTCATCACATTCACCCCTTCTATAGATTTAGTCTGTTCGGGGGTTTGGTAGTCCTCTGCGACCGACGTGGCTGTTGTGGTGTCGCGGGTGTCGGCTGGGTGTCCCCGGTGGCCTCCTGGGTCTCTGCCAGGGGTGCCGCCAGGGTTGTTGAAGGGGTAGTTGGTGGGGGTGCCGTTGGTCGATGTTCTTCCGGGGGTGATGAAAGAATAGTGGGTGGGTAAGAGTTGCTGTGGTCGTTGTTGCTGCTATTGCCGTGGTTGTTGTCGTTACCGGCTGGGGCGATGTCTTTTATTGACACGGTGTCCTCCCTTCCATTGGCGTGCCGGACATACGCGTATTGGGGGTTGGCGTGGAGTAGGTGCACTGGCTCCACGAGAGGGTCCGTCTTATGGCCCCTCACATGCCTTCGCACGAATACCGGACCCGGGGTGGAGAGCCATGACGGCATGGATACGCCTGAGGTGGATTTCCGGTGGAAGCTAAACATTCGTTCATGAGGCGTGGCATTAGTGGCGGTACACAATAGCGACCGTATCGAATGGAGCACATCTGAGAGGACTTCCTGCCAGCGGGAGATAGGGAGGCCCTTGGTCCTTAGAGCTAGAGTGACTGCTTTCCATACTGTCCCGTTCTCTCGCTCCACTTGACCGTTACCCCGGGGGTTGTAGCTGGTGGTACGGCTCGTGGCGATTCCCCTGGACAGCATGTACTGGCGTAGCTCTTCACTCATGAAGGACGCCCCCCTATCCGTGTGGATGTAGCTCGGCATACCGAACAGGCAGAACAGGCTGTTGAGGCATTTAATGACCGTGGCGCTGGTCATGTCTGGGCAGGGGAAGGCGAATGGGAACCGGGAGTATTCGTCCACAATGTTCAGGAAGTAAACATTGCGGTCGACGGACGGGAGGGGGCCCTTGAAATCTAAGCTGAGCCGCTCAAAGGGCCATGTAGCTTTGATTAAGTGGGCTCTATCAGGGTGGTAGAACCGAGGCTTGCACTCAGCGCAAGTGCGGCAGTTCCTGGTCAGAGACCGAACTTCCTCAATCGAGTAGGGTAAGTTGCGGGACTTTATGAAGTGGAACAGCCGCGTGACCCCTGGGTGGCAGAGGTCGTTGTGGAGGGTCTGTAGCCGATCCCCGGTGGCGCTGGCACACATCCCTCGTGAGAGGGCATCTGGGGATTTGTTAAGGGCCCCTGGCCGGTAAATGATGTCATACTCGAAGGTGGAGAGCTCGATCCGCCACCTAAGAATCTTATCATTTTTGATCTTCCCCCTCTGTTTATTATTGAACATAAACGCTACCGACCGCTGGTCGGTAAGTAGGGTGAAGCGTTTGCCGGCTAGGTAGTGGCGCCAGTGGCGCACTGCCTCCACGATGGCTTGGGCCTCCTTTTCCACGGAGGAGTGTCTGATCTCGGGCCCTTGGAGGGTCCTCGAGAAGAAAGCTATGGGCCGCCCCGCCTGGTTGAGGGTGGCCGCCAAGGCAAAGTCAGACGCATCACTTTCCACTTGAAATGGAGTGTTCTCGTCCACTGCCTGTAGCGTGGCCCGCTCAATATCTTGCTTAATGCTTTTGAAGGCGGCGTGGGCCTCAGCAGAGAGCGGAAAAGAGGATGCTTTCAAGAGGGGGCGGGCTTTGTCGGAGTAGTTGGGGACCCATTGGGAATAATAAGAAAATAACCCCAGGCACCTTTTCAGGGCTTTGGGAGTGTTGGGCAGGGGCAGCTCCCGTAGGGGGCGCAATCGGTCGGGGTCTGGTCCGATTTCCCCATTCTCCACCACGCTGCCTAGTATGCAGAGGCGCGTGGTGTTGAAAACGCACTTGTCCTCGTTGTAGGTGAGGTTGAGTTTTTGTGCGGTTTTCAGGAACCTCTCAAGGTTCGAGTCGTGATCCTGCTGGTTGTGACCGCAGATGGTGACGTTGTCGAGGTAGGGGAAGGTTGCCTGCAAGTGGTGGTCATCGACCATGCGATCCATCTCCCTCTGGAAGACCGAGACCCCATTCGTCACCCCAAAGGGGACTCTGAGGAATTGGTAGAGGCGTCCGTTCGCCTCGAAGGCGGTGTACGGGCGGTCCTCTGGTCTGATAGGGAGCTGGTGGTACGCTGACTTGAGGTCGATGGTGGAGAACACCCGGTATTGGGCGATTTGGTTCACCATTTCTGATATGCGGGGTAGCGGGTAGGCGTCTAGTTGGGTGTACCTGTTGATCGTTTGGCTATAGTCGATCACCATCCGTTTCTTCTCGCTACCCCTTACCACCACCACTTGGGCGCGCCACGGGCTATTGCTGCATTCAATAATGCGCTCTTTCAGGAGCCTGTCTACCTCGGTTGCGATAAACCGCCTGTCCTCCCAGCTGTACCTCCTGCTTTTGGTCGCTATTGGCCGGCAGTTAGGGGTAAGGTTCGCAAATAGCGAAGGTGGCTTTACCTTCAGGGTAGCCAGGCCGCACACTGTGAGGGGCGGCTGGGACCCACCGTACTTGAGTGTGATGCTTTGGTGGTTGCACTGGAAATCCAGGCCCAAGATCACGCTTGCGCATAGATTCTTCATGATTAATACTTTAAAATTATCGTATACAGTCCCGTTAACGGACAATTGTACCGTGCAGTAACCCAGAACGGCCGATGTCTGGGTTTTATCAGCCATAGAGATGGTACCCCGAGTAGGGACCACCTTTAGGGAGAGTTGTCGTGCCAGTTCCGGGTGGATAAAACTCTCCGTGCTTCCACTGTCAATTAAACATTTAACCCCGCACCCGTTTACCTCGATGTCCACCATTGATTTGGATAGCGGGTGCGGCCTGGTCTGGTCCACTGTGACCGATGCCACTGTAGGGCCCTGATCGAGACAAGATGGCGTCCGCGCTGTCTGCTCACAAGATGGCGGACCCCACGAGGTCGGGCAAGATGGCGTCCAAGATGGCCGCTCCCACGGCGCACACGCGGCGGTGGCAGGTTTTGGTTTTCCAGCGGGGTTCCCTCTGCACACCTTCCCAAAGTGCCCCTTCTTACCGCACTTAAAGCAGGTGGTGCCTTTCGCCGGGCACAGGTTTCTGGTGTGCTTTGGCTGCCCGCAGAAGTAGCAGTTGGGTCCCCGACGCGTCGCGGCTGTCGTAGGGCTTCTGGGGGGAGAGCGGGGCCCCGACGGTGTCGGGCTGCCGGGCGGGGAAGATGCCTTCCAAGATGGCGGCGCCCTTGGTGCACACGTGGCGGCGTAGACGGCGCGGGCTGAAGAGTAGGCGTCCGAGTTTCTCTGGGCCACATCCAGTGATCGCGCGGTGTCCGCAGCCTGTTTTAGGTCCAATCCCGTTTTTTCCAGCAGTCTTTGCCGGATGTAAGTGGAGCTGAGGCCTGTGATAAAGGCATCGCGAACAAGCTCGTCGGTGTACACTGCGGCTTTTACATCTCGGCACTTGCAGTCTTTGCCAAGCATTTTCAGGGTGCCTAGGAACTCCTCCACCGATTCCCCAGGTCGCTGTGCGCGAGTGGCGAGCAGATGCCTAGCATACACCTCATTCGTAGGCTGCTGGTAATGCGCCTTTAAGATGTCGCAGGCGGCCAGGTACGTGTCGGCGTCTTGGATGAGGGGGTAAACCCGGTGGCTTACCCAATTCCGCAGAATTCCGAGTTTCATACTCGCAGCGTCCGTAGCGTCTTTGACGGCTGCGGAATTGTCCAGGAAGAATTCCATACACATAAACCAGTGTCCGAAGCGTGCTGATGCGTCCGGAGCATGCTGATCCAAATCCAAACGTTTGGGTTTCAGGAGTTGATCCATTGTGTTGAAAAATAAGTTAATAAAATTGATGTGCCTCAATAATCCCAAGACTCGATGTGAGCGAAACAAAACAAGGCTTTTATTAACTTAGAAGATAACAGTGGAGAGAGGTATCTTCCCTGGAGGTCTGCAGTACTGGCTGTGAGGCCAGACTGAGCTGGCTTACATAGAGGCCAGGTATGGGCGGAGCCCTACACACAACACATTCCATACATTCCAATACACAATACAATGGTGAGGAGAAACCTGAAACCAACCACAGTCACAGGCAATACAATGGTAAGGGGGAACCTGAAACCAACCACAGTCACAGGCAGTGATGAATGGAATATTTCATCACATTGAACACTTTTTTAAACTTATCACTCACCTTGCATACTTACCACTCCACACTTACACCCATCACTCACCTCTACACCGACCGCCGCAGACCTCCTCCACGTCTCCTCCAACCTGGCGGAGTTCTCTGAGGTCGGGAAGCCTTCACCTGTGAAGGTAAAATGGCACTAATCCCTTTTTCTGCCTGTTAACTAGCTGTTAACAGGCAGTTTAAAGGATTAAAAGCCTTTCCCGCCTCCAGGAGACGGGACCCGAAGCTGCACATCTTCCCGCCTCCTGGCAAAAGGGCATGGAGGCGGGATGGGGGCGGGTTTGCCACCCGCCCCCAATTTCTCTGATTTTACGTGCTGTCCCGCCTCCATGCCCGCCTCCTCGGGGCTTGGAAAGTCGAGCCCTTGATATGCATTACTGGCTTCCTGCTGGGAGCCCAAAACCAAAAATTCCCCCAACAAAGTGCTCTTTTAGCTTCTTACTCAGATCAAGCAGCATTTGCTACTTAGATCTACATTTCTGAAAGGCAAACTGATAAAACGAATGCACCACCTGTAAATTCTTCTGAGTATCCACACTGAGTATGCCACTAATAACCATCTGTCGCTGTGAAATTTCAACGTGAAGGGATCTCATTATATCAACAGTTGATGTTTACTGAATTGCAGGGCAGAGTGCATCATAATACAGAAAATGAAGACTTAAACAAAGATTTTGTGAGCAGAATTTTGTTAAACGTGTGCACTCAAAATGCTTTGAAGCAAAAAAATGGATTGTGATGTGAAATCGATATAAGATGCACTGCATGTCAAACAAAGAATTCTTGCATATATTCCTTTTGAAATGTTAAAACATAGTCATAGAAATTCAAGCGTGCCTAAAATCGTATGTAGGGGGCACAGGGAACAATCCTCACGCCTGAGTGTATAGGCCCGATGCACGTGTGATATAGGGTCTCAGGCCTCATTATCACCAAGCAGGCGAGCTGTGGATACCAAATGGACATCCTGAGTCAGCTCACTGGCGGAGAGGACTCAAAAATTTCCAACTTTGCTTACGACACAAAACTAGGTGGGATTGTGAGTTGTGAGGAGGATGCAGAGAGGCTTCAAGGCGATTTAGACAAGTTGAGTGAGTGGGCAAATACATGGCAGATGCAGTATAATGTGGATAAATGTGAAGTTATCCACGTCGGTCGGAAAAACAGAAAGGTAGAGTATTATTTAAATGGTGATAGATTGGGAAATGCTGATGTACAAAGTGACCTGGGTATTCTTGTATACCAGTCACTGAAAGCAAACATGCAGCTACAGCAAGCAGTTAGGAAGGCAAATGGTATGTTGACCTTCATTGCAAGAGGATTTGAGTACAGGAGCAAGGATGTCTTACTACAGTCTGGTGAAGCTTTGCTGCACTCCCTCTGTGGCAAGGGTTCCAGTCTTGACAAAGGGTTCACCTGAAACGTTGACTCTATTTTCTCTCCACGGATGTTGCCTGGCCTGCTGAGTTTTTCCAGCATTTTCTGTTATGTCTTACTACAGTTGTACAGGGCCTTGGTGAGACCACACCTGGAGTACTGTGTGCAGTTTTGCTCTCCTTACCTAAGAAAGGATATACTTGCCACAGAGGGAGTGCAGCAAAGCTTCACCAGACTGATACATGGGATGGCAGGACTGTCATATGAGGAGAGATTGGGTCAACTAGGCCTGTATTCACTAGAGCTTAGAAGAATGAGAGGGGATCTCATTGAAACATACAAAATTCTAACCAGGCTAGACAGACTGGATGCAGGGAGGATGTTTCCCCTGGCTGGGGGGTCTAGAACAAGCTGTCAGGATACGGGGTAGGACATTTAGGACTGCGATGAGGAGAAATTTCTTCACTCAGAGGGTGGTGAACCTGTGGAATTCTCTACCACAGAAGGCTGTGGAGGCCAAGTCACTGAATATATTTAAGAATTAGATAGATAGATTTCTAGACACAAAAGGCATCAAGGGGTATGGGCAGAGAGCGGGAATATGATATTGAGATAGAGGATCTGCCATGATCATATTGAATGGCAGAGCAGGTTCGAAGGGCCGAATGGCCTACTCCTGCTCCTATTTTTCTATGTTTCTATAAATCAGCAGCAGTTCTTACATAGTTTTAGTGGGTAATTACAGAGTGGGCGGTTTCAGAGGCCTAAGACCAGTCAATGGTGTGTTGGTGGGAAACTGAAGAGAGGGAGAAAAATGGGGAGCAGTGAGGATAGTTAGAAAAATGGCTGTATTTCTCTTTCTTGAACTAATGCCCTACTTCTAATACTTTCCCTTGGCAAATACCATAGCCATTGTTATAATTTCTGACTTGCTGATAAATAACTTGGTTTTGTATGTGAGAAACTGTCATAATTTTGAAAGACGATGACATGTATTTCAACCTTCACAGCCTTTCAGCTCAACAATTAGAACAATCATTTAAAATACAATCATTTTCTTCTGAACCTTGCTTACTCATGCAAAAAACCCTACTTTCCTATAATAAAATATAATTTTTGACAGCAAATTTTATTAACTCATGCTCACGGCAAAAAAAGAAAATAATTGATGGATAGAATGTCCCGCAGGGCCCACTGACCTCTGAACCAGAATTTCCAATGTGCATTCCTGACACGCTAGCTCAATGCAGGGACTGTGGAATCATAAAATCTACCGTAATATTTGTAAAGTTGACAGGACTGTGAAAATGGCAGCCGTTTATACCGTATCCTGTTATTTACTGTACTGCAGAGTGCAGTAAACAATTACCCAGCTATTGGATACTTAAAAGTCTTTGTGAATGGAACTATGTTATGTCTGTTGATGTGGTCGCAGGGACCAACTGAAATTGGTGCTGGCAGCTTATTTTCATGACTCAGGTGTGCAGTCTGCACTATTCATTGGCTGCACACCAGTTTAGGGGGGCGCAAAATTGGGCTAGAAGCCAACCACTTGAAGGCAGCCAACACTTCTTAAAGGGGAGGTGTACACTGGCTGCAGGCAACCAGGAAACTTCACAATGGCTGCAAGAGTCCCAGAGAGGGCATCCAGGCTCTCTGATGCCACGTTGGAGGCCCTGCTGCAGCAGTGGACAGGAGAAGGGAGATTATGCTCCCCAGGGGGTAGATAGCCCTCCAAGCAACATCTCAGCTGCCAATGGGAAGATGTCACTGAGGGGGTCAATGCCAGGAGCTTAGCTTCCAGGACATTGCTGCAATGTAGAAAGAAGTTCAATGATTTTACCAGAGTTGTCAAGGTAAGAATACTGCTCTCTTACTCTCTGCTCACACCTGCACCACCTCCAGCCTCTTTATTCATAATACTCTCCTGCCCCGCTTCATTTCATGCTTAATGCACAGGGCAGCCTGCCAGAAATCATGGAGGAGTCCAGCTCCAACTTGTGTCAAGGCTGTGTGCAGAACATGGAGACTATTCTGTCCAACATGAGTGGTCAGCTACATGAACACAACAGTGGCGCCTAACATGAAGGAGGCTCTGCTGACAGACCTGACAGCTTCCAAGGCAGCTAACACTGCTGCCATGGAAGCTCAGACGATGGCCATCTTGGCTCTGGCAGCTATGTTGACAGGGGCTTCCAGAGTGTCACATCATTCCTCGCTTTGTTCTCAAGCAGAGACTCCTAAAGGAAATTTTTATATTCTTAAATATGTAGGGGCTACATTTTAAGATTTAATGCTTCCAGCGTAGTTTTGTGTGACAGGAGCACTAAATCATAAAATGTACCCTCCAATGCAGTATTTAAAGGTTTTCAATTTGTTCAGAAGTTTTTCATGCACTTATCATACATTTTAGTTATGATCCTAACAACATTTGTCATAATGTAATTATAAGCACTGGGAAAATAAATAGGAAATTGAACTCTGTATCACTAGCACACTGCAATGATCGATGTGATTCACAGCTTTACTTAGAATTCAGTAACAGATGCAATGCCAAGTACAGCTGTAGATTATATTCCCTGTTGTGTGGTACAATCCTTGTTTTCAGAGGAATACTTAACTCCCACTAATAGAATTCCAATCTCATGAGAAATGATGAGGTTTGATCTAGCGATGAAGAATAAGCAACATATATTAATTATGTTTTTTCTAAGTGATATGCAAATGATTTTCAGAATGACATTAGTGTACCAGTAAAGACTTTCAAGAGTTAATGTTGCATGGGTCACTGCAGGGTATAAGGCAGAAAAAAATTGTTAATATCTCTAGGGATCCTGAGGGAGAATGTACTAATGTTAGAAATAATGTGCTTCCTTGAACTACTGTAGCAGTTGGCCTCTGGTGCCGCAGGAAATGCTGATGGGCAACAACCAACTAATGTGGGAAATCGGGGGGGGGGGGGAGGGGTGGGGCGGGGCGGGGGAGGTTGGACAGAGAGCTCTGAGCATTTGCAGAGGATATATGGATCTAATTCTACTATAGCTGCAGAAATGGCTCACCAGTCAATAACCACTATTAACTGAGCAAAAGTCATTATTTTGATTTGAATTATTAATTCTTTCTCTCTGAGTGTATTCATATACAAAGGCATTGATTGGTTTCAAAGCTCCAAATGTCATTGCTTCTTGAAAATGTTTGCCAGATGCAGATTGCTAGCTGAACACAAACGTTTTGAGTTCTGTGCACTGTGCTGAGTTAGCCGATCTCAGCTGGCATAGGGGGGATATGGGTGGGGACGGTTGATGTTAAAGCTGCTGCAATTGATCTCAATGCCTTGTACCAGGCAAGGAAAAAATCAGCCAGCTTTCCATCTTTTGATTGCTATCCAGTGACTGCTGCTAGGATGCGCACATGTATGGATATTGGGTGCGGACAGGATTGATGAGAGATCTTGTCTATGCCCATCATCTACACCAATTGTACAAAATCACATGAAGGATGGTCCTTTGTGCAAGGTACAAGACCAGTCATCAAAAGGAGTTGGAATTTTCCAGTATGCCTGAAATGCTCTAGAAAGATAATGCAGTTCATAATGATCCTTGTTCCTCCCCATGTCGAGCCCACTACCTCTCTGCTCCTTTCCTCCAAAGTCTCCTTGGAGACTTGCAACTGTCCAGTTGCCTCCCTGCAAATTTTTGCAAGAGTCCACAGTCAATCCCCAGATCCAGGTTGTTCTCGAATATGTCCCAGCGTAAACGCTTCTGCACTACTTCAGTTTGGTTTTTAAATCATCTAAATGGTGACTGGAAGATGAGATACATCCCAAATACTAAGATTCAAGCTCTTATATGCTACTGGGGAAAGTAGACTTCTCCCCAAATCTGCTTCACAGGAAAAATTTTTTTTTTTAATTTTGTGATTTTAAGAAAACCATTTTATAAACTTTCTAAAGACTCTCATAATAAGAAACAATGATGCAGCAAGTCAAAAATCCCAATAAAATCATGGGGTCTACATCACTGGACCCTTATTCTGAAATTCCATAGGGATTCTCCTGTGGAAGATGAAATGAGAGAAGTACACAGGACTACACCAAAGGAGGAGAAGACCAACTAGGAGGTGCCCTTTCACCAGATTCTACAGGCTATGCCATGCCCTCAATGATGTCTCAGAAGAGATCTCCCTAAGAAGGCAACAGTTCAGTATGAAGTCATAAAATAAACTATCCCCTTTTGCAAACTGACTTCCAACATAGGAAAAAATGTAGGTCATTCAGCCCCTTGAGCTTGTTCCACCATTCAATTAGATCATGGTTGATCTGTATCATCATCTCAAATACAAAAAACAAAGAACAGACTTCACAACACTGGACTTCATGTCAAACATTTACTGTGCACATATATATTTACAGCAAGTGCTTATTTTTACCACCGTGCCTCTGTTCTTTTCTTAAACCTATACTGGTGCTGCACTGTGGTGATTCCTGAGAGCCAGGGACATCAGTATTGCTTGGCTGCAGTATTGGTATTATGACCTTCTTGGGATCATGGTGGCTCTTGTCTCAGATCTTGTGAATTCCAGGTGGACTTCAACAGGCTGCATCACCACTACAGGTATGTGGGCAGTCTGGTCCAGTATAGTGACACTTACATTAGCAGACATCTGAGGATGCTGGCTAGAAATGTCACATGAGTTGTCATCAGGAGAAAGGATAACATCATGAAGACAGATTCTAACCATGACACGTGTGCTGGGGCCTGGATTTGACTGCCAGACTAATGGTGTTAGTCAGATGTTGCAGACACAAGAACATAAGAACATAAGAATTAAGAGCAGGAGTAGGCCATACAGCTCTTCAAATCTGCTCCGCCATTCAGGAAAATCATGGCTGATCTTCGACCTCAACTCCACTTTCCCGTCTGATCCCCATATCCCTTGATTCCCCTAGAGTCCAAAAATCTGTCTGTCACAGCCTGGTGAAAGGGCACCTCCTAATTGGTCTTCTCCTCCTTTGGTATAGCCTTGTCCTTTGTACTTCTCTCATTTCATCTTCTTCCTGCTCCAATTTTGCCTCCGTCATAAGAACATAAGAGTGTTCAATTCTCAATGACTCAGCATCCACAGCCCTTTGGGGTAGAGAATTCCAATGATTCACAACCCTCTGAGTGTTGTTGCCCTGAAGCTCTCAGAAATGGCTTTCTATTGTTCTCTGCAAATGGTCTCCTGAGACCTGAAGACCTGCGGTCAAAATGTCTACATTGGCTGGTCTGGAAGCTTCTCTGTTTGGGGAGATGGATGCAGATGTTTGTGGTATCACCACCAGCTCTAGGTAGCACTGCACTGTGCCAAATCCTTCTCCGATATTGGCACTGAGGACGGAATTAGGAACATAGGAAGAGGAGTAGGCCATTCAGCCCCTCAAGTCTGTTCTGCCATTCAATTAGGTCATGGCTGATCTGTATCTTAACTCCATTTACCCGCCTTGGTTCCATAACCCTTAATACCCTTACCTAACAAAAATCAATCAACCTCAGTTTGACCCCCAGACTCAACAGCTTTTTGGAGTTGAGAGTTCCAGATTTCCACTACCCTTTGTGTGAAAAAGTGCTTCCTGTCATCACCCCTAAACAGCCTAACTCTAATTTTACGGTTATGCCCCCTTGTTCTGGACTCCCCACCAGAGGAAATAGTTTCTCTCTATCTACTCTATTAACTTCTTTAATCATCTTAAACATCTCAATTAAATCACCCTTTGTTCTTTTATATGCAAGGGAACAGAGCCGGACTCCATTGTGACCCCTGACATCTGACTCAAGACATGAGATTGTTTTAAATTTTATCAACATTGTTGCTTCATACCACTGGAGATATTAAAAGTAAATTTTGTTACTACTGCAACTTTGAACTTGTAACCAGCATCCAAGAAATGCCAATACAGTAGCACAGTTTTGAAATACACGTGCTTCTCACTGAAAGAGTGGAACTTGAAAATAGGCCAACATTGTGAATTTCCAACTGGTGTCCTGCTTGAATGTCCTTCACCTGATTTATTCATTCAAATGTTTAAAATTCTCCCTAATACAATAGATATTTTCCGAAGAACGGAAGCAGCCCTCTGTGACTAAAACATTCCATTTATCCAGTCCTTCCTATTAAAGAAACAGAATTAAACATGTATGTAATAATGCTGAACAGTAATGTGTTCTATTCACAGAAGCCTGAACTTTCCTATTAATACTGCCTGATTTTCAGATGGTATTTGTGGCCCACTTTAGCACTTGCCAATTTTATTGGGGATACTGGAAGTACCCACCCTAAAATAGGTGGGTATATTTAAACAAGGTGGTACTGGTGTGGTGACATTACATCACCTATTTTCTGTCATTGCCACCTTATTACTGTGGTTAATCATAATTGCATCCACATAAAACAAGTGCTAAGTGCGACAGAAAAAAAAGCAGCAGTGCATTTGCAGGAAGGTCTTGTGAGGTCTAAATCCCTGGGTTGAGCAGCTGAAGGAGCCCTCAAGCTAGTTTTTTTTTTTGACAGCTTGATGATCGAACATGCTTCTCCATTGTGTTCAGCGATTCATCAATGCCCACTCCTCCTGCAACTCATTAACAGAACCCGCTAGAGTGAATGTATCTGTGCTGTTGATGTTGTAGTGAGTGATGTAGAGTGCTCTGAGATGCTCAGCTCAGGGCAGACATTGGGCTTTGCCACCTCTTCCTCCTCAGCATCCAGAGGATTGAATGTATCTTTGAAGCTGGCAGTAAGACATCCCTTGACACAGAACTTACATGGCAAGATATTATATGTGTCTTATACTGTTGCACTGCACTGTATGTCTGTATCTGAAGGAGTAAATCAGTGAGTAGGAAGCACAAAATGTTGCCATCTATGAGCTTGAGGAAGGCCTCCGATCTTCCTGTTCCCAACTTTCTCTACCTCCACAGGCAGAACCTGGAGTCTCTTCTCCTCATAAGGAGTTAAAGATCTTAGATTAGGTAGAATCCTTCCAACTGCATGCACCACCTGTTAGGTATGGCTGTCTCCTGCAAGTAGGTAGAAAAGAAACATAGGTTGGAAAGAAGCAGATGAGAGAATATGTGTGTCACCCTGGTGCTCAGCTCAGAAGTCATCTTATGTGAAACTCTCAGCATGCAGCGTGCAGGTAGCTTGTGTAGGCAACATGCTTAGTAACAAACAAGTAAAATGCTTGCAACATTTAATGGTCAATGGTAACTGCATTTGTATAAGCAATACAAAGTTTCCCTGCAAAAACATAGGCATGCCTGTACATTTGGAAAGGAGGTGCACAATTGCCAAAGTGTTGTGCATTCTTCTTCTGTAATGTTCCAATGAGCTAACTGTGAGGTACTTATTGCGAGGCAAATGTGAGCACACTTACTGTAGCAACATGTTGAAGGCCAACAAATTTCTTCATTACCTTCTCCCAGGATCTGTGCACAGGTGGGACAGCATTGACTGTTTAAGCAACCCTATTCAGGCTGCTGTGATGTTGCTTTTCATTGGAGGATGTCACTCTACTTTAAAAAAGAGCAACTTTCTCTCTAGAGCCATCTGCAGAAGGATCGCCAAAGTTGCATTGTAGAATGCTGATGTCCTACCTCATGGTCTTTTTTCAGTCATTTCTTTGTCTCTGTACAAGGACAGCTTTAAGGGTAATCAGCAACCCTTTAAAAGCTGCTGGCTGTGGATAACCTACTCCTTCTTCCTGATGTGCTGCCAGCAGGTTGTGCGATATGTGCCAAGGGTACTGTCATAAATCACAACTTCTACAAGAAGTAACTCAGGAAGTACTACTGAACGGCCAGCTGAGGGCGCCGTCCGAGGAGTATAAATACTCGGGCGTGGGCCCACCTTGGCAGAGACAATCTGGAAACAGGAAGTTAGTGACTACTGTAGGATTCACAAAAATCCATGAAATACAGTATACGGGTAGGGCCCCTGAAGTGGCCACATTGTGAGAACACAGAATGGAGTTGGCAGTTCTCATGGCCCAGTTCAAAAGGACACACACACAGTACCTAACAGCAGTCTGAGTCATCATTGATTAGAAGAATCCAGAACCTTACTGTTTTTGATATTGTAATGTGGTTACAGCAGTAAAAACTATTAGCACCTGGAGGTGCGCTAATCGCTGGCAGAGCGGTAACCGATCTCAGAAACCGCTGAGCACACACAAACGGAGGGACACTAAACGGATTCCCATTAGTTCGATTTGCGAGCAGTTAAAATTAATGTGCTTGCTTTTGTTAAAGCAACCTTAACAAAGGAAAACGGTTGATTTGGCGCCAAGATTAGGGCCAGAAAAGAGTATAACCGTTCAGGTAAATCGCCAGCAAGTCAGTCTAAGATTCGACCAGAGTAAGGAAGACTCCTCCGGAGACGGTTCACACCGTGAAGTCCAAGTCCAGTTACCATCAGGAGTTCGAGGACTGTGCGGAACAGAAAACGGCTCAAGGATTTCGAAGGACTTCCAAAGTTTGTACAGGAGAGCGAGTCCAGTAGCCGGTCCCATAAGGAAGGTCGGAGGTCCCAGACGACACCAAGTAACAGGGTCCAGGAGCCGGTCCCATAAGGAAGATCGGAAATTCCAGACGTAACAAGAAGTACCAAGGTCCAGAAGGGTTTTGAAATTCTGGTGAGCATAAAGGCCCAACTCTACCTAACTGACATAATTGAGGTATATTCAGTAATGGGAGGGTTTGTAACATTAAGGGTATTTGTAAGTCAGGAGTGTGATTTATCCCTCGATGTGTCCGTGTGCTTCCCTCACCCCCGCTTTTAGCTTATCGCTATTTTAGAACTGTTTATATGCTTTAAAGTTATTTTTCTCAGTGTATAATTTAGTCATCTGTGAGAAACGTTATTTTTCGTCTGCATTTATACTTGCCATTTTTCTCTGTGTACATTCTCTTTCAAAAATAAAGATCGCTTTGATTTAAAACTCAATCTGTCTCATCTGACCATTTGTCTTCCGAGTCACGAGTTGGGCCAACACACAAAGGTTGTCTGGCAATAAGCCCAGTGTCTAGAACCGTGAGGGGGGAGCGCTTCGAAACCACTCACGAGTAGTGCGAAAATCAAAACCGATTTAGCACACCATAAGCTCGTTAAAACGACCCCTTACAGAATGGCGACCGCGGCAGGACACTGGCTACAGAAACCTTGTGTGGTGGACAAAGACTCGGGTGAGACAGATGTGATGGAAGATAAGTTAGCTTCCTACGTGTGTGGGAAAGTCAATGTAGCGAAAAAATGGGTGTATGACATGTTAGGAGCTGAGTGTCCCCTAAAGGCAGCCGCTCAGTGGACGGCTAGTAAAAAGCACCGCAAGGGCATTGAGAAAGCGGTATGGCTCATGTGTTATAAAAAGCAGGTTCTGGTACTGGACCACGCGGTGGCCAGTAAAGAATCTAAGATTAGGCATTTGTCCCAAGAGCTGCAGGAAAAGGTTGCAGCAGAAGGGAAAGTGCTAGTGGCCCTGGAGGCAATAAGCCAAGAGAGGGCAGCGATGGTCCGGGATCATCGGGGGAAAGTAGAGCACATGGAAAGCCAGGCCGCTGAAGTACAGCGTGAGCACCAAGCCAGGGTAGAAAGGCTAAAGGGCAAGATAGCTGAGTTAGAGGGGAGTGCTAGTTTTAGGGTAGAACATGTTGAGTACCAAGCAAGAGAATCTAGGGAAAGAGAAAGGAAGTTAAAGGCGGAAATTAGCAGTCTCACGGGGGAACTTAAGGCACAGGAGGAGAAGGTAGCCGAGGTAAAAGCAGCTTATAAGGTGGCTTGCGCTCAGGGGTTTGAGGAAGCAGACCACGGCCCCTGTAGGCAGGAAATTGAAAGCCTACATATGGAGTTGGCCAAAGCAAAGGGGATGATATGTCTCATTAGCCCAAAAATCGGCCAGGCCGAATTTAACGGCAACCCAGTCAGGGCAGTCCCGCAGGCAGCCCCTAGAACTAAACGGGTTAGGGAACCTGAGGTTACACAGCCACCACCCCTAGCCCCTAGTTTTCCAGAGGTCTGGGAACAGGAGCAGGTGGGGGATGAAGAACCCCAGGTAGACCAGGCTAGCCCAAGAGAGAGTCAGGGACCGGGACCGGTGTACCCCGTTATACAGCGGAGGTACGGACCACCTGGTAACGATGGGGAAACTGGGGACATCCAGAACCAATTCCAGATTCCACACGGTACGCAACAATTGCGTTCCATGGTGAGCTACATCCCCAAGCTTACCATGAGGGGGGACCCTTCCCTGCACTTTAGGGAGATAGAGCAGGCGGCCTGTGTGAATGACTGTGACGAGGCAGAAAAGGCCAGAATGATGCTGTTCTCCCTGGGTAGCGATCTCCTCTAGACGCTACCCGATGAGTGTAAGAGGGTTCAGGAGAATTATGGCAAGCTCAAGGAAGAGATCCTGGAGGCCATGGGGATGAACGAGGGGAGTCCGTTCTCCCGGGTAGACAGAACAGTCTAGCTCCCCGGGGAATTCCCGCAGGCGTTCGTGGACAGGCTGTGGCCAGTCTACCAGGATGCGTGCCCGGGAATGCCGGCGCGAGCGCACCTGGACGGGGAACCGTTAGTTCACTGGCTAAGGTGCCTTATGAATAACTCCCTGCCCCGCGTTCGAATGCAGTCAATGGCTTGGTTCGACCCCCGAAACCTTCTGACCACAGAGGCGACGGTAATCCGTCAACTCACAGTCACTTTTAGAAATGGTAGAGATAGTGAAACCCCCCCCAAAAAATGGGAAGGTTTGTGAGGTCAGGCCTGGTGGCCAGCCCCGTAAGGAGTGGCGCCAGGAAGGGAGCCGTCCCAACCAAAGCAGGCAAACTTGCTACGGTTGCGGAAAGGAAGGGCATTGGCGCAGGGACTGCAAAAATCCTTGGAAGGATAATAGGGAGAAGGTCCCAACTGCCCCAGCCCAAGCCCCGGCTACAACCCCGACCTCTGCCCCAGAAAAAGAAACGGAGCCAAATGCTCCTCAAGAGCTGCTGGACATGCTGCTAGCTTCAGTGAGATCATTGGTCCTCACAAAGGGTAAGATAGCAGCCACCACCGGTCCAGTGGTTCCCCCAACCCCTTCCCAAGGTGGCCCGCAATGACTGGAACCCGCGCAGCCCGTCTATCTGTGTGCGCTCCGGTATGACGGATGGAAGAGACCGCTCGTGCAGATGGAGGTAGAGAAGGGTACGGGGACTCATCTGTTGGATACGGGGGCTTCCTGCACCGTGATTCATACGGAGAATCCCACCGCCTCACCTCTGTCTAGCGGGGTTCCATACGTCTTATCGGGGTTCACAGGGGCAGAGCGGACGGGTGCGTTCTCCAGGCCGCTCTGGATCCGCTTGGGCACACTACACACAAAGTGGACATGTGTCCTGGCGAGATGGGACGCGGAGGGAGGTAAAGGGATCCTAGGGGCCGACTTCATCGTGGGCCATGGGATCCTCGTAGACCTCAGGAACCATTGCCTTTGGGGGGCCAATACCGGGAAGGAAAGTGGAGTAGTAGTAATCCCGGGAAAGGATGGGAAGGGAACCCTGTGTACCATGAAGCCGAAAGGGAGTCACGACCTCGGTGAAATGATGGAGGGTATCCCGGTAGTATTTAGGGCCGAAGTGCAGGCTCAGTTAGGTGCGTTCGCCATGCACAAACACGACTGTGGGAGAGTCGTCAGCTTTGAGGTCAGGGTAGATGGGGATCCCATGGCCCGGCCCCAAAAGCAGTACAACTTCCCAAAGGAGGCAGAGGCTGATATCAGCGCTGGTTCAGCAGGGGGTGCTAAGGCCTATAGCCACCCATGTGAACTCTCCGCTTTGGCCGGTTAAGAAACCGGACAATTCCTGGAGAGCCACGGTGGACTATCGGGTGTTGAACAGCAACATCCCCGCATGTGCCCCTACAGTGGCAGCAGTGGCCAACCTCATTGGGAGTATTCCCGCATCCGTGACCACGTTCACGGTGCTGGATATTTCTAATGGGTTCTGGTCAATCCCTGTGCGGAGGGAGGACCAGTATAAATTTGCCTTTACTTTTAAGGGGCAACAATATACTTGGAACTGCTTGCCACAAGGCTTCCACAATAGTCCCAGCATTTTCCACCAATGCATGGCGGACAGCCTGAAGGAGTTCAGTCAGCCCCTTCAGTTAGTGCAGTATGTGGACGACCTGCTCCTGTTTACCGACACGGTCGGAGAGCACGGCCCACTGCTGGCTGAATTGTTGGAGCTGCAGACCCAAAAGGGGTTTAAGGTTAACCCAAAGAAGGCGCAGATCAGTCAGAAGGAAGTCAAGTTCCTGGGGCTGACCATCCGCGCCGGAGAAAGGGCCAGCGATAGGGCTAGGAGGGAGGTGGTACAGGAGTTACCGGTCCCCGTCACTATAAAGGGTGTGAGGTCATTTCTAGGGCTAACCGGGTACTGCCGAAACTTCATGGAGGACTATGTGGCCATGGCAGCCCCGCTACTCCGACTCGTGCACAAGGGAGTGGAGTGGTCGTGGGATGAAGGATGCCAGGCCGCGTTCGAGCTCCTAAAAAGGAAGCTGCAGACCGCACCGGCCCTGGGAGCGATAGATGGGGGAAGAGAGTTCTTCCTGGAGGTGGCGGCCAGCGGGGACAGCCTCAGTGCTGTGTTGCTCCAGGAGCGGCATGGTAGGCTGAGACCCGTGGTTTACTCCTCCAGGGTGCTCACCGATGTGGAGAGGAGCTGCTCGGTCTGCAAGCGGCACCTCTTGGCCACACACTGGGCCGTGAAGAGATCCGCAATCTTCATGGGCACCTCCCCCATCACCCTCCTCACACACCACACGCCTACCAAGATGCTGTTGGATGGGAGGATCAAGGATGGGACCGTGAGCAGTGCCCGCATTGCGCACTGGACCCTACTCCTCTCCCAAATGGATCTGCGGGTAAAAGGCCTGTGTGAGCCCAGATTAGCCGCCAACCTGGCTTACCCTGGGACAGCCCATCAGTGTTCTGTAGAAGGGGTATGGGAGGTCGACGTGGGTCTCCGGGCTGGGATACATCCCACTGGCCGTGAGATCTACGTGGATGGTTCCAGCATGGTATCTGCTGGAAAACGGCTCACGGGGTGCGGAGTTTATGACCCGACGGCAAACATTGCGTTGGCAATTAAACTCCCCAGCACCATGAGCGCCCAGCAGGCAGAACTGTCCGCTGTGGCGTATGTGGTCACCCACCCCGAATTCTTCCCTACCCCGTACACGATTTGCTCGGACAGCATGTTCACATGCAATTCGTGTACTGAGTACCTGGCCATCTGGTCCCGTCGTGGATTCACTTCTGCGGATGGGAGACCCTTGGTGGTCAAGCCCCTGCTGGAAAAGATCCTGGCAGCCGTGGGGGAGAAGGGTGAGGTCTTCATCCACAAAGTGAAGGCTCACTCCTCCACAGAACCTCACGGTCAGGGAAACCAGCGAGCTGACGCACTGGCGAGAGAGGGTGCCATGTCCGGCATTCTCTGGGACCCCTACGGGCCTGGACCAGTGGCAGCTGTAAAAGGCAGGGATGGGATTCAGAAGAGTGTAGGGGTAGCACTAGCCCCGGACCTCAAATCGGTCCAATCTCAGGACCCTGCCCTGAGAGGGGTATTTAACGCGGTTAGCGAGGGGAAGAAAATAGAAGGCCCATATGGCACAGCATCTCTTTCCATAAGAGAGGGGATGCTGTTTAGAGAAGAGCAGTGGGTGGTGCCTCAGCAGCACCGGAGGGAATTCCTTCAACTGGCCCATGAGGGGCCGGGAGCAGGGCACCCCGGGCCTGAGGTCACTTGGCAGCGGGTAGAGCAGGCAGGATGGTGGCCAGGACTCCGGGAGGACGTCCGGGAGTTTTACGCGAACTGTCTTGTGTGCGCGGCAAATAACCCCGACCCTCACAGGAGGAAGGTGCCAATGGGACACGTTAGGAGGGTAGAGGGACCATGGCAGTCAATCCAAATTGACTATATCGGACCCTTACCCGCCACCCAGGGAGGCTATAAGTATTGCCTCGTTCTGGTGGACGTGTTCTCTAAATGGGTTGAAGCCTTCCCCTGCCGAACAGCCACAGCGTTAGGAACTGCAAGAATCTTGGTGCGGGAGGCGTTCTCGAGATGGGGACTGCCCCAGTTCGTGGAATGCGATCAGGGAAGCCAGTTCACCGGCCAAGTCTTGCAGAATACCCTGATGCTGCTGGGCATTCAAGGGAAATGGCACGTCGCCTACAATCCCCAGTCATCTGGGATTGTGGAGCGGATGAACCGCACCTTAAAAGAGAAAATAAGGAAGGAGATAATGGGTTCGCCCCAAAGGTGGGCAGAAGTCCTGCCTCTTATCCTCATGGGGGTCCGCGCCAGCCAATCAAAGAGTACGGGGTACTCTCCGCATGAGCTCATGACCGGCAGGGTCATGAGAACCCCCACTCATGTCCTGGCCCCAGTCCTAACGGAGGGGCAGCTAAGGGAGGTGAATCGGGACAAATTTGCCCGCACGCTCCTTGAACGCCTCCAAAGGATTTATGAGGGAGCCGCAGGTAACATGGGGAGGCAGCATCAGGGAAATAAAATGCTGCTCGAGCCCAGTAAAACCCATCGCTGGGAGGTAGGGGACCTAGTAATGGTAAGAAACTTCGCCCGTGTGGGGAGTTTCGAGCCACTTTACATGGATCCCTACAGTATTGTAGATCAGGCCAGCCCCATGGTGTATGCTGTGAAACTGCCCCGGCGCACTAAATGGTTTCACATTAACCAATATAAACTGTTTAAACCGGAGGCAGGGAAACAGGCAGGGGGGCTGAAAAGGCCAGTAAAGAATCAAACGCTGTAGGGGAGCTGCAGCCACAGGTCACACAGGCTGGACGTGCAGCCTGCGTGAGGGGAGGAGTTGTCCCATCTAAGCGGGAGACTCCCCCATTGTTCTGGGACCCAGGAGGGGAGGAGCCGAAGGTCCTAGGTCCTGTCCCTGGCCAAAGTGAAGCTGAGTCGGAGGACGAAGGTCCCGCCCCCGACAGCGGTGAAGGGGAGGAGCCAGAGGTCTTAGGTCTTGCCCCTCAGTGTAGCATTGAAAAGGTCTGGTCGCCGGTTACTGTAAAAAGATACCCCCGTAGGAAAGCTGTGGGAATTTTAAACAGTTCACAGCCAGCAGCTACAGGCTGCTAGGGACCAGCAGCTGAAACTGAGGTGGGAACGCCGCAGGGGGAGGCCTGCGACAGTCCCCACAGATTTTAAGCTGGCCAGCCGGAGACGGACGGCACATGTACATACACCATAGTTTGCTAAGTAAGGTTTAGTTATTTGTAAATTTAGAATGAATGTATAAGGTATTCCATTGGATTGTTTTGTACATTGGATGGTTTTGTAATATTTTGGATTGTTCTGTACCTTGTTGGATTTCGCATTATATTGTATTATGATTATTCTGTTATGACTCTAGGTGAGTCTGTATATTGTTTAAAGGTTTGTCTCCAATCGGAAATGTTTTCTCAAACTTCGTTGTTCGGAATGAGGAAAGTGCGGGTGAGGTACACTCCTTAGCAAGGTAAATTACGGGGAAGGTCAGTTGGGGAGGGAACGGATTTGTGCTCACCCAAAGACATTTTATGATACAAAGACGATTGAAGATGCTCATTGTATCACAGGGAGGACTGTAGGATTCGCAAAAATCCATGAAATACAGTATACGGGTAGGGCCCCTGAAGTGGCCACATTGTGAGAACACAGAATGGAGTTGGCAGTTCTCATGGCCCAGTTCAAAAGGACACACACACCGTACCTAACAGCAGTCTGAGTCATCATCGATTAGAAGAATCCAGAACCTTACCGTTTTCGATATTGTAATGTGGTTACAGCAGTAAACAAAACTATTAGCACATGGAGGTGCGCTAATCGCTGGCAGAGCGGTAACCGATCTCAGAAACCGCTGAGCACACACAAACGGAGGGACACTAAACGGATTCCCATTATGGCAAAGCGGTAACCGATCTCAGAAACTGCTGAGCACACACAAACGAAGGGACACTAATCGGATTCCCATTAGTTCGATTTGCGAGCAGTTAAAATTAATGTGCTTGCTTTTGTTAAAGCAACCTTAACAAAGGAAAACGGTTGATTTGGCGCCAAGATTAGGGCCAGAAAAGAGTATAACCGTTCAGGTAAATCGTCAGCAAGTCAGTCTAAGATTCGACCAGAGTAAGGAAGACTCCTCCGGAGATGGTTCACACCGTGAAGTCCAAGTCCAGTTACCATCAGGAGTTCGAGGACCGTGCGGAACAGAAAACAGCTCGAGGATTTCGGAGGACTTCCAAAGTTTGTACAGGAGAGCGAGTCCAGGAGCCGGTCCCATAAGGAAGGTCGGAAGTCCCGGACGACACCAAGTAACAGGGTTCAGGAGCCGGTCCCATAAGGAAGATCGGAAATTCCAGACGTAACAAGAAGTACCAAGGTCCAGAAGGGTTTTGAAATTCTGGTGAGCATAAAGGCCCAACTCTACCTAACTGACATAATTGAGGTCATAGAGTCATAGAGTCATAGGCCTAGAAATTCAGTTCGGACGCTATTGCGGCGCTAAAGTCGGGCGCTCGGCAAATTTAGCGGCCGCCGGAAAGTGCAGGCGAGCTCGCCGAAATTCATTAGATTTGGCCAACTTTTTGGCCGAGCGCTGCAATAGGCGTTGGAACCCTGTGTTCAGGCGCTAATCCGGCGATGCGGCCTGATAACGCCGATTCCGGGCGCAGCGCAGGTGCGATCATGTGGTGAGTGTCAGCAGACACCCTGACGCCGGCCAGCTCTTAAAGGGGGAAGGGTCAACTTTGACTGCAGCCACGCCCTGCATGCTGTAGCCCTGCAACTAGGCCTCAGGACTGGTTGTGTACCAAATCAACGCCTGGAGGTAATGGAGAGGGCCCGTGAAAGAGCCCAGCGGTTCTCTGACCATGCGCTGGGTGTGCTCCTTCATGGGGTACGCAAGAGAAGACGGGTCGTGTGCCCGGCTAGTGGCAGGAAGGCTCCCAGGAGCCAGTTCAGGGAGGCGTGGACCAAAATTGCCCGGAGGGTCTCCTCCAACTCCGATGTTCCCAGGAGTGCAGACCAATGCCGCAAGAAATACAATGACCTATGTCGGCTGGTCAAGGTGAGTACCCTTTCCAGTGTCCCCCTCATCCTTGCATGTGCACCTCCCATTAGGGCCAAAGGGACATCAAAGGTCTAATGCCCAGCCCTCCTGCCACTGCAATGGCACTTGCATGTTAATCAACAGCTCTTTCTGCACTTATCACACTGTCCAAGCTATTCCACCATGGGAGGCCTCACACACAGCAACAGGGCACCACACTGTCCAAGCTATTCCACCATGGGAGGACTCACACACACCAACAGGGCACCACACTGTACTTAGACGCCCTCCTTTCTCTTGCAGGCCAAGCTGGCGAGGAACGCCAGGAGCCTGCGTGTCACTGGTGGAGGCCCTCGTGATTACCAGGAGCTAACGGTTCTGGAAGAGAGGGTGGCCCGACTCCTGCGTCACCCGGTGACTGGGCCTGTGGCGCTCGGCGATGCCGACCCTATACTGGAACCCACTGGTAAGGACAGGACCGGGTGCACCTCTCTCCTTGCCCTCGCGCATCAGATCTACATCCTTCCCCACTGGCCGAAAAATGCGCATAATGCACCAGTGCGGCCTCCCTCGCTGTCGGCCTGTCCTCACTCTAAAGCTACACTTGTGCCTTCCTGCTTTCAGCTGGTGAGGAGGAGGTGCTCCCTGAAGCCCAGACAGCCAGGCCCTCGGAGGAGGAGGACGTCAAGGAGCAGCAGGAAGGCGCCACCTCGGGGGAACCCTCCTCCGCTCCAGGAGATGGCAATGAAGGGGAGACGTCTGGCGTGCCGGAGAGCCAGGGGGAGGCGGGGGAGGGGAGCCCCGAACCTGGTCCCAGTGGCATGGACGCACGCGGCAAGGCTCCGGCGGCACGCCAGCCTTCTGCCCAGAGGGGGGAGGCGGTGGAGGGGAGGGCAGAACCTGCTCCCAGTGGCGTGGCCGCACGCGGCAAGGCTCCGGCGGCACGCCAGCCTTCTGGCCAGAGGGTGGAGGCGCCCTCCAGTCCGGACTCGGACGTCGCCCAGGAGGTGCGCCTCCTGGACGAGATGTCGGCGGCGTCGGAGCGGCGGCACGTCGAATTCATGGAGGTGGTGGCACAGATGCCTCACGCCATCGAAAGCCTCGCACAAAGTGTGGTGGCTTTCGGCCAATCCCAGGCCAGGGGGCTGGAGCAAATCGCAGCAGCGCACGCCAGGGGGGTGGAGCTCCTTGTGGCAGCGCATGAGAGGGGGGTGCAACAACTCGAGGCAGCGCAGCACGCCAGTCGCCAGCTGAGAGGTGCTGGGCAGACAATGGCACTGCAGATGCGGGCACATGCCGGCGCAGTTGGGGCACTGACTTCTGCCACCCTCGCACTGGCGCGGAGGCGTCGCCAGGCCAGCCGCCGCCCTGCTGCCGCACACCGGTCTGGCGACCAACAGTTTGGCGCGCTTGCTCCCCGGCCAGGCCGCCCGA
Organism: Somniosus microcephalus; assembly: GCF_052327205.1. Taxonomy (NCBI): domain Eukaryota; kingdom Metazoa; phylum Chordata; class Chondrichthyes; order Squaliformes; family Somniosidae; genus Somniosus; species Somniosus microcephalus. Next base: position 110,191,279 of record NC_140991.1, read on the forward strand.
GTGCACATGTGTCTGGCGAGCAGCGCGCGCCTGGCATCACCCACCTTGTCCCCATTGGTGCAGGCGAGCCTGCCACTCCCCCAGCCAGGGTGCAAGGAGCTGCTGCAGGCAGTGAAGAGGGCCACCCACAGCTGCAGCAGCCACCAGCCGGCCCCTCCCGGGCCCGCCCTCGTGTAGGCCGACCCCCAAGGGCATCTGGCGAGACGCCTTGTCGCCCTGAAGATCCTTCCCCCAGCCTCGCCACAGCCTCACGGCCCAGCTTGAGGCGCAGCAGCAGGACGGGCCGGGGCAAAAGACGGCTGTCGACGGACTCGCCCTCTCGCCACACCGAATAGAGTGTGGTGAGCGAGGGTTTGGGTGATGCGGGGGCTTCTGTTCTGGGGGGCATTATGTTGTTTGGTTTTATGGGGGTGTTTGTGTTGTGGGGGGGGCTTGTTTTTGGTAGGCCAGTGAGGAAGGCCATTTGGATGTTGATGTTTTGTTAGTCCTCCCCAGGTTTTGGGAGTGACAGAAGTTTGTGACTGTTTTTTGGGGGTCTTCTCTGTTTTGCTCTTCCATGTGGGAAGGGCCCTGAGTTTTTGAAATAAAGATGTTTATTTATTCACCATGTGCAGGTGTCATGTTTCAAGTGGTTGTTGGGTTAACCGGCTGAGGGCTTGCGGAGCGGCTGCCTTCAGCTGCGTTCAGTGGCCCAGGCCATTCCCTGACAGGGGGCCTAGAAGTGGCGAGCAATAAGCCCCCGGCGGACGGCCCTTGGACCTTGTCGCTCCCTCCTGGCCTGGTGCTCCTCCTCCTCAGGGTCCTCCTGCTCGTCCTCCTGAGGTGGTGGGCCAATGTCAGGTGGCAGTGCCTGAGTCCTGCGGATAGCCAGGTTGTGGAGCATGCAGCACACCACGACGAACTGGGAGACTCTATCCGGCGAATACTGAAGAGACCCGCCCGAACGATCCAGGCAACGGAACCGTTGCTTGAGGACGCCTATCGTTTGCTCTATTAGGTTCCTTGTGGCTTGATGGCTTTCGTTGTATGCCAGCTCCGCTGGGGTCCTGGGCTCGCGGAGCGGGGTCATGAGCCATGTGCACAAAGGGTAGCCCTTGTCCCCGATAAGCCATCCCCTTGGTGGAGGCTGTGCCTGGAACATGTCAGCCACAGTAGTCTGGCGCAGGATAAAGGCATCGTGGCTGCTTCCTGGGAAGCGGGCATTGACAGCTAGGATGCGCTGCCTGTGGTCACACACCAGCTGCACATTTAGGGAATGGTAGCCCTTCCGGTTGCGGTATTGCTCGGCATTGTGGATAGGTGCCCGCATAGCCACATGCGTGCAGTCAATGGCGCCCTGCACCATGGGGAAGGCCGCGATCCTGGCAAATCCGACTGCATGCTGCTCCTGCTTGTGTTGGGTCATGGGGAAGGAGATGAATTGGTGCCTCCTCGCGAAAAGTGCTTCGGTGACCTGTCGGATGCAGCGATGCGCGGTGAACTGGGAGATGTTCGCAATGTCCCCAGCAGCGGCTTGGAAGGAGCCGCTTGCATAAAAGCTGAGAGCCACCGTGACCTTCACTTCCACCGAGAGAGACGCCCTGGACATGAGCTGTGGCTGCAAATCTGCGTGAAGCAGCTGGCAGATCTCTCCAACCACCTCCCTTCTGAAGCGCAGCCTCTTAACACAATGCGCCGCAGTCATGGTGAGATATGAGACCTGCTCCCGGTATTGCCTGACTGGGTAAGGCCTACATTGGCGACGCCTAATGGCCCCTCTGCGTCTAGGCATGCCTGGCCCTCTCTCAAAGCGTCTGCGAGCCCTTCGCACAAAATGTAGCAACTGAGGGTTGGCCCCCCATGCAGCCCCCATTACAAAGTTCCAAACAGCAAAATCACAAGGATGCAAATGTCAAAGCACTGGCTAGAAGCCAAAAATACCTCTCCTATGGTGTCCGAAATCAGTAATCTCTGTGCCTTGCTCTCTGTGCAGAAATCCAAAGCAGTAAAGTCATTGCAGCGAAATGGCTGGCTTTTATGGGTGAGTGGATGTGCCCTTTAATTAGCGCTCCCCGAATCCCACAGGGCCTCTGTTGTGTTCCATTTCACAGTTCTTAGCAGCGCCACGCCCACATCGGCCGGGCGCCACTGAATTTCCGGTTTGGGGCGCACAAACGGCGTTGCACGACGGAATGACGTCATAAGATGCGCGCGCAGCTGAGCGGGCGCTAACACTTTGCGCCGGCGCTAAAGCCCAGCTGAATTTCGGCGTAGGCGCAGATCCGGCGGTGCCCGGCCGCTAAGTGGATAGCGCCGGAAATCTGGCGCTAACGGCTGGCGCAAACAGCTGAATTTCTAGGCCATAGAGTTTTACAGCACAGAAAGAGGCCCTTCGGCCCATCGTGTCTGCGCCGTCCATCAATCCCTGTCCAGTCTAATCCCATTTTCCAGCATTTGGTCCATAGCCTTGTATGCAGTGGCATTTCAAGTGCTCATCCAAATGCTTCTTGAATGTTGTGAGGGTTCCTGCCTCTACCACCCTTTCAGGCAGTGAGTTCCAGATTCCAACCACCCTCTGGGTGAAAAAGTTCCTCCTCAAATCCCCTCTAAATCTCCTGCCCCTTACCCTGAATCTATGCCCCCTTGTTATTGACCCCCCTACTAAGGGGAAAAGTTCCTCTTTATCTACCCTATCTATGCCCCTCATCATTTTGTACACCTCAATCAGGTCCCCCCTCAGCCTTCTTTGCTCCAAGGAAAACAACCCCAGCCTGTTTAGTCTTTCTTCATAGCTGAGGCGCTCCATCCCAGGTAACATCCTGGTGAATCTTCTCTGCACCCTCTCCAAAGCAATCACATCCTTCCTATAGTGAGGCGACCAGAACTGCACACAGTACTCCAGCTGTGGCCTCACCAGCGTTTTGTACAGCTCCATCATAACCTCCCTGCTCTTATATTCAATGCCTCGGCTAATGAAGGCAAGTATCCCATATGCCTTTTTAACCACCTTATCTACCTGTTCCGCTGCCTTCAGGGATCTATGTACATGTACACCAAGGTCCCTCTGACCCTCTGTACTTCCTAGGGTCCTACCACTCATTGTGTATTCCCTAGCCTTATTTGTCCGTCCAAAATGCATCACCTCGCACTTTTCAGGGTTAAATTCCATTTGCCACTTTTCCGCCCATCTGACCAACCCGTTTATATCGTCCTGTAGCCTGAGGCTTTCCTCCTCGCAATTTACCACCCCACCAATTTTTGTGTCATCTGCGAACTTACTGATCATACCTTTTACATTCTCATCCAAATCATTTATGTAGATCACAAACAACAAGGGACCCAGCACCGATCCCTGAGGTACCCCACTGGACACAGGCTTCCAGTCACAAAAGCAACCTTCGACCATCACCCTCTGCCTCCTGCCACTCAGCCAGTTTAGGATCCAACGCGCCAAGGCACCCTGGATCCCATGGGCTCTTACCTTCTTGACCAGTCTCCTATGCGGGACTTTGTCAAAAGCTTTACTGAAGTCCATGTAAACCACATCCACAGCATTTCCCTCATCCACCCCCTAGTCACCCCCTCGAAAAATTCAATCAGATTTGTCAGACATGATTTACCCTTGACAAAGCCATGCTGACTATTCCCGATTAATCCTTGCCTCTCCAAGTGGAGACTAATTTTGTCCCTCAGAATTTTTTCCAATAATTTCCCTACCACAGATGTTAGGCTCACTGGCCTGTAATTCCCTGGTTTATCCCTGCTACCCTTCTTGTATAATGGTACTACATTAGCTGTTCTCCAGTCCTCTGGTACATCCCCTGTGGCCAGAGAGGTTCTGAAAATTTGTGTCAGAGCCCCTGCAATCTCCTCCTTTGCCTCCCACAGCAGCCTGGGATACATCTCGTCCGGGCCTGGGGATTTATCCACTTTTTGGCCTGCTAAAACCGCTAGCACCTCCTCCCTCTCGATGCTAATATGTTCAAGTATGTCACAGTCCCCTTGCCCGATTTCTATGTCTGCATCGTCTCTCTCCATAGTGAACACAGATGCAAAAAATTCATTTAAAACCCCGCCTACATCATCTGGCTCTACACACAGATTGCCACTTTGGTCCCTAATGGGCCCTACCCTTTCCCTGGTTATCCTCTTGCCCTTAATATACTTATAAAACATCTTAGGATTTTCCTTTATTTTGCTCACCAGTGTTATTTCATGGCCCCTCCTCTCCCTCCTAATTTCTTTTTTAAGTATGCCCCTGCACTTTTTATACTCCTCTAGGGCTTCTTCCGTCTTTAGTCTTTTGTAACTGCCAAAAGCCCCCCTTTTATTTCTAATGCATTTATGTATATCCCTTGTCATCCAAGGTTCCCTTTGCTTGTTGGTCCCCCCCTTGACCTTTACAGGAACATGTTGGCGTTGTACTCTCTCTATTTCCCTTCTGAAAGTCTCCCACTGTTTTGATGTGGATTTTCCTATAAGTAGCTGCTCCCATTCCACTTTGGCCAGATCCTGCCTTATCATATTAAAATCGGCCTTCCCCCAATTTAGAACCCTTATTTCCGGGCCGTCTCTGTCTTTTTCTATGACCACCTTAAATCTCACCGAATTATGGTCACTGTCGCCAAAATGCTCTCCTACTGACACTTCCACCACTTGCCCGGCTACATTCCCCAGAATTAGGTCCAGTATCGCCCCCTCTCTTGTAGGACTTTCTGCATGTTGGCTCAAAAAGCTCTCCTGGATGCACTTTAAGAATTCTGCACCCTCTAAACCCTTCACACTCTGACTATCCCAATTAATATTGGGGAAGTTGAAATCCCCCACTATTATTACCCTATTATTTTCGCACTTTTCTGAGATTTGCCTACATATCTGTTCCTCTATCTCCCCCTGACTGTTTGGGGGCCTATTGTACACTCCCAGCAAAGCGCTTGCCCCCTTTTTGTTTTTAAGTTCTACCCATATGGCCTCATTAGAGGAACCCGCTAATATATCATCCCTCCTTACAGCAGTAATTGACTCCTTAATTAATATTGCAACACCCCCTCCCCTTTTACACCCCCCTCTGTCTCGCCTGAAGATTCTATACCCCGGAATATTGAGCTGCCAGTCCTGACCCTCCCTCAACCATGTCTCCGTGATAGCAACAATATCGTACTCCCATGTGTTCAACAACAACTTCAGTTCATCCACCTTATTTGCAAGACTCCTTGCATTAAAATAAATGCCTTCCAGCCCTGCCATATTCCCTTTTGCCTTCACATATTTGCTCTGCCTTGTTTTTTTCTCTGTATTTGGCTGTAAATCACCCCCTGCTATATCTCCACTCTGTATCCCATCCCCCTGCCAAGTTAGTTTAAACCCCCCCCCAGCAGTGCTAGCAAACCTCCCCGCAAGGTATATTCAGTAACGGGAGGGTTTGTAACGTGAAGGGTATTTGTAAGTCAGGAGTGTGATTTATCCCTCGATGTGTCCGTGTGCTTCCCTCAGCCCCGCTTTTAGCTTATCGCTATTTTAGAACTGTTTATATGCTTTAAAGTTATTTTTCTCAGTGTATAATTTAGTCCTCTGTGAGAAACGTTATTTTTCGTCTGCATTTATTCTTGCCATTTTTCTCTGTGTACATTCTCTTTCAAAAATAAAGATCGTTTTGATTTAAAACTCAATCTGTCTCATCTGACCATTTGTCTTCCGAGTCACGAGTTGGGCCAACACACAAAGGTTGTCTGGCAATAAGCCCAGTGTCTAGAACCGTGAGGGGGGAGCGCTTCGAAACCGCTCACGAGTAGTGCGAAAATCAAAACCGATTTAGCACACCATAAGCTCGTTAAAATGACCCCTTACACTACTAACTAGACCTCCGTGTTTTGTCACAAGTCGATTAAAGCCTTGCTTATGTACAACCAAATGCGTAGTGAGTCTTTATTGCATCAGGTACCGTGTACCAGGAGTGCCACACGATAAGTGTGAGGTCAGATAAGAGTGCTGCAGGAACACAGTGGACAAAGAGCAGCAATCCCATCAAGACCACCTCTTATATCACTGCTTTGTTCTGAATGAATGCTCAAGAAAAATTAACAATTTTTGCGCATAAATAATGCAATAGCACAATGGCTGTGGGGCCGCTGTTGCTCCAGAATAAAATGAGCCAACCTTGTGCTATAATGCCTGGGCACTTTATTTAAATGTTAATGCAGTTCTCCCAGCAAATGCAGCAAAAACCATGGCTGAATCGTCCACTATTGCAGCATGGAATGTACAGTTGCCCCTTTGAGGTGCAGTAGCTGCTGTTTTATGTTGCTGACCTAGATATCCAATGCTCCCGCACCCACATCCCACGGCCACCGGCGGCCCACCCCCCACCCCCACCCACACCCACCCCAACCCCCAGCCTCCATGCTCCCAGTACGTGGCCCAATCCATGCTGGAACTTCTCCCGGTGACATGATGTGCACCAACATTCTTCTGGTTAAACCATCACTGTGCACCTACAGGAAAACTTCCCCTGATGATCCATTGTGGGTGTTAACTTTAACATGACTTACACAAAATTGTGTCAAACTTTTATGGTCCTTGGTGAATTAATTCCTAATTTATTAAATTTGACCTATTTACTTAGAAGTCCAAAATCTAGACTTCATGGATTAATAGGAGGACATGAATTCATTTTTGCATCTCCCCATGCAGAGTGTTCCAGATGCTGTCAAAGAGAGCTGCAAGGCTGGAGGGAAGAGGCGTGCAATACAGTCAGCTGCTCGCCTTTTAAGCTAAAGGAGAGGGAGCAAAAGAAAAGCAAGTTGTATCTAATTATAATTAATTGGGTTTTTTGCTTCTGTGCCTTTTTATGCTACGTTGCTCAGTGATTTGAAGCGGCATGACTCCTGGCCATTATACCACATCAGCAGCATACTCTGCTTGAATTATTTCAACTTGCATGCTGATGATTTTCAAATTTGAATTTAATTTATTTAAAGTAGTCTCTACTAAGTTGTAATTATTGTTACCCCCCTTGAGGACTATGCCAGCATTTTGCACCATGTGAAAAATATCATAACATGGCTTTATTTGAATAATAAGTTACAAATGGGAGGGAAAAGGTGCTGAATTCCTATTGTTCCAAGGACAGGAGGTAGGCAGAATATTTTTCAGGATTGTTACAGTTAGGGATTTTTGCCTAACTAATTTTGGAGGATTTCTGGTTTAAGCTACAACAATCTGAATTGTTCTCCCATCGGTGGGTTAGTGGGAATATCGCCTGGCAACATGAATCTGCTGCTAACGTGCTGCAATTTCTCTTGAGGTTCGAATGAAACATGCAGCGTGGGTTTGGATCAGTAATACTGCCCCGATAGAATTACTGCCACTGTGAGGAAGGGAAATTCAGTACTGGTGCATCCATTAAGGACTGCAGCATGTGAAGAGGGATCATCTGTTTTCCAGTGACTGGCAGTGCCAGATGACTCAAGGAGAAGCAACCTCGAGGGGGAGGGTGGGGGCATTTGGTCAACAGGAGCAAGGGCTCCCAGGTTTTCTGATGCAACTGTGGGGGTGTTGCTGGCTGAAGTTAGGCTAGGACGAGAGACACTCTAGGGCAAGGAGGACAGGGAGCCCCCTAAAAGGAGAAAGGTGGCAGAAGGTTTCAGTTCAACCTCCACCATCCCAAGAACTGCCACACAATGCAGGATGAGGTTCATCTCCTCTCAAGGGTAGCCACTCCATCATTTCATCTCACTTACTCCAGAACCAGTGCAGAGACATCCACTCGTAGGAAATAGTTAGTGAGTCAGAAAGATGTTCACTGGGTGAAGTACTCAGCACTGGTGATAATGAAGATTTGGGAGTGAAAAGAAAAAAAGACTTGCATTTATATAGCGCCTTTCACGACCACCAGACATCTCAAAGTGCTTTACAGCCAATGAAGTACTTTTGGAGTGTAGTCACTGTTGTAATGTGGGAAACGCGGCAGCCAATTTATGCACAGCAAGCTCCCACAAACAGCAATGTGATAATGACCAGATAAACTGTTTTATTAGTGATGTTGATTGAGGGATAAATATTGGCCATGACACCGGGGATAACTCCCCTGCTCTTCTTCAAAATAGTGCCATGGGATCGTTTACTTCCACCTGAGAGAGCAGACGGTGTCTCGGTTTAATGTCTCATCCGAAAGACGGCACCTCCGACAGTACAGCACTCCCTCAGCACTGCATTGGAGCGGAAGAAAATGAGAGTGCCATATCTTCATAGAGGGGGAGAAATGATTGCTCACAGATGAGGAGCATGGGGACCCAGATATTAGAGGCCCAGTCTTCAAAACAGCTATGACTAGGGAGCATCTATCTCATGTGGGGCTGGTGGGGATGATATCCATGCATACGGTTGAGATGATGGATAAATAGGAGGAGTTCACTACCCGCATCTGCTACAGATAGCAGGAAGTTTTTTTTTTACCTGTAGAACACTGTGGAAAGAATGATAGTACAGAAGGATTCTGCAGCAACAAGGCGCTAAGACTAGGTAATAAGGATATTGGTGGCTTCTGGAATGCTATCTACCAATGCTTCAATAGATGCCTTGCAGGTCAGCCTGAATGCCACACTTGCACAGGATTTCCAAGACTCGGCTAGCACTATTTGATCTGTAATGACACCGACTACTAGCACCTCTGACTGGGTGCAGATGTTGCTGTCTCTCCAGAGAGTGGCATTTAGCTTGATTTCTTAAGACATCTCCCTGTGAGGGTGCCGGTCAGTTCCTTCAGTAACCCCTAGATGGCACCTTCACTGGTTTGTTTTCCTTTGTTAATTGTTTCTAGTCTCCTGTGTTTATTACTTAACTGCCTTTCATCTGGTTTATTGGTTTCACCTGTTTTTGCTTGTATTTAAGTTCTGTGGTTTCTTCCCTCTGGGCTCAGTTCTGACAAGGGAGTCAGTCTTGACTAGGTGCTCAGTTTTGGACAAGCCAGTTGCCCTATGGTAGCCTGTCTTGAGCTCAGTTTGGACAAGCCGGTTGCCTCACGGTAGCTTGTCTTGAGTTCCTATCTTGACTAGCCATTTGCCTATGTGTTAGCTTGTCTTGAGCTCCTATGTTTTGTAACTGTTTACCTGTGTGATTCTAGTAAAGTACTGTTATTTAAGACTGCATATCTGCTTCTCACCTCGTCTGTCTGCACTTGGGTCCAGAACCAGCCTCGCCCGGACAGCACGGCCCCGTGTCTACACGGCCCCGTGATAACAACCCTGACATCTCCCAATGCCTACACATGAGGGATCTTCAGATATGGATCTCTTTCACTGCAAGGAAAAGGCCCTTGGAAGTTGTTCCCTCTGAGGCAGCTGATTCTCTGAGACAAGAATTATCCCATGCCTCTCAGGCTTCAGGGCCACCAACCCAGCCACCCACTGCTCAACCACTTCTCACTCGAGGAGACTCTCATAGAAGTATTAGACTAAGAGCTCGAGCAAGAAAGTCAGCTGGCTCAAAGAACATAAGAAATGGCATGACACCGATATTCCCCCCACCCCCACTGCACAACTGGTGGTATTTAAATGTGGCCCAAACCCAAATATGGTTCATATCTCCTGACGTCAGCTTTGGGCAAGCTGCCCTGCCAAATTCTCGCTCATTTTGGGCTGAAGTTGAATTTCTCCCCTGGCATCTCCCTCTGAAGCCTGCCTGGAATCATATCTGGTCTAACATAAGAACATAAGAAATAGGAGCAGGAGATGGCCATTTGGCCCTTCGAGCCTACTCCGCCATTCAATAAGATCATGGCTGATCTTCTACCTCATCTCCACTTTCCTGAACTATCCCCATAACCCTTGATATTCAAAAATCTATCGATCTCTGTCTTGAATATACTCAACGACTGAGCCTCCACAGCTTTCTGGGGTAGAGAATTCCAAAGATTCACCTCCCTCTGAGTGAAGAAATCTCTCCTCATCTCAGTACTAAATGGTCGACCCCTTATTCTGAGACTGTGACCCCTGGTTCTAGACTCCCCTGCCTTGGGAAACATCCTCCCTGCATCTACCTTGTCAAGCCCTGTAAGAATTTTGTGTATTTCAATGAAATAATCTCTCATTCTTCTAAACGCTAGAGAATATAGGCCTAGTCTACTCAATCTCTCCTCATAGGACAATCCCCCATCCCAGGAACCAGTCTGGTGAACCTTCGTTGCACTCCCTCTATGGTAAGTATATCCTTCCTTAGGTAAGGAGACCAAAACTGTACACAATACTCCAGGTGTGGTCTCACCAGGGCCCTATATAATTGCAGTAAGACATCTTTACTCTTATACTCAAATCCTCTTGTAATAAAGGCCAACATACCATTTACTTTCCTAATTGCTTGCTGTACCTGCATGTTAACTTTCAGTGATTCATGTACAAGGACACCCAAGTCCCTCTGAACACTGATATTTCCCAATCTCTCACCATTTAAAAAATACTCTGCTTTTCTATTTTTCCTACCAAAGTGGATAACTTCACATTTCTCCACATTATATTCCATTTGCCATGTTCTTACCCACTCACTTAGCTTGTCTATACCCCTTGAAGCCTCTTTGCATCCTCCTCACAACTTGCATTCCCACCCAGCTTTGTATCATCAGCAAAGTTGGATATGATACATGTGGTCCCCTCATCCAAATCATTGATGTAGATTGTGAATAGCTGAGGCCCAAGCACTGATCCTTGCGGTACCCCACTAGTTATAGCCTGCCAACCCGAAAATGACCCGTTTACAGACATGGGTCTGTAATTCCATCGGAGCTGCCTTTACTCCACCACATAGCTTTGCTGTTATAAAGGCAAATGCCTAAGGGTAAGGTTTGAAGAATAGGTGGCCTCTACTAGGCCCTCTGCCTCTATTTCTGCACACTGAGGCCATTATTGCTGCTACCCTAGGCCTTCCACCTGCCAGTCCCAGGGACCAGCAGTAACTGGGTGGATGGGAGGGAAATGGGATGGGAGTTTGGGTCTTGTCCCTCACCAACATTTACATGTGGTGAGCAAGGAAGGGGTGGCAGTGGTGGTCTTTGTGAAGGTGGTGGGTGGGGGGGGGGAGGGGGAATTGAGATTGGGCCAGGGAGGCAGACGTTGGCCTCACTGCCTTATTTTCTCACTATTTCTGTCACTATCCTACCCAATTTCATAAACATATCTCTTGCTTAATTGAAGTAGGTAAAGCAATATATTAATGTTGAAATAAATGATGCAGATTCCAATATGAAAGATCTCAGGCTGAAAAAACAGTCATGCAGAGTCTAACTAGGGGTGGCATATTATCTTCCCATTATTGTCTGCCAGAGAGAGTTCAAAGGTAGTATTCAGGGTAAGTAAGCACCACCCCCACCAAGAGTATAATTTGTGAACATTTGTGTTTAAATTGAACAAAGTCCTGAACTTAAGGCAACATGCCATGGAAAACAATCAATTCAGGCTAAAGAGCAGTGGGAACAAAATGTAAGATGCTAGCATGTACTGAGACCAATACCAAACACTTTTCCTGTACATTAGGTTTCTGGGTTCAAGTCTCACTCCAGGAACTTGTGCACAAAATCTAGGCTGACAATCCAGTCCAGTACTGAGGGAGTGGTGCACTGTCTTTCAGTTGAGACATTAAGCTGATGCCATCTCAGGTGGACGTAAAAAATCTCATGGAACTATTTTGAAGAAGAGCAGGGAAGTTCTCCCCGGAGTCCCGGACAATATTTATCACTAAACCAAACACCTAAAAATACAGATTATTTGGTCGTTATTACATTGCTGTTTGTGGGAGCTTGCTGTGCACAAATTGACTGCTGTGCATTACAACAATGACTACACTTCAAAAATACTTCATTGGATGTAAAGCGCTTTGGGACGTCCTGAGGTCATGAAAGACACTATATAAATGCAAGTCTTTTTTTTAAAATCATGTTGGAATTTGAATAAGAGGCACAGCAGACATTGCAAATGCTGAAAATGTTTTAATTTGTGTGCAGCATTTAACCCAGTGCCACAAATCACCACAAATAAGCTTAAACTGTTAACTGACAGAGACAGTTATTCAAAATTCTTATAATTATGACCAACATAATGATGTAGAAATTATGTGGCTGGTTGCATTCTGCTCTATTAAATACAGCCAAAATAATAGCCTGGAAATTCCAAGAATTGTGTGAGGGGGACCCAGACATTTGTGAGCTTAGGAACTTGCTCACATTGCACCCGTTCTGTGCTTGACACAAATTTCCTGACCAGACCACCCTGCTGGTGATGGGCTCATTCACATAAAATGTGCAAGGCTTCATTTGAAAATATATTCTAATGCAAATCAATGGAGAGGGGCCTGTGAACTTTTTGAATTCTAGTATTACACACACATTGCACTAAAGTTGCTGATTTCAAATGAGCATTAAAAGATGGTCAGGTGCCCGCCTGTTGGGAAAGGATCCCCTTGGTGTTAAGTGTCACTCAGTTCGTAGCACTTTCACCTCTGAGTCAAAATCTAGGCTGAGACACGATGGTGGGAATGGGGCGGTAAGTCATTCTTCACCATTTTCAGGGCTTAACTGCCCTGTTTCCGCTGGGCAGCAGGCCTCAAAATCTAACCCTATTTTTCTTACCAATTTTGTTTCTGATTGTCTTGTTAATCTATTAGGGCTAGATTTGTTTGGTCTGTGTTTACCAGTTTTAGTATATATGTATCCTATATACTTATTACTATATACTATCTCACAGTCAATTTCTTTAACCTATTCACTCATTTTCTGAAAGTTGGCCATTTTAAAAGTTGTATATCTGAAGTACTGATTTAACCCAGATCACGACATGGCCACTATTACTTTCATTCTCAGTTGGCTATCTTGATCACCTACCATTACCTGGTTGAGATGTGAGTTATCTCCTGTGGCATCTGTAATGTATATACCTTTAAGGGGGGGAACTATCTTTTACAGCTCATGTATACTGCAGTACCGGCAGTGACCACACCTGTATATAGCACTGAGTAGTAATCTGTACAGATCAGTTCCCGTGTGAGCCACGTTGAGTAAACACCTGTTGTACCGTTCTCCTGCAGTCTGTGTCTTATTATACACAGACACAACATTGGCGACAAGGCAAGTTCGAACATACCTGCAACTCTGCATCACCTCCCGGGGATTCATTCCTGGAGATCAGTGGATTGGAGGTCAAGGCCAGAGACTCGGGCGCCGACCACGGGCAACCGCCCAGTCATCCAGCAGAGACTCGAGAATTGCGGGGGAGGCTGTCGAGAGCCAGGCTTGGCTTTCCAGTCGAGGTGGTCCAGCGAAACGGGCTGGCAACAGGTAGTGTGCAGACCCTTCCCGGACAGCGGCGGGCTAGAGCCCGACCGAGCGGCACAGCAAAGGGCCGAGCAGTGTCGACGGGGGAGAGAGAGGGCAGAGTGCACAGGGTGCAGCCGGTGTTCAGGGGTCGAGCAGCGTCGAAGAGAGGGAGAGAGAGACGCGCAGAAACCCGCGAGGCGCCGCCATTGCCACGAGGACCGCCAAGAGCGGCGTTGGCAGCAGCGCAGGAGAAGCGCGCGAAACCTACAGGGCGCTGCCATTGCCACGAGAAACGCCGGGAGCGGCGTAGGCAGCAGCAGGGGAGGAAGGAAAGCACGGGAGACGCCATTTTAAGCCATTGGGAGACGCCATTTTAAACCACACCCAAAATGCCGAAGAGTGGCAGTATCACCGCATTTGACAATGAATTTGAAGATTGGACTACATATGTCGAATGAATAGAGGTATACTGCAAGGCAAATGAGGTGTCAGATGATAAGAAAGCGTCGGTATTGTTAAATTTAATGGGTGCAAAGACGTATGGTTTATTACGAAATCTAGTAACCCCAACGAAGCCAATGGAAAAGAGTATTGAAGACATAGTAACGATACCACAGGAACATTTAAACCCCACACCGCTGCTGATAGCAGAAAGATTAAAGTTTCACAAACGGAACCAGCATAAGGATGAAAGCAATGCTGATTATTTAACAGAACTGCGCAAACTATCGAAACACTGCCAGTTTGGAGCGGGACTGGCAGATACCTTAAGGGACAAGTTTGTGTGTGGGCTTCAAAGTGAAGGAACCCAGAAACGGCTTTTGTCTGAAAAGGACCTTATGCTGGAAAAGGCTTTCAGCATTGCGGTATCATATGAAGCAGCAGCATGGGGCGCTGCAGAGATACAACAGAGACCGCAAGAATATGGCACAAACGAAATGTCATGTAGAACAGAGAAGTGCTATCGCTGCGGCAGAACAACACACGACCAGAATGATTGCTGGTTCAAAGACAAAGTGTGCAGACAGTGTGGAAAAGTAGGACACATAGCATGAGTCTGCAGGTCGGGAAAGAAAACCAGCAATAAGAAACCTACCAAAGAAAAGTACAAGAAGGTACATAAGATGACGGAGAATAGTTCAGAAGAACAAAAGAGTGATAACGACTCCGAAAGCAGGGAACTGAGTTGTCTGAAACTACATAATGTGATCACAACGGAGGATCACCGAACCATTTGGGTCACTCTCCAGATAGCAGGAGTCCAGGTAAAGATGGAATTGGACACAGGATCAGCCCTAACAGTCATAAACCGACGGGACTACGAGCGGCTATTCTCACACATACCCTTGAGAGACACAAAAATTATTTTGAAGACGTACACGGGGCAAAAAGTCTACCCCAAAGGAAAAATAAGGGTGACCGTTATATATAGCGGTAAGGAAACACCAAAACTAGACCTGTATGTATTGCAAGATGGAGGACCACCATTACTGGGACGTGAATGGATCCGGAAAATACAACTGGATTGGCATTCCATACAGGCACTGACTGTGGCTGACAAAAAGGATGACGACATCACACCTGGGCGACTGTCAAAGATCCTAACTGATGCGAAAGAAGTGTTCCAGCAAGGACTCGGAACACTAAAAGGCATGACAGCGACGATTAAAATTGAAGAAAACGCAAGCCCAAAATTTTTTAAGGCCAGACCGGTACCTTATGCGATCCGCCCAGCCGTCGAAGCAGAGCTGGACAGTCTGGAATGTTCAGGTGTACTGTCCAAGGTCGACTGGAGCAAGTGGGCTACACCCATCGTACCTGTGATGAAAAAGTCGTTGAGCAGCACGCCTGGGGAACCAAGGAAGGTTCGCATCTGTGGGGACTTTAAGGTAACAGTGAACCCGGTCCTTCACACCGTACAATATCCACTTCTGCGGATTGAAGATATTTTCACCTCGCTATCTGGAGGGAAACGCTTCACTAAGATTGATCTGGCCCAGGCGTATCTGCAAATGGAGGTAGAAGAAGCATCAAAAAATACCTCACAATCAACACCCATAAAGGTCTCTACCAATACAACCGGCTGGTATTCGGGGTAGCATCAGCTCCGGCTATTTGGCAGAGGGCAATGGAACAAGTCCTGCAAGGGATCCCAGGGACCCAGTGTTATTTGGACGACATCCTGGTCACGGGCGAAAATGACAGTGATCACCTTGACAACCTGGAGCAGGTGCTCACTAGATTGCAGGAATATGGGCTCCGAGCTAACCGCCCCAAATGCGAGTTTTTTAAAAAACAGATCTCGTATTGTGGCCACGTTATCGATAAAGAGGGGTTACATAAGTCCCCAGAGAAGATTGAGGCAGTAGTCAAGGCTCCAGCACCGGAAAATGTGTCACAACTGAGGACGTTCCTCGGGCTGGTAAACTACTACCATAAGTTCTTGCCAAATTTGTCTACAATACTACACCCACTGAACACCCTACTGCAAACTGGGGTGCCATGGAAGTGGAGTGACGAATGTAGACCAGCTTTCCAGAAGAGCAAAACTCTAATCACATCGAAAGAGGTATTTTTCCCATTACAACCCGGCATTACCAATTCGGTTGGCATGTGATGCGTCACCCTACGGCATTGGAGCGGTGCTGTCGCACAAATTCTCGGATGGCTCAGAGAGGCCAATAGCCTTTGCGTCACGATCACTAACCTCAGCCGAGCGTAACTACGCCCAGATTGACAGGGAGGCCCTCAGCCTAGTGTGGGGAGTGAAAAAGTTCAATCATTATCTGCACGGGCAGAAATTCACCTTGCTGACTGATCACCAGCCTCTTGTCTCCATTTTTAATCCGAAGAAGGGCGTTCCGGTGATTACTGCGCAACGACTACAAAGATGGTCACTTTTTCTAGGGGCGCACCACTATGAGATTGAATATAAGGGCACGAAACAGCATGGAAATGCTGATGGGCTATCACGCCTGCCACTGCCTACTGCGGAGGAAGCACCAGCAGTGGATCCTGTCGAAATATTCCATTCGACTATAGTTGAATACTTAGCGGTAACTAACGCTTGTATCGAAAAGGAAACCCGAAATGACCCGACACTGTCTCAGGTATATGATTTGACGGTGAAGGGATGGCCAGCACATGGCGACTCACTGTTGCCAGCATTCTCGACAAGGAGAGAACAGCTGTCAGTGTGCTGGGGGACCTTGATGTGTAGATCCCGAGTGGTAATTCCACCCAAGTTAAGGGATAGAGTGCTCAATGAGCTTCATGAGGGTCATCTGGGAGGGGTAAAAATGAAAAGCCTAGCCAGGGCTTATGTGTGGTGGCCAGGAATCGATAAACAAATCGAGGACCTGACCAAGAGCTGCTCAGGATGCCAGAAAGTCCGAAATGCACCACCACAGGCCCCTCTACACCCATGGGAGTGGCCCTCATCTCCATGACAACGGGTGCATATTGATTTTGCTGGTCCATTCATGGATTCAATGTTTTTAATAGCCGTAGATGCGCACTCGAAATGGCCTGAGGTCATCAAAATGTCCTCCACCACCACGGAGAAAACTATTGCAGTCCTACAGACCATTTTTGCCAGGAATGGCTTGCCAGAACAGATTTGCTCCGACAACGGACCACAGTTTGTGTCTGAAGAGATCCGGAGGTTCTTGAAAAAGAATGGGGTAAGGCATTACACATCTGCCCCGTATCATCCAGCCACAAATGGATTGGCTGAGAGGTTCGTACAAACCTTTAAGAAGGCAATAAAAGCTATGTACAATGCAAACATTCCACTGCAGCACAAGGTGGACAATTTCCTGTTCGCCTACCGGAATGCGACACATGCAGTCACCAACCAGGCCCCAGCCATGATGTTCTTTAACCGAAGGTTAAGATCTCGCCTGGATTTGCTCAGACCAAACGTACGAAGAGATGTTGAGAGTAAGAAATTCCAGCACATCCATGAGAAGCCAACAAGGAGCTTCAATGTAGGGCAACCAGTCTTGGCCCGTGACTACCGAACAGAAAAATGGCAGCCAGGAACGATATGCACACGGCAGGGCCCACTAATGTACACAGTGGACTTTGGGGAGAGCATCGTGAGACACCATGCTGACCAGATCCTAGAGTCACAGGAACAAGTCAACCCCATGCCTCGCCCATACGTACCTGGTGATGAACCCAACGTACAGGTCGCATCTACCCCAGAAACAGCATCATCGGAAGCTGATGAACCAACCGACGACAGGGGGCCAGAATCGCCTCCTCACCAAGAGCAAGACACTCGGGAAAGGCGCTATCCAGAAAGGATCAGGAAGCCTCCCCAAAGACTGAATATATAAATAGACTATTTTCAGCTAATGTTGCATGTTAGAAGTGTTAATTGTAATTAGTTTGATATTTAATTGTTAAATGAGTGTTATGGTACTGTTAATCTAAAAGGGGAGGAATTGTAATGTATGTACCTTTAAGGGGGGAGCTATCTTTTACAGCTCATGTGTACTGTAGTACCGGCAGTGACCACACCTGTATATAGCACTGAGTAGTAATCTGTACAGATCAGTTCCCGTGTGAGCCACGTTGAGTAAACACCTGTTGTACCGTTCTCCTGCAGTCTGTGTCTTATTATACACAGACACAACAGCATCCATTGCACTCTAGGCCAGACAGCAGTCGTGTCCTACATTTGGTCGCTCAGATTCAAGACCATTTGGACATTCCCAGTTTATATCTGTTTGGTTAAAGTCCCCCATCAGTCTGACCTCTTGGTTTGCACATTCCTTCCTTATCCATTCATAATAACATTCCCCCCTCCCAATTTTTGTTTGGAACTGGTGCTCTATAGCAAAGTCCTAGAGCCATTTTTGCCCCATTTGCATGACATGGCCGGGGATTTCCACTTCTGCGCATAAAGTGAATGAGAGGAAAATCGGGGGCTGGCAAGTGCAGAAGCGGAAAACCTAGGCCCAAGCTTCCAGCTATATTAACTTATTGGGAAGCTTATCCTGTACTACGACTTTGATTATGAGGAGTGAGGGGAGAAATAGAATCGAGGGAGAGAGAGAAACACCTGGAATTTGCACAGGGGCTCTCTCAATATCTCCTGTAACTTTGGTGAAAGATCGACTCGGAGAAATGTCTATTTGTGCTCGTGGTTCGGCCGAAGTTATAGCAGGAGGTCAGCAGAACCCCTGTGGAGATTTTCCACCATTCTCAATTACAAATACATATTGGGAAAAAACTTAGGCCTAGAAATTCAGTTGGTTGCGCCAACCGCTAGCGCCTTAAGAGGGCGAGAAGTGGGGCGCTAAGCAGCTAGCGACCGGGCACGGCGCGATCTGCGCCTCTCGCGAAATTTAGTTGTGATTTAGCGGCGGCGCAAAACCTTTGCGTGCGCTCAGCTGTGCGCGCAGATCCTGACGTCATTTCATGGTGCAACGCCCTTTGTGCGCCCCGAACCGGAAATTCAGTGGCGCCGGCCTATTGTGCGTCTGGCGCCCCCAGCGACTGGTAAAGTGGAACGGTTTCCAGTCGCTGCAGGGCGCGGGGGACGCAAATTAAAGGGGACTCCTCCTGCAGTATAAATGTCAGCCATTTTGCACCACTCCCTCTTTGTGAAACACTGATATTAGGAGAGAGACAAAGGGAGAGAGCTTTCTGGTTTGACTCAACGCTCGCTCAGGTACTTCTGGCTTCAGGCCAGAGCTTTGCACTTGTAATTAACTTTCAGTGCCATAGCATTAATTCGATACATCTAATGGGGGCTGCAATGGGTGCAAACGTTGGCTTACTGCATTGCATTCAAAGGGCTCAGAGACGCCGTGAGAGAGTGCCAGTCATGGCCAGACGGAGAAGGGCCAACAGGCGTCGGCACAGGAGGCCTTACCCACCCAGGGTATACCGCCAGCAGTTCTCTTATCTGAACATGTCTGAGGAGCAGTGTGTTCGGAGGCTGCAATTCAGAAGGGAGGTGGTCACAGAGATCTGCCACCTGCTTCAGAGAGATCTGCAGCCACAGCTGAGGAGCAGGACGTCTCTGTCGGTGGCAGTGAAGGTGACGGTCGCTCTCAACTTCTATGCCACCGGCTCCTTCCAATCCGCTACTGGGGACATTTCCAACATCTCCCAGTTCGCGGTACATTGCTGCATCCACCAGGTGACCAATGCCCTTTTCAGAAGGAGACGCCAGTTCATCTCCTTCTCCATGACCCTCGACAAGCAGCAAGAGCATGCAATGGGCTTTGCAGCATTAGCAGACTTCCCAATGGTGCAGGGCACCATAGACTGCACGCATGTGGCTTTGTGGGCACCTCTGGAGAATGTCGAGGATTACTGCAACCGGAAGGGCTACCATTCGCTTAACGTGCAGTTGGTGTGTGACCACAGGTACCTCATACTAGCTGTCAATGCCCGCTTTCCAGGCAGCAGCCACGATGCCTTCATCCTGCGCCAGACTTCTGTGGCAGACATTTTCGAAGCCCAGCCTCACCCACGAGGATGGCTTCTCGGGGACAAAGGCTATCCTTTGTGCACCTGGCTGATGACCCCGCTCCGTGCGCCCGGCACCCCTGCTGAAGAGCGATACAATGACAGCCATCAAGCAACCAGGAACATCATTGAGCACACAATCGGCATGCTCAAGCAACGGTTCCGCTGTCTGGCTCATTCCGGGGGAGCCCTATAGTACTCGCCTGAGCGAGTCTCCCATTTCATTGTCGTGTGCTGCATGCTGCACAACCTGGCTATCCGCAGGACTCAGCCACTGCCAGCAGACATTGGAGGACCACCAGAGGAGGAGGAGGAGGAGGAGGAGGACCAGGATGGGACGGAGGCAGAAAGTGCAAGGGCCGTCCGTCGGTGGCTTATTGCAACTCGGTTCCAGGCCCCCTCTCAGGGAATGGCTTTTGCCAATGAAGGAAGTTGAATGTAGCCGCTCCGCAAGCCCTCAGCTGATCAAGGCAACCAATAATTCCAAAAGCAAACATGGACAGTGCGATTAAAGAAAATGTATTACTCTTACAACTCTGTGCCCTTCCCGCATGACAAACTACTTCAGAGAAACCCCCCAAACAAAAACACACCAGTCTCGGCCTTCATATAAAAAACAAATACAACAGTGTCGGCCTGTTTATAAAATGCAAATACAACAGCCTCGGCCTGTTTATAAAAAGCAACACAATTGGCCAGCCCTTCTACTTTTTCACCTGCGAGGGTGATCCGTCTCGCTTCCGGGCATAGCCCCTACCTGCCCTGCAGCTCCTCCTCAATGGGACCCCAGTGGCTGCAGCAAGGCTGGGGGAAGGCTGCTGAGGGTTAGTTTGTGAGACAGCAGATGCCCTTGGGGGTCGGCCTGGACCAGCTCTGGGCCTGGAGGGCCCGGCTGCGGACTGATCCAACTCAGCTTGGGTGGCATCAGTCTGTCCTACGGGTGGTGGCAGCTGCAGTGGAGGAGTGACAGTGTTGGCTGCAGGAATGCTGCCAACCTGACAGATCACAGGCACTCCCTGGTCGGCTGATACATTGGCACACGCACGGGCCAGCACTGCAGCATGCGCAGCAATCTGCTGAAGCACAGACTGCTGGGCTGCTGCGGCGCGGCGAGTGCCCCGGTGATGCCTGGCCGTGCCAGCGAGTGTGGCAGCAGTTAGTGCCCGTGTGGCCCTGGTCTGTGTCTGGATGACACCAGCCAGTGAATGCACGGCACGACTGACCACTTTGCTGGAGGCCGCCTGTGCTGCCGCGAAGTCCTGCAGACTCCTGGCCTGTGCTGCCCCAAATTCCTGCACACTCCTTGCCAGTGACTCTATGGAGTCAGGCATCATTGCCACTGCAGCCATGAGCTCAGTGTGCCTGCGCTCAGCCTGGGCGCCCATTTCCGCTAGGAGCCGCACCTCCTCTGCGCTCACTGTAGCAGGACTGGATGCCACACTCTCCCTCCGGGGAGAAGGCCGCCGAGCTTCCCCACCCCTCCCGCGTTGCTGCAGCCCGCTGGTTCCCGGAGCATCACTCTCCTCCGAAACTTCCCCCCTGCTCTCCTCCAGGTAAGACGTGTCCCCAGCATGTCCATGGGCTGCCTCGGCCGAGGGTGTCCCTGATGGGGCGGCTTCCTCTTCCTCCTCCTCTAGGTCTGAGTCCGACACAGTGCCAGCTTGAGGGGCCGCCTCCTCACCTGGCGAGTCACCATCTGAAAGCAGGGAGGCACAAGAGTTGCTTTAGAGTGAGGACATGACGGCAGCGAGGGAGGCATGAGTGCTGTTATGCACTGCATTGCTTCGATAGTGGCAAAGGATGCTGGCGTGAGGCGCAGGTGGAAAGAGAGAGGTCCAAAAGGTTGTTGTGTCGGTACCTTTCTACCTAGACACAATTTAGGACTCAGAACTCAGAGATTCAAACATGAAGTGCTTTATTGGAAGGAAAGGAAGTTCTGGAAAGTTCCGAACAAAGAGAGCTAAAACTTAACAGAGAACACCCAACCATTTATCTCCTGTGACAGCGCCACCACAGGTGGGAGGAGAACACACAATACATAACATTTCCTCCCCTCTTAAATGGAGGTCCACATTATTCCTCAACAGGTAAGTTACTTTCAATGCACTCAACGAACCTAGGGTAGAGGTAGATTGCCTCAAACCCTGACTTTACCCTGGGGTTTATTCTGCCCCAGTCTTGTGGGTAAGTCACTAAGCCTACAGATCCAAGCGTCTTGGAGGCCGCCGCTCTCTGACAGGATACCGGCGGTCATCGCTGGCTTCCACAGCAGTAGGCATTGACACAGGCCTGGATGGAGAAGGTGCCTGTGTCAGTCGAAAGTCAGGAGTTTGCACAGGTGGAACAGTCTCTTTGACTTCCTGTGTTGGAGAAGAGCACTGTGGCAAAGGATGCTGGTTTGCGGTATCATCCAGAAACAGTTCAGGCCAACCAGCCGTTGGAGCCTCTGTGGCTGTCTCTGCTCCTAGCAACAGTTGATCTGTGTGTCTTCTCCAGATGACGTCCTCAGCAGTCTCAACCGTGTAAGACACAGGGCCCGTCTACGTGATCACCGTAGCAGGAACCTATTTCGGTCCAGTGTTGTAGTTTCGAGCTAGGACGTGCTCTCCCGAATGAAACCATCTCTCCTTGGCTCTTTTCTCTCTCTTTTCAACTTGAGCTTGTTGTTGACAATGGACAACCTGTTCTGCCCTTGGAGATTTGAGTAAGTCAAAACTTGTCCGCAACTGCCTCTTCATCATGAGCGAAGCGGGGAAAGTTTTGGTTGTGGCATGCGGCTCGTTCCTGTAGGATTGAGCCCTGACCTTGCGATGTCTTCAAGGCGTGCTTCAAAGTTTGCACAAACCTTTCTGCCTGGCCGTTAGTAGAGGGATGATAGGGCGCAGACCTGATGTGTTGGACACCATTCACATGCAGGAAGGTTGCAAACTCCTGTGATACAAATTGTGGACCGTTGTCACTTACGAGTTGTTCTGGTGAGCCATAACGGCTGAACATCTCACCAAGTTTCTCAATTGTTTTCTTTGCCGTGGTAGACCTCATCACAGCAACCTCCGGCCACTTGCTACGAGTGTCCACAACCACCATAAACATCTTCCCTTCGAAAGGACCGGCGAAGTCCACATGTACTCGCTGCCACACCTCTGCAGGCCAATCCCAGGGGGTAGGGTTGCCAGCTGTGGAACATTCCGGACCCTTTGACATGGAGAACATGTTTTGGCTTTCTCCTCAATATTCCCATCGAGACCTGGCCACCAGAAGTAGCTTCTTGCCATTTCCTTCATCCGAACCATCCCACTGTGGCCTGTATGAAGTTGTTGCAGTATAGGTTCCCTCAGGGGTGGCGGAATGATGACACGGTGTCCCCAAAGAAGACAACCTGCCTGGATGGAGAGCTCATTTCTTTTTGAAACATTAGGTTTCAAACTAGGAGAATCACCTATCGCTCTCCCTCGAATGACATCGTCCATTACCTCAGACAGGACTGGATCGTTGCGGGTGTACCTTCGCACCTGAACTGCAGTGACAGGTGCTCCCTCCACTTGTCTAAAGTAGAAGATGTCTATCTGACGAGGCTCTGGGGGAGTAACAGGCAAGGGTAGCCTCGAGAGACCATCTGCGTTGCCGTGCAAGTCTGATTTGCGATATTTGATGTCGTATGTGTGTCCTGACAACAGTAAAGCCCACCTTTGCATCCTGCTTGCAGCGAGAGACGGAATTCCGGTGTGGGGCCCGAAGATTGAAGTCAATGGACGGTGGTCCGTCAGGAGTGTGAACCTTCTCCCAAACATGTACTGATGAAATTTTCAAATTCCAAAAACGATTCCCAAGGCCTCGCGCTCGATCTGCGCATAGTTACTCTCGGCCTTGTTCAAGGTGCGTGATGCGAAGGCGATAGGTTTCTCTTCACCCGAAGGCATGATGTGGGATATGACTGCTCACACACCATATGGTGATGCATCACATGCTAGCTGCACGGGTAGCTTTGGGTCGAAATGTGTCAGGACCTCCGAATTCAGCAATGCTTTCTTTGCTTGGGCGAAAGCTTCGTTGCACAGTTCAGTCCGTTTCCATGTTTTGCCTTGACATAGCAGCTGATGTAACGGCTTCAGCAATGTTGCTAAGTCTGGAATAAACTTCCCATAGTTGTTAAGTAGCCCCAGAAATGAACGTAACTGGCTCACATTCTGGGGTGCTGGGGCCTCCACGATCGCCTTGACCTTTGGCGGCGCCTTATGCAGGCCAGTAGCGTCAATCACATGCCCCAGGTACTCAACTGAAGACTGAAAGAATTCACATTTGTCTTTATGAACTCTGAGTCCGTACTCTTTCAGTCGTAGTAGTGTCGCATCCAAGTTCAGAAGATGATCCTCCGCATTTGTCCCAGTGACAAGGATGTCATCCAGGTAGCACTGGACTCCTGGCAGTCCACTCAAAATCTGATCCATTGCCCTTTGGAATAGAGCAGGGGCCGACGTAATTTCAAATGGAAGGCGGCAGTACCTGTATAGCCCCTTGTGTGTCACAATTGTCAGCAGCTCCTTTGATTTGTCATCGACATGCATTTGTAGATAAGCCTGGCATAAGTCTATTTTGCTGACCTTTTGCCCTCCGGCCAGGCCCGTAAAAAGATCATCAATGAGGGGAAGAGGGTACTGTTCCACAGGCAGCACCGGGTTAATAGTCACTTTAAAATCCCCGCAGATTCGAACAGATCCATCCTTTTTCAGGACAGGAACAATGGGTGTGGCCCATTTGCTCATGCTCACAGGCTCCAGGACTCCATTCTCGACTAAGGCCTCCAAGTTAGCCTCAACTTTTGGCCTAATTGCATAGGGTACAGGTCGGGCTTTGTGAAACTTCGGCTTGCTGTCAGGTTTAATGTCCAGTCTCACGCTGATCTTTTTCATGCTCCCAAGTTCCCTATTGAAGAGTTCTGCATGTTTGTTTAACACTGCAGTCAGACCTGACTCCCCTTTTGACATCATGCGGACTGCAGGCCAGTCCAGCATGATTTTCTCTAGCCACGCACGTCCCAGTAGCGATGGGTAATTTCCCTTTACCACATATAGTGGCAGTTTTGCAGTCTGTCCGTTCAATTTAACTGTCACCTCAATGACGCCTCTCATGGCCACAGGTGTAAAATCTGTGTGTTATATTGCAAATTATTACACAGACTACAAGAGTAAACTTTAACAGGACTTTACTATTCGAGGGTCAGGGCGAATCTGCCCAATCACTCATTACACAGCACTTATATACCGGTGTGGTCACCACCGGTATTACAGTATACCGCAGCCAAGATAAAGTAGTGCAACACCTAAAATAGTTCTCTTAAAGGTGGACGGTTGCATAAAATAGATCTCTTAAAGGTAGAACGGTTACATACACTACAATCCTCCCTTTTTAGCTTACAACATACTTATTCCCCATTAAACATAACATCATAACATATATCCAACTTCATGTAAAACAGTTCACAGATGTAGTCTCTGTGGAAAACAGTTCACAGATTCAGTCTCTGCGGAAAACAGTTCACAGATTCAGTCTCTGTGGAAAACAGTTCACAGATTCAGTCTCTGTGGAGGCGCCTCCTGTGCTTTTTGACTCGGTCTGGACAATGCCTCGGTGGTGTAGCAGTTCCCTGTGGTGTAGTCGGTTCACTTTGCTGGGGTGACTCATCCAATAGTCCTTCACTGGACTTAACAGCTTGAACTTCCGTCACTTCTGAACCAGCATTGCTGACTTCTAAAAGCTTGAGTACCTTGGGAAGTTTTTCTACTTCCAAACTGATTTGGTTCCGTTCGGAGGGACCACGTGCGTGATCTGGTAGGGGTGATAATGGTTCAGATGGGTCATCTTCTTCTGTTTCGTCTTTTCCTTTCCTGCTTCTTGGAGACTCTCTGTGCTCCGCTGCCAGCCGCATGCACAGTTCCTCCTCCTCTTTCTCCTGTTGCCTTAGCAGCGCCACCATCTCCCGGTGTTTCTTAGACTTTTTGTGATTCTTCAGGGTTTTTGCACTTCGGAAGATTTCCCCACAAGCTGGGCAGAACAGGTCATCGTTATATTCGGTGTCGTTCAACAGGACGTGGTAATAATCGGTGTCGTCCTGAGCTAGGCCAGCGAGAGGGTCTTTTATTTCCTCCATGCCCAGCTGGACGTTAGTCAGCTTTTGTTCCAATTCCAGACATCTCTCCTGAAGAGACTTCTTCATGTGTTCAGCTTCCTCCAGCTTTTTCTGGGCTTCCTGCAAGTCTTTTACTAATGACCTCATTCGTGATTTCAATACTTCAACTTCATTCGGAGATTGATTGATCGTATTATTCAATCCCTCTACTGGAGCAGTTGTTTCAGCATTCTGTTGTTCAACATTGATGTGAGTCAGCGTACTTTTGGCATCCAAGGGTTGCTCTGCTGCCATCTTCTCAGTCTGTGTTGCAACCTCAGCTATTTCAATAACTTTTGAGAGCTCCAAACCCCTCTCCTTTGAAGATTTAAGCTCATGTTCAAATTGTTTCCATTTCAGAGTCTTGTCCCTCAGCATATGAAGGAGTTGGCTGACCGTTAACTCTTCTGACATCATCCGTTTCCCAGTAGCTGCAGGGATGTTTATAACCTTGCCCTGGGGCTCCTTTGCTGTTTCTACTTCACCATCATCCGCAGCCTCCACCATTCGAATTTCCACAAATGAATCGTCCGGTGATGCTGCACCCAACTTCAGTAGGAGCTCGGAATTCATGGCGACCAAATCAGCCTTTTCTGCCTGCAACCTGCTAACAAGCGCCTTCAGTTGCTGAACATCTTGCTCCACCAGATTAGAGCACGCACCTTCAGAAACCGAATCAGCTTTGATTCGTTTGGCCTCCTCGCGCAGACGGTTTGTGTGCTCCTGCTCCCTTTTCTCCATCAGCTGCTTCTGTTGTCTTTCCAGATTCTCCCACTCTGTGTCAAAGAACTTTTTCATTGCTTTCATCTCTTGCTCAAGACGGCAACTCAATTGTTCTAATTGCTGTTGTAATTTGAAATGGAGTTGAGTTCGAGCCCGGTGTTCCTCAGAATTGTGCATGTCTGTAAACTGGACAGACTCAGAATTCTCTGTCAAACTATGTTGTTGTTGTTCAGTGGAATTCTGTTCTGAAACTTTGTCCTCCTCTGAAGCATAAGCATTTATGCACTCCTTCGTTTTTCCAACCTTAGTCAGCAAGTCCATTTTAGACTTGTCTTTCGCACCTGGGCTGGTCTTATCGTCATCAGTTTCAGAGTCTGAGCTGATTGTCTTCACCGAGTTCTCACTCGTTATTGCTTTTAGGTAGTGCCATTCCATGTTTATTTCCCTGATCCACTCCCGTCCCAGAAGTGGTGGACCTCCCTCAGGTAGTACATATAAGTCCATTCCTTGGTGTTCTTTGCCCTTGTCTCTCACCTTGACTTTTATCTTTCCGATGGGGTATACTTTATGCCCCGTGTATGTCTGCAATACGATCTTGGTATCTCTCAACGGTATATGTGAGAATAGCCGGTTGTAATCCCTTCGATTTATGACTGATAGGGCTGATCCTGTGTCCAATTCCATTTTTACTTGGACTCCGGCTATTTTTAGCATGACCCAGATAGTTTGTAGGTCAGCTTCCTTACTCACATTGTGAATTCTCAGACTACCCAGTTCCTGGCCGTTTGGGTCTGAATCCGAATTCTGTTCATCCGAACTCTTCTCAGCCACCTTGTGTACCTTGCTGTACTTTTCCTGCGGTGACTTTTTTTTGTTGCTGGTCTTCTTTCCTGACCGACATACTTTAGCTATGTGACCAAGCTTGCCACATTTTCTACATTCCTGGTTTTTAAACCAGCATTGGTTCTGGTCGTGTGTTGTCTTCCCACAACGATAACATTTCGTTGTACCCGAAGTCATTTGATCCATGCTGAGTACCGCTGCCTTCAGCTGCATTTCTGCAGTGCCTCTCGCTGCGGCTTCGTGCGATGCTGCAATAAGGACAGCCTTATAAAGTGTAAGATCGTTCTCTTCTAGCAGTCGCTTTTGTGTTCCTTCCTTCGACAACCCGCACATGAACTTGTCTCTCAATGCCTCTGTCAGATTTCCCCCAAACTGACAGTATTTCGCTAATCTACGCAGTTCAACCAAGTATTCCACATTGCTTTCCTCTTTCCGTTGCGTTCTCGCATAAAATTTGAATCGTTCCGCCAACATCAGCAGTGTGGGGTTCAAATGATCCTTCAGGACAGCAACAATATTAGCGAAAGTCTGATCCGCCGGTTTAGCTGGTGATAGAAGATGCTTCAATAACCCGTATGTCTTCGCCCCCATTGAGTTTAGTAAGGTTAGAGCTTTATCATCATCTGCTATTTTATTGGCCTCACAATATATCTCGATGCATTCTACATACGTGGCCCAATCTTCCACCTCGGAATCGAAGTTGTTGATGTTACCATGCTTAGGCATCTTCACTATCTTTCTGAGAAACAACAACGAATTTGTTCGTTACTTTTTTTTTTCCAAAAATGGCGGTTTCCCGCGCTTGTCTTCTTCCCCGCCCACTTTCAAAATGGCGGTTTCCCGCTCCTGTCTTCTTCCCCGCCTACTGGCAGCTTCCCGCATTTCTTCCCCTGGCGGGGGGGGGTAAGCTTTGCTCTCGGGCGACGACCGCTGGCTTTCGGGGTTCGCAGCCTGCGCGCCGGCTTCAGTGCGTTCCTTGTTCCCTTTTCTTGGCAGGGCAACCGGCGCTGGGGACAATCCGTTGGCGGTGAACAGTTCCAGCCGCTGGGCGGAATCTCGCTCGGTCTCCCTCGCTCGGTCCCGTTCCCCCTCGCTCGGGCTCTGTCTCTCCCGCTCGCTCGGGCTCTGTCTCTCCCTCAGCGGCTTCCAATCGCGCCTCCCAGCCCTCTCGCAGTCCGGTCCTTTCCTCCCCCGGCTGCGGCTGAGTTCTCCGCGGTTTTATTTATTTTTTTTTTTAAATTTCTTCCCGCGCCTTACGATCCCGGTCGCAGCGCCTCGCGGCCTCGGTAGCTGCCCGGCCTTTTTCGCCGGTCGCGGTCGAGCTGTCTCACGACGCTGTTGCGTCTCCCAGCCCGCTTGTAGCCCGGTCTCTCACACCGGCTGCGTTCCCGCTTGTAGCCCGGTCTCTCACACCGGCTGCGTTCCCGCTTGTACCGCGGCTTCCGTGCCCTACGCTGCCCCAGTCTCAGCGTCTCTGGCCCCGACTTCTGTCCGGCTCCTTTCCCCTGACCGTGGTCGAGTTCACCGCCCTTATCCTCCGTTTCTTTTTATTTCCCCCCTACTCACAGTCAATGTGGCCGACTTGCTTCTCGTGGCTGATCGGCTCACTCACCACCGTGACAGAAGGGACGATCACTGCCTGTTGCTGATGGAAGGCTTCGTGTCTGAATTCTTCCTTCTTCCTTGCTCTGCAGACTCGAGTCTTCTCTCAGCAGAACGACGAGGGCGGATGCCTCTTCTCGACGCTCGTTAACTGCTTCAGATGTATCGCTGCCGCAGGGTAAGATCGAACTCGTCGCCACTGTAAAATCTGTGTGTTATATTGCAAATTATTACACAGACTACAAGAGTAAACTTTAACAGGACTTTACTATTCGAAGGTCAGGGCGAATCTGCCCAATCACTCATTACACAGCACTTATATACCGGTGTGGTCACCACCGGTATTACAGTATACCGCAGCCAAGATAAAGTAGTGCAACACCTAAAATAGTTCTCTTAAAGGTGGACGGTTACATAAAATAGATCTCTTAAAGGTAGAACGGTTACATACACTACAACAGGTTCGCCGGTATACGTCTTTAGCACAATGTTTGTTGGCTGAAGGGTAAGATGCTTTAGCATTTTGTTGTAGACAGTGTCTGAAACAAGGGACACAGCCGCGCCTGTGTCCACCTCCATCCGCACTGATTGTCCCTCCACCAGTGGTGACACCCAGTAGCCATTTGAACCATCTGCAACCGTCAGTATGTGCACCTCTTCCTCCTCAGAGGTGTCGCTCCCCTCTGTTTTGCTTGTTCCATCATACTGCACTGAATGAACACTCTTTTTCCTCCCTTGTCCAAATACAGACATTTTGCTTCCATGCTTCCCAGCTCTGTCTGTTCTTTTTTTACCTCTACAGGCGCGTTCAATGTGACCCTTTTTGCCACAATTTCTGCATTCTAGCTCCGTACACCAGCAGTCATTAGCGTGATGGCCCGTTTTCCCACAACGGTAACATGTGCCGCTCCGCGCACCTTTAGGCTCAGACGACACCTTGTGAACTCTCCCTGTTGAACTCAACTGGTGAGCCTCCTTTTCCGCCATCTCCATGGAGACACTAACTTCAATGGCCTTTTCAAGAGTAAGGTTGTCCTCAGTAAGAAGGCGCTTCTGTGTGGCTGCATTTTGCAGACCACACACAAGTCTGTCTCTAATGGTGTCATTCAGCACCTCCTTGAACTGGCAGTGTTCCGACAACCTTTTTAAAGCAGCAATAAGCATTGTCACTGATTCCCCCATCTCTTGATTCCGTTTGTGAAATCTAAATCTCTCAGCAATAACCAGAGGTTTTGGTGAAAAATGTGCACCAAGAATTTCCACTAGTTGCTTATATGTTTTAGTTCCTGGCTTATCTGGCTGCACGAGGCTGCGAAGTAAATTGAAAGTCTTCGGCCTGATTACACTCAAAAAGGTAGGCACAACCTTTTTATTTGCCACCGCATTCGCCAATACAAAATAGTCAAAACGTTCCGTATATGCGCTCCATTGCTCCACATTTTCATCAAAATCACCGATGTTTCCTAATATAGTAGCCATCTCACGTTTCAAATTAAATTTTCTGTTTACTCACTGCACCCGTAACGTATGCAGATTCATCCGCTCCTCGTTGCCACTTGTTGTGTTGGTACCTTTCTACCTAGACACAATTTAGGACTCAGAACTCAGAGATTCAAACATGAAGTGCTTTATTGGAAGGAAAGGAAGTTCTGGAAAGTTCCGAACAAAGAGAGCTAAAACTTAACAGAGAACACCCAACCATTTATCTCCTGTGACAGCGCCACCACAGGTGGGAGGAGAACACACAATACATAACAAAGGTGAGGACCTTACCATTGGTGCCCAGAACAGGGTCGACATCTCCAGTCACGACGGGACCAATCAGCCGGCCTGTCATGATCTGCTCCACTCGCAGCTCTAGGTCGCTGAGATGCTTAATGTCAGGATGACCTCCCCCGGTTTGGTGCTGCTGTCTCCGGTTGTGCGCCAGCTTGCCCTGCAAGAGAGAGGACGGCCTCTAAGTACAGTGTGGAGCCCTGATGTTGCCTGCACAGCCTCCCATGGTGGAATAGCCCTGACAGTGTATGAACTCCTGAATATGCAAGTGCTTTTCATGACAGTCCCATAGCTGCTGGATGAGGTCTGGGCAGTAGGGCTTTCACGTCCCTTTGGCCAGCAACTGAGGAGCACATGCAGGGATGAGGAGGATACTGGAAAGGGTACTCACCCTGACAACCCAAGTGAGGTCGTTTAATTTTTTACGGCATTGGAGGGGAGTCCTGGCAACCACGCTGTTGGAGGTGACACTGTTTGCCACCTCCCTCCAGGCTTTCCTATATTCAGAGGGCAGCGGCCTCCTGCCACCTTCAGGGAACAGAACCTGGCGCCTGCGCTGAACTGCGCCAACCATCACCTTCAGGTCACCCTCTCTGAAGCGCTGCGCTCTCTCCCTTGGCTTCTCCATTCTCCTGGCCGTGGAGCAGTTGAATTAGCACTGTTCAGGGCTTACCTCAGGGCTGCAGTGTGCAGGGCATGGCAGCCAAACAATTCCGCCCTCCCCCTTTAAGTGCTGACCGGCGCCTGACTGCCTTTAGTCAATAACTCGCCGCACCTGCGCTGTGCCCGCCTTCGGTGTTTGCGCCCCGGATTGCCGGCTTTGCACCTAATGATACTCGTGCATCGCCTGCTTTAGCGCTGCAGCAACCTCTTGGGGTGATGCAACTGAATATCGGCGAAGGTGGCGCTAAGTTGCGCCGGGCGCAAAAGTTAGCGAGCGCCATGCTGTAGCGCCTCAAACGTGGCTATACTGAATTTCTAGGCCTTAATGTGGAAAGACTTCAAAGTGGTATTTTATTTTTCATTTTGTGTGATTTTGTTGGAACTTTTTTTATTAACGTATTTGGATAACTGTGAGAGATTATGGAACTGATAGAATGACTGAAATAATTGGAGATTACTAAGTGACTTAATTTTTTTTTGGCATATTTTACTTTCTTTTAAAATGACAGTTCAACAAAATAGAACAAAAGGTTTGTGTTATTTCCAAGCTGTGGTTGTGTGGGGTCAAAGCCCTCGGGCGTCAATTTAGTGTGTCTGTTTTGAAAAGTATCAGCCACTCTTTAACATTTTCCTTTGGGTTACTTTTGTAGTAGTCAAGGAACTATTCCAAATCTGCCCCTGTGACCTGTTGACTAATGGATTACATTTTGCCTCTCCTGAGGCTTTAATTCATTCACTGCAATTAATCACCATTCCAGAGCTGACATGAGGGGTATATACAGTAGCTGCCATTATTTGCCCGGGTGTCTGAGAAAGGCACTACATTTTCATTGTATCAAAAAGTGTTTGATTCAGGGTTTTGTATGAATATTTTGCCATTCTCACAACTCTAAAGCTAGGAGTATATTTCTGCTGTAATTAGCCCAAGTGATCAAGAACAAATAAAAGGAATATATATCAAACATATTATGAGCAATATTCAATTCCTTTTACATTTCTATCCACTAAGACACCAGGGGGAATATTAACCCCCAGAAACGGGTGGGTTTGGGTCAGTTAAGAGATGTTAAAATCTGAAAAATTTAAAACCTGGTCACATCCGGTTTTAACGGAGGCGGGGCGGGGGGGGTGGGGGGCTGGTGTCAGACGACCAACCCACTCCCAGGAAGTGGTTAGTAGGTAAAAGCTTTTTTTACCCATTTTGGCTGGGTTTCCTGGTCTCGGGAAACCCGGCAGGTTAAGGGAAGCGAGAAGGACTGAATCCAAGAGGTATGTGTCTACAGCACTGCTTATGGGCCAGCTGGAGCAGGACTGTTTCCTCCAAACCCAATGAGCTAACTCTCAACTCCTCAGCGATCGCCGAACCCCACAGCCCCCATGATCAACAACCTCCCCAATCGCCCCTCCGACCATGATCTCCCCCCAACCACGATCTCCCCCGACCACGATCTCCCCCCGACCACGATCTCTCCCGACCACGATCTCCCCTGACCATGATCTCCCCCCGACCACGATCTCCCCCGACCACGATCTCCCCCCGACCACGATCTCTCCCCCGACCACGATCTCCCCCCAACCACGGTCTCCCCCCGACCACGATCTCTCCCCCGACCACGATCTCCCCCCAACCACGGTCTCCCCCCGACCACGATCTCTCCCCCGACCACGATCTCCCCTGACCATGATCTCCCCCCGACCACGATCTCCCCCGACCACGATCTCCCCCCGACCACGATCTCCCCTGACCACGATCTCCCCCCCCGACCACGATCTCCGCCCGACCACAATCTCTCCCCCCGACCATGATCTCCCCCCGACCATGATCTCCCCCAACCGCGATCTCCCCCTGACCACGATCTCCCCCAACCACGATCGCCCCAACCACGATCTCCCCCTGACCACGATCTCCCCCTGACCACGATCTCCCCCTGACCACGATCTCCCCTGACCATGATCTCCCCCCGACCATGATCTCCCCCAACCGCGATCTCCCCCTGACCACGATCTCCCCCAACCACGATCGCCCCAACCACGATCTCCCCCCAACCACGATCTCCCCCTGACCACGATCTCCCCCTGACCACGATCTCCGCCCGACCACAATCTCTCCCCCCGACCATGATCTCCCCCCGACCATGATCTCCCCCAACCACGATCTCCCCCTGACCATGATCTCCCCCAACCACGATCTCCCCCGACCACGATCTCCCCCCGACCACAATCTTCCCCCTGACCACGATCTCCCCCCCCGACCACGATCTCCGCCCGACCACAATCTCTCCCCCCGACCATGATCTCCCCCCGACCATGATCTCCCCCAACCACGATCTCCCCCCGACCATGATCTCCCCCAACCACGATCTCCCCCTGACCACGATCTCCCCCTGACCACGATCTCCCCCTGACCACGATCTCCCCCTGACCACGATCTCCCCCCGACCATGATCTCCCCTCCAACCTTGATCTCCCCCCGACCACGATCTGCCCTGACCATGATCACTCGTCCTGACCATGATCTCCCCCCGACCATGATCTCCCCCCGACCACGATCTCCCCCTGACCACGATCTCCCCTGACCACGATCTCCCCCAACCAGGATCTCCCCGACGACCAGGATCTCACCCCGACCACGATCTCTCCCCGACAAGGATCTCCCCCCGACCACGATCTCCCCCCGACCACGATCTCCCCCGACCACGATCTCCCCCCGACCGCGATCTCCCCCACCGACCTCGATCTCCCACCGACCTCGATCTCCCCCCGACCACAATCTCCCCCCGACCACGATCTCCCCCCGACCACAATCTCCCCCGACCTCGATCTCCCCCCGACCACAATCTCCCCCCGACCACGATCTCCCCCGACCACAATCTCCCCCCGACCACGATCTCTCCCCGACCACAATCTCCCCCGACCACGATCTCCCCCCCGACCATGATCTCCCCCGACTACGATCTCTCCCCGACCATGATCTCCCCACGACCCCGATCTCTCCCCGACCACGATCTCCCCCCGACCACGATCTCTCCCTGACCACGATCTCTCCCCGACCACGATCTCACCCCCGACCACGATCTCCCCCGACCACGATCTCCCCCGACCACGAACACTCCCCGACCACGATCTCCCCTGACCACGAACTCTCCCCGACCACGATCTCCCCCGACCACGAACTCTCCCCAACCACGATCTCCCCCTGACCATGATCTCCCCCTGACAACGATCACTCCCTGACTACGATCTCCCCGACCACGATCTCTCCCCGACCACGATCTCTCCCCAACCACGATCTCCCCCCGACCACGATCTCTCCCCGACCACAATCTCCCCTGACCACGATCTCCCCCCGAACACGATCTCCCCCCGACCACGATCTCCCCTCCAACCTCGATCTCCCCCCGACCACGATCTGCCCTGACCATGATCACTCGTCCTGACCATGATCTCCCCCCGACCACGATCTCCCCCCGACCACGATCTCCCCCTGACCACGATCTCCCCTGACCACGATCTCCCCCAACCAGGATCTCCCCGACGACCAGGATCTCACCCCGACCACGATCTCTCCCCGACAAGGATCTCCCCCCGACCACGATCTCTCCCCGACAAGGATCTCCCCCCGACCACGATCTCCCCCCGACCACGATCTCCCCCCGACCACGATCTCCCCCGACCACGATCTACCCCCGACCGCGATCTCCCCCACCGACCTCGATCTCCCACCGACCTCGATCTCCCCCCGACCACAATCTCCCCCCGACCACGATCTCCCCCCCGACCATGATCTCCCCCCGACCACGATCTCCCCACGACCCCGATCTCTCCCCGACCACGATCTCCCCCAGACCACGATCTCTCCCTGACCACGATCTCTCCCCGACCACGATCTCACCCCCGACCACGATCTCACCCCCGACCACGATCTCCCCCGACCACGATCTCCCCCGACCACGAACACTCCCCGACCACGATCTCCCCTGACCACGAACTCTCCCCGACCACGATCTCCCCCGACCACGAACTCTCCCCAACCACGATCTCTCCCTGACCATGATCTCCCCCTGACAACGATCACTCCCTGACTACGATCTCCCCGACCATGATCTCTCCCTGACCACGATCTCTCCCCAACCACGATCTCCCCCCGACCACGATCTCTCCCCGACCACAATCTCCCCTGACCACGATCTCCCCCCGAACACGATCTCCCCCCGACCACGATCTCCCCTCCAACCTCGATCTCCCCCCGACCACGATCTGCCCTGACCATGATCACTCGTCCTGACCATGATCTCCCCCCGACCACGATCTCCCCCCGACCACGATCTCCCCCTGACCACGATCTCCCCTGACCACGATCTCCCCCAACCAGGATCTCCCCGACGACCAGGATCTCACCCCGACCACGATCTCTCCCCGACAAGGATCTCCCCCCGACCATGATCTCTCCCCGACAAGGATCTCCCCCCGACCACGATCTCCCCCCGACCACGATCTCCCCCGACCGCGATCTCCCCCACCGACCTCGATCTCCCACCGACCTCGATCTCCCCCCGACCACAATCTCCCCCGACTACGATCTCTCCCCGACCATGATCTCCCCACGACCCCGATCTCTCCCCGACCACGATCTCCCCCCGACCACGATCTCTCCCTGACCACGATCTCTCCCCGACCACGATCTCACCCCCGACCACGATCTCACCCCCGACCACGATCTCCCCCCGACCACGATCTCCCCCGACCACGATCTCCCCCGACCACGAACTCTCCCCGACCACGATCTCCCCCGACCACGAACTCTCCCCAACCATGATCTCTCCCCAACCATGATCTCTCCCTGACCATGATCTCCCCCTGACAACGATCACTCCCTGACTACGATCTCCCCGACCATGATCTCTCCCTGACCACGATCTCTCCCCAACCACGATCTCCCCCCGACCACGATCTCTCCCCGACCACAATCTCCCCTGACCACGATCTCCCCCCGAACACAATCTCCCCCCGACCACGATCTCCGCCCGACCACAATCTCTCCCCCCGACCATGATCTCCCCCCGACCATGATCTCCCCCAACCGCGATCTCCCCCTGACCACGATCGCCCCAACCACGATCTCCCCCTGACCACGATCTCCCCCCGACCACGATCTCCCCTCCAACCTCGATCTCCCCCCGACCATGATCTCCCCCAACCGCGATCTCCCCCTGACCACGATCGCCCCAACCACGATCTCCCCCTGACCACGATCTCCCCCCGACCACGATCTCCCCTCCAACCTCGATCTCCCCCCGACCACGATCTGCCCTGACCACAATCTCCCCCCCGACCACGATCTGCCCTGACCATGATCACTCGTCCTGACCATGATCTCCCCCCGACCACGATCTCCCCCTGACCACGATCTCCCCTGACCATGATCTCCCCCAACCAGGATCTCCCCGACGACCAGGATCTCACCCCGACCACGATCTCTCCCCGACAAGGATCTCCCCCCGACCACGATCTCTCCCCGACATGGATCTCCCCCCGACCACGATCTCCCCCCGACCACGATCTCCCCCCGACCACGATCTACCCCCGACCGCGATCTCCCCCACCGACCTCGATCTCCCCCTGACCACGATCTCCCCCCGACCACGATCTCCCCTCCAACCTCGATCTCCCCCCGACCACGATCTGCCCTGACCATGATCACTCGTCCTGACCATGATCTCCCCCCGACCACGATCTCCCCCCGACCACGATCTCCCCCCGACCACGATCTCCCCCCGACCACGATCTCCCCCCGACCACGATCTCCCCCCGACCACGATCTCCCCCTGACCACGATCTCCCCTGACCACGATCTCCCCCAACCAGGATCTCCCCGCCGACCAGGATCTCACCCCGACCACGATCTCTCCCCGACCAGGATCTCCCCCCGACCATGATCTCCCCCCGACCATGATCTCCCCCCGACCACGATCTCCCCCCGACCACGATCTCCCCCTGACCACGATCTCCCCTGACCACGATCTCCCCCAACCAGGATCTCCCCGCCGACCAGGATCTCACCCCGACCACGATCTCTCCCCGACAAGGATCTCCCCCCGACCACGATCTCCCCCCGACCACAATCTCCACTGACCACGATCTCCCCCCGACCACGATCTCCCCCGACCACGATCTACCCCCGACCGCGATCTCCCCCACCGACCACGATCTCCCCCCGACCACGATCTCCCCCGACCACGATCTACCCCCGACCTCGATCTCCCCCACCGACCTCGATCTCCCCCCGACCACAATCTCCCACCGACCTCGATCTCCCCCCGACCACAATCTCCCCCCGACCACGATCTCTCCCGACCACGATCTCCCCCCGACCATGATCTCCCCCGACTACGATCTCTCCCCGACCATGATCTCCCCACGACCCCGATCTCTCCCCGACCACGATCTCCCCCCGACCATGATCTCCCCCGACTACGATCTCTCCCCGACCACGATCTCCCCCCGACCATGATCTCCCCCGACTACGATCTCTCCCCGACCATGATCTCCCCCCGACCACGATCTCACCCCCGACCACGATCTCCCCCCGACCATGATCTCCCCCGACTACGATCTCTCCCCGACCATGATCTCCCCCCGACCACGATCTCTCCCGACCACGATCTCCCCCCGACCACGATCTCCCCCCCGACCACGATCTCCCCCGACCACGATCTCCCCCCGACCACGATCTCTCCCTGACCACGATCTCCCCCCGACCACGATCTCTCCCTGACCACGATCTCTCCCCGACCACGATCTCACCCCCGACCATGATCTCCCCCGACTACGATCTCTCCCCGACCATGATCTCCCCACGACCCCGATCTCTCCCCGACCACGATCTCTCCCCGACCACGATCTCACCCCCGACCACGATCTCTCCCCGACCACGATCTCACCCCCGACCACGATCTCCCCCCGACCACGATCTCACCCCCGACCACGATCTCCCCCCGACCACGATCTCACCCCCGACCACGATCTCCCCCGACGACGATCTCCCCCGACCACGAACTCTCCCCGACCACGATCTCCCCGACCACGATCTCTCCCTGACCACGATCTCTCCCTGACCATGATCTCCCCCTGACAACGATCTCTCCCTGACTACGATCTCCCCGACCATGATCTCTCCCTGACCACGATCTCTCCCCAACCACGATCTCCCCCCGACCACGATCTCTCCCCGACCACAATCTCCCCTGACCACGATCTCTCCCCGACCACAATCTCCCCCCGACCACAATCTCCCCTGACCACGATCTCCCCCCGACCACGATCTCCCCCTGACCACGATCTCCCCCGACCACAATCTCCCCCCGACCACAATCTCCCCCCGACCACGATCTCCCCCCGACCACGATCTCCCCCCAACCACGATCTCCCCCCAACCACGATCTCCCCCTGACCATGATCTCTCCCTGACCACAATCTCCCCTGACCATGATCTCCCCATTTACAGCTGTATTAATAAAATTGCATCAAGTTACCCTCTTAAATGTATCGAGGAATATTTTCTAAAGTAAAAAATGTTTTAGAAAAAAATTATGTTCTAAAACATTGCCCGACTGCACTGTTTCATTGCAGATTTTACATTCGGCACTATACACATGAGTTTGAGCTGAATCTTGAGAAAAGAAAACACTTCTCAGAACGGGCGCAATTTTGGCCGCAATTTGCGCCCGGAACGCTGATTGCGCCCAAAACGGAAATTCCAGGCTATGTCCTTATTGCTCCAAGAAACAGCAAATCATCACAAGCAATCAACAAACCAGCACAAAGAATCTGGGAACACCAGCTGAAGAGAAAACTGCTGTAAGCATTGAAAGAAAACTTTGATTAGGGCTATTAACAAGAACACAAATTAATAAGACCTTCTGTGCTGTGACGAAGTGCTGTGATTGAAGTGGGGGCGGGAGAGGGAAGAAGTGTTTAGTCGCAATGCTCCAGCCATCATGGTGTGGGGCAGACTTGGGGGACCAGCTGGTCAATTTTGTACGTTTGTATGTTCAGTAGAGGTGGATAAATATTTCCACCTGTCAGTTGTGAGATTGACTTGGATGCTGAAGAATGCAGACAGAAACAGAAGGTAAATAGAGGTGATTCCTAACTTGCCAACCAGGTTAATAGTGGCTGACAACAGCAATTTGAGACAAATTTACTCTTACAATGGCAGACAAACCAGGGAAGTTCCTGTCACCCTGGGGCGAGTGGCTTGGTTTGTTTCTATTGTGAGCTAAAAGTAGCATTTCAAGTAATAAAGCTGCTCAAACACTTTTGAAAGCTGGTGTAAGGGGTTTTCCTGAGAGATGTCCCTGAGGTTTCTCCCTCTAGAGGCCTCTCTCTCTTGCACAGTAAAACCTTGAGTGGTTCGACCCACTCGCCCCTTAGATTCTATACTCTGGTCTTTGGGGCAGGAACTACAACGTAGAGAAAACTCTTATAGACCAAGTTTGAGGAAAGAAAATGAAATTTTATTGCATAAGGAAAAATATCAAATCAAATGCAAGCAGATAAGAGAGTACATGGGAGGGAAAACACAAACAAATCATAATGACACAATACTAACTAAAGCAAATACAGGCATCTTATATTCTAGAAAGATCATCATGAAATAAGGAAACACACGGAACATCGAGGGACAACAACTCATGTTAATTGTACCCTTAAATCCACACCCTTATTAAACCTATCTAGATCTGATTGTGAAGGGCCAGAAACATGCTCACCAATCCAACTAGGAAGTGCAAGGTTCTGAACCAGTCTGCGTTTGATCCTTTCAGGCGTTCCGTCTCCACGTGGATCGTGGAGCCCCAGCGAGCTGCGCCACACCTCTCTCCTGAGGTCGGGGGCGGCTGGACACTGGCGGGCCTGGATGTCGGCGGGGTTGAGGATCGTCGGCTCGACCCTGGTCAGAGGAGCCTTGGGCTGGCTCCCATCGCTTCTTCAGTTTATTTTTATCTCTTCTCCCGAGCCGGGGTGGCTGGAAGGTTTCTTCTCTTGGGGTTTTAATTTTTTTGTCTCTTCTCCCAAGTTGGATCGATGGCCTCTCGTTCCGGCAACGGCCCGGGGATGGTCGATGATCTCCTGATGTGTTTCCCCGGGGCGGGACGCCGGTTTTGAGACGGCCTTCTCGATGTTGGCTTGGTTCTCCTTCCTTGTCCGAGTGCCTGCTTCTTCTTCTGAATGTCCGGATTCAAAATTGCACACCAACTGCAACTGTCTCCAAGCTTTGTCTGTGTTCCAGCTTGCCCCAACTGCCGAAAAGTCTTCCAGATATACCTTTCTTCCAGAAACTTCCGTCTCCCGCCCAAAATCAGGTTAGTCTTTGTTTTACTTTTGGCGGGCTGGGAGCACAGTGGGGTAGTTATTATATTTTAAAATGTCTTAAATGGCCCGTAAAGGCCCATCTCTGGTCTGGAATGACCTTCATTGTTTTTAATGTCCTGCTGATCTCGTTATCTAGTCCTGGGTGCTGTTCTCATGAATATGAAATTGTCCCCTTTTGTCTGGGTCAACATTTTGATGACCTCTGTCTCCAGGCTGATCTTGACTGGATCTGCATCTAATCCATATGCATACGTGTGGGTCTGGTTTCGTTTTCTCAGAAACGGCTTCCAGAACTTGCTGTAGGTTGAATCCACAAAGCTGTCTGAGGTTGCGCAGGAACCATTTTAAAGTGTCCCAATAAGCTGGTCACATGGTATGGTGGCCATTTTGTATGCCCCTTTTTCTGGGCTTCTTTTAAAACGGTCTTTAAAATCACGGCCTCTTCTGCCATTTGACCCTTATTAATATAAAGTCCAATTTTGCAAATCCTACACTCCCCCCTGATGATACTGTAACTTGCTTGAAGTATCATAATTCTGGGTGAGCAAAATTTTCTGACTTTCCGCAATCTAACCATCCCCAGTATTTACCTATCTATGACCCCACGACACATGCATTTCCCATTTCAGAAAAATCTAGTGTACATTAAGCATCTATAGATGGCAATACCTTGGAGTTAAAAATCTAACAACTTACTTCCGGGCGTGGAGGGGGGCCTTATACCCCTACATCACCTAGTGCATACACATTACCTTCTAATAATAACATCACATCTGTAGTGTATGTGCCTTTAAGAGCCCCATATGTGCTGTAATGCTGGTAATGGCCACTCGGGCTATATAAGCCTGTATATTGTGTTATATCCGTTAGTACCCCTCCAGACTTTGCTTAGTAAACACCTATGAACCAACTCCTGTCTTCAGTGTCTCTATCAACACACGGACACTACAACATCTAATAAAACTTCAATAGTAAAATAAAATACAAGCACAAAAAATTCAAAATGCACATGAATACATATCAAAATAATACAGAGGAGGGAGGGAAAATTTTAACTTTATACAAAGCAGCAAAATCTAAACGGGTGTCTCTTCTTCTACCTGCAGATAATGCTCCCTCCATTCCCCTCTATTCTCATACTTCTGCGAATGTTTGACCTTTTTACAGTGTACAAACAGCAAATAAACTACAATGACAACCTGGCACACTACAAGAATGTGGGAGGCTATCCTAATCCAAGAAGGGACTTCTATATTAGTGAACAGGTCCCACCACGGTGGGGTCACTATGTCCAGTATGTCTGCCCCTATCTCCAGAGTCTTCTGCTCCAGTGTGTAGAAGTGTTTCTGTGAAACAACAATGGCTTTTAATATCTTGGTGAGGTGTTCAGGGAGAGGAGGAATGATATATTCAAAATGTGCAACGAATCGCTGAAGATCGGTGAAATTCTCTTTAACAGTGATGTGAACAGTGGAAGGTTCAGGGATGGGGACAATTCGTTCTTGGGCCACTTGAACTTCTGCCCTGGGCTTGAAACAGAAGCTGCTGTCACTAACCGGACACCAACCGTGCTGTCCATGTTGGTAGTGGGGCGCTGCAGTGGTGACACAGTATGTCCCACCTCCTATAT
Organism: Somniosus microcephalus; assembly: GCF_052327205.1. Classification (NCBI taxonomy): domain Eukaryota; kingdom Metazoa; phylum Chordata; class Chondrichthyes; order Squaliformes; family Somniosidae; genus Somniosus; species Somniosus microcephalus. Next base: position 110,233,819 of record NC_140991.1, read on the forward strand.
ATGCCACCTGCGGGGGCACATGGCCTTGTGCCATTGCCTCCATGGTGCAATTTATAGGCTTCGCACCAGCAGTTCTGAACCCGCACTGTGGTTTTGAATGGGCATTCAAGTGCTGGGGACACAGGATGATGTGTGCTCCCTGGCTCTGGCTCCCCGAGAGGTCGGTACCCATCATTGCATGCTCCCATCGAATGGCGTAAGGTGGGACCCCCGTGTAGCGAATGTGCGCACCCCCCTGAATGACTCCAATGTTCTCCACCCTGTATACCGGGGCGGGTTTTGCTGTCTTTCCCATCACCGGCATTCTTACCACTGTACCCATAATGGCGTGATTAGACTGTCCACAGTCCACTGGGACTGGGTAGGCCTCTGAAGCTAGTCTGAGCTGGCACGGACTCAATGTATTCTTAAAAGGGTGGAGGGCTGCGAGATGCTTGTTGCTGATCCAGGAGGGGACTAAACCTTGCTTTAAATCCTCCAGATTACTGTGACCCTCGCCTAGTAACCACGCCCCGTATAGCACACAAGCTTCATTCTGCGCCGCCTGATAGGACGCATTCCGATCCTCCCTGATGAGAGCATTTACCATTCTGGCGTGTTTCTCCAGCTCAGCTATTATCTCTTTTAAGTGTAGTGTCATGGCCTGGTCCTCATGTAACTCAGAACCCACTACCTTATTCTCATCAGTCAGTATCTTTCTTAACTGTGTTTTTAAACCATTATTTGCCTTTGCAGCTCCACGTCATCCAGTGTGTTGATGACGGAAGTTCCTGTGTTAAAAGCTGTGAAAATATCATTTACGGCACCCCTTCTTTGCCTCCCTATTTTGTCCAAGACCTCATGTGGTGTGGTGTACAATTCGGCTCTGTCGACATCGGCAAAGTCGAATTCGTAAAACTGTTTAAACATGTTTGTTAACAGGACCTGGTACAATTGCGCCGTTTCCTTGGGGCACCACACTGGCAATCGTACCTCGGTGAGGTTTATAATCACCGAAGCCACCGCGTAGTGGACCCCTTGGTACAGTACCTGACCTGTGGGTACCAGCACCAATCCGTTCCCGGGTCCATTTGTCATGGTGGGGCGCCCTTCCTTGACGGCTTTAGCTACCGGAACTGTGGGCAGGGGCTTGTGGGGTCGGGTGATGATCTCAGTGGCATTTACTGGGATCTGAGAGTATGGGACTCCGCATGCCCATGTGCTGATGTCCCACCTCATTCCTTGTCCAGCATCCTGCCACTGTCTTTGGAAAAAGATGGAGACGCCTGTGGGGCAAGCGCGTTCTGAACCCCATATACAGATGTAGATCCCCTCATCTGGTTCCCACCATTTGTCCCAACAGACACTCAACCCCCCGTGAGTTCCCGTTATTGTCCGATGGGTGTTATTACCCAATCTCTCCCATTCCACGGTTGAATTCTTCATGGTGCTGCTCAACTTGCGCAGCCACCACCAGCGGTCCAAAGGTACATGTCCATGGCAAACAAGGCAAATCTTCTTGCCCACAGTGACGCTGATCCTGGGTGCAATGATCCGCACCCTGGGGCACATCAGAGACGTTTCTCTGTATGCAAACCCCGTCTGGCTGGAGTATTCAGTAGAGTTCGACCCCAGCCAGCCTGGCCATCTCCCTTCATGGAAGTAGGCAGCAGTCTCTTCAGCGTCCCGTGAGCCGGTTCCGTCAGTCGCGATGGCGCCTCTGTTTCCAGAGCACCCATAGATCGTGGAGTCCTTGGTGCGGCCCCGATAGGCCCAGCTCCATCCGATCATCACGAACGCGATGAGGATCCCTCTCATCTTTCTTCTGGTTCCTGCAATAAATCAAACAATATAGCCAGGCTCCCGAGAGATTCTGGCTTAGGTGACAGCATGATCGGGTCTTTCGACCTCGATCCAAAAACACACACACACATACTGGGCAGATTTAAAACTACTTAAACTCTAATCATTTTAATATTTACACACCTTAAACTTAAACCTAAACTTATGTACAGCGCCGCCCGTCCCCGGGCGGCTTGCCTAATCCCTGATTGGACTGCAGCTCGCCGCTCCCTGTGGCGGGGCTGCAGTGACCTGTGGCTCTGGTTCCCCGCAGCCTTTTGCTGTTAATCGGGGACTGTGTTTTTTCAAGGATTTCTGAAGTCAGCGTCTACTGGGAGCGGGGGACTCGGGCCAAGGTTTTACAGGCTGAGGCGTACGAGTCAACCTGCGAAAAGGTGCTTTGGGCGTGGCTCCCTTAGCGAGTGGACCTTCGGGTGGGACCTTAGCTCTCACAGCCCGTGGCTCTTCCACGACTGTAGGCTTCGGCTCCCTTCCCTCAGGCTCCGCCCCTTGGGATTTGGGCAGGCTCCCTTGGCGAGTGGACCTTTGGGTGGGACTTCAGCTCTCACAGCCCGTGGATCTTCCACGACTGTGGGCTTCGGCTCCCTCCCCTCAGGCTCCGCCCCTTCAGGAATTGGGCCTGTGGCAGACAGCTCCTCCTCACCTGCCCCTACAGGTGGAGAATCTCTGCCCCCAATTTCTACCTCCCCCACACTCGAGTCGAGGGTGGGACCTCTGTCTTCCGACTCCACCTCCTCCAGAATCGTGTCGAGGGCGGGACCTTGTTGTTCGGGCCCCTCCTCGTCCGAGTCCCAGGCCATCGGAGAAAGCTCCCCCCAGGTGAGCAGGACCTCATCTCCTTCCAAGCAGGCTACAACACCAGCTTGTGTGGTCTGTGACTCATCGCGCGCCTCAGGCCGAGGATCTTTACCCTCAGACCTGGCTTCGGTTGCTGATACTCTAGCACCCGGTTTAAACAGTTTGCACTGATTGATGTGAAACCATTTACAAGCCCTTAGCTGACCCTCTAAACTGCCAGCCCTCGCTGTTAACCTAGCGTTCTCCTCCCTTAAAGCCTGCTCAACTAGCTTAGCCTCCGCAACCTGACACCGCAGGTATTCATCCATTTTACAGGAGGTCCCTTCCTGTGTGTGTCTTTCTAGAGGACACAGGTCGACAGGCTGCTCTGGCTCTAGTCATTTGGGCACAGCGGTTGGGGTTTCGGGAACGCCAAGACCAGTGGTCACGGCTATCTTCCCCTGCGAAATCATCAGAGACCGCATCGTCTCTAAAATTGATTCAATCGCAGCGGGATTCATAACTGCACCAGCTCCTTGTGCTGGGGCAGGAGCTATGGCTTGGGTTTGGGCTGGTGCTGGGGCGGCGGTCTGGGCTTGGGCTTGGGCTGCGGGAAATCTCCCTTTATTATCCTTCCACGGATTTCTACAGTCCTTGCGCCAATGTCCATCCTTCCCACACCCGTAGCAATTGAGCTTGGCCTGGACAGGGTGATTTCCCTCCTGACGCCATTCCTTCTTGCTTGGGGCTGCGGGTTTTGCCTCATGCACCTTTCCCTTCTGGGGAGGTGTTTCCTGACCTCTACAATTCTTGTACGCAACATTTAGCTGATGGAGCACCGTCTCCTCCGTGACACCGGGACCTTGGGGATCAAACCAAGATCTGGCTAGGGCCCGTATCTGTGGCAAACTGTTGGTAACCAAGCAACGGAGCCAACGAACCCGCTGCTCGTCGTTCATTGCAACCCGTTCAGGCATACCCGGACAGCTGCGTCGATACACTGGCCACAGCCTTTCTGCAAAAACCCGTGGGGGTTCTCCAGATAGCTGCACGGTCCCTTCTACATGGTCAAACGGACTGCCATCGTCCACTCCCATCACTTCTAAAACTTCCTCCCTGAGATCCGCATACCCTTTCCATCCCCTCTTACTGTAGTGTATGTACCTTTAAGGGGGAGAACTACTTTTTACAGCTCCTGTATCCTGTAGTACCGGCAGTGAGCACACCTGTATATAAGCCCTGAGTGGCGCTCTGTACAGTCAGTTGCAGTTTGAACCTCATCCAGTAAACACCTGTTGATCGTTCCCTGCAGTCTTTGTCTGATTATTGAAAGGACACAACATTAAGATACCCGGATCTAACATTGGCGACGAGAAGATTCGAACCTACCTGCAACTCTGCATAAGGAGGTCGAGTCCAGAAGCACGGGCATCGCAGGGGAGGCTGTCGAAAGCCAGGCTTGGCCTTCCAGCCACGGTGGACCAGCGAAACGGGCTGGCAACAGGTACTGCACAGACCCTTCCTGGACAGCAGCCGCTAGAGCTGACCGAGCGGCACAGAAAGGGCCGAGCAGCGTCGACGGGGGAGAGAGAGAGGGCAGAGCGCACAGGGCGCAGCTGGTGTTCAAGGGCCGAGCAGCGTCAACAAGAGAGAGCAGAGCACAGCCGGTGTTCGGGACTGAGCGGCGTCAACGGGGGAGAGAGGCGAGAGAGAGCAGAGCGCAGCCGGTGTTCGGGGGCAGAGCAGCGTCAACGGGGGAGAGAGGCGCGCAGGAAAATGCGAGGCACTGCCATTGCCATGAGGACCGCAGAGAACGGCATTGGCAGCAGCGCAGGAGCAGCGCGCGAGGCCCACAGGGCGTCGCCATTTGCCAGGAGGACCGCTGAGAGCGGCGTTGGCAGCTGCGCGGGAGATGCCATTTTAAGCCGCTGCGGGGAAGAAAGGAAAGCGCGGGAGACGCCATTTTAAGCTGCAGCGGGGAAGAAAGGAAAGCGCGGGAGACGCCACTTTAAGCCAGTCTAACCACATGCAAAAATGCCGAAGAGTGGCAGTATCACAGCGTTCGACAATGAAGTCGAAGATTGGACGACATATGTCGAATGCATAGAAGTATACTGCAAGGCGAATGAAGTGCCAGATGACAAGAAAGCGCTGGTATTGTTGAATTTAATGGGTGCAAAAACATATGGCTTACTACGAAACCTAGTAACCCCAGAGAAGCCAGTAGAAAAGGATTTTGATAACATAGTGTCAATCCTACAGGACTTAAACCCCACACCGCTGCTGATAGCAGAACGATTTAAGTTTCACAGAAGGAACCAGCATAAAGATGAAAGTAATGCTGAGTATTTAACGGAACTGCGCAAGCTATCGAAACACTGCCAGTTTGGAACTGGACTAGTAGATACTTTAAGGGACAAGTTTGTGTGTGGGCTTCAAAGTGAAGGAACCCAGAAACGGCTTCTATCAGAAAAGGATCTTACGCTGGACAAGGCTTTCAGCATTGCAGTATCGCATGAAGCAGCCACACGGGGCACTGCAGAGATACAACGGAGGCCGCAAGAATGTGGCACAAATGAAATGTCATGCGGAACAGTGAAGTGCTATCGCTGCGGCAGAACAACAAACGACCATAATGATTGCTGGTTCAAGGACAAAGTGTGCAGACAGTGTGGAAAAGTAGGACACATAGCAAGAGTCTGCAGGTCGGGAAAGAAAACCAGCAGCAAGAAATCTCCACAGGAGAAGTACAAAAAGGTACATAAGTTAACGGAGAGTAGTTCAGATGAACAGAAAAGTGATACAGACTCCGGAAGCAAGGAGCTGGGTTGTCTGAAACTACATAATGTGATCAAAACGGAAGATCACCAAACTATCTGGGTCACGCTCAAGATAGCAGGAGTCCAAGTGAAAATGGAATTGGACACAGGATCAGCCCTAAAAGTCATAAACCGAAGGGACTACAAGCGGCTATTCTCACATATACCCTTGAGTGATACAAAGATTGTCTTGAAGACGTACACGGGGCAAAAAGACTACCCCAAAGGAAAAATAAGGGTGAACGTTATATATAATGGCAAGGAAACACCAAAAATGGAACTATATATATTGCCAGATGGAGGACCACCAGTACTAGGACGTGAATGGATCCGGAAGATACAGCTAGATTGGCATTCCATACAAGCACTGACTGTAGATGCCAAAAATGATGACGACGTCACACCTGGACGACTGTCAAAAATGCTAACTGACGCACAAGAAGTGTTCCAGCAGGGACTGGGAACACTAAAAGGCACAACAGCGACGATCAAAATAGAGGAAAATGCAAGCCCAAAGTTTTTTAAGGCCAGACCGGTAACTTATGCGATCCGCCCAGCCGTTGAAGCAGAGCTGGAAAGTTTGGAACATTCAGGAGTACTGTCCAAAGTGGACTGGAGCGAGTGGGCTACACCCATCATTCCTGTAGTGAAGAGGTCGTTGAGTAATACGCCTGGGGAACCAAAGAAGGTTCGCATCTGTGGGGTCTTTAAGGTGACAGTGAACCCAGTCCTTCACACTGTACAATATCCGCTTCTGCGGATTGAATATATTTTTGCCTCGCTATCTGGAGGGAAACGCTTCTCTAAGATTGATCTGGCCCAGGCGTACCTGCAAATGGAGGTAGAAGAAGCCTCAAAACAGTAGGTCACGATCAACACTCATAAAGGTCTCTACCAATACAACCGGCTGGTGTTCGGGGTAGCATCAGCTCCGGCTATTTGGCAAAGGGCAATGGATCAAGTCCTGCAAGGGCTTCCAGGGACCCAGTGTTATTTGGACGACATCCTGGTCATGGGCGAAAATGACAGTGATCACCTCGCCAACCTGGAGTAGGTGCTCACTAGATTGAAGGAATATGGGCTCCGAACTAATCGCCACAAATGCAAGTTTTTCCAGGAGCAGATCTCGTATTGTGGCCAAGTTATTGATAAAGAGGGGTTACATAAGTCCCCTGAAAAGATTGAGGCAGTAGTCAAGGCTCCAGCACCGGAAAATGTGTCACAACTGAGGTCGTTCCTCGGGCTGGTGAACTACTACCATAAGTTCTTGCCGAATTTGTCTACCGTACTACACCCACTGAACACCCTACTGCAAACGGGGGTACCATGGAAGTGGAGTGACGAATGTAAATGAGCTTTCCAGAAGAGCAAAGGATTGATCACATCGAAAGAGGTGTTGGCTCATTTCAACCCAGCACTACCAATTAGGTTGGCGTGTGATGCATCACCCTATGGCATTGGAGCGGTGCTGTCGCACAAATTCCCGGACGGCTCGGAGAGGCCAGTAGCCTTTGCGTCTCGGTCACTAACCTCAGCCGAGCGTAACTACCCCCAGATTGACAGGGAGGCCCTCAGCCGAGTGTGGGGAGTGAAAAAGTTCAATCACTATCTGCATGGGCAGAAGTTCACCTTGCTGACTGACCACCAGCCACTTGTCTCCATCTTTAATCCAAAGAAGGGCGTTCCGGTGATGACTGCACAACGGCTACAAAGATGGTCCCATTTTCTTGGGGCGCACCAATATGATATCGAGTATAAGAGCACGAAACAGCATGGAAACGCTGGTGGGCTATCACGCGTGCCACTGCCTACTGCGGAGGAAGCACCAGCAGTGGATCCTGTCGAAATATTTCATTCGACTATAATTGAATGCTTGCCAGGAACTAACGCTGGTATAGAGAAGGAGACCCGAAATGACCCGACACTGTCTCGGGTATATGATTTGACGGTGAAGGGATGGCCAGCACATGGCGACTCACTGTTGCCCGCATTCTCATCCAGAAGAGAACAGCTGTCAGTATGCCAGGGGACCTTGATGTGTGGATCCCGAGTGGTAATTCCACCCAAGTTAAGGGAGAGAGTGCTCAATGAGCTTCACGAAGGTCATCTGGGAGGGGTGAAAATGAAAAGCCTTGCTAGGGCTTATGTGTGGTGGCCGGGGATCGATCAGCAAATCGAGGACCTGACAAAGAGCTGCTCAGGATGCCAGAAGGTCCAAAATGCACCACCACATGCCCCTCTACACCCATGGGAGTGGCCCTCATCTCCATGGCAACGGGTGCATATTGACTTTGCTGGTCCATTCATGGACTCAATGTTTTTAATAGCCGTGGATGCGCACTAGAAATGGCCTGAGGTGATCAAAATGTCCTCCACCACCATGGAGAAAACTATTGCAGTCCTACGGACCATTTTTGCCAGGAACGGCTTGCCAGAGCAGATTTTCCCTGATAACGGACCACAGTTTGTGTCCGAAGAGTTTCGAAGATTTATGAAAAGGAATGGGGTAAGGCATTATACATCCACCCCGTATCATCCAGCCACAAATGGATTGGCTGAGAGGTTCGTACAAACCTTTAAAAAGCAGTAAAGGCCATGTGCGATGACAACATTCCACTGCAGCATAAGGTGGACAATTTCCTGTTAGCCTACAGAAATGCGACACATGCAGTCACCAACCAGGCCCCGGCCATGATGTTCTTTAACCGAAGGTTGAGATCGCGTCTGGATTTGCTCAGACCAAATGTACGAAGAAATGTTGAGAATAAGCAATTCCAGCACATCAATGAGAAGCCGACAAGGAGCTTCAATGTAGGGCAACCATTCTTGGCCCGCGACTACCAAACAGAGAAATGGCAACCAGGAACGATATGCACATGGCAGGAGCCATTATTGTACACAGTGGATGTTGGGGAGAACATTGTGAGACACCATGCTGACGAGATCCTAGAGTCACAGGAACGAGTCAACCCCATGTCTCGGCCAAACGTTCCTGTTGAGGAACCCGACGTACAGGTCGCATCTACCTCAGAAACAATAGCATTGGAAGCTGATGAATCAACTGACGACAGGGTGTTAGAATCGCCTCCGCACTAAGAGCGAGACACTCGGGAAATGCGTTATCCAGAAAGAATCTGGAAGCCTCCCCAAAGACTGAATTTATAATAGACTATTTCCAGTTAATGTTGCATGTTAAAAGTGTTAATTGTAATTAGTTTGATATTTAATTGTTAAGTGAGTGTTATGGTACTGTTAATCTAAAAGGGGAGGAATTGTAGTGTATGTACCTTTAAGGGGGAGAACTACTTTTTACAGCTCCTGTATCCTGTAGTACCGGCAGTGACCACACCTGTATATAAGCCCTGAGTGGCTCTCTTTACAGTCAGTTGCAGTTTGAACCTCATCTAGTAAACACCTGTTGATCGTTCCCTGCAGTCTTTGTCTGATTATTGAAAGGACACAACATTAAGATACCCGGATCTAACACTTACTGTCCTCTGAGAGGCACTGAAGGATTGTGCAATCCAGGAAGAAAAGCAACAGTTTCACCTGTTCCTGATCATCGCAGTCATTAATGGCTGCTGTTTCCTCTATCTCCCTGAAATGAAGCGAGGGATCTCCCTTTACTGTGAATCGTGCAAGGTGGTTCACCATGGACCTTAATTGCGGGCCAGCGTAGGGCACCGTGAGCTGGTTCTGGTGGGGCCTGATACTGCCATCGGCAGCGTTGGGACCGAACCTCTGGTGCCGAGCGGGACACATTGGTGCCGGTCCCGGCTTTGCTACCAGTGGTTCTTCCTCACACTCCACCTCGGCTACCTCCTCTTTCACTACCCCCTCCTTTTCCGGCCAAGCCTCACTATAGCTCGGCGGTGCTGAGGGCTCGATGGCTGGTACCACAATTACCTCAGCTGGAATCGGCTGTTTTGATTCCTTTAAAAAGTCCATGTGACTAGCTTTCCGGCTGACGAGACACACCATGCCTTTTGCCTTAACCAGGGCCGTTCTCAGGTCCTCTATGGTCTTTTGGCAGGGGCTGTTGTCTGTGCTCTCAAACCCGTGCTCGAGGGCTAGCTTGTAAGCTGCCTTAACCTCCACTACTCTCTCTCCTGCGCTCTTAGCTGTTGTACGAGGCGGGCGTTTTTCTCCCGTATCCTCGTTTCATTGATCTTTGCCTCAGTAACCTGGCACTCAAGGTACTCTATCCTAGCCTGATGTTGACTAGCTACCACTTGGCGTTCCTGATTCAGCGTGTGAAGCGCTGTGATGAGTTTTTCCCCACCCATTGCCTTTTCCTCTATCTCTGCTGCCTGGGCTGTGATCCTGGCTGCCTGTGTTGCAACGACCTGGTCCAAGATCTGGACCTGCTTCTTGTAACACATCAGCCACACTGCCTTCTCCGCTGACTTTTTATGCTCTTTGCTCTCTGTCCACCTGATGGCTGCGTCCACCGGACACCCATCCAGCAAGAGATCGGAAATCCACTGTTTAGTGAGATTTACCTTGCCAAAGACATAATCCGCTATCCTCTCATCCATTGCATTTTGACCATTCAAACTTGGATCTACTACATTGCAATCCTGCTGCCAGAGTCCTGCCGCGGTCGCCATTTTCTGTAAGTGGTTTTCCTGAGAGTTGTCCCTGAGGTTTCTCTTTCTGGAGGCCTCTCTCTCTTGCACAGTAAAACCTTGAGTGGTTCGACCCACTCGCCCCTTAGATTCTATATTCTGGACTTTGGGGCAGGAACTACAATGTAGAGAAAACTCTTGTGGACCAAGTTTGATGAAACAAAATGAAATTTTATTGCATAAGGAAAAATATCAAATCAAATGCAAGCAGATAAGAGAGTACATGGGAGGGAAAACACAAACAAATCATAACGACACAATACTAACTAAGGCAAATACAGGCATATTATACGCTACAAAGATCATCATGAAATAAGGAAACACACGGAACATCGAGGGACAACAACTCATGTTAATTGTACCCTTAAATCCACCCCCTTATTAAACCTATCTAGATCTGATTGTGAAGGGCCAGAAACATGCTCACCAATCCAACTAGGAAATGCAAGGTTTTGAACCAGTCTGCGTTTGATCCTTTCAGGCGTTCCGTCTCCACGTGCATCGTGGAGCCCCAGCAAGCTGCACCACACCTCTCTCCTGAGGTGGGGGTCGGGGGCGGCTGGACACCGGCGGGCCTGGATGTCGGTGGGGTCAAGGATCATCGGCTGGACCCTGGTCAGAGGAGCCTTGGGCTGGCTCCCATCGCTTCTTCAGTTTATTTTTATCTCTTCTCCCGAGCCGGGGTGGCTGGAAGGTTTCTTCTCTTGGGGTTTTTATTTTTTTGTCTCTTCTCCCAAGTTGGATCGATGGCCTCTCGTTCCAGCAACGGCCCGCAGATGGTCGATGATCTCCCGATGTGTTTCCCCGGGGCGGGACGCCGGCTTTGAGACGGCCTTCTCGATGTTGGCTTGGTTCTTCTTCCTTCTCCGAGTGCCTGCTTCTTCTTCTGAGTGTCCGGATTCAAAACTGCACACCAACTGCAACTGTCTCCAAGCTTTGTCTGTGTTCCAGCTTGCCCCAACTGCCGAAAAGTCTTCCAGATATACCTTTCTTCCAGAAACTTCCGTCTCCCGCCCAAAATCAGGTTAGTCTTTGTTTTACTTTTGGCGGGCTGGGAGCACAGCGGGGTGGTTATTCACAGAATCACAGAATCACAGAAACCCCACAGTGCAGATAGAGGCCATTTCGGCCCATCTAGCCTGCACCGACACATATCCCACCCGATCCCCGTAACCCCTACACCAACACATATCCCACCCTATCCCCGTAACCCCACATATTTAATCCCCCTAACACTAAGGGTCAATTTTATCATAGCCAATCAACCTAACCCGCACATCTTTGGACTGTGGGAGGAAACCGGAGCACCCGGAGGAAACCCACGCAAACACGGGGAGAATGTGCAAACTCCACACAGACAGTCACCCGAGGCCGGATTCGAACCCGGGTCTCTGGTGCTGTGAGGCAACAGTGCTAACCACTATGCCACCGTGCTGCCCACGTACCTGGTGATGAACCCGACGTAGAGGTCGCATCTACCCCAGAAACAGTAGCATCGGAAACTGATGAACCAACCGACGACAGCCGGGGTGGCTGGAAGGTTTCTTCTCTTGGGGTTTTAATTTTTTTGTCTCTTCTCCCAAGTTGGATCGATGGCCTCTCGTTCCGGCAACGGCCCGGGGATGGTCGATGATCTCCTGATGTGTTTCCCCGGGGCGGGACGCCGGTTTTGAGACGGCCTTCTCGATGTTGGCTTGGTTCTCCTTCCTTGTCCGAGTGCCTGCTTCTTCTTCTGAATGTCCGGATTCAAAATTGCACACCAACTGCAACTGTCTCCAAGCTTTGTCTGTGTTCCAGCTTGCCCCAACTGCCGAAAAGTCTTCCAGATATACCTTTCTTCCAGAAACTTCCGTCTCCCGCCCAAAATCAGGTTAGTCTTTGTTTTACTTTTGGCGGGCTGGGAGCACAGCGGGGTAGTTATTATATTTTAAAATGTCTTAAATGGCCGGTAAAGGCCCATCTCTGGTCTGGAATGACCTTCATTGTTTTTAATGTCCTGCTGATCTCGATATCTAGTCCTGGGTGCTGTTCTCATGAATATGAAATTGTCCCCTTTTGCCTGGGTCAACATTTTGATGGCCTCTGTCTCCAGGCTGATCTTGACTGGATCTGCATCTAATCCATATGCATACGTGTGGGTCTGGTTTCGTTTTCTCAGAAACGGCTTCCAGAACTTGCTGTAGGTTGAATCCACAGACTGTCTGAGGTTGCGCAGGAACCATTTTAAAGTGTCCCAATAAGCTGGTCACATGGTATGGCGGCCATTTTGTATGCCCCTTTTTCTGTGCTTCTTTTAAAACAGTCTTTAAAATCACGGCCTCTTCTGCCATTTGACCCTTATTGATATAAAGTCCAATTTTGCAAATCCTACACTGGTTTTCCAAACAATCAAAGGTCCAGATTTGAGAGTTTGATAATTCACTGCATAGATATGACCAGGTCAATCTTTGACGCAATTAAAACTAATCTACAGGGCTGGAGAGTTAGTCGTTCATCAGTGAAGCTGAATATTCTTTACCTTTTCACTTTGAACAAAATAATCTCCTCCTGTCATGTAGCACCTCCCAACTGATGCTGCATTTGGGATTGCAAATTGACATTGCACTTGGAATTTGATATCTGTTAGAAAACCAGCCAACCTGTTCTCCTGAACTTGAAGTTGCCATAGCTCTATTTCAAAGGTGGATCTCATTCCTGAAGCACCTCTTATTTTGGATGGGCACTGGGTATAAATGCCATGCAAGATACCCAAATTGCACATATCTTCTGTTCATTTACTTAATTCTGTAGTCAACCCATATGGCTGAGAAATTCAGGCGCGCCAATATTTGGGCACATGGGGGTGGGATGTAGGGTACAATCCCTGCGCCTGAATGGTGAGCTCTGAGGTGCCCCTGACATTGGGTCTTGGGCCTCATTTTCATGAAGTGGATGAGCTGCAGAGAGTAAGAGACAGCTTGCCCAGTGAAGTCAGGTTGAGGGTCGAGGCACTGCAACACTAGCAGTGGTCCGCAGGTAAGTGAGTGAGGGGGGGGGATGTGACTTGTGGGGGAGGGGGATCAGTTGTCAGCGTGGGAGGAAAATTGGTGGCTGGGATCGGTAGCCAGGTTGGGGGTCACTAGCCAGTAGGAGAGAGCGGTGGCCAGGGTAATGGGGGTGACCAGTGGCCACGGGCAGGAAGTGGTGGCAATTGGTGGGTAGCAGCACCTCACAACTCTACAGTCAGGTAAGTATATTTTTAAAACTTACCTTGTAGGTTTTGAGGAAGTTTTTGAAGGTGGGGAAAGACATAGCAAGGTGGAGGGGTTTGGGGAGACGGTTCCCATGGCGGGAAGATAGAGTTTTTAAAAATTCAGTCCTGGGATGTGGGCGTCACGACAAGTCCAGCATTTATTGCCCATACCTAGTTGCGCTTGAGAAGGTGGTGGTGAGCCACCTTCTTGAACTGCTGCAGACCGTATGGTGAAGGTACTTCCACAGTGCTCTTAGGGAGGGAGTTCTGGGATTTGACCCAGCGATGATGAAGGAACAGTGATACATTTCCAAGACAGGATGGTGTGTAACTTGGAGGGGATCTTGGAGGAGATGGTGTGCAGAGGATGGTGTTCTCATGCGTCTGCTGCCCTTATCCTTCTAGATGGTAGAGGTCGCAGGTTTGGGAGGTGCTGCTGAAGAAACCTTGGCCAGTTGCTACAGTGCATCTTATAGATGGTACACACCGCAGCCACGGCGCACCAGTGGTGGAGGGAAGATAAGAACATAAGAACATAAGAAATAGGAGCAGGAGTAGGCCAATCGGCCCCTCGAGCCTGCTCCGCAAGATGCTGGATGGGGTGACTGTTAGATGGTTAGATGCTTGCTTGTTGGAGATAGTCATTGCCTGACACTTGTGTGGCACGAATGTTATTTGCCACCTATCAGCCCAAGCCAGAATGTCCTTCAAGTCTTGTTGCATGCGGGCATGGACCACTCCATTATCTGAGGAGTTGTGAGTGGAACTGAACACTGTGCAGTCATCAGCAAACATCCCCACTTCTGACCTTATGATGGAGGGAAGGTCATTGATGAAGCAGCTGAAGATGGTTGGGCCTAGGGCACTGCCCTGAGGAACTCCTGCAGCAATTTCCTGGGGCTGAGATGATTGACCTCCAACAACCACAAACATCTTCCTTTGTGATAGGTATGACTCCAGCCAGTGGACAGTTTTCCTCCTGATTCCCAATGATTTCAATTTTACTAGGGTTCCTTGATGCCACACTCGGTCAAATGCTGCCTTGATGTCAAGGGCAGTCACTTTCGCCTCACCTCTGGAATTCAGTTCTTTTGTCCATGTTTAGACCAAGGCTGTAATGAGGTCTGGAGCCGAGTGATCCTGGTGGAACCCAAACTGAACTTCAGTGAGCAGGTTATTGGTGAGTAAGTGCCGCTTGATAGCACTGCCGATGACACCTTCAATCACTTTGCTGATGACTGAGAGTAGACTGATTGGATGGCAATTGGCCGGATTGGATTTGTCCTGCTTTTTGTGGACAGAACATACCTGGGCAGTTTTCCACATTGTCGGGTAGATGCCAGTGTTTTAGCTGTACTGGAACAGCTTGGCTGGAGGCACGGCTAGTTCTGGAGCACAAGTCTTCAGCACGACAGCTGGGATCTTGTCGGGGCCCATAGCCTTTGCTGTATCCAGTGCACTCAGCCATTTCATGATATCACGTGGAGGGAATCAAATTGGCTGAAGACTAGCTTCTGTGATGGTGGAGACCTCAGAAGGAGGCCGATATGAATCATCCACTCGGCACTTTTGGCTGAAGATGGTTGCAAACACTTCAGCCTTGTCTTTTGCACTCGCGTGCTGGACTCCACCATCATTGAGGATGGGAATATTCATGGAGCCTCCGTTAGTTGTTTCATTGTCCATCACCATTCATGACTGGATGTGGCAGTACTGCAGAGCTTTGATCTGATCGCTTAGCTCTGCCTATAGCATGCTGCTTCCGCTATTTAGCATGCATGTAGTCCTGTGTTGTAGCTTCCCCAGGTTAAGATACAGACCAGCTATGATCTCATTGAAGGGCGGAAGTGTCGAGGAGCTGGATGACCTCCTCCAATTCCTATATTTCTATGTTCCAAGTTCCAGAGATTAAAGTTGTGCCACCACTGATGGAGTGTGCGCAGAAAGCTAGTTCCAGAATGCTCTGTAGAAACTAAGAAGGCTGTGCCTGTTCCCTAGGGACAAAACAGAGGAAAAATGTCAGACGCCTGTTACACCAGGTCTCTGCCCACTTTGCACATCACACATACTTTTGTGGTATAACCAGAACCTGGGCAGAGATCTGGCATCTGAAGCAAGTGTCCATAACGAGACAAAATTAAGTGATGTCGGAGTGATTTCAGAACATCTACTTCCTCATTTTCCTGAGATTCTACCTGGTGGAGGCCGAAGTGACACAGGGTCAACTGACAGTGCGTCTCCAAAGTTGTGTGCAGTTACCTCAGGTTGGAGGATCTGAGAAGGGACTGCCACCTCCTACCTCCAAACAAAAACAACAACAACAGCTTTTATTTATATAGCGCCTTTAACATAGCAAAACGTTCCAAGGCGCTGCACAGGAGTATTATGACAAAAAATTTGACACAGCTAAGTCTTCCTGCTTTTGGTCCTGGTTTTGCACAGCAGCCAGAAGACCTCCAAGCTGGCGACCATTATCTCTCAGGTCGCCGCTGCAGTGCACTTTCCTCCCCTGCTATTGGTGCATGCCCATTCCAAAGGGTGTGGCTAAGTCAGGGGCACACTGGGACTGTGGCTATGGCAAAATCCAGAAATATGGCCGTGTTCAGGCACTTTTTGGGTGCACTTCACCTGACTTGATCTTGAGCAAAGTGGGTAGGGGGTGGTGGGGAGGAAAAGTGGTCTCTATATTAAAAAAAATATTTTTCACCAAAATGATATTCCATTAGAATTCTGTGCTCCAAGTCCAAAATGTAGGATCTGTCTAAAAATAACAACTACAGATCTCACATTTGCACATGTTGCCAGCATACATCAGATGATGGTGGAACCATATTCCAAAATGTAAGGAAAAATAGATAATGTGAGGCAAACAGGGTTTAGTTATTGTTAAAAGATCAATGTAAGAGCCAAAGAATGAGCCTTTAATTGGAAGCTACATTTAAATCCTAAACAGCAGGCACAGTTAGATAGAAGATGTAAAAATCAGGGAACAGACTGAAATGTTATTAAACCTGTTACAACTTTGCATAAACAGATACAGGAGTAATGAAGTTGTATTTTTTTTGACATATACTGGCTACATGAATCTTGTGCTTGTATTACACTTCTACATTTTGTAAACTGTGGTGAACAGATATTTTGGAAGGTTCTATTTGCATGCTCCTCCGGGCGCCACAAGTTAACCTCAGGCCTCCCCCGCCCTGGGCATCCCTCCCCCTTCACTGACCGCAAGCCCTCCCCACCCCGCTCCTCACCACCTACCTGACTGCTGGGAACCATTCTGTCGGGTCCCTGACTGCGGCCTCCTGCCACCTGAAATCCCGCTCCTGCACATCGGCCAGAAAAACACTGACAAACTATTTTACAGTGAAGCACAAGGATATACGTCGCACCCGTTGAGTGCCGTTGGAATCAAATGAGAATCGGCAGGTTTAGATGTGGCTAAAGTGAACCAGATTCTAACTCTCTATACATATTTCATGATGGGCTTTATTGATCATCATAATATAAGAAATAAACCTATCTAAAATTAATAGCATCTCATTGTAGATAATTGTTTAATGATCCAAAATTTAGATGGTGGAGGCTAGGGAGAGGAGGTTGGGAAGGTTAGTAATCAGAAGATAAAGTGGGTCAGAATCCTTGGGTATGGCATTTCAGCCCTTACTGTCTTTACTTATAAAAACATAAGAACATAAGAAAGAGGAGCAGGAGTAGGCCACACGACCCCTCGGGCCTGCTCCGCCATTCAATAGGATCATGGTTCATCTTCTTATCTGTTTCTCTCACTAACTAAATCCCCAATCAAGTGCTGCCTGTGCCAAATGTAATCCCAATTTATTAACATAGAGGAAATCAAACATTTTTTTTACTCGATCATGGGATGTGGGCATCACTGACAAGGCCAGCATTTATTGCCCATCACTAGTTGCCCTTGAGAAGGTGATGGTGAGCTGCCTTCTTGGACTGTTGCAGTCCGTGTGGTGAAGGTCCTCCCACAGTGCTGTTAGGGAGGGAGTTCCAGGATTTTGACCCAGCGATGATGAAGGAACAGCGATATACTTCCAAGTCAGGATGGTGTGTGACGTGGAGGGGAACTTGGAGGTGGTGGTGTTCCCATGCGCCTGCTGCCCTTGTCCTTCTAGGTGGAAGAGGTCGCGGGTTTGGGAGGTGCTTGTATTGATTTCTTTGTGGGTTCAATGACGAGACATTTATGAAAGAGAATGTCTTTTAACCTAAAGTCTGTTCAACTCTTTATACAGCATTTACAGGAGACATCATGCTAGTGATGCATCTAGAACGAAACTGAAACTAAACTCCTCTGCCTTGCTTGTCTCTGTCATATGCCCTCTGCTGGTCAGGCACAAGCAATCAATACATGCAAACATGCTGGTAAGGCATCATAATCAAACAGGCAAATACCATCTCTATTTGCTGATATCATTACATCTCCTTTTCTTAAAACAAAAGTATTTTACTTTTAACTAACAACATGTTTTCTTTGTATTAATCTGCATTTTAACTGTAACACTTAATGAACTTACATTATCATTATCATGATCAAGGTTTTTTAACCTTGCTTTGTGTGTTCACATGAAATATGTCAATACACAAGAACTTGAAGAAAGAATAAGATTACATTACTTCCTTCTATAACAAGAGTCCTTAAATTTGCTCAATGAGTCTCTCAGGAGGCTTCACGTGTCTTGAGGATTTTCTGATTGATTGTCCTTGAATCTGAGTTGTTGCCTCAGATGATTGGTTCTCAGCTGTGTGATCAGGTTGTTCAACAGTATCAGTCTCTTGACCTGCTGTGGCTGGTCCCATGAGAAGATCTCGACGATTTCTTCTCAGAACAGCACCCTCATCTGTCTGAATGGTGTATGATCTTGGTTGAACTTCACTCAGGACAGTTCCCTTCTGAGTCCATGTGTTTGTTTTGTCTTTGAACCTTACTTGGTCACCAGTGTGGAGTTCAGGTAGGTTTTGTGTTCCTCTGTCATAGTAGTACTTTTGCTTTTCTTTCTGTTGTTCTTTGAACTTCCTTACTTTCTCCCCCTCTTTTGTTTTCAGGAGGTTCTCCGGGATGGGTAGGTTTGACCTTAGCCGACGTCCCATCAGGAGTTGGGCTGGTGACTTACCACACTCGAGCGGCGTTGTGCGGTATACAAGCATGCTTTGGTAGAAGTCAGTTTCACTGTCTTTTGCCTTATACATCAGTCTTTTCACTGTCTGGACCGATTTTTCCACTAGTCCATTGGACTGTGGATAGTGAGTACTTGACGTTGTGTGGACAAAGTCCCACTCTTTGGCAAAGTGTCGGAAACTTGCATTGTAAAACTGAGGTCCGTTGTCTGTGAAGACCTCACTTGCCACGCCATGTCTGGAGAATATGGCTTTCATACATGTTATCACAGCATCTGCAGTGGTGGTGTACAGTCTACAAATCTCTGGATACAGGGAGTAATAGTCTGTGACTACAAGATAGTCCTTCCCTTAACATACAAATAGGTCAGCGCCTACCTTCTGGTAAGGTCTGTCTGGTGCTGGGTGTGGCTTTAGTGGTTCTACCGGATTGCTTGCTCGATATTTCAGGCATATTGTGCAGTTTGACACCTCATTTGTCACATCTTGGTTGATTCGTGGCCAGTACATCACCTCTCGTGCTCTTTTCTTACACATTTCGATTCCCAGATGTCCTCCATGGATCTTTTTTAACATCTCTTTTCTCAGACTCTTTGGGATAACTATTTTACTTCCTTTGTAGATGATGTCTTCGACCACTGATAGTTCCGCCCTGCAGTTCCAGTACTCTGCCATGTCAGGTGAGCAGTCTTGCTTCATGTTGGGCCATCCATCCAAGATGCTTTTCCTCAGTCGTCTCATTGTTTCATCTTTGTTTGTCTCATTCTTTATGAGCTCCATTTTTGCATCTGCTATGGGCAGTGCACTTGTGACCATGTCCACGTAGGCGTTCACTTTTTCATCCATTGTGGTGTTTGCGGGCTCACTTGGGTCTACAGCTCTGGACAATGTGTCTGCTGTATACATCAGCTTACCCGGTGTGTACGCAACATTCAGTGTATAGTGCTGCAGCCTGATCATCATTCTTTGTATTCTAAGCGGACAGCTATTTAGTGGCTTTTGGAACAATGCAATCAAGGGCTTATGGTCAGTCTCTACACTGATTGCTTGTCCTGCCACAAACTGGTGAAATCTTTCACAGGCGTATGTGATGCTGAGCAGCTCCTTTTCTATTTGAGCATATCGCGTCTCCGCGTCTGTCATTGAGCGCGATGCATATGCAATAGGTTGCCAGTAGTCATATTGTTGCAGAAGAACGGCACCGAGCCCACTCTGTGATGCATCTGATGATATCTTGATGGGTCTCGCTGGGTCATAAAACCTCAGAACTGGTTCCTCTGTGAGCAGTTTCTTTAGATCGCTCCATGACTTCTCATGCTCATGATTCCATTCCCATTCTATGTTCTTTTCAGTTAGTCTTCTCAGTGGCGCCATCTTTTCTGAGAGGTTGGATATGAATTTACCCATGTAGTTGATCATTCCATTAAACCTCTGCACGTCCTTTTTGCATTGTGGCTTTGGCATATTCTCAATGGCGGACACCTTTCTGGGATCTGGTCTGATGCCCTCACTGCTAAGGATATCTCCCACGAATGTCAGTTCTGTCACCCCGAGCTGGCATTTCTCTCTATTCAGCTTCAGGTTTGTTTTCCTTGTTGCTTCCAGCACTTTTTTCAGTCTCTCGTCATGCTCAGTTCTCGTGGTTCCCCATACTATGATGTCATCCATTGATGTATCAACTCCCTCCAGGTGCTCATAGATCATATGAATAGTTTTGTGATACACTTCAGGAGCTGAGGCAATGCCAAATGGTAACCTTAGGAATCTGTGTCTGCCAAATGGACTGTTGAATGTGCGCAGTCTTGAACTTGCTTCGTCCAATTTCATCTGCCAAAATCCTGATGATGCATCTAACTTGCTGAAATACTTTGCATTTGCAAACTGTGCCATGATTTCCTCACGTGTAGGAAGCTTGAAGTGCTCTCTCTTTATTGCTCTGTTTAGATCTCTTGGATCCAGGCAAATTCTGAGCTTTCCATTCTTTTTGTCCACTACGACGAGGGAACTCACCCATTCAGTTGGCTCATCTATCTTCCGAATCACGTTCAGGCTTTCCATCCTGTCCAACGCTGCCTTCAGTTGCTTTTGAAGAGCAAACGGAACTTTTCTGCATGGATGTATGACCGGTGTCATACTTTTATCTACTCTGATCGTGTGTTCTCCTGGAATGCAGCCGAGACCCTTAAATAGGTCTTTGTACTCTTTCATGAGTTCATCATAGACTGTCTCTCCTTCGCTTTCCACAACGAGGACTCTCTTTACCAGGTTCAGTCTCTCACAGGCTTTTAAACCTAGTATGGCTTGCACATCCTTTGGCACCACGATTAATGCTAGCGTGTGCTCTCTGTCCTTGTGTGTTACTTTGACAATGCATCTTCCTTTCACTGGTATATCAGTACCTGAGTATCCTGTCACTTTCACTTTTATTCCATGTATCTTTGGTCTGGGTCTAATTTTCTTAAAAGCAATCTCTGATATCACATTAACTTGTGCTCCAGTATCCAATTTAAATGGAATGTGTATGTCATTCACTTTTAGTGTCAACATCCAGTCTCTTTCTTCTTTTTTGTTTTCAGACACAACATCCATATTGAACTCCTCTATCCCGCTTTCATCTACTGCATGGACCTTGCTTTGTTGCGCTTGGTTCTTACAGCAACGGGCATAATGGTTGTTTTTGTTGCAACTATTGCATTTTTTACCATATGCTGGACACTCTTTTGGTGGATGCTGTGTACCGCATCGACTACATGTCTTTCGATTGTCCCTTTCATTTTCGTTCGCTGGCCACGCCTCTTTTTTCACATTGGCACTCTTTTTGTTAAGCGGTTTATGTCCGTTCATTCTCACTGCATCCACGTTGCAGCTATTGTCACTGAACAGCTCCTTTGCCTGCAACTTCACAGTCTCTGTAGCCCTACACAGTGCTATGGCTTTTCCCAGGTCTAGATCTTGCTCTCTTAGCAGTCTTTCCCTTAGACCATTATTCGGAATACCACACACCAGTCTGTCTTTTATCAGCGAGTCTGTCAGTCCCCCAAATTCACATGTTTTGCTTCGGTTTCTCAGTTCAGTCACATACTGATCAATAGTCTCACCCGTTTTCTGTACACATGTGAAAAATCTGTGCCTCTCAAACGTCATGTTACGTTTAGGTATGCAGTAGGCCTCAAACTGTTCCATTATTTTATCTAGCTTCATTTTGTCTCCATCAGCAGCAAATGTGAAGTTATTATACACCTCCAGCGCTTCATCACCCACGACATGTAAGAACAGTGACGCTTTAATTTTATCACCTTTCTCGTCAGCTCCGATTGCCGCTAAATACAACCCCACACGTTGTTTGAACCTCCTCCAATTTTCAGCCACATTACCTGTCAACTGAAGCGTCGCCGGTGGGTGTAAACCTTCCATTTTTCACTTCGTTAGCTATTCTCCAATGGTAAGCAACGATGTTCTCTTTTGGCTTGCTAATTTGTGGAGAGCTGATTTAACTTCAGATTTTTTCTCTTCATCTCTTTCAGTCACTTCTGACACCATGTATTGATTTCTTTGTGGGTTCAATGACGAGACATTTATGAAAGAGAATGTCTTTTAATCTAAAGTCTGTTCAACTCTTTATACAGCATTTACAGGAGACATCATGCTAGTGATGCATCTAGAATGAAACTGAAACTAAACTCCTCTGCCTTGCTTGTCTCTGTCACATGCCCTCTGCTGGTCAGGCACAAGCAATCAATACATGCAAACATGCTGGTAAGGTATCATAATCAAACAGGCAAATACCATCTCTATTTGCTGATATCATTACAGTGCTGCCAAAGAAACCTTGGCGAGTTGCTGCTGTGCATCATGTAGATGGTACACACTGCAGCCACGGTGGAGGGAGTGAATGTTTAAGGTGGTGGATGGGCGCCAATCAAGTGGGCTGCTTTGTCCTGGATGGTGTCGAGCTTGTTGAGTGTTGTTGGAGCTGCACTCATCCAGGCAAGTGGAGAGTATTCCATCACACTCCTTACTTGTGCCTTGTAGATGGTGGCAAGGCTTTGGGGAGTCAGGAGGTGTGACACTCGCAGCAGAATACCCAGCCTCTGACCTGCTCTTGTTGCCACAGTATTTATGTGGCTGGTCCAGTTAAGTTTCTGGTCAATGGTGACCCCTAGGATGTTGATGGTGGGGGATTTGACATTGACTGTCAAGGGGTGGTGGTTAGACGCTCGCTTGTTGGAGATAGTCATTGCCTGACACTTGTGTGACGCGAATGTTGTTTGCCACTTATCAGCCCAAGCCTGAATGTCATCCAGGTCTTGCTGCATGTGGGAATTGACTACTTCATTATCTGAGGAGTATTGAATGGGGCTGAACACTGTGCAGTCATCAGCAAACATCCCCACTTCTGAAGTTATGATGGAGGGAAGGTCATTGATGAAACAGCTGAAGATGGTTGGGCCTAGGACACTGCCCTGAGGAACTCCTGCAGCGATGTCCTGGGGCTGAGATGCTTGACCTCCAACCACCACAACCATCTTCCTTTGTGCTCGGTATGACTCCAACCAGTGGAGCGGTTTCCACCCCATTCCCATTGACTTCAGTTTTACTCGGGCTCCTTGATGCCAGACTCGGTCAAATGCAGCCTTGATGTCAAGGACAGTCACTCTCACCTCACCTCTGGAATTCAGCTCCTTTGTCCATGTTTGGACCAAGGCTGTAATGAGGTCTGGAGCCGAGTGGTCCTGGCGGAACCCAAACTGGGCATCAGTGAGCAGGTCATCGGTGAGTAAGTGCTGCTTGATAGCACTGTCGACGACATCTTCCATCACTTTGCTGATGATTTGAGAGTAGACTGATGGGACAGTAATTGGCTGGATTGGATTTGTGCTGCTTTTTGTGGACAGGACATACCTGGGCTGTTTTCCACATTGTCAGATAGATGCCAGTGTTGTAGCTGTACTGGAACAGCTTGGCTAGAGGCGCGGCTAGTTCTGGAGCGCAAGTCTTCAGTATGACAGCCGGGATGTTGTTGGGACCCATAGCTTTTGCTGTATCCAGTGCGCTTAGTGACCGAGGGAGAATTTTTCGGGGGGTCAGCGGGCACGTTTGGTGGTGGGTAGGGTGGGAAATGTTTATTTTGACCCCGCTCTCAATCCACCGCTGCGCGCTTTTCCCAGATATCTGGTCTGTCAGCGCTGAGCAGACCCAAAAGTTAGCGGTGGAGGAGGCAATTCAGGTCATTATGACCTTGTTAACAGCCCATTAAGAAGTATTTTGAGCTCACCTTTTTATTTTACGAGGTCGCCCATGGGGTTTACGCTACTCAGGGATCACGGCAGGTAAGGAGGTCGGGAGGAGACCATGGGATCATCTCGTTACTTGACAGCTGCAAATGTGCTATAAAAGCTCCCATCTCACATCTGTTCACTTTCCAAGCTCAGAAGCTGTTGCTTACTGCATTTGGAAGACAGATTGAGCTTTATGCAGGTTGCAAGTGTTTGGAGTAAATTCATTATCCAGTGTCACCTCATTGGAACAACCTCTCGCCATTGACAGATCACTTCTGTCATCTCAAGTTCACCTGCCATCTATTACATCAGCATCAGTGCCCTTGAAACTATCTCACCTTGGTCCTCAGAATCCCATCACGATCAGCCCCAACACCAGCAGCACCAACAACAACCAACCTTGTCCGCAATCACCTGATGCTGCACAGGACACAGGACATCAGTACCTGACCATATTGCTGCTCGGGAGGCCAGGGATGGCCTCACCATGGCCAGATTTACTTCACTTGACACTGTACACCCTGGCTGCCACATGATGTGCCAGATTGGCACCACCCCACACCAACACCATAAAGCATCCCTACAATGCCCAAGCCATTCCTTTTACACTCATCACCATTGTTATGTCTCATCATTCACTGCAACTCACTAAGCCACTTCTAAACGTGCACACAGATCTGTGCAAGAACGCAAAGTGTTGAAAATAAAGGTTTCAATGTTTGACAGCACAGTAACAGAAACTTTACATGAACATTGCACAAAACACTCAAATGCCTACCCTTGTGTGTTGTTAGTTGTTATGATTGGATTAGGATGAGGGTGAATGTAAGGGGTGGCTAGTGAGGTGGGGAAGTGATAATGTAGATAGAGAGGGATGCGTAGTGCTATCTTCACAGAAACCAACAGTCAGTCCTTTTTAAAGTCCAAAAGTCCACATCCCCATCACTCTGCCTTCCTACCCTACTCCTGCACATCCTTACTCACACCAATTTAGCTTGCACCTCCACCCGTCCCTCTCTATCTACATTATCACTTCCCCATCTCACTAGCCACCCCTTACACTCACTGACAAAGTTAATTCCTTCCTCTCAGGATGATTTAGAGATCTCCCCGGAACAGAAAGCTGAATGCTGCAATTTTTGACAGCTCACAGCCATTCTGCTTTCTGTGCCGGTGAGATGAGGGACTCCCGAGACCTGAAGGAAGGAAGGCTGTAAAGGTAAGTAAAACTTCTTTAAACACTTTCCACACACTAAACACACTTACCTTTGCACTCATGCACCCATCGCTCACCTGAACACCGGACATCTCGACCCCTCCAAGCCCTTCATCCCGACGGTCCGCCTCCTCTAACTTGGCGTGGTTTGGAGCCATCAGGAATCCCACACTTCAACATTAAAAATAGGGATTAAGCTAAAAACTGCCTGTTAACTAACTGTTAACAGGCAGTTAATTGGCACTAATCCCCTTCCCGCCTCGGGGAGGTGGCTCCAAGAACAGGTCGGGTACCCACCTCCTTTGAAACTGGCATGGAGGCGGGTTGGGTGTGGAATGGGGCCAGGATCCCCGATTTTGGGATTTTAACCTCCCACATGCCTCCAATCCCGCCTCCATGGCCCAATGAAAATCCTGCCCTAAGAGTCAACCACGTAGAGTAAATAGGCCAGACCAGGCAGGAGTGGCAGATTCCCTTTCTTGAGGGGCTTTAATAAAGCACCTGCGATTTTACAACAATCTGGCAACTTCTATGGGCATTTTTTTCTGGTGGTAGCCTACAAATTATCAGATTTATTGAATTCAATGTCACAACTTGTCATGGTAGGATTTGAATGAACGGCCACTGAATTGCCAGCCCAGTACAATAGCCACTTGGCTTCTGCATCCTTTTTCTGACAATTAGTTTCAATAACTAGAAAATTGGAAGTGCAGCACATCAGGCACACTGACCTTCATGCTGGGATTCTCTGATCTACGTTCCCATTGAGCGAGCCTGAATACCAGGAATGCAACCTTACAAAATGTACTCTGTTTTTCTGACTGCTTCCTGCAACTGGTTATTTTGAACTAGTTGTTTTTGAAAAAGTCAATTCCAGTCACAAAAACATATTAGCATTGCTCTCTCTGACAAGCCCAGGAAAATAAAGCTCAGCACTCGGAGATGTTATATTCTGCCAAGTGCTTCCTTCTCAGTTTATTTTTTACAAAACTGCCCTTTATTACAGATTTATTTAATGAATGTGAATGTTAAATTTTAGTTGTAAAGCATAGACTGAGATCTGATATTAATGTTTATTATAAAGAAAATATTTCAAATCATAAGCTTTGCAAAGAAGCAACTGACAATGATTTTGTGGGGGCACCTGATGGACCTGTGGGAGAGTAAAGACATGAATTAGAAATGTAATGATAAGAATGCTTAATGTTACCATTATGCACATGGTGAAATTTCACTGGCTGCTGTCATCAAGTCACCCTGAGTGCTTGTTGTATGCCATGTGGGCTACTTAATTCTGTCACCAGGTTGCTGGGAGGTCCCCCTCTCTCCGTCTCCCACCACCAGCTGCTCTGCAATTCCAATGATTTGCAATGCTTCCTCCTCTGCTGGAGTCAATGTGCTGTAAATTGGAGGGCCACCTCCGGTTCTTTGCCTCTCCCTGTTGTTCTGGGCTCTCTTCTCCTGCAAGAAGGGAAAAAAGAGAACTTTGACTGAGGGTGGTGGAATGAGTTTAAGGAATGGGTGAGCTAAATCTGTAGAGGGTGATTAGGAGGGAGTGGCATGACATTGCCAAATGGCTTCCTTCTGTGGTGTTACTTCCTATGATTGCATTAGGATGACGGTGAGTGTCAGTGGTGGTTAGTCAGATGGGGATGTGAGTAGGTACATAGAGAGTGAGGGATGGGTGCACCTTGCAAGGTGTGAAGAATGATGTGCAGGAGTAGGCTTGGGAAGGCAGAGTGATGGGGTTGGGGTGACCCGCACATCAGGATGTAGTTGAATGTGGCACTGCACTCACCTTTCCTGACCACATGAGATCATTAAATCTTTTCCGGCACTGGATCTAGGACTGCCTTACTACATCCCTGCTGCTGACCTCCTCCGTGATCTCCAGCCATGCACTCTTGGTGTCTCTGACTGCTCTTTTGCTCCCATCCCCAGGGAACAGGTCCTCCCTGCATGCTCTGACTCCCTGGACCAGGACCTCCAGGGAGTAATCAGAGAACCTGGGCACAGCCTTCTGTTGCTGTGACTCCATGTCTGCTTGGGCCCACACAAATCTCTGCGATATCGAGCAATTGCCACCTCTCCCAACCACCTTTATGCCTCCTCCAACAACCTTCAGCTGGGATGTGTGCCAGGCACCTTTAAATATCTGAGCTGAAAAGGAGTCATCGGTGACATCATCAGACCCGCTCTATTTAATTGGGCCAGGAAACCCGCATGACTGTTTCAATTTGATGTAATTGAGTTAATCGCACAGTTAAAAATTTCGGGATGGCGACCCGTTACGTGGCCCGCACGCACCCGCCCCGACTCTCAGGTAAAGATTCCAGCCAAGGAGTCTAGTGAACAAGGCAGATGAGCTGAAGGCACAGATAGAGCCATGGAAGTATGATATCATAGCTACTACTGAAACATGGCTGAAAGAAGGGCTGGAATGACAGCTCAACATACCTGGTTACAGGATTTTCAGATGCGATAGTGGAATAAAAAGGGAGAGGGGTTTCGCAATATTGGTTAAGGAAACAATTGCAGCTGTGAGGAGGGATGATATGTTAGAAGGATCATCAAGTAAGACCATATGGGTTGAACTGAGGAACAAAGAAGGAGCAATCGCAATGCTGGGAGTGTACTGTAGATTCCCAAAACAGTCAGAGGGAAATAGAAGAGTAAATATGTAGGCAAATTTCTGAGAAGTGCAAAAACAATAAGAACATAAGAAATAGGAGCAGGAGTAGGCCATTTGGCCCTTCGAGCCTGCTCTGCCATTCAATTAGATCAGGGCCGATCTTCTACCTCAGCTCCACTTTCCTGCACTATCCCCATATCCATTGATTCCCTTAATATTCAAAAATCTATTGACCTCTGTCTTGAATATATTCAATGACAGAGCCTCCACAGCCCTCTGGGGTAGAGAATGCCAATAGGGCAGTAATAGTAGGGGAATTCAACTACCCTAATATTAACTGGGATAGAATTAGTGTAAAAGGTATAGAGGGTGCAGAATTACTAAAATGCATTCAGGAGAACTTTTTTAGCCAGTATGTAACAAGCCCAACAAGAGAGGGGGCAGTTCTGGACTTAGTTTTAGGGAATGAAGCTGGGCAGGTGGAAGAGGTATCAGTGGCAGAGCATTTTTGTGGTAGCAATCAAATTTCAGTTAGATTTAACATAGTTATGGAAAAGGACAAATATAGATCAGGTGTAAAAGTTCTGAATTGGGGAAAAGGACAGTTTTACTAAGCTGAGATGTGATTTAGCAAAAGTAGACTCAGAACAGCTACTTGAAAGTAAATCAGTGTCAGAGCAGTGGGAGGCATTCAAGGAGGAGACAGTGAGGGTCCAGAGCAAATATGTTTCTACAAAGAAAAAGGGTGGGATTCCCAAATCTAGAGCCCCCTGGATGTCAAGGAACATACAGGGTAGGATAAGGCAAAAAAGGGAAGCTTTTGTCAGATACCTGGGGGAAATGTTCATACCTTAGTGCCTCCCGTTAGCGCCAGCAGATGGCTCTGAAGAGGCACTAGATTATTATCGCTGGGGCGAGGCAAATCCAATGCCACACACCAAATCCCACCCCCCCCCCCCGCCGCAGCGGCTCCGCTAAGAGTTATCTCCGGGAGCCTCAACGCCAGGTGGATCGTGTTGTCAGTGAGTGTGCGAAATTGATTGTCACTGTACGGATAACCGTAGCTGTCATAAAGACAGCAGGGTTTGATTGACAGCTGGTTGACGGCTGATGTCATATCTGGGGGCGGGATCCGACGCCATCTTGGCCATGCTTCAGATACTGTACTAGAGACACAGAGTCAGGACTGAATAAATGGCACTCCTCTACAACTGCTTGTGAGACTCGTAATTACATTATTAAGATAACATTACATGGTACCAGGATTTATAGAACTCACGATAAGGACATACTACAACAATGGAAGGAATAAAACCTCCGGCTAGCCTGCAACTAGAAGGAAATGTGGATGAAAATTGGTGTGTCTTCAAGCAACGCTTTCTTCTCTACCTCACAGCGATTGACGCTTCGACTAGCTCTGGAACACGTAAAGTAGCTTTGTTGCTAACAGTGGCTGGCTCACAGGCAATCGAGCTGTTTAATACATTTACGTTTGCAGCCGAAGATGATAAAAAATGATCTGGACAAGGTGATAGAACGGTTCGACGAATACTGCACTCCAAAAAAGAATGAAATGTATGAGAGACTCGTTTTTCGCTCCCGCGTGCAAAAGCAAGGAGAATCCTTTGATTTTTTTTGACAGACTTGACAATAAAAGCGCAAACATGCAACTTTAGGGACCTGAAGGAATCGATGATACGCGATCAAGTTGTTTTTGGAATACTCGACAAGAAAGTGAGGGAGAGAATGCTTAGAGACAATGACCTAAATTTGAATGCAGCAGTGAAAATATGTCATGCTAGTGAACTCTCAGCCATGCACATGAAAACTTTCGAAGGGAGCAGCACAGCAGAAGGGAGTGCCCTGGGGCTGAAAAACCTGCCGGTGGATGTGGTACACAAAAGGGACACAAGAGGGCCCACGGAGTTCAAGACGATGACGCCTTATGAATGCAGACGGTGCGGTAATAAACACGTAGCCAGACAGTGTGTAGGGGGGCCTCTATTAACTGGTTTAAGGTAATTTCCCTGGTCTTGCAGCCTTTGCCTGCATTCTGACCAATTCCAATCTTTTACCTGGTTTACGGTAATTCACCTGGTCAGGCAGCCTGCTGCTACACTGTAAACCAAATTCCAATAAACCAATTTTCAAACAGTGGTTTTGACTCGCTACCCCACCTTCCAGTTCTGACTGAAGGGCTTATAATTAATGATATTAAAACGGACAAATGGTCTGGATGAAAGAAAATCAAGCTTTATTAACTAAAAGAAACTATAATCAAATATAAAACTATACCACACGAACACAGTAAATTACAGTAAAATTGCTTAAATGGAGGAAGGCAGATGGCAAAAACGAGGGGTAAGTGGCTACAATGTTGATTAAACAATCTTAGCAATATCCCCTTAATTACCATCCCCCAACTCCTTACTAGGTTGCTTTGCTGAGGAGTCAGAAACCTGCTCACCTGTGGTCCAGCGAAGTAAGAGCTAAGAGAGAGATAGCTTCTCAGGAGCTATCTCTTATACCTGAAAAAGTCTGTCTGCAAAATTCATGCCCAAAGTTCCAATACACAAAAGAAACGCTGATGATTGGTTGATTCAAAGTGGTTGGATTGGGTTAATGTGTCTGCACTGTGGAGCCGAAATGTTCCCGCCCACATCCGGAGCTCACCTGGGCTAAAACAAAAGGGAATGCAACTGTCCTATTGTCCAGAATGATGGGTGATTCAAACCTATTCAATGCTTAAACTGTTGCATATAAAAATCCGTTCCACAGTTTCAATGTGCCTCATTGACTGTGAGTGCTTTGAATTGCTGTGTAAACAGAAGCAGTTTCAATCGATTGTCCTGCGGTTGGTCTCAAATAGTTGTAATCCCTTATGTCAATAAGCAACTTCAAGTGCTTAGAAGGGAACCTCCCTTTGATTGGCAGGTCTTTGACTGCCACTGTATCCTCCCACTTTTTCACACAGACAACTCGAGCTGCTTCTTTGTCCTTTTGCCGTGCTTTCTCTGCCATTTTAAAACCTTTTTTGATTGCCCAAACTCCAGGGAACAATTTTATTAATAAAAGTACTGTCTTAAGGTGTGTGAATATTTTCCACAGAGCTCCTCGACTCCCGTGTTGTCCACGTTCTTTCCATCTCAGAGAAGTCTTTTGCAGTTCTAGGCACATTTTAAAACATTGTAGACAAGTCACATCACCCAATTCTTCGTCCACGACGTGGACCAATATTTTTCAATCTTCAGGGAAATAGGGGATTTTGCGAAACCCCTACAAGTGTCCTGCTTATGGGAAGAACGGTGCAAAATGTAAAGGCAGGAATCACTTTGCCAAGATGTGTTTTTTGGAAGAGAAAATTGAAAGTAAAAAGACAGTGGATGCTATTGAGACTGAAGAGACAGGAGCAGAGACTTTGTTGGAATGGTGCAAAATGAGTCAAAACAGGGCAAAAATGCTAATGAAGTGCACTCTGTAGGACCAAAGACTGAAGTTTGGATAGCTCCCTTGCTGGTAAATGGCACTATTGTTACCTTTAAGCTAGATACAGGTGCTAAGGCAAACCTCATAAGTTGGAGTGATGCATGGAATCTCAAAGTGCGACCTAAAATACTGAACAAGACAGTGTCTTTGAAGGCATACAATGGACAAAGCATTGAAACAAAAGGAACGTGTAGGCTGAATGTTAAGGTAAAAAATCACATTCACCCTTTGACCTCTGTTATAGTGCCTGAAGGACATGAGTCACTGTTGGGGGATAAGGCCTGTGTGGATTTGGGCTTGGTAAAATGAATCTATACTATCAATGAACGGAACTGTGTGCAGAGTGCCCCCCAAGATAGTACAAATCTGACTCATGAGACTATAGCAAACAAATATGCAGATGTCTTTCAGGGTTTCGGAGCACTGCCCTTTACATACTCCATCAAACTGAGAGAGGATGCACAACCAGTGATTCACGCACCCAGGAGCGTTCCAGTGGCTCTCCGTGAAAAAACTGAGGAAAGAGCTAGACCGCATGGAGGGACTAGCTGTCATAAAGAAGATTGAGGAACCGACTGACTGGGTAAATTCCATGGTTTGCGTCAATTCAAAGAAAACTCATAAATTGCGTGTCTGCATGGATCCCAAGGACCTTAACGCCAATATCAAAAGAGAGCTCTACCAAATTCCAAAGAGAGAGGAAATAGTCAGCGAAATGATGCCTTGCATGGTTTCTGGCAGTTGAAACTTGAGGAAGAAAGTGCTAAGCTGTGCACCTTTAACACCCCGTTTCGTCGATACTCCTACCAGCATCTGCCCTTTGGTATTAGCTCCGCCCCAGAAATCTTTCACAGAGCAATGGAGCAAATCATCGAGGGCCTGGAGGGAGTGCGGGTGTACGTGGATGATCTGGTAATATGGGGCTTCACTCAGGGGGAGCACGACACCAGACTGGAGAAAACACTTCAGAGAATACAGCAGTATGGACTCAAACTAACTAAAGACAAATGTCAGTTCAGTGTCAATGAAATCACATTCCACGGAGACAAGATCTCTTCAGAGGGGATTCAGCCAGACAAGTCAAAGGTAAAGGCTATACATGAGATGGAGAAACCAAAGGACAAGAAAGGGGTTCAGCGGGCCCTTGGCATGGTTAACTACCTAGGAAAATTCATTCCAAATCTAGCAGTGAAAACTGTTCATCTGAGAAAACTGCTGCACCAAGAGACAGAGTTCCAATGGGGACATGAACATGAGAATGGAAGGGGCTGCTATACATTCTAGCAAGTGAACCCCTACTGAAGTTCTTCTGCCCTAAAAAGAGGACAAAAGTGTCCACAGATGCCTCTAAGAATGGATTAGGGGCTGTCCTTCTACAGGAAGATGAAGGAGAATGGCGACCAGTGGCGTATGCGTCACGCTCCATGACGGCTACAGAGTGCCGGTACGCGCAATTCGAGAAGGAGTGCCTTGGCTTGGCATTTGGGTGTGAAAAATTTCATATGTACATTTATGGTCTTCCCAAGGTTATCCTAGAAACGGACCATAAGCCACTGCTAGGGATCATAAAGAAGAATCTGTGTGACATGTCACCATGGATACAACGCCTAATGATGTGACTTCAACGTTACGATTTTGAGCTAACGTATGTGCCAGGGACACAAATGTTCATTGCAGACACACTATCCAGGGCTGCGCCTTATGCCACACAGAACAGTGAATCAGAAGAGGATGTGGCTCTTCATGTGGATATGGTCTACGCAGCATTGCCCGCCACACAGGAACAACTATCAGTGATAGTCACAGAGACATCAAAGGACCCAGTCCTGAGTAAAGTAATGAGAAATCTTCAAGAGGGCTGGAAGAAAGGGTCATGTAAACAATATTATCACATTCAGTCTGAGCTCTCTGTGGTCAATGGACTACTGCTTAAGTGTGACAGGATAATAGTGCCCACCTCTATGCGATGAGAAATGCTCAACAGGATACATGAAGGGCACCTGGGTGCAGAAAAGTCAAAAAGGAGAGCACGTGAGGCACTCTACTGGCCAAACATGAACTCTGATATTGACCAGTTGATCAGTGAGTGTGCTACATGTCAGGAGTATCACTACAAGCAAACAAAAGAGCCCCTCATTACCACAGAGCTCCCATCACAACCTTGGGAAAAGGTCAGAACTGATATTTTTCACTATGAAGGAAAAGACTATTTGTTAGTTATTGATTATTATTCCAATTATCCGGAGATGGCTCTCTTGCCCAGTACCTCATCAAGAGCTGTGATAACTCACCTGAAGTCAATCTTTGCCAGGCAGGGCATCCCTCTAACCCTGGTCTCTGATAATGGCCCTCCCTATGCCAGTCATGAGTTTCAGTCATTTGCTTCGGAGTATGAGTTTAATCATGTAACCTCCAGTCCGCTCTATCCTCAGGCTAATGGAAAAGCGGAGAAGGGGGTACAGATTGTGAAAAGACTATTAAAGAAAGCAGCACACAGCAACGCTGACCCATATCTGGCCCTGATGTCGTACAGGGCGGGCCCACTAGCAAGTGGCAAGTCTCCAGCTGAGCTCTTACTGGGTCAGAAAATCCATACACGACTTCCCAGTTATGTCACACCTGACCACAGAGATGAGGTGTGGGCAGACAAGGCTCGGAAACTACAACAGAAACAAAAAACACTTCATGACCGCACAGCCGCTACACTAGTGCCTCTACAGGAAAAAGATATAGTTCGCATTGAAGGGCCTGAGTCATGGCCTACAAGAGCTACAGTTCTACAACAGGTCGGCCCCAGGTCATACAGTGTCATGACAGAGAACGGCAATGTGTTTCACAGAAACAGGAGGCACCTACGGAAAACCACAGAGACCTTTCAGCCTCAGGAGGATAGAGAGGATGACGAGATGAGGGAAATGCCACAAAGTGACGAAGGACACAATAGTGATAATGTGACAAGGGACCTGTGTGGTACAGACATGAACTTAAGGAATACAACTGGGGTGGTTCAGCAAACACCTGTTCAGCCACGCAGGTCACAGCGCACCAGAAAGCCTGTAGTTAAACTTGACCTGTAGACAGGGATTGATAAGACTGTAAACAGTTAATGGACTCCTGGGTGTGGGTAAGGTTTATACCTACCTGCAATTAGTTCAATGGTGTAGTTACGCTGACTGGTTCTATATGATGTTAACAAGTATTCTATGTGTTATGTTATGTTATGTTGTTATTGTGCTATGTCTTCATTGAAGGGGGAAGATGTACGGATAACCGTAGCTGTCGTAAAGACAGCAGGGTTTGATTGACAGCTGGTTGACAGCTGATGTCATATCCGAGGGCGGGATCCGACGCCATCTTGGCCATGCTTCAGATACTGTACTAGAGACACAGAGTCAGGACTGAATAAATGGCACTCCTCTACAACTGCTTGTGAGACTCGTAATTACGTTATTAAGATAACATTACAGTCACCACCTACTTTCATGCCTAGAATAAACTGTGAAAGGGAAAGCTGGCATGAAGCAGCAGGAAGGCAGCTCCACGGATGTTATTTAAAGGAATCATCAGTAATGAGGAAGGGAGAAATGCATGCATACAACATGATTAGCTGGAAAGTGCGAAACGCTTGTGGGGTGAGGGAAAGTGGGATGTGAGAAGAAGGAGTAGCGATGAACAGACTGTTGTTGTCCCCAAGGGGGTCAACGTCATCAGTGGCCACGGCACCCACCACCTGGCACCCAATAATCTGGGAGAGAGCATCGGCAGGGGTCAGGGGTCGCGGGGGGTGGGAGGGAGCATCGGCAGGGGTCAGGGATCGCGGGGGGGCGGGAGAGAGCATCGGCAGGGGTCAGGGATCGCAGGGGGCGGGAGGGAGCATCAGCAGGGGTCAGGGATCACGAGGGGTGGGAGAGAGCATCGGCAGGGGTCAGGGATCGCGGGGCGGGAAGGAGCATCGGCAGGGGTCAGGGATCGCGGGGGGTGGGAGAGAGCATCAGCAGGGGTCAGGGATCGCGAGGGGTGGGAGAGAGTATCGGCAGGGGTCAGGGATCGCGGGGTGTGGGAAGGAGCATCGGCAGGGGTCAAGGATCGAGGGGGGCGGGAAGGAGCATCAGCAGGGGTCAGGGATCGTGGGGGGTGGGAGGGAGCATCGGCAGAGGTCAGGGATCGCGGGGGCGGGAGGGAGCATCGGCAGGTATCGGGGATTGGGAGGGGACAGAGAGCATTAGCAGGGGTTGTGGATCGGGAGTGAGGAGAATGCATCGGCAGAGGTCGGGTACCGCCGGGGGGGGGGGTCCGCTGGGGATTGCGGGGTGGGGGCGAGGTCAGCTGGTGATCGCGGGTGGTGGGGGGTCGGCCGGGGATCGGCAGGCGGGGAGAGAGGATCAGGGTCGGCCACCGGAGGTTCGTGGCCAGCCTCATCATCATCGTTGAGGTGGGGGGGAGACCTCATGGTGGGGATCGGAGGCTTGGAAAGGTGATTGGAGGGCCGGGGGCAGGTTCCAATTGCACGGGATGGGTATGGTTGGGACCCTGGATCCAGGAGGTAGATATAAAGCCACTTACCTCCTGGATGCAGCAGGTCCCACTCTGTTTAACTGCCGGGTTTCACGAATTGTGTGAAACCCATCTCCATGCAGTTAAATACAAAATGGAGGGAAAAAAAGAGGCTCCCAGCCTCATTCCAATATTTAAATTGAGGTAATGCCCCTTGTGAGCAGGTTGGCCTGAGGGATAGACCGAGTAATTACAGACCTTTCAGCCTAACCTCGGTGGTGGGAAAATTAGTGGAAAAATTCTGAGGGACAATATAAATCATCATTTAGAATGTCATGGATTAATCAAGGACAGTCAGCAAGGATTTGTTAAGGGAAGGTCATGTCTGACTAACTTGATTGATTTTTTTGAGGAGGTACCGAGGAGGGTCGATAAGGGTAGTGTATTCGATGTAGCCTACATGGACTTTAGCAAAGTGTTTGACGAGGTCCCACATGGCAGACTGGTCAAAAAAGTAAAATCCCATATGATCCATGGGAAATTGGCAAGTTGGATCCAAAATTGGCTCAGTGGCAGGAAGCAAAGGGTAATGGTCAAAGGGTGTTTTTGTGACTGGAAGGCTGTTTCCAGTGGGGTTCCGTAGGGCTCAGTACTGGGTCCCTTACTTTTTGTGGTATATATCCATGATTTAGACTTCAATGTAGGGAACATGATTAAGAAGTTTGCAGATGATACAAAACTTGGCCGTGTGGTTGATAGTGAGGAAGGGAGATATCAATGGACTGATCAGGTGGGCAGAAAAGTGGCCAATGGAGTCCAATCCGGAAAAATGTGAGGTAAGGCATTTGGGGAGGTCTAACAAGGCAAGGAAATACACAATAAATGGTAGGATACTGAGAAATGTAGAGGAATAGAGGGACCTTGGAGTGCATGTCCACAGACCCGTGAAGATAGCAGGACATATTATTAGCTGAGGCATAGAATATAAGAGCAGGGAGGTTATGCTTGAGCTGTATAAAACACTAGTTAGGCCACAGCTACAGTACTGCATACAGTTCTGGTCACCACATTACAGGAAAGATGTGATTGCACTAGAGAGGGTACAGAGGAGATTTACAAGGATGTTGCAGGACTGGAGAATTTTAGATATGAGGAAAGAGTGGATAGGCTGGGAACAGAGGAGGCTGAGGGGAGACTTAATTGAGGTGTATACATTTTGAGGAGCCTAGATAGAGTGGATAGCAAGCACTTATTTCCCTTAGCAGAGATGTCAATAACCAGGGAGCATAGATTTAAAGTAATTGGTAAAAGGATTAGAGGGGAGTCGAGGAGACATTTTTTCACCCAGAGGGCGGTGGGAGTCTGGAACTCACTGCCTGAAAAGGTGGTAGAGGCAGAAACCCTCATTGCATTTAAAAAGTACTTGGATATGCATTTGAAGTGCCATAACCTACAGGGCTACAGACCAAGAGCTGGAAAGTGGGGTTAGGTTGATTACTCTTTTACGACCAGCGCCAACACGATGGGCCGAAATAGCCGCCTTCTGTGCCGTAAATATCTATGATTCTATGATTTTTTTTCATTTTAAAATTGCTTTCCCAGGTATAGAACTTCAGCTGCTAATCAAGGAAAGAATTTTTAACTGATCTCCAAAAGAATTAATTATAAAGGCAGAGGTCAAAGGTTGGGAAAATGTGGTGGGGGTGCTGAGTATCTTAACAAATTTCACCCTGGTTATGAAAATATGAAATCCTGCTGTTGGCCACTGTTTTTAGACCTCCCAAGTGTCACTCAATTGACAATCATTCACTTTGATTTAAAAATGTGACCTGTTTCGATGTATAACATTCCTAAAAATACACATGGCTTCATATATTAAAATATTTGAATTTATGTCAATCTTCCAGATTATAAATGCCACTTCTAACATTTACCCAGTGTCAACACCTCTGGAGATTTATTTAGTTCTGTCTGCTTTGTCGTACAAAATAGATTTTTAAAAGGATGAATATTGGTGGAAACATGTCAAATGCATAACTGAGGTAGCATTCACAGTGAGACTCAGATAAAGAATATTTTGCCACAGAGAATAAATTAGCCTCTGTTATTTTTCTGTTGTTAACTCACTGCTCAAAGACAGAAGAAATCTTCATTATTGTTACAGTACAAAAGGTTTAGACATGGCAGGGGAGATTTTCAACTCTCAGCCGCCCGTTTCTCGCCTGAAAAGCCAGCAATGCAGTTGAAAGTCAGGCATAGGGGGCACCTCAGCTGTCCCATTGAATCCCGAGGCCCACTTGGTGCAATTTTCAGGTGGGCCTGTAATGGGGTGAGCACCATGCCTGCCTGTAATAGGCATAAGGTTGTTTAAATATGTAAATTGGAGTCCTACTTTGTAGGACACCAGTTGCAATTTTTAGGTTTGTTTCTTTTTCATTCTTGGATGTTTGAGACCCTCCCAAGATCGTCTCCCTTCCCCTCCCCAGACACTTGACCTGCTGTCTGGCAGCCACCGATAACCCCAGCCCCCAATCCCCGCACAACTGGTGGTATTTAAAAATAACAGCAGAAAATGCTGGGAAAACTCAGCAGGCCAGGCAACATCAGTGGAGAGAAAATAGAGTCAACGTTTCGGGTGAAAACCCTTTGTCAAGACTAAAGAAGCACAGGAAATGAAATAGATTAAGAGGCCAGGCTGGGAGAGAACAAAAGAGAAGAAGAGGTATTCAAAACGGGACGAGATGGTGATAGGACTAGTGGAGACAAAAGACGGCTCTAGATTATGTGTGAAATACGCTGGCAGAATGGGAGACAGCTGGCATGTGGGAGAGAGAAAAAAAAAGAAAGAAAGTGGGCGGGGGGGGGGGGGGGGGGGTGGGGGGGCGGGGAAGGCCAAAACAAAGGTGTGGATAAAAAATGTAAGTAAAAATGTAATAGGGGCCGAGGTTATGATCTGAAATTGTTGAACTCGATATTGAGTCCAGAAGGCTGTAAAGTGCCTAATCGGAAGATGAGGTGCTGTTCCTCGAGTTTACGGTGAGCTTCCGTGGAACAATGCAAGAGGCCGAGGACGATGAGGTCCAAGTGGGAATGGGGCGGTGAATTAAAATGACAGGCGACCGGAAGCTCGGGGTCACCCTTATGGACTGAACGGAGGTGTTCCGCAAAGCAGTCACCCAATCTGCGCTTGGTCTCCCCAATGTAGAGGAGACCACATCGTGAGCAGCGAATACAGTATACTAGATTGCAAGAAGTACAAGTAAATCGCTGTTTCACCTGGAAGGGGTGCTTGGGGCCCTGGACAGTGGGAAGGGGGGAGGTATAAGGGCACGTGTTACATCTCCTGCGCTTGCACGGGAAGGTGCCAGGCAAAGGGGAAGGGGTGCTGGGGCTGATAGAGGAGTGGACTAGGGTGTCTCGGAGGGAGCGGTCCCTATGGAATGCTGAAAGGCGAGGGGAGGGGAAGATGCGTTTGGTGGTGGGATCACTTTGGAGGTAGCGGAAATGGCAGAGGATGATCCGTTGAATGTGGAGGCTGGTGGGGTGAAAGGTGAGGACAAGGGGAACCCTATCGTGGTTCCGGGAGGGAGGGGCAGGGGTGAGGGCAGAAGTGCGGGAGATAAAACGGACATGGTTGAGGGCCGTGTCAACCACGGTAGAGGGGAATCCTTGGCTGAGGAAAAAGGAAGACATGTCGGAAGCACTGGTGTGGAAGGTGGCATCGTCAGAGCAGATGCGACGGAGACGGAGAAACTAGGAGAATGGAATAGAGTCCTTACAGGAGGCAGGGTGGGAGGAAGTGTAGTCCAGGTAGCTGTGGGAGTCAGTGGGCTTGTAGTGAATGTTGGTCAATAACCTACCCCCAGAGATGGAGACGGAGAAGTCGAGGAAGGGAAGGGAAGAGTCAGAGATGGACAATATGAAGGTGAGGGAAGGGTGGAAATTGGAGGCAAAGTGAATGAAATTGTCTAGTTCAGGGCGAGAGCAGGAAACGGCCTTTATTAGAAGAGGATTTGTGTAAATTTTGGATTTCCAGCATCGGCAGTATTTTGCTATCGTACTGGTGGTATTTAAATGTGGCTCAAACCCAAATATGGTTCATATCTCCTGACGTAAGCTTTGGGCAGGCTGCCCTGCGAAATTCTCGCTCATTTTGGGCTGAAGTTGAATTTCTCCCCTGGCATCTCCCTCTGAAGCCTGCCTGGAATCCTATCTGGTCTAACATAAGAACATAAGAAATAGGAGCAGGAGTAGGCCATTTGGGCCTTCGAGCCTTCTCCGCCATTCAATAAGATCATGGCTGATCTTCTACCTCATCTCCAGTTTCCTGCACTTGACCCATATCCCTTGATATTCAAAAATCTATCGATCTCCGTCTTGAATATACTCAACGACTGAGCCTCCACAGCTTTCTGGGGTAGAGAATTCCAAAGATTCACCTCCCACTGCTGAAGACATTTCTCCTCATCTCAGTCCTAAATGGCCGGCCCCTTATTCTGAGACTGTAACCCTTGGTTCTAGACTCCCCAGCCAGGGGAAACATCCTCCCTGCATACACCCTGTCAAGTCCTGTAAGAATTTTGTATGTTTCAATGAGGTAATCACTCATTCTTCCAATATAGACCTAGTCTACTCAATCTCTCCTCATAGGACAATCCCCCCATCCTGGGAATCAGTCTGGTGAACCTTTGCTGCATTCCCTCTATGGCAAGTATATCCTTCCTTAGGTAAGGAGACCAAAACTGTACACAATACTCCAGGTGTGGTCTCACCAGGGCCCTATATAATTGCAGTAAGACGTCTTTACTCTTACACTCAAATCCTCTTCTAATAAAGGCCAACATAGCATTTGCTTTCCTAATTGCCTGCATGTTAACTTTCAGTGATTCGTGTACAAAGTCACCCAGGTCCCTCTGAACACCAACATTTCCCAATCTCTCACCATTTAAAAAATACTCTGCTTTTCTATTTTTCCTACCAAAGTGGATAACTTCATATTTCTCCACTTTGGGCCAGAAATTCGTGACCAAATGCATGAGTACGGTCGGGGTACTCACGCATCTGGCCGTTGGAAATGCCGGCGTTCAGCATGCACAGCGCATGCGGGGAACGCCGGCATTTCCAGACCTCGGAACGAAGGGGTTCATAGGCACAGCGCGTGCGACTGCACAGGCAGCGCTTGCGCAGTGAACTTCGTAGATTTCATTCATGGATTCAGTGAGGGTAAGTCCTTACAAGTTACACTTGAAAAAAGCAAGTGTAAAGTTGTTCATTGGCTGCGGAGGAAGAAACATTTTATCGTGGAGCTTCTGAAAGTCTTCTATTTCTGTTTGGGAAAGGGGGGAAACTTATTTTAAGAAAGGCTGAGGTAAGTTAAAACATTTTTTTTTGTTTAAAACGGTTTTTCAGTACTGTAGTTAGAACGAGCAATTGTTGTGGCTGTGGGCAAGGCCTCATTGAATTTTTTTTTCTAAAATTTGAAATTTATTTTTAAAATTATGAAATGCTTACAGAATGAAATAGTCATCAGTAATATTTAGTAAGTATGTATGTATGAGTGTATGTATGTCTGTATATATTCCATTTAGGATGTGCATTTATGTATGTATTCCTTTTAGTGAATAAGATGTAGGTCTGTGATATTCATCAGGCGGGAAGGATGTGTTTGCAAGCCGTAAAAGCATGCTTCCTGGCATAGGCAGAGTTGATGTTATAGGCACTCAGTTTATTAAAAGAAGTGTAACAACTATTTCCATTTACTCCGTACAGGTACGTCTGTGTGAAGAGTAGTCCTGTGAGCGAGGAAAATGCCCTGTTGTAGAAATTTAGCCCTGATGCTATTTGTGTATTTGCTGCAAAGAAATAGGAATGCCAGGGAACAACGTAGAATATTGAGGAACCAGGAACGTCTCCTGATCAGAAGGAACAACTACCCACCCCACAGAGTTTACAGGGAGAGGCGATCACTTGAAATGCTGTCCGAGGAGTTGTGTATCAGGCGGCTGCGCTTCAGTAAAGAGGCAATTGGTCGACTATGTGACATGTTGAAGGCAGACTTGGAGCCACGCTCGAAGATCCACACTGCCTTGTCAGTGAACATGAAGGTAACCACAGCATTGAACTTCTTTGCAAGTGGATCATTTCAAGCAGGCACCGGTGACATAACCAACATCTCCAAGAATGCTGCGAGGGTCTGCATTCACTAGGTCACAGCAGCCATTTGCCGTAGGATTTCAGATTTCATTCATTATGACTTGTCAACTCGACATCAGAAGGAGATGGCCTTAGCTTTTTATCGCATTGCTGGATTCCCCAAAGTGATTGGGGCCGTCGATGGAACACATATTGCACTGAAGTCACCCAAGGATGCACCTGTGACATTCATTAACAGGAAGGGGTATCATTCATTGAATGTAATGATATTATGTGATGCGCACCTGAGGATCCTAAACGTTAATTCTGGACACCGGGGAAGTAATCATGACTCCTTTGTCCTCCGGAACTCTAAATTGTATGATTCTCTCAGCAAATTGCCTACAGGATCCGCATGGATACTGGGCGACAAAGACTACCCGCTAAAACCATGGCTGATGACCCCCTACCGCAAAACCATTAATCAGTCTCAGGAGAGATACAACCATGCACACGTGACTACACGTCAAGTGGTGGAGAGGACAATAGGAGTTCTGAAATCACGCTTCCGGTGCCTGGATAGGTCAGGGGGGACCTTGCAGTACTCTCACCAGAAAGTGTCAAGGATTGTGCTGGCCTGTTGTGCTTTGCACAACCTTGCCCTGCAGGAAGGACTGACCCTTAACAATGAGGAACAGCTGCCTGTTGAAGTGGAGGATGAAGGCGATGGCAATGTGCATGCTGCCAGGCCTCATGGAGAGGAACCAAGTGCCGCCGAATGTAAGGCTGCTCGCGAAATGCTGGTAGCCAACACCTTCACGCGGTAGTTATGCCCTGTACCTACCCCTCCCCCCGCAAGGCAAAGACAGAAGCAGACACATATTAAAGTGCAACATTGACCTTTTATTGCATAATGAAACAATTTTCAGATTCAGTTTCAATGTATAAAGTGAATAACTAGTAAATTTTAAGTAACAGTTATGAACGTAAAAAAAAATTATGGACAGGAACAGTGAGGAAGTGTTATTGGAAAGAATTCGTCTTTACTTGTCTTTCTTCGTTCAAGGATGTTAATGACCTACTTAATGCAATTTAAAAATGTTAATGTTAACAGTTTTTAAATCACTTTGTAAACAGGTTTAACTATTTGTGTTTGATTCTTAGTGATATAACAAAAATAAAGATGCTAACTACCTCTTTCAATGTTTTCAAACATGTGCAAAATGGTGACTGTTAGAAAATAAAGTGTAAACATTTTACAGTAATTTTTACTTTCTTACTGCAATACAGACATTCAAAGTGCAAACTAGCTATTTTACAATTTTGTAAAATTTGTTGTAAAAGTTTTTGAAGTTAAATAAATGTTTAAATTCTTTCAACATTGATTACTGGGTGTACTGTTGAAACGATAAGGTTACCTATCCTTTCCTTCATAAATAAACACTTGAATTTAAATATGTAAGAAAACATTTAACATTTAAATAAAGTGAAAAATATAACAATTTAACGATTTGCCAACTGGCCTGTGTGACTGAGGGTTGAAGGTGGCAGAGTGAGCTGAAAGTGACACTCTAACGTTTCCTGAGCCTTTTCAGTACCCGTGACTGGAGCCCTCCAGATCTATTTGCAATGGCCCTGTCAGATTGACCCTGCTCTTCAGCAGCGGCTTGAGGAAAGGGTTGTTGCTGAGGCATTTCTACGCTGCCCTGCATCATGACTGGCGCAGCTGCTGGCTCCTGGGACCAAAGTGGCTCTGCACTGTGACCTGGGGAGGGCATTTGTGCTGGAATCAGCGTTATGCCAGTAGTGATAGATACAAGCGAATTAAGCATTGCAATCATAGTTTCATTAAGTATCACCAACTGTGAAGATATCTGATTAAGAGAATTATCATTAAGCGTCACCAAATGTGAAGATATCTTATTAAGAGAATTATCCAACTGCGATGATATCTTATTAAGATAATTATCATTAAGCACCCCAAACTGCGATGATATCTGATTTAGTGTAATGCCAATATTCTCCATTCCCTGCCTGAAATGGTCTCTATCGTCTACTTCCTTCTCAGTGAGAGAGCTCAGCAATTGCCTGAAACCTGCAATATCTTGCTGGTCATCTTGTAGGTGCTGCTGTACCTCTGCTACTCCCACCTGCACTGAAGTGTCCATTTGGTGCCTGCCTGTGGAGCTACAGTCATCATTGACTAGCACAGAGCCACAAGGGCCAGGAGATGGTGAGATAGTGGCCAGCGACACAGGGTCTATACACTCCTGCTGCACTTGCTGACATAGGACAGGTTGCTCCTGTTCCTCAACCACCTCAGCCACCTCAGTAACTGCTGCCATTGCATCAGAAAAACCTTCCCCAATGCCCTCTGTGGCCGCTGACTCCACGCACTGCTCATCCCGTGTGTGAGAGGTACTCGGTCCAGCTGTGGGAAGGAAGCAGAAAACATTTGCTAAGGTAAAGCACGATGTGCCACATCACAGATATTCAGCACACACCTAACCTTATTTAACATATGGCTGCCCAGGCCAACTCACATTGAGGGTCAGAAAT
This sequence comes from Somniosus microcephalus, assembly GCF_052327205.1. Taxonomy (NCBI): domain Eukaryota; kingdom Metazoa; phylum Chordata; class Chondrichthyes; order Squaliformes; family Somniosidae; genus Somniosus; species Somniosus microcephalus. The sequence continues at coordinate 110,278,060 of NC_140991.1, forward strand.
GTCTGTTTCAGATGCATCCGCGGGGCGATTGCTAGCAAATTCGTACATCTGGTGGACCCGTTCCTCATGTTCGGTCAAAACCCTCAGCATGGCAACACCACCGCCTGTGAGTGTGCGTTCCCTGGATTTGTGAGCACTTTTACTCTGAAATTGCAGCATAAATAAGAGAATCACACAGCTGCATTTCTGACATGGACAGCGAAGGCTTTGAAGACTGGGCTGGGTGTTTCTTTACATCTTTGATTGAAGTTTTACAGCTCCAAGCAATGGAATCAAGATAAGAGAACATTAGGTATCCTTGAGATGGCCCCAAAGCCATAAAGTTTTATTGCTACCTCAGGTGACTTTACCAAGAAGTAAATTGACTGCAGTAAAAGAAAACCTTTATAGATCTGGCTAACTTAAATTCTAAGCAATGTTACAGTACACTTTAGTTATAACTGCACAAACCCTGGCAGATCGGAGCATGTCACTGAATTTCTTGCGGCATTGTTCCGCTGTACGTGGAATGGTGGAGGTCGCGCTGACAGCTTCTGCAACTTCCGACCACGCTGCCGTCTGAACTTTTCGCGGAGCTCTCGACTGCTCATTCCCAATGTTGCGCAGGCGCCTAGCCTCCAACTCGTTGAGGAGATTGCTGAGGTCATCATCAGTGAAGTTCTGAGTTCTTTTAATCACGTTAATTGTGCTCATTCCAGCCATTTCACTTTGCTAATTAACTGCAAAGAATTAATAGAATGTTTTCAAGGCTTTAAAAAATGCTTAAATAGCTTCAATTCTCTTTAAAACTATCTAAGAGTCATCAAAATCATTTAAACGTTTTTAAAATTTTATAAAAGTTCACAAAACATTCATAAAATAGCAGATAACTTACTTTCCCTGCAGCTGTGTAACTCCAAAGTCCTGTGCAGCTGCTCGGAGAGATTGGGGGCATGTCCTACTACAATGAGACCTTAAGGGGTGTGTCTCACTTGCACTGCGCGCTCCAGGCTTCGCGCTGGCTGCACTCCTGGGCGGCGTGACGTCAAACGCTGCCCGGGATTCTTCACATTCAAAATGGAATTCCAGGCGTCCCTGGAGGTGATCGGCAGGTGCGAAGGGTAAGTGCAAATCGGGACCTTACACGCGCGGCAAGCCCCGTTCACGAATTTCTGGCCCATTATATTCCATTTACCATGTTCTTGCCCACTCATTTAGCCTGACTATATCCCCTTGAAGCCTCCTTGCATCCTCCTCACAACTTACATTCCCACCCAGCTTTGTATCATCAGCAAACTTGGATGAATTACATTTGGTCCCCTCATCTAAATGATTGATATAGGTTGTGAATAGCTGAGGCCCATGCACTGATCCTTGCGGTACTCCACTAGTTATAGCCTGACAACCTGAAAATGACCCATTTATTCCTACTCTCTATTTTCTGTCTGTTAACCAATCCTCAGTCTATGCTCCAATATTACCCCCAATCCCATGAGCCCTAATGCCTTCTAAAAATCCAAATACACCACATCCACTGGTTCCCCTTTATCTATTCTGCTAGTTGCAACCTCAATAAACTCTATCAGATTTGTCAAACACGATTTCCCTTTCATAAATCCGTGTTGACTCTGCCCAATCTGTTATTATTTTCTAAGTGCCCTGTTACCTTGTCCTTAATAATAGATTCTAGCATTTTCCCTTCTACTGATGTCAGGCTAACTGGTCTGTAGTTGCCCATTTTCTCTCTCCCTCCTTTTTTAAATAGTGGGGTTACATTTGCTACCTTCCAATCCGCGGGAACCATTCTAGAATCTATGGAATTTTGGAAAATGACAGTCAATGCATCCACTATCTCTTTAGCCAACTCTTTCAAAACCCTCGGATGTAGGCCATCAGGTCCAGGGGATTTATCAGCTTTCAGTCCCATTTACTATTACTAATAGCTTTCAGTTCCTCATTCTCATTAGAGCCTTGGTTCTCAACTATTTCCGGGAAGTTTTTTGCGTCTTCTTCCATGAAGACAGACACAAAGTCTGTGATTTTGCCAGTGCTCAGAGGGCGGGTTTGGAGGCGTGTCAGGAGTTTAAATCTAAATGATTGATGGCGGGTTGCGAACCCACCGCCATCCTGCCTCCACAAAACTTTACAATGTGTCAGGTCTGCGAGTCCCAATCAGACCCGACACCAAGCAGCAGGAGAGCCATTTAAGGCAGTTAACAGCTTGTTAATCCGACTTTAAGAGCTGTTCCCATTTTATTAAATTTTCAGCGTGTTGCATGTCGTGCGACAAACATGCCAGCTGATTGTTCCGGGTTCAGCAACTCGCTGAATACTTGACAGCTCCAGCATAAAAGCGGACCTGTGACATGGCTGACTTTCAGATGCCAGAACTTTGTGTTTTGAGATTTTGGAACACATTTTGCAGGTCTATTGAGCTTGTAAGTGTTTAAGCTGAGATCCATATGCACTGTGACCTCCTTGGAAAACCCTCTCCCCCACATTGACTGAGCACTTTTAACATCTGTTCCTCAACTGAGATATATACCAGTGGAATGGGAACCATTTATATCCTCTCATCCTGGTCCTCAGAATCGGAGGAAGAGCAGCTGCGGCTGCAGCAGAACCAGGCACAACAGCAGCAGCAACAATAGGAGCGCCAACCTCCTCCTCAGCCTCCTGATGCTGCACAGGGCAGAGGGCTTCAGCACAGGGCTGCACCGTGCCGCACGAGATACCCCCAATACAGGGTTGACAGGCCGAGGATGAGTTTACTCAGCATGACTGAACAACAGTGCCATAGGAGGCTGACACTTTCGCGAGAGGTAGTCGCTGACATCTGCACAATGCTGCACCAACACCTGGAGCCCAGAGGAGTGGGTGGACACTCCTTACCAGTGGCTGTCAAAGTCACCATCGCCCTCAACTTCTTTGCTGCAGGATCCTTCCAAAAATCAGCAGCAGACATCAGCGGCATCTCCCAGTCAGCCGCGCACACTTGCATCATGCAGGTTATTGATGCCCTCTTTGCAAAGTCGCACAATTACATCCACTTCTCCACGGATGAAGCAAGTGTAACCGTGCGTGCTGTTGGCTTTGCAAATATGGCAGGCTTCCCAAGGGTGCAGGGCATCGTAGACTGCACACACGTGGCCATTAGGGCACCCCATCACAACCCAGCTGTATTTGTCAACCGCAAGGGCTTTCACTCCCGTATCGTCCAGCTGGTGTGTAACCACAGGAAGAACATTATACATGTTTGCACCAAGTTCCCTTGCAGTTGCCATGACTCGTTCATCCTGTGGCAGTCTACTGTACCTCAGCTGTTCAATCTGCCAACCCAACTCTCCGGATGGCTACTTGGAGACAAGGGCTATTCCCTGAAGACATGGCTAATGACACCGATGAGGAGGCCATCAAATGAAGCTGAAGAATGCTACAATGTGAGCCACAGTTCCACTGGAAGCATCATAGAGCAAACCATCGGCTTGCTCAAAATGCGATTCAGATGTCTCGACAGATCTGGTAGAGCCCTACAGTACTCACAAGCCAGGGTCTCCAGAATCATCATGGTCTGCTGTGCCCTGCACAACATCGCAGAGCAGCATGGCTTACCGCTGCCTGAGGAACAGGTGGCTCAGCACACAGCCTCGGAAGAGGAGGAGGATGAGGTGGCAGATGAGGAAGAGCTTGCGGAGGCAGATGTGCCAGTTCCACCTGCACGTGAGCACATTGCTGGCCATGAGGCAAGGGATACACTAATCCATGCCAGATTCACGTAATATATGCAGCAACCACATATAGCTGGCACATGGAAATGAGAGTCTGGCCGACCTTCTTAACACACCATACTGTATCTGTCCAATAGACTGTGGGTTCCTCTCACTCTCACCACCATCATTACAGATGAAAGGTGCCCTGACCCCTCACTGTGCAACTTCCATTTCTGAGCACACATAGGCCAACTCTTTGAATCTTTGCCAACACATTTCTTTATTACAATTGAAATAACGATGAGAAACTTCACTTTGTATTAGATCAAAACACCCAAGTGACTACCCTTGTGGCTATTTGCGTGTTAACTTTCTCTTATGCGTGCTTCTACGTGGTGCTTCCCCTGTGGCAGCAGATGTTGAGGCACCTTGCTCACTTCCATGTTGCACCTGGTTTGATGCCTTTGGCAGGCGTCCTCTGGTTTTGGGAGCCTGGGAGAGCTCAGCCACAGTCTGTGCAGGGGCTGAGATGGCCATCTCAGTTGAGTGAGGAACCTGGGGCTCTGACCAAGGGCTCCACAGTGACATGGGAGTGTGAGCGCTTGGAGAGGAGCCCACACTTCCTTGTTGTCGACCACCAACATCCCTCTCATGGGTTGCCTGCACTTCACGGCTAGCAAGTAGCTGGAGAGGACCTTGATGCACATCAGTGGGGCCATGAGGACCCGTCTCTGTACTGACAGTCCTCATAATGTGGATGTCCATGAACCTCTGGTTCCTCTCCTCAGTAGATGCCCATCTATCCTCCAAAGCAGACTATCAATTTAGAAGAGTCACCATGTTCATTTGAGTCTGGCGATTTATGTCCTCCATGGAGGTTGCCATCCTTTCCATGGTGGCACATACATTTGCCATTGCGTGCACCATGGCATTGCTCATGTTTGAGATGGACTCCTCCATTCTCTGCACACTCGCAGTTACAGTGGTCGCAAACCCTATCAGAGCCTCCTGCACTTGTTCCTGAAGTTCCAGCACCGCTCTCTTTCTGGATGGCCCCAGAGGCACAGCGTTCACATGCAGCTGAGCAGAGCTAGGAGAGTCCAGCGCCCTCCGACGAGGACTCTCCACTGCTGTCCCTGTCTCCACCATCTGCTGATGCTCACTTGTGAGCTGTGATACACAGGTGACAACACTAATCTATGTCGCGAATGACCCCCAGGAGGTGTGCGTCTCTGCGCTGGTGCTGGGTGCACTCAATTCTGCTGACACTGCACCTTCAGAGGCTGCAGCTTCCTCTGAGCAATCTTCCGGCTCTCGATGGTCCTGTGGGGGAGTAAAGGCATGAGTTAGACATGTGATATTAATGTAGCAGACACATCCCATTGTGCAGATGATCATGACTCAATCTGTATGAACATCAGTAGCCATATCAGTCATTCATGAAATCTAAATGAGAGGGTTGCAAATCTATTCTGTCACCAGCTTGCTCCACTGTGCTCGTCTCTCCGTCCCCCACTTCCAGCTCCTCTGCACCTCTGACGATGTCGATTGCAGCCTCCTCAGTGGTGGTTAAGTGCACCATGGAAGGTGGGCCTCCTCCTGTCCTCCCCCTCTCCCTCTTATTGTGGGCTCTATTTCCTGCAATGAGGGACACAAGTGGTGTTTGAGTGAGAATGTTTGAGTACGTGTAGAGAATCCATAGCATAGATGCTTAGACGGAGACAAAGATGGAGTGAGGTGCCAATACCAAGTTCCCTCCCTGTGCATTGTTAGTTGTTGTCATTCAATAACAGTGATGGTGAGTGTGAAGGGTGCATAGTAGAATGGAGGAGTGATTCTGTACACAGAGAGAGAGGAATGGTTAAGGGTGCAAGTGATGTAAAGGTAAGTTGGGATGTGCAGGAGTAGGTTGACAATGCAGAGTGCTGATGATGAGAAGAGATGGGGAGCAGATTGAAGGTAAGTGTGATGTTATACTCACTTTTGCTGAGCGTAGCAGGTCATTGAACCTTTTCCTGCACTGAACCCAGGTGCGTGAATACAAAGACCTGGAGCTAACCTCCTCAGCAATTTGCAGCCAGGCTACCTTGGTTTGCTGAGGAGGCTTCCTATGTCCATTTGAGGGGAACAGAACCTCCTTGCGCCCTTTCACTCCCTCCACAAGAGCATGGAGGGAGTCACCATTGAATCTTGGAGAAGCCTTGGCTCTTGAAGCAGTTATCTCACTATCAGTAACACTAAGAAGCAGTAGAATATGAATGAAACATCACAAGGCTGCATGGGCCCCTTAAATGCAGCTGAATGGAAGACATCAGCAGAGGCGAGCAGCAGACCTGAACCCACTGATTGGGCCAGGTAACGCGCACGGCGGGCTTAATAAATCCGACCGAACACGCCGACCAGCCAACCTGACGCCTATGATAAAATCGCGGCCAAAGTAGTTGTTTAATTTCTCTGCCATTTCCTTATTCCCCATTATTATTTCTCCTGTCTCAGCCTGTAAGAGACCCACATTTACTTTGCTAATCTTTTCCTTTTTACATACCTATTGAAGCTTTTACAGTCTGTTTTTATGTCTCTCACTAGTTCAGTCTCATATTATATTTTCCCTTTCTTTATCAATTTCTTGGTCTTCCTTTGCTGAATTTTTTAAATCTCCCAATCCGCAGGCTTACTACTCTTTCTGGCAAAATTATAAGACTCTTCCTTTGATCTAATATTATCTTTAACTTCTCTTGTTAGCCACGGTTGGACCACTTTTCCTGTGGGGTTTTTGTGCCTTAAAGGAATGTATATTTGTTGTAAATTATGTATTAATTCTTTAAATGCTAACCATTGCTCGTCCACTGTCATACCTTTTAATGTAGTTTCCCAATCTACCTTAGCCAACTTGCCCCTCATATCTATGTAGTTTGCTTTGTTTAGATTTAAGACCCTAGTTTCGGATTTAACAAAATCACTTTCAAACTCAATATAAAATTCAATCATATTATGGTCACTCTTCCCTAAAGGCCCCTTTACTGCAAGGTTATTAATTAACCCTTTCTCATTGCACAATACTAGATCTAAAATAACCTGTTCCCTAGCTGGTTCCTCAACACAATGATCTAGAAAACTATCTTGCATACATTCCATGAATTTGTCCTCCACACTATTACTGCAAATTTAGTTTGCCCAGTCTATATGTAGATTAAAGTCCCCCACGATCACTGTATTACCTGACGTAATAAAGACTCACTATGCACTTGGTTGTACATAAAGCAAGGCTTTAATCGACTTGTAACAAAACATGGAGGTCTAGTTAGTAGTCACTAGCTTCCTGTTTCCAGATTGTCTCTGGCCAAGGTGGGCCCACGCCCGAGTATTTATACTCCTCGGATGGCACCCTCAGCTGGCCGTTCAGTAGTACTTCCTGAGTTACTTCTTGTAGAAATTGCAATTTATGACATTACCCTTGTTACATACACCACTAATTTCCTGATTTATACACTGCCCTACATTACAGCTACTGTTTGGGAGCCTATAAACAACTCCCACCAATGTTTTCTGCCCCTTGCTGTTTCTTAGCACCACCCAAACTGATTCTATTTCTTGATTTTCAGAGCTAAGACCCTTTCTCTTTACTGTCATTTATCCCATCCTTTATTATCAGGGCTACCCCTCCTCCTTTTCCATTTTGCCTATCTCTTCTAACAGTTAAGTATCCTGGAATATTTAGTTCCCAACCTTGGCCACTTTGCAATCACATCTACTTGCATGTTTTTGTCAGTTGTAACACATTGTACATTATTTCTACTGTATTATTGCTAAACCTTTTATTATAATCAATGAAGCCTCTCACATTACTGACAAGACTTCATTATAAACTAGTTACCCACAGCTAAACTTGAAGAAAACAGTAATTTAAAAGTCCTTAGCATCAGAGTAATAATTCTCAGTGCATTAAGACGTAATCAAAATGTTTAGCTTTTCTAAGTGTATCAGTAACAAATCTGAAGAAATCTGATGTGAAAGTGCAGCTGGAGATGACATTTATCTTTGTGAGTGTAAATGGGAAGCAAATGGCTGCTTATTTAAGGCAGAGTGAAGTGCTAAAGACAGCAATGGTACTGACTCAAAGCACATCCTGCTTGTCAGGGACAGCTGTTTTCTTCTTTCTGTATTTGGTTCATGTGAAACTATCACTTGAGTTGCACACAACACAGATGCATTGAAAAATGCATCTTTACATTCTACTTTGTGTTTCCTTGGCACCCATCTCCATTCATTTAAATCAGACCCTGCCACATCCATCCTTTCTGTTCATGCTGAAACTGCCCTTTTACGACCACAGTGAATCTTATGGAACCGGCTGCCCTGATTATTGTCGCTCACCCCAGGGCCACCAAGGCTTCTCTGTGATGTGTCTGTTTCAGATATGTCAGTAATCGGCTTCATCTGCCCTTCTGGTCAGTGAAAGTCATTGGAGATTAAAGAAAATAACAAATTCCAGCTTATAAAAATGAGTACAAAGTCCAAAATAAACAAATAAAAGATGAGGAAAAAGCAAGAGACAAAATAGATAACAAATTAATTTTAAGTAAAAGAAAAAAGGCACAAAGGCTAGAAAGGGAAGACAAAGAGAAGGGGAAAAGACAGCCTGGCTTTTTTATTTAATTGTTTCTTTAACGTAAGATTTTAAAATACATCAATATACAGAGGACAGTGCATGGTTTTCAGTGAATTACTTCATTGTTCAGATGAATTCACAAGGGTGAAAATCCAAGTGGGTTAAGTAATCTGAACTCAAATTGCATTACTGTCTTATAATTCAGACAGCCCGGCAGTGTAGTTTACAATATTTACTGAATAGTTCATTTATCATAAATAATGCTCATGATATCTTGTTCATTGGATGTTGTGGGCGCTTTCATTAAAGTGATACTGCATGATAGGAGTGTACAGGTTGTTTATCTTCATGAGATACTTATACACATGCCATGGAGCCTTATGTGCACGTAGCAAATCTCCCATAATATTCATATAGCTCAGATTGTGGACACCAACAAGTCTTGTTGTTCTGATTCAGGATGTATTTACTACAAAGACAACAGTGTTTAAAACATCACCTTTCAAATCTGCAAACTTACAAAATTCAATTCAGACAACCCAACAAATAAGAAATGTAAGTTCAAATAGAATTGCATTGCATTGGCTTCATGGGCCAGAATGTTATAATTATATGGTTAATTATTATAATTGTAACAGCAGTTAAACAGTTACATCTTCAATAATTTAAAGTAGCATAAAGATAGCTCACAAAGAATAGGAAGGTGGTTTTACTGAGATATGAGGCTCCATTTTGTAGTATGGAGTTAATGCAGGTAGGAAATAACTACCGTTGTCTTACAGTATGCCTGTTATTGCAATACTAATATTTTTCATTTACAGTATTCTGGTGTATTAGTGCTTGAAGTGATCACAAACCGTGTGGAAGAGGAGAAAATAGTTTTCAGGGATTTTGTAAAGGAGAATGAGAGGAAAAGAAGATTATGGATGGAGCCACTATCCCATTTAATTCTGCTGCCTTTTACATGTATACAGAGGTCCTGGCCGATAAGAGTACATGGCTCAGAGTGATCTATGCAGTAGCAGCAACAGGCTGGTGCTTAGGCATTTCTGTTACACAGCATCATACTCTACACTGCGTGGAGAATGGCAACTGAGGACACAAATAAGTAAACACATTTGAGATCCCAATATATGCCAAATATTAAAATTAAAAATAGTGGCATTGCAGGTTAGTGTTCCAATGCATTGTGCCACTGGGTGATAGGAAGCAGGTTTCTGCACGCAATAAACCATGCTAGTGCTGTTAGACTGAGGTGCTCAGTGTAAACTGGAAACCAGGCATATCTCCCCAGGGTGCAAAAATTGAGACAGCATATCAACTTTGGTTGTTCAGTGCACTTTCAGGCAGTTAGCAACACTTTACATTTCTATGGGGTTTGTTTTGAATTGCTCTGGAAAAGATTTGGTACAGACAGATGGGCTAAATTACCTCCCTCAGATTTGTATAGTTCATGCGAATGCACGCCTGAAGACATCGGCCTGAGGCCTGTTTGAAATTGGGCCTTGGGCCTCATCTGCACAAAACCAGCGAGCTGCAGGTGCCAATGGGGCATCCAATGTAACCCATCGCTTGAGGCCTTAGGATTGTTGGCTGGCTCCAATGCCGAGCAGGCCGCTGGTGGGTGCTGGGAGGGTCCTACAACAGATGGGCGATCCGCTCCGCCAGGTTACTGCCCAGGCAGTGAAGTTGAAGATTACTCCATTGGACACGAACGTGATGACCAATCTCTCATTAAACAGCTAGTGAGGAAGATTTCTTCTGTGCACAAAGTGTAACCAAATCATAAACCCATTTGTAAAGAGTGGATTAATGATTTTATTACACAAAGCACACAAAGGAAATATCACTGATTCCACAGCACCGGGAGCCAATGCTACAATACAACTGTCTCAAGAAGAAGCAATTCTGTATTCAGAGCACAACAGAAAAAAGGCAGTGCCTGCAATACATTACTTTGTTTAACCAGATCAGTGGCACGGAACACTGGGGACAGCAATTCCTTGTCTTCCTGGGGGCTACAAGCACATCTCAATGTGTCACCACTGCTCTACTCTGATACTCCCTGCAGCCAGCCCCAACTCCAATTTATGGCTGCTACTCCAGGAAGCAGCTACAACCCTCTGCCAAGTACTGCAGGCAGGAATTACTTGACGTTTTATTCATTCTTGCGATGTGGGTGATGCTGGCAAGGATGTATTCATTGTTCCTCCCAAGTTAGCCTTGGATATGTGCCACTTTTCCTCCATTATCACTAGATTAAATAGAATGTTGTACCGTTTCTCCTGCAGTCTGTGTCTTATTATACCCAGACACAACATTGGCGACAAGGCAAGTTCGAACCTACCTGCAATGCTGCATCACCTCCCGGGGATTCGTTCCTGGAGATCAGTGGATTGGAGGTCAAGGCCAGAGACTCGGGCGTCGACCGCGGGCAACCGCCCAGTCATCCAGCAGAGACTCGAGAATTGCGGGGGAGGCTGTCGAGAGCCAGGCTTGGCTTTCCAGTCGAGGTGGTCCAGCGAAATGGGCTGGCAACAGGTAGTGCGCAGACCCTTCCCGGACAGCGGCGGGCTAGAGCCCGACCGAGCGGCACAGCAAAGGGCCGAGCAGTGTCGGCGGGGGAGAGAGAGAGGGCAGAGCGCACAGGGCGCAGCCGGTGTTCAGGGGCCGAGCAGCGTCGAAGAGAGGGAGAGAGAGAAGCGCAGAAACCCACGAGGCACCGCCATTGCCACGAGGACCGCCGAGAGTGGCGTTGGCAGCAGTGGGGGAGGAAGGAAAGCGCGGGAGATGCCATTTTAAGCCATTGGGAGACGCCATTTCAAACCACACACAAAATGCCGAAGAGTGGCAGTATCACTGCATTTGACAATGAAGTCGAAGATTGGACTACATATGTCGAATGAATAGAGGTGTACTGCAAGGCAAATGAGGTGTCAGATGACAAGAAAGCATTGGTATTGTTAAATTTAATGGGTGCAAAGATGTATGGTTTATTACGAAATCTAGTAACCCCAATGAAGCCAATGGAAAAGAGTTTTGAAGACATAGTAATGATACTACAAGAACATTTAAACCCCACACCGCTGCTGATAGCAGAAAGATTCAAGTTTCACAAACGGAACCAGCATAAGGATGAAAGCAATGCTGATTATTTAACAGAACTGCGCAAACTATCAAAACACTGCCAGTTTGGAGCGGGACTGGCAGATACCTTAAGGGACAAGTTTGTGTGTGGGCTTCAAAGTGAAGGAACACAGAAACAGCATTTATCTGAAAAGGACCTTAAGCTAGAAAAGGCTTTCAGCATTGCGGTATCATATGAAGCAGCAGCACGGGGCGCTGCAGAGATACAACAGAGACCGCAAGAATATGGCACAAACGAAATGTCATATGGAACAGAGAAGTGCTATCGCTGCGGCAGAACAACACACGACCAGAATGATTGCTGGTTCAAAGACAAAGTGTGCAGACAGTGTGGAAAAGTAGGACACATAGCACGAGTCTGCAGGTCGGGAAAGAAAACCAGCAATGAGAAACCTACCAAAGGGAAGTACAAGAAGGTACATAAGATGACGGAGAATAGTTCAGACGAACAAAAGAGTGATAACGACTCCGAAAGCAGGGAACTGAGTTGTCTGAAACTACATAATGTGATCACAACAGAGGATCACCGAACCATTTGGGTCACTCTCAAGATAGCAGGAGTCAAGGTAAAGATGGAATTGGACACAGGATCAGCCCTAACGGTCATAAACCGACGGGACTACAAGCGGCTATTCTCACACATACCCTTGAGAGACACAAAAATTATTTTGAAGACGTACACGGGGCAAAAAGTCTACCCCAAAGGAAAAATAAGGGTGACCGTTATATATAACGGTAAGGAAACACCAAAACTAGACCTGTATGTATTGCAAGATGGAGGACCACCATTAGTGGGACGTGAATGGATCCGGAAAATACAACTGGATTGGCATTCCATACAGGCACTGACGATGGCTGAAAAAAGGATGACGACGTCACACCTGGGCAACTGTCAAAGATCCTAACTGACGTGAAAGAAGTGTTCCAGCAAGGACTCGGAACACTAAAAGGCATGACAGCGATGTTTAAAATTGAAGAAAATGGCCAGACTGGTACCTTATGCGATCCGCCCAGCCGTCGAAGCAGAGCTGGAGAGTCTGGAACGTTCAGGTGTACTGTCCAAGGTAGACTGGAGCGAGTGGGCTACAGCCATCATCCCTGTGATGAAAAAGTCGTTGAGCAGCACGCCTGGGGAACCAAGGAAGGTTCGCATCTGTGGGGACTTTAAGGTAACAGTGAACCCGATCCTTCACACCGTACAATATCCACTTCGGCGGATTGAAGATATTTTCGCCTCGCTATCTGGAGGGAAACGCTTCACTAAGATTGATCTGGCCCAGGAGTATCTGCAAATGGAGGTAGAAGAAGCATCAAAAAATACCTCACAATCAACACCCATAAAGGTCTCTACCAATACAACCGGCTGGTATTCGGGGTAGCATCAGCTCCGGCTATTTGGCAGAGGGCAATGGAACAAGTCCTGCAAAGGATCCCAGGGACCCAGTGTTATTTGGACGACATCCTGGTCACGGGCGAAAATGACAGTGATCACCTTGCCAACCTGGAGCAGGTGCTCACTAGATTGCAGGAATATGGGCTCCGAGCTAACCGCACCAAATGCGAGTTTTTTAGAAAACAGATCTCGAATTGTGGCCACGTTATTGATAAAGAGGGGTTACATAAGTCCCCAGAGAAGATTGAGGCAGTAGTCAAGGCTCCAGCACCGGAAAATGTGTCACAACTGAGGTCGTTCCTCGGGCTGGTAAACTACTACCATAAGTTCTTGCCAAATTTGTCTACAATACTACACCCACTGAACACCCTACTGCAAACTGGGGTGCCATGGAAGTGGAGTGACGAATGTAGACGAGCTTTCCAGAAGAGCAAAACACTAATCACATCGAAAGAGGTATTGGCCCATTACAACCCGGCATTACCAATTTGGTTGGCATGTGATGCGTCACCCTATGGCATTGGAGCGGTGCTGTTGCACAAATTCTCGGACGGCTCAGAGAGGCCAATAGCCTTTGCGTCACGATCACTAACCTCAGCCGAGCGTAACTACGCCCAGATTGACAGGGAGGCCCTCAGCCTAGTGTGGGGAGTGAAAAGGTTCAATCACTATCTGCACGGGCAGAAATTCACCTTGCTGACTGATCACCAGCCTCTTGTCTCCATTTTTAATCCGAAGAAGGGCGTTCCGGTGATGACTGCGCAACGACTACAAAGATGGTCACTTTTTCTAGGGGTGCACCACTATGAGATTGAAAATAAGGGCACGAAACAGCATGGAAATGCTGATGGGCTATCACGCCTGCCACTGCCTACTATGGAGGAAGCACCAGCAGTGGATCCTGTCGAAATATTCCATTCGGCTATAGTTGAATACCTACCGGTAACTAACGCTTGTATCGAAAAGGAAACCCGAAATGACCCGACACTGTCTCGGGTATATGATTTGACGGTGAAGGGATGGCCAGCACATGGCGACTCACTGTTGCCAGCATTCTCGACAAGGAGAGAACAGCTGTCAGTGTGCCGGGGGACCTTGATGTGTGGATCCCGAGTGGTAATTCCACCCAAGTTAAGGGATAGAGTGCTCAATGAGCTTCATGAGGGTCATCTGGGAGAGGTAAAAATGAAAAGCCTAGCCAGGGCTTATGTGTGGTGGCCGGGAATCGATAAACAAATTGAGGACCTGACCAAGAGCTGCTCAGGATGCCAGAGAGTCCAAAATGCACCACCACATGCCCCTCTACAACCATGGGAGTGGACCTCATCTCCATGGCAACGGGTGCATATTGATTTTGCTGGTCCATTCATGGACTCAATGTTTTTACTAGCCGTGGATGCGCACTCCAAATGGCCTGAGGTCATCAAAATGTCCTCCACCACCATGGAGAAAACTATTGCAGTCCTACGGCCCATTTTTGCCAGGAATGGCTTGCCAGAACAGATTTGCTCCGACAACGGACCGCAGTTTGTGTCCGAAGAGTTCCGGAGGTTCTTGAAAAAGAATGGGGTAAGGCATTACACATCCACCCCGTATCATCCAGCCACAAATGGGTTGGCTGAGATGTTCGTACAAACCTTTAAGAAGGCAATAAAGGCGATGTACAATGACAACATTCCGCTGCAGCACAAGGTGGACAATTTCCTGTTCGCCTACCGGAATGTGACACATGCAGTCACTAACCAGGCCCCAGCCATGATGTTCTTTAACCGAAGGTTAAGATCTCGCCTGGATTTGCTCAGACCAAACGTACGAAGAGATGTTGAGAGTAAGCAATTCCAGCACATCCATGAGAAGCCAACAAGGAGCTTCAATGTAGGGCAACCAGTCTTGGCCCGCGACTACCAAACAGATAAATGGCAGCCAGGAACGATATGCACACGGCAGGGCCCACTGATGTACACAGTGGACGTTGGGGAGAGCATCGTGAGACGCCATGCTGACCAGATCCTAGAGTCACAGGAACAAGTCAACCCCATGCCTCGCCCATACGTACCTGGTGATGAACCCGACGTAGAGGTCGCATCTACCCCAGAAACAGTAGCATCGGAAACTGATGAACCAACCGACGACAGGGGGCCAGAATCGCCTCCGCACCAAGAGCAAGACACTCGGGAAAGGCGCTATCCAGAAAGGATCAGGAAGCCTCCCCAAAGACTGAATATATAAATAGACTATTTTCAGCTAATGTTGCATGTTAAAAGTGTTAATTGTAATTAGTTTGATATTTAATTGTTAAATGAGTGTTATGGTACTGTTAATCTAAATGGGGAGGAATTGTAATATACCTTTAAGGGGGGAACTACTTTGTACAGCTCATGTATACTGCAGTACCGGCAGTGACCACACCTGTATATAGCACTGAGTAGTAATCTATACAGGCAGTTCCACTGTGAGCCACGTTGAGTAAACACCTGTTGTACCGTTTCTCCTGCAGTCTGTGTCTTATTAACCCAGACACAACAGTGGGTGACTTGGTGGTGGAAATACCGTTGAAAGTCAGGGGGACGTGGTTGGGCCTTTGTTTGTTGGAGATGGTCATTTCTTTATGTGGTACAAATGTTACCTGTCACTTGTCTGCTCAAGCCTGGATATTGCCCAGGTTCTGTTGTAGGTTGGCATGGACTGCTTCATTATTGGAGGAGTTGGAATGAAACATAGAAACATAGAAGGTAGGAGCAGGAGTAGGCCATTCGGCCCCTTGAGCCTGCTCTGCCATTTAATGAGATCATGGCTGATTATCCAAATTCAGTACCCTGTCCCTGCTTTATCCCCATATCCCTTGATCCCTTTAGCCTTAAGAAATATATCTAACCCTTTCTTGAATATATTTAATGAATTGGCCTCAACTGCCTTTTGTGGTAGGGAATTCCACAGGTTCACCACTCTCTGGGTGAAGAAATTCCTCCTCATCTCTGTCCTAAATGGTTTACCCCTTATCTTTAGACTGTGACCCCTGGTTCTGGACTCCCCCACCATCGGGAACATCCTTCCTGCATCTAATCTGTCTAGTCCTGTTAGAATTTTATAAGTTTCAATGAGATCCCCTCTCATTCTTCTAAACTCCAGCGAATATAAGCCCAATCGACCCAATCTCTCTTCATACTTCATTCCTGCCATCCCAGGTATCAGCCTGGTGAATCTTCACTGCACTCCCTCCATGGCAAGAACATCCTTCCTCAGATAAGGCGACAAAAACTGCACACAATACTCAAGGTGTGGTCTCACCAAGGCCCTGTACAACTGCAGCAAGACATCCTTGCTCCTGTACTCGAATCCTCTCGCTATGAAGGCCAACATACCATTTGCCTTCTTAACCGCCTGCTGTACCTGCATGCTTACCTTCAGTGACTGGTGCACAAGGACACCCAGGTCTCATTGCACTTCCCCTTCTCCCAATCTATTGCCATTCAGATAATAATCTGCCTTCCCGTTTTTGCCACCAAAGTGGATAACCTTGCATTTATCCACATTATACTGCATCTGCCCAATCACCCAACCTGTCCAAACCATACTGGAGTTTCTCGGCATCCACCTCACAGCACACACACCCACCCAGCTTTGTGTCATCTGCAAACTTGGAGATTTACATCTCGTTCCCTCGTCTAGATCATTAATATATATTGTGAATAGCTGGGGTCCTACCGCCAATCCCTGCTGTACCCCACTAGTCACTGCCTGCCACTCGGAAAAAGACCCATTTATTCCAACTCTTTGCTTCCTGTCTGCCAACCAGTTCTCTATCCAAGTCAGCACCTTACCCCCAATCCCATGTGCTTTAACTTTACATGCTAATCTCTTATGCAGGACCTTATCGAAAGCCTTCTGAAAGTCCAAATACACCACATCCACTGGTTCTCCCTTATCTATTCTACCAGTGACATCCTCAAAAAATTCCAGTAGATTAGTCCAGCACGATTTACCTTTTGTAAATCCATGTTGACTTTGTCTGATCTTGTCACTGTTTTCCAAGTGCTCTGCTATTACATCTTTTATAATGGACTCTAGCATTTTCCCCACTACCGATGTCAGGCTTACCGGTCTATAATTCCCCGTTTTCTCTCTACCAAATTTTTTGAATAGTGGGGTTACATTAGCTACCCTCCAATCCATGGGAAATGTTCCAGAGTCTATAGAATTTTGGAAGATGACCAGCAATGCATCTCCTACTTCTAGGGCCACTTCCTTAAGTACCCTAGGATGTAGATTATCAGGCCCTGGGGATGTATCGGCCTTCAATCCCATCAATTTCCCTAACACCATTTCCCTACAAATCCTGATTTCATTCAGTTCCTCCCTCTCATTAGACCCTATGTTCCCCGACATCTCTTTGAGGTTATTTGTGTCCTCCTTTGTGAAGACAGAACCAAAGTATGTATTTAATTGGTCAGCCATTTCTTTGTTCCCCATTATAAATTCCCCTGCTTCTGACTGCAAGGCACCTACACTTGACTGCACCAATCTTTTTAGCTTCACTTATCTATAGAAGCTTTTACAGTCAGTTTTTATGTTCCCTGAAAGCTTACTCTCATACTCGATTTTCCCCCTCTTAATTAATCCCTTTGTCCTCCTTTGCTGAATCCTAAACTGCTCCCAATCCTCAGGTTTGCTGCTTTTTCTGGCCAATTTATATGTCCTCTCCTTGGATCTTATGCTATCCCTAATTTCCCTTGTTAGACACGGTGGGATCACCAGTGAATAGCCCCACTCTTGATGGAGGAAATGTCAATGATGAAGCCCCTGAAGCTGGTTGGGCTGAGGAACTCCTGCAGCAATGTCATGATTGGGGGACCCTGAACTGAGTTCAATGAGCAGGTTATAGGTTAGTAGGTGCTGCAAGAGGACACTATTGACAACACCTTCCATGACTTTACTCATGAATGGGAGGAGGCGGAGAGGGCGGTAATTGGCAAGGTTAGCTTTATCCTATGTTTTTGAGGATAGGACACCCCTTGGCAATTACTCACATTGTTGAGTAGATGTCAATTTCATTGCTGAAGTGGAGCAAAGTGACTAGTCAGGTGGACAGTTCTGATGTGCAGGTTTTCAGCACTACATCCATGATATTATCAATGCCTATAGTTTTCACTGTGTCCAATGCACTCAGCCACTTCTTAATATTGTGTGGAGTGAACTGATTTTCTGGATACTGGCATCTATGATGGGACCTCAGAAGGTGGCTGAGTGGGATTGTCCAATTGTCACTTACGCTGAAGCTGTTTGCAAACATTTTAGCCTGGTATCTTGCTGGCTCCAACATCCTTAAGCATGGTGCCTCCTCTTCCAGTTAGTTGCCTGAGTGTCCATCACCATTCTCACCATTCAATGGAAAATAAATTGGACGAGGTGTAAAGCACCCATTTCATGCTTTCACAGAATACCAATTTCACCCCCTGTGTTGTACTGAATTTTCATCAATTGATTCCTATTAATGCACCAAGCAGCTAAAACACTTTTATCGTGCTGTGACACACGTCCTGAAGACAAATGAACCTTCAAGATCTTGTAATTTTAACACAATATTGGCATGAATCAGAATCGGAAGTACAATTTCAAAATTTGCAGGTGACACCAAATTGGGGGGTATAGTTACTACTGAGGAAGACTGTGAGAAAATACAAGAAGATGTTAATAAACTTGCAGAATGGGCATGTAAATGGCAAATGAATTTCAATATAGTTATGTGTGAGGTGATGCATTTTGGTAGGAGGAATGAAAAGGCCACATACTCCTTAGAAATCCAGGGGGTCGATTTTCCCGAAGCTGTCGGGAAGAAGGCGGGACTACAACTTTCGGGTTTTAGACCCGCCTACATCGACATCCGGCCAATCTGCGCGATTTTCCCTTGATTGACCTTGTTGAGCCCGCCCAACGGGCTCAGCAGGCCAATTAAGGGCCACCCGGCAACAAGTGATGTGACAGACTGCAATTTCATCTGTCAATAGTTCCTGACAGATGAAATATCAGTGTTTCACAGCTGTTTGAAGCTGCCAAACACTGACAGTCTGAGTTCTAACATGAGTCCTTCTGCACAGACTCAGTTAGAACTCTCAGCAGCACTCAAAGCTGAAGGCTGTCACTTTTCACAGATCGCAGCCATTCAGCTTTAAGTACCGGCTGAGTGATGTGCTCCCGACGCCTACAGGAAGAAAGGCTTTTAAGGTAAGTACAGGTAAGTAAAAGTTCTTTACACACTTTAGACACACCAAACACACCTACCTTTGCACTCATGCACCCATCACTCACCTGAACACTGACATCACGACCCCTCCAACTCCTTCAACCCGACGGCCCGCCTGCTCTAACCTGGCGTGGTTTGGAGCCGTCGGGAATCCCACACGACACCCCTCAAAATAGGGATTAGGCTAAAAACTGCCTGTTAACTACCTGTTAACAGGCAGTTAATTGGCACTAATCCCTTCCTGCCTGGGGTCGGTGGGTCCCAGTGCGGGGCGGGTACCCGCCGCCTCTGAAACTTGCGTGGAGCGGGGTTTTGGGCGGGATGGTGTCGGGACCCCCGAATTCGGGATTTTCCCCCCCGACATGCCTGAAACCCCACCTGACGGCTCCAGGCAAATCGACCCCTCGGAGTACAGATTCACAAATCATTAAAAGTAGCAACAAGTTCTGACAAAAGGGCATCGACCTAAAACATTAACTCTGTTTCACTCTCTAGATGCTGCCTGACCTGCTGAGTATTTCCAGTGTTTCTGGTTTTTATTTCCTTTTCAGCACCCGCAGCATTTTGATTTTGTATTATATTAAAACGATAGCAGTATGTCGCTGTTGGGGTTGTCCATATTCCAGTTCCTGAACTTCATTTTAAAAGGTGGAAGATGCCTGTGCGTGAATTCTTTTATCGTGGGGTGGCCGTTGCACAGCAGCTACCACACAGGCTTGACAGAGCAAGGTCTTGGTCCAATGGCAAGGGGATCCAAGACAATTGGAGACCAGGCTCTGCTACATCGGCCTAGCACACACACACAAACATACTCCTACTGTCCTCCTCCCTCCTTACTGCAGGACCTCTCTGCCTGGGTTTCATAGGATGCAGTGTGATCCCCCCGACCTCACTGTTGGCCCATGTTGCACCTTCCCCGGGCACCGACCCCGCTGCTGGTCCATGCTGTGCCACTCCTGGGCCTCGACCATGCTGCTGGGCTCGTCCTTGCTCCAGATCCCCGTCCTCGCCCCTGGGCCTCGGCCTTGCTCCTGGGCCTCGACCTCACTCCTGGGCTTCGACCTTGCTCCTGAGATCCAGGAGCTAATAAGCTGCAAGCGCAAGGCATTCCTGATCTGGAAACTGCAACAGAACTTGAGAGCAAGAAAGCAGCTTTACAGTCCCCTGAAGGCCGAGGTCCAACAAAAAACACGCTACCTAAGGGTGGAAAAAGTGCAGGAGACCCAGCAGCTAGCCAACAACCATGACGTGCGTGGATTCTTTAGCACAGTCAAGACCACCTACGGTCCAAGCACCCAAGGTCCTACCCCACTGTGGGCCAAGAACGGAGAGGTACTCATCAAGGACAGAGTCAGTGCCTGCTGGAAGGAGCACTTCGAAGATCTCCTTAACCAAGACTCTGTCTTCGATGTGTGTCCTCAACTCCATCCCGCAGCATGCTACCCACCACCACCTCAGCACAACCCCAGCCTGGCATGAGGTTCAAAAGACCATCTGACAATTGAAGAACAACAAGACCTCAGGAGCAGATGGAATCCCCGCCAAGGCATTCAAGCATGGCGGAGAAGCACTATTGGTGTGAATACATGAACTCATTTCTCTTATTTGGATGGAGGAGAGCATGCCAGGGGATCTCAGAGATGTCGTAATCATGACCATCTTCAAGAAAGGTGACAAGTCCTATTTCGGTAATTACAGAGGAGTTTCCCTGCTGTCTGACTCAGGGAAAGTCAATGCAAGAATCCTCCTCAATCACCTTCTCCCAGTGGCTGAAGAGCTCCTCCCAGAGTCGCAATGTGGATTCCGCCCACTTAGGGGCACAATGGACATGATGTTCACCGCGTGTCAAATACAAGAGAAATGCAGGGAACAGCACCAACCACTGTACATGGCCTTCTTTGACCTCACAAAGGCCTTCAACACTGTCAACTGTGACGGATTATGGAGTGTCCTCCTCAAATTCGGCTGCCCTCAAACGTTTGTCACCATCTTCCGCCTGCTTAACGACGACATGCAAGCCGTGATCCTGACCAATGGCTCCACCACAGGCTCAATTCTCATATGAACTGGGGTCAAACAAGGCTGTGTCATCGCACCAACGCTCTTCTCGATCTTCCTTGCTGCAATGCTCCATCTCACCCTCAGTAAGCTCCCCGCTGGAATGGAGCTAATCTACAGAACAAACGGGAAACTGTTCAATCTCTGTCGCCTCCGGTCCAGATCCAAGGTTATCCCATCCTCTGTTATCAAATTACATTATGCAGACGATGCTTGCGTCCGCGCACACTCGGAGCTCGAACTCAAAACCATCGTCAACACCTTCACCGAAGCATACGAGAGTGTGGGCAATACACTAAACATCCGTAAGACAAAGGTCCTCTACCAACCGGCCCTGCCACACAGTACTGCCCCCCCTGTTAAATCCGTGAATTTTGATGTATGGTGTCCTTCAATAAGTCGACAGAGACTGCAGAGGAACAATCAACAGGTGTTTACTGGATGAGGGTTACTCTAAAACTAAAGTACAGATCCCTACTCAGGGTTTATATACAGGTGTGGTCACTGCCGGTACTACAGTATACAGGAGCTGTAAAAAGTAGCTCTCCCCTTAAAGGTACATACACTACAATTCCTCCCCTTTTAGATTAACAGTACCATAACATTCATTTAACAATTAACACATTTAACATGCAACATTAACTGCAAATAGTCCATTTATAAATTCAGTCTTGGGGCGGCTTCCTGGTCCTTTCTGGATAGTGCCTTTCCTGAGTGTCTTGCTCTTGGTGCGGAGGCGATTCTGGCCCCCTGTCGTCGGTTGGTTCATCAGCTTCCGATGCTACTGTTTCTGGGGTAGATGCTACCTGTATGTCGGGTTCATCACCAGGTACGCAAGACCTGGGGTTGCCTCGTTCCTGTGACTCTAGGATCTGGTCGACATGGCGTCTCACAATGTTTTCCCCGACATCCACAGTGTACATTAGTGGCCCCTGCCGTGTGCATATCGTTCCTGGTTGCCATTTCTCTGTTCGGTAGTCGCGGGCCAAGACTGGTTGCCCTACATTGAAGCTCCTTGTCGGCTTCTCATTGATGTGCTGGAATTGCTTATTCTCAACATTTCTTCGTACATTTGGTCTGAGCAAATCCAGACGAGATCTCAACCTTCGGTTAAAGAACATCATGGCCGGGGCCTGGTTGGTGACTGCATGTGTCGCATTTCTGTAGGCTAACAGGAAATTGTCCACCTTATGCTGCAGTGGAATGTCGTTATCGCACATGGCCCTTACTGCCTTTTTAAAGGTTAGTACGAACCTCTCAGCCAATCCATTTGTGGCTGGATGATACGGGGCGGATGTGTAATGCCTTACCCCATTCCTTCTCATAAATTTCCGAAAATCTTCGGACACAAACTGTGGTTCGTTATCAGAGCAAATCTGCTCTGCCAAGCCGTTCCTGGCAAATATGGTCCGTAGGACTGCAATAGTTTTCTCCGTGGCGGTGGAGGATATTTTGATCACCTCAGGCCATTTCGAGTGCGCATCCACAGCTATTAAGAACATTGAGTCCATGAATGGACCAGCAAAATCAACATGCACCCTTTGCCATGGAGAGGAGGGTCACTCCCATGGGTGTAGAGGGGCATGTGGTGGTGCATTTTGGACCTTCTGGCATCCTGAGCAGCTCTTTGTCAGATCCTCGATTTGCTGATCGATTCCCGGCCACCACACATAAGCCCTAGCAAGGCTTTTCATTTTCACCCCTCCCAGATGGCCTTCGTGAAGCTCATTGAGCACTCTCTCCCTTAACTTGAGTGTAGCCATGGTGTGGAGATGCCGGAGTTGGACTGGGGTGGACAAATGTAAGAAGTCACACAACACCAGGTTATAGTCCAACAGCTTTATTTGAAATCACAAGCTTTCGGAGTGCTGATCCTTCTTCAGGTGAAGTGGAGAAATGCATAAAGACACAGCTTATATAGTCAGAGAATCACGTCAGATGTTTACAGGTAACCTTTCCAACTGCCATTTATCACACCTCAGCAGAGAGATAATCACAGCAGTCATTATCTCTGTGATTATCTCTCTGCCGAGGTGTGATAAATGGCAGTTGGAAAGGTTACCTGTAAACATCTGACATGATTCTCTGACTATATAAGCTGTGTCTTTATGCATTTCTCCACTTCACCTGAAGAAGGAGCAGCGCTCCGAAAGCTTGTGATTTCAAATAAAGCTGTTGGACTATAACCTGGTGTTGTGTGATTTCTTACATTTAACTTGAGTGGAATTACCACTCGGGATCCACACATCAAGGTCCCCTGGCATACTGACAGCTGTTCTCTTCTGGATGAGAATGCTGGCAACAGTGAGTTGCCATGTGTTGGCCATCCCTTCACTGTCAAATCATATACCCGAGACAGTGTCGGGTCATTTCTGGTCTCCTTCTCTATATCCGCGTTAGTTACTGGCAAGCGTTCAATTATAGTCGAATAAAATATTTCGACAGGGTCCACTGCTGGTGTTTCCTCTGCAGTAGGCAGTGGCAGGCGTGATAGCCCATCAGCGTTTCCATGATGTTTCATGCCCTTATACTGTATTTCATATTGGTTCGCCCCTAGAAAAAGGGACCATCTTTGTAGCCGTTGCGCAGTCATCACCGGAACGCCCTTCTTTGGATTAAACATGGAGACAAGTGGTTGGTGGTCTGTCAGCAAGGTGAACTTCTGCCCGTGCAGATAGTGGTTGAACATTTTTACTCCCCACACTAGGCTGAGGGCCTCCCTGTCAATCTGGGCATAGTTACGCTCGGCCGAGGTTAGTGACCGAGACGCAAAGGCTACTGGCCTCTCCAAGCCGTCCGGGAATTTGTGTGACAGCACCGCACCAATACCATAGGGTGATGTATCACACGCCAACTGAATTGATAGTGCTGGGTTGAAATGAGCCAACACCTCTTTTGATGTGATCATTTCTTTGCACTTCTGGAAAGCTCATTTACATTCGTCATTCCACTTCCATGGTACCCCCGTTTGCAGTAGGGTGTTCAGTGGGTGTAGTACTGTAGACAAATTCAGCAAGAACTTATGGTAGTAGTTCACCAGCCCGAGGAACGACCTCAGTTGTGACACATTTTCCGGTGCTGGAGCCTTGACTACTGCCTCAATCTTTTCGGGGGACTTATGTAACCCCTCTTGATCAATAACATGGCCACAATATGAGATCTGCTTCTGGAAAAACTTGCATTTGTGGCGATTAGCTCGGAGCCCATATTCCTTCAATCTAGTGAGCACCTGCTCCAGGTTGGCGAGGTGATCACTGTCATTTTCGCCCGTGACCAGGATGTCGTCCAAATAACACTGGGTCCCTGGAATCCCTTGCAAGACTTGATCCATTGCCCTTTGCCAAATAGCCGGAGCTGATGCTACCCCGAACACCAGCCGGTTGTATTGGTAGAGACCTTTGTGAGTGTTGATCGTGAGGTACTGTTTCGAGGCTTCTTCTACCTCCATTTGCAGGTACGCCTGGGCCAGATCAATCTTAGTGAAGCGTTTTCCTCCAGATAGCGAGGCAAAAATATCTTCAATCCACGGAAGCGGATATTGTACCATGTGAAGGAGTGGGTTCACTGTCACTTTAAAGTCCCCACAGATGCAAACCTTCTTTGGTTCCCCAGGCATATTATTCAACAACCTCTTCATTACAGGAATGATGGGTGTAGCCCACTCGCTCCAGTCCACTTTGGACAGTACTCCAGAACGTTCCAACCCTTCCAGCTCTGCTTCGACGGCTGGGCGGATCGCATAAGGCACCGGTCTGGCCTTAAAAAACTTTGGGCTTCCATTTTCCTCTATTTTGATCGTCGCTGTTATGCCTTTTAGTGGTCCGAGTCCCTCCTGGAACACTTCTTGTGCATCAGTTAGCA
This sequence comes from Somniosus microcephalus, assembly GCF_052327205.1. Taxonomy (NCBI): domain Eukaryota; kingdom Metazoa; phylum Chordata; class Chondrichthyes; order Squaliformes; family Somniosidae; genus Somniosus; species Somniosus microcephalus. Next base: position 110,303,058 of record NC_140991.1, read on the forward strand.
TTTTTGACAGTCGTCCAGGTGCGACGTCGTCATCCTTTTAGGCATCTACCGTCAGTGCTTGTATGGAATGCCAATCTAACTGTATCTTCCAGATCCATTCACATCCTACTGGTGGTGGTCCTCCATCTGGCAATACATATAGGTCCATTTTTGGTGTTTCCTTGCCGTTGTATATCACGTTCACCTTTATTTTTCCTTTGGGGTAAACTTTTTGCCCCGTGTACGTCTTCAAGACAATCTCTGTATCTCTCAAGGGTATATGTGCGAATAGTCGCTTGTAGTCCCTTCGGTTTATGACTGTTAGGGCTGATCCTGTGTCCAATTCCATTTTCACTTGGACTCCGTCTATCTTGAGCATGACCCAGATAGTTTGCTGATCCTCCATTTTGATTACATTATGTAGTTTCAGACAACCCAGCTCCTTGCTTCCGGAGTCTGTATCACTTTTCTGTTCGTCTGAACTGCTCTCCGTCACCTTATGTACCTTTTTGCACTTCTCCTGTGGAGATTTCTTGCTGCTGGTTTTCTCTCCCGACCTGCAGACACTTGCTATGTGCTACTTTTCCACACTGTCTGCACACTTGGTCCTTGAACCAACAATCCTTATGGTCATGTGTTGTTCTGCCGCAGCGATAACAGTTCACTGCTCCATATGACATTTCATTTGTGCCATATTCTTGCGGTCTCCGTTGTATCTCTGCAGCGCCCCGTGCGGCTGCTTCGTGTGATACTGCCATGCTGAAAGCCTTGTCCAGCATAAGATCCTTTTCTGATAGAAGCCGTTTCTGGGTTCCGTCACTTTGAAGCCCACACACAAACTTGTCCCTTAAAGGATCTGCTAGTCCCGTTCCAAACTGGCAGTGTTTCGATAGCTTGCGCAGCTCCGTTAAATACTCAGCATTACTTTCGTCTTTATGCTGGTTCCTTTTGTGAAACTTAAAGCTTTCTGCTATCAGCAGCGGTGTGGGGTTTAAGTGGTCCTGTAGGATTGCCACTATGCTTTCAAAATCCTTTTCCACTGGCTTCTCTGGGGTTACTAGGTTTCACAGTAAGCCGTACATTTTTGCATCCATGGAATTCAACAATACCAGTGCTTTCCTGGCATCTGGCACTTCATTCGCCTTGCTGTACACTTCTATGCATTCTATATATGTCACCCAATCTTCGACTTCATTGTCGAACGCTGTGACACTGCCACTCTTCGGCACCCCTGGGTGTGGTTAGACTGGCTAAAAATGGCGTCTCCCGCGCTCTCCCTTCTTCTCCGCTGGCTCAAAATGGCGTCTCCCACGCTTTCCTTTCTTCCCGCGCTCTCCCTTCTTCTCCGCTGGCTCAAAATGGCGTCTCCCGTGCTTCCTTTCTTCCCCTGCGGATGCTGCTCAGCCCTTGAACACCGGCCGCGCTCTGCGCATTTTCCTGCGCGCCTCTCTCGTTGATGCCGCTCGGTCCTGAACCCCAGCTGCGCCCTGTGCTCTTTACCCTCTCTTGTTGACGCCGCTCAGTCTTCAACCCCGGCTGCGCCCTGTGCACTTTACCCTCTCTCTTACCCGGTCGACGCTGCTCGGCCTTTTTCTGTGCCGTCGGTCGGCTCCAGCCGCCACCGTCCGGGAAGGGCCTGCGCCGTACCTGCTGCCAGCCCGCTGCGCTGGATCGTCGCAACTGGGGAACCAAGCCCAGCTCTCCACAGCCTCCTCTGCGATGTTCAAGTCCTCTCCGGATGGTCGACGCCCGCACTGGTGGAATCGGCCTTCTTCTGTAGAGTTGCAGGTAGGTTCGAATCGACTCGTTGCCAATGTTAAATCCATGAATTTTGATGTATGGTGTCCTTCAATAATTCGACAGAGACTGCAGAGGAACAATCAACAGGTGTTTACTGGATGAGGGTTACTCTAAAACTAAAGTACAGATCCCTACTCAGGGTTTATATACAGGTGTGGTCACTGCCGGTACTACAGTATACAGGAGCTGTAAAAAGTAGTTCTCCCCTTAAAGGTACATACACTACACCCCCGATTATCAAAATCCACAACAAGGCCTTGGACAACATGGATCATTTTCCATGACAAAAGTTGGAAATCACTTTGATAATGGTGAGCAATGGTAAGGAAAATAATAGTGATTGAAGATACAGATGTCACTAATAAAACTGGACTAAATCAAATCCAACCCTGTGACTTTGATATCCATTCCTCTCTAAGTTTCTTGTCTGTTTTGTAAAAATATAAACTTTTATTCTGCTCTCGTTTTATGGCCAAAAACAGACTTCTGAGAGTTCTGAATGTATGGATTTTTGTGCATAAGTACAGAGGCATAGATGATATAAATGTGAAGAGGTTATTTGACTTCGATTACGAATGCAGAACTAGAGAATGCAGGTTCAAAATTAACAAGCCCCAAGTGAGATCAGTAATTAGAAGAGCGTTTTTTTCCCCATATAGTGGTAGATTATATCGAACAGACTCCCAGCAAAATCAATTGATGCAGTGCCAATTAACTTCTTCTGGATCTGGATAAAGAAAAATAGGACTGAAAATTACAGCAATAACTTTAGATTGAGATAGTCAAATTCTCTATGGGGCATAATGGTTATTTGACTCAGGGTTACCTATGGAATGTCATCAGCTAGGATTGAATGGTGGAAATGTAGAGACAAATAAATATTTTTTAGTTTCACTTGATTAACTTTGGATAACAAGAACTGAGATGGGACCAAATGACCTGTTCTTAATAAAATTCTTCCTGTTTTCGAATTACATGACAATACATCCATTTACAAAATATTTATGTAAAATAGCTTAAAATGTTAATTAAAAAATCATGGGCTAGATTTTCAGTATAGACAGTTTTGGGGCGCTAAGCTTAGCGCCCGCCCGAAGTTATCGCCCGCCCCAAAGTAGCGCCCCGTTGCCGGAAATTCAGTGGCTTCGCCCTAAGAGGTTGGTGGAGCGCTAAAAGAGGCGTTCCACTAGTATCTTTAGGCGCTAAGCCGGCGGTGGAGAGCGCAACACCCGAGCTCGGGCGCAGCGCACGGCAGACACTCTGGTGCCAGTGAGCTCTTAAAGGGGAAGGGTGCATGTATTTTTTTCAAATGCAAAGTCTGGGAGGAGGAGGAGGAGGAGGAGGAGGAGGAGGAGGAGGAGGAGGAGGAGGAGGAGGAGGAGGAGGAGGAGGAGGAGGAGGAGGAGGAGGAGGAGGAGGAGGAATGATTGGTGCCCGGAAACATACACACAGCTTCCTTCCACACAACACATGCAGAGTGCCTTTTGTACGAGTGCCCTTTAATTTGCGCTCCCCAGGGTGTGTTGCGTTCCATTTTACAAACGCTCTGGACGCCAGGCGCACAATGGGGCGGTCCGACTGAAGTTTGGATTCGGGGCGGCCAAAGGGCGTTGCACGAGGATGTGACGTCATTTTCTGCGCGCGCATCCGGGCGGCCGCTAAACTTTGCGCCGGCGCTAACGGGCAACTTAATTTGGGGCGGGGCGCAAACTGCGCTGCGCCCAGGCGCTACACGCATAGCGCCCAAAAATCACTTCTCTTAAGGCGCTAACTGCTGGCGCAAGCAACTGAAAATCTAGCCCCATGTTCTTACAAAACCTTCATAGAATCAGAGATATAGCTAGCAGAGAACGTACTTTTATTTCTATTTTCTTTCAGTCTTCTTATCACAGCTTTTCCTCAGGAGACTGGTAAGTGGGAAAAGGTCTTGAATAGGATGAACTGTGAGAGGAAAGGGTTTTACTTGGTTTACGTAAGTTCTTATTAAGAGAAGTATATCTGACTCATGTTCCTACATCCGTAAAATCCTACGGTTTGAAGACCAACCTCCTGTAATTAATAGCAAGATGAGATGCTAAAATAATAGGGTATGAAAACTTATTTCATTATTGGAATATTGTTTAATTTGCTAGGTTATACATTAACATGCAAATCTGGACTTCACAGTACTTTATGAGCAGGCAAAAAGAAAAGAGAAATAAAACAAAATTCTCTGTTAGCAATGCATTTAATTCTATGAGGGTTTTTAAGAACATGGGGCTAGAAATTCAGTGGGCTTTGCGCCCAGTTACCGCCCAAATAGGGTTTCTGAGCCAGTGTAAGAGGGTGCGCTGATATTCAGCGCTGCGGTAATGGCGGCGGTAGCTGGTAGCGCTGCGCCGACACCGATGACGTCATCGGTGTGCGCGGTGCCCCGGTTCCACCCCGCTTCCGGCCCAAACCCCATATTTAGTTGCGGCCGCCTCTTCTGCAGCGGCCGCAAACAGCGATTGAAAAACGGGGCCGTACTGCTGCGCTACTGGGGCGCTTTAAGGTGGAGGTGCGGCCGGCCGCTTTTGCGGCGGCCGCCTGCCCGCACCTCCTTCCCCGGCCTCCTCCACCACCCCCCCGCGGCATTGCCGGCTGCTTTCCGCAAGCCCGGCACTTCGCCGTGGTGCCGAGCTCCTTTGCCGGCACAATCCAGCGGCGATCTCGCTGTTGCAGGCACCTCCCCCTTAAGAGAAGGAGGAGGCCTGCAGTACCGCAGCCTGCCGCTCCGCAGCGGGTGGCGCAGCGGGGCCTACAGCGCAGGAATTCAGTTTCAGCGCCCCAAGCGGGGGTGGGCACACCCTGGAATAGCGCCCGGTTCCGACTTGGGGCGCAAAAGCCGAATATCTGACGGGCGCACCTGGCTCCGTGCGCAGCGCTAACTTTTGGGCGTTAGCCTGCTGGCGGGCCTTAACTGAATTTCTAGGCCATGATTTTTTAAATTAACATTTTAAGAAAGAAAGGAAGACTTGCCTTTATATAGTGCAGTTCACGACTTCAAGATGTCCCAAAGCATTTTACAGCCAATGAAGGGCTTCTGAAGTGTAGTCACTGTTGTAATCACAGAAATCACAGAAACCCCACAGTGCAGATAGAGGCCATTTCGGCCCATCGAGCCTGCACCGACACATATCCCACCCGATCCCCGTAACCCCTACACCAACACATATCCCACCCTATCCCCGTAACCCCACGTATTTAATCCCCCTAACACTAAGGGTCAATTTATCATAGCCAATCAACCTAACCCGCACATCTTTGGACTGTGGGAGGAAACCGGAGCACCCGGAGGAAACCCACGCAAACACGGGGAGAATGTGCAAACTCCACACAGACAGTTGCCCGAGGCCGGATTCGAACCCGGGTCCCTGGCACTGTGAGGCAACAGTGCTAACCACTATGCCACCGTGCTGCCGTAATGTAGAAAACCCAGTTGCCAATTTTGTGCAAAGCAAGGCCTCACAAACAGCAATGTGATAATGAGCAGATCATCTGTTTTAGTGGTGTTGTTTGAGGGATAAATATTGGCCAGGACACCGGGAAGAAATCCACTGTTCTTCTTTGAAATTGTGCCATGGGCATGGGATCTTTTACGTCCACTGAGAGGACAGACAGGACCTCAGTTTAATGCCTTATCTGAAAGACAACATCCCCAATAGTGGAGCATTCCCTCAGTGCTGCACTGGAATGTCAGCCTCGATTATGTGCTTGAGTCCTTGGAGTGGGACTTGAACCCATAACCTACTAACACAGAGGCAAGAATGCTACCACTGAGCAATGGCTGGCAACTTAAGCTACTCTACCTAAATACCTTGTAAATGGACACATTGTCACATAATCCCAAAACAAAAAGAATGCTCATTGTTGAGAAAAGGCCATTTGATCCCATTAAAGCTAACCACTCTAACATTCAGAAGATTGATTACTTTATGGTTTTGATGTTCCTACAGAAATAGCATAACATTTTCTCTTCTCATATGTCATTATCACAAGAGTGGCCCCATGACTGATGTTTTATGTAATAACTGCTGTGACTATATCTGTATGTTTCAAAGCAAACAAACTGAGCTATGCACTGTCTTGTGATCATGTTATGTCTTGGCAATGGATGAGACATTTGCTGTATGGCAATAACATCCTTCTTGCTGAAAATCTTCACAGCAACGGGCCTCAAACTTGGAAAGGATGCTACTTGGCATGTTATAATGAATCTGTTCTAGATGATATCTGAAAAGGATTAAAAAATAGCAAATGGACGACATCTTTTCTATAAACTCACATTATCTGTGTTAGAAATCAGACGTGCAAAAAATTCTTTTTCAATGTCTTATAAAATGAAATGGATTTTAGTTGAAGATAAGAATTATGAGAGAATTGGCTTTCATTGTAAAACACTGACAACAGTGATACTCCTCTTTGAATAACTTTCCTTTCGGTACTTTTCTCAATAAAAAATGACATTTTCACAAAGAAATTAATGAAGGTTTCTGAGTGAGTCGTGCAGTTTTTTTATTAGCAGATGTAAGGGACTATAAACACTGGAGATTTAAGGAGTGAACTAAATACTTCACAGAGCAAAGTAAGCTTATGGTAATCCTAAACAAACACTGGAGGAGTGCTTCCAAAGGTTGCAGTTTTTATATACTGTCAGATTCAAGTTTGTATATAACTCATTCTTGCTTTTGAGACTCCTGTAATTAAAAAAAAAAATCTTTGTGAGAATTCTAACAAAACATAAATCTTTTTCTCTCAAATACTAACTGACCTTTTATGTATTTACACCAATTTCTGTTTTTATTTCAGACAACCCAATCCTGTTATGAATGATAGACCAGCCCTGCTGATATGCAGTGATTGTGAGCAAATGTGTAGCATTCAGTTGAGGAATGTGTCAGTATCAAGATTTGTTCCGGTATTGAAGATTTTTGGGTTGAAATTGCACCATTCGATATTAATAACATTCATGTAAACTTCCTTTGTCTTCTACAAAATCGCAGGGGAATTTCAGTTGAAGGTGTTAACGCATTCATCACTAATATCACACAGTCCAATTTAATTTGATTGGTCTTCTGCTGATGAACTGTCATTTGAGCACATCATGGGGGTTATTTTCCTGGGCCTAGGTCAGAGATGCTGATCACCAGGGCAAAATGAATATCGGAGACAAAAGCAAAATACTGCGGATGCTGGAAATCTGAAATAATCTAAAAACAGAAAATGCTGGAGATACTCAGCAGGTCAGGCAGCATCTGTGGAGAGAGAAACAGAGTTGAGGTTTCAGGTCGATGACCTTTCATCAGAACTGGAAAAAGTTAGAGATGTGACAGGTTTTAAGTAAGTACAGAGGCAGGGAAAGGGGGAGGGAAGGAAAGACCAAAAGGGAAGGTCTGTGATGGGGTGGAAGGCATAAAAGATTAAATGGCAAAAGGGACGATGGTGCAAGGCAAAAGGAGATGGTAATGGGACAAGTAAAAAAACAAAAGATTGGTCTAGAGGAGGTGTAAATGGGTATAGCAGAGTCAGCACCTGCTGTTTGAAAAAATGGGAGCAGTGGTTATGATCTGAAATTGTTGAACTCCATGTAGAGTCCAGAAGGCTGTAAAGTGCCTAATCGAAAGATTATGTTAAGCTTCATTGGAATAGTGAAGGAACAATGAATATCGGAGAACCGGGCAGGTTGAAGTGCATGCTATGGAAGAACCTGCCCGATTTACCTTCCATTCACAGGTGTATGTTCAGACCTGCCTGATTTTCTGATTATTTGCTGCACCCCAACGATTCAGTGCACCTGGGCGTAGACTCAAATAAGACTCATATAAGAAAGAAATTATATATAACCTCACATCTTTCACAATCTCAGGATGTCCCAAAGCACTTCGCAGCCAATGAATTACTTTTGAAGTGTATTTACTGTTGTAATGCAGGTAAACACAGCAGCCAATTTACACACAGCAAGGTCCCACAAATAACATTGAGATTAATGATAAAAGAACATACACCTGTAAATGGAAGGTAAATCGGGCAGGTTCTTCCATAGCATGCTCTTCAACCAGCCCAGTTCTCCGATATTCATTGTTCCTTCACTAATCCAATGGAGCGCAACATAATCTTTCGATTAGGCACTTTACAGCCTTCTGGACTCAACATTGAATTCAACAATTTCAGATCATAATTTAATTATCAACTGACAAGAATCAGTTTTGAGATAACTTTCTTACAAAAATTCAAAATACCATTGTCACGGTTTGGGCCTTTTCCCCGTTAGTTGCTCTAATGTTCATTGCTGGACAACAACAACTTGCATTTATATAGCATCTTTACATAGGCAAATGTCCCAAAGCACTTCACAAGAGTAAAATAGGTCAACATTGATAGCGAGCCAAAGAAGGAGATATTAAGAGGGATGACTTAAAGCTTGGTGAAAGAGGTAGGTTTTAAGGAGGTTCTTAAAGGAGGTGAGAGAGGCAACGAGGTTTAGGGGAGGAATTCCAGAGCTTAGGGCCGAGACGGCTGACGGCACAGCCAATGATGGTGGGGCGCAGGGAGTTGGGGATGCAGAAGAGATCAGAGTTGGAAGAACGCAGAGTTCTTGGAGGGTTGGAGGGCTGGAGGAGGTTACAGGGATAGGGAGGGATGAGGCTATGGAGGGAGTTGAACATGAAATTGAGAATTTTAAATTCAAGACGATGGGTGGACTGGGAGTTAAAGTATGTCAGCGAGCACAGGAGCGATGGGTGAGCAGTACATAGTGTGATTTAGCATACGGGCAGCAGAGATTTGGATGAGCTTAGGTTTATGGAGGGTAGAAGATGGGAGGCCAGCCAGGTGAACATTGGAAATGCTGAGTCCAGAGGTAGCAAAAGCATGGATGAAGGGTTCATGCATCAGATGGGCTGAGGCAGGGGCAGAAATGGGTAATATTATGGAGGCGGAAGTAGGCGGTCTTTGTGATGGAGGGAGACTACAGTTTCTATAAGCCAACCAAGTCCCTTAAGAACTTATACCTGCTTCTTTATTTACTTCATAGGTTTAACAACTAATGATCAATCATTTACTGTGGAATATATTTGAAACCTGCTACGTACTTCAGTCTTCTCAGGAGAGCTGCTGCTTTATTTCATTATTGGCATTATTGCATCAGTGTGGACCAGCAGCAATGGAAAGTCATTAAGGACAAGGGGGCAGATTTGTCCCTTTCAATGATGAAACATTAGGTGTTCCACTGGAAGAGATGCAGCACAGGGGAACCCTTCTGTGTGAGCTGCTATGCAGCATGTGTGCCAGAATGCGGTGGATGGAATTATTGCTGTTTCTCATGTCCATAGGTAATGGGAGCAAATCAGAGACTCTCAGTCCTGAAAAAGAGTTCCAAGGTAAGGTTGCCCACAGTTTGAGAACGCAAAGTAAGGTGATACCCACAGTATGTTACAAGCACTGCACCCAAATATGGTGCTGCATCAGTGATGGCGAATGGAAGGCATAACGCCACACATCTTGTACAGCAAAATTTCCATGTTCTTAATGCTTCAGTTTAAACTTTGCAGCTGGCGCAAAGAAATGTTTCTAATGTCACACATAATTATTGCATTTGTGCCACCAAATCAAAATATAACCTGAAACTACTCATATGTTGCATAGTCCAGTGTTGTCTAATAGAAATCACTGACTAGCCACTGGCATATCTAGCGCAATACCATTTTAACCCCATGGACTAATTTTAGTAGAAAGCACCTTAACACAATGCAGATAAACATACTTCACGTGTCTATTTACTTAAAGATTTACCACCATTCAGTGTAGAACTTTGCAGTCTTTCTCTTTCAACAAATATAAAAATAATTATCTGTATATTAAATAAACATTGCACCACTTGTGCAGAATGCTAACAATATTTTTTATACAGAATAGCTCTGCATTTTTTGTTGCATTTCCTACATGAATTTATCAGACACAGCACATCTTAGTGCAGCTTCTATGCTTTTGAACAGCAGTTGGAAGCGGTACTTCGACTTCATTTGACCCGCACAGCAGGAAGCACCAGACCACCCACCCTGTACCGCACCCCCCCCCGCCCCCCCCCCCACCGCCTGCTCTCCACTCAGAACTCGGTCATATGCTTCTTGACCTTTGCCATGATGTGACCTGTTGGCACTACTTGTTGTTGGTTGGACTTGCCTTCTTCTGCTGACCTGGAAAAGTTATTCGATCGATCAAGCTGACCTCGATGAGAGATCTCCTCTCCATACAAAGTTGCTGGTGTTTCCATGGTGATGAAGTCATCAATTTCTTCCTGGACCATGCCCTCTATTATCTCTACTCCAACTATCTTATTATGGTGCTTCAAAATTCAAAGATTGGCAGGTCTGCTACCAGTCCAGGGTTTCCCCCTCTGTAGTTATGTGTTACACACCATATTAGCAGATAACAAATAAACAGTAACCAAGGAGGTAAAGCCTACACAACACTTAAAAGAAACACTCATGCACTCTGCTTTTCAACTTACCTTTTTACCAACAAACATACACAAATGTGACAGTACACATGCATATGCTGTGCAAATATGAGCACTGAGATCACACGCCCAACGACGGTGTCCATTGCTCATTTTTTATTTACTGAACAAAAATGTAATTAGCCACATTTGGATTCCCAATTAGCCACATGTGGCTTGTAGGGGGTTTCTCTTGCTCGTTCTGGTCTCCTACCAGGCTTCGTGCAATAATTACCCTTGAGTGGTTCGACCCACTCTCCCCTACGGTTCTAGACCTTGGACTTAGGTGCAGGGAACTGTAGTGCGGAGAAAACTCAATAGACCAGGTTGAATAGCACGAAATGGATGCTTTTATTATTATACAGTTTGCAGCATTAAGAAATACATGTCATAAGCACAGATTAATGTAACTACAAGCATACACATATCTATAAACTTAACTCTATGGAAATGGGGAACACACGGCACATCGAAAAAGGGGAAACACATTACGATTACTCTTACCCCCTCCCCTAGACCTAGACTAAGTTTTGACTTGAACTCGGAATCATGCTCACCACTTTCAGATTCGCAAAAGAGGGGGTTCGCAGCCCATTTGGCACAGCTTTCCGTCATCACGTGGATTTGGAAACTTCTGGCGCAGCTTGTTTTTCTCTCTCTCAGGCGATGAGGCAGCGGACACAGCCTCGATGAGCGCTCGTCATGATTGAATCCGTTAAAAGTTGTTGAAGAACTGGATGCACATGGGAAAGTCCATTCCTGGGAAGCTGAGGATGGGATGTTGAGGCACGGGAATGCTAGGCCCGGAGTGTCCTTTTTCTCCGGCCTGGATCATCGGTTTTCCTGATGGTCTTCCCCGGGACGGGGCGCTGGTACCGAATTGCTTTCTTTATGCTGTCATAATTATCCTTCGAGGCAGCGCTGGAGGGTGTCTTCTCCTTCGGCCTGGGTCGTCGATGATCTCCCGACAAGAGCACCCGGGCCACCCTCCTGTGTCTTCCCGTCGTAGCCGAGCCTTGCCTGGCCGAACACCGACCATGTTCCGAAACCGAAGTGCTTAACCGAAGAGTCCGTCCCGAATTTTTGAATCGCAATTGCTGAATCGTGTTCCCCAAGCGTGAAGCCTGGATCGTGAAGCGAAGCGTCCTGATGGACTTTTCAATCCATAGTTATACCTTTTTGGGACAGTCTTATCTCCCGCCAAATCATAGTCCAGTCTTTGTAATATTTTTGGCGGGCAGATATCTCTGCAGGGGCGCTTTGTCTTGTAACGGGAGCCGGTGATAGCTTAACTGGCCTTCCTGGCTGATAATGTCACCGTAACTCGGTTCGCATATTGATCGGTCTGGAGATTGCCCTTGATGGCTGTTAAACGGTCTTTCCTTTGTACAGTAAATGGGTTTAAGTGTTCATTCAATTGTCCGCCCATTTCTTGATGGGCCCCATCCTGTTACCTGAAACTGTCTTGTACTTAGAATCCAATTAATATGTATGCTCAGTTCCCTGAGTTTCGGTTTCCCGATACTGGCTTTCGCGGGCTTACTGTCCTCAATCCACAAGCCTGTCTGGCTTGCAGTAACAGAAATCAAATGGTCCCAGAAACTGATCACGAGGTCCGGTGGCCATTTTGTATGCCCCTTTTTATCAAAGGTTTTTCTGTACAAGCTTTCTCTTGGTCAATAAACTGTCTTATCAACCCTGTTTTGTTGTGTGATTAAATTGCGGAAAATTTCGAATCTTACAGTCCCCCCTGTGATACTGATAGCTTGCTTAAAGTATCAATAATCCTTGGTGAACAAATTTTCCTGATTCCTCACGTCCAAACATTCCCGGTAATTAACTATCTATGACCCCCACGACACATGCAGTTCCCATTTCAGAAAAAAATTACCTTGTGTACAGTTGGACAATCATAGGCAGTATCATCTTAAACTATAACACATTCATCTTTCAGATGTGAAGGGGCCGATACCCTTTACACCACCTGCATACACCTTTTATTAATCAAAAAAACAGAAAATCTTTCCACCGGCTATAACACAACAGTATCCATGCTCTTAAAACATACAGTAACTAAAACCAAGAGTGGAGGAACGCATTAACCTTTAATACTCAGTAGCTTACACTGGGGTGTCCTCTTCCCCCACTCATACATAGCGTTCTCTCCATTCTCCTGTGTTCTCGTGCCTCTGGAGGCGTTTGCCTCTCTTGCAATGCACAAACAATAAAAATATTACAATTAAAACCTGACACACTACTAGGATGTGGGATGCTATTCTAATCCAGGCCGGGATCTCTATATTGGTGAACAGGTCCCACCATGGTGGGGTGACTATGTCCAATATGTCCTTCCCTATCTCTAATGTCTTCTGCTCCAGTGTGTAGAAATGCTTCTGTGAAACTATAACGGCTTTTAAAATCTTGGTGAGGTGTTCGGGGAGAGGGGGAATGACGTAACCAAAATGCGCGACGAATCGCTTAAAGTCCGTGGAATTCTCTTTTACAGTGAGGTGAACGGTGGAGGGTGCAGGAATGGGGACAATCCATTGTTGTGCCACTTGAACTTCAGCCCTGGGTTTGAAACAGAAACTGCTGTCACTGACCGGACACCACTCGTGCTGTCCGTGGCGGTAGTGAGGCGCTGCAGTGGTGACACAGTATGTCCCACCTCCGATATATGCCACCTGCAGGGACACATGGTCCTTTGCCATTGCCTCCATGGTGCAATTTATCGGCTTCGCGCTAGCGGCTCTGAACCCGCACTGTGGTTTCAAAAAGGCGTTCATGTGCTGGGGACACAGGATGATGTGTGCTCCCCGGCTATGACACCCCGAGAGGTCAGTGCCTGTCATCGTACGCTCCCATCTGATGACATAAGGCGGGACCACTGCGTAACGAATGTGCGCACCCCCCTGAATGACTCCAATGTTCTCCACCCTGTATAACGGGGCAGGCTTTGCTGCGGGACCCAACACCGGCATCCTCACCACTATTCCCATGATAGTGTGGTTTGAGCGTCCGCAGTCCACTGGGACTGGGTATGCCTCTGCAGCTAGTCTGAGCTGGCACGGGCTTAATGCATTCTCAAAGGGGTGGAGCGCTTGCAAGTGCTTGTTGCTGATCCAGGACGGGACCAAACCTTGTTTTAAATCCTCCAGATTACTGCGGCCCTCACCCAGTAACCATGCCCCATATAGCACACAGGCCTCGTTCTGCGCAGCCTGATCGGATGCGTTCCGATCCTCCTTAATGAGCGCATTTACCGTTCTAGCATGTTTCTCCAGCTCAGCAATTATTTCCTTTAAGTGTAGTGTCATGGCTTGGTCCTCATGCAGCTCAGAACCCACTACCTTATTCTCGCTTGTCAGTATGTTCCTTAACTGGGCCTTTAAACCATTGATCTGTGTCTGCAGCTCCACGTTGTCTAGAGCGTTGACAACAGACGTTCCGGTGTTAAAAGCAGTGAAAATGTCATTTACAGTACCCCTTCTTTGCCTTCCTACCTGATCCAAAACTTCCTGTGGTGTGGTGTATAATTTGGCCTTGTCGATGTCGGCAAAGTCAAACTCGTAAAATTGTCTGAACATTCGGGTACCTGGTACAACTGTTCCGTTTCCCTGGGACACCACTCAGGCAATCGTAACTCAGTGAGGTTTAAAATCACTGAGGCCACCACGTAGTGTACCCCTTGGTACAGCACCTGACTGGTGGGTACCAATACTAGACCGTTCCCGGGTCCCTTTGTGGTGGTGGGGCACCCTTCCTTCTGGGCTAGTGCTACCGGAATCGTGGGCAGGGGCTTTCGTGGGCGGGTGATGAGTTCAGTGGCGTTTACTGGAATCGGGGAGTATGGGGCTCCGCACGCCCGAGTGCTGACATCCCATCTCATCCCCTTTCCTTCATCTTGCCACTGCCTCTGGAAAAAGATGGATACGCCCTTGGGGCAAACGCGTTTCGAACCCCACATACAGACATATATCCCTTCATCTGGTTCCCACCATTTGTCCCAACACACACGTAATTGTCCGTGAGATCCCGTAATTGTCCGATGGGTATTGTTACCCAGTCGTTCCCACTTGATGGTAGAGTTCTTCATGTCCTTCCCCAGCTTTCGTAAACACCACCATCTACTTAACGGTACGTTCCCATTACACACCAAACAGATCCTCTTTCCCACGGTAATGCTGACTCTGGGTGCAAGGATCCTCACCCGAGGGCACATTAACGAAGTCTCTTGGTAGGCGAAACCGAAATCGCTGCTGAACGGGAATCGTGCCTTTCTTGGGCTGCTCTGGACCGAGGTTGGGGAAGATAGGGAGAATTTGGCCATTGCTTTCTGGGCTGGGGCGTTCGAGTCGACCTACGAGGGGCTGCCTTGGGTGAGGCTCCCAGGGCTGACGGACCGGGGGTTGGGACTTTCACCGTCACAGCCTGTGGTTCCACCACAGCTGCCGGCTCCGGCTCCCTTCCCTCAGGCTCTGCCCCCCCCGGGGCCGGAATCTGTGGCGTCCGACTCCACCTCACCTGTCCCTACAGGTAGTGAGTCTCCGCCCCCAATCCCTACCTCCCCTAAGCTTGAGTCGAGGGTGGGATCTTCGTCCTCTGACTCATCCTCCTCCGTGATCGGGTCAAGGGCGGGGCCGAGCCGTTCGGGCTCCTCCTCGTCCGAATCCCAAATCAGAGGGGAGACCTCCCACTCCAATGGGATGACTCCTCCCTTCACGCAGGCCACTGATCCAGCCTGTGTAGTCTGTGACTCTGTCGCAGGCTGAGGATTTTTGTCCTCAGACCTGGCCACTGTTGTTGGCCCTTGTGCACCCGACTTAAACAGTTTGCACTGGTTAATGTGAAACCATTTAGTACATCGGGGCACCTTCACTGCATAAACCATGGGGCTGGCCTTGTCTACAATGCTGTAAGGCCCCATGTACAGTGGTTCAAAACTCCCCACCCGGGCACAGTTCCTAACCATGACCTGGTTTCCGACTTCCCACTCTTGTTGCTTACAAGGTTCCAGCAACAGTCGATTTCCCTGATGCTGTCTCCCCATGTTCCCAGCCGCCTGCCCATAAATCTGTTTTAGGCGCTCCAAGAGGGTTTGGACGAACTTGTCTCACTTCACCTCTTGGAGCTGGCCCTCAGTGAGCACCGGGGCTAGTACATGGGTGGGTGTTCGCATGATCCTTCCAGTCATTAATTCGTGCGGGGAGTACTCCGTACTTTTGGACTGGCTGGCCCAGATCCCCATGAGGACTAAAGGCAGGACCTCCGCCCATTTCTGGGGCGAGCCCATTGTCTCTTTCCTCAGCTTTTCCTTGAGGGTCCGGTTCATGCGTTCAACAATCCCGGATGACTGGGGATTGTACGCTACGTGCCACTTCCCTTCAATGCCCAAGAGCATGAGGGTGTTCTGCATCACTTGACCGGTGAACTGACTCCCTTGGTTGGACTCAACAAAACGGGGGAGCCCCCACCGTGAGAACACTTCCCGGATCAAGATCTTGGCAGTACCCAGCGCCGTAGTTGTTCTGCACGGGAAAGCTTCTACCCATTTGGTGAACACATCCACCAGGACAAGGCAATACTTATAGCCGCCTTGGGCAGCGGGCAGGGGCCCTATGTAGTCGACCTGAATCGACTGCCATGGTCCCTCTACCCTCCTGATGTGCCCCATGGGCACCTTCCTTTTCTGGGGGTCTGGGTTGTTTGCAACGCACACAAGACAGCTCGCACAGAACTCGCGGACATCGTCCCTAAGTCCCGGCCACCATCCCGCCTGCTCTACCCGTTGCCAGGTAACCTCAGGCCCGGGGTGTCCTGCCCCTGGACCCTCATGGGCCAGTTGAAGGAATTCCCTCCGGTGCTGCTGTGGCACAACCCACTGTTCCTCTCGGAACAGCATGCCTTCCTTGACTGCGAGGGCTGCCGTACTGTACGGACCCTTTACCTGCTTGCCCTCAGTAATGGCTTTGAGGACTGTTTTTAGGGCGGGATCCAGGGTTTGGACGGTCTTTAGGTCTAGGGGCGGTGTCACCCCTGTGTTCCCTGGAGTTCTCTCCCCATCTCAGATCGTTGCCACGGGTCCGGGTCCATAGGGGTCCCAGAAAATGCCGTTGCGGGCACCCTCCCTGGCTAGCGCATCCGCCTGCTGGTTGCCCTGACTGCAGGGTTCTGTGGTGGAATGAGCCTTCACCTTGTGGATGAACACCTCCCCTTCCTCCCCCACAGCTGCCAGGATCTTTTCCAGCAAGGGCTTAACTGTTAAAGGCCGTCCGTCCGCGGAGGTATATCCGCGGCGGGACCAGATGGCGAGGTATTCCGTACACGAATTGCACGTGAACATGCTGTCCGAGCAAATCGTGTATGGGGTGGGGAAGATCTCGGGGTGGGTAACCACGTACGCCACCGTGGACAGTTCAGCTTGCTGTGCGCTCATAGTGCTGGGGAGCTTAATTGCCAAGGCAATGTTTGCCGTAGGGTCATAAACTCCACACCCTGTGAGTCGTTCGCCAGCAGATACCGTGCTGGAACCGTCTACAAAGATCTCGCAGCCTGTGGGGTGTATCCCGGCCCGTAAACCTATGTTAACCTCCCATACCCCTTCGACGGAACACCGTTGGGCTGTTCCGGGATATACCATGTTGGCTGCGAGCTTTGGCTCGCAGAGACCTTTAACTTTGAGATCCATCTGGGAAAGGAGGAGAGTCCAGCGCGCAATCCGAGCGCTGCTTACGGTCCCATCCTTAATCCTTCCATCCAGAAGCATCTTTGTGGGGGTGTGATGGGTGAGGAGAGTGATGGGAGAGGTTCCTGTGAAGATCACTGATCTGTTCACAGCCCAATGCGTGGCCAGGAGGTGCCGTTCACAATTGGAAAAACTCCTCTCCACGTCCGTGAGTACTCTGGAGGAATAGACTACTGGTCTCAGCTTGCCATGTCGCTCCTGGAGCAGCACGGCACTCAGGCTGTCCCCACTAGCGGCTACCTCCAGGAAAAACTCCTCCCCCCCATCTATGGCCCCTAGGGCTGGCGCGGTCTGCAGATCCCTTTTCAACTTCTCGAATGCTGCCTGACACCCCTCATCCCAAGACCACTCGACTCCCTTGTGTAAGAGTCGGAGTAGCGGGGCTGCTGTGGCTGCATAGTCCTCGATGAAATCCCTGCAGTACCCGGTCAACCCCAAAAAGGACCTTACACCCGTTACTGTATTAGGGATAGATAGATCTTGCACCGATTCCCGTCTAGCCTTATCTATGGTTCTTTCCCCAGCGCGGATGGCCAGACCCAGGAATTTCACCTCCTGCTGGCCGATCTGTGCTTTCTTTGGGTTTACTTTAAAACCCTTTCTTTCCAGCAGCTCCAATAATTTGGCTAATAGTGGGCCGTGCTCCTCCCTTGAGTCCGTGAACAGGAGTAAGTCATCCACATACTGCACTATCTGATTGGGCTTGCTAAATTCTTTTAAACTTCCTGCCATGCACTGATGGAAAATGCTGGGGCTGTTGTGAAAACCCTGTGGCAAGCACTTCCAAGTGTACTGTTGCCCTTTAAAAGTAAAGGCAAACTTGTACTGATCCTCCCGCCGCAGCGGAATGGACCAAAAACTGTTCGAGATATCCAGCACCGTGAACGTGGTCGCCGATGCTGGAGTACTCCCTATTAGGTCGGCAACTGCTGCTACCGTGGGCGCGCAGGCTGGGATATTACTGTTGAGGACTCTATAGTCCACCGTAGCCCTCCACGAATTATCCGGCTTCTTTACCGACCATAATGGGGAGTTCACGTGAGTGGCTATTGGTCTCAACACGCCCTGCTGCACCAATGAAGATATTGCTGTCTCCATGTCGGGTTCTGCCTCCTTGGGGAAGTTATACTGCTTTTGGGGTCGGATCATGGGGTCCCCGTCTACGCTGACCTCAAACCCGGTGACCCTCCCACAGTCGTGCTTGTGGGCGGCAAACGCGGTCAGATTGTCCGACACACACGCCTGCAAGTCCGTTGGGACGTCCGCGACCATAAGCCCGAGATCGTAACCTCCTGACGGCTTCATGGTGCACAGGGCCCCCTTTTCTCCCTTCCCTGGGATCACAACTACCTTGCCCAACCCATTCTCAGCTCCCCAGAGACAGTGATTTCTAAGGTCCACGAGGATCCCGTGTTCCACCAAGAAATCAGCCCCGAGGATGCCTTTCCCAACCCCCTCATTCCACTTCAATAGGATGCATGTCCATGTGGTGTGGAGCGCTCCCAAATGAATGGAGAGCGGGATGGAGTACGCGCCAGCCTGTTCTCTGCCTGTGAAACCCGCTACTGAGAATGGAGCCTGGGTAGATAGAGGTGAGGCAAAAGGCTTAGCTGTGTGGATCACGGTGCATGATGCTCCTGTATCCAACAGGTAACTACCCTTTTCCTTCTCCACCTCCATCTCCACAACGGGTCTTCTCCACGCGTCATAGCGGAGCGGACCGTGGAGACGGGCTGCGTGGGCTTCAGTCATTTGGGCGCTTCGGTTGGGATTGGGGAAGCAACAGGGCTGTTGACGACTGCCACCTTCCCCTACGAGGTCATTAGAGACCGCATTGCCTCTAAAACCGACTCGATTGTATCGGGATGGATCGACACATCGGCTCCCCTCTCCCGGACGGGCGCTTGGGCTGGGGCTGGGGAAGTTTTTCCCTTTAAATCCTTCCAGGGATTTTTACAGTCTCGGCGCCAATGACCCTCCTTTCCACACCCGTAACAACTGCTCTTGACTTGGGGGGCGCGATTCCCCTCCTGATGCCATTCCTTTTTAGCAGGAGCTGCGGGCCTCGCCTCATGCACCTTTCCTTTTGAGGAAGGCACATCCCTACTCTTGTTGTTCCTGTAACTTATCGTGAGCTGATCAAGTACTACGTCCTCCGTGGAGCAGGGGTTAGTGGGGTCAAACCATGCTTTGGCCTGCTCCCTCACCGGCGGCAAGCAATTGGTGACCAGACACCGGAGCCAATGAGCCCTTTGGTCATCATTTAGCGCGTACCGGTCCGGTCCTCCCGGGCAGCTGCGCCGGTACACTGGCCACAACCTTCCGGCGAAAACCCGTGGGGGTTCTCCCTCTAGCTGTACCGTCCTTTCCAATCGGAGGAACGGAGTTCCGTCACCCTCCCCTATAATCTCCAGGATCTTAGCCCGTATCTCCTCGTACGTCTTTCGCCCTCTTTTGCTCTCGTCAGGGAGACACTGGAGGAGCGAGCTGTCCAGGGAGAACAGCAGCATTTTGGACAGTTCGGCCCCGTCGTAGTCATTAACTGCTGCGGTTTGCTCCACGTCCCTAAAATGCACGGAGGGATCTCCTGACTCGGAGAGTTTCGGGATGTTACTGATCATTTCCCTTAGCTGTCGTGCGCTATGGGGCATTATGATCTGATTCACGAGGGGTCCGTCATCGCCATTGTCTTCGTTCGGACCGAGCCTCTGGTGTCGAGTTGGACACATCGGCGCCGGCCCTGACTCTACTACCTGGTGTTGCTCTACCTCAAGAACCTCTGTGTCTGACTTCTCCGTTTCCTCCCCTGGAGTCCAAGACTCGGTATAGGCGGGAGGTGCTGAGGGCTCGGGGGTTGGTACCCTAACTGCCTCCTGTGGAATTGGTCTTTTTGATTCCTTAGCTAACAGTAACTGGCTCGCTGGCGGGTTTATGAGACACACCAAGCCGGTTGCCTTTGCTAGGGCCGTTCTCAGGTCCTCTAGCTCCCTGTGACAAGCGCTATGATCGGTGTTCTCAGACCTATCCTCCATGGCCATCTTATAAGCTGCCCTAGCCCCCAAGATTCTTTCCTCCTGTGTTGCTATCTGCTTAGCTAGGCGGAAACACCTCTCTTTCATTCTACCTTCACTGGCCTTGGCCTCAATGACCTGACATTCCAAATACTCTATCCGGGTCTCATGGTGGTGAGTTGCGGATTGGCGCTCCTGATTCAGCGCGTTAAGCGATTGAATCAGTTTCTGACCTCCCGCAACCTTTTCCTCTACTTCTTTAAGCAGCCCTTTGATCTGGGCTGTCTGTGCCACAACGACCTGGTCCAAAAGCTGGGCATGCTTCTTGTAACACATCAGCCAGACCGCCTTTTCTACCGATTTCTTATGCTCTTTACTTTCTGTCCACTTGATGGCTGCATCTAGCGGGCGCCTATCTCTCAATAGGTCAGATATCCACTGTTTTGTAAGGCTTACCTTCCCAAAAACATAATCCGCTATTCTCTCATCCATCACATTTCGCTTATTCAAACCTTGATCTAACACGCTACATTCCTGCTGCCAAGGTCCTGCCGTGGTCGCCATCTCTGTAGGGGGTTTCTCTTGCTCGTTCTGGTCTCCTACCAGGCTTCGTGCAATAATTACCCTTGAGTGGTTTGACCCACTCTCCCCTACGGTTCTAGACCTTGGACTTAGGTGCAGGGAACTGTAGTGCAGAGAAAACTCAATAGACCAGGTTGAACAGCACGAAATGGATGCTTTTATTATTATATACAGTTTGCAGCATTAAGAAATACATGTCATAAGCATAGATTAATGTAACTACAAGCATACACATATCTATAAACTTAACTCTATGGAAATGGGGAACACACGGCACATCGAAAAAGGGGAAACACATTACGATTACCCTTACCCCCTCCCCTAGACCTAGACTAAGTTTCGACTTGAGGAACTCGGAATCATGCTCACCACTTTCAGATTCGCAAAAGAGGGGGTTCGCAGCCCGTTTGGCACAGCTTTCCGTCGTCACGTGGATTTGGAAACTTCTGGCGCAGCTTGTTTTTCTCTCTCTCAGGCGATGAGGCAGCGGACACAGCCTCGATGAGCGCTCGTCATGACTGAATCCGTTAAAAGATGTTGAAGAACTGGATGCACATGGGAAAGTCCATTCCTGGGAAGCTGAGAATGGGATGTTGAGGCACGGGAGTGCTAGGCCCGGAGTGTCCTTTTTCTCCGGCCTGGATCGTCGGTTTTCCTGAAGGTCTTCCCCGGGATGGGGCGCTGGTACCGAATTGCTTTCTTTATGCCGTCCTAATTATCCTTCGAGGCAGCGCTGGAGGGTGCCTTCTCCTTCGGCCTGGGTCGTCGATGATCTCCCGACAAGAGCACCCGGGCCACCCTCCTGCGTCTTCCCGTCGTAGCCGAGCCTTGCCTGGCCGAACACCGACCACGTTCCGAAACCGAAGTGCTTAACCGAAGAGTCCGTCCCGAATTTTTGAATCGCAATTGCTGAATCGTGTTCCCCAAGCGTGAAGCCTGGATCGTGAAGCGAAGCGTCCTGATGGGCTTTTCAATCCATAGTTATACCTTTTTGGGACAGTCTTATCTCCCGCCAAATCATAGTCCAGTCTTTGTAATATTTTTGGCGGGCAGAGATCTCTGCAGGGGCGCTTTGTCTTGTAACGGGAGCCGGTGATAGCTTAACTGGCCCTCCTGGCCGATAATGTCTTTTACTTTGTCACCGTAACTCGGTTCGCATATTGATCGGTCTGGAGATTGCCCTTGATGGCTGTTAAACGGTCTTTCCTTTGTACAGTAAATGGGTTTAAGTGTTCATTCAATTGTTCGCCCATTCCTTGATGGGCCCCATCCTGTTACCTGAAACTGTCTTGTACTTAGAATCCAATTAATATGTATGCTCAGTTCCCTGAGTTTCGGTTTCCCGATACTGGCTTTCACGGGCTTACTGTCCTCAATCCACAAGCCTGTCTGGCTTGCAGTAACAGAAATCAAATGGTCCCAGAAACTGATCACGAGGTCCGGTGGCCATTTTGTATGCCCCTTTTTATCAAAGGTTTTTCTGTACAAGCTTTCTCTTGGTCAATAAACTGTCTTATCAACCCTGTTTTGTTGTGTGATTAAATTACGGAAATTTTCGAATCTAACAGGCTAATGGCTAATGTATTGGACAACACTGGTGTAGTCATCCATTCACACAAGGAAAATATAGCTGGGCTGGAGACTGGCGTGCCACTCCATGTTATTTTCAAATGCTGAAAGCATATGCTTTGTTTTTAAAGGAGAAGGCTGCACATAACTACAGAGGGGGAAACCCTGGACTGGTAGCAGACCTGCCAATCTTTGGATTTTGAACCACCATAAGAAGACAGTTGGAGTAGAGATAATAGAGGGCGTGGTCCAGGAAGAAATTGATGACTTCACCCCATCCCAACAAGGCAAGTATACTGTTTCACTTCTTCTTGTTTCTGCTTCAAACACAGTCATTCAGTAACACACAAGCATATCTGTCCAGCAGCAGCTTGGCTATTGCCGTTGATACTGTGCCTAGAACCATTTGCAGCATGCACCATGCTAACCCATGTTAATTTTCCTTTTTCTGTAGGGGCCTCCCTAGATGATGTATAAGCAGGGCAGTAGACCATCTCACAGGCATCTGTCATGCATTTCTGATCTTGCAGGGTCCAGCTGAGCTACATTCACTTTGGGGAATTGTTATATCCGTGTATCAGTCCAAAGATGTGCGGGTTAGGTTGATTGGCCATGATAAAAAATTGACCCTTAGTGTTAGGGGGGATTAAATACGTGGGGTTACGGGGTTATGGGGATAGGGCTTGGGTGGGATGGCTGTCGGTGTAGGGACCGGGTGCTAGGGTTTGGATGATCAGCCATGATCTCGTTGAATGGCGGAGCAGGCTCGAAGGGCCGAATGGCCTACTCCTGCTCCTATCTTCTATGTTTCTATGTATCTTAATGTTGTGTCCTTCAATAATCAGACAGCAGGGAACAATTCAACAGGTGTTTACTGAATGAGGGTTACTCTAGAACTAATTGTACAGATCACTACTCAGGGTTTATATACAGGTGTGGTCACTGCCGGTACTACAGTATACAGGAGCTGTAAAAAGTAGTTCTCTCCCTTAAGGTATATATACATTTGTTCTGGACCGATGGACATTATGTGACATTCTGGACATTTTTACATGCAATAGCACCCTCTGGTGGCGGTTATTGTGTTAACAGTTTGTATGCTGGAAAGGTCATCTGATCTTTCTTCCTGTGTGAGGTCATTTGACCTTTGTTCCTTTCTTCCTGTGAGAGGTCATTTGACCTTCCTACCTTTCTTCCTGTTGACCCCAGGAAGCAGTTTTGCCAGGAAGAACCTGACTTGAGTAATGGAGAATCTGCCATGAGAGGTTCCATTTACAATCTAATGTAATCTGATTTCATATGTTAGGCCAAGCGCAATATCTGTGAGTATCTTTGGTTCTTAGCATAATAGCAACGTTGTCAGAGTAATATTTTGATAATACTATGTTTATAAAAGGTTAATATTTAATAGTTACAGAAGTTAGTTCAAATGTTAGTTAGTTATACAATTAGTCCATTCTACTGTTGTAAATATGTTTATATCTTATGTAATATCGAATGTATAGTACTCAGTTTATGTACAAAACATATTTTGTCTTTGTTTACAGTTTCACAAATTTGTTCAAGTAAAAGCTTCAAAACAGCAACCGCTTCAGAAGAATGATTTTTGAATGAGTGTTTAACTTGCTGGATAGCTAGATAGGAGCACGTCTAGCGCGGCCAGTACAACATTACATACATTACAATTCCTCCCCTTTTAGATTAACAGTACCATAATACTCATTTAACAATTAACATTTTTAATATAAAATGTTATATGAAAATAGTCCATTCATATATTCAGTCTCTGGGGAGGCTTCCTGATTCTTTCTGGATAACGCCTTTCCCGAGTGTCTCGCTCTTGGTGCGGAGGCGATTCTAGTACCCTGTCGTCAGATGATTCATCAGCTTCCAATGCTATTGTTTCTGAGGTAGATGCGACCTGTACGTCGGGTTCCTCACCAGGTACGTGTGGCCGAGACATGGGGTTGACTCGTTCCTGTGACTCTAGGATCTGGTCAGCATGGCGTCTCACAATGTTCTCCCCAACATCCACTGTGTACATTAGTGGCCCCTGCCGTGTGCATATCGTTCCTGGTTGGCATTTCGCTGTTCGGTAGTCGCGGGCCAAGACTGGTTGCCCGACATTGAAGCTCCTTGTCGGCTTATCATTGATGTGCTTGAATTGCTTACTCTCAACATCTCTTCGTACATTTGGTCTGAGCAAATCCAGACGAGATCTCAACCTTCGGTTAAAGAACATCATGGCTGGGGCCTGGTTGGTGACTGCACGTGTCGCATTTCTGTAGGCTAACAGGAAATTGTCCACCTTATGCTGCAGTGGAATGTCGTCATCGCACATGGCCTTTACTGCTTTTTTAAAGGTTTGTATGAACCTCTCAGCCAGTCCACTTGTGGCTGGATGATACGGGGCGGATGTGTAATGCCTTACCCCATTCCTTTTCATAAATCTTCGAAAATCTTCGGACACAAACTGTGGTCCGTTATCAGAGCAAATCTGCTCTGGCAAGCCATTCCTGGCAAAAATGGTCCGTAGGACTGCAATCGTTTTCTCCGTGGTGGTGGAGGACATTTTGATCACCTCAGGCCATTTCGAGTGCGCATCCACGGCTATTAAAAACATTGAGTCCATGAATGGACCAGCAAAATCAATATGCACCCGTTGCCATGGAAATGAGGGCCACTCCCATGGGTGTAGAGGGGCATGTGGTGGTGCATTTTGGACCTTCTGGCATCCTGAGCAGCTCTTTGTCAGGTCCTCGATTTGCTGATCGATCCCCGGCCACCACACATAAGCCCTAGCAAGACTTTTCATTTTCACCCCTCCCAGATGGCCTTCGTGAAGCTCATTGAGCACTCTCTCCCTTAACTTGGGTGGAATTACCACTCGGGATCCACACATCAAGGTCCCCTGGCATACTGACAGCTGTTCTCTTCTGGATAAGAATGCTGGCAACAGTGAGTCGCCATGTGCTGGCCATCCCTTCACCGTCAAATCATGTACCCGAGACAGTGTCGGGTCATTTCGGGTCTCCTTCTCTATACCAGCGTTAGTTACTGGCAAGCATTCAATTATAGTCGAATGAAATATTTCGACAGGTTCCACTGCTGGTGCTTCCTCTGCAGTAGGCAGTGGCAGGCGTGATAGCCCATCAGCGTTTCCATGCTGTTTCGTGCCCTTATACTCGATTTCATATTGGTGCGCCCCTAGAAAAAGGGACCATCTTTGTAGCCGTTGCGCAGTCATCACCGGAACGCCCTTCTTTGGATTAAAGATGGAGACAAGTGGTTGGTGGTCAGTCAGCAAGGTGAACTTCTGCCCATGCAGATAGTGATTGAACTTTTTCACTCCCCACACTAGGCTGAGGGCCTCCCTGTCAATCTGGGCGTAGTTACGCTCGGCTGAGGTTAGTGACCGAGATGCAAAGGCTACTGGCCTCTCCGAGCCGTCCGGGAATTTGTGCGACAGCACCGCTCCAATGCCATAGGGTGATGCATCACACGCCAACCGAATTGGTAGTGCTGGGTTGAAATGAGCCAACACCTCTTTTGATGTGATCAATGCTTTGCTCTTCTGGAAAGCTCGTTTACATTCGTCACTCCACTTCCATGGTACCCCCGTTTGCAGTAGGGTGTTCAGTGGGTGTAGTACGGTAGACTAATTCAGCAAGAACTTATGGTAGTAGTTCACCAGCCCGAGGAACGACCTCAGTTGTGACACATTTTCCGGTGCTGGAGCCTTGACTACTGCCTCAATCTTTTCAGGTGACTTATGTAACCCCTGTTTATCAATAACATGGCCACAATACGAGATCTGCTTCTGGAAAAACTCGCATTTGTGGTGATTAGCTCGGAGCCCATATTCCTTCAATCTAGTGAGCACCTGCTCCAGGTTGGCAAGGTGATCACTGTCATTTTCGCCTGTGACCAGGATGTCGTCCAAATAACACTGGGTCCCTGGAATCCCTTGCATGACTTGTTCCATTGCCCTTTGCCAAATAGCCGGAGCTGATGCTACCCCGAACACCAGCCGGTTGTATTGGTAGAGACCTTTATGAGTGTTGATCGTGAGGTATTGTTTCGAGGCTTCTTCTACCTCCATTTGCAGGTACGCCTGGGCCTGGTCAATCTTAGTGAAGCTTTTCCCTCCAGATAGCGAGGCGAAAATATCTTCAATCCACGGAAGCGGATATTGTACAGTGTGAAGGACTGGGTTCACTGTCACCTTAAATTCCCCACAGATGCGAACCTTCTTTGGTTCCCCAGGCGTATTACTCAACGACCTCTTCATTACAGGAACGATGGGTGTAGCCCACTCACTCCAGTCCACTTTGGACAGTACTCCTGAACATTCCAAACCTTCCAGCTCTGCTTCGACGGCTGGGCGGATCGCATAAGGTACTGGTCTGGCCTTAAAAAACTTTGGGCTTGCATTTTCCTCTATTTTGATCATCGCTGTTATGACTTTTAGTG
This sequence comes from Somniosus microcephalus, assembly GCF_052327205.1. NCBI lineage: Eukaryota > Metazoa > Chordata > Chondrichthyes > Squaliformes > Somniosidae > Somniosus > Somniosus microcephalus. The sequence goes on from NC_140991.1 coordinate 110,329,735, forward strand.
TTCCGAGTCCCTGCTGGAACACTTCTTGTGCGTCAGTTAGCATTTTTGACAGTTGTCCAGGTGTGACGTCATCATCCTTTTTGGCATCTACAGTCAGTGCTTGTATGGAATGCCAATGTAGCTGTATCTTCCGGATCCATTCACGTCCTAGTAGTGGTGGTCCTCCATCTGGCAATACATATAGGTCCAATTTTAGTGTTTCCTTGCCGTTATATATAACGTTCACCCTTATTTTTCCTTTTGGGTAGACTTTTTGCCCCGTGTACGTCTTCAAGACAATCTTTGTATCTCTCAAGGGTATATGTGAGAATAGCCGCTTGTAGTCCCTTCGGTTTATGACTGTTAGGGCTGATCCTGTGTCCAATTCCATTTTCACTTGGACTCCTGCTATCTTGAGCGTGACCCAGATAGTTTGGTGATCCTCCATTTTGATCACATTATGTAGTTTCAGACAACCCAGCTCCTTGCTTCCGAAGCCTGTATCACTTTTCTGTTCGTCTGAACTACTCTCCGTCACCTTATGCACCTTCTTGTACTTCTCCTGTGGAGATTTCTTGCTGCTAGTTTTCTTTTCCGACCTGCAGACTCTTGCTATGTGTCCTACTTTTCCACACTGTCTGCACACTTTGTCCTTGTACCAGCAATCATTATGGTCGTGTGTTGTTCTGCCGCAGCGATAGCACTTCACTGTTCCGTATGACATTTCATTTGTGCCATATTCTTGCGGTCTCCGTTGTATCTCTGCAGCGCCCCGTGTGGCTGCTTCGTGTGATACTGCAATGCTGAAGGCCTTGTCCAGCGTAAGATCCTTTTCTGATAGAAGCCGTTTCTGGGTTCCTTCACTTTGAAGCCCACACACAAACTTGTCCCTTAAAGTATCTGCTAGTCCCGTTCCAAACTGGCAGTGTTTCGATAGCTTGCGCAGTTCCGTTAAATACTCAGCATTACTTTCATCTTTATGCTGGTTCCTTTTGTGAAACTTAAATCTTTCTGCTATCAGCAGTGGTGTGGTGTTTAAGTGGTCCTGTAGGATTGACACTATGTTTTCAAAATCCTTTTCTACTGGCTTCTCTGGGGTTACTAGGTTTCATAGTAAGCCATATGTTTTTGCACCCATTGAATTCAACAATACCAGCGCTTTCTTGTCATCTGGCACTTCATTCGCCTTGCAGTATACTTCTATGCGTTCGACATATGTCGTCCAATCTTCGACTTCATTGTCGAATGCTGTGATACTGCCACTCTTCGGCATTTTTGGGTGTGGTTAGACTGGCTTAAAATGGCATCTCCCGCGCTTTCCTTTCTTCCCCGCTGCGGCTTAAAATGGCGTCTCCCGTGCTGCTGCCAACGCCGCTCTCGGCGGTCCTCGTGGCAAATGGCGAAGCCCTGTGGGTTTCATGCGCTGCTCCTGAGCTGCTGCCAATGCCGCTCTCTGTGGTCCTCGTGGCAATGGTAGCGCCTCGCATTTTCCTGCGCGCCTCTCTCCCCCGTTGACGCTGCTCGGCCCTTGAACACCGGCTGTGCTCTGCTCTCTCTCGTCTCTCTCCCCGTTGACGCCGCTCGGTCCTGAACACCGGCTGCGCCCTGTGCGCTCTGCCCTCTCTCTCTCCCCCGTCGACGCTGCTCGGCCTTTTTCTGTGCCGCTCGGTTGGGCTCTAGCCGCCGCTGTCCGGGAAGGGTCTGCGCAGTACCTGTTGCCAGACCATTTCGCTGGACCACCGTGACTGGAAAGCCAAGCCTGGCTCTCGACAGCCTCCCCTGCGATGCTCAAATCTCCGCTGGATGACTGGGCGGTTGCCCGTGGTCGACGCCCGTGCTTCTGGACTCGACCTCCTTCCACTGTTCTCCAGGAGCGAATCCCTGGGAGGTGATGCAGAGTTGCAGGTAGGTTCGAATCTGTGTCGTCGCCAATGTTATATCCGTGTATCTTAATGTTGTGTCCTTCAATAATCAGACTGCAGGGAACGATTCAACAGGTGTTTACTGAATGAGGGTTACTCTAGAACTAACTATACAGATCACTACTCAGGGTTTAATTACAGGTCTGGTCACTGCCGGTACTACAGTATACAGGAGCTGTAAAAAGTAGTTCTCTCCCTTAAGGTATATATACATTACATACATTACAAGAATCAAATAGGGAGGGTCAGGAAAGGTCATCTACTGATGCACACAACACAAGTAAGAAGGAGAAGATTGAGGTGGCTGCAGGAGAACAGGATAAACCAGAGGAGAGGAGAGGGGCTAGTTGTTCTTCTACTGTAGGGCCTATGGATTCTTACTTAATAAGACTCTCTGTCGAGCAATGCTTATTAATGAGCAGAAGCTCTTCTTGGAGTCCTTTGAGGAACTTCAGACCTCTCTGCATGGTATGTTAGAGACTGCAGCAGAGCAGCTCCAATATTTGCGTAATTATGCAAGACAGATTGGGAAACATGCAGTCCACCATGCAGCAAGTAACAGCAAGTAGCAACTACAGGGTCATCTGGTCCCTGAAGTGTCTAATTTTAAGATTGTGACCGCTCCAGAGGAAATCGTTTTGCTGCATCTACCCTAGAAAATCCCTTTATTATTTTCAACTCCTCAATCAGCTTACCCCTCAACCTTCTAAACTCAAAGGAATACAAACCATGGTTTGTATTGGTTGAGGGGTTGCGAGGGGCAGACGAGCTGATGTCCTGAGAGAGGGCCACACGTGCCGGTTCCCCTGTGCCATCGCCATTCCCATGATCATGTCCACTGATCTGCGGGAGAACAGGCTGCAGAAGATGAGTGATGATATGTATGGTACTTGCATGTTGTTAACTGAATCCTAGATGGTCCCCTGATTGGAGTAAGCACGTTGTAGCAATTGCACTCGAAGGTCTTCTCTTGTATTATTTTTGTTATTCTTTGATGAGAATGTTCTAGAGTGTCTGGAAATAAAACCAGTTAGTTATTGCCGTAAATTTGTTTGTTTCTTCAGCCATAACAAGTATTTGCTCCAACAACCTCTCCTGGGTGGACATCTGCCTCTCCAAGGCAAAGCACAGGTTTAAACTCACAATCTGCATGGCAGGCTTTTGAGCTTCCACCCAAGTTGTAAAGCCTAGGAACATGGATTCAGGTTGTGAATGCTTGGCTGCACCATCCCTGGAGGTGACCTCACTCTCCAAGGTCAACTGCAGAGTACTGATGCATTGCATGATGATATCACACAGGCTGGAAGCGGACTCCTCCATACTTTCAGCCATGGTGTTGAAACTCCTTGGCAGGCCATCCACTACCTGGTATCACTGCTTGTGTGATGCAAGCAGTGTTCTTCTCACTGCTAGCCCCTGAAGTCCGCATATCTGTCCACCTGAGCAGAGCTGGAAGAGGATCTCGCCCTCCAGTAAGCTGTCTCTTAGGAAGAACCTGCTCTTGCTCACTCGTGCTGGGTAGATCACCATGTGCCGCCCCCTCTAACTCATTCTCTAACCTACCTGGGGTGCCAATCTCTCTGCTGGTACTGTGGGTGTGATGGAGCATGTAACAGTGCCTCCTTCAAGGTAGCTTCTTCCTGGGGGGCTCCAACTGTTGAGAAGGACCAAGAGGAAAGAGAAAAGGAGCAGTAGTTAGAATGGCACTAAGAGGCTACACAGTTGCCGAAAACATGCATCACAACGCAAATTAGGTTTAGAGTAGTTATGGAAAAGGACAAGGAAAAATCAAATTTGAAAATACTCAACTGGAGGAGAGCTAACTTCAGTGAGTTGAAAGGGGATGTGGCCCAGGTGGATTGGAATCAAAGATTGGTAGGTAACACATTAAATGAGCAATGGAAGGACTTCAAAGAGGAAATAGTTTGGGTACAGACTGGACACATTTCCACAAAGGGGAAAGAAAGGGCACCCAAAACTAGAGCACCCTGGATGACTAAAGATATAGAGGTTAAAATGAAACAGAAAAAGGAGGCTTATGACAAATGTTAGGCTCCTAATACAATAGAGAACCAAGTTGAATACAGAAAGTGCAGAGGAGAACTGAAAAAGGAAATAAGAAGGGCAAAGAGAGTGTATGAGAATAGATTAGCAGCTAACATAAAAGGGAAACAAAAGCCTTATATAAACATATCAATAGCAAAAGGGTAGTCAAAGGAAGGGTGGGACCAATTAGGGACCAAAAAGGAAATCTTCTAATGGAGGCAGAGGGCATGGCTGAGTTACTAAATGAATACTTTGCATCTGTCTTCACTAAAGAAGAAGATGCTGCCAATGTGACAGTAAAGGAGGGGATAGTAGAGAAATTGGATAGGATAAAAATAGATAAAGAGGAGCTACTTAAAAGGTTGGCAGCGCTCAAAGTAGAAATATCACCCGGTCCGGATGGGATGCATCCTAGGTTCTTGAGGTAAGTAAGGGCAGAGATAGCGGAGGCTTTGGCCACAATCTTCCAATCTCAGATATGTGGTGCCAGAGGACTGGAGGAATGCAAATGTTACATCCCTGTTTAAAAAATGGGAGAGGGATAAACCTGGCAACTACATGCCAGTCAGCCTAATGTCGGTGGTGGGGAAATGTTTAGAGACAATAATCCGAGACAAAATTAATTAACACTTGGAAAAATATAGGTTAATAAATGACAGCCAGCATGGATTTGTTAATGGAAAATCATGTTTGACTAACTTGATTGAGTTCTTTGATGAAGTAACGGAGAAGGTTGATGATGTGTATATGGACTTTCAAAAGTCATTTGATAAAGTATTATACAATAGACTTATTAGCAAAATTGAAACCCATGTGATTAAAGGGACAGTGGCAACATGGATCCAACATTTTCTATGGACATAAAGCAGAGAGTCGTGGTGAGCTGAGGGAAGTATACAGTGGTGTCCCCCAGGGGTCGATATTAGGACCACTGCTCTTGTTTGATATATATTAATGGCCTAGACTTGGGTATACAGGGCATAATTTCAAAGTTTGCAGATGAAAGTTGTTATGATCTGGAATGCACTGCCTGAAAGGATGGCGGAAGCAGAATCAATAATAACTTTCAAAAGGGAATTGGATAAATACTTGAATGGGGAAAATTTTCAGGGCTACGGGGAAAGGGCAAATGAATGGGGCTAATTGGATAGCTCTTTCAGAGAGCTGGCACAAGAACAATGGGCCAATTGGCCTCCTTCTGTGCTATATATTCTATGATTCTATGACACGAAACTTGGAAATGTAATAAACATTGAGGAGGATAGTAATAGGCTTCAGGAGGACATAGACAGACTGGTGAAATGGGCAGACACATGACAAATGAAATTTAACACAGAGAAGTGTGGAGTGATGAATTTTGGTAAGAACAATGAGGAGAGGTAATCTAAATTAAATGGTACACTTTTAAAGTGGGTGCAGGAACAGAGAGACTTTGGGGTGTACATTCACAAATTTTTGAAGATGGCAGGACAAGTTGAGAAGGCTGTTACAAAGCATACAAGATCCTTGGCTTTATAAACAGAGACAAAGGCCGCGATTTTGCGATCAGTGTCGGGATGGGGGCGGACCAGCTGGTTTCCGGGTTCCAATCCTGCCCCCAGCTGCCTCCACTCCACGGATGTAATTTCCCTTGATTGACCTTGGTAAGCCCGCCCTACCGGCCAATTAACAGGAAGCAGGTCTGATGACGTCATTTGATGACGCGTCATCTGCCGGTATCCTTAAAGGGACCATGCACAATTTTATTTTGACAACATTGAGGTACTGAAAACACTGACAATCACTGCACAAAGATAAACTCTTGCACCCAGGCTCTCCAGTGATTCCCTCCATATGCTGGAACAGATGCTAGCTGCAGGTGAGATGACAGAAGCGATCTGTCACTGGTGAGAGAGGTTCTCCCAATGAGGTGGAACTGGACACATTGTTAGATTTAAAAGCTTGTAAGCTAAAGAAATCTGTATATGTTTTAAAAATGCAGTAACCAACATTTTCTTTACTCTGAAACTCACTATGTGCAACATTGCATCCTTCACACCACTTCTGCAGCTGTCATCTTTTCACAAACATTACACCAGACTCACAACACGCCACACTTACCTGGCGTGGTGTCCGAACGACGTGAAACCCGACCCAGAAGCGGGAAAATTGAAAAACAGGCTGAACACTTCTGACAAGTATCTGTTAATAGGCTGGTAATTGCCTTTAATCCGTTTCCCACCGCTAGGTGTCGGGTCCATTCGCAAATCGGGGACTGATACCTGGGATGGCAGGAATGACGTATGAGGAGAGATTGAGTCGATTGGGCTTATACTCACTGGAGTTTAGAAGAATGAGAGGGGATCTCATTGAAACTTATAAAATTCTAACAGGACTAGACAGACTTGATGCAGGAAGAATGTTCCCGATGGCCTGGGAGTCCAGAACCAGGGGTCACAGTCTAAGGATAAGGGGTAAGCCATTTAGGACAGAGATGAGGAGGAATTTCTTCACCCAGAGTGGTGAACCTGTGGAATTCTCTACCACAGAAGGCAGTTGAGGCCAATTAATTAAATATATTCAAGAAGGAGTTAGATATATTTCTTAAGGCTAAAGGGATTAAGGGATATGGGGAGAAAGCAGGGACAGGGTACTGAATTTGGATGATCAGCCATGATCTCATTGAATGGCAGAGCAGGCTCGAGGGGCCGAATGGCCTACTCCTGCTCCTATCTTCTATGTTTCTAAGTTTCTATGACCCGACACTTGGGAAGGCTGTCTGGAGGTGATTAACCTCTGACCCACCTCTCTGAGCGCCGGCAAAATCGTGGCCATTGTGTCCAATTCTGGACACCACACTTTAGGAAGGATGCCAAGGCCTTAGAGAGGGTGCAGTGGGGATTTACTAGAATGGTACCAGGGATATGTGACCTCAGTTACATGGATAGACTGGAGAAGCTGGGGTTGTTTTCCTCAGAGAAGAGAAGGTTAAGCAGAAATTTAATGGAGATGTTCAAAATTATGAATGATTTTGATAGAATAAATAAGGAGAAACTCTTTCCAGTGGCAGAAGGGACAGCAACCAGAGGACACAGATTCAAGGTAATTGGCAAAAGAGCCAGAGGTGAGATAAGGAGAATTTTTTTTATGCAGCGAGTTGTTATGATCTGGAATCCACTGCCTGAAAGGGTGGTGGAAGCAGATTCAATAATAACTTCCAAAAGTGAATTGGATAAATACTTGAAGAAACATTTTCAAGGCTATGGGGAAAGGGAAGTGGAGTGGGACTAATTGGATAGCTCTTCCAAAGAGCCAACACAGGCATGATGGGCCAAATGGCCTCCTCCTGTGCAGTATCATTCTATGATTCTATGATTCTAAATTGATGTAGTCAAGCTGGCGTTTTTCTGTACTTAATGAAGGGGCATTTGTCATAGTCAAAGAAAGAAAGAAAGAAAGACTTGCATTTATATAGTGCCTTTCATGACCACCGGATGTTCCAAAGTGCTTTATAGCCAATTAAGTACGTTTTTGAACTGTAGTCACTATTGTAATGTAAGACCCTGTTCGGAGAAGCCCCCAGGGCATAATGGCTGATGTGCACAGCTCCAGTGTCCAGCTCCGACAGCACCGTGAGACTGTCTGGTCCTCTCTCAGACTTGTTCTTTTCCCTGGTCTTGTATTCTGTCTTGTCTTACAGAGAGAGAGGTTGAGAGTAAGTGACTGTCTCCTACAAAGTGCAGATGCGTGGGGCTTCTGCTTGCAGTGCAAATGCTGAGAGGGAGAAGAAACAAGGTGAAAGCAGGATAGGGAGTTGTTGAATGGCAAGCAAGTGTCTGGAGTTTGAACTGAGGAAGGAGTCTTGAGAGAAGTTGTTCATTCTGGAATATCTACCAAGTAGAGAATGCTGCTAATTGCTGCGACGGAGGCAAGGAAGAGTTTGGAATGAGAATGAAAGGTGGTATAATGTGCCCTTATGTTGGGTGATGAGGGAAGTGATGGAGGGGAGGGAATAGATTATAGTGCTGGGGGAAGGGTTGGGAAGGACTGTTTGCAGCAAAATGGAGAATGCATACTCACCCTTGCTACTCTAGTGAGGTCATTGAACCTTTTCTGATATTGAATCCAGGTCCTGAAGGTGATGCTCCTGGAGCTGACCACCTCTGCCACCTCCCTCCAGGCCTGGTGGACCTTATGCTTAGACAACCTCCTTCCAGTGCTGGGGTAAAGGACTTCTCTTGTTTCCCTCACCTCTTCCAGTAGGACCTCCAGGGAGGCTTCAGAGAACTTGAGGGTTTGTTTTCTTGGCATCTCTGATGTTCCCCATCTCTGTTCAGCAAAATTTATCCAGGTGCCTGAAAACAACACAACCTCTCTTTAAGAGGTGCATTGCTGCTTTAAATGGGCCTCTGGCTGACCCGCTGGAAGTTCCACTGCCAAAGTGAAAGGGTTTCCCATTGTGTCAGGTCATCGGGTGGGAAACTCACCCATGAGATTATAATGAGGCCTGGAGTTAAAATACCACGGGCTTGCTTTCTGCTGCAATAGGTAACTCACCCAGCTTCCCACCGACCTGGAGTTAAAATCGGGGCCTAAACTCAACAGAGTTGCAAGGAAGAGGAAGAGGACGTAGCATGACATCATTGTAGGCCAATTTTCACTTTCAGTGGTGACAGAAAATTGGCAGTAGGAAAGGAAAATCAGGAGTGGAGTCTAACACGTGGCTGACCCACTGACGCAGAAAGTGAAAACCAGCCCCTTGGAATTTAGAAAGAACAAGAAAGGAAAGTTCTGAGCAGCAGTTGAAGAGAGAATTACCAGTCCTAGCCCTTTTCAGGCTACCCCAGATCAGGCGTATTCTCCAGAAGTTCACCTTCAACTAAAGTTAGAGATAGCCGAATTCTATAAGATGCTTAATTGTGTCTAAAGGTCCAGGCTATCTCTCTCTAAAGGAAAGGAATGACTTGAAGATGTTACCGTCTTCCAGATAGCACTTTTAATAAGTTTAACTAGACTGTAACCTTCCAGATATTATGAGGGTCCAGAAACCACCCCCCCCAGAATTCTGCAACTCCTCATAAAAGAGTGTACAGAAATTGAGTTTGTGAGTTTGATACAGAAATACTATTTGAGACAATTCTAAAAATATATAGATTTATTAAAGAACTGACTTGCAGTTAACAGCTGGTGAGTCAATCGCGACTTTAACAGTTCAAAATACAAATAGCTTACATTTTTTATTCTCAGAGATCCTTATTCTCAGATCTTAACTTTGTTACATTTATACATTTCTTATTATTTATAATCCAGAATATCCACCAAAATCAAATAAGAGTACCTCTTGATCCCCGAGACTCAGAGTTAAAAACTTACAGAGCCTGCCGCTGAAGTTGAGAATCGCTTGCCCCTTCCAGCAACTTCTGACTTTCCATCTGAAAAGCTCTATTTTTATACCCTTTTTTCCTGGTTTATCCTTTGAAGTTTTCTGCTGATGTAAGCTAATTATCTCTAGTCATTCTCTATTGAATTCTTTCTACTCTTATTGTCAATTCAGCTGCCAACTCTCAGAATCCTGTCTGTTGTTTAGGTGTTCAAAACGTATCATAAAAAACGGTTATAACTTATGTATCTATTTGATGCCATTTTTATCGAAGGCTTTCCATTCAATTCTAAAATCACCTAGCTGTTTGGAAGCAGACGTCATGGCTCCTATGTGTTCCAAGTTCAACACAAACACAATGTGATTGCTTGGTATCATCTATTGAAATCATATTTTCAAAGTCTTCTGTAGGTACTTTTTACAAGATGTAAATTGAAAACACTTCAACCGAGTATTTACATGTTTTCTAGCTATCTCAATTGGTTGTATATATAATCATGTTTCCTGTCTTTCATTTGATGTTACTTTTATCAAAGGCACATGTTTTTTTAATATTCTGTGTTTCTGTTCAAACTGTCAGTTTTTAACACTTTACTTGTGCATTGCTATTGTGTTGGTTCCAAACTGCAGACTTCTCGGAAGCAAGCCTTAGCTTCTTCAATTAGGCCCTTTGTCTCAGGATTAACAATCAATTCCCATTTCAAAAGCTTGTGTGGTGTTTACAACTTTTGTGTTAACACTTTATCTTATCTCAGAAGCCTGTATTTCTGTTTACAGCTTGTGACATTGAGGCTTTTAAATTTTTAAACCCAGTTTTCATGTTTTAATAAAGTCAAAATTCCATTCATAGGATGGTGTATCTCTTGGAATATGGCTATTTCCTTTACAGAGTGTCCCTAATAGTATCAATAAGATGTACAGAAAGTACTTACTTCAAATTCTATGGAATAAAGGAATAATGAAACAAATCTTTTTATCTGGATTTGAAGCCAAATTCAAATCTGACAAACAAAGGATTAACTTTTTAATACCTTAATCCTACAGAACCAAAATGTGACAGCATTTATCATTGGCAAATTACCACGGCAACATGAACATCTTTAGGCTATTTAACAGCTGTGAATGTTTTATTGTTTTGTACTAGCTGTTCCTGAGGATCTACTGGACAACTAACAAACAAAATACTGGCAGGCTGTAATCCACTCACGCTTTGGTAAAAGGAACAAAATTAACAGGCTAAATCATAAAAATAGCTATGAAACATACTTTTGAATTTTGCCATTTTGAACGTACTTCTGCATTCAGTTTTGCTATTCTATTGTATGTTGGACAATTGTGTGTGAAATACAAAAAGAATGGAAATTAGATTGAAATGAATGGTAATAATACATAAGACACGCTAAAAAGAGGCCAGAAATGGGGCCATCAGAATTTGACAGAGGCAAAATCAAAGCCAGCAGAAGCAGTGTCAAGGAAGGGTCAAACAGAAGAAAGATTCATATCAATGATAATAATGTGTGTGCAGAAGAACAAAAGCCTGAATTGTTCTGCTATGGCAATAAGAGATCAAAATTAATGGAAGCCTGGAAATTACTCTGTGCAATACTAGTGAATGAAAGCATAACACATTTGTATGAAATTATTATTCTAAAGGGGTCAACACCTCCATTTTAATAATAAAATAATTACAGAACGTGCTAAGTGTTCATACGCTAATCTCGCACAATGTAATTCCTAGACTATACCCTTTAAAATTTGGTCAGACTGACCCTCAGACTAAATCCACAATATGAAAAACATAGAAATAATATCTGGATGTATTAGAATGATCTAAAGCAGACAAAAAATAACAGGTGACCTGCAGAAAAGGAAGCTATATCTCTTTACATGCCAGAGTAGGTGGAGAAACCTGGTGGTCCTAACACTTCCACAGGATATATATATCTCCCACCCACTCACACTTCAAGGTAGTTCCTGCTGTGAAAGTACCACAAAACGAGCCAGAACAAGTGATACAGGAGACAGTACTCAGTGTATTTGTCACTACAGCTGAGATTATCCGTCTCCCCATTACCACACAGGAAATAGTCCCTACCCATTTTGTAAAGTTCATAGATACCATACTTTCACTTTGTAACCTACAGGAACCCAGACGCAGTCTTCTATTTGATATCATTGGGGAAAATGGAAGCAACACTAAATTCTTCACCATCTTCTGCAAATAATTGCTAGCCTTTAACACAGCTATCCATCACAGGATAGCTGCAGCCAACATAGTGTCCTGCAGATTTGTAGCTCTAACTTCCATCTTGCCTATACCCTGAGTAAAAAGAATCACTAATTCTGTTGGGTCCCGCACCAAGAATATCCTGTGCATTTCCTAATTCGTGTAATGATGTCAGTTCCTACATTACAACAGTGACTACACTTCAAAAGTACTTAATTGGCTGTAAAGCACTTTGGGATGTCCAGTGGTCATGAAAGGCACTATATAAATGCAAGTCTTTCTTTTTTTTCTTTTGTCTGCTACCATAGCAATGTACTCAGCAAAGATTGCAAGTGGAGGATTTCCCAGTCTTGTGAGATCACATGTACTGTGCTACTTTATGAGGCAGAAAACTGTGGGAAACGAGAGCTAGTGCCATTATAGGTAAGGAAGTAATGTAGGAAAAGGAAACTGGGGCGGGGGATGACTGAAAATAGAAACATGCTGGGCGGGTGTAGTTAGAGATGAAGTGGAGGGGCAATTTCAAAAGTAGACAAGAGAAGATTTTAGAGAGATGAGTGGAAGGGATATATCTGAAACGTGGAGTGGGTAGGGTATATTAACAATGAAGATGGGGCAGCAGCATTTCAGAGACACAAAGTGAGTGAAAAAATCTCATCAATACAGGGCATAGAGCTAACCAGAGGTGAAAATTTCTCTTAGACATGGAGCAAGCAGGAAGTAGGGATCGGGAAGAGATGGAGCAGGTAAGAAGGGGATTTTGAAGACATGACACAGGTAGAGGAGCTGGCCTGTCCCATCAAGTCTACACTGTCTACGACTCCTCCAATAAGTCAGTGGGTTTATCCAGTGAGCAGTTAAACTGCACAGACCATGAAGATCCCAAGTTAAAGAATCAGCCCAGTTTCCTGCTGTTGATCATTATCCAACAACCCAAGCTGTGTGTGCGTGTGCATGCGTGTGCTCTGACTTTATCAATAATAGCCACTTGGGTGAGGTATTGGAGGGTAGCTGGCACATATGGATCCATACACATGTTTTCCAAAATGCTTTATATTTGGTTTTAACCAATTTTCAAGCTGGCCTACAAATGAGGAATTGTTGTACAGTTGGACTGTGCATAGTATAAGGGTAAACTAAAGGTGGGTGCCATTGAGACAATTGGCATTATAACATACTTGGCATTATAAACTGCTGTAGTGTATGTGCCTTTAAGACAGAACTACTTTTACAGCTCCTGTATACTGTAGTACCGGCAGTGACCACACCTGTATATAAGCTTTGCGCATGCCTCTGTACACCCAGTCTTGAGACTACCCTCCTCCAGTAAATATCTGTTTATTGTTAAGTTACAGCATCCGTGTGGTTATTGAAAAACAGCATACCCTCAGAATCACGGATCTAACAGTGGCGACGAGTGTCGATTCGAATCTACCTGCAACTAAAAAAAAAAGTCGAGGCCAGGAACACGGGCGTCGACCACGAGCAACCGCCCAGTCATCAGGCAGAGAGTGAACATCAGAGGGGAGGCTGTGGAGAGCCGGGCTTGGTTCCCCAGCCACGACGATCAGCAGGAGACTGACGACAGGTCCAGCGCAGACCCTTCCCGGGCAGCGGCGGCTGGAGCCGACCCGACGGCGGAGAGAAAGCCGAGCAGCGTCGATGGGGTAAGGCAGAGGGTGAAGCACACAGGGCGCAGCCGGGGGTTGAAAACCGTGCGGCGTCAAGAAAAAAAAAAAAAAAACGGAGAGAGAGAGGGTAAAGAAACAGCCGGGTTCAAGACCGAGCGGCGTCGAAAAAAAAAGAACGCGCAGAGCACAGCCAGGGCTCACAGGCTGAACAGGGTCCACAGGGAGAAGAAGGGAGAGCGCGGGAGATGCCATTGAGCCGCGGAGAAGAAGGAAGAGCGTGGGAGATGCCATTTTTAGAAGCCGCAGCGGAGAAGAAGGGCGAGCGCGGGAAGAAAGGAAAGCGCGGGAGACGCCATTTTGTGCCAGCGGAGAAAAAGGGGAAGCGCAGGAGACGCCATTTTTGACAGTTAAATCACACCCAGGGATGCCGAAGAGTGGCAGTATCTCTATGTTCGACAATGAAGTCGAAGATTGGGCGACATATGTGGAACGTATTGAGGTGTACTGCAGGGCGAATGAAGTGCCAGATGCTAATAAAGCACTGGTTTTGTTAAATTCCATGGGTGCAAAAACTTATGGGTTACTGCGAAATCTAATAACCCCAGAGAAGCCTGTGAATAAGAATTTCAAAAGCATAGTAGAAATCCTACAGGACCACTTAAACCCCACACGGCTGCTGATAGCAGAACGATTTAAGTTCCATAAAAGGAACCAACACAAAGGCGAAAGCAATGCTGAGTACCTAACGGAACTGCGCAAGCTATCGAAACACTGCAAGTTTGGAGCGGGACTAGCAGATATGTTAAGGGACAAGTTTGTGTGTGGGCTACAAAGTGAAGGAACCCAGAAACGGCTTCTATCAGAAAAGGATCTTACGCTGGACAAGGCTTTCAGTATGGCAGTATCACACGAAGCAGCCGCAAGGGGCACTGCAGAGATACAACGGAGACAGCAAGAATATGGCACCAATGAAATGTCCTATGGAACAGGGAAGTGCTATCGCTGCGGCAGAACAACACACGACCAGAAGGATTGTTGGTTCAAGGACCAAGTGTGCAGACAGTGTGGAAAAGCAGGACACATAGCAAGAGTCTGCAGGTCTGGGAAGAAAACCAACAGCAAGAAATCTCCACAGGAGAAGTACAAAAAGGTACACAAGGTGATGGACAGTAGTTCAGACGAACAGAAAAGTGACACAGACTCCGGAAGCAAGGAGCTGGGTTGTCTGAAACTACATCAGGTAACCGAAATGGAGGATCACCAGACTATCTGGGTTACACTCAAGATAGACGGAGTCCAAGTGAAAATGGAATTGGACACAGGATCAGCCCTAACAGTCATAAACCAAAGGGACTACAAGCGGCTATTTTCACATATACCCTTGAAAGGTACAGAGATTGTCTTGAAGACGTATACGGGGCAAAAAGTCTACCCCAATGGAAAAATAAGGGTGAAAGTGATATATAAAGACCAGGAAATACCTAAAATGGATATATATGTATTGCCAGATGGAGGACCACCACTGCTAGGACGTGAATGGACCCGGAAGATACAATTAGATTGGCATTCCATACAGGCACTCAAGGTTGAGGCCAAAAAGGATGATGACGTCACACCTGGTCGACTGTCAAAAATGCTAACTGATGCAAAAGAAGTGTTCCAGGAGGGACTGGGAACACTAAAAGGCATAACAGCAATGATTAAAATAGAGGAAAATGCAAGCCCAAAGTTTCTTAAGGCCAGACCAGTGTCTTATGCGATCAGACCAGCTGTTGAAGCAGAGCTGGAAGGGTTGGAACATTCAGGAGTACTGTCCAAAGTGGACTGGAGTGAGTGGGCTACACCCATCGTTCCTGTAATGAAGAGGTCATTGAGTAATACGCCTGGGGAACCAAAGAAGGTCCGCATCTGTGGGGATTTTAAGGTGACAGTGAACCCAGTCCTTCACACGGTACAATATCCGCTTCCACGAATTGAGGATATTTTCGCCTCGCTATCTGGAGGTAAACGCTTCACCAAAATTGATCTAGCCCAGGCGTACTTGCAAATGGAGGTAGAAGAAGCTTCGAAACAATACCTTACGATTAACACTCATAAAGTTCTCTATCAATACAACCGGCTGGTGTTCGGAGTAGCCTCGGCTCCGGCTATCTGGCAAAGGGCGATGGATCAGGTCCTGCAAGGGATTCCAGGGACCCAGTGTTATTTGGACGACATCTTGGTCACAGGTGAAAATGAAAGTGATCACCTCGCCAACTTGTAGAAGGTGCTCACCAGATTAAAGGAGTATGGGCTACGAGCTAATCGCCACAAGTGCGAGTTTTTCCAGAAACAGATCTTGTATTGTGGCCACGTCATCGATGAAGAGGGGTTACATAAGTCCCCTGAAAAGAATGAGGCAGTAGTCAAGGCTCCAGCACCGGAAAATGTGTCACAACTGAGGTCGTTCCTCGGGCTGGTAAATTACTACCACAAGTTCTTGCCAAATTTGTCCACGGTATTACACCCACTGAACACCCTACTGCAAACAGGGTACCATGGAAGTGGGATGATGAATGTAGACGAGCTTTCCAGAAGTGTAAAGAATTGATCACATCAAAAGAGGTGTTGGCCCATTTCAACCCAGCGCTACCAATTCGTTTGGCATGTGATGCATCACCCTATGGTATTGGAGCAGTGCTGTCGCACAAATTCCCAGATGGGTTGGAGAGGCCAGTAGCCTTTGCGTCTCGGTCACTAACCTCAGCCGAGCGCAACTACGCCCAGATTGACAGGGAGGCCCTCAGCCTAGTATGGGGAGTAAAAAAATTCAACCACTATCTGCATGGGCAGAAGTTCACCTTGCTGACTGACCACCAACCACTTGTCTCCATCTTTAATCCTAAGAAGGGCGTTCCAGTGATGACTGCACAACGGTTACAAAGATGGTCCCTGTTTCTTGGGGCGAATCAATATGAAATAGAATATAAAGGCACAAAACAGCATGAGAACGCTGATGGGCTATCGCACCTGCCACTGCCTACTGTGGAGGAAGCACCAGCAGTGGACCCTATCGAGATATTTTATTCTTCAATAATTGAACGATTGCCAGTAACGAACGCGGATATAGAGAAGGAGACCCGCAATGATCCGACGCTGTCTCGGGTATATGATTTGACGGTGAGGGGATGGCCAACACATGGTGACTCACTGTTGCCAGCATTCTCATCCAGAAGAGAACAGCTGTCAGTGTGCCAGGGGACAGTGATGTGTGGATCCAGAGTGGTGATTCCACCCAAGTTAAGGGAGAGAGTGCTAAATGAGCTACATGAAGGTCATCTGGGGGGAGTGAAAATGAAAAGCCTTGCTAGGGCTTATGTGTGGTGGCCGAGAATCGATCAACAAATCGAAGACCTAACTAACAGCTGCTTAGGATGCCAGAAGGTCCAAAATGCACCTCCACATGCCCTTCTACACCCATGGGAGTGGCCCTCCTCTCCATGGCAACGGGTGCATATTGATTTCGCTGGTCCATTCATGGACTCAATGTTCTTAATAGCAGTGGATGCTCATTCAAAGTGGCCTGAGGTGATAAAAATGTCTTCAACCACTACAGGGAAAACGATTGCAGTCCTACGGACCATATTTGCCAGAAACGGTTTGCCAGAGCAGATTTGCTCTGATAATGGACCACAGTTTGTGTCCGAAGAGTTTCAAAAATTTATGAGAAGGAATGGGGTAAGGCATTACACATCCGCCCCGTATCATCCAGCCACAAATGGATTGGCTGAGAGGTTCGTACAAACCTTTAAGAAGGCGATAAAGGCCATGTGCGACGATGAAATTCCACTACAGCATAAGGTGGACAATTTCTTATTAGCCTACTGATATGCGACACATGCAGTTACCAACCAGACCCCGGCCATGATGTTCTTTAACCGAAGGTTGAGATCTCGTCTGGACTTGCTCAGGCCAAATGTGCGAAGAAATGTTGAGGACAATCAATTCCAGCATATCAATGAGAAGCCGACAAGGAGCTTCAATGTAGGGCAACCAGTCTTGGCCCATGACTATCGAACAGAGAAATGGCAACCCGGAACGATATGCAGAAGGCAGGGGCCATTAATGTACACAGTGGATGTCGGGGAGAACATTGTGAGACGCCACGTCACTCAGATCTTAGCATCACAGGAACGCGTCAACCCCATGTCTCGAGTGCCTGGGGATGAACCCGACATACCGGTAGCATCTACCTCAGAACCAGTAGCAGTGGAACCCGATGAACTACCCGATGAAAAGGGGTCAGAATCGCCTCTGCACCAAGAACAAGAACCTCAGCAAAGGCGCTATCCCGAAAGGGTCAGGAAGCCGCCCCAAAGACTGAATCTATAAATGGACTATTGTTGTTTAATGTACATGTTAAAGTGTTAATTGTTATTTGAATATTAGGGGTACTACTAATCTAAAAGGGGAGGAATTGTAGTGTATGTGCCTTTAAGACAGAACTACTTTTACAGCTCCTGTATACTGTAGTACCGGCAGTGACCACACCTGTATATAAGCTTAGTGCATGCCTCTGTACCCCCAGTCTTGAGACTACCCTCCTCCAGTAAATACCTGTTTATTGTTAAGTTACAGCATCCGTGTGGTTATTGAAAAACAGCATACCCTCAGAATCACGGATCTAACAACTGCCAGCACATTAATAGAATGGAAGCCTTTTCTGTTACAGTGGACAAGCATGTTGTTGACAAATGCATGGATAATATATATATATATATGCAAAAGCAGTTGAACTCAAGAGGTCAGCAGTGGCCAAAGTGGTTCTCTGTGATAAGGATATGGTACGGCTGATGTAACAGGTGTCCTGCTGAGTAAATTACTCCGGACATCACTGGTTGACCAGTTTGTTGGTTAATATTTGACAAGTGCCAGAAGAACAAAAGGTGAGTGCTGCATTTTTCTTCATTTGTAATGATAGTGTGTGAGTCTGACATTCTTAGGGCTGGATTTTAACTCAGGGGATGGTGTCGTGTTATCCGCATTTCGTGTTATCCACCCGAATCTAAGTGGATGTGGGAGATTGATGCAATTTTAACTTAATTGTCCAATTGATTTCCAACGTGTGGTAACCCTTGGCAAATGGGTTTTTCCTGACTGAAAGTTGCCTCCGATGACATCATCGTTGCTGCTGCATTTAAGGTCCACAGCAAGTCTTGCTTCTTCTGCAGACTACCAAGCTTTTTGCCTCTGGTGTGTGAGAGACCTGCAGGAAAGATGACTAGTGGGAGACCCAGATCAGCTCCTCCTTTTGACGAGGTGGCCCTGCAGGCATCAGTAGATGGGGCTACAGCCAAAAGGGAGGTGCTCTTCCCTTCTACAGGGAGGAAAAGGCCTTCCAAGCAGACCAAGGCAGTGTGAATGCAGGTGGCTGAGGAGGTCAACTCCTTGGGAGTCACCCACAGAACCTGGATACAGTGCCGCAAGAGATTTCATAACCTTCTCTGCACTGGAAAATTGAGTATGATTTTCCCATCACCCTCAATCTGATCCCCATTGCCTTTCCTCACCGGCACTCAGCTTCAGCAATCTCTTCCTCCATATCTCACTTGACACTGACATCCATGCACCCTTACCCTTTCTCTCTATGGTCACATTCACATAACTATTCGACTATACAGCCCTCACACTCCCTATCACTGTGATGCTATGCAAACAACTGACAACACACAGGGAGGGCCCTTGGTCTTGCCACCTCACTCCATCTTTGTCTCCTTCTAAGTATCGATGCTATGGAATCTCTACACTCACTCCTACATTCTCACTCAACCTCCACTTGTCTCCCTCATTGCAGGAAAAGAGAGCTCACAATAAAAGAGAACAAGCGAGGACAGGAGGAGGGACAGCCTCATTAGCCCACCTGGCCCCTTGGGAGGAGGTGGTCCTGGAAATCGTGGGAGTAGAGGAGGATGCGCAAGTGAGGAACGGACAGACGGGTGCAACACAGCAAGCTGGTGACAGAAAAGTTTCCCATCTCCCTCATTGGCATTGCATGAGTCGCTGATAATGATTTTGAAGCTCTAACAGATGGACTTATCAGCATCTGCAATATGCAATGTGCATGTAACCTTGGCATCACATCTCTGACTCTTTCCTTTACTCCCCCACAGGACCATCGCAAGCATCCATCCCCACTAGCCAGGAAGAACAGGCTGAGCAGCCAGACTCCTCAGAGGAAGCTGCAACCTCTGAGGGCGCAGCATCACCAGAATTCAGCGCACCCAGCACCAGCACAGACACTCACACCTCGGTGGGACCTTCAGGACATAGAGCAGTGTTGTCACGTGGTGTATCATAGCTCACAAGTGAGCATCAGCAGATTGTGGAGACAGGGATAGCAGTGGAGAGTCCTAGTCGGAGGGCGCAGGACTCTGCCAGCTTGGTTCAGCTGCATGTCGACCCTCTGCCTCTGGGTCCATCCATAAGATCAGCGGTGCTGGAACTCCAGGAACAGATGCAGGAGTCTCTGGCAGATTTTGTCTCCAGGGTCGCTGCAAGTGTGGAGCAAATGGAGGAGTCCATAGCGACCATGTGGAGCCTTTGTGGAGTCATTGGCGCATGAACGCATCATGACAGAAAGGATGGCAACCTCCCTCGAACCGATGGCAACAGATGCTCACACTTCCATACCACTGCAGAGCCCTCGGTCAGAGCCCCACCAGAGTCCACACCCAAGTGAGATAGACGTCTTAACCCCTGCAAAGCCGCAGGAGCAGCAGACTGTTGATGAGCCCTCACAGGCTCGCAACCCCAGAGGATGCCCATCAAAGGTTTCGAGACAGGAGCAGCAGCAAAGTAAACAAGGGGCCTCCACATCTGCTGAAGCCACAAGGGAGGCACCACGTGGGTGAAATGTTGTGTTTATTGTAAAAATGCCATCAGTTGGCTCTTGTGCATAAAAATTCTGATGGCAACTGTTGCAGTTGTGGCATGTGTCATTTCGCGAATTGGACTTTCACATTGAGGGCTTAGGATTACTTGCAACTGTCAGTATGCTGGTCAAATAGCTAGGAATCAGTAGGGTCTTGGCTATTGTCAATGCTCAGGCAAGAAGCTGCGAGGCAAAAGTGCTTGATTGGCTAGGCTAGGCAAATCTGGCCAAGATGAGTGCATTCCTTGCATCCCGGGCAGCAATGTTCTCGTGTAATGCTGCCGCTGGTTAATGGGCCTCTGCAGGACGTGTGTTATTGCACTCCTCCTCCTCCTCATCTGAGGAGGATATGTGAGGTGCCACTTGGTCCTCAGGAATCTGCAAGCCACGACGTTGTGCCATGTTGTGAAGTGCACAGCAAACCACGACGATTCTGGAGACCCTGGCTGCTGAGTACTGCAGGGCTCCACCGGATCTATCCAGGCATCTGAAGCGCATCTTCAGCAAACCGATGGTTTGCTCGATTATGGCTCTGGTGGATATATGGCTGGAGTTGTAGCTCTCCTCAGTTTTGTTGGAAGGGCTCCTCAATGGTGTCATTAGCCACATCCTCAGGGGATAGCCCTTGTCTCCAAGTAGCCATCTGTTAAGTTGGTCTGGCAGACTGAATAGCGGAGGCACACTAGACTGGCGCAGTATGAAGGAGTCATGGCAACTGCCAGGGTACTTGGCACAAACATGCAAAATTTCCTTCTTGTGGTCACACACCAGCTGAACGTTAAGGGAGTGGAAGCCCTTGTGGTTGACAAAAATACCTGGATTGCAATGGGGTGCCTTAAGAGCCACATGTGTGCAGTCAATGACGCCCTGCATCCTTGGAAAGTATAGTAATCTGGGATGTAATGTTTAAGTTATCCACCAGATGGAGCCAAAGAGTAAGGTTTCATATTCACCAGTATTTAAGGTAATGGGTCATGTACTTAATGTCCTGGTACACCAGTTATTAAGGTAATGTGGCATTGCATTATGGGTATGACTCAGAGGTGAATCCTCCATCTTGCATTGTGCAGTTAGAAATACTGTGTTTTGCTTGCAGCCTGTAAGAGATGTTCTCTGCTACACCGTATAATAAACAGTTGGGTTTTGTTCCTTAAGATCTCGCTAATCTCAGTTTCGGACCTTACTACTCGGATATCACAGAAAGCCTGCCAGATTAGCTAATCCAACCGCTCACACCGTGACACAAGTTTGCTCGATCCTTGGTGAAATGGATGTGATTGTGCGCGATGGCAAAGAGGGCATCGGTTACCTGCATGATGCAAGTGTGTGCAGCTGCCTGGGAGATGCCACTGATGTCTGCTGCTGATCCCTGGAATGAGCCTGAGGCAAAAAAGTTGAGTGCAGTGGTGACTTTGACAGCCACTGGTAAGGCTTGTCCACCTGGTCCTCTGGGCTGCAGGTATTGTTGCAGCATTGCGCAGATGTCACTCACTACCTCTCACGAAAGTCGGAGCCGCCTTTGGCACTGCTGCTCAGACATGTTGAGGTAGCTGACCCTGTGTCTGTAGCTCCTGTGCCAACGGGCTTCCAAGCACTGGCCCCTTCTGGCCTGTGCAGCTTCAGGTTGGTGAGCAGCGGCCTGGCATTCCTGTTGCTGCTGCTGCTGTTGGTGCTGCTGTTGTTCCTGGTTCTGCTGGTGCCGCGGCTGGTGCTCAAGCTCATCTAATGCCCAGGAGGGAAGAAAATAAATGGCTCCCATGCTTCTGGTATATGCCTCAGTTGAGGAAGCGCTCAGTGAGGATGGCGAGAGGGGTTTCCCAGGAGGTCATGCTGGAGATGGGTGTCAGGCTCCAAACTTCCACAGCTGTAGTTATGTCTTCTAAAAGTTCCCCCAGACCTGAGACAAAAAAGTCCTGCCACCTGCAAATGATGGCTGATCAAATCTCCTCTTTAATGGTTGACCTGCAGCTGATAGTCAGCAATCCAATAGTGCTCCCGCCAGGTTTCACCATCGTGTTTCCCACCAGGCGTGTTTCACGTGGGAAAAGGGTTAAATTCTCAAGGGCCTTTCAAAATAGGTTTATAGAGGCTATTTAGTGCTTGTTAAGGGCCTTAACGACCTATCCCGCCGTTGGAGGTGGGACGGAGTCGGGACCATTAGACACGACTGAGTTAAAGTTGCTCGGAGTCGGGAATCAGGCGGGAGGTGCCTGCTCGCCAGTTTTCGCGATTTTAACCCCCCACATGCCTCCAATCACGCCTCCACGGCCCATTGAAAATCCAGCCCTTAATCTTTTTGGAGCTTCCCACTCTGATACTATTTACTTATTCAAACTAACTCTCTGAGAACAGTGCAAGTCTGGTTGATCAATCATATTAGCATATCTTCAATTCCTGAGGGACGCTTCTCTTTGCAGGATGCCTGTGACACCAATATCAGCTTGACAATCTGAGAGTGGCACAATAATGTGAAAATAGCACTCATTTCTGCAGTGCTTATCATTTACTCCATTGCCATCCTTCAGTTCAGCCAGTGATGGAACTTCTTTATTGTTCATCTTGATCTCCTGGGAAGAATATTTATTTTTTCTCTAAAAAGATTGAGAAGGCACTGAAATCAAAAAGATTGACTGCATCATCAAAATATATATTTGGATTTGTAATGTGTGTGGAAAGGTCACAGTGGAGCTCTGGATACCTCGTGACCTGGGGAGATACAATGCTAAAAAACGGACCACTTTTTGTATTTCCGCTATTTGTCTTATTATTCTCCAGCAATTTTGAAGCAATGTCAAGGCGTATGCATAAGGCAAAGTCCTACAAATACTTGAACAGAAGACCAGGCTTGATTTAATCTTTCCTACAATTAAATTTTTTTTAATGAAATGTCGAGTGTCAGTTCTATTTGTATGGGAAAGGTTATAAAACAAACAAAACAAGTTGATACCTGTCCAATAGCTCTTCCTTTCCTTGGGCAGTGTACTGCACCTGAAATGAAGCTCAGTGGAGGATACAGGATATATGCACCACATGTAGAAGGGCTTCATGGGACACTTCTCCTCTTTATAAACTGAAGCACAGCCAACATCCAAATAAAAACAAACAGATTTTACAAAGGCACAAAATTAATAACAAACATAGACCACTTCCTTTTGGAAATCATTTAAATTAACTGAATGTGTGGAACCAAAAAGTAAAATATATACTGAACTTTTAACCCCAGCAGAAGAAAGTAAAGCAATGCTGTCTTAGTCTCCCTTTATTCCCAGCATTTAAATTTCTGCAATTGAAAGAGATATGTTAATTTGTAAAAAAATATAGAGTTTTGTAAATAAATTTAAAATATATGTCTGCTGCTGTCCATTAAATTCTACATTTGTACAATCATTTGTTGCCTGGTGTTTTAGAGGTCGGTTCACCAACCATCCCGGATTATCTGGGGGTCTCCTGGAAATGAGGTTTGCTCTCCCATGCACTGCTGCTAGCAACATGGGAGAAATGTATTTTATGGCGTTGAACTTTCTCCACTAGTGTAAAATCAGCAAGAACAATCGCCAGACGAACATGTTGAATGACCTGGCTGCACTGAAACCACGGAGGAAATCTTTCCATCTCTCCGATTTGGCACTGTGTACACTTACTGGCTGCTGTGGTTCCTACATTACAACAGTGACTACACTTTGAAAGTACTTCATTGGCTATAAATCACTTTGGGATGTGCTGAGGCTGTGAAAGGCACTATATAAATGCAAGTCTTTCTTCCTTTTTTTTCCATTTCTGAGAATTTCAACTCTGTTCTCTGCCTAGCAATCAGCCTGCGAGATTTGGGATCGGGATCGGGATTGACATTTGAATTGGTAAGAGCTAGGTGAGGGGAAGCGGATGATGTGTCCTTTAAACATGACCCAGTTTTCAGTGACCGAAGGAGGGAATGATGGAGAGGAGGCACCAGCTACAGCCCCTGTGAGGCCAAACCTGGCCAGTGGGAGAGGGGCAGTTCATGTCGGCCTGTGCTGTGCACTGTTGTATAATAATTGGGCTGGATTTTACGGTCAGCGGTGAACAAACGGCACCAGCCGCTCGTTACACTTGCACTTGCCCATAGACTTTATATGGGCTTTTGCACTTGAAGTTCCTGTCAGCTCATCATCAAAAAAGGGCAGCGCTCCCTACAGACCATCTGGGACCTGTGCGAACAGGGCAAGCAACTGTATATCTCCTCAACCGATCAGATTGAAGAATCGTTAATGAGCAGCTCAGGATATTTAATTCAATGTCAAAACAGGTACAGAAAGTGAAATAAAGAGATGGAAAGAAAGATTGGATTAAGAGAGAGCGATAAAGGAGACAGATAAAAGTAAAAAAAAACTTTTTCACATTTTTCTTTTATTTTAATCTCCAACAATAGTTAAAATCTGAAGGAATGAGTCTCCACATTTGTTAAAGTTAATTTCCAGTGCCAGTGAGCTTGTTTGCTAATAATTAAGA
Organism: Somniosus microcephalus; assembly: GCF_052327205.1. NCBI lineage: Eukaryota > Metazoa > Chordata > Chondrichthyes > Squaliformes > Somniosidae > Somniosus > Somniosus microcephalus. The sequence continues at coordinate 110,354,297 of NC_140991.1, forward strand.
CTTACCAGAGGTGTTGGAGTAGATTGCCTACTCACCCTCTTTCCCAGTCTTGGTGAGTGGCACAGAGTGATCCAAGGTGGGGAGGGAGCAAATACTTTCATACAGAAATAAAGAGGTGATTTTCAATGAATACTTTAGGCACTAAAGAAGTAAAGAGATGGCTTAAACTGAAACGTTGGTTTAGCCCGCGTTTAGCGCAAAACGCCATCTTGGTACAGGAGTTGAAACCAGCGCTAGGCATGGCCACCCAGATGCTATTAAACAGCTTATTGCCACTTAAAATCTCTGCTAGAGCTCATTAAAGAGGCTACACGGCATTTTGGTAGCTATCACATCAACTAATGCCCTCTCCTACAGCGACCAGCTGTTTGGGAGTAAACATGGCATTGATGTCAATTTTAAGCGCTACTTAAAGGCATACTCACCACTTAAAGGCATACTCACCATTTCATGACCATTGCTGCTGGAGCTGTGAAGGGGACCTGTGAAACACATCGGGTGACTTTCTGGGACAATTTGTCAAGACTTCACCAACACTTGAGCAACATTTATTCTGGAAATTCGCTGAGGACTTCACCTAAAAAGAGTGACTGCTGTGCTACTCCACCTTATAGGAATCACCAAGAGAAACAGAGTGCTTGGTCATGGGCACTTTGCTATGGGTCCCCCTTGGTCTGGATGAGCAATGGGAGGAAGACATGAGGACAGGCAGAGCAGCTTCAACTGTTGCTGGAGAGAGCATCAGGAGTGCGAGGTGGTGTCCTTCCCTCTGCAGGTTCAGGACATCCCTCCTCCTCTGGACCTCCTCCATGGGGACATGGGACGGGTATTTACAAAACTGAACTGTGTTTCTGTCAAGTTCTGTACTGATACAAAAAAGCTAGACTACACCAAAGCAGCCTTTAAGGATGCTTTTTGTATAGGATTCCCAGTAGATCAGTAGCGTATGAACTATTCTGTAAGCAAAAAAGTTAATCATGATTATAAAATTATTGTTTCACAAATTTTAAATCCTTTAACACCAACACTAAGCAAAATTTTAGACAGAGATGTGCGGGGGACAAAGTTACAATTTAAAAATCTATGTTTTGAGTGAGTACAATGTTGCTGTTCTTGTTCTTTGAATCTGGCACTAAATGAGCATGGATGCTGGAATCAAATTCAGCATCAAGTTCATTGCATAGCCACAAGGTTGATTCCCAGCATCAAAGGATTGAGTTATGAGGAAGGATGAGAGAAATTTGGACTCATCACAAAATACTTCTTGAATAGCTCCCGCAGTGTTAACAAAGTTCAGCCCGGAAAAATGGAAAGCTTGTTAAAACCAAGGGTTTATAGTTCGAATATTATAATGAGGCGTATAGGTAATAAACTCAGTTTAAAGAAACAAAGCATTATCAGACCAAAAGGAGTTTTTCCAGTACAAATTATCTTTCAAATCTTTCTACTATTCACTGCAAAATTACATTACCACTCTTGCCTTACACAGCACATTAACATCCCACATTGTTACACTGTAATGTAAGGTGTCGGCTGTTATGTATTGTGTGTTCTATTGTGTGTTCTCCTCCCACCTGTGGTGGCACTGTCATAGGAGATAAATGGTTGGGTATTCTCTCGGTTAAGTTTAGCTCTCTTTGTTCGGAACTTGCCAGAACTTCCTTTCCTTCCAATAAAGCACTTCATGTTTGAATCTCTGAGTTCTGAGTCCTAAATTGTGTCTAGGTAGAAAGGTACCGACACAACAAGTGGCGCCGAGGATGGGATGAATCTGCGTACGTTACGGGTGCAGTGAGTAAACAGAAAATTTAATTTGAAACGTGAGATGGCTACTATATTAGGAAACATCGGTGATTTTGATGAAAATGTGGAGCAATGGAGTGCATATACAGAACATTTTGACTATTTTGTATTGGCGAATGCGGTGGCAAATGAAAAGGTCGTGCCTACCTTTTTGAGTGTAATCGGGCCGAAGACTTTCAATTTACTTCGCAGCCTCGTGCAGCCAGATAAGCCAGGAACTAAAACATATAAGCAACTAGTGGAAATTCTTGGAGCACATTTTTCACCAAAACCTCTGGTTATTGCTGAGAGATTTAGATTTCACAAACGGAATCAAGAGGAGGGGGAATCAGTGACGATGTTTATTGCTGCTTTAAAAAGGTTGTCGGAACACTACCAGTTCAAGGAGGTGCTGAATGACACCATTAGAGACAGACTTGTGTGTGGTCTGCAAAATGCAGCCACACTGAAGCGCCTTCTTACTGAGGACAACCTTACTCTTGAAAAGGCTATTGAAGTTAGTGTCTCCATGGAGATGGTGGAAAAGGAGGCTCACCAGTTGAGTTCAACAGGGAGAGTTCACAAGGTGTCGTCTGAGCCTAAAGCTGCGCGGAATGGCACATGTTACCGTTGTGGGAAAACGGGCCATCATGCTAATGACTGCTGGTGTACGGAGCTGGAATGCCGAAATTGTGGCAAAAAGGGTCACATTGAACGTGCCTGTAGAGGTAAAAAAAGAACAGACAGAGCTGGGAAGCATGGAAGCAAAATGTCTGTATTTGGACAAGAGAGGAAAAAGAGTGTTCATTCAGTGCAGTATGATGGAACAAGCAAAACAGAGGGGAGCGACACCTCTGAGGAGGAAGAGGTGCATATACTGACGGTTGCAGGTGGTTCAAATGGCTACTGGGTGTCGCCACTGGTGGAGGGACAATCAGTGCGGATGGAGGTGGACAGAGGCGCGGCTGTGTCCCTTGTTTCAGACACTTTCTACAACAAAATGCTAAAGCATCTTACCCTTCAGCCAACAAACATTGTGCTAAAGACGTGTACCGGCGAACCTGTGGCCATGAGAGGCATCATTGAGGTGACAGTTAAATTGAATGGACAGACTGCAAAACTGCCACTATATGTGGTAAAGGGAAATTACCCATCGCTACTGAGATGTGCGTGGCTAGAGAAAATCACGCTGGACTGGCCTGCAGTCCGCATGATGTCAAAAGGGGAGTCAGGTCTGACTGCAGTGTTAAACAAACATGCAGAACTCTTCAATGGGGAACTTGGGAGCATGAAAAAGATCAGCGTGAGACTGGACATTAAACCTGACAGCAAGCCGAAGTTTCACAAAGCCCGACCTGTACCCTATGCAATTAGGCCAAAAGTTGAGGCTAACTTGGAGGCCTTAGTCGAGAATGGAGTCCTGGAGCCTGTGAGCGTGAGCAAATGGGCCACACCCATTGTTCCTGTCCTGAAAAAGGATGGATCTGTTTGAATCTGCGGGGATTTTAAAGTGACTATTAACCCGGTGCTGTCTGTGGAACAGTACCCTCTTCCCCTCATCGATGATCTTTTTACGGGCCTGGCCGGAGGGCAAAAGTTCAGCAAAATAGATTTATGCCAGGCTTATCTACAAATGCATGTCGATGACAAATCAAAGGAGTTGCTGACAATTGTGACACACAAGGGGCTATACAGGTACTGCCGCCTTCCGTTTGGAATTACGTCGGCCCCTGCTCTTTCCAAAGGGCAATGGATCAGATTTTGAGTGGACTGCCAGGAGTCCAGTGCTACCTGGACGACATCCTTGTCACTGGGACAAATGAGGAGGATCATCTTCTGAACTTGGATGCAGCACTACAACGACTGAAAGAGTACGGACTCAGAGTTCGTAAAGACAAATGTGAATTCTTTCAGTCTTCAGTTGAGTACCTGGGGCATGTGATTGACGCTACTGGCCTGCATAAGGTGCCGCCAAAGGTCAAGGCGATCGTGGAGGCCCCAGCACCCCAGAATGTGAGCCAGTTACATTCATTTCTGGGGCTACTTAACTACTATGGGAAGTTTATTCCAGACTTAGCAACATTGCTGAAGCCGTTACATCAGTTGCTATGTCAAGACAAAACATGGAAATGGACTGAACTGTGCAACGAATCTTTCGCCCAAGCAAAGAAAGCATTGCTGAATTCGGAGGTCCTGACACACTTCGACCCAAAGCTACCCGTGCAGCTAGCATGTAATGCATCACCATATGGTGTGGGAGCAGTCATATCCCACATCATGCCTTCGGGTGAAGAGAAACATATCGCCTTCGCATCACGCACCTTGAACAAGGCCGAGAGTAACTATGCGCAGATCGAGCGCGAGGCCTTGGGAATCGTTTTTGGAATTCGAAAATTTCATCAGTACCTGTTTGGGAGAAGGTTCACACTCCTGACAGACCACCATCCATTGACTTCAATCTTCGGGCCCCACACCGGAATTCCGTCTCTCGCTGCAAGCAGGATGCAAAGGTGGGCTTTACTGTTGTCAGGACACACATACGACATCAAATATCGCAAATCAGACTTGCACGGCAACGCAGACGGTCTCTCGAGGCTAACCTTGCCTGTTACTCCCCCAGAGCCTCGTCAGATAGACATCTTCTACTTTAGACAAGTGGAGGGCGCACCTGTCACTGCAGTTCAGGTGCGAAGGTACACCCGCAACGATCCAGTCCTGTCTGAGGTAATGGACGATGTCATTCGAGGGAGAGCGATAGGAGATTCTCCTAGTTTGAAACCTTATGTTTCAAAAAGAAATGAGCTGTCCGTTCAGGCAGGTTGTCTTCTTTGGGGACGCCGTGTCATCATTCCGCCACCTCTGAGGGAACCTATACTGCAACAACTTCATACAGGCCACAGTGGGATGTTTCGGATGAAGGAAATGGCAAGAAGCTACTTCTGGTGGCCAGGTCTCGATGGGAATATTGAGGAGAAAGCCAAAACATGTTCCCCATGTCAAAGGGTCTGGAATGTTCCACAGCTGGCAACCCTACACCCCTGGGATTGGCCTGCAGAAGTGTGGCAGCGAGTACATGTGGACTTCGCCGGTCCTTTCGAAGGGAAGATGTTTATGGTGGTTGTGGACGCTCGTAGCAAGTGGCCGGAGTTCGCTGTGATGAGGTCTACCACGGCAGAGAAAACAATTGAGAAACTTGGTGAGATGTTCAGCCGTTATGGCTCACCAGAACAACTCGTAAGTAACAATGGTCCACAATTTGTATCACAGGAGTTTGCAACCTTCCTGCATGTGAATGGTGTCCAACACATCAGGTCTGCGCCCTATCATCCCTCTACTAACGGCCAGGCAGAAAGGTTCGTGCAAACTTTGAAGCACGCCTTGAAGGCATCGCAAGGTCAGGGCTCAATCCACCAATGTCTGAACAGCTTCCTGTTGTCCTACAGGAACGAACCGCATGCCACAACCAAAACTTCCCCCGCTTCGCTCATGATGAAGAGGCAGTTGCGGACAAGTTTTGACTTACTCAAACCTCCAAGGGCAGAGCAGGTTGTCCATCATCAACAACAAGCTCAAGTTGAAAAGAGAGAGAAAAGAGCCATGGAGAGACGGTTTCATCCGGGAGAGCACGTCCTAGCTCGAAATTACAACACTGGACCGAAATGGGTTCCTGCTACGGTGATCGCGCAGACGGGCCCTGTGTCTTACACGGTTGAGACTGCTGAGGACGTCGTCTGGAGAAGACACACAGATCAACTGTTGCTAGGAGCAGAGACAGCCACAAAGGCTCCAATGGCTGGTTGGCCTGAACTGTTTCCGAATGATACCGCAAACCAGCATCCTTTGCCACAGTGCTCTTCTCCAACACAGGAAGTCAAAGAGACTGTTCCACCTGTGCAAACTCCTGACTTTCAACTGACACAGGCACCTTCTCCATCCAGGCCTGTGTCAATGCCTACTGCTGTGGAAGCCAGCGATGACCGCCGGTATCCTGTCAGAGAGCGGCGGCCTCCAAGACGCTTGGATCTGTAGGCTTAGTGACTTACCCACAAGACTGGGGCAGAATAAACCCCAGGGTAAAGTCAGGGTTTGAGGCAGTCTACCTCTACCCTAGGTTAGTTGAGTGTATTGAAAGTAACTTACCTATTGAGGAATAATGTGGACCTTCCATTTAAGAGGGGAGGAAATGTTATCTATTGTGTGTTCTATTGTGTGTTCTCCTCCCACCTGTGGTGGCACTGTCACAGGAGATAAATGGTTGGGTATTCTCTCGGTTAAGTTTAGCTCTCTTTGTTCGGAACTTGCCAGAACTTCCTTTCCTTCCAATAAAGCACTTCATGTTTGAATCTCTGAGTTCTGAGTCCTAAATTGTGTCTAGGTAGAAAGGTACCTACACAACATCGGCCTTGGCTTAGTGGTAGCACTCTCGCTTCTGAGAATGTGCGTTCAAGTCCCACTCTGGAGAGTTGATCTAAACTGGCACTTTAGGTGAAGTACTGAGAGAGTGCTGCCCTGCTGGAGCTTTTCAGATGAGATATTAAACCGATGCTCTGTCTTCTCTCTCAGGTGGATGTTAAAGACCCCGTAACACTATTGAAAGAAGAGCAAGGAGTTCTCTTGGTGTCCTGGCCAACATTTATCCCTCAAACAACACTTAAAATCAATAATATAGCATTTTTTATCTTCCAGCTCTACCTGGCCTATGCCTCACAGTCTCTTCTTTAAAATTTGTCTGCCCCTGTGTTCCTTCACCCCTTTCTCTGTTAATTCTGGTCCCAGGAAGCAGAGTTCCTGACACCTTCCTGTGCAGGGAATCACCAGCAGGCCTGTCAACCAAACTGACTAACCCCTCTCCCAAGAATATATTGTCTGCCGACACCTCAAACCATGCCCACTTGAATTGAACCATCCTCACCACAATGGGTTTGCATATTTGTTTGGCCACCTCAGGTGAGATTAATGTCCTTGCTCATTCTGGTTAATTGACCTGGGATGAGACAATAGATTCTCGTTGTATCAGTTTGAAATTGGTTGCGTGCTTTGACATCCCCCAGACTGGCTTGTCTGGCTTTCATAATTATTTCCAGTGCCTGTAGTGTTGCCAACTCTTTGTTGGACGTATTCCTGGCGGTTTCATCACATGACCTCCCACTTCCAACCACCCAGTCCCCACACTCCCACCATTGGTCACCCACATCCACCCATGTGGCACATCGCCTTCACATACCAACTAGAAAGTGAAAAGACTCTTCATTACCCGATTGGATGATTCTTGTCTGTCAATCAAACAGCCTTTTTTCCTATCTCCAATATTTTTATAACTAATATGCAAAAATGTTCAAAGAAGATGAAAACAACACTCAATTGTGTTTTTATGCCCCTGTGATGTTTCTCTCGCATTGCTCGCAGCAGTGTCCAGGAGACTAATCTTTAATTCCTGGAGACGCCAGGACAATGCTGGAGGGTTGAGAACACTATGTTCCTGCAGCCTGTGGACTTTCCTTTGAAACCTGTGCAAATTCACTTTCTTTTAAACCACAACCCTTAAACATAACGGAATTCCAAAATCTTTTCCATGAAGAAATAAATGATCAAAATTCCTAAAGATGATAATACTCTTCCTCCTTTCACTTTGTTGAAATTAAAGGGCCCATGTGGAGGCATCTGGCTTGCTGCAAATGCAGATCGAAAATCCACCCTTAGCATAGCCACCTAATCTAACTTATTCTTTCCCATGTCTTCAAAACCACAAAACAATTTATTTTCCTTCGTCTTTCTTTCTAACTACAATCATCAGCCATTAAAAACCCAAACTTGGTATCACCTAATCACTACTTCTTGATTTACTTCATCTTCTCTTTCACTCTCTTCAATTTTGATGCACTACGCGCAGTGACTTTGTGCTGGCTTTTTGCTATAACAATTTGAAACTGATCCCACAGCTTTGCTCTCTCCATAACGCTGTATCTTTCTCTGCTACAAATACCTATCAATTTTTTATTTAAAAGATGCAATGGTGTCTATCACAACTGTCCCCTGTGCAAAGGAGTCCATGCTCCAAAAACCCTCTGTATAAATAAATTGCCCCTAAGCTCTAACCTCACTCCCTTGGTGACAATTTAAAATTGATGATGCCTCACTACGGACTCCTCAGCCAGAGGAAATTGTTTCTAATTCTATCAAAATCCTTCATAATTTGAAAGCCACTTAAATCTCCTCTGAACCTTATCTATTCCAGTGGAATAGTCTCAGTATGTCAAGTCTGCTCATAACTATAGTTTCCCATCCCTGATGTCATCTTGATGAATCTACACTGTACAGTCTCAATGGGCTGGATTTTCCCAGGTCCCACCCGCACGGGAAACCTGGTAGGTCAGGTTTTAACTCCACAGCGTGCGTGTGACATGATTCACCGGCTGGCTTCCAGTCGTGCGGGGAACATGGACCAGAAGGCCACAGGACCAGGTAAGTGCTGGGCCCAGAATGGTGGGGGGGTAGGGGGGTTCCTATCCGGTGGGGGGTCCGATCCCCCGGAGGAGGGTCCGATCGAAGTTGCAATCCCCGGGGGTCCCTGACTCTGGGGCTGAATTGCGATCCCTGGAGGTTGGGGGGGGATGTTCCAGGCCCAAGGGGGGTCCAAACCCTGACCTGGAGGAGGGGCAGGCTGATGGTGAGGGAGCTTGGGGGGCTGAGGGGAAGCACTCCTTAAGTCCAAGAGGTGCAGATTTGAACATATATTGTGCACAACTGGTTGACCCATTTATTGCCATATCTGGCTGGATCACATCAAGCACCACCGGGCCCTGCTCTCCTCTGTCAAAACTGCTTACTAATCCAGGATTATCCTGGAATGCAAAAATAACCCCTGGCTTCTTTCTCCACTACCAACCGTTTCCTTAAACCCCTCTCCCCACCCCCTCCACCCTCACCTCCAACAACAAATGTGAGGAGCTCATGGAGTTCTTTGTCACTCAGATTGAGACAATCCATTCTGCCGTATCCCTGCTCGCCAAGCCAAGCTTTCCCAAGGATCCCCCCTGCCCGTGCCCTGGCCTCCCATCTTTCTCTAGTTTTTGTCCTATCTCTCTTCATCGCTTCTCCGAGCTCATCTTGTCCATGAGATCCACATGCCGATGAAACCCAGCTCTACTTCACTAACACCTTTCTGGACCCCTCCACTTGCTCTGTGTTGTCAGACTGCTTGTCCAAAATCCAATCCTGGATGAACTGCTACTTACTCCAACTAAATATTAGGAAGTTTGAAACCATTATCTTCAGCCCCCACCACAAATTCTGTTCCCTTACCACTGATTACATCCCTCTCCCTGGCCACTGTCTCAGGCTGAACCAAACTGATTGCAACCTCAGCGACCTAAAGACTGCCTACCTCCATCTCCTTAACATCCGCCTTCTCTGCCCCGGCCTCAGCCCAACTGCTGCAGAAACCCTCATCCATGATTTTGTTAACTTTAGACTTGATTATTCCAATACTCTCCTGGCTGGATTCCCATCTTCTACCCTTCATAAACTTGAGCTCATCCAAAACTATACTGCCTGTATCCTAACTCACACCAAGTGCTGTTTACCCATTACCCCTGTGCTCGCTCACCTTCATTATCTCCTGGTGCATCAATGTCTCGAATTTCAAATTCTCACCTTCATGTTCAAATCCCTCCATGACCTCACCCCTCCCTATCTCTGTAACTTCCTCCTATCCTACAACCCTCCAAGAACTCTTTGTTTCTCCACCACTGGCGGTGTGTGGGAGAGCAATAGTGGTAGGGGATTCTATAGTAAGGGGAACAGATAGGCGTTTCTGTGGCCGTAGACGTGAATCCAGGATGGTTTGTTGCCTCCCTGGTGCCAGGGTCAAGGATGTCACTGAACGGCTGCAGGGCATTCTGGAGGGGGAGGGAGAACAGCCAGTGGTCGTGGTCCACATTGGTACCAACGACATAGGTAAAAAGAGGGATGAGGTCCTGCAGCAAGAATTTAGGGAGCTAGGTGAAGGATTAAGGAGCAGGACCTCAAAGGTTGTAATCTCTGGATTACTCCCGGTGCCACGTGCTAGTAAGTATAGGAATAGGAAGATAGAACAGATGAATGCGTGGCTAAAGGGATGGTGCAAGGGGGAGGGCTTTAGTTTCCTGGATCACTGGGTCTGCTTCTGGGAAAGGTGGGACTTGTACAAGTCGGACGGTTTACACCTGAACCAGGGGGGAACCAATATCCTTGCGGGGAGGTTTGCTAGCACTGCTGGGGAGGGTTTAAACTAACTTGGCAGGGGGTTGGGGTACAGAGTGGAGCTATAGTAGGGGGTGATTTACGGCCAAATACAGAGGGAAAAACAAGTCAGCTGGGAAGGCAGAGCAAATATGTGAAGGCAAAAGAGAATATGGCAGGGCTGGAAGGCATTTATTTTAATGCAAGGAGTCTTGCAAATAAGGTGGATGAACTGAAGTTGTTGTTGAACACATGGGAGTACGATATTGTTGCTATCACGGAGACATGGTTGAGGGAGGGTCAGGACTGGCAGCTCAATATTCCGGGGTATAGAATCTTCAGGCGAGACAGAGGGGGGTGTAAAAGGGGAGGGGGTGTTGCAATATTAATTAAGGAGTCAATTACTGCTGTAAGGAGGGATGATATATTAGCGGGTTCCTCTAATGAGGCCATATGGGTAGAACTTAAAAACAAAAAGGGGGCAAGCACTTTGCTGGGAGTGTACTATAGGCCCCCAAACAGTCAGGGGGAGATAGAGGAACAGATATGTAGGCAAATCTCCGAGAAGTGCGAAAATAATAGGGTAATAATAGTGGGGGATTTCAACTTCCCCAATATAAATTGGGACAGTCAGAGTGTGAAAGGCTTAGAGGGTGCAGAATTCTTAAAGTGCATCCAGGAGAGCTTTTTGAGCCAACATGTAGAAAGTCCTACAAGAGAGGGGGCGGTACTGGACCTAATTCTGGGGAATGTAGCCGGGCAAGTGGTGGAAGTGTCAGTAGGAGAGCATTTTGGCGACAGTGACCATAATTCGGTGAGATTTAAGGTGGTCATGGAAAAAGACAAAGACGGCCCGGAAATAAGGGTTCTAAATTGGGGGAAGGCCGATTTTAATATGATAAGGCAGGATCTGGCCAAAGTGGACTGGGAGCAGCTGCTTATAGGAAAATCCACATCAAAACAGTGGGAGACTTTCAGAAGGGAAATAGAGAGAGTACAACGCCAACATGTTCCTATAAAGGTCAAGGGTGGGACCAACAAGCAAAGGGAACCTTGGATGACAAGGGATATACAAAAATGCATTAGAAATAAGAGGGGGGCTTTTGGCAGTTACAAAAGACTAAAGACAGAAGAAGCCCTAGAGGAGTATAAAAAGTGCAGGGGCATACTTAAAAAAGAAATTAGGAGGGCGAGGAGGGGCCATGAAATAACACTGGCGAGCAAAATAAAGGAAAATCCTAAGATGTTTTATAAGTATATTAAGGGCAAGAGGATAACCAGGGAAAGGGTAGGGCCCATTAGGGACCAAAGTGGCAATCTGTGTGTAGAGCCAGAGGATGTAGGTGGGGTTTTAAATGAATTTTTTGCATCTGTGTTCACTATGGAGAAAGACGATGCAGACATAGAAATCGGGCAAGGGGATTGTGACATACTTGAACATATTAGCATCGAGAGGGAGGAGGTGCTAGCGGTTTTAGCGGGCCAAAAAGTGGATAAATCCCCAGGCCCGGACGAGATGTATCCCAGGCTGCTGTGGGAGGCAAGGGAGGAGATTGCAGGGGCTCTGACACTAATTTTCAGAACCTCTCTGGCCACAGGGGATGTACCAGAGGACTGGAGAACAGCTAACGTAGTACCATTATTCAAGAAGGGTAGCAGGGATAAACCAGGGAATTACAGGCCAGTGAGTCTAACATCTGTGGTGGGGAAATTATTGGAAAAAATTCTGAGGGACAAAATTAATCTCCACTTGGAGAGGCAAGGATTAATCGGGGATAGTCAGCATGGCTTTGTCAAGGGTAAATCATGTCTAACAAATCTGATCGAATTTTTCGAGGGGGTGACTAGTGGGGTGGATGAGGGAAATGCTGTGGATGTGGTGTACATGGACTTCAGTAAAGCTTTTGACAAAGTCCCGCATAGGAGACTGGTCAAGAAGGTAAGAGCCCATGGGATCCAGGGTGCCTTGGCGCGTTGGATCCTAAACTGGCTGAGTGGCAGGAGGCAGAGGGTGATGGTCGAAGGTTGCTTTTGTGACTGGAAGCCTGTGTCCAGTGGGGTACCTCAGGGATCGGTGCTGGGTCCCTTATTGTTTGTGATCTACATAAATGATTTGGATGAAAATGTAAAAGGTATGATCAGTAAGTTCGCAGATGACACGAAAATTGGTGGGGTGGTAAATTGCGAGGAGGAAAGCCTCCGGCTACAGGACGATATAAACGGGTTGGTCAGATGGGCGGAAAAGTGGCAAATGGAATTTAACCCTGAAAAGTGCGAGGTGATGCATTTTGGACGGACAAATAAGGCAAGGGAATACACAATGAGTGGTAGGACCCTAGGAAGTACAGAGGGTCAGAGGGACCTTGGTGTACATGTACATAGATCCCTGAAGGCAGCGGAGCAGGTAGATAAGGTGGTTAAAAAGGCATATGGGATACTTGCCTTCATTAGCCGAGGCATAGAATATAAGAGCAGGGAGGTTATGATGGAGCTGTACAAAACGCTGGTGAGGCCACAGCTGGAGTACTGTGTGCAGTTCTGGTCGCCTCACTATAGGAAGGATGTGATTGCTTTGGAGAGGGTGCAGAGAAGATTCACCAGGATGTTACCTGGGATGGAGCGCCTCAGCTATGAAGAGAGGCTGGACAGGCTGGAGTTGTTTTCCTTGGAGCAGAGAAGGCTGAGGGGGGACCTGATTGAGGTGTACAAAATAATGAGGGGCATAGATAGGGTAGATAAAGAGGAACTTTTCCCCTTAGTGGGGGGGTCAATAACAAGGGGGCATAGATTCAGGGTAAGGGGCAGGAGATTTAGAGGGGATTTGAGGAGGAACTTTTTCACCCAGAGGGTGGTTGGAATGTGGAACTCAATGCCTGAAAGGGTGGTGGAGGCAGGAACCCTCACAACATTCAAGAAGCATTTGGATGAGCACTTGAAATGCCATTGCATACAAGGCTATGGACCAAATGCTGGAAAATGGGATTAGACTGGACAGGGATGGATGGGCGGCGCAGACACGATGGGCCGAAGGGCCTCTTTCTGTGCTGTAAAACTCTATGACTCTATGACTATGACTCTATGGCCTCTTGAGCATCCTCCACTCCCTTCGCCCATTGGTGGCTGTGCCTTCAGCAATATAGGCCCTAAGCTCTGGAATTCCCCCCTAAACCTCTCAGCCTCTCCACCTCTCTTTCATCCTTTTAGATCGTCCTTAAATCATACATCTTTAACCAAGCTCTTAGTCACCCATGCTAATAGTCCCCCTTTTCCCAGCCCCTAAATTTGCTTTCCATTTCCTGCTTTTTTCCAGTTCTGACGAAGGGTCATCAACCTGAAACGTTAACTCTGTTTCTCTCTCCATGGATGCTGCCTGGCCTGCTGAGTTTTTCCAGCGTTTTCTGTGTTACTTCGGATTTCCAGCATCCGCTGTATTTTGCTATCATATTCTTCTTCTCTTCTTATTGGTGTTTGGTTCACTGCCACCTCTCTTCTAGAAATGCCCACTTTGAAGAAGTTCTGCTCTTCTCTTCGAGGGGATTTCCGTTTGTCTCTTCAACCTTGTTCATCTTCATTGCTTTCAGTTTCCCTTCTTGTGTTTGATCAGGTATCTGCCAAGACTCAGTGACACAGCCACATCTCTTTCCTCAGCAACTGTCTCCGGTTCCGACTTATTCCACGTGGATTCCAACTAAACTTCCACCCTTCGTGTTTCGGATCCACCCAGGATTACAAATATCTCCAAGACATTCATCGTTCGTCGAACTACTGCTCTCGCCACATCTTGAGATCCACGCTCAATGCCATGTGGTGCCACATAAACACTCTCGACCTCTCTCTTCAGCAGCACTGATGCACTCTATCTCAAAGCTGTCCGGGTCCACAGTTCCACTTCATTCTTTGACTCATCCGATGCTTCAACAAAAAACATTTCTTTTCTTCCTTTCTGATGTCAAGGATCACAAGCTTCATCAACTCTTGAACGCCAACGCCCCTCCGGAACCTCCTTCCCCTTCACTTTCCTCTGACCCCCCTTCTCCCAATCTCACCCCCTGCCCCGTTTTCACTATCCCCTCTGACCTTCCCCCCTCTGACCCCAAATGATCAGTCCTCAGCAAAGGCCTGAATTTCATTCCCTTATGCCCCCACCTCAATGAATTTCGAGCTCGGCATGATGCTGAGCTCTTTTTCCACCGCCTTCACCACCGCGCCCACTTCTATGGCCAGGAGCCTTCCCCCCACATGGCTGACCCTTTCTCCCGCTTTCAGAATTCTCGTTCTACCTGGACCCCTCCCTCTGGCCTATTACCCTCTCTAGATCTTTTCATTGCAAACTGCTGCCGTGACATCAGCCGTCTCCATTTCTCTGCTCCCTTCACTCACTCCAACCTACCTCCCTCTGAACTTGCAGCACTCCGTTCTCTCAGATCTAACCCCGACGTTGTCATTAAACCTGCTGACAAGGGTGGTGCTGTTGTTGTTTGGTGGAACGACCTCTACCTAGCAGAAGCTGAACGCCAACTCTCCGACACCTCCTCCTACCTCGGGCTGGACCATGACCCCACTACCGAACATCAAGTCACCGTTTCCAAGACTATCACTGACCTCATCTCCTCTGGAGATCTTCCCCCCACGGCCACCAACCTCATAGTTCCCCAACCCCGCACAGCCCGCTTCTACCTCCTTCCCAAGATCCACAAACATGGCTGCCTTGGTAGACCCATCGTTTCAGCCTGTTCTTGCCCCATGGAACTTATCTCTTCCTATCTCGACTCTATTTTTTCTCCCCTTTGTTGTGTATGTGCCTTTAAGAGAAGAACTGATTCTATACTGCAGTACCGGCAGTGACCACCCCTGTATATAAAGCCATAGCAGGCTTCTGTATTTCAGTCTTGAATTACTCCCTGTTCAGTAAATACCTGTTTTATTGTTCTCCTGCAGTCTGAGTATTATTGATCCTCGGACATTACACTGGCGATGGGCAGGTTTGAACTCACTTGCAGTACTGCATCACCTCACGGGGATCTTTTCCCTGAAGAGAAGCTTCTTGGAGGTCGAAATCAGAACGGCGGGCGTCGACCGCGGGCAACCGCCCAGGGATCCATCGGAGAGTTGCAGGGGAGGCTGTGGAGAGCTGGGCCTGGCTCCCCAGTCGAGGTGTTCCAGCAAGTCGTGCTGGTAGCAGGTAGTGCGCTGACCCTTCCGGACTGCGGCAGGCTCGGGCTCGATCGAGCGGCTCTGCAAAGGGGCCGTGCAGCGTCGTCGGGAGGAAAAGAGAGAGAGAGAGGGTGGAATGCACAGGGCGCGGTCGGTGCTCAAGAACAGGGCAGCGTGGAGAGGATAGAACGCGGGGAAGGAAAAGTGAGACGCGCCGAAGCCGCGGGTCGCCGCCATTATCCTGTAGAACGCTAGGAGCAGCGTGGTAGCAAGGGGAAGAAGGAAAACACGGGAGGCGCCATTTTATTCCATTGGGGAAGAAGGAAAAGCGCGGGAGGTGCCATTTTAATTCATTGGTGTAGAAGAAAAAGCGCGGGAGGCGCCATTTTAAATCACCCAAGATGCCGAAAAGTGGCAGTATCACTGCTTTCGACAACGAGGTAGAAGACTGGACCACGTATGTGGAAAGAATTGAAGTGTACTGCGAGGCAAATGAGGTGGCCGATGGAAAGAAGGCATCGGTATTATTACATTTGATGGGCGCGAGAACGTACGGCCTATTGCGGAATTTAATTACCCCAGCTAAACCAATGGAGAAAAGTTTTGAGGAGATTGTTAATATCTTACAGGAACACCTAAACCCTACACCGCTGCTGATAGCAGAAAGATTCAAGTTCCATAAAAGAAACCAGCACAAAAAATGAGAGCAATGCTGACTATCTTACGGAACTATGCAAGTTATCAAAGCACTGCCAGTTCGGAGCAGGACTGGCAGACACCTTGCAGGATAAGTTTGTCTGCGGGCTCCAGAGTGAAGGAACCCAGAAACGACTACTTTCGGAAAAGGACCTGACGCTAGAACAGGCTTTCAGCGTGGCAGTATCCTACGAAGCAGCAGCACGGGGAGCTGCGGAAATACAACAGAAACCACAGGAATACAGCGCTAACGAAATGGCGTATGGAACAGAAAAGTGCTATCGCTGCGGCAGAACAACCCATGATCAGAAGGACTGCTGGGTTAAGGACAAAGTATGCAGGCAATGTGGGAAAATGAGACATATAGCAAGAGTCTGCAGGTCGGGAAAGAAAACCAACACTACAAGAACTACGAAGGAAAAGTACAAGAAAGTAAAGAAATTGACAGACAGTAGTTCAGAAGATCAGGAGAGTGATAAGGACTCCGGGAGCAGGAGACTAAGTTGTCTAAAGTTACGCAACGTGATCACAAAGGAGGATCGCCGAACCATTTGGGTCACCCTCATGATAGCAGGGTCCCCAGTAAAGATGGTATTGGACACAGGATCAGCCCTAACTTTCATGAATCGACGAGACTATGAGCAGCTGTTCTCACACATACCCTTGAAGGACACGTCCATTGTATTGAAGACATACACGGGGCAAAAAGTCTACCCCAGAGGAAAAATAAGGGTGCCAGTTGAATACAATGGCAAGGAAACACAGAAACTGTATCTATATATATTACCAGATGGAGGACCACCATTATTGTGACGTGAATGGATCCGAAAAATACAATTGGATTGGCATTCCATTCAGGCGCTAACTGTGACTGATAAAAAGGATGATGACGTCACACCTGGATGACTGTCAAAAATTCTAACTGGCGCGAAAGAGGTGTTCCAACAAGGACTTGGGACTCTAAAAGGAGTAACAGCAATGATAAAAATCAAAGATAATGCAAACCCAAAATTTTTTAAGGCCAGACCGGTACCTTACGCGATCTGCCCAGCCGTTGAAGCAGAGCTGGAGAGTCTGGAGCGTTCGGGTGTGCTGTCTAAGGTGGACTGGAGCAAGTGGGCCACACCCATTGTTCCTGTAATGAAGAAATCATTGAGCAGCACGCCTGGGGAACCGAAGAAGGTTCGCATCTGTGGGGTCTTCAAGGTAACTGTGAACCCAGTCCTGCACACAGTACAATATCCATTTCCACGGATAGAAGATATTTTCACCTCACTATCTGGAGGGAAACACTTTACAAAGATTGATCTGGCCCAAGCGTATCTACAAATGGAGGTGGAAGAAGCATCTAGGAAATACCTCACGATAAACACTCACAAAGGCCTTTACCAGTACAATTGACTGATATTCGGGGTAGCATCAGCCTCGGCTATTTGGCAGAGGGCGATGGAACAAGTCCTGCAAGGGATCCCAGGGACCCAGTGTTATTTGGACGACATCCTGGTTACGGGCGAAAATGACAGTGAACACCTTGCCAACCTGGAGCAGGTGCTCACGAGATTACAGAAATATGGGCTACGAGCCAACCACCCCAAATGTGAGTTCTTCAGGAGACAAATCTCGTATTGTGGCCACATGATTGATGAGGAAGGGTTGCATAAGTCGCCGGACAAGATTGAGGCTGTAGTCAAGGCTCCAGCACCGGAAAATGTGTCGCAACTGAGGTCGTTCCTCGGGTTGCTGAACTACTACCATAAGTTCTTGCCGAATTTATCCACAATTCTGCACCCACTGAACGCCCTACTGCAAACTGGAGTAACATGGAAATGGAGTGATGAGTGTAAGCGTGCCTTTCAGAAATGTAAATGCCTAATCACTTCAAAAGAAGTATTGGCCCACTACAATCCAACACTACCGATTTGGTTAGCATGTGATGCATCTCCCTATGGCATCGGAGCGGTGCTGTCACACAAATTCCCTGATGGTCCAGAGAGGCCAATAGCCTTTGCGTCACGCTCGTTAACCACAGCCGAGCGTAACTACGCCCAGATTGACAGGGAGGCCCTCAGCCTGGTGTGGGGGGTGAAGAAGTTCAATCACTATCTGCACGGGCAGAAATTCACCCTACTGACTGATCATCAGCCCCTGGTCTCCATTATTAACCCAAAGAAGGGCGTTCCGGTGATGACGGCGCAACGGCTGCAAAGGTGGTCACTTTTTCTCGGGGCACATCAGTACGACATAGAGTATCAGTACGACATAGAGTACAAGGGTACGAAACAGCATGGAAACGCTGATGGGCTGTCGCGCCTACCGTTGCCTACGGTAGAGGAAGCACCTGCAGTGGACCCTGTTGAGATATTCTATGCAACCACAGTCGAATGTCTACCTGTTACAAACTCAAGTATAGAGAAGGAAACCCGAAATGACCCGACACTCTCTCGGGTCTATGATTTGACGGTGAAGGGATGGCCAGCACATGGCGACTCACTGTTGCCAGCATTCTCGCCAAGGAGAGAACAGCTGTCAGTGTGCCGGGGGACCTTAATGTGTGGATCCCGAGTGGTAATTCCACCCAAGTTGAGAGATAGAGTGCTCAATGAGCTTCATGAGGGTCATCTGGGAGGGGTAAAAATGAAGAGCCTAGCCAGGGCGTTTGTGTGGTGGCCGGGAATTGATAAAGAAATCGAGGATATGACCAAGAGATGCACAGGAAGCCAGAAGGTCCAAAACGCTCCACCACAGGCCCCGCTACATCCATGGGAGTGGCCCTCATCTCCATGGCAATGGGTACACATTGATTTTGCTGGTCCATTTATGGACTCAATGGCCTAGAAATTCAGTGGGCCTTGCGCCCACTTAGCGCCTAAAGAGGTCTTTTGCGCCGGCGGGGTGGTAGCGCGGAAATTGAGTGCAGCGGTATTGGCGGCGGTAGCCATTAGCGCTGCGCCGGGACCGATGATGTCATCAGTGTGCGCGGTGGCCCGTAACGGCCCGAAACTGCGCCGATCCCCATATTTATTTGCGCCCGCCTCCTCCGAAGCGGGCGCAAACAGCGAACAGAAAACGGGGCCGTCCTGCTGCCATAGTGGGGCGCTTTAAAGCTGAAGGTGCGGCCGGCCGCTTTTTCGGCGGCCGCCTGCCCGCACCTCCTTCCCCGGCCTCCTCCACCGCCCCCGCGGCATTGCCGGCTGGCTTCCGTGGAGCCCGGCACTTCTCCGTTGTGCCGGGCTCTTTTGCCGGCACTCGCGATCGGGGCTCCGGCCGTTGCAGGCACCTCCCCCTTAAGAGAAGGAGGAGGCCTGCAGTACCGCAGCCTGCCGCACCGCATCGGGTGGCGCTGCGGCAACTAGTGCGCCGATATTCAGTTGCAGCACCCCAAACGGAGGCGGGCACACCCTGGTATAGTGCCCGCTTCCGAATTGGGGCGCAGAAGACGAATATACGGCGTGCGCTAATGCCTCCCCACCCAGCGCTAACTTTTGGGCGCGAGCGAGCTGCCCGCGCCCAAGTGAATTTCTAGGCCAATGTTCCTAATCGCTGTGGATGCCCATTCGAAATGGCCAGAGGTCATCAAAATGTCCTCCACCACCACGGAGAAAACTATTGCAGTCCTACGGACCATCTTCACCAGGAATGGGTTGCCAGAACAGATTTTCTCCGACAATGGGCCACAGTTTGTGTCTGAGGATTTCCGGTGGTTTCTGAGGAATAATGGGGTGAAGCATTACACATCTGCCCCATATCATCCAGCCACAAATGGATTGGCTGAGAGGTTTGTTCAGACCTTTAAAAAGGCCATAAAGGCAATGCATAATGACGACATACCACTACAACACAAGGTGGATAATTTCTTGTTTGCTTACCGGAATGCGACACATGCAGTCACCAACCAAGCTCCAGCCATCATGTTCTTCAACCGAAGGCTAAGATGTCGCCTGGATTTGCTCAAACCAAACATAAGACGAGATGTTGAGGATAAGCAATTCCAGCACATAAATGAGAAGCCAACCAGGAGCTTCAAGATAGGGCAACCAGTCTTGGCCCGTGACTACCAAACAGAAAAATGGCAGCCAGGAACGATATGCACACAGCAGGGACCATTAATGTACACAGTGGACATTGGAGAGAGCATCGTGAGACGCCATGCTGACCAGATTCTAGAGTCACAGGAACAAGCCAAACCCATACCACGAGCAGGTGCACCTGGTAATCAACCCGAAGTACAGATTGCGTCTACCTCAGAAGCAGTGGCATTGGAAGCTGACGAACCAACCAATGACAATGAGCCAGAATCAACTCCACCGCAAGAACAGGATACTTGAGAAAGGCACTATCCAGTCAGGATCAGGAAGCCTCCTCAAAGACTGAACTTATAAATGATTATTTCAGTTGATGTATATAGTACAGAGAAAATTGTAATTGTAATTAGTTATTATTTAGTTGTTAAATGAATGTTATGTACTGTTTATCTAAAAGGGGAGGAATTGTTGTGTATGTGTCTTTAAGAGAAGAACTGATTCTGTATTGCAGTACCGGCAGTGACCACCCCTGTATATAAAGCCATAGCAGGCTTCTGTATTTCAGTCTTGAATTACTCCCTGTTCAGTAAATACCTGTTTTATTGTTCTCCTGCAGTCTGAGTATTATTGATCCTCGGACATTACACCCTTGTCCAGTCTTTTCCCACCTACATCCGTGACTCTTCCGACGCCCTCCGCCACTTCAACAGTATCCAGTTTCCCGGCCTCAACCGCCTCCTTTTCACTATGGATGTACAATCCCTCTACACCTCCATCCCCCACCAGAATGGCCAGAGGGCGCTCCGCTTCTTCCTTGAACAGAGGCCCAACCAGTCCCCATCCACCACCACTCTCCTCCACCTGGCTGAACTTGTTCTCACATTGAACAACTTCTCCTTTGACTCCACTCATTTCCTCCAAATCAAAGGTGTTGCTATGAGTACCCACATGGGTCCTAGCTATGCCTGCCTTTTCGTGGGATATGTGGAAAACTCTTTGTTCGAGTCCTACTCGGGTCCCCTCCCTCACCTCTTTTTCCGGTACATTGATGACTATATCGGTGCCATCTCCCGCTCTCACCCTGAACTAGAAAATGTCATTCACTTTGCCTCCAATTTCCACCCTTCCCTCACCTTCACATTGTCCATCTCCGACTCTTCCCTTCCCTTCCTCGACTTCTCTGCCTCCATCTCTGGGGATAAGTTATTGACAAACATTCACTACAAGCCCACTGACTCCCACAGCTACCTGGACTACACTTCCTCCCACCCCGCCTCTTGTAAGGACTCTATTCCATTCTCCCAGTTTCTCCATCTCCGCCGCATCTGCTCCGATGATGTCACCTTCCATACCAATGCTTCCGACATGTCTTCCTTTTTCCTCAACCGAGGATTCCCCGTGGTTGACACGGCCCTCGACCGTGTCCATTCTATCTCCCACACTCCTGCCCTCACTTCTGCCCGTCCCACCCGGAACCACGATAGAGTTCCCCCTGTCCTCACCTTTCACCCCACCAGCCTGCACATTCAACGGATCATCCTCCACCATTTCCGCCCTCCAGCGTGATCCCACCACCAAATGCATCTTCCCCTCACCTCCCCTTTCAGCATTCCGTAGGGACTGCTCCCTCCGCGACACCCTAGTCCACTCCTCTACCACCCCCAGCACCCCTCCCCCTTCGCCCGGCACCTTCCCGTGCAAGCGCAGGAGATGCAATACATGCCCTTATACCTCCCCCCTTCCCACTGGCCAGGGCCCCAAGCACCCCTTCCAGGTGAAACAGTGGTTTATTTGTACTTCTTGCAATTTAGTATACTGTATTCGCTGCTCACGGTGTGGTCTCACCTACATTGGGGAGATCAAACGCAGATTGGGTGACCGCTTTGCGGAACACATCCGTTCAGTCCATAAGGGAGACCCTGAGCTCCCGATGGCCTGTCACTTTAATTCACCACTCCAGTCCCACTCAGACCTCACCGTCCTCAGCCTCTTGCATTGTTCCATGGAAGCTCAGCGTAAGCTCGAGGAACAGCACCTCATCTTTCGATTAGGCACTCTACAGCCCTCTGGACTCAACATAGAGTTCAACAATTTCAGATCATAACCTCGGCCCCTATCATATATATATATTTTCTTCTTTTTTTATCCACAGTTTTTATTTGGCCCCCTTTTTATTCCCTCCCACATGGCAGCTGTCCTTCATTCTGCCAGTGCAATTCACACCTCATCTAGAGGCATCCTTTGTTCATTAACCTGTCCCATTACCACCTCCTCTTGCCTTGAATATCTCTTAATTTCTCTCAATGTCTCTTAATCTCTCCTGCTTTCTATCCTATCACTGACCTTGCCTTTTGTTCTTTCACCCCCGCCCCCCTTTCCCAGCCCCGAAACTTGCTTTCCATTTCCTGCTTTTTTCCAGTTCTGACGAAGGATCATCGACCTGAAACGTTAACTCTGTTTCTCTCTCCACGGATGCTGCCTGGCCTGCTGAGTTTTTCCAGCGTTTTCTGTTGTTATTTCCTAATATTCCCTTGTTTGGCTCAGTGTCAATTTTTGTCTGATTACATGTCTGTGAAGCATTTTGGAACCTTTTCCTATGTTAAAGGCACTATATAAATGCAAGTTGCTATCCATATTAATTTGCATCTGCCACCTATCTACTCAATCCATTAACCTGTCTATGTCGTCTTGAAGTCTTTTACTGTCCTTCTTCTTGTTTGCAAAATATCCTAGATTCGTGTCATCAACAAACTTAGCATTTGCATTCCCTATACCCAACTCCAAATCATCTATATATACTGAGTGGACCTAGCACTGATTCCTGGGTATACCATTTCCAACCCTTCTCCAGTACGAGGAACAAATATTTGCCCTAACTTTGTGTCTCCCGTCATTAACTTTCTGTCCATGCTGCTACATTTCCTCTTATATCCAATGCCTGAATTTTTCTGATACACTTCTTGTGAGGCACCTTATTGAACACCTGCTGAAAGTCCAAATTCACTACATATACTGCATTCCCATTCTTTATCCAATTGGAAAAGTCTTCAAAAAACGCTGTTAAATTTGTCAAACATGATTTGCCTTTAACAAATCTGTGTTGGCTGTTCTTGATTAACCCACGCATTTCTAAATGCTTACTATGACTCATGCAAAATAATCCATTGTGTAAAAATTGTTGCCGCAAATCCAGAAGAAACAAAATTTAGTACCACAATCTGGTTCCTTGCAGACCAGAAAAGTTGTCACGGATTCAAAAGAATATACCTACAGGTCTCTAATCCTGCTTGAGTACTTGGATACTGTTGTGTATGTACCTTTAAGAGAATAACTGGTCTCAGACTGCAGTACCGGCAGTGACCACCCCTGTATAAAAGGCGTTAGAGAGCCTCTGTTTGTTAGTTTCACTATTGACTTCCACCAGTAAAGACTTGTTTGTTTTCACTCCTGCTGGTCCGTGTCTCAATCATTCACGGACTTAACACTGGCGACGAGTAAGAAATGAACTTACCTGCAACTCGGCAGCACCTCAGACGACGTTGTTGAAGGTCGGAGCCAGAAGAAAGAAAAAAATATATAAAGTCCAAAGAAACTCGGGAAACGGGCGTCGACCGTCAATCATCGGTTTGTAAACTTGCAGGAGAGTCTTTCCAGAGCCAGGTTGGGTTCCTTGGTCTGTGGTTTCCCAGCTAATCGGGCTGGTGGCAGGTAGTGCTCTGATCCTTCCTGGGCTGCGGCGGGCTGAAGCTCGATCGGGTGGCTTTTCAACGGGGCCCGGCAGCGAGTCGGGAAGCAAAGAGAGAGAGAGAGGGTGGAGCACACAGGGCGCGGCTGGTGCTTCGAAGCCGGGCAGCGTTCGGACCTAAGAAGAGGGAGGGAAGTGTCCCGGAGGGTCCGCTCCACGACGGGAAAATAATAAAAGAAAAAGAATCAATATTTAATGCGCAAGAAACCGTGGAAAGCAACGCTAACAACAGCGGGGAAGAAGGCAAAGCGTGGGAGGCGCCATTTTGTTAAATCCGGGAAGAAGGCAAAGCGCGGGAGGTGCCATTTTAGATTTGCAAGATGCCGAAGACTGGCTGTATCACTGCCTTTGATAATACATTAGAGAACTGGACCACGTATGTGGAAAGAGTCGAGGTATATTTCGAGGCAAACGAAATAGCGGAGGGGAAAAAGGCATCAATATTGCTAAACTTAATGGGTGCTAGAACGTACGGCCTATTGCGGGACCTGATTACTCAAGCCAAACCGAAGGCGAAGAGTTTTAACGAAATTGTTGCTGTCCTACGGGAACACTTAAACCCTGCACCGCTGTTGATAGCAGAAAGATTTAAATTCCACAGGAGAACGCAGCACAAAGATGAGAGCAATGCTGAGTATCTTACGGAACTACGCAAGCTATCAAAGCACTGCCAGTTCGGAGCAGGACTGGCAGATACTCTACGGGACAAATTTGTCTGTGGAATCCTGAGTGAAGGAACACAGAAGAAGTTACTCTCAGAAAAAGAGCTGATGCTAGAGAAGGCTTTCAGCGTGGCAGTATCGTATGAAGCAGCAGCCAGGGGAGCTGCAGAAATTCAACAAAAACCACAGGAATACGGCACCCACGAAATGACACGGGGATTTGCAAAATGTTATCGCTGCGGCAGAACTAACCATGACCAGAAGGACTGCTGGTCCAAAGACAAAATATGCAGACAATGCGGGAAGATTGGACACATTGCACGAGTTTGCAGGTCTGGGAAGAAGACCAGCGACAACAAAAAGGCTACTAAGGAACCGTACAAGAAAGTACAAAAGATGACGGACAGTAGTTCCGAAGACCAGATGAGCGATAGTGAATCCGAGAACAGGAGACTAAGCTGTCTCAAACTTCACAATGTAATTGCAAAAGAGGATCACCGAACCATTTGGGTCACCCTCACGATAGCAGGGTCCCAAGTTTAAATGGAATTGGATACAGGAACAGCGCTAACCATCATGAATCGACGAGACTACGAGCGGCTATTTTCACACATACACTTGAGGGAGACATCCATCGTCTTGACGACGTATACGGGGCAAAAAGTATACCCCAGAGGAAAAATAAGGGTGCCTGTTGAATACAATGGCAAGAAAATACGGAAATTGAATCTCTACATACTGCCAAATGGTGGACCACCGTTATTGGGACGGGAATGGATCAGGAAGATAAACTTAGATTGGCATTCCATTCATGCAATGACGGTGGACGGTAAAAAAGATGAAGACGTCACTCCTGGACGATTGTCAACAATCTTAGCTAATGCCAAAGAGGTATTTCAACAAGAACTGGGCACGCTTAAAGGCGTAACCGCCTCGATAAAAATAGAAGAGAATGCAGTTCCCAAGTTTTTCAAAGCAAGACCGGTACCATATGCAATTCGCCCAGCCGTCGAGGCAGAGCTGGAGAATCTGGAGAAGGCGGGCGTGTTGTCTAAGGTCGACTGGAGCGAGTGGGCGACAACCATCGTTCCTGTCATGAAGAAAGCGTTAAGCAATAAGTCCGGAGAGCCAAGGAAGATTCGCATCTGTGGGGATTTCAAGGTGACGGTGAACTCTGTCCTTCACACAGTACAATATCCTCTTCCAAGGATAGAAGACATCTTCGCCTCACTGTCTGGAGGGAAGCGTTTTACAAAAATTGACCTAGCACAAGCATATTTGCAGGTGGAGGTTGAAGAGTCCTCTAGGAAGTATCTCACGATAAACACTCACAAAGGTCTTTACCAGTATCATCGATTGGTATTCGGAGTAGCATCGGCTCTGGCGATATGGCAAAGAGCGATGGAACAAGTCCTGCAAGGGATTCCGGGGACTCAGTGTTACTTGGACGACATCCTTGTAACAGGTGAAGATGACAGTGAACACCTTAACAACCTAGAACAGGTGCTCACTAGACTACGGGAACATGGGCTGCGAGCCAACCGCCCCAAGTGCAAATTTTTTAAGAAACAGATATCGTATTGTGGCCACGTGATTGATGAAGAGGGGTTACATAAGTCCCCTGACAAAATTAAAGCGGTTGTTAAGGCCCCAGCGCCTGAAAATGTGTCGTAGCTGAGGTAATTCCTCGGATTGGTGAATTACTATCATAAGTTTTTGCCGAATTTGTCGACAATTTTGCACCCACTGAACGCCCTGCTACGAACGGGGGTAGCATGGAAATGGAGCGATGATTGTAAGCGTGCTTTTCAGAAGAGTAAGGACTTAATCACTTCAAGGGAAGTTTTGGCTCACTACAACCCAGCACTGCCGATCAGACTGGCGTGTGATGTGTCTCCCTACGGCATTGGGGCGGTACTGTCACATAAGTTCCTTGATGGGTTAGAGAGGCCGATAGCTTTTGCGTCACGCTCGTTAACTTCTGCCGAGCGTAACTACGCTCAGATTGACAGAGAGGCCCTCAGCCTAGTGTGGGGGGTGAAGAAGTTCAATCACTACCTGCACGGTCAAAAATTTACTCTACTAACCGATCATCAACCTCTTGTCTCCATTTTCAACCCTCAGAAGGGCGTACCGATAATGACGGCACAACAGCTGCAGAGATGGTCCCTTTTCCTAGGGGCACACCAATATGACATCGAGTACAAAGGGACTAAACAGCATGGAACTGCTGATGGATTGTCACGCCTACCGTTGCCGACGGTGGAAGAAGAAGACCTTGCAGTGGATCCAATGGAGTTATTCCACTCGACCATAGTCGAATGTCTCCCTGTGACGAATGCAAACATAGAAAAGGAAACACGGAATGACCCGACACTATCACGGGTCTATGATTTAATGGTGAAGGGATGGCCAGCACATGGTGAACCACTGCTGCCAGCTTTCTCGCCGAGAAGAGAACAGCTGTCAGTGTGCAGAGGAACCTTGATGTGTGGATCCAGAGTAGTAATTCCACCTAAGTTGACGGATAGAGTACTCAATGAGATTCATGAGGGTCATCTGGGTGGGGTAAAAATGAAGAACTTAGCCAGGGCGTTTGTGTGGTGGCCGGGAATCGACAGAGAAATCGAAGAGATGACCAAGAGCTGTGCAGGATGCCAGAAGGTCCAAAACACCCCACCACAAGCTCCCCTGCATCCATGGGAGTGGCCCTCATCTCCATGGCAACGGGTGCACATTGATTTTGCTGGTCCCTTCATGGACTCGATGTTTTTAATTGTGGTGGATGCACATTCAAAGTGGCCAGAGGTAATAAAAATGTCCTCAACCACCACGGAAAAATCTATCAGTTTTGTGAAGCATATTCGCCAGGAATGGGCTGCCTGAACAGATTTGCTCTGACAATGGACCACAGTTTGTGTCTGAAGAGTTCCGGAGGTTCTTAAAGAACAATGGCGTTAAGCATCTGCTCCATATCATCCAGCCACTAATGGATTGGCCGAGAGGTTTGTCCAAACATTCAAGAAGGCTATCAAGGCAATGTGTAATGAAGATATACCCCTACAACACAAGGTGGACAACTTCTTGTTTGCCTACCGGAATGCGACACATGCGGTTACCAACCAAACTCCAGCCATGATGTTCTTCAATCGAAGACTACAATGCCGCTTGGATTTGGTTAAGCCAAATGTCCAAAGAGATGTGGAGAACAGGCAGTTTCAGAATATGAATGAAAGGCCGACCAGGAGTTTTAAGATAGGTCAACCAGTTTTGGCCCGGGACTACCGCACTGAGAAATGGCAGCCAGGAACGATTTGTACACGACAAGGACCTCTCATGTATACCGTGGACGTTGGGGAGAGCATTGTAAGATGCCATGCTGACCAGATTCTAGAGTCACTGGAAAACGTCAACTCCACACCACGATCTGATACACCTGGTAATGAAATTGACGTTCCAATTGCAGCTACCGCAGAACCGGTAATATTGGAAGCAGATGAACCAAACAACGACATTGATCCCGACGCAACATTGCCAGAAGCACCTGATACCCCAAAGAGGCGTTATCCGGACAGAATCAGGAAGCCTCCTCAAAGACTGAACTTATAATTGCTTAAACTTAACCAATGTATCTAGCAACAGTAATTGTGATTGTAATTCGTTATCATTTAGTTGTTAAATGAATGTTATGTACTGTTTATCTAAAAGGGGAGGAATTGTTGTGTATGTACCTTTAAGAGAATAACTGGTCTCAGACTGCAGTACCGGCAGTGACCACCCCTGTATAAAAGGCGTTAGAGAGCCTCTGTTTGTTAGTTTCACTATTGACTTCCACCAGTAAAGACTTGTTTGTTTTCACTCCTGCTGGTCCGTGTCTCAATCATTCACGGACTTAACAGATACTATTTCTGGAATGTTCTCCTTTAGCAGCTGTCACAAATGGCCTGGTTCACATTTGTCAGGAACTTCCTTCACAATCTGCTTTGATTCTTGAAACACATAAGGGCTCCGATGATGCTTTGTGCTATTTTTGTTTCACAGACAAACCATTCCTCTACCAAATGTTGGACATACAATGTTTTTGCAAATTACATTTTTTTTAATGAACGTGTCATCTGTTGAAAAATATTAACACAGAATTTCAAAATGAAGAACATGACTTCCCTACAAAGCGACATTTCAGATGTGATCTTTTACCTATTCTCGTGTTTCATTAACCACTGGCCAGGAAATGAGAGGTTATTCACTTTGGTAGGAAGAATAGAAAAACAGAATATTTTTTAAATGGTGAGAAACTTTCAAATGTTGGTGTTCAGAGAGATTTGGGTGTCCTCATGCAAGAAACACAGAAAGCTAGCATGCAGGTTCAGCAAGCAATAAGGAAGGCAAAAGGCATGATGGCCTTTATTGCAAGGGGGTTGGAGTATAAGAGTAAGGAAGTCTTACTACAATTGTACAGGGCCTTGGTGAGACTACACCTGGAGTATGGTGCAGTTTTGAACTCCTTATCTAAGGAAGGATATACTTGCCTTGGAGACGGTGCAACGAAGGTTCAC
This sequence comes from Somniosus microcephalus, assembly GCF_052327205.1. NCBI lineage: Eukaryota > Metazoa > Chordata > Chondrichthyes > Squaliformes > Somniosidae > Somniosus > Somniosus microcephalus. The sequence continues at coordinate 110,383,134 of NC_140991.1, forward strand.
TCGATTGATTCCTGGGATGAGAGGGCTGTCCCATGAGGAGAGATTGTGTAGAATAGGCCTATACTCTCTGGAGTTTAGAAGAATGAGAGGTGATCTCATTGAAACGTACAAGATTCTGAAGGGGATTGACAGGGTAGATTGTTTGCCCTGGCTGGAGTGTCTAGCACCAGGGGGCATAGTAGGGTTCTCAAAATTCCCACATTCCCCAAAAGGTTATGGATAAAAGGGACCCTGTATGGACAAGTTGGTAAAAAGGGTACCCAAAATGGCTTCTGCAAACTCGTGACCAAAAGTACAGGATTTTAAAAGCAAGGCCCTGCAAAAGGGCAGGCACTTTTCAAAGTCTGAAACGAAACCTAAAATGCATGAATCTGTGAAGAGACTTTGTGGAGCCAGACAGCTAAGCAAACACAGAATATGCATTCATTCACCTTGGAACAGATCAGGTTAGAATGGGCCTAAATCGAGGCCATTAGGTTTCTGCATATTTAATCAGTAGCAGCTCATAGTAGCCATCAAGCCAGGATGAGGACAATTAAGTTTCATAAATGACAAACAGCCAGGACATCGAAGCCATTAAGCACGGAGACAACCACTCCAGAAGTTGTTAAAGTAAATGGCTACAATCATTTTAAACGAGCCTGCCAAAAGTTAGACAAAGGACTGACCTGATTTGGCGCGCAGATAAGGAATGAAGAACCGGGTATAATTGTAGGCCCATCGGTAGTGATTGCTCTCTTGCTCTTGCCCCTCTTATCCCTCAGCTCTTGCCGCTTGCCTCCTGCTCCAGGCTCCTGCCTCTCGCTCTCGTGCCTCGTGGCGGGCCCTCTTCTCCCTCCCCGCACTGCTCAACACCAAGGACGCCCATTACACCGGGGCCAGACGCGGGAGGAGAATGAGACCCGATTCGAAAAGACACAGTACATACGGGCCACAAACGGGCAGACGAGACAAGACGAGATGAAGAAAATGGTAAACCGGTAAAGGCAGAGAAGGGCAGCGGAAAGACGCATTGGGGGACAAACGCCAATTTGACAAATAAACTGGCGTTTGAAGGATGGGTAGCAAAATCAAGACAAACAGCGTAGTTATAAGCTGGCGTTTGACGCATGGACAGTAATAGCCCAGTTAAGAATAAGCTGGTGTTCGAAGCTTGGGTAGTGTAAGATTCGCAATTTTCAGCAAAAATCACGCAAGAAAACTGGATAAAATAAGACTGTTTATTGACCAAAGTAAGCTTGCACAGAAAAACCTTTGATAAAAGGGCATACAAAATGGCCGCCAGGCCCCGTGATCTGTTTATGAACCATTTTATTTCTGTTACTGCAAGCCAGACAGGCTTGTGGATTGAAGACAGTGAGCCCACGAAAGCCAGTCTCTGGGAACCGAAACTCAGAGCAACAGCATACATATTCAATGGATTATAAGTACAGGATGGGGCCCATCAAGATATGGGCGGACAATGTAAAAACACTTATACCCATTTATCGTACAAAGGAAAAACCGTTTAGCAGCCATCAAGGAAAATGTCCGGACCGATCAATATGCGAACCGAGCCACGGTGACAATGCAAAAGACATTGAAAGACATTATCGGCCAGGAAGGCCAGTTTAAGTTATCACCGGCTCCGTTACAAGACAAAGCGCCCCTGCAGAGATTTCTGCCCGCCAAAATTAATACAAAGACAGGACTATGATTTGGCGGGAGATAAGACTGTCCCAAAAGAGTATAACTATGGATTGAAAGTCCATCTAAAACTTCGGACTTCGGGTTACTTGAACAACTTCTTCTTCACTGCCACGGCTTCTTGTTGGGCGACTTCAGGCTTCCATTTCTTCAAGAACTTTCTTCTATGAGGAACGAACGAAGGGCGGACGGTGCCCGGATCGGCGTCTCTTCCACTTCGGCAGATCGATGAAAACGTTTTCGTCTTTTTAAAGACGGACGGTTTCGGAGAAAAGGACAACGTGGCCGGTGTTCAGCCAAACAAGGCTCGGCCACGACGAGAAGACGACAAGGGTGGCCCGGGTACTGGGGTCGGGAGATCATCGACGACCCAGGCCGACGGAGAAGAAACCCTCTGGAGAACCGGCGATCGATGCCACAAGATTCTCCCATGTGCATAACCTGCATCTAGGTCTGCTCCATGAACAAAAACCCACGATTGTGGATCTCAACCTTAACGAGCGCTCATCGAGGCTGGGTCTACCCCACCGCCTCGAGGGAGGAGAGAATATCGACTGCGCCAGAAGTTTCCAAATCCACGTGACGACGGAAAGCGGTGCCAAAAAGGCTGCGAACCCCCTTTCTCGCGATTTCGAGAGTGGTGAGCATGATCCCAAGTTCCCCAGGTCGAAACTTAGTTTAGGTATAGGGGAGGGAGTTAAGGGAAATCGTAATGTGTTTCCCCTTTTACGATGTGCCGTGTGTTCCCCATTTCCATAGAGTCAAGTTCATAAATTTGTGCATGATTGTAGTAACTTTAATCTGTGCCTATGACATGTATTTTGTAATGCTTCAAACTGTTTAAAAATAAAAGCATCCATTTCGTGCTATTCAACCTGGTCTATTGAGTTCTTTCTCTGCACTACTGTTCTCTGCACCTAAGTCCAAGGTCTAGAACCGTAGGGGGAGTGGGTTGAACCACTCAAGGGTAATTATTGCACGAAGCCTGGCAGGAGACCAGAAAGAGCAAGAGAAACCCCCTACAGTAGGAAAATCATTAAGCGGTAAAGACCGCCAACCGACCCCCAACCGCAGAAATACCGTCGGCGACCACCCGAAGAAGAAGAAGGCCCATTGCGACAAAGCACCCAACGAAGATGTTGACGAGAGAAAAGGAGGGTGCTTCACACAAACAACTTCAGCGCCGCGCCCTGGGACCACGTGACGACGATGAACCCCAAAGGACAGAAAGAGTGAACCTCAAGACCCAGCCAGTTAAAGCAACAGGTTTTGAATTGGTGAGCATGAATTCCTGGCCCCTCGTAGCTTGATCTAGTTAGGTATTGGGGGTGGGATAAGGATAAGGGGATTTTTAATGTATTTGTTTCCCTCAATGTGCCATGTGTTCCCCATTCCCATATAAGTGTATTAATTGTATATGCCTGTAATTATACCAGTAATTCTCAGTAAGATTGTGTTTTATTCTGCCTTTAATAAAATTTTGGTTTTCTTGCACCAAACCACTTGTCTACTCGATTTTCTGTATCGCTGCCTGTACCTAAGTCCGGTGTCCATAACCCAGGGGTGTGGGAATGATTCAAACCGCTCAACGACAGTCAGAGGCGAAGCTGACTAGGCACACGCCACCCCCTGCAGAAATGGCGACTGCGGCAGGACTCCGGCAACAGGGGTGCGATACAGTAGACAATGGTTTGGAGGAGCAAACCATGATGGAGGAAAGGATTTCCAATTATGTGTTTATCAAGGTGAATATCACGAAGAAGTGGATCACCACTCTGTTAAAGGCTGGGCGTCTGGTAGATGCCGCAGCTAAGTGGACAGAAGGGAAGGAGCACAAGAAATCCCTAGAGAAGGCAGCCTGGCTGATGTGCTTCAAAAAGTAGGGCCAGCTCCTGGACAGGCTGGTTGCAGCACAGGCAGCTGAGATAAAGGAGTCCGCCCTGGAGATCCAGGTCAAGGCTCTAGCAGGGGAGAAGTTACTGGTAGCATTGCAGGCCCTGAATCAGGAAAGGGTTCAGTTAATGGGAGAACATAAGGCCAGGTTGGAATACCTACAGTGCCAAGTCACCGAAGCCAAGGGTAATGAGTTGAGGTTGCGGGAAAGGAATGCCCACCTAGCGAGACAAGTAAGAGAGCAGGAGGAGAAAGTAAAGGAAGTAAAGGCAGCTTACAAGTTAGCGAACGAACAGGGGTTTGAAGACGCAGATCATGGCCCCTGCAAGGAACAGATAGAAAATTTGAGCCTGGCCCTGGCGCTAAGTGAGGCAAAAGGCATGGTGTGCCTTATAAGCCCAAGGGCAGGCCAGGCGGATTTTACAGGGAACGAGGGGAGAACGGTTCAAACATCACTGGTAGTGCAAAGGGGCGACCCGGTTGAGTAACAGGAGGTCCCGCGACCACCACCCGTAGCGCCAGGTTTCAGCGAGGTCTGGCAGCAAGGGGGGGTGGAGTCAGGGGTGGAAGCGGAGGTGGAACAGCCCCCGCAAGAGAGGCCGGAGCCGGGACAGATGTGCCCAGCCCGGCATCAGAGGTTTGGCCCACCCGTTAATTGCGACGACGAGGGACCCCTCCAAAACCGGTTCGTATTACCCTATAGCACCCAACAGCTTAGGGCTATGGTGAGCCATATCCTAAAGCTCTCCCTGCTCAGGGAACTAGAGCAGGCAGCCAGCGTCAACGACTGCGATGGTGCTGAGCTGGCCAAAATGCTGCTATTCTGCCTGGAGAGTAGGCTCCTCCAATCCCTCCCTGACGAGTGTAAAAAGGGACAGAGCGGGTATGAGGCACTCAGGGATGAAGTTCTGGAGGCCATGGGGATGAATGAGGGAAGTCCTTTCTCCCATGTGGAGAGGACCGTCCAGCTCACTGGGGAAACCCCGCAGGCTTTCGCGGACAGGTTATGGACGGTGTACCGGAGTGCCTGTCCTGGGGCACCTAACCGGGCGTTTCTGAAAGGGGATCAGCTGACCTACTGGCTCCGTTGCCTGGTGGCAAACAGCTTGCCACAGGTCCGGGCCAAGGCGGAAGCCTGGTTCGACCCCAAGAATCCCCTGACCACCGAACTTACGGTGATCAGACAGTTGACCATAGCCTATAAGAATGGTAGGGGATACGATGCACACCTACCTAAGGGGAAGGTGCATGAGGTAAAACCTGGACAGGGTAGGAAGGAGTGGCATCAGGAAGGGACTAACCCTTCGAGCAATAAGCTCAATTGTTACGGGTGTGGGAAGGATGGCCATTGGAGGAAGGAGTGCATAAGCCCTTGGAAAGACAGCAAGGGAAAGCACTCCGCAGCCCCAGCCCAAAAGGCAGAGGCAGGGATCCCTCCTGCCGCGGTCGAGTCATTTTTGGACACCATGAGGTCCTTATTGACTGACCAGGGGCGAGTAGCCGCCGCTACCGGTGCTCTGACCCTGTTAGCCCCATCCAACCCACAGCCATGACTAGAGCCAGCGCAGCCTGTTTACCTGTGTTCCCTTCGGTATGATGAATGGAAGAGACCCCTCGTGGAGATGGAGGTAGAAAAGGTGGAGGAGACCTATCTGTTGGATACGGGGGTATCATGCACCGTGGTCAATTCAGCTAACCCCACCACCTCACCTCTATCTAATGGGGTCCCATACAGTCTGTTGGGATTCACAGGCAGGAAACAGGCTGGCTCCCGCTCGCCATTCATTTAGGACCACTCTGCTCTAAGTGGACCTGTGTCCTAATGAAGTGGGAAGTGGAGGGTGGAAGAGGGGTCCTGGGAGCCGACTTTATTGCAGGCCACAGGATCCGGGTGGATTAAAAAAATCATTGCCTATGGGGGCAAGTACAGGAAAGGACGGCGAGGTAGTAGTCATCCCAGGGAAAGAAGGGAAGGGGACCCTGTGCACCATGAAGCCCAAAGAGGGTTATAACCTCGAGCTCATGGTCAGCAACACCCCAAAAGAGTTCCAGGCATTTGTGCGAGCCCACCTAGCCACATTTGCCACACACAAACATGACTACGGGAGGGTCAGCGGGTTTGAGGTCAGCGTAGACGGGGACCCCATGGCCCGACCACAGAAACAGTATAACTTCCTCAGGGAAGTGGAGCCAGACATGGAAGCAGCCATGTCTGCCTTAGTACAGCAGGGAGTCCTGAGACCGATAGCCACCCACGTAAACTCTCCACTGTGGCCGGTTAGAAAGCCGGACAATTCCTGGAGGACCACGGTGCTCAACAGTAACATCCCAGCCTGTGCAGCAGCAGTTGCCAACCTGATAGGAAGTATCCCAGCATCCACGACAACTTTCACGGTGCTGGATATTTCCAACAGGTTTTGGTCTATCCCTTTAAGGAGGGAGGATCAGTACAAATTTGCCTTTACGTTTAAAGGGCAACAGTACGGGGCAGCACGGTGGCATAGTGGTTAGCACTGTTGCCTCACAGCGCCAGGGACCCAGGTTCAAATCCGGCCTCGGGTGACTGTCTGTGTGGAGTTTGCACGTTCTCCCCGTGTTTGTGTGGGTTTTCTCCGGGTGCTCCGGTTTCCTTCCACAGTCCAAAGATGTGCGGGTTAGGTTGATTGGCCATGATAAAAATTGACCCTTAGTGTTAGGGGGGATTAAATACGTGGGGTTACAGGGTTACGGGGATAGGGCTTGGGTGGGATGGCTATCGGTGTAGGGACCGGGTGCTAGGGTTTGGATGATCAGCCATGATCTCGCTGAATGGCGGAGCAGGCTCGAAGGGCCGAATGGCCTACTCCTGCTCCTAGTTTCTATGTAAGTACAACTGGAACTGTTTGCCTCAGGGCTTCCACAACAGCCCCAGCATTTTCCATTAGTGCATGGCAAACAGTTTAAAGGGCTTCAGCCAGCCCAGACAATTGGTGCAGTAAGTGCTTCTCTTCACCGATTCGAGAGAGGAGCATGGCCCACTCCTGGCCGAACTGCTGGAGCTGCTCAGGCAGGAGTGTTTTAAGGTAAACCCGAAGAAAACGCAGATCGGCCAGCAGGAGGTGAAATTCCTGGGCCTGACCGTACGCGCTGGGGAAAGGGCCATAGATAAGGCTAGGAGGGAAGCGGTACGGGAGTTACCAGTCCCCAACACAGTTACAGGTGTGAGGTCATTTTTAAGGCTAACCGGGTACTGCAGAGACTTCATTGAAGACTATGCAGCCACAGCAGCCCCTCTGCTCCGACTCCTACACAAGGGAGTGGAGTGGGTTTGGGATGAGGGTTGCCAGGCAGCATTTGTCAGACTCAAGGAGGACCTGCAGACCGCACCAGCTCTACGGGCCATAGATGGGGGGAAAGAGTTCTTCCTGGAGGTAGCAGCCAGCGGGGATAGCCTGAATGCTGTGCTGCTCCAAGAGCGGTACGGCTGGCTGAGGCTGGTGGTCTACTCCTCCAGGATACTCACGGATGTGGAGAGGAGCTACTCCAACTGTGTGCGCCACATTTTTGCCACACATTGGGCTGTGAAAAGATCGCTGATCTTCACAGGCACCTCTCCCATCACTCTCTTCACCCATCTCTGTAGGGGGTGGCGTGTGGTGGTGTTGTTTGGCGTGTACATACGCCTAGTCAGTTATGCCCCTGACTGTTTTGTGAGCGGTTCGAATCGCTCCCACGCCCCTAATTCTAGACACTGGACTTAGGTACAAGGCGGCGGTAGAGAAGACTCGAGTAGACAGGTGGTTGGATGTAAACAAAATCCAAGATTTTATTGAAGAGGAAAAACTCGATACAATCTTATGGGAAAAATTACTAGTGTACACTTCTACAGGCGAAAATACAAAAGAGTAATAATAATAATAACTATACTTATACAGGGAATGGGGAACACATGGCACATCAAGGGAAAGCAACTATCTTAACAATCCCCTTATCCTTATCCCACCCCCTATGCCTAACTAGATTAAGCTATGAGGGGTCAGAACTTCATGCTCACCAATCAAAAGGTTTGTTGGACTCAAAACAGCGGTTGGGTTCGGGGTTCGCCCTTGGTGCTCTCTGGAGCCTGCCGTCATCACGTGGCCTCCGAGCGCTGCAAGGGCGTTGTCCAGGTTCGAGTACCCCAAAGTTAAAGTCTCTGTTTGGGTACTTTACCTTGCAGGGATGATTCTTCGTCGACAGCCGCCAGATTGAGTTGGTGTGCAGATATTCGAAGGTTGGCTGAGGCTGAAGGCCCGATAATTCGAAGCCTCCCCTCAGTTCGTCTCCTCAGTTGGTCTTCTTCAGCCGGTCTTCCTCAGGTGGCCTTCCCTCCTCCCCTCATCGCGTCCCGCCTCGCCTGGCCTGAATTGTCCGTCTCCGCCCAACCCGGTGCCGGGGATAGTTCCAGATGGAGTGGGAAAAGGGCACGGGCAAAGGCCAGTGGGTAAGCACGGGATGGGGAAAGAGCGGCAGCCACGAGGGCGAGGGGCCGAAGAGCAGCACCAGCACACCAACCAACAAGAACACCGAACTCGAACACCCCCCATTGCTACCCGGGGGCCTTCAATTATACCTTTGTTGAAAACCCTTATCCGCGTGCCAAATCAGGTTAGTTCTTTGTCTTAATCTTGGCGGGCTATTTTAAATAACGGTAGCAATCCATACTAACTGGTTTTTAGATGGCTGGTATTCGCATCTACCGGCCCGATAATTGACTTGTATTGTCCTGAAAGTTCCTTGATGGGCCTGTCCGGCCTCGATGGCTCTGTTAATCTGTTTCCGATAATATATGTAGACAGCTTGATGGCCTTAACTATAGGCCTAAACTGAATTTAGATTTGTCACAAAGTCTCTCTTCACAGAAGCCTGCAGCTTGGTTTCGATTTCTCCACAAGCTGTCTGCGTTGCAGAGTCCATTTAAAAATCTCACAGGCTTGCTGCCACGAGGCACGGACGCCATCTTGGGTACCCCTTTTTGATTTAAAAGGACCACGCAGGGTCCCGTTTATTAATAACAGCCTTCTGGGAAATGCAGAAATTTTGCAAATCTTACATCACACACCCACCCAGATGCTCCTGGATGGGAGGATCAAGGATGGGACGGTGAGCAGTGCCCGCATTGCTCGCTGGACCCTGCTCCTCTCACAGATGGACCTTAAGGTGAAGGGTCTCTGTGAGCCAAAGCTTGCAGCCAACCTGGTATATCCTAGAACAGCCCACCGGTGTTCCATAGAAGGGGTTTGGGAAGTGGACATAGGTTTATGGGCCGGGATACATCCCACGGGCCATGAGATCTATGTGGACGGCTCCAGCACGGTATCTGCTGGCGAGCGACTCACGGGGTGCGGATTTTATGACCCAGCGGCAAACATTGCCCTGGCAATTAAGCTCCCCAGCACCATGAGCACCCAGCAGGCGGAAATCTCCATGGTAGTGTATGTCGTTACACACCCCGAAATCTTCCCCACCCCATACACGATTTGCTCGGAGAGCATGTTTACGTGCAATTTGTGTACGGAGTACCTGGCCATCTGGTCCCGCCGCGGATACACCTCCGCCGACAGGAGACCCCTCACTGTAAAACCCCTGCTGGAGAAAATACTAGCAGCAGTGGGGGAGGAAGGGGAGGTTTTCATCCACAAGGTGAAGGCCCATTCCTCCACAGAACCCCGTAGTCAGGGTAACCAGCAGGCTGACATGCTGGCTAAGGAGGGTGCCCATGCAGGCACTTTCTGGGACTCATATGGATCCAGATCCATAGCAGCAGTCAGGGGTAGGGATGGGACACAAGGGAGTGCAGGGGTAGCTTTAGCCCCAGACCTTAAGACGGTCCAAGCCCAAGACCCCGTCCTCAAGGCAGTCCTCAGTGCAGTGACTGAGGGAAAAGGGGTAGAGGGTCCTTAGGGCGCAGCAGCCCTCTCCGTAAAAGAAGGCATGCTGTTCAGGGGGGAACAGTGGGTTGTGCCGCAGCAGCACCGGAGGGAATTCTTTCAACTGGCCCATGAGGGTCCAGGAGTGGGGCATCCCAGGCCTGTGACCACCTGCCAGCCGGTGGAACAGGCGGGATGGTGGCCAGGACTCAGGGAAGATGTCCGCGAGTTCTGCGCCGGCTGTCTGGTGTGTGCTGCTAATAACCCTGACCCCCATAAAAGGAAGGTACCTATGGGACACATCAGGAGGGTAGAGGGACCATGGCAGTCGATACAGGTCGACTACATCGGGCCCCTACCCACCGCCCAGGGAGGCTGTAAGTACTGCCTAGTCCTGGTAGATGTGTTCACGAAATGGGTAGAAGCCTTCCCCTGCAGAACAGCCACAGCTCTGGGTACAGCCAGGATCCTGGTCTGGGAAGTGTTCTCGCGATGGGGGCTACCGCAGTATGTGGAGTCCGACCAAGGGGGTCACTTTACCAGGCAGGTAATGCAGAATACCCTTATGCTGCTCGGCATCGAGGGGAAGTGGAACATTGCCCACAACCCACAGTCATCAGGGATTGTGGAGAGTATGAACAGGACCCTAAAGGCAAGGTTGAGGAAGGAGACGGTGGACTCACCTCGAAAATGGGCAGAGGTCCTACCTTTGGTCCTGATGGGGATCTGGGCAGGCCAGTCTAAAAGCACAGGGTACTTCCTGCACGAGCTGATGACTGGCAGGGTTATGCGGACCCCCACCCATGTACTGGCCCCGGTGCTCACTGAAGGTCAGCTCAGAGAGGTAAACCAGGACAGGTTCACCCGAAACCTCTTCAAGCACCTTAAGCAGGTCCACGGGCAGACGGCTGGGAACATGGGAAAGCAGCATCGGAGCAACCGATTGCTGTTAGAGCCCCGAAAACACCACAAGTGGGAGGCAGGAGATCAGGTCATGGTGAGGAACTATGCTCGAGCAGGAAGCCTAGAACCGCTATACATGGGGCCCTACAGCATTGTAGACAAGGCCATCCCCATTGTATATGCCATTAAGGTGCCTTGGCGCACCAAATGGTTCCATATTAATCAGTGTAAACTGTTTAAACCCGAGAAGAGAAAACAGTCAGTTGGGGTAAGGTCTGAGGACAGAAATCCACAGCCTGCAGCGGGAACAAGTTCACAGACTGCACAGGCAGGCGCTGTGGCTTGTTGAAGGGGAGGGGCCATTCCGCCAACCGATTGGGACACTCCCCCACTCTTCTGGGATCCAGATGAGGAGGGACCCGAGGGCGAAGACCCTGCCCCTGACCCAGGTTTAGAGGAGGAGGGACCCGAGGGCGAAGACCCCGCCCAACCCAGGTTTAGAGGAGGAGGGACCTGAGGGCGAAAACCCCACCCCTGACCCAGATTTGGGACCTGGGGGCGGAGACTCTCAGCCTGTAGCACCAGGCTGCGAAGAGTTACCTGCCCCTAGCCCAGGTTCAGGAGAGGTAAAGCCTGAGGAAGAAGATGTAGTCCGTGGTCAGGGACAGGACGGTGTGACTACGAGTGAGGAAGGTACAGGGATCCAGGATGTAGTGTTGAAGGAGACGCAGCCCTTGTTCTTGTCCAGCAGGATCGAGGTTCTTACTCCCTGAGAGGGCGGGAGCGGGGACTGCAGGGAGGATGAGCAACCTGGCCACAGCACCGTGGTACAGGGGGTCATTCAAGTGGAGGGAGTAAAAAGAAATGTTGTAGTGGTAGGGGATAGTATCATTAGGGGGATAGATAGGGTTCTCTGCAGTCAAGAGCGGGAGTCCCGAAGGCTGTGTTGCCTGCCCGGTGCCAGGGTTAAGGACATCTCTTCTGGGCTGGAAAGAAACTTGGAGTGGGAGGGGGAGGATCCAGTTGTCGTGGTCCATGTTGGTACAAACGACGTAGATAGGACAAGGAAGACGGTTCTGTTAAAGGAGTATGAGCAGCTCGGGGTCAAATTAAAAAACAGAACCTCAAGGGTAATAATCTCTGGGTTATTACCTGAGCGACGAGCGAATATGGCTAGGATAAATAAAATTAAAGAGTTAAATGCATGGCTCAAAGACTGGTGTGGGAGAAATGGGTTTTGCTTCTTGGGACACTGGCACCAATACTGGGACAGGAGGGAGTTGTTCCGTTGGGACGGACTCCACTTGGCCAGTGCTGGGACTCGAGTCCTGGCGAATCATATAACTAGGGCTGTAGAGAGGGCTTTAAACTAATTAGTGGGGGGGAGGTTTCTAGAGAGCAAATAATAGAAATGACAACAGAGAAGGTCATAGACTTAGGTAGCAGTGGGGGAATTAAAAAACAGAATGTGTCAGGAAGGGACAGAAGGTATGGAGCAAAAAGTAAAGTACTAAAAAGGGAAAAAGCAGGAACTAAGTGTTACAAAACATATTTGAAAGTTCTTTATCTGAATGCACGTAGCATTCGTAACAAAATGAATGAGTTAACGGCACAAATAACGACATATGGGTATGATCTTGTGGCCATTACAGAAACATGGCTGCAGGGTGACCATGACTGGGAATTAAACATACCAGGTTATTTAACAATCAGGAAGAACAGGCAGGAAGGGAGAGGAGGTGGGGTGGCTATGTTAATAAAGGAAGGAATCACTATAATACAGAGAAATGATATTGGGTCAAAGGAGCAGGATAGTGAAACAGTTTGGGTGGAGATAAGGAATAATAAGGGGAAAAAAACAGTAGTGGGTGTAGTCTATAGGCCTCCGAACAGTTGCAACTCTGTTGGACGGAGTATTAATCAGGAAATAGTTGAGGCTTGTAATAAGGGAACAGCTATAATTATGGGGGATTTTAATTATCATATTAACTGGACAAATCAAATTGGGCAGAGCAGCCTTGAGGATGAGTTCATTGAGTGTATTAGGGATGGGTTTCTTGAGCAGTATGTAACTGAACCGACCAGGGGGCAAGCAACCTTAGATTTGGTCCTGTGTAATGAGACAGGATTAATTAAAAATGTCCTAGTAAAGGATCCCCTTGGAATGAGTGACCATAACATGGTTGAGTTTCATATTCAATTAGAGGGTGAGAAGGTTGGATCTCAAACAAGCGTGCTGAGCTTGAATAAAGGAGACTATGAAGGTATGAGAGCGGAATTGATTAGAGTGGACTGGGAAAATAGATTAAAGGGTAAGACGGTACATGATCAGTGGTGTACATTTAAGGAGTTATTTTACAACTTCCAAAAAAAATATATTCCACTGAGGAAAAAAGGGTGTAAAAGAAAAGATAGCCATCCGTGGCTAAGTAAATTAATTAAGGATAGTATCCGACTAACAACAAGGGCATATAAGGTAGCCAAATCTAGTGGGAGGATGGAAGATTGGGAAGACTTTAAAAGACAGCAAAAAATAACTAAAAGATTGATTAAGAAAGGGAAGATAGATTATGAAAGTAAATTAGCAAAAAATATAAAAACAGACAGTAAAAGTTTCTATAGTTATATAAAAAGAAAAAAGGTGGCTAAAGTAAATGTTGGTCCCTTTGAGGATGAGACCGGGAAATTAATGGTGGGAAACATGGAGATGGCAAAAACACTGAACAATTATTTTGTATCAGTCTTTACAGTAGAGGACACTAAGAATATCCCAACACTGGACAAACAGGGGGCTCTAGGGGAGGAGGAACTAAATACGATTAAAATCACTAAGGAAGTGGTACTTGGCAAAATAATGGGACTCAAGGCGGATAAATCCCCTGGACCTGATGGCTTGCATCCTAGGGTCTTGAGGGAAGTAGCGGTAGGGATTGTGGATGCATTGGTAATAATTTTCCAAAACTCCCTGGACTCAGCAAAGGTCCCGGCAGATTGGAAAACTGCTAATGTAACACCCTTATTTAAAAAGGGTAGTAGGCAGAAGGCTGGAAACTATAAACCTGTTAGCCTAACATCTGTGGTTGGTAAAATGTTAGAGTCCATTATTAAGGAGACAGTAACGGGACATTTGGATAAACATAATTTAATAGGACAAACTCAGCATGGTTTCATGAAGGGGAAGTCATGTTTGACAAATTTGCTGGAGTTTTTTGAGGAAGTAACATACAGGGTGGATAAAGGGGAACCAGTGGACGTACTGTATTTAGACTTCCAAAAGGCATTTGACAAGGTGCCACACAAAAGATTATTGCTCAAGATAAAAAATCACGGGATTGGGGGTAATATTCTGGCGTGGGTGGAGGATTGGCTCTCTAACAGAAAGCAGAGAGTTGGGATAAATGGTTCATTCTCAGATTGGCAACCAGTAACTAGTGGTGTTCCGCAGGGGTCAGTGCTGGGTCCCCAACTCTTTACAATCTATATTAACGATTTGGAGGAGGGGACCGAGTGTAACATCTCAAAGTTTGCAGATGATACAAAGATGGGACGGAAAGTAGTGAGTGAGGAGGACATAAAAAACCTGCAAAGGGACATAGACAGGCTAAGTAAGTGGGCAGAGATTTGGCAGATGGAATACAATACTGGAAAGTGTGAGGATATGCACTTTGGCAGGAAAAATCATAGAGCAAGTTATTATCTTAATGGCAAGAAACTGGAAAGTACTGTAGTACAAAGGGATCTGGGGGTCCTGGTGCACGAAACTCAAAAAGTTAGTATGCAGGTGCAGCAAGTGATCAAGAAGGCCAATGGAATGTTTGCTTTTATTGCTAGGGGGATGGAATATAAAAACAGGGAGGTATTGCTGCAGTTATACAAGGTATTGGTGAGACTGCACCTGGAATACTGCATACAGTTTTGGTGTCCATACTGAAGAAAAGACATACTTGCTCTCGAGTCAGTACAAAGAAGGTTCACTCGGTTAATCCCGGGGATGAGGGGGTGGTCATATGAGGAGAGGTTGAGTAGATTGGGACTCTACTCATTGGAGTTCAGAAGAATGAGAGGCGATCTTATTGAAACATATAAGATTGTGAAGGGGCTTGATCGGGTGGATGCGGTGAGGATGTTCCCAATGATGGGTGAAACTAGAACTAGGGGGCATAATCTTAAAATAAGGGGCTGCTCTTTCAAAACTGAGATGAGGAGAAACTTCTTCACTCAGAGGGTGGTAGGTTTGTGGAATTTGCTGCCCCAGAAAGCTGTGGAAGCTACATCATTAAATAAATTTAAAACAGAAATAGATAGTTTCCTAGAAGTAAAGGGAATTAAGGGTTACGGGGAGCGGGCAGGAAATTGGACATGAGTCTTGGTTCGGAATGGTCATGGCCCTGTGGGTAGTGGAGTGGGCCCAGGGGCCGTGTAGCCTGGTTCTGCTCCGACTGTGTTCTAATTCTGTGTTAGATTTCAGGAGATGGTTTTATTCCTGTTCCTGGCTGGGGTGGAGATCGCCTTTACAGAAGGTAAGTACTGTAGAAAATATAGGGACAGAGTGATCTCCTGGAAGAATTTCGATCGCCTAGATGGGTCGGAGAGGAATTTCCCAGATTTTTTTCTCCCAAATTGGCCATTGGGTCTTTATCTGGTTTTTTGCCTCTCCCGGGAGATCACATGGGTTCGGGTGGATGCACAGTGATAGAAGATTTGAGGTTAGGATCAGATCAGCCATGATCTTATTGAATGGTGGAGCAGGCTTGAGGGGCTGATTGGCCTACTCCTGCTCCTATTTCTTATGTTCTTATGTTCTTATCCCCAGCCAGCGGTAGTGGTAAGTCCACAGACCGACCGGAGGGGGCAGTGGCTCGTGTTAAAGGCCCACCAGCCAGGAAACCCCCTCCCGCCAAAGTCCCTAGAAGGTCCCCACAGTCGCCCCAGCCAAGGAAACCGTGGTCACCAGCTCCCCACTTAAAGAGGGCAGCCTCTCGAGTGAGGGATTGGTCTAAGGACAGAGGTCCCCAGCCAGCAGCCACTGGCTGTGAGGGACGGAAAGTACAGGACAGTGCGGCCACACTGAAGGGAGCGGTGTGCCGCAGCCCGAACAGGGATTAGGCTGGCCGCCCGGAGACGGGCGGCGGATGTACATAATTTAGGTAATTTAAGTTTGGTATTATTAAGTTTGGGTGTTTAGTGTTAGTTTAAACAAGGCGATGGGTAGTTTTAAATAAGTAGTAATTTGTTAAGAGTGTGTGTATTTGACTCGAGGTCGCAAGACTCGACTATGCTTCACCCAAGCCAGAGAATCTCCTTGGGACCTGGCTGTATGTTTTTGTATCTCTTTGCAGAGAGGATTTCAGGATGAGGGGGGGCGTACTCCTACTCGCCCTGGTAAGACTGAGTATTGGAAAGCGAAGTGACGTGGAGGAATCCCACATCTATGGGTGCTCAGGAGAAAGAGCACCTATAGTAACCGATGGAAGTGGCGAGTGGGACATGGAGGAGATCGCCGTCTACGTCCACGAGGGAATGTGGCCAGAGTGGCTGGGTTTCAATTCGACTCAGTACTCCAGCCAGACCGGGTTCACGTACGGGGAGGCCTCCCTCCTGTGCCCCAGGGTACAGGTTGTTACCACAAGGGTCAACGTCACCGTAGGGAAACGTGTATGTTTAACATGCAAGGGACACATTCCTTTGGATAGGTGGTGGTGGCTCAGAAAGCTGAGCAAGGATATGAGAAACCCCGCAGTCGAGTGGGAACGGTTGGGGAACAATACCCATCGGACGATTACAGGGACTCACGGGGGATTAAGTGTGTGCTGGGACAAGTGGTGGGAACCGGATATGGGGATTTATGTCTGTATGTGGGGATCAGAGAAGGTCTGCCCCATAGGCACATCCATCATTTTCCACTGGCAGTGGCAAGACGCTGGGGAGGTGATGAAGTGGGATACCAGCCTGAGGCGTGCGCGGTCCCATACTCCCCAATCCCAGTCAATGCCATTGAACTTGTGACCCGCCCCCAAAAGCTCCTGCCCACGACCCAGGCAGCAAGGACACACAGGGAGGGGTGCCCCACCACCACCAAGGGACCAGGGAATGGGCTGGTACTAGTGCCGACGGATCAGGTGCTATACCAGGGGGTACATTACGCGGTAGCATCCGTGATTTTAAACATCACCGAGGTACACTTACTGGAGTGGTGCCCAAAGAGACAGAACAGCTATACCAGGCCCTGTTAAAGGACATCACAGAATCACAGAATCACAGAATCCCCACAGTGCAGATAGAGGCCATTTCGGCCCATCGAGCCTGCACCGACACATATCCCACCCTATCCAATCCCCTAACACTAAGGGTCAATTTATCATAGCCAAATCAACCTAACCCGCACATCTTTGGACTGTGGGAGGAAACCGGAGCACCCGGAGCAAACCCACGCAGACACAGGGAGAATGTGCAAACTCCACACAGACAGTCGCCCGAGGCCAGATTTGAACCCGGGTCCCTGGTGCTGTGAGGCAACAGTGCTAACCACTATGCCACCGTGCCCCCCTTGTTTAGGAAGTTTTATGAGTTCGATTTTGCTAATGTAGACAAAACCGAACTGTACACCACACACCATGAGTTTTTGGGCAATACGGGGAGGCAAAGAAGGGGAGCATGGAATGGTGTTTTTACTGCGTTTAACACAGGGTCCTCTGTCATCAACAGTTTAGATGACACAGAATTACAGACCCAGATAAATGGTTTAAAAACACAGTTAAAGAAAATCTTAATGGATGAAAACAAGGCAGTAGGCTCAGAATTGCATGAGGACCAAGCCATGACGGTTCATTTAAAAGAAATTATAGCGGAGCTGGAGAAGCACGCAAAGACCATAAATGCCCTCATAAGGGAGGACAGAAATGCTTCAGATCAGGCTGCGCAGAACAAGGTGTGCATGCTGTACGGGGCGTGGATGCTGGGCGAGGGCCACAGTAATCTGGAGGATTTAAAACAGGGTTTAGTCCTCTCCTGGATCAGCAACAAGCACATCGCAGCCCTCCACCCATTTGAGAATGCATTAAGCCCATGCCAACTCCGGTTAGCTTCTGTGGCCTACCCCGTCCCAGTAGATTGTGGACGGTCTAATCATACTATCATGGGTATAGTAGTAAGGATGCCGGTCATGGGTGGGACAGCCGACCCGCACCGGCATACAGGGCAGAGAACATTGGAGTCATTCAAGGGGGTGCGCACATTCGTTTCACAGCGGTCCCACCTTACGTCATAAAGTGGGAGCACGCTATGACAGGTACTGACCTCTCAGGGTGCCGGAGCCGGGGAGCACACATAATCCTGTGTCCCCAGCACTTGAACACCTATTCAAAACCACAGTGCCGGTTTAAAGCTGCTGGCACAAAACCTATAAACTATACCATGGAGGAAATGGCACAAGACCATGTTCCCCCACAGGTAGCATATATAGGAGGTGGGACATATTGTGTCACCACAGGAGCGTCCCACTACCAGCATGGACAGCATAGCTGCAAGTGACAGCAGTTTCTGCTTTAAACCCGAGGCAGAAGTTCAAGTGGCCCAGGAACGAATTGTCCCCATTCCTGAACCCTCCACTGTTCACCTCACTGTAAAAGAGAATTTCACCAACCTGCAAAAGTATGTAGCGCATTTCTGTTACAAAATTCCCCCTCTCCCAGAACAACTTACCAAAATACTCAAAACAGTAATTGTCTCCCAGAATCATTTCTACACTCAGGAGCAGAAAACGGTAGAAATAGGGGCTAAGATATTGGACATTGTAGTTCCACCCTGGTGGAACATTTTTCAAAATATAGAGGTCCCTTCGTGGATTAGACTGGCTTCCCACATTCTCGTTGTTTGCCAGCTGGGGATAGTATTGTACCTAGTGTGCACTCAGTGCAAGGGAAAAGGTCAAATACTAGAATTCCAAAACCTGGAAGGAACATTATGTTAAAGTGGAGGGAGATACACCTATTTGAATTCTTGTTTTACTCTGAATAAAGATTGTTGTTTTTTTGTGTTTTGTTGTTTTTAATAAAGATTTTCAACGTGTTGTTTTAATAAAGATGTATGTGTACCAAGTGGTGCAGGGGTGTTGGAACCCCTCCATGCTTGGATGTGTGTAAACGACTGTAATTATTCTATGTATGCTTATGTACACTACATTTTTACAGAGTGGGAAATACATGTGTTGTGGGTATCTTAGACAGGTAATTGCAGGGGAAGGTTGACTATGGAGGGTCAGAAATTTTGCTCACCTTGTCAGGATGATACTTAAAGTGAGTTTAGTATCAACAGGGGGGAGTGTAGGATTCTCAAAATTCCCACATTCCTGTAATGTATATACCTTTAAGGGGGGAACTATCTTTTACAGCTCATGTATACGGCAGTACCGGCAGTGACCACACCTGTATATAGCACTGAGTAGTAATCTGTACAGATCAGTTCCAGTGTGAGCCACATTTAGTAAACACCTGTTGTACCATTCGCCTGCAGTCTGTGTCTTATTATACATAGACACAACATTGGCGACAAGGCAAGTTCGAACCTACCTGCAACTCTGCATCACCTCCCGGGGATTCGTTCCTGGAGATCAGTGGCTTGGGGGTCAAGGCCAGAGACTCAGGCGTCGACCATGGGCAACCGCCCAGTCATCCAGCAGAGACTCGAGAATTGCGGGGGAGGCTGTCGAGAGCCAGGCTTGGCTTTCCAGTTGAGGTGGTCCAGCGAAACGGGCTGGCAACAGGTAGTGCGCAGACGCTTTCCGGACAGTGGCGGGCTAGAGCTCGACCGAGCGGCACAGCAAAGGGCCGAGCAGCGTCGATGGGGGAGAGAGAGAGAGGGCAGAGCACACAGGGCGCAGCCGGTGTTCAGGGGCCGAGCAGCGTCGAAGAGAGGGAGAGAGAGACGCGCAGAAACCCGCGAGGCACCGCCATTGCCACGAGCACCGCCGAGAGCGGCGTTGGCAGCAGTGCAGGAGAAGTGCGCAAAACATACAGGGCGCCGCCATTGCCATGAGAACCGCCGGGAGCAGCGTTGGCAGCAGCGGGGGAGGAAGGAAAGCGTGGGAGACACCATTTTAAGCCATGAGGAGACGCCATTTTAAACCACACCCAAAATGCCAAAGAGTGGCAGTATCACCGCATTTGACAATGAAGTCAAAGATTGGACTACATATGTCGAACGAATAGAGGCAAACTGCAAGGGAAACGAGGTGTCAGATGACAAGAAAGCATCGGTATTGTTAAATTTAATGGGTGCAAAGACGTATGGTTTATTACGAAATCTAGTAACCCCAACGAAGCCAATGGAAAAGAGTTTTGAAGACATCGTAATGATACTACAGGAACATTTAAACCCCACACCGCTGCTGATAGCAGAAAGATTCAAGTTTCACAAACGGAACCAGCATAAGGGTGAAAGCAATGCTGATTATTTAACAGAACTGCGCAAACTATCGAAACACTGCCAGTTTGGAGCGGGACTGGCAGATACCTTACGGGACAAGTTTTTGTGTGGGCTTCAAAATGAAGGAACCCAGAAACGGCTTTTATCTGAAAAGGACCTTACGCTGGAAAAGGCTTTCAGCATTGCGGTATCATATGAAGCAGCAGCACGGGGCACTGCAGAGATACAACAGAGACCACAAGAATATGGCACAAACGAAATGTCATATAGAACAGAGAAGTGCTATCGCTGCGGCAGAACAACACACGACCAGAATGATTGCTGGTTCAAAGACAAAGTGTGCAGACAGAGTGGAAAAGTAGGACACATAGCATGAGTCTGCAGGTTGGGAAAGAAAACCAGCAATAAGAAACCTACCAAAGAAAAGTTCAAGAAGGTACATAAGATGATGGAGAATAGTTCAGACGAACAAAAGAGTGATAACGACTCCGAAAGCAGGGAACTGAGTTGTCTGAAACCACATAATGTGATCACAACGGAGGATCACCGAACCATTTGGGTCACTCTCAAGATAGCAGGAGTCCAGGTAAAGATGGAAATGGACACAGGATCAGCCCTAACAGTCATAAACTGACAGGGCTACGAGTGGCTATTCTCACACATACCCTTGAGAGACACAAAAATTATTTTGAAGATGTACACGGGGCAAAAAGTCTACCCCAGTAGACTTTTTATAGAGTTTTTATAGTTATATAAAAAGAAAAAGGGTGGCTAAAGTAAATGTTGGTCCCTTAGAGGATGAGACCGGGAAATTAATGGTGGGAAATATGGAGATGGCAAAAACACTGAATGAATATTTTGTATCAGTCTTTACAGTAGAGGACACTAAGAATATCCCAACACTGGACAAACAGGGGGCTCTAGGGGGGAGGAGCTAAACACGATCAAAATCACTAAGGAAGTGGTACTCGGTAAAATAATGGGACTCAAGGCGGATAAATCACCTGGACCTGATGGCTTACATCCTAGGGTCTTGAGGGAAGTGGCGGTAGGGATTGTGGATGCATTGGTAATAATTTTCCAAAACTCCCTGGACTCAGCAAAGGTCCCGGCAGACTGGAAAACTGCTAATGTAACACCCTTATTTAAAAAGGGCAGTAGACAGAAGGCTGGAAACTATAGACTGGTTAGCCTAACATCTGTGGAAGGTAAAATTTTGGAGTCCATTATTAAGGAGACAGAAGCAGGACATTTGGATAATCATAATTTAATAGGACAAACTCAGCATGGTTTTATGAAGGGGAAGTCATGTTTGACAAATTTGCTGGAGTTCTTTGAGGAAGTAACATATAGGGTGGATAAAGGGGAACCAGTGGACGTAGTGTATTTAGACTTCCAAAAGGCATTTGACAAGGTGCCACACAAAAGATTATTGCTTAAGATAAAAAATCACGGGATTGGGGGTAATATTCTGGCATGGATAGAGGATTGGCTATCTAACAGAAGGCAGAGAGTTGGGATAAATGGTTCATTCTCAGACTGGCAATCAGTAACTAGTGGTGTTCCGCAGGGGTCAGTGCTGGGTCCCCAACTCTTTACAATCTATATTAACGATTTGGAGGAGGGGACCAAGTGTAACATATCAAAGTTTGCAGATGATACTAAGATGGGAGGGAAAGTAGTGAGTGAGGAGGACATAAAAAACCTGCAAGGGGACATAGACAGGCTAAGTAAGTGGGCAGAGATTTGGCAGATGGAATACAATACTGGAAAGTGTGAGGTTATGCACTTTGGCAGGAAAAATCGTAGAGCAAGTTATTATCTTAATGGCAAGAAACTGGAAAGTACTGAAGTACAAAGGGATCTGGGGGTCCTGGTGCACGAAACTCAAAATGTTAGTATGCAGGTGCAGCAAGTGATTAAGAAGGCCAATGGAATGTTGGCTTTCATTGCGAGGGGGATAGAATATAAAAATAGGGAGGTATTGCTTCAGTTGTACAAGGTATTGTTGAGACCGCACCTGGAATACTGCATACACTTTTGGTGTCCATACTTAAGAAAAGACATACTTGCTCTCGAGTCAGTACAAAGAAGGTTCACTCGGTTAATCCCGGGGATGAGGGGATGGACATATGAGGAGAGGTTGAGTAGATTGGGACTCTACTCATTGGAGTTCAGAAGAATGAGAGGCGATCTTATTGAAACATATAAGATTGTGAAGGGGTTGGATCGGGTGGATGCGGGGAGGATGTTCCCGATGATGGGTGAAACTAGAACTAGGGGACATAGTCTTTGAATAAGGGGCTGCTCTTTCAACTGAGATCAGTAACTAGTGGTGTTCCGCAGGGGTCAGTGCTGGGTCCCCAACTCTTTACAATCTATATTAACGATTTGGAGGAGGGGACCAAGTGTAACATATCAAAGTTTGCAGATGATACTAAGATGGGAGGGAAAGTAGTGAGTGAGGAGGACATAAAAAACCTGCAAGGGGACATAGACAAGCTAAGTAAGTGGGCAGAGATTTGGCAGATGGAATGCAATACTGGAAAGTGTGAGGTTATGCACTTTGGCAGGAAAAATCGTAGAGCAAGTTGTTATCTTAATGGCAAGAAACTGGAAGGTACTGAAGTACAAAGGGATCTGGGGGTCCTGGTGCACGAAACTCAAAAGGTTAGTATGCAGGTGCAGCAAGTGATTAAGAAGGCCAATGGAATGTTGGCTTTCATTGCTAGGGGGATAGAATATAAAAACAGGGAGGTATTGCTTCAGTTGTACAAGATATTGGTGAGACCGCACCTGGAATACTGCGTACAGTTTTGGTGTCCATACTTAAGAAAAGACATACTTGCTCTTGAGTCAGTACAAAGAAGGTTCACTCGGTTAATCCCGGGGATGAGGGGATGGACATATGAGGAGAGGTTGAGTAGATTGGGACTCTACTCATTGGAGTTCAGAAGAATGAGTGGCGATCTTATTGAAACATATAAGATTGTGAAGGGGTTGGATCGGGTGGATGCGGGGAAGATGTTCCCGATGATGGGTGAAACTAGAACTAGGGGGCATAGTCTTAGAATAAGGGGCTGCTCTTTCAAAACTGAGATGAGGAGGAACTACTTCACTCAGAGGGTGGTAGGTCCATGGAATATGCTGCCCCAAAAAGCTGTAGAAGCGACATCATTACATAAATTTAAAACAGAAATAGACAGTTTCCTAGAAGTAAAGGGAATTAAGGGTTACGGTGAGCGGGCAGGAATTTGGACATGAGTCTAGGTTTGGATCGGTCATGGCCCTGTGGGTAGCGGAGCGGGCCCAGGGACCGTGTAGCCTGATCCTGCTCCTATTTCGTGTGTCTAATTCTGTTAGATTCAGGAGATGGTTCTGTGATACTGGATTGGCGGTTAGGATCAGATCAGCCATGATCTTATTGAATGGCGGAGCAGGCTCGAGGGGCCGATTGGCCTACTCCTGCTCCAATTTCTTATGTTCTTATGTTCTTATGTAGGAGGAACTACTTCACTCAGAGGGTGGTAGGTCCATGGAATATGCTGCCCCAAAAAGCTGTAGAAGCTACATCATTACATAAATTTAAAACAGAAATAGACAGTTTCCTAGAAGTAAAGGGAATTAAGGGTTACGGTGAGCGGGCAGGAATTTGGACATGAGTCTAGGTTTGGATCGGTCATGGCCCTGTGGGTAGCGGAGCGGGCCCAGGGACCGTGTAGCCTGATCCTGCTCCTATTTCGTGTGTCTAATTCTGTTAGATTCAGGAGATGGTTCTGTGATACTGGATTGGCGGTTAGGATCAGATCAGCCATGATCTTATTGAATGGCGGAGCAGGCTCGAGGGGCCGATTGGCCTACTCCTGCTCCAATTTCTTATGTTCTTATGTTCTTATGTAGGAGGAACTACTTCACTCAGAGGGTGGTAGGTCCATGGAATATGCTGCCCCAAAAAGCTGTAGAAGCTACATCATTACATAAATTTAAAACAGAAATAGACAGTTTCCTAGAAGTAAAGGGAATTAAGGGTTACGGGGAGCGGGCAGGAATTTGGACATGAGTCTAGGTTTGGAACGGACATGGCCCTGTGGGTAGCGGAGCGGGCCCAGGGGCCGTGTAGCCTGATCCTGCTCCTATTTCGTGTGTCTAATTCTGTTTGATTCAGGAGATGGTTCTGTGATAGTAGATTGGCGGTTAGGATCAGATCAGCCATGATCTTATTGAATGGCGGAGCAGGCTCGAGGGGCCGATTGGCCTACTCCTGCTCCTATTTCTTATGTTCTTATGTACTTATGTAAAGGAAAAATAAGGGTGACTGTTATATATAACAGTAAGGAAACACCAAAACTAGACCTGTATGTATTGCAAGATGGAGGACCACCATTACTGGGACGTGAATGGATCCAGAAAGTACAACTGGATTGGCATTCCATACAGGCACTGACTGTGGCTGACAAAAAGGATGACAACGTCACATCTGGGCGACTGTCAAAGATCCTAACTGACGCGAAAGAAGTGTTCCAGCAAGGGCTCGGAACACTAAAAGGCATGACAGCGACGATTAAAATTGAAGAAAACGCAAGCCCATATTTTTTAAGGCCAGACCGATACCTTATGCAATCCGCCCAGCCGTCGAAGCAGAGCTGGAGAGTCTGGAACGTTCAGGTGTACTGTCCAAGGTAGACTGGAGCGAGTGGGCTACACCCATCGTCCCTGTGATGAAAAAGTCATTGAGCAGCACGCCTGGGGAACCAAGGAAGGTTCGCATCTGTGGGAACTTTAAGGTGACAGTGAACCCGGTCCTTCACACCGTACAATATCCACTTCCGCGGATTGAAGATATTTTGGCCTCGCTATCTGGAGGGAAACGCTTCACTAAGATTGATCTGGCCCAGGCATATCTGCAAATGGAGGTAGAAGAAGCATCAAAAAAATACCTCACAACCAACACCCATAAAGGTCTCTACCAATACAACCGGCTGGTATTCGGGGTAGCATCAGCTCCGGCTATTTGGCAGAGGGCAATGGAACAAGTCCTGCAAGGGATCCCAGGGAGCCAGTGTTACTTGGATGACATCCTGGTCACGGGCGAAAATGACAGTGATCACCTTGCCAACCTGGAGCAGATGCTCACTAGATTGCAGGAATATGGGCTCCGAGCTAACCGCAACAAATGCGAGTTTTTTAGAAAACAGATATCGTATTGTGGCCACGTTATCGATAAAGAGGGGTTACATAAGTCCCCAGAGAAGATTGAGGCAGTAGTCAAGGCTCCAGCACCGGAAAATGTGTCACAACTGAGGTCGTTCCTCGGGCTGGTCAACTACTACCATACGTTCTTGCCAAATTTGTCTACAATACTACACCCACTGAACACCCTGCTGCAAACTGGGGTGCCATGGAAGTGGAGTGACGAATGTAGACGAGCTTTCCAGAAGAGCAAAACACTAATCATTTCGAAAGAGGTATTGGCCAATTGCAACCCGGCATTACCAATTCGGTTGGCATGTGATGCGTCACCCTACGACATTGGAGCGGTGCTGTCGCACAAATTCTCGGACGGCTCAGAGAGGCCAATAGCCTTTGCGTCACGATCACTAACCTCAGCCGAGCGTAACTACGCCCAGATTGACAGGGAGGCCCTCAGCCTAGTGTGGGGAGTGAAAAAGTTCAATCACTATCTGCACGGGCAGAAATTCACCTTGCTGACTGATCACCAGCTTCTTGTCTCCATTTTTAGTCCGAAGAAGGGCGTTCCGGTGATGACTGCGCAACGACTACAAAGATGGTCACATTTTCTAGGGGCGCACCACTATGAGATTGAATATAAGGGCACGAAACAGCATGGAAATGCTGATGGGCTATCATGCCTGCCACAGCCTACTGCGGAGGAAGCACCAGCAGTGGATCCTGTCGAAATATTCCATTCGATTATAGTTGAATACCTACCGGTAACTAACGCTTGTATCGAAAAGGAAACCCAAAATGACCCGACACTGTCTTGGGTATATGATTTGACGGTAAAGGGATGGCCAGCACATGGCGACTCACTGTAGCCAGCATTCTCGACAAGGAGAGAACAGATGTCAGTGTGCCGGGGGACCTTGATGTGTGGATCCCGAGTGGTAATTCCACCCAAGTTAAGGGATAGAGTGCTCAATGAGCTTCATGAGGGTCATCTGGGAGGGGTAAAAATGAAAAGCCTAGCCAGGGCTTATGTGTGGTGGCCGGGAATCGATAAACAAATCGAGGACCTGACCAAGAGCTGCTCAGGATGCCAGAAAGTCCAAACTGCACCACCACAGGCCCCTCTACGCCCATGGGAGTGGCCCTCATGGCAACGGGTGCATATTGATTTTGCTGGTCCGTTCATGGGCTCAATGTTTTTAATAGCCGTGGATGCGCACTCGAAATGGCCTGAGGTCATCAAAATGTCCTCCACCACCACAGAGAAAACTATTGCAGTCCTACGTACCATTTTTGCCAGGAATGGCTTGCCAGAACAGATTTGTTCCGACAACGGACCACAGTTTGTGTCCGAAGAGTTCCGGAGGTTCTTGAAAAAGAATGGGGTAAGACATTACACATCCGCCCTGTATCATCCAGCCACAAATGGATTGGCTGAGAGGTTCGTCCAAACCTTTAAGAAGGCAATAAAGGCTATGTACAATGACAACATTCCGCTGCAGCACAAGGTGGACAATTTCCTGTTCGCCTACCGGAATGCGACACATGCAGTCACCAACCAGGCCCCAGCCATGATGTTCTTTAACCGAAGGTTAAGATCTCGCCTGGATTTGCTCAGACCAAACGTACGAAGAGATGTTGAGAGTAAGCAATTCCAGCACATCCATGAGAAGCCAACAAGGAGCTTCAATGTAGGCCAACCAGTCTTGGCCTGCGACTACCGAACAGAAAAATGGCAGCCAGGAACGATATGCACATGGCAGGGCCCACTAATGTACACAGTGGACGTTGGGGAGAGCATCGTGAGACGCCATGCTGACCAGATCCTAGAGTCACAGGAACAAGTCAACCCCATGCCTCGCCCATACGTACCTGGTGATGAACCCGGCGTACAGGTCGCATCTACCCCAGAAACAGTAGCATCGGAAGCTGATGAACCAACCGACGACAGGGGGCCAGAATCGCCTCCACACCAAGAGCAAGACACTCGGGAAAGGCGCTATCCAGAAAGGATCAGGAAGCCTCCCCAAAAACGTAATATATGAATAGACTATTTTCAGCTAATGTTGCATGTTAAAAGTGTTAATTGTAATTAGTTTGATATTTAATTGTTAAATGAGTGTTATGGTACTGTTAATCTAAAAGGGGAGGAATTGTAATGTATATACCTTTAAGGGGGGAACTATCTTTTACAGCTCATGTATACTGCAGTACCGGCAGTGACCACACCTGTATATAGCACTGAGTAGTAATCTGTACAGATCAGTTCCAGTTTGAGACACGTTTAGTAAACACCTATTGTACAGTTCTCCTGCAGTCTGTGTCTTATTATACATAGACACAACAATTCCCCAAAAGGTTATGGATAAAAGGGACCCTGTATGGACAAGTTGGTAAAAAGGGTACCCAAAATGGCTTTTGCAACACGTGACCAAAAGTACAGGATTTTAAAAGCAAGGCCCTGCAAAAGGGCAGGCTCTTTTCAAAGTCTGAAACGAAACCTCAAATGCATGAATCTGTGAAGAGACTTTGTGGAGCCAGACAGCTAAGCAAACATAGAATATGCATTCATTCACCTTGGAACAGATCAGTTTAGAATGGGCCTAAATCGCGGCCATTAGGTTTCTGCATATTTAATAGGTAGCAGCTCACAGTAGCCATCAAGCCAGGATGAGGACAATTAAGTTTCATAAATGACAAACAGCCAGGACATCGAAGCCATTAAGCACGGAGACAACCACTCCAGAAGTCATTAAAGTAAATGGCTGGAATCATTTTAAACGAGTCCGCCAAAAGTTAGACAAACATAGAAACATAGAAGATAGGAGCAGGAGTAGGCCATTCGGCCCTTCGAGCCTGCTCCGCCATTCAATGAGATCATGGCTGATCATCCAAATTCAGTACCCTGTCCCTGCCTTCTCCCCATATCCCTTGATCCCTTTAGCCTCAAGAAATATATCCAACTCTTTCTTGAATATATTTAATGAACTGGCCTCCACCGCCCTCTGTGGCAGAGAATTCCACAGGTTCACCACTCTCTGGGTGAAGAAATTCCTCCTCAT
Organism: Somniosus microcephalus; assembly: GCF_052327205.1. NCBI lineage: Eukaryota > Metazoa > Chordata > Chondrichthyes > Squaliformes > Somniosidae > Somniosus > Somniosus microcephalus. Next base: position 110,411,176 of record NC_140991.1, read on the forward strand.
TTCAGTCCTAAATGGTTTACCCCTTATCCTTAGACTATGACCCCTGGTTCTGGACTCCCCGGCTATCAGAAACATCCTTCCTGCATCTAGTCTGTCCAGACCTGACAGAATTTTATAGGTTTCGATGAGATCCCCTCTCAATCTTCTAAACTCCAGTGAGTATAAGCCTAATTGACACAATCTCTCCTCATACAGCACGGTGGCATAGTGGTTAGCACTGTTGCCTCACAGTGCCAGGGACCCGGGTTCGAATCCGGCCTCGGGTGACTGTCTGTGTGGAGTTTGCACATTCTCCCCGTGTTTGCGTGGGTTTTCTCCGGGCGCTCCGGTTTCCTCCCACAGTCCAAAGATGTGCGGGTTAGGTTGATTGGCTATGATAAATTGACCCTTAGTGTTAGGGGGGATTAAATACGTGGGGTTACGGGGATAGGGTGGGATATGTGTTGGTGTAGGGGTTACGGGGATCGGGTGGGATATGTGTCGGTGCAGGCTCGATGGGCCGAAATGGCCTCTATCTGCACTGTGGGGTTTCTGTGATTCTGTGATACGTCATTCCTGCCATCCCAGGTATCAGCCTGGTGAATCTTCGCTGCACTCCCTCCATGGCAAGAACATCCTTCCTCAGGTAAGGTGACCAAAACTGCACACAATACTCAAGGTGTGGTCTCACCAAGGCCCTGTACAACTGTAGCAAGACATCCTTGTTCCTGTACTCGAACCCTCTTGCTACGAAGGCCAACATACCATTTGCCTTCTTAACCACCTGCTGCCCCTGATTTGGCGCACAGATAAGGAATGAAGAACCGGGTACAATTGTAGGCCCATCGGTAGTGAATACTCTCTTGCTCTTGCCCCTCTTATCCCTCAGCTCTTGCCGCTTGCCTCCTGCTCCGGGCTCCTGCCTCTCGCTCTCATGCCTCATGGCGGGCCCTCTTCTCCCTCCTTGCACCGCTCAACACCAAGGATGCCCATTACACCGGGGCCAGACGCGGGAGGAGAACGAGACCCGATTTGAAAAGACACAGGACATACGGGCCACAAACGGGCAGAGGAGACGAGATGAGATGAAAAAATCGGTAAACCGGTAAAGGCAGAGAAGGGCAGCGGAAAGACGCATTGGGCGACAAACGCCTAGTTATAAGCTGGCGTTTGACGAATAAACTGGCGTTCGAAGGATGGGTAGAAAAATCAAGACAAACGGCCTAGCTATAAAAGCTGGCGTTTGACGCATGGACAGTAATAGCCCAGTTAAGAATAAGCTGGTGTCCGAAGATTGGGTAGGAAAATCATTAAGCGGTAAAGACTGCCAACCGACCCCCAACCACAGCAATACCGTCGGCGACCACCCGAAGAAGAAGAAGGCCCATCGCGATGAAGTACCCAACGAAGACGTTGATGAGAGAAAAGGAGGGTGCTTCGCACAAACAACTTCAGCGCCGCGCCCTGGGACCACGTGACGATGACGAACCCCAAAGGACAGAAAGAGTGAACCTCAAGACCCAACCAGTTAAAGCAACAGGTTTCGAATTGGTGAGCATGAATTCCTGGTCCCTCGTAGCTTGATCTAGTTAGGTATTGGGGGTGGGATAAGGATAAGGGGATTTTTAATGCATTTTTTTCCCTCGATGTGCCATGTGTTCCCCATTCCCATATAAGTGTATTAATTGTATATGCCTGTAATTATACCAGTAATTCTCAGTACGATTGTGTTTTATTCTGCCTTTAATAAAATTTTGGTTTTCTTCCACGAAACCACTTGTCTACTAGATTTTCTGTATCGCCGCCTGTACCTAAGTCCAGTTTCTAGAACCCAGGGATGCGGGAGCGAATCGAACCGCTCAAAGACAGTCAAAGGCGAAGCTAACTGGGCACATGCCAACCCTACAAAGGGATCGGCCATTTAAGACTGAGATGAGGAGGAATTTCTTCACTCAGAGTAATGTGAATCTTTGGAATTCTCTGCCCCAGAGGGCTGTGAATGCTGAGTCTTTGAGTATATTTAAGGCTGAGATAGATAGATTTTTGGACTCTAGGGTGGGAAAGTGGAGCCGAGGTCGATGGTCAGCCATGATCTTATTGAATGGAGGAGCAGGCTCGAGGGGCTATATGGCTTACTCCTGCTCTTATTTCTTATGTTCTTATGAGCTGCTTAAGATACACATAATATATTAATGATTTGGAGAAAGGGATCGAGTGCAACGTATCCAAGTTTGCTGACGATACAAAGATGGGAGGGAAAGCAGTAAGTGAGGAGGACATAAAAAACCTGCAGAAGGACATAGACAGGCTAAGTGAGTGGGCAGAAATTTGGTGGATGGAATATAATGTTGGAAAGTGTGAGGTTATGTACTTTGGCAGAAAAAAAATCAAAGAGCAAGTTATTATCTAAATGGAAAGAAACTGCAAAGTGCTACAGTACAAAGGGATCTGGGGGTCCTGGTGTATGAAACACAGAAGGTTAGTGTGCAGGTACAGCAGGTGATCAGGAAGGCCAATGGAATCTTGGCTTTTATTGCAAGGGGGCTGGAGTACTCAGCCGGACCCTGACCAGCCCCAGACCAACACAGCCGTCCAAACACCAATCCGAGTGAACCAAATCATTAAACAATGCAAAGAAACCTACCTGGAACATTGGAACAAAATAACCGAAAGCCAAAGCAGATTAGAATGTTACCGGGCCCTAAAAAGAGAATATAAACTGGCAGACTACCTCACGACCATCAGAGACACAAAACAGAGACAGACCCTCACCAGGTACAGACTAAGCGACCACCAACTGGAAATTGAAAAAGGCAGATACAAGAAATCCTGGCAGCCTAGAGAGAATAGAATATGCGATCAATGTCTGGCCGGCGAGGTTGAAACAGAAATGCATTTCCTCCTAAAATGCGAAAAATTCAACACATCAAGAAACATATTATTCAACAAGCTAAGCCAAACAACCCCAGATTTCAAGGAATTGGATGACCTGTCAAAATTGAGATTAGTCCTGGGAGAAGGAGACAGACCATACCTTGGGGCCAAATATGTAACAACATGTCACAACCTGAGGACTGTTTAAAATTAAGACTGTTTAAAATTAATATTGAACGTACCAAATGAAGTACAAAGACTGTTTAAAATTAATATTGTTTAAAAGTAATATTGTATGTACCCAACAAATGTCAAATCGATTGACACCTACAGAATGTTTGAAAATGTACCTTTTTGCTATGTAAGCTTTGGCAATATGGTTCTCTGTAAACTTTCATGCCAATAAAGCATTTGAATTTGAATTTGTATAAAAGCAGGGAAGTCTTGCTGCAGTTATACAGGAGACTGGTGAGGCCATACCTGGAATACTGCGTGCAGTTTTGGTTTCCATATTTAAGAAAAGATATACTTGCTCTCGAGGCAGTTCAGAGAAGGTTCACTCGGTTGATTCTGGAGATGAGGGGGTTGACTTATGAGGAAAGGTTGAGTAGGTTGGGCCTCTGCTCATTGGAATTCAGAAGAATGAGGTGATCTTATCGAAACATATAAGATTGTGAGGGGGCTTGATCGGGTGGATGCGGTGAGGATGTTTCCACTGATGGGTGAGACTGGAACTAGGGGGCATAATCTTAGAATAAGGGGCTGCCCTTTCAAAACTGAGATGAAGAGAAACTTCTTCACTCAGAGGGTAGTAAATCTATGGAAATTGCTACCTCAGAGAGCTATGGAAGCTGCGACACTAAATAAATTTAAAACGGAGATAGACAGTGATGTAAGAAAAAGGAGACTTACCATCAAGTAACTTTAAAGTAAGCTTTAAGTAACTTATAAACACACTATATACACAAGAGAGGTCTTTACCATGCCTCTGGTAGAAGCCTCTTACAATACTGAACAGACCAGTATTTATACCAGTCCAACAGGAAGTGACATATGACAGGAAGTGAGGTATGTACACAGTTCATAGTTCATAGTTCATAGTTCACAGGAAGTGATGACATAACTTCCCGGATGTTATCACTTTTATCACATTCTTCCCTCCTGCAGGATTAGGAGGCTGTGGTCTACCTTTTGGTCCGCAGCCGCCGAACAAGGAAGAGTCGCACTCGTTTGGATTCCCGTCGTAGAGGGTCGCTGGTCCGCTTACATGCGGTTGGCCATTGGTCAGAGTCTGTGTGGCCTGGATTGCCCTGTGAAGGGTCGGGGAGATCATGGCTTCGAGTACGAGCCCCAATAGGTTCAAAGTCGGACTGCCTCTGTTCAGAGGGAGGTGCAGAGCTGGTCTGTGGCGGATCAGTACTTTCATGCGCGGTACTGGGAGGGTCGCAACCTTGAGCACGGGGTTCTACCGGCACCAAGCTAGTCGGTGTCCGATCAGGATCCTGGAGAGGGGTACCCGATAGGTCCCAAGAGTTTCCTGGTGAAATGCCATCACCCGATGTCCCACTAGGTCCTGGTGGGCAGGGAGCCAGATCCCGTAATGATACGGTAGATTCTCGGCCGTCGGAATATCGTATGTTTGCATAGGTGGGGTTGGCATCGGTTAGTTCGACCTCGTCTACAAGAGGGTCATTTTTAGACGTCCGAACGTATCTTCGGAGTAATACAGGTCCAGGAGTAGTTAGCCATGACGGGAGTGATGTCCCATGAGATGAGCGACGCTGGAATCCAAAGAACCGCTCATGAGGTGTAGTATTTGTGGCTGTAGAAAGCAGGGACCGTATAGAGTGCAATGCATCCGGAAGCACTGTTTCCCATTGCTGGTCTGGTAGGCCCCGAGATCTTAAAGCGAGACGTACGGAATTCCAGATGATACCGTTATACCTCTCTACCTGCCCATTTCCGATGGGATGGTATGGTGTTGTTTTGCTTGTAGCAATTCCCCGTTCTGAGAGGTAGTCCTTGAGTTCCCTTGACATAAAGGATGGACCCCGATCTGAGTGAATATAAGCCGGCATGCCACAGAGAGAAAATACCTGCTCAAGGCAGCAGATTACTGTGGACGCCAGCATATTGGAGCAGGGGAAGGCAAACGGAAAACGTGAATATTCGTCGATCATTGTGAGCAAATATGTGTTCCGAGTTGAAGAGGGCACTGGGCCCTTAAAATCGATGCTAAGTCGTTGCATCGGTTGGGTTGCATGTATGAGTATACCATCTGAGGGGCGGAAGAACTGAGGTTTTAATTCCGCACAAAGCCGGCATTCTGAGCATATTTTCTTTACATCTCCAGTGGAAAAAGGGAGATTCCGTGATCGTACGAAATGTAGCATGCGCGTAACGCCAGGATGACACAAACCATTGTGGACATCCATGAGAGTGGAGGATGACATAGTGGAGCAGAATGCCCGTGTGAGGGTGTCCGGGGCCACATTCTCCTTGCCAGGCCGATAGAGAATGGTATAACCAAAAGAGGCCAGTTCCATCCTCCAAAGTTGTATTTTATTATTCTTAATTTTGGTTCGTTTTCGGTTATCGAGCATGAAGGCGGCTGATCGTTGGTCCGTGATCAATGTAAAGTGCTGGCGAGCTAGAAAATGGTTCCACTTCCGTACTGCCTCTATGATGGCTGTGGCTTCTTTCTCAACCGGAGGATAATGTAGCTCGGCACCTTGTAAGGTCCTGGACATAAATGCTACAGGACGACCTTCCTGATTCAGAGTAGCCGAGATCGCCACCTCCGAGGCATCACATTCAACCACGAAAGGGAGATTCTCATCAATGGAGTGAAGAGCCGCTTTCTCCAACTGTTTTTTGAGAAGGTTAAAGGCTGCAACAGCCGCTGTTCCCAGTGGAAATGATCTAGCATGCAGCAAGGGTTGGATTTCGTCCGAAAAATGAGGAATCCATTTAGCGTAGTATGCAAACAGACCGAGAGCCCGACGTAAAGAAGCCGGATTCTTAGGTGACGGGAGCTCTTGGAGCGGGCGAAGTCTTTCTGGGTCTGGCTTAATGATACCATTGCCTACGCAGTAGCCAAGGATGTTGATGGTCGGTTGCGACTCAACAGATTTGGATTCATTCAGGGTCAAATTACGGCGATGGAGGGCATCCCGAAATTTTTGGAGGTTGGAGTCGTGTTCCTGTTGATCGTGACCTGCAATGGTAATGTTATCAAGATAGGGAAAAGTGTCCCTTAGGTTTTCCTGCTTAACCAGGCCATCCATTGCCCGTTGAAAGACAGCCACTCCATTAGTAACCCCGAATGGGAGGCGACGAAATTGGTACAGCCGTCCATTAGCCTCAAAGGCTGTGTACTGCTTATCTGAGACCTTCAAGGGTAACTGATGATAGGCACTTTTTAAATCGTAAGTTGAGAACACTTTGTATTCGGCCAGTTTATTAACCATATCATCAATGCGTGGCAATGGGTAGGCGTCCAAGTCGGTATATTGATTGATGGTTTGCGAATAATCGATGCATAGTCGCCGTTTGTGAGGTTTTAGAGGGTTCTTGACAATGACGACTTGAGCCCGCCAGGGCGACGAACATGGTTCAATGATATCCTCTGCTAGAAGTCGAGAGATTTCAGCCGCAATAAAAGATTGGTCTACCTGATTAAAGCGCCGCGATTTCGTTATTATCGGTTGGCATTGAGGCGGAATACTGGCAAATAATGAGGGTTCATCAAGTGAAGCTGCTGATAATGCACAAAATGGTAATTTAGATGGTATATTAGAAATAGTAAGTCCGGGTTTGGATCCACCAAACTCAATGGTGAGTTTCTTATGCTGTTTTTGGAAGTCCAGCCCTAAGAGGAGATCACTACATAAGTCTTTGAGCACCGAAAGTCGGGTGGAGGGATACATACGACCATGAAGTGTCATATCAACAACACAAAAGCCGGAGATTCTGGTATTAAGTGATGACTGGGCCATCGCAATTGCCTGGTCCGATGGGAAGACATGTAGTTTCAATTTCGCAACAATCTGTTCCTTAATGAAACTATCAGTACTTCCTGAGTCAATTAAGGCGTCTAAGGTATGCCCTTTAATTGAAATTTTTGTGGCTGCCTGAGACAGGTTCTGTGGGCAAGCAGCTGTAATTGGTGTCGTTGCACAGAGAGTGGCTAAAACTCTCGGTGTGCTTCTTCGGGAGAGAGCTCGAGAGGAAGCTTGATAGGTCCTAGCTGGAGCATCTTGATAGGCCCTAATTGGGGCAGTTCGGTAGGCCTTAGCTGGATTGGCCCTCGTAGAGGCCCTTGATAGGCAAACTTTAGCAAAGTGTCCTTTTTTCCCGCAATAACTGCAGATTGCATTGCGAGCAGGGCAGGTTTTCCTAGGGTGAAAAGCATCTCCACAAAAGAAGCATTCCTTCCTAGATTGCCAAGAGGCTGCTAAAGTGGGGTCGTCCTCCTCTTCTTCATCAGAATTATCAGAATTAGATTCCCCCATGATAGGGTTCACCTGAGACCGCTTGAATTGTCTGGTTGCAGCTACAGCAGCAGATCGAGATCTGGGCAGCTGATAGAGGTCTGCATTTCTCTTTGCCAAATCCAGTGAACAAGCTAGGTCAAAAGCTTTTTGTAGCTCAAGTGTTTTACTTTCTAGTAGACGCTGGCGTATAAATGGAGAGGCAATCCCGCAGATGAAAGCATCACGAATCATTTCTTGGCGGTACAGCTCAGCTGAGGCTGCCTGAAAGTTACAATCTACGCTGAGCCTGCGAAGTTCTTGCAGGAATTCGTCAATTGATTCCCCTGGCCCTTGTCGGGCTGTGGCCAGTAGATGTCTAGCATAGACCTCATTTGGGGTCTTCGCATACAGTTTCTTAAGTGCCCGAATCACCTCTTCGTAACTATCCCAGTCATCAACATATTCGAACACTTTTGGGGTCACATAATTGACAAGTATCTTCAATTTAGCAGGAGCATCCGCTTTACATTCATCCAGAAAATTCTCAAAAGTACGATACCAATGCTTCCATACCCTGCCAGCTGCTGGTGTATTCGGGTCCAAGTCCAGACGAATAGGTCTAAGGATTTTCTCCATGATGGGTGGTTCCCTGGATCCTTAACTTCCGAGTTTGTCTGAAGGTCTAGTATTTGTCAGTGTAAATACTAAGTTACTTAAATTGATGTAAGAAAAAGGAGACTTACCATCAAGTAACTTTAAAGTAAGCTTTAAGTAACTTATAAACACACTATATACACAAGAGAGGTCTTTACCATGCCTCTGGTAGAAGCCTCTTACAATACTGAACAGACCAGTATTTATACCAGTCCAACAGGAAGTGACATATGACAGGAAGTGAGGTATGTACACAGTTCATAGTTCATAGTTCATAGTTCACAGGAAGTGATGACATAACTTCCCGGATGTTATCACTTTTATCACAGACAGTTTCCCAGTTGATGAGGGAATTAGGGGTTTTGGGGAGCGGGCAGGGAAGTGGACGTGAGTCTAGGTTCGGATCAGCCATGATCCTATTGAATGGCGGAGCAGGCCCGAGGGGCCGTATGGCCTACTCCTACTCCTATTTCTTATGTTCTTATGTTCTTGGCCCAGAAATTCGGGTCGGGGGCTTCCCGCGGGTGCAAGCCCCCGACCTGCACTTACCTTGCGCGCCGGCAGTTGAGCTGTAGGGCCCCATGGAATTCCACTCCGGGGTCTGGCCCAGCTGCCAGCGCGCTGTGCTTGCGTGTCCCAGGGGCGTAGTTAGTGCGATGCGTCCCCTGGGATCACGTGAGCCATGGGCAGCCAATCGGAGGAGGGAAAAGCCCATTCATAAGATTGACAAGAAGACCTGTCTAAACTTATGAATACTACGGGCCTCAAAATAGCATTAAACCTTCAAATATTTTTTTTTTTAAATCACACTTTTTCAGTAAACTACAAATTACATTAAGTAACTCTTTTAAACAATAATTTAAATTTTTGAAAAAAATAATTTTATAAAAAAAGGCTAAAAATAAACTTACCTTGCTTTAAAGTATTTAAAAATAATAAACCTGTGGAAATTTTTTTTTAATTTTAATTAATTGACCACTTACGCCTACTTTTTAAATGTGTAAATCCTACAGGCTTAACCTCGCGTGAAAACCTGCAAAAAAAACCTAAGTTCAAAGCGCACGCGCAGCCTCCCATCCGCATACGTTCGACCTCTGAACCCCTTCGTTCAGAGGATCGGAAGTGCCGGTTTCCCGCGTATGCACAGTGCATGCAGGAAACCCGCACTTCCATTCGGCCTACGGGTGATTACCCCGTGCGTACTCACCCGTGGAGAGCCAAATTTCTGGGCCCTTATCTCCTTATGTAGAGGGTGTATAGGCTAAGGATGGAAGTCTGAGAGTAAAATACTATAGGGTGCAATAAGGTCATTTATTGTGGTTTGTTTGTATGTTGTGTTTAATTATTAATAGAAGCTTAATTGTGTATTCTAATTGGTGCCAAATCATCTAAAGTGATTTGAGGCAAACAGTGTGAGACCACCTTGCATAGGTAGCCTAATTATTTCACACTGCCTGCAATGTAACTGAAACTGGTACAAAGCAAACTTCACTTTTCACCTCTTTAATGTTAGCAAAGAACTGACTGCCGTTTCAGCTCTTTTACTAACATTAAAATTTAATCCGCATCTGAATATCAGTGAGCTAAGCACCATCCATGTGTGTGGAATTCCATTGTCTCTAGTCAGAGAGCAACTTGGAACCAACAATATAATTTGGGCCTGCTGTTCCTTCCTCGTTCTAACTAGGTTCTGGTATTTAACCAATAGCTGTTATATAGCTTTAACTTTAAAGCTGTCATGATGATTTTCTTAATTTACATTCCCAGAATGGACTCTTACAATCTGGGGGTGCTTATTGCGAAATCGTAGCACACTCCCACGATTTTCCCTAGTAAAACATGCCAAGGCGCTTCATAGGAGAGTTATCAAATAAGATCTTAGCAAGATCGAGAGTCCCACATGTTATGTTGGCTACCTGGTGCCAGGGTGAGGGACATCTCGAACCGACTTGAAAGGATATTGGAGAGGGAGGGGGAGAATCCAGTCATTGTGGTCCATGTTGGGACCAACAACATAGGGACGAGTAAGCAAGAGGTCCTGTTCAGGGAGTACCAAGAACTAGGAGCTAAATTAAAGATCCCCTTGTGGCGACACGCCACCACTGGACATAATCCACTCACAGCGGCACGGACAGTTTAAGCAGACGCCCCCAGCCGGGGGCCCTTTCCTCCAGCAACTTGTTTCCCGCAGGGACAGGCTGCCGGGAGCACTTCCTGTCTGGGGAGTATTTAAGTGGTTGCGCGGGCTTTTCCAGTTTCTCTTTGCCATGAGGTTGATTAAAGCAGTTGTGTTTCACCAACTCTGGTCTCGACTCCCACGTTTGCCGCGGTATCTCAACACTGGTGACCCCGACGCTCAGGACGAATCCTAAGCTAGCATGGCGGATACAAACGCAGTCACGGTTAAACTACCGGACTTTTGGGAGAACCTGGCCGAGGCCTGGTTCGTTCAAGCCGAGTCCAGATTCCGGCTGAAAAACATTACAGTCGACGCCACGAAGTACGACTACCTCGTCGCCTCTCTCACCTACGCCACAGTCCCCAAGGTTTGGGCAGCGCTGCAGGATCCACCAGTGGAAGGCAAGTACGAACATCTGAAGGCCGCGCTCCTTAAAAAATTTCAAGCATCCTCTTACCAGCGCAACTGCCAACTCCTCGACCTCCCCGGCCTTGGTGACGCTTCACCGTCGGATCTGCTTTCCCACATGCTGTCCCTCTCGGACGACAAAAACCCCGGCGCCCTCTTTCGCACGCTTTTCATTCGGCAGCTCCCCGCCAGCATCCGCCCGCTCATTGGGGAGTCTGGCTCCACGGACCTGAATGAGATAGCCGCAAAGGCCGACCGGCTGCTCTCTGCGCAGACCGCCCGCGACGTCGCGCCTGACCTCACGGCAACGACCACGCGGTCTCCCCGGCCCACTAGGCCCGACCGCCCTACCACTCCGGGTCACTGCTACTACCACACCCGTTTTGGCACTAGGGCCCAACGCTGCACGCCACCGTGCATTTTCAAACAACCCCCGCACCGGCCCCCACGATGGCCGCGGGGCAAAAGGGGCCTCTACTGTACGTCACCGACGACAGCACCAACCGCCGATTTCTGTGCGACACAGGGGCCCAGCACAGCATCACCCCCGCCTCCGCCCTCGAAATCCAACACGGCGCACGGCGTATCATGCTGGCCGCAGCCAATGGCTCTGACATCCGCACATACGGCACCCGCATGGTCACGCTCGACCTCGCAGGCCGCCGCTACCGCTGGGAGTTCCTCACAGCCAGGGTCCTCTGCCCACTCATCGGCGCCGACTTCCTACGCGCCCACAGCCTCCTTGTTGACATTCCGAGGCACCGCCTCGTCGACATCAATATTATGGCCCCCATCCCTGGCGCATTCACCCTGGCCCGTTCGGCCGGCCTGACGACCTACTGCCTCGCCAGAGCCACGGACGACTACTCGGCACTTCTAGCCGAGTTTCCCGCCCTCACTAACCCGACCTTTTCGGCCAAAGCCGCCAAACACGGTGTGGAGCACTATATCCCCACCACTGGCCCCCCGGTTTCTGCCCACGCCCGCAGACTCAACCCGGCCAAGCTGGAAATCGCGCGGGCCGAGTTCACCACCATGGAGCAACTCGGCATCATCCGCCGCTCCAGCAGCCCTTGGGCCTCGCCCCTCCACATCGCCCCCAAGCCTGGCGGAGGCTGGCGCCCCTGCGGGGACTACCGCCGCCTCAACGACGCCACCACCCCCGACCGATACCCGGTGCCGCACATCCAGGACTTCTCGGCCAGACTGGCCGGACGAACCGTCTTTTCCAAGGTCGACCTGGTGCGCGGTTACCACCAAGTCCCCGTACACCCCGCGGACATCCCCAAAACGGCCGTCATCACCCCATTCGGCCTGTTCGAGTTCCTGAGGATGCCCTTCGGCCTCAAGAATGCAGCCCAGGCTTTCCAGCGCCTTATGGACTCAGTCCTCCGGGACCTGAACTTCCTATTCGTCTATCTAGATGACATTCTCGTGGACAGCTCCTCCCAACAGGAACACCTAGAACACATTCGCATCCTGTTCGGGCGCCTAGCCCAACACGGGCTCATCCTCAGCCCGGCGAAGTGCCAATTTGGCCTAGCCGAGATCGATTTTCTCGGTCACCACATCGCCCCTGCTGGGGCCGTCCCCCTGCCCAACAAGGTGCAGGCCATCCAGCAATTCCCCCGCCCCCAAACCATCAAGGGCCTCCAGGAGTTCCTCGGGATGGTGAACTTCTACAACAGGTTCATTCCCAGAGCTGCAGCCCTCATGAAGCCCCTATACGACTCCCTCCGAGGTAAATCCGGCAAGATGGCCGTAGCCTGGACCACTGACACGTCAGCCGCCTTCGACACCACCAAAAACGCGCTCGCCGACGCCACCCTGCTCGCGCACCCGAGGGCCGATGCCCGAGTCGCGCTCACCACCGATGCCTCCGACCACGCGGTCGAAGCCGTGTTCGAGCAGTGGGTCAATGGCGCGTGGCAGCCACTTGCCTTCTACAGCCGCCAACTGTGCCCCCCGGAGGTCAAACACTCTACTTTCGACCGCAAGCTCCTCGCGCTCCACCTGTCGGTCCGTCATTTCAGGTTCCTCCTGGAGGGCCGCCCCTTCACCGCGTACGTGGACCACAAGCCGCTCACATACGCGATGGCCAAGCACACCGAACCCTGGTCCGCTAGGCAGCAACGCCAGCTCGCGGCCGTGTCCGAGTTTACTACGGACATCCAGCACGTCTCCGGTAGAGACAACGTTGTCGCCGACTGCCTTTCCCGTCCTGCCATCTGCGCGAATCACCTCGCGGTCGACTACGCGCAACTAGCAGCGGCCCAGCTCATGGACCCAGACCTCCTCTCAGTGGCTACCAGCCTGCCAGGGCTACGCCTAGCCAAGGTCGCGCATGGGCCCGAAGTCACGGCAGTCACTTGCGACGTCTCACTCAGCCAACCCAGGCCGGTCGTCCCTGCAACCTGGCGCCGCCGCATCTTCGACGCGCTACACGGGTTCTCCCATCCGGGTTCCCGCGCATCCGTCAAACTCCTCTCCCAGCGCTTCATCTGGTATGGCCTCAGCAAAGATGTTCGGACTTGGGCCACATCCTGCCTCGCCTGCCAACGGGCTAAGGTACAGCTGCACACAAAAGCACCCCTGGGAGACTTCGAGGTACCCAGCCGCCGCTTTGACCACGTACACGTCGACATCGTCGGTCCTCTGCCGCCATCGCAAGGCCAAACTTATCTCCTCACGATGGTCGACCGCTACACACGCTGGCCTGAGGCAGTGCCGCTGACCTCCACCACCACAGCCGACATCGCCAGGGCGTTTGTTAACACCTGGGTCGCAAGGTTCGGCGCACCAGCCAACATAACCTCCGACAGAGGTGCCCAGTTCACCTCCAAGCTCTGGACAGCCACAGCACGCAACCTTGGGGTGACGCTCCACCGAACCACGGCATACCACCCGCAGGCCAATGGGCTGTGTGAACGCTTCCACAGGTCACTCAAGGCCTCACTCCACTCCGGCCTGCAGGACAGTACCTGGACTGACCGCCTACCATGGGTGCTACTAGGCCTACGCACCACGGTCAAGGAAGACCTCCAGTCCTCGGCAGCGGAGTTAGTCTACGGACAACCGCTGCGCGTACCAGGCGAATTCCTCCCGGAGGCTACCACGCCTTGGTTGGCCAAACAGCAGCGGCTCAACTCTTTCTCTTCCGCTCAACAGTTCACCCTACTTCCGGTCAACCGACACGGCGAACTCGCACCTCATGTCCCGCCAAACTTACAGCAGGCATGCTTCGTCTTCGTGCGACACGACGCGCACCGCGGACCCCTGCGACCCCCGTACGATGGACCGTATGAGGTACTACAAACCGGGGACAAGGTCTTCAAGCTGCGACTCGGCGACATGGTCAACACAGTCTCCATCGACTGGCTCAAACCAGCACACACAGAACCAGGGGAACAGGTCCCCGTGGCCTGACCTCCAACTAGAGGCCGTCCCGCCAGCAAGCCAGCACAGCCGGCGGCGAACCGCCCGGCCCCACCAACTAGACCGGTGACCACTCAGAGCCGCTCCGGCAGAACCATTAGGCCACTGTCACGACTCGTCCACTCCTCCTAAGCGGATTCTGGGGGGAGCTCTATGGCGACACGCCACCACTGGACATAATCCGCTCACAGCGGCACGGACAGTTTAAGCAGACGCCCCCAGCCGGGGGCCCTTTCCTCCAGCAACTTGTTTCCCGCAGGGACAGGCTGCCGGGAGCACTTCCTGTCTGGGGAGTATTTAAGTGGTTGCGCGGGCTTTTCCAGTTTCTCTTTGCCATGAGGTTGATTAAAGCAGTTGTGTTTCACCAACTCTGGTCTCGACTCCCACGTTTGCCGTGGTATCTCAACACCCTCAAGGGTTATAATATCTGAATTATTACCCAAGCCACATGCAAATTGGCATAGAGAGAAGTTGATTACGGAGGTGAACATGTGGCTAAAGGAGTGGTGTGGGAAGAGGGCTTCCATTTCATGGGGCACTGGCACCAGTATTGGGACAGGAAGGAACTGTTCCGTTGGGATGGGCTCCACCTGAACCGATCTGGGACCAGGGTCCTACCGGAAAGGATAAATAGGTCACAAGGACTTTAAACTTGTAAATGGGGGGCACTCAGGTGGAAATTAGAGTACCAATAATAGTTCAAAAGCAAACAAAAGGGAAGAGAGTAGAGTAACAGTAAGAAGTTGTGCTTTAGACACTACAGGTAAAGAGAAAACTAAAAGAAATAAAGCGATTAAACCAGGAGAGAGATATAGGAAAAATGTGAGTAAAACATCAGAGCTGAAGCGCAGGCTAGGGTGTGTGGCCCAAATAAGTGTTCTTTATACAAACGCACGGAGTGTAAGGAATAAATTGAATGAACTGCAGGCATAAATTCAAATTGGAGGGTATGACATGGTAGCCATTACTGAGACATGGCTGCAAATCGGTCAGGACTGGCAACTAAATATACCAGGTTATAAGGTCTACAGGAAAGGTAGGGAAAATGGTAAAGGGGGAGGAGTAGCCTTAGTGATAAGGATGAAATCACTTCAGTGATAAGACAGGATATAATGAGAGGTAAGCAGGCAGTGGAGACTTTATGGGTAGAATTAAGAAAGAGAACAGGATTTAAGACTATAGTGGGAGCTGTGTATAGGCCCCCTGGTAGCAGCTGTGAAGTGCTAGATTGTATAAATGCAGAGATTAGACAAGCGTGTAGTAAAGGCAGCGTGATTTTAATGGGGGATTTTATTATTATATAGATTGGGATAAGCAGACTAGCACCTGTCAGAAAGGTAGTGAATATCTTGAGTGTGTCCAGGATAGTTTTCTGCAACAATATGTCCTAGAGCCAACAAGGGGGTATGCCATATTAGATTTAGTAATGAGTAATGAGCCAGATTTAGTTAACAGCCTAACGGTGCGTGAACATTTATCTAATAGCGATCATAACATGATCGAGTTCAACGTAGGCCAGAATTTTGCCGGTTCTCAGCCGACGGGATCAGTGGTGGGTCAGCAGTTAAATGTGAATTGATTGACAGCATGTCAGGAACCCGCTGTCAAATCGTGCATACTTGCATTTCCCGATGTTGGGGCTACCAGTGCCGGTTTTAAACTTACCTTTTAAATTTGACAGCTTGCCCACGGGTTTCACGCTGTTGCAAGACCACGTCTGTGAAGCTGAGGTGAGAGGTCAGTGGCCATTGAATCAGCTGATGAGTTGACAGCTTCAAATGTCAAGTAAAAGCTCCCACCTTACAGAGACATCTTCCCTCAGCCACAAGCTCTTTCTCACTGCTTTTCCACAACAGATTCACCATGCTGCAAGTCTTTACACAAGTCTCCATCCAATCTGACCTCCTTACCTCTCTCACCATTGACAGATCGCTTCTGTCATCTCTACTTCACCTGCCATCTATTCCATCAGCACGGGTGCCCTTTATACTTTCTCACTTTGGTCTTCAGAATCCCACCACAATCAACCCCAATACCAGGCACACCAGCAGCACCAACAACAACACTAAACTTCTCTGCAATCAACTGATGCTGCACAGGACACAGGACATCAGCACCCAACCACATTGCTGCCTGGGAGACCAGGGATGGCCTCACCATGGCCAGATTTACTTCACTTGATGCTGTACACCCTGGCTGCCACATGATACGCCAGGTTGACACCGCCACACACCAACACCATAAAGCATCCCTATAATGACCAAGCCATTCCTTTCACACTCATCACCATTGTGGGGGTTACTGTTATGCCTCACCATTCACTGCAACTCACTAAGCCACTTCCAAAGGTGCACACAAATCTGTCCAAGAACGCAAAATGTTGAAAATAAAGGTTTCAATGTTGTGACACCATATTAACAGAAACTTTACATGGACATTGCATAAAACACCTAAGTGGCTACCTTGTGTGTTGTTAGTTGGTATGATTGCACTAGGATGAGGGTAAGTGTGAGGGGTGGCTAGTGAGATGGGGATGCCATAATGTAGATAGAGAGAGAGGGATGGTTGGAGGTGCAAGGTAAGTTGGTGTGAGTAAGGATGTGCAGGAGTAGGGTAAGGAAGGCAGAGTAATGGGGATGTGATGAGAGGCACAGCAGGATGAAGTTGAGTTTCGCTTTGTACTAATGTTTTGTGATCTACTGAGATCATTGAAATATTTGAGGCACTGCACCCAGATCCTCCTGACGAAATCCCTGCTTGTGCCCTCCTGTGCAATGTGCAACCAGGCTGTGTTGATCTCTTGGGGAGATCTCTTCCGCCCATTGGAAGGGAAGAGGACCTCTCTGCATGCTGTGACTCCCTCCATAAGCATATGAAGGGAGTCATGGGAGAGCCTGGGTGTAGCCCTGTGTCTTTGTGCAGTGATTACGAGGTTATCCACTTTGGTGGCAAAAACAGGAAGGCAGATTTTTATCTGAACGGCAATAGATTGGGAGAAGGGGAAGTGCAGCGAGACCTGGGTGTCCTTGTGCACCAGTCACTGAAGATAAGCATGCAGGTGCAGCAGGTGGTTAAGAAGGCAAATGGTATGTTGGCCTTCATAGCGAGAGGATTCGAGTACAGGAGCAAGGATGTCTTGCTGCAGTTGTACAGGGCCTTGGTGAGACCACACCTTGAGTATTGTGTGCAGTTTTGGTCGCCTTATCTGAGGAAGGATGTTCTTGCCATGGAGGGAGTGCAGCAAAGATTCACCAGACTGATACCTGGGATGGCAGGAATGACGTATGAGGAGAGATTGGGTCGATTGGGCTTATATTTGCTGGAGTTTAGATGAATGAGAGGGGATCTCATTGAAACTTATAAAATTCTAACAGGATTAGACAGACTAGGTGCAGGAAGGATGTTCCCGATGGCGGGGGAGTCCAGAACCAAGGGTCACAGTCTAAGGATAAGGGGTAAGCCATTTAGAACAGAGATGAGGAGGAATTTCTTCACCCAGAGAGTGGTGAGCCTGTGGAATTCTCTACCTTGAAAGGCAGTTGAGGCCAATTCATTAAATATATTCAAGAAGGAGTTATATATATTTCTTAAGGCTAAAGGGATCAAGGGATATGGGGAGAAAGCAGGGACAGGGTACTGAATTTGGATGATTAGCCATGATCTCATTAAATGGCGGAGCAGCCTCGAGGGGCCGGATGGCCTACTCCTCCTATCTTCTATGTTTCTGCTTCTATGATTGTCAGTGTTTGCAGCACCTCATTGCTGTAGAACACTGACAGCGCAAATGTCAAAATCAATTAGGAAACCGGCTGATGATGCATCATAAAATTATGTCAACAGACCCACTTCCTCTAATTGGCTGGGAAACGTGCTGGACGGGCTTAATAAACCCAATCAAGGGAAAGTCATTCTACACAGCGGGATGGAGCCAGCAGCGGGGTCAGGAGCTGCCACCGACTTCGCCCGCCATGGACCCACTGAGGTCAGCAAAATCATGGCCGTAGGTTTTGAAATGGAGAAATGTGAAACAGCTACTAAGATTCTAGATTTAGGTGAGACTGACTTCAACAGGATGAGGCAGAGACTGTCCACATTAAACTGGGCAAATCTGTTAATGGGTAAAACAACAGAAAATCAGTGGGAGATGTTCAAAAAAGAACTTAACGTGATGAAGAATCAGTTTATACCCCTGAGGGGCAAGAGCTCCACTTGCCAAAAAAAAGGCATGGATGACTAAAAAGGTAAGGGATAACATAAAACTAAAAGAAAAAGCATACAAAAATGCAAAAAATAGCACAGACTATGGTAAATGGGAAAGATACAAAGAATAGTAAAAGATCACAAAACAGATAGTAAGAGCTACAAAAAGGGAATATGAAAAGAAACTTGCAAGGGATATAAAAATCAACACAAAATTTTTTAAATAATTATTTTAGGAAAAAGAGGGTGGTCAGGAGCAATATTGGCCCTTGAAAAGCGATATCAGTGATATTGTCAATGATAATAAGGAAATGCCAGATAAGTTGAATAATTACTTTGCATCAGTATTTACAGTAGAAGAAGAGGATAGCATGCCAGAAATACCAAGGAAACTAATAGTGAATCAGGGACAGGGACTCAATAAAATTAACGTAAGTAAAATAACAGTAATGAAGAAAATACTGGCACTAAAGAGTGACAAATCCCCAGGACCAGACGGTTTCCATCCCAGGATTTTAAAGGAAGTAGGTGAGTACATTGCAGATGCCCTAACTATGATCTTCCAATGTTCTCTCGATTCAGGAACTGTTCCTTTAGATTGGAAAATTGCACATGTCACTCTGTTATTTAAGAATGGCGAGAGAGGGAAACCAGGGAATTATAGACCAGTTAGCCTAACATCTGTTGTCAGGAAATTACTAGAGTCTATAATTAAGGATAGGGTGACTGAACGCCTCAAAAATTTTCAGTTGATCAGAGAGAGCCAGCATGGATTTGTGAAAGGTAGGTCATGCCTGACAAACCTGATTGAATTTTTTGAGGAGGTGACTAAAGTAGTGGACAGCGGAATGTCTATGGATGTTATTCATATGGATTTCCGGAAGGCATTTGATAAAGTCCCTCCTCATAAGAGACTGTTAACTAAGGTAGAAGCCCATGGAATTGAAGGCAAATTATTGACCTGATTAGGAAATTGGCTGAGCATCAGGAGACAAAGAGTAGGGATAATGGGTAGGTACTCAAATTGGCAGGATGTGACTAGGGGTGTCCCACAGGGATCAGTGTTGGGATCTCAGCTATTCATAGTATTTATTAATGATTTAGATGATGGCATAGAAAGCCACATATCCAAATCTGCCAATGACACAAAGCTAGGCGGCGTTGTAGGCAGCGTAGATGAAAGCATAACATTACAAAGAGTTATTGATAGATTAAGTGAATGCGCAAAACTGTGGCAAATGGATTTTAATGTAGGCAAATATGAATTCATTCACTTTGGACCTAAAAAGGATAGAACAAGGTACTTTCTAAATGGTGAAAGGCTAAAAATAGTGGAGGTCCAAAGAGACGTGGGGGTCCAAGTGCATAGATCATTAAAATATCATGAACAGGTACAGAAAACAATCAAAAAGGCTAATGGGATGCTGCCCTTTATATCTAGAGGACTAGAATACATGGGGTTAGAAATTATGCTGCAGCTATACAAAGCCCTGGTTAGACCACACCTGGAGTACTGTGAGCAGTTCTGGGCACCACACTTTAGGAAGGCTATATTGGCCTTGGAGGGCATGCAGCATAGGTTTACTAGAATGATACCCGGACTCCAAGGTTTAAATTACAAGGAGAGATTACACAAATTAGAGTTGGATTCCCTAGAATTTAGAAGGTTAAGGGGTGATTTGATTGAAGTTTTCAAGCTATTAAGGGGAACAGATAGTGTAGATAGAGAGAAACTTTCTTCGCTGGTTGGGGAGTCATGAACTAGGGGGAATAGTTTAAAAATTAGAGCCAGACCTTTCAAGAGTGAAATTAGGAAACACTTCTACACACAAAGCGTGGTAGAAATTTGGAACTATCTTCCATAAATGACAATTGGTGCTCGATCAATTGTTAATTTTAAATCTGAGATTGATAGATTTTTGTTAACCAAAGGTATTAAGGGATATAGGCCAAAAGCACGTATATGGAGTTAGGTCGCAGATCAGTCATGATCTCATTAAATGGCGGAACAGGCCCGAGGGGCTAAATGGCCTACTCCTGTTCCTATGTTCCGATGTCCGTAGGCTACAGACAGGTCAAGAAGGATGAGCAGGAACAGTTTACCGTGGTCATAGTCACATAGGTTGACATTTGTGATTTGATAAGGGCCGTTTCAGTACTGTGGCAGGGGTAGAAACTTGATTGGAGGGATTCAAACATGGAGTTGCAGGAAAAATGGGCACGGATTTGGGAGGCTCATTAATTCAGGACTTTGGAGAGGAAAGGGAGGTTGGTGATGGGGCAATAGTTTGCAAGGTCAGCGGGGTCAAGTGTGGGTTTTTTGAGTAGTAGATTTGAAGGGGAGGGGGACAGTACCTGAGAAGAGGTAACTGTTAACAATATCATCTAACATGGGGGTCAGCAAGGGAAGTTGGCTGGTCAGCAGTTTGGTGGGAATAGGGTCAAGGGAGCAGGAGGTGGCTCTCATCGATAATTGAGCTAGGAGAGAGTATCAGGGGAGACAGGGGAGAAACTAGAGAAAGATGCGAGTTCAGAGCTAGGGCAGGGGAACCTTAGGAGAAGTTTGGCCGGTGGGCTAGGGGAAGGGAGAAATGTGGCAGAGGCAACTGAACAGATGGTCTCAATCTTAGTAGCAAAGAAAGCCATGCACTTGTTGGAGATGAGGGTTTTAAGAAGACAGTTTGTAGTGGAGACGAGAAGCTGGGGATTACCTTTGCATTCCAGGGTGATCCTGGAATAGTGAGCAGTTTTGCAAAGGAGAGAAGGGCCCGGCCAGATCTGGCGATGACTGGCTAAATCAGTTGTCCACCATAAATGTTTAAGTCTGCATCTCTTGGACTTAAGGGAGCGGCGATGAGGGCCGTACCAGGGAGAATGACCAGGGTAAGAGAGAATAATGCTTTTAACGGGGACAAGTGCATCAAAGGTGAGATGAGGCTGTGATTGAGCAGATCAGTAGCAGCAGAAGTGTCATTTTGACTGGAGGGTCAAAGGCTAGACAGTTGAGAATGTGAAAATGCAGTTATAAGAGACTTGTGGGAGAGTTTTTACCAGGGGCGGACACAGAAGGAAGTGGAGTTGGGAGGGGGAAGGGGGATGTGGGTAGAGAGTAATACAAGGAAATGATCAGAGATGGCCTTATCTGATTGACACAATGGGAGTAGACCAGAGTGCATCTGATGGAGAT
Organism: Somniosus microcephalus; assembly: GCF_052327205.1. Classification (NCBI taxonomy): domain Eukaryota; kingdom Metazoa; phylum Chordata; class Chondrichthyes; order Squaliformes; family Somniosidae; genus Somniosus; species Somniosus microcephalus. The sequence goes on from NC_140991.1 coordinate 110,432,567, forward strand.
GAAGGACCTCAGTGAAAGGAAAGTACTCTTTACAGCAAGCATGGTGCGAAGAAAAATGAAAGATTTATATAACGCCTTTCATGAAATTAGGATGTCCCAAAGTATTTTACAGACAATGAAGTACTTTTGAAGTGTAGTCACTGTTGTAATGTAGCAAATGCAGCAGCCAATTTGTACACAGCAAGCTCCCACTAACAGCATAGGAACAAGAGTAGGCCATTTAGCCCCTCAAGCCTGTTCCGCCATTCAATGTAATCATGGTTGATCTGCGGCCTAACTCCATATACCTGCCTTTGTCCAATATCCCTTAATACCTTTGGTTAACAAAAATCTATCAATCTCAGATTTAAAATTAACAATTGATCTAGCATCAATTGCTGTTTGTGAAAGAGAGTTCTAAACTTCTAGTTCAAGTGGGGAGAGGAAAAAGGAAGGTGGTTGTAGTAGGTGACAGTATACTTAGGGGGATAGACACTGTTCTCTGCAGCCAGAAGCGTGAGTCCCGAAGGCTGTGTTGCCTACCCGGTGCCAGGGTAAAGGACATCTCCTCCGGGCTGGAGAAGAACTTGGAGTGGGAGGGGGGTGATCCAGTTGTCGTGGTCCACGTAGGTACCAACGACATAGGTAGGACAAAGAAAGAGGTTCTGCTGAGAGAGTTTGAGCAGCTAAGGACTAAATTAAAAAGCAGAACCAAAAAGGTCATAATCTCTGGATTATTACAGGAGCCACGAGCAAATTGGCATGGGTTCAATAGGATCAGGGAGATGATTGGTGTGGGAGAAATGGGTTTCGATTCGTGGGGCACTGGCACCAGTACTGGGGAAAGAGAGAGCTGTTCCGTTTGGATGGACTACACCTGAACCATGCTGGGACCAGAGTTCTAGTGAATCGAATAACTAGGGTGGTAGATAGGGCTTTAAACTAAATAAGGGGGGGGGAGGGGTCCCAGTGGAGAGAAATCTAGAATGCTAAAGAGAAAAGACAAGGAAGCAGTGCAAGAAAGTGATTCGGGTAAGGATAACCAGATTGTGTCAGGAAGGGACAGAGCATACAAACAAAGGAGTGCACTAACAAATAGGGTCCAGGTAAGAAAAAATGGTAATAAGACAAATAGGGCCATAGTACAAAAAAATGTTAAGATGTCTAAAAATGTTAAAAAGACAAATCAAGAGGCACTGTATCTGAATACATGAAGCATTTGTAATAAGGTAGACAAATTAACAGCACAAATAGATGTAAACGGATATGATATAATTGCGATTATGGAGACATGGCTGCAGGGTGACCAAGGCTGGGAGCTGAATATCCAAGGATATTTGATATTTAGGAAGGACAGGTGAAAAGGAAAAGGAGGTGGGGTGGCCTTGTTAGTAAAGGATGAAATCAGAGCAATGGTGAGAAGAGATATTGGCTCAGAAAATCAAGATGTAGAATCAGTCTGGGTGGAGCTAAGAAGCACCAAGGGGCAGAAAACATTGTTGGAGTTGTCTATAGGTCTCCAAACAGTAGTGGTAATGTAGGGAATGGCATCAAACAGGAAATTAGAGATGCATGTAACAAGGGTAGTACAGTAATCATGGGTGACTTTAATTTACATATAGACTGGCCAAACCAAATTAGCAATAATACTGTGGAGGATGAATTCCTGGAGTGTGTACGAGATGGTTTTTTAGACCAGTACATTGAGGAGCCAACTAGGGAACAGGCTATCCTAGATTGGGTATTGTGCAATGAGAAGGGGTTAATTAATTATCTTGTTGTGTGGGGTCCTTTAGGGAAGAGTGACCATAACATGATAGAATTCTTCATTAAGATGGAAAGTGAAGAAGTCCAATCCAAAACTAGGGTCCTAAATCTAAACAAAGGAAACTACAATGGTATGAGGAGTGAGTTGGTTATGATAGATTGGGGAGCTTCATTAAAAGGCATGATGGTGGATAGGCAATGGCTAACATGTAAGGAACGAATGCATGAATTGCAACAGTTATACATTCCTTTCTGGCGCAAAAAACACAAAAGGAAAAGCGGCCCAACCATGGCTAACAAAAGAAATTAAGGATAGTATTAGATCCAAAGTGGAGTCATATAAAGTTGCCAGAAAAAGTAGCAAGCCTGAAGATTGGGAATGTTTAGAGTTCAGCAAAAATGGACCAAGAGATTGATTAAGAGTAGAAAAATAGAGTATGAGAATAAACTTGAAAGGAACATAAAAGTGGACTGTAAAAGCTTCTACAAGTATGTAAAAAGAAAAAGATTAGTGAAGACAAATGTAGGTTCCTTACAGTCAGAAATGGGAGAATTTATAATGGCGAACAAGGAAATGGATGAACAATTAAACAAATACTTTGGTTCTGTCTTCACGGAAGAGGACACAAATAACTTCCCAGAAATGCTAGGGAACCAAAGGTCTAGTGAGAAGGAGGAATTAAAGGAAATTAGCATTAGTAAAAAAAATAGTGCTGGAGAAATTAATGGGACTGAATGCTGATAAATCCCCATGGCCTGATAATCTGCATCCCAGTGTAATAAAAGAGGTAGCCATGGAAATAGTTGATGCATTGGTTGTCATCTTACAAAATTCTATAGATTATGGAACAGTTCCTGCAGATTGGAGGGTGGCAAATGTAACCCCACTATTTAAAAAAGGAGGGAAAGAGAAAACAGGGAACTACAGACTTAGCCTAACATCAATAGTAGGGAGAATGCTAGATCTATTATAAAGGATGTGATAACAGGACACTTAGAAAATATCAACGGGATTAGACAAAGTCAACATGGATTTATGAAAGGGAAATCGTGTTTGAAAAACCTACTGGAGTTTTTTGAGGATGTAACTGGCAGAATAGATAAGGGAGAACCAGTGGATGTGATGTATTTGGATTTTCAGAAGGCCTTTGATAAAGTCCCACATAAGAGGTTAGTGTGCAAAATTAAACCACATGGGATTGGGGGTAATATACTGGCATGGATTGAAAATTGGTTAACACACAGGAAACAGAGAGTAGGAATAAATGGGTCTTTTTCGGTGTGGCAGGCGGTGACTAGTGGGGTACCGCAGGGATCAGTGCTTGGGTCCCAGCTATTTACAATATATATCAATGATTTGGATGAGGGAACCAAATGTAATATTTCCAAGCTGGTTGACGACACGAAATTAAGTGGGATTGTGAGTTGTGAGGAGGATGCAAAGAGGCTTCAAGGCGATTTAGACAAGTTGAGTGAGTGAGCAAATACATGGCAGATGCAGTATAACGTGGATAAATGTAAAGTTATCCACTTCGGTAGGAAAAACAGAAAGGTAGAGTATTACTTAAATAGTGATAGATTGGGAAATGTACAAAGGGACCTGGATGTTCTTGTTCACCAGTCACTGAAAGCAAACATGCAGGTGCAGCAAGCAGTTAGGAAGGCAAATGGTATGTTGGCTTTCATTGCAAGAGGATTTGAGTACAGGAGCAAGGATGTCTTACTACAGTTGTACAGGACCTTGGTGAGACCACACCTGGAGTACTGTGTGCAGTTTTGGTCTCCTTACCTAAGAAAGGATATACTTGCCATAGAGGGAGTGCACCGAAGGTTCACTAGACTGATTCCTGGGATGGCAGGACTGTCTTATGAGGAGAGATTGGGTCGACTAGACCTGTATTCATTAGAGTTTAGAAGAATGAGAGGGGATCTCATTGAAACATATAAAATTCTGACAGGGCTAGACAGACTGGATGCAGGGAGGATGTTTCCCCTGGCTGGGGGGTCTAGAATGAGGGGTCACAGTCTCAGAATATGGGGTAGGACATTTAAGGCTGAGATGAGGAGAAATTTCTTCACTCAGAGGGTGGTGAACCTGTGCAATTCTCTACCACAGAAGGCTGTGGAGGCCAATTCACTGAATATATTTAAGAAGGAGATAGATAGATTTCTAGACACAAAAGGCATCAAGGGGTATGGGGAGAGAGCGAGAATATGGTATTGTGATAGAGGATCAGCCATGATCATATTGAATGGCGGAGCAGGCTCGAAGGGCCGAATACCCGAATCCTGCTCCTATTTTTCTATGTTTCTACCACCCTTTGTGTGTAGAAATGTTTCCTAATTTCACTCCTGAAAAGTCTGGCTCTAATTTTTAGGCTATGTTCTCTCGTCCTAGACTCCCCAACAAATGGAAATAGTTTCTCTCATAATAACATAAGAACATAAGAACTAGGAGCAGGAGTAGGCCATACGGCCCCTCGGGCCTGCTCCGCCATTCAATAGGATCATGGCTGATCTGAATCTAGACTCACGTCCACTTCCCTGCCCTCTCCCCGTAACCCCTAGTTCCCTTATCTGCTAGGAAAATGTCTATCTCCATTTTAAATTTATTTAATGTTGCAGCTTCCACAGCTCTCTGGGGTAGCAAATTCCATAGATTTACTACCCTCTGAGTGAAGAAGTTTCTCCTCATCTCAGTTTTGAAAGGGCAGCCCCTTATTCTAAGATTATGCCCCCTAGTTCTAATCTCACCCATCAGTGGAAACATCCTCACCGCATCCACCCGATGAAGCCCCCTCACAATCTTATATGTTTCGATAAGATCGCCTCTCATTCTTCTGAACTCCAATGAGTAGAGTGCCAACCTACTCAACCTTTCCTCATACGTCAACCCCCTCATCTCTGGAATCAACCGAGTGAACCTTCTCTGAACTGCCTCGAGAGCAAGTATATCTTTTCTTAAATATGGAAACCAAAACTGCATGCAGTATTCCAGGTGTGGCCTCACCAATACACTGTATAACTGCAGCAAGACTTCCCTGTTTTTATACTCCATCCCCCTTGCAATAAAAGCCAAGATTCCATTGGCCTTCCTGATCACCTGCTGCACCTGCATACTAACTTTTTGTGTTTCATGCACCAGGACCCCCAGATCCCTTTGTACTGCAGCACTTTGCAGTTTCTCTCCATTTAGATAATAACTTGCTCTTTGATTTTTTCTGCCAAAGTGCATAACCTCACACTTTCCAACATTATATTGCATCTGCCAAATCTCTGCCCACTCACTTAGCCTGTCTATGTCCTTTTGCAGGTTTTTTTATGTCCTCCTCACTCACTGCTTTCCCTCCCATCTTTGTATCGTCGGCAAGCTTGGATATGTTGCACTCGGTCTCTTCCTCCAAATCGTTAATATAGATTGTAAAGAGTTGGGGTCCCAGCACTGACCCCTGCGGAACACCACTAGTTACTGATTGCCAGCCCGAGAATGAACCATTTATCCCAACTCTTTGTTTTCTGTTAGATAGCCAATCTTCCACCCATGCCAGTATATTACCCCCAATCCCGTGATTTTTTATCTTGATCAGTAATCTTTTGTGTGGAACCTTGTCAAATGCCTTTTGGAAGTCCAAATACACTACATCTACTGGTTCCCCTTTACCCACCCTGTATGTTACATCCTCAAAGAATTCGAGCAAATTTGTCAAACATGACTTCCCCTTCGTAAAACCATGCTGACTCTGTCCTATTAAATTATGTTTATCCAAATGCTCTGTTACTGTCTCCTTAATAATGGACTCCAACATTTTGCCAACCACAGATGTTAGGCTAACTGGTCTATAGTTTCCAGCTTTTTGTCTACTTCCCTTCTTAAATAAGGGTATTACATTAGCAGTTTTCCAATCTGCTGGGGCCTCTCCTGAGTCCAGGGAGTTCTGGAAAATGATCACCAATGCATCCACAATCCCTACCGCCACTTCTCTCAAGACCCTAGGATGTAGGCCATCAGGTCCGGGGGATTTATCCGCCTTAAGTCCCATTATTTTACTGAGTACCATCTCCTTAGTGATTTTAATCGTGTTTAGCTCCTCCCCCCCTCCATTGCCCCCTGTTTGTCCAGTGTTGGGATATTTTTAGTGTCCTCTACTGTAAAGACTGATACAAAATATTTGTTCAGCGTCTTTGTCATCTCCATGTTCCCCACCACTAGTTTCCCAGTCCCATCCTCTAAGGGACCAACGTTCACTTTAGCCACCCTTTTTCTTTTTATATAGCTGTAGAAACTCTTGCTATCTGTTTTTATATTTTTTGCTAGTTTACTTTCATAATCTATCTTCCCTTTCTTAATTAATCTTTTAGTTATTGTTTGCTGGCTTTTAAATGCTTCCCAATCTTCTATCCTCCCACTAGATTTGGCTATTTTATATGCCCTTGTTTTCAGTCGAATACTATCCTTTATTACTTTACTAAGCCACGGATGGCTGTCTTTTCTTTTACTCCCCTTTTTCCTCAGTGGAATATATTTATCTTGAAAGATGTGAAATATCTCCTTGAATGTAGACCACTGCTCTTGTACCGTCTTACACTGTAATCTGTTTTCCCAGCCCTCTTTAGTCAATTCTACTCTCATGCCCCATCGTCTCCTTTATTTAAGCTCAGTATGCTGGTTTGAGATCTAACTCTCTCACCCTCAAACTGAATTTGGAATTCAACCATATTATGGTCACTCATTCCAAGGGGACCCGTTACTAGGACATTTTTTATTAATCCTGTCTCATTACACAGGGCCAGATCTAAGATTGCCTGCCCCCTGGTTGGTTCAGTTACATACTGCACAAGGAACCCATCCCTAATACACTCTATGAACTCTTCCTCAATGCTGCCACGCCCAATTTGATTAGTCCAGTCAATATGAAAGTTAAAATCCCCCATGATTATAGCTGTTCCCTTATTACAAGCCCCAACTATTTCCTGATTTATACTCCGACCAACAGAGTTGCAACTGTTAGGAGGCCTATAGACTATGCCCACTAGTGACTTTTTCCCCTTATTATTCCTTATCTCCACCCAAACTGTTTCGCTATCCTGATCCTTTGACCCAATATCATTTCTGACTATTGCAGTGATTCCATCCTTGATTAACATAGCAACCCCACCTCCCTTTCCTTCCTGTCTGTCCTTCCTAATTGCCAAATACCCTTGTATGTTTAGTTCCCATTCATGATTATCTTGCAGCCACCAGATCATACCCATGTGTAGTTATTTGCACCGTCAACTCGTCAATTTTGTTACAAATGCTGCGTGCATTCAGATAAAGAACTTTAAAATATGTTTTCTGACAATTTATTTGTGCTCTTACCCCATTTACTACTTTACCTTTATCATTATACATTCTGTCCCTTCCTGACACGCTCTGGTTTTTAATTCCCCCATTGCTACCTTGCTCTATTGCCTTCTCCGCTGTCATTTTAATTTTTCGCTCTCTTAAAACCTCCCCCCCACTAATTAGTTTAAAGCCCTCTCTACAGCCCTAGTTATTCGATTCGCCAGGATTCTAGACCCAGCACTGGCCAAGTGAAGTCCGTCCCAACGGAATAGCTCTCGCCTGTCCCAGTACTGATGCCAGTGTCCCAGGAAGCAAAACCCATTTCTCCCACACCAGTCTATCTACCCTATCTGTTCCCCTTAATATCTTGAATATGTGATAATGACCAGATCATCTGTTTTAGTGATGTTGATTGAGGGCTAATATTGGTCAGGACACCGAGGTAAGTCCCCTGCCCTTCTTCAAAGTAGTGTCATGGAACCTTTTACATCCACCTGAGAGAGCAGACGGGGCCTCAATTTAATGTCTCATCCAAAAGATGGCACCTCCGACAGTGCAGTGTTCCCTTAGTACTGTACTAGAGTGTCAGCCTAGATTTTTGTACTCAAGTCCCTGGAAGTATAATCCAGGTGGTGATTGGAGTCTGTGGCTTATAATAAATACCTGTTAACCATTGCTAAAGTGAGAAGTCCAGAAAGAGAAGGGAAGAATCAAAGATCAACCATTAATGAAAATGTTTAAGCTCAGAGTGAGAGCAGGAAGCAACACCAACACGACCATTAATGTAACAGGGAAGGAGGTTGGGATCCTGTGTGGGATTGGAACAAAAAGTGTTCCATATATTCTACAAATACTTGGAGGAAGTGAGTGGTGTTAGAGTATAAGTTGTTCAGGATGACAGCAAGTTTAGCCAAGTGGAGCAAAGTGGGGGTGGATTGGGATTGGTTAAGCCGCTAATCACTGGGCATGTCATCTTTAAGTAATTTCAACCCAAATGAGACTATAGAAGTCCTATAAAGGGCCTCACACACCTTCCAGTTTCCAATTCTAACTGAAGTGTCTGCACTAAAAACATTAACCAGTCTTTTATCTTTTCAGATACTGATGGACCTGCCATCTCTTTCTACCAAACAATGGGATCAAGCAAAGGCAGATTTGCATCAAAGACAAACTTGTATTTATATAGTGCCTTTCTTGACCTCAGGATATCCCAAAGCACTTTAGAGTCAATGAAGTACTATTTGAAGTGCAGTCACTGTTGTAATTGTGGCAGCAGCCAAGTTGCACACAGCAAGGTTCCACAAACAACAATGACATAATCTGGTTTGGCGATGTTGGTTGAGGGGTAAATGTTGGCCAGGACACTAAGGAGAACTCACCTGCTCTTCTTCAAAATAGTGCCATGGTATCTTTTATGACCACCTGAGAGGGCAGATGGGACCTTGGTTTAATGTCTCATCCGAAAGACAGCACCTCCAACAGTGTAGCACTCCCTTGGTACTGCATTGAAGTGCTAGCCTAGATTATGTGCTAGGGTCTCTCGAGTGGGGCTTGAACCTGCAACCTTCGGATAAGCATCTATATAATCACTCAAATATGCACAGACCATATACAATACAATTTAAACCCAATTGTAGTGAAAATCCTGATGAGGGAGTTGCTGCAGTTATTAAGCAGTAAATATGGTTTATTGTGGGACATATCTGGAATTAATTTATTACAGAGCACCGTGGTTAAGGAGAAACACACACAATTATCTAACATGAATATTAGTGCATTACTAAGCCATTTTATTCTCCTATAAAATATATATTGAATTAGTTACTACGTAGGCACTGAATTTGTTATGATGCATTTGTAAAAATCTATCTAAGTGCCCTATCACAGTTAGTTATCTCCATTATATCATAATTCTGCTCTGTTAAACTTGTAACCAGAAACGGCAATAAATATTGGTTAAGTGATTGGATGTGCGTGTGATTTGTGACATTCTCTTTCATGCAGAAGGTTTATTTTGACTTATCATTTTATAATCTAAACTGCAGCAATCTGTGCAGTCTTAATGGTTTTACATGACAAACTACATCTGCGATGAGGTTGTATGATAGTAAACAGAACCTGACAGATTTTTAATGTACTAATGCTGAAAAAGATGACACCATGGACAAGATGACCTGAAAGGATTTTTACTAGTCCTAGCCCCTTTGGGGCTATCCCGGATCAGGTGTATTTCTCAGATGTTCACCTTCAACTAAAGGTTGAGATAGCTGAATCCTAAAGACGCTTTACTGGGTCTAAAGGTCCGGGCTATCTCTCCCTAAAGGAAAGGAACAACCCAAGAATGTTACCATCCTCCAGATAGCACTTTTATAAGTTTAGCCAGACAGTAAAGTCCTGGATAATATGAAGGTCTGGAGATTTCCTTCAGAAATTGTAACTCTTTACCAAAGAGTTTACAAAGATTGGGTTCACAAGTTATTGATACAGAAGATTTATATGAGACAATTCTAAAAATATATAGAGATTTATTAAAAAAACCGACATGCAATTTACAGTTGGTGAATCAGTCAATCGCAATGTTAACAGTTTTAAAAAGAGAAAAAATACAATCTTATTCTTAACAGAGAATCCTACTTATAAATCTTAACTTCGCTACAGTATTACCGTTCTTAAACTTGTCTGTTACAGGATATCCATCAATTATCAAGGTAGCAGTTACCTTCAATCCCCGAGGTACAAAAGAGTGAAGAACTACAGAGCTGCCCCTGTAGTCGAGAATTGCTTTGCCCGATTAAAGCGAGCCTGATTAGCTCATTCGAGACTCCAATATTTATACCCCTTTTTCAGTTGTTTTTCATAATGTTTCTGTTAATCCAAGTTAATTATCACTAATCATCTTTTAGCTGACCTACTGAAATTCTTACTGCCACATCATCAATAGCTATTGGGAGTTTACCATATGTGGGCAAAGGGCAGATGTACCTTACATCATGTCATTCTCAAGAGGTTTTAATCAAGATCTTTCATCCAGGGCTGACCATTGTCTTATTTTAATAAGGATACCCATTCGGGGCCACCCATTCTTCTGTTTCAATAAGGTTACTTATTTAGGTCAACAACTTGTCCTGTTTCAATAGCCATAATTCTTTCATAGCTATTTAATAGTTAGGTTTCTAAATTTCCAAACACAGTGGCCTAGAAATTCAATGCCCTTAGCACCGATTTTGCGGCGCTAGAGGGCCTAGCGCTGCAATTGGCGCCGGTTCCTAAATTGCCTGGCGCCCTTCCGCGGCGGTAGACCGGTAGCGCTGCGCCGGCACCGATGACGTCATCGGTGCGCGCAGCGTCCCGGTTGCCATGGTAACCCGGCCCCAAGCCGAAATTCAGTTGCGGCCGCCTCGCCAGTGGCAGCCGCAACTAAGACTCCGGCAAACGAGTGTTGCCGGAGTCTGCGCCGGCGCTTTAAGGAGGCGCGGCGGCCGGCCGCTTTCCCGCCGGCCGCCTGCCCGCAGCTCCCTCCCCGGACTTCTCCCCGCCCCCCCCCGGAACAGATGCAAGCCCGGCACTTGTCCGAGGTGCCGGGCTCATTTTTGATGAGATTTGCGCGGGCCGCGGCCGGGTGCAGGCAGCTCCTCCTTAACGGAAGGAGGAGGCCTGCACTTCCCGAGCCTGCCGCACCGCAGCGGGCGCCGCAGCGCCGGAATAGCGCCGCAATGCGGCGCGTTGCGCCAGTTTTCAGGCGCTAAAACCCTTCAGTAGCGCCGGCAGCCGTTTGGGTGCGGCGCTACTGAATTTTTGGCGCGCGCAAAGGGCTTTAGCGCCGGCGCTAACTTCCAGCGCTAAAGCCCTGGCGCAGCGCAAACTCAATTTCTAGGCCAGTTTCTCATGTTTTAAAGAATTTATAAGGTAGGGGCCTAGAAATTCGGTTGGTTGCGCCAGCGATTAGCACCTAAAGAGCCCGAGAATTGGGGCGTTACCCAATGTTCGGGCGGGCGCAATGAAGATAGCGCCACCTCCCATATTGAGTATCCTTTTAGCGCCTGCGCTAACTCTTTGCGCGCGCCCGCATGCGCAGGCAGATCATGATGTCATTTCAGTGTGCAACGCCTTTTTGGCGCCCCGGACCAGATATTCGGTGGCGCCCGCAACCTTTCCGCCTGGCGCTATTAGTGACAGTTGGATGGAACGTTCCCAGGCCCTTCTCGGAGTCGGGGGGCGCTATTTAAAGGGGACAGCTCCAGTATAAAAGCTGCAGCCACTTGGCCTGTTCATTCTGATGGTTGCTGGAGAAAGTTGCTGCACTTCTGTTGCACAGTAATTTTCTGATTTAGCCTTCGGAGACTTGGGACCTGCAGCCCTGTCCGGAGCAGTTGGAGCGCTAGACTTAACTGTGTCTTGCCCGTCTGGCATAGCAATGGGAGCTGCTTTGGAGGGGAACGTCCTCATGGCCGGACAATTGGCAGGGGCACAGAGACGGCGGGAGAGAGGGCCGGGATTGGCCAGAAGGAGGAGGGGCAATGGAGGTCACCCAATCCAACGATACGCTGAGAGGGTTTTCAGGCAGCAGTTGTCATACGTTACCATGTCGGAGGAGCAGTGTCTGCGCAGGCTCAGATTCGGTAAGGAGGTTGTGACTGAGCTGTGCCACCTGCTTGCTGAAGATCTGCAGCCGCGTCTACGGTGCAGGACCTCTCTGTCGGTGGCCGTCAAAGTGACTGTTGCCCTCAACTTTTACGCCAGCGGATCCTTTCAGTCAGCCACTGGGGACATCGCGAATATATCACAATTTGCAGTGCATTGTTGCATCCGGCAAGTGACAGCTGCCCTCTATAGAAGGAGGCGTCAATTAATCACCTTCCCTGTGACCCTGGAGAAGCAGGGGGAGCACGCGCAGGGCTTCGCTGCTATTGCGGACTTCCCCATGGTGCAGGGGGCCATTGATTGCACACACGTGGCTTTGCGGGCGCCATTACAGAATCCTGAGGAGTTCCGCAACCGCAAGGGGTTCCACTCCCTCAATGTCCAGCTGGTCTGTGACCACCGGCAGATGATCATGGCAGTCAACGCACAATTCCCTGGGAGCAGCCACGATGTGTTCATCCTGCGGCAGACCTCAGTTTCTGACCTTTTTGAGGGCCCGGCTCACCCACGAGGCTGGCTTCTTGGTGACAAGGGCTATCCTCTCTGCCCATGGCTCATGACCCCACTCCGTTTGCCCGCCACCCTGGCAGAAGAGCTTTAGAACAGCAGCCATCAGGCGACCAGGAACATTGTGGAGCACACTATTGGTGTGCTCAAACAGCGTTTCCGCTGTCTAGACCATTCAGGGGGAGCCCTGCAGTATTCGCCGGAGCAAGTGGGTCGCATCGTCGTCGTCTGCTGCATGCTCCACAACTTGGCCATTCGACGAACCCAGCCAATGCCAGCGACCCTCAAGGTCCAGCAGAGCAGGCGGACGAGGAGGAGGAGGAAGAGCAGGCAGACGAGGAGGAGGAGGAGGAGCATGTGGACGAGGAGGAGGAGGAGGAGGAGGAGGAGGAAGATGGGAGGGCTCCTGAAACTGGAAGGGCCGTCCGTCAGAGGCTCATAAGGACTCGGTTCTAGGCCCCTCTGACGGAATGATGGGTGTCATTCATACCGCACACTTCGGCTCGCACAAAGCCTATGAAGGCCACTATGATTGTAAATAGTTCGGAGTACCATTGTAAATAAAAAAAATTCTTTATTGTCAAAAAAGTGCTTTCTTCCAGCATTACAACGTCATGTCAACAGAAACCATAACTAACAAAATAACAGATAACTCCCTGGCAAAGCCACGAAACTAAACAAGCCTTCATTAACAATCACAACAGGTGAGGGCGTCCTTGAATTTGGAGAAAGATACATCTCAGCACCTCCCTCTACTGCTGGCCCCTTGATGGAGACCGACTTCTCTTTCACGGTCGGCCCCTACCCTCCCTGCAGCTCCTACGTAATTGAACCCCAGTGGCGGCATCGAGACTGGGGGACGCCTGCTGAGTGCCTGGAAGCGCAGAAGCCCCTGAGGGACAGCCTGGATGACCTCTGGGCTTGGAGGGCACGGAAGCTGGCTGCTTCAAATGGGCATGGCTGGAAGCAGTGTGCACTGCAGGTGGTGGCAGCTGCACTGCAGATGTTCCAGCGGTGGCATGAGCAATGCTCACCTGCCGAGAGAGGACACCTGCACCATGGTCGGACGACACACTAGCTCTCTGAGGGGACCGGTTCGGATCATCCACCACAATCGACTGCTCCACTGATTCATGGCCTCCTGTGGTACTGGAAGGGCCCGGGGTGATCCTGGCTGATGCAGATAGGGTGGCAGCAGTGAGAGTTCGCGTTGTCTCAATCTGGGTGTGGACAAGGCCAGCAAGTGACTGCGTGGCAGCAGTGAGGACCTGTGTGGCAGGTGCCAGTGCTTCGGAAAAGCCCTGGACAGTTCTTTCCATTGCTTCAGACAAGGCCGGAGCAGTCCGTTCCACTGCCTCGGACAAGCCCTGGACAGACCTTTCCAGGGATTGTCCGAAGCTCTGAACAGTCCTTTCCATAGTGGCCTCGAAGCCCTGGACAGTCCTCTCCATTGCTGCCCCAAAGCCCTGGACAGTCCTCTCCATTGCTGCCCCAAAGTCCAGCACACTCTTTGCCAGTGTGTCGATCGACTGAGGCATCCTCCCCACTGCAGCCATAAGCTCAGTGTGCCTGAGCCAGGCCTGGGTGCTCATTTCGGCAAGGCTACACACCTCCTCTGCACTCTGTGCAGCAGTCATCGTGCCCTGCCTTGCCCTCCAGGGAGCCGGTCCCCGAACTTGCCTACCCCACTCGCGTTGCTGCAGGCCACTTGTTCTGGCAACTGGCTCCTCATCAGAGCCCCCCCCCTCCCCTCCAGGGAGCTACTATCCCCAGTCTGCAGATGTGTTGGCTCCCTTGAGGCTGGAACGGATGGTCCGGCTTCCTCCTGATCCTCGCCTCCGGAGGCACTGGTACTGACAGCTTCAGGGCCCGGCTCCCGAGCTGGTGATGCAGCATCTGAAAGCAGGGAGGTGGAAGAGCGGCTTTAGCAAAAGGATAGCTTGGCAGCAAGGGATGCCAGATTGCGGCAAGGCTATGACATGGGTCCACAGTGAGAAAGCATGCTGACGGGGGGAACAAGTGGAAGGAGACAGTTGTAAAAGGTGAGAACCTTACCATCACTGTCGACAATGGGGTCGGCAGCTGCAGTGGTAACAGGACCACTCAGACGTCCTCCAAGAATCTGGTGCACTCTCTCCTCGAGATCCGTGAGAGTGACCACTTGTGGAGGTCCTCCACCGGTTCGAAGCTGGTCTTTGCGAATCTTCGCCAGCTTGGACTGCAGGGGAAAGGAGGGGAAGTTATGTTACATGATGCCCTGACTGATCATCTCATGCCCCCCATGGTGCAAGAGCCCTTACATGATGCCCTGAGTCAAATGTGGATGTGTGTGCCCAGAAAGGGCCATCGGTGCTTGCTGGCAGATGGGCAATGTGGCACAGCCTACCCTGTAGCCATAAAGACAGGTGCAAATGAAGGGATGCAGAAGTTTGCAGAAACAACACTCACCCTGACGACCCGAGTGAGGTCGTTGAATTTCTTTCTGCATTGGACAGGGCTCCTGGTCACCATGTTGCTGGAGTTGACCCTCTGGCATACATCCCTCCAAGCTCGTCGGTAGTCCTTATGATTCGGCCTCCTGCCATTGTTTGGGTACAGAACATCTCGACGGCGCTCCACTGCGGCCACCAATTGCTCCAGAACCTCATTGCTGAAGCGCTCTGCTCTCTGTCTCACCTTCTCCATTTGGTCCAAGTTTTTATTGCCAGAGAAGGGCCTGCGCCGATTCTGAGGCCTACAAGGCGCTGAGTGTGGAAGCTGAGGCTGACTGATCCCCCCCTTTAAGAGCCGGCCGGCGCCTGGAAGTCTCGTGGTTATCGGTAATTGAGAGCACCTGCGCTGCGCCCGTCCGCGCCGATATTGGGTTGCGCCGGAAGTTTAGCGCCTTAGGAGTCCCGTGCAAAGCCTGAATTCGCGCCTCAATCAACTTTGGGGGTGATGCAACCCAATATCGCGCCAGACGGCGATAATTTGCGTCTGGCTATAAACATTGCGCAGCGCCAGTTCTAATGCCTCAAGCGGGGCTATACCCAATTTCTAGGCCAGAGTTCCTTATAAGGTACTCTTCAGGGTTAACCACTGTCTTATCTCAATGAGGCCAGAATTCTTTCAGAAGGTAGGATTTCCAAATCCAACTTGCCATGCCTTTGTGTATTTTTCTAAAAAGGCTATAGGGTATTTATCTTATATAGTATATTTTTCTAAAAAGGTTATACAGTAGAATTCCTTCACAGACCATCACAATGAGCACTGACGAACTGCAAAAGAACTAAACATTCTTAAAACCTTTATCATTTGCCATTCAGGTCTCATTCATTGAGGAATTATTCAGCATCTAGTATGGGATTTTACATAAGCACGGCACAAGAAAGAACAGCAACTGAAGCGTGGGCCGAGAAACTGGGGCGGCATAGTGCCTGGTTTTCAGGCGCTGTGCAGCCTACTAAGGCCCCAAAATGTCAGGTAGGAAGCGCACGCTCACTTCTGGGAGGAAGTGCGACGACCGCCATATTGGGTAAGGGCAAACAAGAGGCGTCCTTTACCCATGCCTGAAGCAGGTGTTAGGCACTTTGCATATGCAAATAAGGGGCCTAATGCCAGCTTAGTGTTGCCAACTCTCCAGGATTGCCCTGGCATCGCCAGGAATTTAAGTTTAATCTCCAGGACACCGCTGCAAGCAACCCAAGGGTAAAATCATAGATGCATTAAAAAAAATTGTGGGACTTTAAAAATTTTCTTTGAACACTTTCATTTACTAATTATAAAACTATTGGAGATGGTATAAAAAGGCTTTTTGACTGACAGTTAAGAATCATCCAGTCGGGTAAATGAAAGCCAGTTTGATTTCCAATTGGCATGGGAAGGTGGTGCATCACGAGGATGGATGGGTCGGGCAACCAATGGCAGGAGCGTGGGGGCAGGGAGGGCGGTTGGAGGCAGGAGGCCATGTGATGAAACCTTCAAGAGTATGTCCAACCAGAGTTGGCAACCCTGTGCCTGCTTGAGGTCCCCGCTCCAACATTGGTTTGCCCTGAGGCAGCCAGTGCCATCGTGGACTGCACTCAGGGAAACCAGCCCTACTGAGTGTTGGATCCGTGATTCAGAGGATATGCTGTTATACAATAATCACACGGATGCTGTACATCAACAATAAACAGGTCTTTACTGGAGGAGGGTAGTCTCAAGACAGGGGGTACAGAGGCATGCGCAAAGCTTATATACCGGTGTGGTCACTGCCGGTACTACAGTATACAGGAGCTGTAAGAGTAGTTCTGACTTAAAGGCACATACACAACACTGAGCACCTGCCAACCAAGAAAGTAGTAACTTGCAACAACAACATCAACAACAACAACTTTCATTTATACAGCGCCTTTAATGTAGTAAAACGTCCCAAGGCGCTTCACAGGAGCATTATCAAACAGAATTTGACACCGAGCCACATATTAGGGCAGATGCTTGCTCAAAGAGGTAGGTTTTAAGGAGCGTCTTAAAATAGGAAAGAGAGGTGGAGAGGTGGAGAGGTTTAGGGAGGGAATTCCAGAACTTAGGGCCTTGGCAGCAGAAGGCACGACCACTGATGGTGGAGCAATTAAAATCAGGGATGCGCATGTAGGGTTCTCAAAATTCCCACATTCCCTGAAAGTTATGGATAAAGGGACCCTGTTTGGACAAGTTATTAAAAAGGGTACCCAAAAAGGCTTCTGAAACCTTGTGACCGAAACGTACAGGATTTTAAAAGCAAGGCCCTGCAAAAGGCAGGCCCTTTCAAAACCTGAAACGAAACCTAACGTGCATGGATCTGTGAAAGAGTTTGTGAAGCCAGACAGCTAGGTAAACACAGAATATGCATTCTTCATCTTGGAACAGATCAAGTCAGGATGGACCTAATCTTCAGGCCATTAACTTTTGCATAAATAATCGGTAACAGCTCAACACGGCCACCAAGCCAGGAAAAGACGATGAAATTTCATAAATAACATACAGCCAGGATATTGAAGCCATTAAACCAGGAGACAACTGCCCCAAAAGCCGTTAAAGTGGATGACTGTAATCACTTTAGACGAGCCCGTCAAAATTCAGATAAAGAACTGGCCTGATTTGGCGCGCAGATAAGGGGTGAAGAACCGGGTATAATTGTAGGCCCACTGGTAGCCAAGCGCTCTCTCTTGCCTCTCGCTCTTGCCTCGTGCCTCGTCGCGGGCTCTCTTCTCCCTCCCCGCGCTGCTTGACACCAAGGACACCCATTACTACACCGGGGGCCATACGCGGGAGGAGAACGGGACCTGAATCGAATGCACACAGGACACACAGGGCCATAAATGGGCAGACGAGACGAGATGAATGGCAAAACCGATAAAGCAGAGAAGGGTAGACGAGACGAGACGAACGGTAAAACCGATAAGGCAAAGAAGGGCAGCGAAAAAGAAGCGTTGGGGACGAGCGGGTACACACCCCAGCCTAGTTATAAGCTGGCGTTTGAAGCATGGGTAGAAAAATCAAAGTGACAATATAAACCGCCAACTGAGCCCCAACCGCAACAAAACCGTCGGCGACCAAACCACCACCAGAAGAACAACCATTCCTGCAAGGCGAAGTACCCAATGAAAGACTTTACTCCCTATTCTCTAACGGAGGAAAAGGAGGGTATTTTGCACAGACGACTCCATCGCCGCGCCCTGTGACCACGTGACGACGGCAGGCCCCAAAGGACAACAACAGCGAACCCCAAGACCAGAACCAGCTTGATCAACAGGTTTTGAATTGTCGAGGAAACCCCATTGGTGAGCATAAATCCCTGGCCTCTCATAGCTTAATCAAGTTAGGTATTGGGGGTGGGACAAGGATAGGGGGGTTTTTAATGTGTTTGTTCCCTCGATGTGCCATGTGCTCCCCATTCCCAAATAAGTGTAATTTTATATGCCTGTAATTATCCTTGTAATTCTCAGTGTTGTGATTTTATTGTTCCTTTAATAAAAATTACGGTTTTCTTGTACCAAACCAGTTGTCTACACTTTTTCTGTATCGCCGCCTGTACCTAAGTCCGGTGTATAGAACCCAGGGGTGTGGGAGCGATTTGAACCGCTCAGAGACAGTCAGGGGCCGAGCTGACAGGGCACACGCCACCCCCTACACGCAAGAATTTGAGTAGCGCAGATATCGCAAAGGGTTTTAGGGCTGGAGGAGGTTACAGGGATAGGGAGGGGCGAGGCCATGGAGGGATTTGAAAACAAAGATGAGAATTTTTAAATCGAGGCATTGCTTAACTGGGAGCCAATGTAGGCCAGCGAGCACGGGGGTGATTGGTGAACAGGACTTGGTACGAGTTAGGATACGGGCAGCAGAGTCTTGGATGAGCTCAAGTTTATGGAGGGTAGAAGATGGGAGGCTGGGCAGGACTGTGTTGGAATAGTCAAGTCTAGAAGTAACAAAAACATGGATGAGGGTTTCAGCAGCAGATGATTTGAGGCAGGGGCAGAGTCGGGCGATGATACGGAGGTGGAAATAGGCAGCCTTAATGATGGTGTGGATATGTGGTCTGATGCTTATCTGAATGTGGAGCCGGGAGGATCAGAAGTGCTCCTCTTGACCCACATTAATGGGCTCAATCACCACTTCCAACACCACCGCCCCCCCGATCATTGCTGCTGCTCCCGATCCCGATCCTTCACCCACCCCGCCCCGATGCCCGATCTGACTTAGACTTTGATATATCTTTGTCATTAATTATGACTTTACTCCTATGACTGGTGCTAGCTGATTTCCCAATGACAGCCCTCTGAGCTGACCTACAGAGGAATGCTAGGCAGGTCACCCCCCCCCCCCCAATCTGCAGAGTGGGAAAATTACCTCACTTTGACAGATATAGGCCTGGTGGAGGCTCCTCTTCCCAAAGGAAGTCACACCAACAGACACTCAGTAGTTTCACTATGATATTTGAACATCTGCCTAACTTTTCCACTGGATAGTTCCTCCAGAGCATTCCAATCACAAAATAAATGCTTTATGTGGTAGTACATGAAGGAATGCATCTGAGGGTGACCAAGATCCAATGTTGACTGGCCACATCTGACAGGGTGTCATGAATTACTTTTCCAGGTCCTGGCACACCTACCTGCCAATGACCACTGGGGCCTGTCTTCTTATCATAAGGATCAGAGCTGTGGCATCTGCTGTAAGGACACTTGCGGCTAACTCCTTCTTCTTCTTCTTAGGCAGTCCCTCGGAACCAAGGATGACTTGCTTCCACACTAAAAATGAGTTATCAGGTGACTGATGAGTCCACTGCGGGATCTAAGGTCTCTGTCACAGGTAGGGCAGACAGTGGTTGAAGGGGCGGCTGGGTGGGGTGCTTAGGTTGACGTGCGCTCCTTCCGCTGTTTGCGCTTGGCTTCCGCTTGCTCCCGGAGAAGAGACTCAAGGTGTTCGGCGCCTTCCCAGATGCTTCTCCTCCACTTTGTGCGGTCTTGGGCCAAGGATTCCCAGGTGTTGATGGGGATGTTGCACTTTTTCAGAGAGGCTTTGAAGGTGTCCTTGAAGCATTTCCTCTGCCCACCTGGGGCTCTCTTGCCGTGCTGGAGCTCCAAGTAGAGCGCTTGTTTTGGGAGTTTCATATCGGGCATGTGGACGATGTTGCCTGTCCATCAGAGCTGATCGAGCGTGGTCAAAGCTTCGATGCTGGGGATGTTGGCCTGAGCAAGAACACTGATATTGGTGTGCCTATCCTGCCAATGGATTTGCAGGATCTTGCGGAGGCAGCGTTGGTGGTACCTCTCCATTGCTTTGAGGTGCCTGCTGTACATGGTCCATGTCTCTGAATCATACAGGAGGGCAGGTATCACTACTGCACTGTAGACCATGATCTTGATGCCGGGTTTGAGGTCCTGGTCTTCAAACACTCTCTTCCTCCATGCAGCAGGAGGCTGGCACATGTAGGAGCATTAATGGTCAGCTATGGTCTGAAACTTGGTGGCTTCTACTTGCAGGCAAGCATCAATGCTGACCTATGGGATGGTGCTGTGGAGTGGTACTAATGGCAATCTTCACCACAAGCACCTCTTGCAGCATCAGCTTGACTTCTGTAGTCATCAAACAGGGGCTCGGATTCTGAGCTGCCTTTCCCTTCATTTTGGCCTGCTATGTCTTTTCCCTGCTTGTTCAACCTTAACAAAGACTGCTAATTGGTTGCAATGCCTTTTGAGGCTCTCCAAAAGCTTTCTGAATATATGTCACTCCATTGTGATAGTCCCTTTAATTGTTCCCTTCCCTTTAAATTTGACTTACATGCAATTTTTCTCTTGTCATCCCTAGGCCCACATAGGTGAATAACCTTGTAAATATGTTTGGACTGATGAATCGCATGCAATTTGCATTTGACCTTTTGGATTTGCACCAGCTCTAAGCCAATGACAAAGATCCCACAAGCAACAATGTGATAATGATCAGATAATCTGTTTTTAGGTCTATTGGTTGAGGGATAAATATTGGCCAGGACACTGGGGAGAACTCCCCTGCTCTTCTTCGAATTGTGCACCCACATTAAAATATTATAGAGAGGTATTTAGTGTGAGCACACTAAGTGTTCGTATAAGAGCATAATTGGTAGGTTAAATTAACCATGATATATTGTGCAAAAGGGTAGCTGGAAAAATCAGCAGTGAGAGGGCCCATGGGGAACACTGGCAAGTGTCAGAAGGATTGTCAAATTCGATTAGACTGTATGCTTAGAGACGAGGGATTTTCTGCATGAAGGTTAGCAAAGAAGCTCAAAATGTTGAGAGTGAGATAAATGATTTGAGTGGTGGCCAGGACTCAGCAAAGTGTTAGATATCCTGGTCAGGAATTGTGATTTATCGACTAAGGAAAGATTATGGGGGTGCTCGATCTATATTTGTCAGTACATTCTGTCTCTGCTGTTCAGTTACGTGTGGTGCACAAATTATTCTTAGCAATTGCATCTAGGGCACTGTCAATGCATCAATAATTAAATTTCAAACATCTGAATCAAGTCAATGATTATAAATTACAAAATTAGAGTTGAGCGTGATGATGCAGCTCCTGTCTCTGGTTTTCTTACATTTAGAAATAATGAAACATATGTAAAAAATGAGTATACAGGGATTAATCTATATCTATATAAAGACCTCTTCTGTCTGTCTGTCTGTCTGTCTGTCCGTTCTCTATACGTTCGAAAGTTATAGAGCGTACCTACACGCACGTCACATCAAAAGAAAGCTTACGATTACGGACCGGTCATAGGCATATTTACTTTTCTGTCAGTCAAAAATCGTGCCCACCGTATCCAAAAAACGTTCAAAATTCCGCTCATTAAATGGGAAAAGTTCCGCTCATTCGCTCATTAGCATTGAGTGACGTGAAGGTTCACCAATCGTGTGGTCACGCGACCTGACAGTTGACCGACAGTTGACCAATCGCTGCATCGCGGGGGCGGATTCATTGCGCGTGCGGGCGGGCCATCCTACAGTTGAGTGTTGAGTGACAGGGCGATTGACCAATCCTACAGTTCAGTGACCTGACGGTTGACCAATCGGTGCGTGTGTGGGCGGGCCTTATCGTTCTGAACCGAGGTGAGTGGCCGCCATCTTGATTCTTCACGATTTTTTTCCCACACTTTCTGTGTCTTTATTTTTCCCACTTTCTGTGTGTACCCCGTTAGGTTCTTTTGTGCAGTTGTCTTCTTAGCTATGGGGTGCTTCAAAACCTGAACTTTAATATTTAGGAATCTCTTTATTGTAGTGGATGCGCAAAGCCGAGCCTAGCAGCGCGGGAAGCCTGGGCCTCGAGTTCAGCGCTCCGCTCTAACTGCTGCCGTACCCCCCCTCCTCCTCACCCTCGTGCAGGGGGGACTCGGGGCTGCTCTCCGCCCGCTGCAGGCAAGCCTGAAGTTCAAAAATTTCTCTCTCTCTCTCTCTCCTCTTCCCTCTCTCTCTCTCCTTCTCCTCTTCCCTCTCTCCCTCTCCTTCTCTCTCTCCTCTTCCATCTCTCTCTCCCCCTCTCTCTCTACTTCCCCCTCTCTCTCTACTTCCCCCTCTCTCTCTACTTCCCCCTCTCTCTCTTGCCGTGAGTGCGGGACCGGCAAAACCGGCGCTTTTCAAACAGCTGTCCCCGATCGCAATCGGACACGGGAGTCTGCAGCCCGGCCAACCGGGTCCAAAGGCCCGCCGCGTTCACCAGCAGGAACCCCGGGCTCGCTTCGGAGCGGTGGGCACCCGGCCTCCCGTTGTTGGACTGACTCTGTTCTGCTACCGAGGTGAGTCCGGCCGGGCCTGAGGCGCTAGCGAGGGAGAGGGGAGGCAGGGAGAGAAAGGAAAGGAGGGAGAGGAGAGGGGGTGAGGGGGAGTGTGTGAGGGAGAGTGTGTGAGGGAGAGGGGGGGAGTGTGTGTGTGAGGGAGAGGGGGGGAGTGTGTGTGTGAGGGAGAGGGGGGGAGTGTGTGTGTGAGGGAGGGGGGGTGTGTGTGAGGGAGGGGGGAGTGTGTGTGTGAGGGAGGGGGGAAGTGTGTGTGTGAGGGAGGGGGAGTGTGTGTGTGAGGGAGAGGGGGGAGTGTGTATGTGAGGGAGGGGGAGTGTGTGTGTGAGGGAGGGGGGAGTGTGTGAGGGAGAGGGGGGAGTGTGTGAGGGAGAGGGGGGAGTGTGTGTGTGTGAGGGAGAGGGGGGGAGTGTGTGAGGGAGAGGGGGCGAGTGTGTGAGGGAGAGGGGGGGAGTGTGTGAGGGAGAGGGGGCGAGTGTGTGAGGGAGAGGGGGGAGTGTGTGAGGGAGAGGGGGGGAGTGTGTGTGTGAGGGAGGGGGGGGAGTGTGTGTGTGAGGGAGAGGGGGGAGTGTGTGTGTGAGGGGGGGAGTGTGTGTGTGAGGGAGAGGGGGGAGTGTGTCTGTGAGGGGGGGAGTGTGTGAGGGAGGGGGGAGTGTGTGTGTGAGGGAGAGGGGGGAGTGTGTGTGTGAGGGGGGGAGTGTGTGTGTGAGGGAGAGGGGGGAGTGTGTGTGTGAGGGAGAGGGGGGGAGAGTGTGTGTGTGAGGGAGAGGGGGTGTGTGTGAGGGAGAGGGGGGGAGTGTGTGAGGGAGGGGGGGAGTGTGTGTGTGAGGGAGGGGGGGAGTGTGTGTGTGAGGGAGAGAGGGGGAGTGTGTGTGTGAGGGGGGGGAGTGTGTGAGGGAGGGGGGAGTGTGTGTGTGAGGGAGAGGGGGGAGTGTGTGTGAGGGAGAGAGGGGGAGTGTGTGTGTGAGGGAGAGGGTGGAGTGTGTGTGAGGGAGAGGGGAGGAGTGTGTGTGTGTGAGGGAGAGGGGGAGTGTGTGTGTGAGGGAGGGGGGGAGTGTGTCTGTGAGGGAGGGGGAGAGTGTGTGAGGGAGGGGGGAGTGTGTGTGTGAGGGAGAGGGGGAGTGTGTGTGTGAGGGAGGGGGGGAGTGTGTCTGTGAGGGAGGGGGAGAGTGTGTGAGGGAGGGGGGAGTGTGTGTGTGAGGGAGAGGGGGGAGTGTGTGTGTGAGGGAGAGGGGAGTGTGTCTGTGAGGGAGGGGGGAGTGTGTGTGTGAGGGAGGGGGGAGTGTGTGTGTGAGGGAGGGGGGAGTGTGTGTGAGGGAGGGGGGAGTGTGTGTGTGAGGGAGAGGGGGAGTGTGTGTGTGAGGGAGGGGGGGAGTGTGTCTGTGAGGGAGGGGGAGAGTGTGTGAGGGAGGGGGGAGTGTGTGTGTGAGGGAGAGGGGGGAGTGTGTGTGTGAGGGAGGGGGGGAGTGTGTCTGTGAGGGAGGGGGAGAGTGTGTGAGGGAGGGGGGAGTGTGTGTGTGAGGGAGAGGGGGGAGTGTGTGTGTGAGGGAGAGGGGGGAGTGTGTGTGTGAGGGGGGGAGTGTGTGTGTGAGGGAGGGGGGGAGTTTGTGTGTGAGGGGGTGGAGTGTGTGTGTGAGGGAGGGGGGAGTGTGTGTGTGAGGGGGGGAGTGTGTGTGTGAGGGAGGGGGGAGTGTGTGTGTGAGGGAGGGGGGGAGTGTGTGTGTGAGGGAGGGGGGGAGTGTGTGTGTGAGGGAGGGGGGAGTGTGTGTGTGAGGGGGGGAGTGTGTGTGTGAGGGAGGGGGGAGTGTGTGTGTGAGGGAGGGGGGGAGTGTGTGTGTGAGGGAGGGGGGGAGTGTGTGTGTGAGGGAGGGGGGAGTGTGTGTGTGAGGGGGGGGAGTGTGTGTGTGAGGGAGGGGGGGAGTGTGTGTGTGAGGGGGGGGGAGTGTGTGTGTGAGGGAGGGGGGGAGTGTGTGTGTGAGGGAGGGGGGAGTGTGTGTGAGGGAGAGGGGGAGTGTGTGTGTGTGAGGGAGAGGGGGAGTGTGTGTGTGAGGGGGGGGAGTGTGTGTGTGAGGGAGGGGGGAGTGTGTGTGTGAGGGGGGGGAGTGTGTGTGTGAGGGAGGGGGAGTGTGTGTGTGAGGGAGGGGGGGGAGTGTGTGTGAGGGAGGGGGGAGTGTGTGCGTGAGGGAGGGGGGGAGTGTGTGTGTGAGGAGGAGGGGAGTGTGTATGTGAGGGAGGGGGGAGTGTGTGTGTGAGGGAGGGGGGAGTGTGTGTGAGGGAGGGGGGGAGTGTGTGTGTGAGGGAGGGGGGAGTGTGTGTGTGAGGGAGGGGGGAAGTGTGTGTGTGAGGGAGGGGGGGAGTGTGTGTGTGAGGGAGGGGGGAGTGTGTGTGTGAGGGAGGGGGGAGTGTGTGTGAGGGAGGGGGGGAGTGTGTGTGAGGGAGGGGGGAGTGTGTGAGGGAGGGGGGGAGTGTGTGTGTGAGGGAGGGGGGATGTATGTGAGGGAGAGGGGTTGAGTGTGTATGTGACGGGGGGGAGTGTGTATGTGAGGGAGGGGGGGCAGTGTGTATGTGAGGGGGGGAGTGTGTATGTGAGGGAGGGGGGTGTGTATTGTTTTCTACGTGGGTTCAATGACGACACATTGATGAAAGGGTATGTCTTTTAATCTAAAGTGTGTTCAAGCAAGTTAACTGCTTTACAGGAGACACCATCTTTGAGATCCATCCAAAACGAAAGTACTCTGCCTCTCTCACATGCCCTCTGCTGGTAAGGCATAAATAATCAAACAGGCAAATATGCTGGTAAGGCATAATAATCAACAGGCAAATACTATCACTATTTGCTGATATCATTACATCTCCCTTTCTTAAAACAGAAGTATTTTACTTTTATCTAACAACATTTTTTCTTTGTATTACTCTGCATTTTAACTGTAACACTTAATGAACTTACATTATCATTATCATTATCAAGGTTTTTTAACCTTGTTTTGTGTGTTCACATGAAATATGTAAATACACTAGAACTTGAAGAGAGAATAAGATTACATTACTTCCTTCTATAACAAGAGTCCTTAAACTTGCTCAATGAGTCTCTCAGGAGGCTTCACGTGTCTTGAGGATTTTCTGATTGATTGTCCTTGAATCTGAGTTGTTGCCTCAGATGATGGGTTCTCAGCTGTGTGATCAGGTTGTTCAACAGTATCAGTCTTTTCACCTGCTGTGGCTGGTCCCATGAGAAGATCCCGACGATTTCTTCACAGAACAGCAACCTCATCTGTCTGAATGGTGTATGATCTTGGTTGGACTTCACTCAGGACAGTTCCCTTCTGAGTCCATATGTTTGTTTTGTCTTTGAACCTTACTTGGTCACCAGTGTGGAGTTCAGGTAGGTTTTGTGTTCCTCTGTCATAGTAGTACTTTTGCTTTTCTTTCTGTTGTTCTTTGAACTTCCTCACTTTCTCCCCCTCTTTTGTTTTCAGGAGGTTCTTTGGGATGGGTAGGTTTGACCTTAGCAGACATCCCATAAGGAATTGGGCTGGTGACATACCACACTCGAGCGGCGTTGTGCGGTATACAAGCATGCTCTGGTAGAAGTCAGTTCCACTGTCTTTTGCCTTGTACATCAGTCTTTTCACAGTCTGTGCCGATTTTTCCACGAATCCATTGGACTGTGGAAAGTGAGGACTTGACGTTGTGTGGACAAAGTCCCACTCTTTGGCAAAGTGTTGGAAACTTGCATTGTAAAACTGGGGTCCGTTGTCTGTGAAGACCTCGCTTGCCACGCCATGTCTGGAGTATATGGCTTTCATACATGTTATCACAGCATCTGCAGTGGTGGTGTACAGTCTACAAACCTCTGGATACAGGGAGTAATAGTCTGTGACTACAAGATAGTCCTTCCCTTGACATACGAATAGGTCAGCGCCTACCTTCTGGTAAGGTCTGTCTGGCGCTGGGTGTGGCTTTAGTGGTTCTACAGGATTGCTTGCTTGATATTTTAGGCATATTGTGCAGTTTGACACCTCATTTGTCACATCTTGGTTGATTCGTGGCCAGTACATCACCTCTCATGCTCTTTTCTTACACTTTTCAATTCCCAGATGTCCTCCATGGATCCTTTTTACCATCTCTTTTCTCAGACTCTTTGGGATAACTATTTTACTTCCTTTGTAGATGATGTCTTCGACCACTGATAGTTCCGCCCTGCAGTTCCAGTACTCTGCCATGTCAGGTGAGCAGTCTTGCTTCATGTTGGGCCATCCATCCAAGATGCTTTTCCTCAGTCGTCTCAGAGTTTCATCTTTGTTTGTCTCAGTCTTTATGAGCTCCATTTTTGCATCTACTAAGGGCAGTGCACTTGTGATCATGTCCATGTAGGCGTTCACGTCTTCATCCATTTTGGTGTTTGCGGGCTCTCTTGGGTCAACAGCTCTGGACAACGTGTCTGCTGTATACATCAGCTTACCCGGGGTGTATGCAACATTCAGTGTATAGCGTTGCAGCCTGATCATCATTCCTTGTATTCTAAGCGGACAGCCATTTAGTGGCTTTTGGAACAATGCAATCAAGGGCTTATGGTCAGTCTCTACACTGATTGCTTGTCCTGACACAAACTGGTGAAATCTTTCACAGGCGTATGTGATGCTGAGCAGCTCCTTTTCTATTTGAGCATATCGCATCTCCGCGTCTGTCATTGAGCGCGATGCATATGCAATAGGTTGCCAGTCGTCATATTTTTGCAGAAGAATGGCACTGAGCCCACTCTGTGATGCATCTGATGATATCTTGATGGGTCTCGCTGGGTCATAAAACCTCAGAACTGTTTCCTCTATGAGCAGTTTCTGGGATCTGGTCTGATGCCTTCACTGCTAAGGATATCTCCCACGAATGTCAGTTCTGTCACCCCGAGCTGGCATTTCTCTCTATTCAGCTTCAGGTTTGTTTTCCTTGTTGCTTCTAGCACTTTTTTCAGTCTCTCGTCATGCTCAGTTCTCGTGGTTCCCCATACTATGATGTCATCCATCGAGGTATCAACTCCCTCCAGGTGCTCATAGATCATATGGATAGTTTTGTGATGCACTTCAGGAGCTGAGGCAATGCCAAATGGTAACCTTA
This sequence comes from Somniosus microcephalus, assembly GCF_052327205.1. Taxonomy (NCBI): domain Eukaryota; kingdom Metazoa; phylum Chordata; class Chondrichthyes; order Squaliformes; family Somniosidae; genus Somniosus; species Somniosus microcephalus. Next base: position 110,460,166 of record NC_140991.1, read on the forward strand.
GGAATCTGTATCTGCCAAATGGACTGTTGAACATGCACAGTCTTGAACTTCCTCGCCCAGTTTCAGCTGCCAAAATCCTGATGATGCATCTAACTTGCTGAAATACTTTGCATTTGCAAACTGTGACGTGATTTCCTCACGTGTAGGAAGCTTGAAGTGCTCTCTCTTTATTGCTCTGTTTAGATCTCTTGGATCCAGGCAAATTCTGAGCTTTCCATTCTTTTTGTCCACAACGACGAGGGAACTCACCCACTCAGTTGGCTCATCTATCTTCTGAATCATGTTCAGGCTTTCCATCCTGTCCAACTCTGCCTTCAGTTGCTTTTGAAGAGCAAATGGAACTTTTCTGCATGGATGTATGACCGTTGGCATACTTTTATCTACTCTGATCGTGTGTTCTCCTGGAAGGCAGCCTAGACCCTGAAATAGGTCATTGTACTCTTTCATGAGTTCATCATAGACTGTCTCTCCTTCGCTTTCCACAACGAGGACTCTCTTTACCAGGTTCAGTCTCTCACAGGCTATTAAGCCTAGTATGGCCTGCACATCCTTTGGCACCACGATGAATGCTAGCGTGTGCTCTCTGTCCTTGTGTGTCACTTTGACAATGCATTTTCCTTTCACTGGTATATCAGTGCCTGAGTATCCTGTCACTTTCACTTTTGTTCCATGTATCTTTGGTTTGGGTCTAATTTTCTTAAAATCAGTCTCTGATATCACATTAACTTGTGCTCCAGTATCCAATTTAAATGGAATGTGTATGTCATTCACTTTTAGTGTCAACATCCAGTCTCTTTTTTCTTTTTTGTTTTCAGACACAACATCCACATAGAACTCCTCTATCTCGCTTTCATCTACTGCATGGACCTTGCTTTGTTGCGCTTGGTTCTTACAGCAACGGGCATAATGGTTGTTTTTGTTGCAACTATTGCATGTTTTACCATATGCTGGACACTTTTTTGGTGGATGCTGTGTACCGCATCGACTACATGACTTTCGATTGCCCCTTTCATTTTTGTTCGCTGGCCACGCCTTTTTTTCACATTGGCGCTCTTTTTGTTAAACGGTTTGTGTCCGTTCTTTCTCACTGCATCCACGTTGCAGCTACTGTCACTGAACAGCTCCTTTGCCTGCGACTTCACAGTCTCTGTAGCCCTACACACTGCTATGGCTTTTCCCAGGTCTAGATTTTGCTCTCTTAGCAGTCTTTCCCTTAGACCATTATCTGGAATACCACACACCAGTCTGTCTTATATCAGCGAGTCTGTCAGTCCCCCAAATTCACACGTTTTGCTTCTGTTTCTCAGTTCAGTCACATACTGATCAATAGTCTCTCCCGTTTTCTGTACACATGTGAAAAATCTGTGCCTCTCAAACGTCACGTTACGTTTAGGTATGCAGTAGGCCTCAAACTGTTCCATTATTTTATCCATCTTCATTTTGTCTCCATCAGCAGCGAATGTGAAGTTATTATACACCTCCAGCGCTTCATCACCCACGACATGTAAGAACACTGACGCTTTCAATTTATCACTTTTCTCGTCAGCTCCGATTGCTGCTAAATACAACTCCAAACGTTGTTTGAACCTCCTCCAATTTTCAGCCACATTACCTGTCAACTGAAGCTTCGCCGGTGGGTGTAAACCTTCCATTTTTCACTTCTATAGCTATTCTCCAAAGGTAAGTAACGATGTTCTCTTTTGGCTTGCTAATATGTGAAGAGCTGATTTCGCTGGGTAGCTTACTTGCCACGACTCCGTTCACTGTCTCGTCGAGTTGCTAACTTCAGATTTTTCCTCTTCATCTCTTTCAATCCCTCTTCTGTCACCATGTATTGTTTTCTACGTGGGTTCAATGACGACACATTGATGAAAGAGTATGTCTTTTAATCTAAAGTGTGTTCAAGTAAGTTAACTGCTTTACAGGAAACACCATCTTAGAGATCCATCCAAAACAAAACTACTCTGCCTCTCTCACATGCCCTCTGCTGGTAAGGCGTAAATAATCAAACAGGCAAATATGCTGGTAAGGCATAATAATCAAACAGGCAAATACCATCACTATTTGCTGATATCATTACAGGGGGGAGTGTGTGTGTGAGGGAGGGGGGGAGTGTGTGTGTGAGGGAGGGGGTAGTGTGTGTGTGAGTGGGGGGAGTGTGTGTGTGAGGGAGGGGGGAGTGTGTGTGTGAGGGGGGGAGTGTGTGTGTCAGGGAGGGGGGAGTGTGTGTGTGAGGGAGGGGGGGAGTGTGTGTGAGGGAGGGGGGGAGTGTGTGTGAGGGAGGGGGTAGTGTGTGTGTGAGTGGGGGGAGTGTGTGTGTGAGGGAGGGGGAGTGTGTGTGTGAGGGGGGGAGTGTGTGTGTGAGGGGGGGAGTGTGTGTGTCAGGGAGGGGGGAGTGTGTGTGTGAGGGAGGGGGGGAGTGTGTGTGAGGGAGGGGGGGTGAGTGTGTGTGTGAGGGAGGGGGGACTGTGTGTGAGAGAGGGGGGTGAGTGTGTGTGTGAGGGGGGGAGTGTGTGTGTGAGGGAGGGGGGAGTATGTGTGTGAGGGAGGGGGGAGTGTGTGTGTGAGGGAGGGGGGGAGTGTGTGTGTGAGGGGGGGAGTGTGTGTGTGAGGGGGGAGAGTGTGTGTGTGAGGGAGGGGGGAGTGTGTGTGTGAGGGAGGGGGGGAGTGTGTGTGTGAGGGAGGGGGGAGTGTGTGTGTGAGGGAGGGGGGAGTGTGTGTGTGAGGGAGGGGGGAGTGTGTGTGTGAGGGAGGGGGGGAGTGTGTGTGTGAGGGAGGGGGGGAGTGCGTGTGTGAGGGGGGGAGTGTGTGTGTGAGGGGGGGAGAGTATGTGTGAGGGGGGAGTGTGTGTGTGAGGGAGGGGGGTGAGTGTGTGTGTGTGAGGGGCGGAGTGTGTGTGTGACGGGGGAAAGTGTGTGTGAGGGAGGGGGGGTGAGTGTGTGTGTGTGTGAGGGAGGGGGGAGTATGTGTGTGGGGGAGGGGGGGAGTGTGTGTGTGGGGGAGGGGGGGAGTGTGTGTGTGAGGGAGGGGGGCTAGTGTTATAGGCGTGTTTAGTTTTAGAAAATGTTCAAAAAAACTAACTAAATAACCTCATTAGCCTTTCTCCCCTCTCCAGTCGCTCTCTCTCTTCCCCCCCAGTCGCTCTCTCTCTTCCCCCCCAGTCACTCCCCCTCTGTCGCTCTTGTAGTGTATGTAACCTGTACCACCTTAAGAGACTACCTTAAGGTGATGGACTACTTTCTGATGGCTCCTGTATATTGTAGTACCGGTGGTGACCACACCGGTATATAAACCCTGTGGAGCAAAGTGTATTTCAGTTCAGCCCTGACCCTCAGTTACTAAAGACCTGTTTAAGTATTCTGTTGTCTGTGTCCAGTTATTCAGCATAACTACATTTGAAAGCACAGACTCAACAGTGGCGACGAGTCTGATCGTACCTAGCGGCAGTTTTGCATCCAAGGAAGCTTCAGAATCACAGAAAGTCACAGAAACCACACAGTGCAGATAGAGGCCATTTCGGCCCATCGAGCCTGCACCGACACATATCCCACCCGATCCCCGTAACCCCTACACCAACACATATCCCACCCTATCCCCGTAACCCCACGTATTTAATCCCCCTAACACTAAGGGTCAATTTATCATGGCCAATCAACCTAACCCACACATCTTTGGACTGTGGGAGGAAACCGGAGCACCCGAAGTAAACCCACGCAAACACGGGGAGAATGTGCAAACTCCACACAGACAGTCGCCCGAGGCTGGATTCGAACCCGGGTCCCTGGCGCTGTGAGGCAGCAGTGCTAACCACTATGCCACCGTGCTGCCCATGAACGGGCGTCGAAAAGGGGCATCCACCCTCAACATCCTGCTGAGCACTGCATCGCACGGGAGGCCATCGGGAACCCGGGTTGGTTTGCTGGCCACGACGTCCACCATCAGCAACAGGCAGTGATCATCCCTTCTACGACAGCGGCGGGTAAGCCCAATCGAGCGGCACGGAGGGGAAGTCGGCCGAGTTGTCAGTGGGAGAAGGGTAGGGAAAACGAAGAAAAGGGCGGAGAACATGACCGCAGCCGGTGTCAGGGGCCGGACTGCAATCGGGGCAGAGACGCGCAGCAGCCAGAAAAGCGTTGATGTCCACGAGGACCGCGGGAGCAGCGGGGAACAAGAGCAGCAGCGTCGGGGGAAATAAAGGACCGCTGGGAGGCGAGAACGGCAACAGCGCAGTAATCGCCATTTTAGTCGGCGGGGGAAGAAGACAAGCGCGGGAAAAGCTGCCAAGCGCGGGAAGCCGCCATTTTGAAAAATAAAATAAAATAAAGGAAACTCAACAAGGATGCCAAAAACGGGTAACATCACTGCTTTTGATAGCGATGTAGAAGATTGGGCCACTTATGTGGAACGCGTTGAAGTTTACTGTACAGCGAATGAGGTACCGGTGGATAAGAAAGCACTAACCCTATTAAACTCGATGGGTGCGAAGACGTACGGGTTATTAAGGCACCTTGTAACACCAGATAAACCGGTAGGAAAGAGTTTCGCGGATATTGTTACTATCCTGCAAGAGCATTTAAACCCCACGCCACTGCTGATAGCGGAACGATTTAAATTTTACAAAAGAATTCAGCTTAAAGAGGAAAACAACGCTGAATTCTTAATCGAACTGCGCAAGTTATCAAAGTACTGTCAGTTCGGTACAGGACTAGCAGACGCCCTGAGAGATAAGTTTGTGTGTGGGCTACTAAAGGAAGGAACCCAGAAGCGACTGCTAGAGGAAAAGGATCTTACGCTGGACAAAGCTTTCAGCATTGCAGCATCGCACGAGGCAGCAGCACGAGGCACTGCAGAAATGCAGCAAAGGCCATCGGAATTCAGCACCAATGAAATGGCATTGGGCGCAGTAAAGTGCTATTGTTGCGGAAGGACAACGCATGACCAGAACCAGTGCTGGTTCAAAGATAAAGAATGCAGGCAATGTGGCAAACTTGGTCACATAGCGAGAGTATGCCGGACAGGAAAGAAGACCAGCAACAAAAAGTCGCCGCCGGAGAAGTACAAAAAAGTACACAAGGTGACAGAGAACAGTTCGGATGAACGGAAGACGGATTCAGACTCCAGCAGTAAGGAACTGGGTTGTCTAAAAATACATAATGTGGGTAACACAGCAGACCACCAAACTATCTGGGTCATGCTTCGGATAGCAGGAGTCCAAGTGAAGATGGAATTGGACACTGGATCGGCATTGACAGTTATGAATAAGCAAGATTACAAGAGGTTATTCTCACACATTCCCCTGAGGGATACGGAGATTGTATTGAAAACATACACGGGGCAAAGAGTATACCCCATCGGAAAGATAAAGGTAAAGGTGGTCTACAATGGTAAAGAAAATCAGGGAATGGACTTGTATGTGTTACCTGAGGGAGGTCTGCCACTACTGGGACGGGAATGGATCCAGAGAATAAATGTGGACTGGCAATCCTTGCAAGCACTAACTATAGATTCCTGTAAAGAGGACGACGTCAAACCTAAACGACTGTCCAAAATATTGGACGATGCTAAGGAGGTGTTCCAACAGGGACTGGGAACACTGAAAGGAATTACGGCAAACATCAAGGTTGAAGAACATGCAAACCCAAAATTTTTCAAAGCCAGACCGGTACCTTATGCGATACGACCTGCTGTGGAAGCAGAGCTGGAAGGGCTAGAACATTCAGGAGTACTGTCAAAGGTGGACTGGAGCGAATGGGCCACACCCATTGTTCCCGTTATGAAGCGTTCGTTGAGCAACAAGCCGGGGGAACCTGGGAAGGTTCGCATCTGTGGCGATTTCAAGATCACTGTTAATCCGGTTCTTCACACGGTGCAATATCCGCTTCCGCGGATTGAGGATATCTTCGCTTCGCTGTCTGGCGGGAAACACTTCACCAAGATAGACCTGGCGCAGGCGTACCTACAGATGGAAGTTGATGAAGCGTCACGCCAGTATCTCACGATCAACACACATAAGGGCTTATATCGGTATAATAGACTGGTTTTTGGAGTGGCATCGGCTCCAGCGATTTGGCAAAGGGCTATGGAGCAGGTATTACAGGGAATTCCAGGCACACAATGCTACCTGGATGACAATCTGATTACAGGAGATGATGATAAGGAACACCTCGCGAATTTGGAGCAGGTGCTCACCAGATTGAAAGAATATGGACTCAGAGTTAATCGCCAGAAATGTGAGTTCTTTCAGAAGTGAATCTCGTACTGCGGCCACGTCATTGACCAGGAGGGGCTTCATAAGTCACCTGACAAGATCGAAGCTGTTGTGAAAGCTCCCGCTCCGGAAAATGTATCCCAGTTGAGGTCGTTCCTTGGGTTGATTAACTATTACAACAAGTTTCTTCCAAATTTATCCATGGTGTTACACCCGCTGAACACTCTTTTGCAAATGGGAGTACCATGGAAGTGGAGCGAGGACTATAAGCGGGCTTTTCAAAAAAGCAAGGCACTGATCACCTCTAAGGAAGTGTTGGCTCACTTTAACCCAACGCTGCCTATTCGTTTAGCTTGTGATGCTTCTCCATATGGTATCGGGGCAGTGCTCTCACATAAGTTGCCAAATGGCTTGGAAAGGCCAGTCGCGTTCGCATCCAGATCATTGACCTCCGCAGAGCGCAACGATGCTCAGATAGATAGGGAGGCTCTCAGCCTCGTGTGGGGAGTTAAGAAATTTAACCATTACCTGCAAGACCAAAAGTTTACGCTGCTGACAGATCCCCAGCCGTTGGTTTCCATTTTGAACCCTAAGAAGGGTGTTCCGGTTATGATGGCGCAGAGGCTTCAGAGATGGTCCCTTTTCCTAGGGGCACATCAATATGATATCGAATTCAAAGGTACAAAGCAACATGGTAATGCTGATGGGCTGTCGCGCCTGCCACTACTTACAGCGGAAGAGGCACCGGCAGTTGACCCTGTCGAGATATTTCACTCGACCATCATCGAATGCTTACCAGTCACCAATGCGAGTATTGAGAGAGAGACCCGAAACGACCCGACACTGTCTCGGGTCTACGATTTGACAGTGAAGGGATGGCCAGCACATGGCGAACCACTGTTACCTGCATTCTCAGCCAGACGAGAACAGCTGTCCGTCTGTCAAGGAACATTGACGTATGGAACAAGGGTGATTATTCCTCCTAAATTAAGGGAGAGAGTTCTGAAGGAACTGCATGAAGGTCATCTGGGGGGAGTCAAGATGAAAGGCCTTGCTAGGGCTTATGTGTGGTGGCCAGGTATCGACAAACAAATAGAGGATCTGACTAAAAGCTGCTCAGGGTGCCAAAAAGTTCAAAACGCACCTCCAATTGCACCGCTGCATCCGTGGGAATGGCCTTCAACCCCATGGCAACGTGTGCATATCGACTTTGCAGGTCCATTCATGGATTCCATGTTTTTGATAGCGGTAGACGCACATTCTAAATGGCCAGAAGTGATTAAGACGTCGACCACTACCTCTGAAAAGACGATCGCAGTTCTAAGAACCATATTTGCAAGGAATGGGTTGCCAGAACAAATATGTTCAGACAACGGACCACAGTTCGTGTCAGAAGAATTCCAGAAATTCATGAAAAAGAATGGGGTGAAACACTATACATCTGCCCCATATCATCCGGCTACCAATAGGTTGGCCGAGAGATTTGTACAAACGTTCAAAAAGGCGATAAAGGCCATGAGCGAAGACCATATTCCACTACAACACAAGGTGGACAATTTCCTGATGGCATATCGAAACGCCACGCATGCAGTGACAAATCAAAGCCCTGCCATAATGTTCTATAACAGGAGGTTGCGGTCCCGGTTGGATTTGTTAAAACCCAATGTGCGTAGGGAAGTCGAAAACAAACAATTCCAGCACGTAAATAACAAGGCCACTCGGAGTTTCGAAATAGGACAACCAGTGTTGGCCAGGGACTATAGGAATGATAAATGGCAATCCGGAACAATTCGTGCCCGACAAGGACCCTTGATGTACACGGTAGACATTGGTGAGAACGTAATACGACGTCATGCTGACCAACTTGTGGAATCGAGAACAAGGGTCGACCCCATGTCTACGGCAGAGACACCAGTTGAAGAAGTTATTGAGCCTGTAGCATCTATCTCCGACTCGAACGTACATGGTGATGTTCAATCCATAAGAGATCAAATGGATGAGTCACCCCAGCAACGAGAACCAGAGACCCCTGAAAGGCGTTATCCGGCCCGGATCAGGAGGCCTCCTCAGAGACTGAATCTTTGAACAGTTTTGTATGAAAGTTGTATATATGTTATCCATGTTATGTTTAAATTGGGGTGTACACTGTTAAGCTAAAAGGGGAGGAATTGTAGTGTATGTAACCTGTACCACCTTAAGAGACTACCTTAAGGTGATGGACTGCTTTCTGATGGCTCCTGTATATTGTAGTACCGGTGGTGACCACACCGGTATATAAACCCTGTGGAGCAAAGTGTATTTCAGTTCAGCCCTGACCCTCAGTTACTAAAGACCTGTTTAAGTATTCTGTTGTCTGTGTCCAGTTATTCAGCATAACTACATTTGAAAGCACAGACTCAACAGCTCTCTCTCTTCCCCCCCAGTCGCTCTCTCTCTTCCCCCCCAGTCGCTCTCTCTCTTCCCCCCCAGTCGCTCTCTCTCTTCCCCCCAGTCGCTCTCTCTCTTCCCCCCCAGTCGCTCTCTCTCTTCCCCCCCAGTCGCTCTCTCTCTTCCCCCCCAGTCGCTCTCTCTCCTCCCCCCCAGTCGCTCTCTCTCTTCCCCCCCAGTCGCTCTCTCGCTTCCCCCCCAGTCGCTCTCTCTCTTCCCCCCCAGTCGCTCTCTCTCTTCCCCCCCAGTCGCTCTCTCTCTTCCCCTCCAGTCGCTCTCTCTCTTCCCCCCCAGTCGCTCTCTCTCTTCCCCCCCAGTCGCTCTCTCTCTTCCCCCCCAGTCGCTCTCTCTCTTCCCCCCCAGTCGCTCTCTCTCTTCACCCCCAGTCGCTCTCTCTCTTCCCCCAGTCGCTCTCTCTCTTCCCCCCCAGTCGCTCTCTCTCTTCCCCCCAGTCGCTCTCTCTCTTCCCCCCCATTCGCTCTCTCTCTTCCCCCCAGTCGCTCTCTCTCTTCCCCCCCAGTCGCTCTCTCTCTTCCCCCCCAGTCGCTCTCTCTCTTCCCCCCCAGTCGCTCTCTCTCTTCCCCCCCAGTCGCTCTCTCTCTTCCCCCCCAGTCGCTCTCTCTCTTCCCCTCCAGTCGCTCTCACTCTTCCCCCCCAGTCGCTCTCTCTCTTCCACCCCAGTCGCTCTCTCTTCCCCCCCAGTCGCGCTCTCTCTTCCCCCCAGTCGCTCTCTCTCTTCCCCCCCAGTCGCTCTCTGTCTTCCCCCCCAGTCGCTCTCTCTCTTCCCCCCCAGTCGCTCTCTCTCTTCCCCCCCAGTCGCTCTCTCTCTTCCCCCCAGTCGCTCTCTCTCTTCCCCCCCCAGTCGCTCTCTCTCTTCCCCCCCAGTCGCTCTCTCTCTTCCCCCCCAGTCGTTCTCTCTCTTCCCCCCCAGTCGCTCTCTCTCTTCCCCCCCGTCGCTCTCTCTCTTCCCCCCAGTCGCTCTCTCTCTTCCCCCCCAGTCGCTCTCTCTCTTCCCCCCCAGTCGCTCTCTCTCTTCCCCCCAGTCGCTCTCTCTCTTCCCCCCCAGTCGCTCTCTCTCTTCCCCCCCCAGCCGCTCTCTCTCTTCCCCCCCCCAGTCACTCTCTCTCTCTCTTCCCCCCCCCCAGTCGCTCTCACTCTCTCTTCCGCCCCCCCACCCCCCCCCAGTCGCTCTCTCTCTCTCTTCCAACAACAACATGCCCTCAAAAAGCCTCGGCACCGCCGGGCACTCCAGCTAGTATATATATATAATAAAGGTCAATAAGCATAACCACATTATTTTGGATTAACTACTTAAAATGAAAATCTTCTAATTATATTGCCTAATGGCTTATAAATCTGTAAAATAAGATATTGTTTACATAATTAACATTGTATGAACATATTTATTTATTCAATTAATATTTTGTAGATTATCAATTGTAAATAACACAAGCATTTAAAAAGACTTTGCAAAAACATATAAAAATCCTTACAAATAACAAATAATTCAAATAAAAAGGTAACTACCATGTGCAGTTAAGCTCATTTTCAGTCTCTGTTATAATGTCAATATATTTAGGGAAGAACAATAAATGCTGGTCTTGCCAGCGACGTCCACATCCCGTGAATATTTTTTAAAAAAATTGACACATTCAAAAGCTGGCAATGTGCAGCAAAGAATTAAGCCCTCGCTTTATTTGCTTTCACCGCAATGAAGAACATCTGAAAGTAATTCTTAAATGAAATATTTCACCTGAACACTTCTTGAACAGTGACATATTACTGTGCTCTAAAATTACTTCAGAATGTCTGAAAATATTGGATACACCTCAAAACCTGACTCCGTTCCTCACAGTGATACCTAAAGCATGGGGACATTTCGCTGCAAACCACAAAATGTAAAATGCCTTCAAGAGAGACTCTCAGTAGAAAGTGCCCTCTTAAATATCATGCTATTAGAAAAGGATAAGCTTTGAAATGTTTGAATTTTTCAGTTTTTCTGCGAATATCATTTTAGGTTTGCAACTAAGGACACAGAATACGAGAAAGGACACTGAAGCCATGGAGAGTGCCAGGGATGGAAAACTATCATTATGAAGAGATGCTGGAAATACTCGGGCCAGGAAACTGGAACTGTATGTGTCGGCTGTTAAGGCCGGTTTGGAAGAAAAATTGGCGGCGGTCTTGCTTCTGCCGCTTCCGGCACGGAACATGGCGGCCACCATTTTGGGCAGGTCGGCTGTGATGCTGTTGCCCGCGCTTGCTTCAGATATTTAGATTAGCCAGATCATGACGTCAATCAATGGCACGCTGAATTGACGCACGATCTAGTATTTTGGACGTCACCGCTCTTATTAACGCCCTCTCCAAAGCATGCACGGCAGAATGTGCGTGCAGCAGTATGATGGATCACTTCTTAAAGGGATACACGCAACTTTCAGGTAAGTTTAGATTTTTGCTTTTGTATTGGTTTCTTTACATTTTATTGGAGTAGTGCCTTGATGTAATACATTTAAAAAGTTGTTAAAGTGTGCAGGGAGTGCAGGGAGTGCTGCTGGACATTTGCAAGGTTGAGACTCTTAAACAAAGGCCTCTGAGAACACAACTTGCTCCCAGTCCTGGGGGCTCTAATTGCAGTCCCCCTTGGGCTGCAGCACGACATGGAGATGGAGCAGAGGCAGCAAAGGGGACAAGCTGCTTGCAGACGGAGGAGGAGGAAGAGGAAGAAGCAGAAGAGGAAAAAGCAGAAGAGGAGGAAGCAGAAGGAAGGAGGCAGCCCAGACAACCCCAATTCCCCTTTCAAAATTTGTCCCACATCTTACCTTCATAAGAACATAAGAACGTAAAAAATAGGAGCAGGAATAGGCCACTTGGCCCCTCGAGCCTGCTCCACCATTCAATAAGATCATGGCTGATCTAGGGCTCAAAGCCACTTCCCAGCTCGCTCCCCTAGGGCTCAAAGCCACTTCCCAGCCACTTCCCTCTGTTATTGATTGTCATAGCGTCCTCTTGGCCACAATGCTGAAATAAAAGCCACCACAAAGCAAACTTTCCAATCCAACTTTATCCATATATATATCCAATATTACATGAAGAATTCAACTAATCACCCTTGTGCATTCCCTTAGTGAGTGTCTTGCATGTGCTTTTTTTATTGCCTGTCCTAGTGCTCTTATGCAGTACTACCCCAGTGACTGCAGCATGGCTGGTGGAAGGCTGCTGACTTTCAGTGGGGGAGACTGCAGATGGCCTTGCAGGATGACCTCGAGGAGCTGGTGGCTGGGAGTGTGTAATCTGGTGATGGTGCTTCTTTTTCTTCTTCTTCTTCATTTTCTTCACTCTCCTCTCCTTCTTCTTGGTCAACCACTGGCTGGGCAGGCTGGATTTCTTGGGTGTCTGAAATGAGGGAGGCACAAGGATAGGGTTGTGGTGAAGGGAGGGGGGGTAAAACAAGTGGTGCATGCTTACACCATGTGCAGCTTGTAAATCATAAGATATTGTGGGATGAGTGGAAGTGAGATGTGGGAAGGAGGATAATGTATGAGGATACCGGCATCTTGCATTCTTTCAGCCCCGCCACTGGTCAAGGGCTCAGCCATGGCCCTGCCAAGAATGGCCAGCACCGTCTCCTCCATGTGGGTGAGATGAAGCTAGGAATGTGAGGTGTGCCTCGTGTTTGGTAGAGATTGTTGTTAGGTGAGTGATGGGGGAATCATGCATTTACCAGTGTGTGAGGCTACTGGTGCAGTTGGTAGCAGTCAGCTTTTGAAGATGCATTCACTGACCTTAACCAATTTTTGAGGTCATGAAACTCCTTTAGTCACTGGAGCCAGGTCTTGGGGGGCGACACTGCAGGCAGTGACTGCCTCGGTGATCTGGTCCCACATCCTTCTTCTGAAGGGTCTCCTGGCCCCCTGTGGGTAGAGGACTGTTCTTCCAGTGTTGACCCCCTGCACAAAGCTTGGGTGCTGCGTCTGAGACCCTGGGTGCCCTTTCCCTGGCCTTTGAGCCATTTGTGTTAGTGCAGAAGCACTTTTAAGAGGTGCAGACTGCCTTGTGCTGAAGCACTTTTAAATGTTTTCATCTGTAGAAGGCAGCTCACCTTTAAGAGATGCTCACTGCCTTTAAGAGGAGCAGGCTAGCTTTAAGTAAAGCGAGCCTTGATAGAACAACACAAACTTTGGCCCCCTGCAATTATCTTAGATATGTTAAGACAAGCACTGAATAAAACTATTTCAGGTTAATTGTGTAAGATTGCAAAATTTCTACATCTCCCAGAAGGTTATTATTAATAAAAAAAGGGACTCTGCAATGGACATTTTAAATTAAAGGGTACCCAAGATGGCTTCCGAGCCTTGTGGCAGAAAGCCTGTGGGATTCAAATGTGGATTCTGCAGAGCAGACAGCTTGGGCATAATCGAAACTAAGGCTGCAGGTTTTCTGTGAAGAGAACTCTACCAGACAGAACTTTGAATAATGTATCAGACCGAATTGTAGTCAGATTTAAATTCAGTGAGGCCCATAGTTTAATACCATCAAACAGTCTGCATACATAATCGAAAACAGATTAAACACAGCCATCGAGGATGGACAAGCCCATCAAGAACTTTCAGAACAATACAAGTCAGTTATCAGGCCGGTAAATGCAATTACCGGCCATCTACAAACAGTTAACATGGATTGATCCATTACTGAAAACTAGCCCACCAGAATTAAGACAAAAGAACTAACCAGATTTGGCGTGAAGATAAGGGTTTTTGGAAAAGTATAACCGAAGGCCCTGGGTAGCAGTCCCGTGCTCTGGCCCGCGCTCTCGCTCTTGCTTTTGCCTTTGACCCGGCTCTCGTGGCTCCGTCCTCTTGGGCTGCCGCTCGTACTCGTGCCCTGGCCTTATGGTGGGTTCTCTCCCCGGAGCAGATCTTCAGTAGCCAAAGACACCATACCAACTGCTGGGAAGGGGAGCAAGGCCCAAGTCCACAGCCATCCAGGATGCTCAGGCCACAAAAAGGGCCGAGATGAAGTTGAACAGGTAGCCCAGGACTTGTAGTGTAGTCAGACAGGTGAGACGAGATGAAGAAGACGATAATACCTCGATAAAGGCAGAGCAGAGCAGCGAGAACCGTATCGGTAATTTAAACCCCCAAGCGCCTAGTTATAAGCTGACGCCTGAGGGGAGGGAGAAAGTCCCTGAGGATAACAGCAAGCATCTTGTTGAACACAGGGTTCACGCAGGTCTACACACCACAATGAATACACGGGCGATTGGTGCATGGCCAATAAGGCCTAAACGGTAACGACTGGCGACTGGCCGATAAATATAACATTACCGCCGACGACCGCCCGAGGGAGAAGAAGAAGAGAACCCATCGGGGCGAGACGACAACGTTAGCTGAGGAGAAGAAAGTGTATCATGGCAGCAGCTCCAGTACCGCGCTTCTGAAGACCACGTGGCGACGGGGTACCTAAGAGGACAGAGAGCAAAACCTCAAAACCCGTTTCTCTTTCCAACAGTTGACTTTGAACTTGGATTGGTGAGCATAAATTCTGGCCCCTCATAGCTTAATCTAGTTAGGTATAGGGGTGGGATAAGGATAAGGGGATTGTTAAGACTGTTGTTTTTGCCTCAATGTGCCGTGTGTTCCCCATTCCCTGTATAAGTGTATTTGCCTATAATATTGTAGTGGTAATTTTTTTTAAGACTGTATTAAGATTTCCTTGTTCAATAATATCTTGGTTTTGTTTGCATCCAAACCACCTGTCTACCCGAGTTTTCTATATCGCTGCCTGTACCTAAGTCCGGTGTCTAGAACCCAGGGGTGTGGGAGCGATTCGAACCGCTCACAAACAGTCAGGGGCATAACTGACTGGGCGCACGCGCCACACCCGCCACCCCCTACAATTGGGTATTGTGGATTATAAAACAGATGTCTGTTTGGACAGAGTAATAGGAGGATAGAGCAGATGAATGCATAGCTGGAAGGATGGTGCAGGAGGGAGGGCTTTAGATTCATGAGTCATTGGGACCATTTCTGGGGGAGGTGGGACCTGTACAAGCTGGACGGGTTGCACCTCAACAGAGCTGGGACCAATATCCTTGCGGGGTTGGGGGGATGGTGCGGCAGGTGGTGGTTGCTAGTGCTGTTGGGGAGAGTTTAAATTATCTTGGCAGGGGGATGGGAACCTAAGAATAGAGTCAGTAGGGAGAGAAGAAAAACTGGAATTGGAAAACAAAAATGTAGAAACTAAATTGGAAGGGCAGAGGAATCAAGGGCTAGATAGTAGTCAACAAGGAGGTTTGTGCATCAATGCAAGGAGTATAGTGAACAAGGCAGATGAGCTGAGGGCACAGGTAGATACTTGGGACTATGATATTATAGCTATTACAGAGACGTGGCTGAAAGAGGGGCAGGTATGGCAACTCAACATTCCTGGTTACAGGATTTTCAAATGGGATAGAGAGGGAGGCAAAGAGGGAGGGGGATCGCGGCGTTGATTAAATAAACTATTACAGCTGTGAGGAGGGATTATATGTTGGAGGGATCATCAAATGAGGCCATATGGGCCGAATTGAAAAACAAAATAGGGGTGATCACACTGCTGGGAATGTACTACAGACCCCCAAACAGTGAGAAGGAGATAGAAGAGCAAATGTGTAGACAAATTTCTGAGACGTGCAAAAACTATAGGGCAGTAATAGTAGGGGATTTCAACTACCCCAATATTAACTGGGATAAAATTATTGTGAAGTGTATAGAGGGTGCAGAATTCCTAAAATGCATCCAGGAGAGCTTTTCTAGCCAGTATGTAGCAAGCCCAACAAGGGAGAGGGCAGTTCTGGACTTAGTTTTAGGGAATGAAGCTGGGCAGGTAGAAGGCATATCAGTGGGGGAGCAGTTTGGTGCTAGTGACCATAACTCAGTTAGATTTAAGGTGGTTATGGAAAAGGACAAGAATAGACCAGGAATAAAAATTCTAAATTGGGGAAAAGCAAATTTTGCTAAGTTCAGAGGGGATTTAGCCATAGTGGACTGGAAACAGCTACTTTAAGGTAAATCAGTGTCCGAGCAGTGGGAGGCATTCAAGGAGGAGATCCGGAGGGTTCAGACCAAATATGTGTGACATGAATCAGTCACAGATTATTATTTGAATGGCACAGATTATTATTTGAATGGCAATAGATTGGGAGAAGGGGAAGTGCAGAGAGACCTGGGTGTCCTTGTGCACCAGTCGCTTAAGGTAAGCATGCAGGTGCAGCAGGTGGTTAAGAAGGCAAATGGTATGTTGGCCTTCGTAGCAAGAGGGTTCGAGTACAGGAACAAGGATGTCTTGCTACAGTTGTACAGGGCCTTGGTGAGACCGCACCTTGAGTATTGTGTACAGTTTTGGTCACCTTACCTGAGGAAGGACGTTCTTGCCATGGAGGGAGTGCAGCAAAGATTCACCAGGCTGATACCTGGGATGGCAGGAATGACATATGAGGAGCGATTGTGTCGATTGGGCTTATACTCACTGGAGTTTAGAAGATTGAGAGGGGATCTCATCGAAACCTATAAAATTCTGTCAGGTCTGGACAGACTAGATGCAGGAAGGATGTTTCTGATGGCCGGGGAGTCCAGAACCAGGGGTCATAGTCTAAGGATAAGGGGTAAGCCATTTAGGACTGAAATGAGGAGGAATTTTTTCACCCAGAGAGTGGTGAACCTGTGGAATTCTCTGCCACAGAGGGCAGTGGAGGCCAGTTCATTAAATATATTCAAGAAAGAGTTGGATATATTTCTTGAGGCTAAAGGGATCGAGGGATATGGGGAAAAGGCAGGGACAGGGTACTGAATTTGGATGATCAGCCATGATCACATTGAATGGCAGAGCAGGCTCAAAGGGCCAAATGGCCTACTCCTGCTCCTATCTTCTATGTCTATGGTTCTATGTTCATGAAAGAAAAACTTATGAAATAATACTGAGCAGCCTACGGGTGGCGCTGTCCAGGGAGAGTATAAATACTCGGGCACGGGCCCAGCTTCCACAGGACATTCTTAACAGGAACTAGTGAAGGACACAACTAGACCTTCGTGTTGTAAAACAGTTGATTAAAGCTTTGTTTAATGCTTAGACCAAGTGCCTAGTAGTTTTCTCACGTCAATGTGCCCTTAAAGAAAAAAGGTGGGACTAACAAATCTAGAGCCCCCTGGATGTCTAGGGACATATAGGGTTGGATAAAGAAAAAAAGGGAGGCCTATGACAGATACCGAGGGCGAAATGCTGCAGAATGTTTAGAGGAGTACAGAAAGTGCAGGGTGCAATTAAAAATGATATTAGGAAAGCAAAGAGAGAGCATGAAAAATTCTTGGCAAGTATAATCAAGGAAAACCCAAATATGTTTTAAAAATATATTAAGAGTTAAAGGATAACTAAAGAGAGGGTAGGGCCTATTAGAGATCATGAGAGTAATCTGTGTTTGGCGGCAGGAGACGTTGGTAGGGTTCTTAATGAATACTTTGCGTCTGTTTTTACAAAGGAGAGGGGCGAAGCAGACATTGCTATCAGAGAGGAGAAGGGTGAAATATTGCATGAAATAAACATAGTGAGAGAGGAAGTATTAAGGGGTTTAACAGCTTTAAAAGTGGATAAATCCCCAGGCTCAGATGAAATGTATCCCAGGCTGTTAAGCGAAGCAAAAGAGGAAATAGCAGAGTCCCTGACCATTGCTTTCCAATCCTCTCTGGCTTCAGGTGAGGTGCTGGAGGACTGGAGGACTGCTAATGTGGTACCCTTGTTTAAAAAGGGAGAAAAGGATAGACCGAGTACTTACAGGCCAGTCAGCCTAAACTCAGTGGTAGGAAAATTATTGGAAATAATTCTGAAGGACGGGATAAATCTTCATTTATAAAGACACGGATTAATCAAGGATATTCAGCACAGATTTGTTAAGGGAAGGTCGTGTCTGACAAACTTGATTGAATTTTTTGAGGAGGTATCAAGGAGGGTAGATGAGGGTAATGCATTTGATGTAGTGTATATGGACTTTAGCAAGGCTTTTGATAAGGTTGCACATAGCAGACTGGTCACGAAGTTAAAAGCCCATGGGATCCAGGGCAAAGTGTCAAGTTGGATTCAAAACTGGCTTGGAGGCAGGAAGCATAGGGTAATGGTTGATGGGTGTTTTTGTGACTGGAAGGCTGTTTCCAGTGGGGTTCCACAGGGCTCAGTACTAGATACCTTGCTTTTTGTGGTATATATCAATGATCTGGACGTGAATATAGTGGGTATGATTAAGAAGTTTGCAGATGATACTAAAATTGGCTGTGTGGTTGATACTGACGAAGGAAGCTGTAGACTGCAGGAAGATATCAATAAATTGGTCAGGTGGGCAGAACAGTGGCAAATGGAATTCAATCCGGAGAAGTGTGAGGTAATGCATTTGGGGAGGACTAACAAGGAATGGGAATATACATTAAATGGTAGGAAACTGAGTAGTGTAGAGGAACAAAGGGTATTTGGAGTGCATGTCCACAGATCCCTGAAGGTAGCAGGCCAGGTAGATAAGGTGGTTAAGAAGGCATAAGGAATGCTTGCCTTTATTAGCCGTTGCATAGAATATAAGAGCAGGGGGGTTATGCTTGTAGGGGGGCATCCTTTACCTGGTTTATGGTAATTTACCTGGTCAGGCAGCCTTTTGCCACTGCACTGTGCCCAATTCCAATCAGCAGTTTCAAATTGCTAAACCCTCCTTCCAGTTCTGACTGGAGGAACTTATAATTAATGATATATTAAAAACTGACAAATGGTCTGGATGCAAGAAAGTCAAATTTTATTAAAACTAAAGCAACTACACCACACGATCAAGTAATCACGGTAAAATTGCTTAACAGGGGAAGGCAGACGGCAAAAATGAGGGATAAATGGCTACAATGTTAATCTTACAATCTTAGCAACATTTCCCTTAAATTACCACCCCTTTACTTCTCACTAGATTGTCTTGCTAGTGGGTCAGAAGCCTTGCTCACCTGCAGTTCAGAGTAAAAGAGAAGAGAGCTGCTTCTGGGAAGCTAGCTTTTATACCCCTTTTTTGGGGCCCACCCAGATCTGATGTTTCTGGGCTGAAACAAAAGAGATCCAAACTGTCCACTTGTCAGGGATGGGTTTGGATAAAGTTGCAGTTTAAATGTGTCCATTGTCTGTGATGGCTTTCGAATAAAGCTGCAGTAGTTTGAATGTGTTTTCATTCATCCTGCTGGGTTTTGAATGGAGTTGTATTACTATGTAAACAGCTTGGGAGGAGTGTAAACAGAAACCCATTGTTTTGTGGTCACTCAAAACCCAGTTAAGTGGTTTAATCCCTTGTGCAAACATCTTTGTAGCAGTTTCTGTAAACAAATCGATTATCTCTGCAGGGAGGGAACTTCCCAAACTGCCTTTGATTGGCAGATTCAAACGGGCTACTCCCTAGTGTAAACAAGCAGCTTGTAGGTTACCAGACCTGCCCAATACCACAGGGTGACTGACATCTCGGGCTCCATTCATATGCTAACAGCCTGTTTGTCCTTTTCTGCTGCCTTTTCACATTCTGTTTCCATGAGGTCTGTTCAGCCATTTTTAACAGTCCAAAACTCAAGAGTATGGGCTAGATTTTCAGTTGCTTGCGCCAGCAGTTAGCGCCTTAAGAGAAGTGATTTCCGGGCGCTATGCGTGTAGCGCCCGGGCGCAGCGCAGTTTGCGCCCCGCCCCAAATTAAGTTGCCCGTTAGCGCCGGCGCAAAGTTTAGCGCCCGCCCGGATGCGCGCGCAGAAAATGACGTCACATCCTCGTGCAACGCCCTTTGGCCGCCCCGATTGCAAACTTCAGTCGGACCGCCCCATTGTGCGGCGGGCGGCCGGAGCGTTTGGAAAAAGGAACGCAACACAACCAGCGCGGGCCCCGGGGGGCGCTAATTAAAGGGACCGTCCTCTCCAGTATAAAGGCCATCCATTATTTCAGAAAACAGTCTTGTGCAACGCATTTCTGGAGACACAACAAGGAGGATAGCTAACTGGTTTCAAGCAGCAAGAGCCAGGTATTTTTGGACTCAGGCAACAGCGCTGCAAGTGGCCATTTGGAAATTACAGTGTTTGCCAGGATTTGATGGGGGTTGCATGGGGTGCCAACGCGGAGCTGCAGCTCCATGTCCGTAGGGCTCGCAGACGCATTGTGAGAGGGGCAGCCCTGGCTAGAGGCAGAGGGGGCTACAGGCGTCGGCCACGTAGGCCTTACCCAGTCAGGCTATACCGCCAGCAGCGCTCCTACCTAAACATGAGTGCCGCGCGATGTGTTAAAAGGCTCCGATTCCGGAAGGGGGTGATTGCAGAGATCTGCCACCTGCTTCGCCGAGATCTGCGGCCAAAGCTCAGGTGCAGGACGTCTCTGTCGGTGGAAGTGAAGGTGACAGTGGCATTGAACTTCTATGCCACCGGCTCCTTCCAATACGCTGCTGGGGACATAGCAAACATCTCCCAGTACGGCGCGCATCGCTGCATCCGCCAGGTGACCGAAGCACTGTTCAGAAGGAGAAGCCAATTCATCTCCTTCCCCATGGCCCTGGAGAGCCAGCATCAGCGCGCATTGGGATTTTCCAGACTCGGGGAATTCCCCTTGGTGCAGGGCGCCATTGACTGTACGCATGTGGCTTTGCGGGCCCCTCTGGAGCATGGCGAGCAGTATCGCAACAGGAAGGGCTACCATTCTCTGAATGTGCAGCTGGTCTGTGACCACAAGCAGCGCATCATGGCAGTCAATGCCAGCTTCCCAGGCAGCAGCCACGATGCCTTTATCCTGCGGCAGAGTACTGTGCATGACATGTTCCAGGCACAGCCTCCCCCAAGAGGATGGCTACTCGGGGACAAAGGCTATCCTTTGTGCACCTGGCTCATGACCCCGCTCCGCGCGCCCAGGACCGCTGCTGAAGAGGCCTACAACGAGAGCCATCAAACCACCCGCAACATCATCGAGCTAACTATTGGGGTCCTCAAGCAGCGGTTCCGCTGCCTTGATCGCTCCGGAGGAGCTCTCCAGTATTCGCCGGACCGGGTCTCCCAATTTGTGGTGGTTTGCTGCATGCTACACAACCTGGCTATCCGCAGGACTCAGGCACTGCCACCTGACGTTGGACCAGCACCTCAGGAGGAGGAGCAGGAGGAGCATGAGGAGGAGGAGGAGGAGGAGGAGGAGGAGCAGGAGTACGTTCCCAGGAGGGAGCGACTAGGGCCAAGGGCCGCACGACGCCACCTTATTACACGGTACTTCTAAGCCCCCTGTCAGGGAATGGCCAGGGGCCATGAGGGAAGATGAATGCAGCCGCTCCGCAAGCCCTCAGCCGGCGAAGCCAACAAACACTAAGAAGAACAACCATGGAGACTGCATGAATAAAGATAATTTTTTATTAAACAAAAATGAAAAGCCCTTCCCACATGAATCCCCAAAAACAATAAACGGGCCCCACAAAAAGCCCAACAAACGACTCACTCCCACAAACTGGGGAGGAGCCACTCCACCTTTATTGAAACCGGGCCTCAACGTCGGCCTAACGCAAAAAAAAAGCCCTCCAAAAGCACAACCATGGGCAAAATAAAGATGGCCACCGCCATATTAAAGGAAAGCTGGCCACACCCTCTACTGAGTGGCCCGCGAGGGTGAGACCTTGGCCAGCATTTTGCCTCCCCTGCCCTGCCTGCTGCTCCTTCGCAAGCTCTGCCCAGTGGCTGCTGCGAGGCTGGGGGAAGGCGCCTGAGGCTCAGATGCCCTTCCGCCAGATGCCGCTGGGGGGCGGCCTACACGGCGTTTGGGCCTCGAGGGGCCGTCTCCTGAGTGGCGCACCTGAGCCTGGCCACCATCAGCTGCAGCCGCTTGCCCTTGACGGCCCAGAGGGGGAATGGCGGCGACGGATGGCGCAATGTGGGCCAGCAGGCGTCTGGGATGCGCTGGCTGGTGCTGTGGCGCGGTGGCACTCGGCCGGGCCCGCACTGCAGGATCCGCAGCAATCAGCCGACGGCCGGCTTGCTGGGATGGTCCAGCGCGGCGCCTGCCCTGGCGATGCCTGCCTGAGACAGCGCGTGTGGCAGCAGTGAGTGGCCCTGTGGTCCTGGTGTGCGCGCGCATCACATCCGCCAGGGTCTTGACGGCATCAGTTAGCATGCGGCCAGTCGCGGCAGTTGCTGCCCCGAACTCGCGCACACTGGTCGCCAGCGACTCGATGGCCTCAGGCATGCGCCCCACCATGCTCATGAGCTCCGTGTGGCGCCGGTCCGAGTCGTCGGCCATCTGATCGAGCTTCCGCACCTCCTCCGAAGTGAAGGTGTCCGGACTGGAGTTGCGACTCTCCCGCTGGGGAGGAGGGGGCCGAACTAGGGGACCCTTGCCGCGTTGGTGACGGCGAGTGTGCCGAGCAGCAGCACTCCCCTCTGATCCTTCCCCCCTTTGGGGGGAAGGCCGCGGGCCACGCGCATGGCTGCTGGGTGGCTGGACGCCACTGGTCCCAGAAGCTGCATTGCCCTGCGACAGTTCCTCCAGGCACTCGTCCAGTGAGGAGGTGTCGAGCATTTCCTCCTCTCCTGCGGGACGTGACTGTTCCCCCGAAGGTCCGGCTTGCTCCTCCTCCTCCTCCTGGTTGGAGGTGCTGTCACTGGCAGCCTCAGGGTCCTGGTCGTCACCAGCTGAAAGCAGGAATGCACAAGAGTAGCTTCAGAGTGAGGAGACGGCGTCAGCGAGGGAGTTAGGACTGGTGGGATTCAGCGCATTGTTGGGACAGTGGCAAAGGAGGTAGCTCGGATGGGCCAGTGCGACGCGAGAGGGCCAAAAGGCGAGGTCCTTACCATTGCCGGGCAGTGGAGGGTCGGATACACCGCACGCTGTGGGGACAATCACACGTGCTCCCATGAGCACACACACGCGCTCCTCCAGCTGAGTGAGCTTCTGCAGCTTGGCGCGGCCACCCCTGGCACGGGCCTGGCGATTAAACGCTACTTTAGCCTGCAAGAGAAAGGACGGGCTGTAAGTGCGCAGTGAAGCCCTGATGTAGTGTGCACTGCCTCCCATGGTGGAATAGCTTGGACAGAGTGAAGCTCTGATGTACTGTCCACTGCCTCCCATGGTGGAATAGCTTGGACAGAGTGAAGCCCTGATGTACTGTCCACTGCCTCCCATGGTGGAATAGCTTGGCCAAAGTGTAGAGTGCCGAATGGCCATTTGATGCTCATGACTGTCCCAATGCTGCTGGCTGAGGGCTGGCCAAAAGGACTTTCAGGTCCCTTTGCCCATCATGTCAGGTGTACATGCAAGAATGAGGAGGAGACTGGAAAGGCTACTCACCCTCACAATCCTGGTCAGATCGTTGTATTTCTTACGGCATTGTGTGTGGGTCCTGGGGGCCTCGCCGGTGAACGTCACCCTCTGGGCGATCTGCTTCCAGGCTTTGGTGTAGTCGTGGTGGGTTGGATTCCTCCCACTGTCTGGAAACAAGATCTTGCGCCTCACCTCCAGAGCTGTGACCATGATGTCCAGATCACCCTCTGAGAAGCGCAGGGCACGCTGACGGGCCTTCTCTGGCGTTGCCATGACTCCCTGGGGCTGAGCAGTAGTGTTGAGGCCTCTTTGCAAGGCTGCAGTGTGCAGGGCGTGGCAGCAGACCAATTCGTCCCTTCCCCCTTTAAGAGCTGGTCGGCACCACGGGGTCTGCTGTCAGTGCAAAAATGACCGCACCCGTGCTGCGCCCCGCCTGGGCGCTATCCCTCTGGACCGCCGGCTTAGCGCCTAAAGAGAGTAGTGGAACGCCTCTTTTAGCGCTCCACCAACCTCTTAGGGCGAAGCCACTGAATTCCCGGCAACGGGGCGCTACTTTGGGGCGGGCGCTAACTTCGGGCGGGCGCTAAGGTTAGCGCCCCAAAACTGCCTATACTGAAAATCTAGCCCTATATCTTTTAATAAAATGTACAATCTTAAAGTGTGCGAATTTCAAAAAGTTCTTTGATTCCAGTGTCCAAGTGCTGCCCAGCTTAAGAACTTTTTAACGCAGCCTTTTGCGGTTCTGGTTACGTTTTAAAACATTGTCCAACCCAGAGACAATTTAAATCACACAGGTCTTCGTCCACGATGTGGATGAATATTTCCCAACCTTTGGGGGCTGAGGGGGTTTTGCGACCCCTACATTCCCCCCTTGGATACTTCCAACTTGCTTGTAGTATCCTCTTGAAGAAGTGAGCAAAATTTTCTGACCCCCCCACAAACAATCATCCCCTGTATTTACCTATAGCTACCTACCACTGATCCCCCAACCCATCTATTCCCCTCAAATCTGAGAAAAACCGTGGTATGGTAGGCATTAACAGATACATCAATTACAAAATGTTACAGTAGGGGTCTCATAACGCTGCACCACTTGTTACATTTTATCATATTGCAAAATGTTGCAATATTGGTTATACAATGTAATCAAAATGATCCCAAGCACGGAGAGTGTCCTACACCTCTGCACCGCTTGGAACTGTTAAACAAAATACAAAATCTTCATTAAACATTTGAAACAAAATGCTGAAACATTTGAAACAAAATGATGAAATAAACCCCGACCATCACGTGCCAATGATGGGTCACAAAATTCGAGTGGGTATTGCTCCTCCCACCTGGGCAGTAAATGTTCCTTCCACCCCCCCTTTAATGGTCTTCAACTTTTAAAACATACAGAATGGATTTTACAGAACAGTCTGATCTGCCAGCCCCGAGCCGTTCCCTTGTCCCTTTGTGGAGGCGGGGTACCCCTCATGTTCCACAGACTGAGACTGGGGAGTATGGGATCGCAACTCCCAGTCCCTCCCCCTCCCGTCTTCCCTCGACTGGTTGCAGAAAATAATGGGTGCCTGTGTGGCGGCTCTCACTGGCCGCACACTCAAACTTGGATCCCAGATCCGGCCACCCACTCATCCTTCCCAGCCACATTTACACTCTAACTTTGCCCGTGGGCCCCGGGTGAGTTCCTCCCTTCCCCGAATGCACCCACGTGACTCTTGGGTCTCCCCCTCCCCTTTACAATCTTTCCCGGGCCATCACCACCCACTCCCGGGGAACGTGTCCTTATCTGACAAGGCACCCGTGCTTCCCCACCATGACTCCTCAATAGCGAGGTCTCCCGCAAGTGAAATTCGGTCATGATAGTGCTGGGTTCACCCAGCTGGGGTCATCTCTTCCACATAGGATGAGTAGGCAGGTTCCTCTGGACCCTGTCCGGTTTCTCCTGAAGGTCGCTGCGGGGTCTCCTCCTGGATTTGTCCAGTGGTGAGGTGATCCCCAACATTCTGTATATCTTCATTCGATGCCCAGCTCGGGCTGGGCGAACAGGGCTGCTCCTTTGTCCACTGTCTTAAAAGTACATGCAGCCAGGTCTCTCACTGACCTGCTGCCTTAAGTGGAGACATGGTCGGGTCCCTCGAGCTCAGACCAAAATACAAGCATTTGGCACACTTATAAACTTAAACTTTAAACTTAAACTCAGAACTACTAGTTACATTCTAAACTTAAAAGTTAAACACCTTAAAAGCAAGCTATAAACATTGGTAACTTAACACAAAGCTATAATACAAATGCCGCCCATCTCCGGATGGCCAGGCTAATCTCTGGTGTCACTGTCGCAGATTTCTGTTGCCTGCAGCGAAGCTGGACTGCCTCCTGCTTCTGGTCACTAGCAGCTTATGGCTGCTAGTTGGGGACCTCTGTGATCTGTTTCCTCCTGGGCTCGGGAGATTGCTCTTTGTGGCGGGTACTCTGGTGACCATCTTATCTTGGGCTTGCGGACCCGCTGAGACCTTCTGAGGGGCGTCTCTGTGGGGAAAACTTTGGCTGACGCAACCTGAGCCTGGGTCACAGCCCTAGCTGGCTGGGAACCTTCTCCCCCTGATGCAAACAGCCCGCACTGTTTAATATACCTGGCAGCCTGCCAGTAATCTGGGTTTGTCTCCTTTTCCCTACCCACTCCTGTACTGGGGGCAGGTATCTCCTCACCACCCGCTGCTGGTGGCTGAAAATCTTCCTCTCCAGGTCCAAAACCTGGTACTGGCTCCTTCCATATATCCCCTGCAAGAGGAATTGCTATGCCTTCCTCCCCAGAGTCCCACACCATAGGGGGAACCACTCTAGAAGCGGGCTGGGAAGCTTGTCCCTTTAAACAGGTGACTGTGCCTGTGTGAACCTCCTCCCCAGAGTCCCACGGCAGAGGCTGTGAAACCTCTGTATTCAAAGAGGTGACTGCGCCTGCGTGAACCCAGTGTTGGGAAACCTCTCCCTTCAGCCGCATGACTGTGCCTGCGCAGGAAAACTGAAGAGGAGCCGTTGTGGTCACGGGCTGTGGAACTGCACCTGTGCAAACAGGCCATTCAAAAGACTGGGGATTTCCTGTCTCCAGACCAGCGACTACGCATGCGTGGGCAGTCTCTTCAAAGGGCGGCTCCTCACTGGAGCCCCCCAAGCGATTTTCTGTGAATGAACTCGCAGCAGCCTGCAGATTTCTACTCTCAGGCTGCGGTTTCTCTGTTTCTGTACTAAATAACTGGTTCAAATTTAAACTTTGGCCAAAACTTAGGTCCCACTGGGGCGGGGAAGTGTCCCAATTGGTGGGCCGGACAACTTTTCCCTTGAAACAAGCCACAGCGCCTGTCTTTACAGCCTGTGAACTTGAACTTGTATGGTCAGATTTATACAATTTACATTGGTTGGCGTGGAACCACTTTGTGCACCGGGGTAGTTTTACTGCATAGACCATGGGTCCGGCCCTATCAACTATACTATAGGGTCCCATGTAGAGTGGCTCTAAACCTCCCACCCGGGCATAGTTTCTTACCATCACTAGGTCTCCTATCTCCCACTGGTGGCTCTTGCTAGGCTCGAGCAGCAGCCGGTTATTCTGATGCTGCTTCCCCATGCTGTCTGCTGCCTGCCCATAAATTTGTTTGACTGAGAGGGGTCTGGAGTATACCCCTGCCTGCTCCTGACTGGTGAATCCCAATAGTATGTATGGAACCCCGTTAGATAGAGGTGAGGTGGTGGGATTATCCGTATGGATCACGGTGCATGATGCCCCCGTATCCAATAGATAAGTCCCTGTAACCTTCTCTACCTCCATCTGTACGAGCGGTCTCTTCCATTCATCGTACCGGAGATTACACAGATGGACAGGCTGCGCGGGCTCCAGTCATTGTGGGGAGGCAGAGGTGGGTGAGGGGGCTGCAGCACCACTGATGGCTGCTACCTTTCCCTGATTGGCCCTGAGGAAAGATCTTATCGACTCCATGACGGACTCGACTGTATCGGGAGGAGTTTCTGTCTCTGCCTTCTGAGTTGGGGCTGTGGGGGTCCTGGCTTTATTGTCTCTCCCAGGCTTTTTACAATCCCTGCGCCAGTGGCCATCCTCCCCGCACCTGTAACAAGTGACCTTGTTCTGGGAGTGACGGCTCCCCTCCTGGCGCCACTCTTTCTTGTATTGAGCCCCAGGTTTAACCTCATGGACCTTACCCTTTTGCTGGGGGGTCCCACTATTCCTACCGTTCCTATATGCTACCGTGAGCTGCCAGATTACAGTCTCTTCGGTTGCTAGGGGGTCTCGGTGGTCAAACCAAGTATCAGCCTTTGCTTTTATCTGGGGCAGGCAATTGGACACCAGGCAACGAAGCCATTGGGTCTGCTGCCACTGGTTCAGGTGTGCCCTATCTTGTCCCCCTGTACACACGCTGTTGTAGACTGGCCACAGCCTGTCTGCAAATGCCTGTGGGGTCTCCCCTTCCTTCTGCAGTGTTTTCCCTATGCGATCGCACGGACTGCCGTCATTCACACCCATGGCTTCCAGTATTTCCTCCTTTAGGTCCTCAAAACCCTGCTGCCCTCTCTTAGCCTCATCTGAAAGTGTCTGATAGAGCTGACTATCTACAGAGAAAAGCAACATTTTGGCTTTCTCTTCGTCATCACAGCCGTTAACACAGGCTGCCTGTTCTATCTCTTGGAAGTGCATTGAGGGGTCTCCCTTTTCGGAGAGCAGGGGAATATGTTGCACCAGGCCTCTGAGCTGTTGGGTATCATAGGGTACCAGATAGGTATGCTGAACAACCCCTGGGTCATTATCGTTCACGGGCGGGCTGTACCTCCGTTGTCGGAGGGGGTACACTGGTCCTGGTCCCCACCTGCCTAGCGGGACCTGCTGGCGTTCTCCTACCACCCATTGTCCACCCCTTCTTGCTGCCAGAGCTCCTCAAAACTTGCAGCTGTGGGCTGCGGTCTTGGGATCTCTAATTCCCTAGCCAGCTCTGTTCTGGGTGCTGCCTGTGGGGCAGTTTGATTTGGGCTGCTGGTACTGTCCGATGGACTTCCCTTCGGACTTATGAGACATACCATCCCTTTAGCCCTTAATAACTCCACACCCAAATTCTCTATCTTTCTGTTACATGGGGTATGATCGGCTCCACTAAATCTTTGGTCGCAGGCCAGCTTATAAGCTGCCTTTACTTCCCTAACCAATTCCTCCTGCTCTGTTACTTCTGAGGTGAGGCGGGCATTCTCTTCCCACAGTCTCATCTCGTTACTCTTTGCTTCTGTAATTTGGCACTTTAGGAACTCTATCTTGTGCCTCGCGTGGCTTTTGCCCTCGCTAGCTTCACGGGTGAGATGTGCGTTTTCCTCCTGTAGCCTCACCTCACTGTCCCTAGCCTCTGTGACTTCCTGCACAAGGCACTCTATCTCTGCCTGGCATTTCATGACCTCTAGTGTGAGGCGTGCATTTTCTTCCCGCACCCTCATCCCACTATCTCTGGCCGCATTCACCTCTCTTATGAGGCATTCTACCTCCGCCTGGCATTTTTCAAACTCTGACTCCCGATTCTTGGTCTCTGTAACCTGCTCCTGCACCCTCATCTCACCCTTCTTAACCCAGCCACCTATACCATAATAGGTCAGCTTACACGCTGCCGCTAACTTCTGCAGGGATACCCACAGGCTGAAAGCAAGAAAAGCAACAGCTGATGCTTTCTCCAGATCCAGACCACTTATCATATCAAAAACTGCCTCCAGTCCCTTCGTGGTCGCCAATTTGTAGGGGGGCATCCTTTACCTGGTTTACGGTAATTTACCTGGTCAGGCAGCCTTTTGCCACTGCACTGTGACCAATTCCAATCAGCGGTTTCGAATCGCTAAACCCTCCTTCCAGTTCTGACTGGAGGAACTTATAATTAATGATATATTAAAAACGGACAAATGGTCTGGATGCAAGAAAGTCAAATTTTATTAAAACTAAAGAAACTACACCACACGATCAAGTAATCACGGTAAAATTGCTTCACAGGGGAAGGCAGACGGCAAAAATGAGGGATGAATGGCTACAATGTTAATCTTACAATCTTAGCAACATTTCCCTTAAATTACCACCCCTTTATTTCTCACTAGATTGTCTTGCTAGTGGGTCAGAAGCCTTGCTTACCTGCAGTCCAAAGAGTAAAAGAGAAGAGAGCTGCTTCTGGGAAGCTATCTTTTATACCCCTTTTTTGGGGCCCGCCCAGATCTGATGTTTCTGGGCTAAAACAAAAGAGATCCAAACTGTCCACTTGTCTGGGACGGGTTTGGATAAAGTTGCAGTTTAAATGTGTCCATTGTCTGTGATGGCTTTCGAATAAAGCTGCAGTAGTTTGAATGTGTTTTCATTCATCCTGATGGGTTTTGAATGGAGTTGTATTATTATTTAAACAGCTTGGGAGGAGTGTAAACAGAAACCCATTGTTTTGTGGTCACTCGAAGCCGCAGTCAAGTGGTTTAATCCCTTGTGCAAACATCCTTGTAGCAGTTTCTGTAAACAAATCGATTATCTCTGCAGGGAGGAAACTCCCGAACTGCCTTTGATTGGCAGATTCAAATGGGCTACTCCCCAGTGTAAATAAGCAGCTTGTAGGTTACCGGACCTGCCCAATACCACAGGGTGACTGACAGCTCGGGCTCCATTCATATGCTAATAGCCTATCTGTCCTTTTCTGCTGCCTTTTAACATTCTGTTTCCATGAGGTCTGTTCAGCCATTTTTAACAGTCCAAAACTCAAGAGTATATCTTTTAATAAAATGTACAATCTTAAAGTGTGTGATTTTCACAAAGTTCTTTGATTCCAGTGTCCAAGTGCTGCCCAGCTTATAAGCTTTTTAACGCAGCCTTTTGTGGTTCTGGGTACATTTTAAAACATTGTCCAACCCAGACACAACTTAAATCACACAGGTCTTTGTCCACGATGTGGATTAATATTTCCTGATTGTAGTGTATGTACCTTTAAGAGCCCCTGTGTACTGTAATACCTGTAGTGACCACTCGGGTATATAAGCCTGTATAGCGTCTTGTATCTTTTAGTTCACCTCCAGACTTTGTTCAGTAAACACCTGTTAAACCAACTCCTGCATTCCGTGTCTCCATTAACACACGGATACAACAGTGGCGACGAATTGGAAACGGACTTACCTGCAATTCGACAGCACCTCAAGGAGATCGATTCCTCAGACGAAGGTCAAAGAAGAAAAAAAAAACAACAAAAAAAAACTGTGGTTTCACCAGCTAGCCGGGCTGGCGGCAGGTACTGCACTAATCCTTACTGGGCGGCGGGCTGGGGCTCGATCGGGTGGTTCTGCAGCGGGGCCGAGCAGCGAGTCGGAAGGTGGAGGCAAACAGAGACGAAGGGTGGAGCACTCGGGAGACGGCCGGTGCTGCAAAGCAGGTCGGCATTCGGATCAAGCAGAGGGAGGGAAAAGTCCCAGAGAGTCCGGCGGGAACGAGTCTCCAACTATTAAAAATATCTGTGTAAATAAAAACCGCGGAGAACAGCATTGTCAGCAGCGGCAGTGGCGGGAAAGCGCGGGAGGCGCCATTTTTTCTCGGCAGGGAAGAAAGGAAAGCATGGGAGGCGCCATTTTTGATTTTCAGGATGCCTAAGACTGGCAATATTACTGCTTTCGATAGTAATATAGAGGATTGGACCACATATGTGGAAAGAGTGGAGGTATATTGCACAGCGAATGAAGTAGAGGATGATAAAAAGGCATCGGTACTTCTAAATCTGATGGGCGCAAGAACATACGGGCTGTTATGAAACTTAATCACTCCAGCCAAACCAATGGACAAGAATTTTAAGGAGATTGTTGATACCCTACAGGAGCACTTGAACCCAACACCGCTGCTGATAGCGGAACGATTCAAATTCTTCAGGAGGAATCAGCACAAGAATGAAAGTAACGCTGATTACCTCACCGAATTAAGAAAGCTGTCAAAGCACTGCCAATTCGGGGCAGGACTGGCAGATTCTCTACGAGACAAATTCGTCTGCGGTCTCCTAAGTGAAGGAACACAGAAAAGGCTACTTTGTGAGAAAGATTTGACACTGGACAAGGCTTTCAGTGTGGCTGTATCATACGAAGCAGCAGCAAGAGGAGCTGCAGAGATACAGCAAAAGCCACAGGACTTCGGCACCCATGAAATGACACAGGGTTCTGAGAGATGTTATCACTGCAGCAGATCCACCCATGACCAGGGGGACTGCTGGTTCAAGGACAAATCATGCAGGCATTGCGGAAAGATGGGACACATTGCACGTGTATGCCGATCTGGAAACAAAAAATCCACTGACAGAAAAAAAATCAATAAGGAAAAGCACAGAAAGGTACAAATGATGATGGACAGTAGCTCCGAAAACCAGAAGAGCGATAGCGACTCCGGAAACAAGAGACTAAGCTCTCTCAAATTACATAATGTAATTGCCAAAGAAGATTACCAGACCATTTGGGTTACCCTCATGATAGTGGGGTCCCCAGTTAAAATGGAGCTAGATACAGGATCAGCTCTGACCGTCATAAGTCGACGGGATTGTGAGCGGCTATTTCCGCATATACCTTTGAAAGACACATCCATTATCTCGAAGACATATACGGGGCAGAAAGTATACCCCAGAGGGAAAATAAGGGTGCCTGTTGTATACAACGGCAAGGAAATACAGAAGTTGTATTTATACGTTCTGCAAGATGGTGGTCCACCGCTGTTGGGACGTGAATGGATCAGGAAGATACGTTTAGACTGGCACTCCATTCAGGCACTGACGGTGACCAGTAAGAAAAAAAATGATGATGACGTCATACCTGAACGATTAAAAGACATCTTGGCCAATGCCAAAGAAGTGTTTCAACAGGAACTAGGAACCTTGAAAGGCATCACCGCCTCAATAAAAGTGGAAGATGCGGCAATTCCCAAGTTTTTTAAGGCAAGGCCGGTGCCATACGCAATTCGTCCAGCAGTCGAGGCAGAGCTGGAGAATTTGGAAAAGGCAGGCGTGTTATCCAAGGTAGATTGGAGCGAGTGGGCAACACCCATCGTCCCGGTCATGAAGAAAACGTTGAATAATGATAAATCTGAAGAACAGAGAAAAATTCGCATCTGTGGGGACTTCAAGGTGACTGTAAACCCGGTCCTTCACACGGCACAGTATCCTCTTCCGAGGATAGAAGATATTTTCGCCTCACTATCCGGAGGGAAACGTTTCACAAAAATTGACTTGGCACAGGCATATCTACAGATGGAGGTTGAGGAGGCCTCTAAAAAGTATCTCACGATAAACACACACAAAGGCCTGTACCAATGCAATCGACTGGTTTTCGGAGTAGCATCAGCTCCAGCTATCTGGCAAAGAGCTATGGAGCAAGTCCTGCAAGGAATTCCGGGGACTCAATGCTACCTAGACGACATCCTTGTAACAGGAGAAAACGACAACGAGCATCTTGCCAATTTAAAGCAGGTGCTCACTAGGCTGAGAGAACGGGGCCTACGAGCAAATCGCCCCAAGTGCGAATTTTTCCAGAAACAAATATCATATTGTGGCCATATAATTAATGAAGAAGGGTTGCATAAGTCACCTGAGAAAATTGAAGCGGTCATAAAAGCCCCAGCACCTGAAAATGTCTCACAATTAAGGTCGTTCCTGGGATTGATAAATTACTATCATAAATTTTTACCGAACTTGTCAACTGTTCTGCACCCTCTTAACGCACTGCTACAAACGGGAGTAATTTGGAAATGGAGCGAAGACTGTAAACGTGCCTTCCATAAATGCAAAGGCTTGATCACGTCCAAGGAAGAGTTGGCTCATTACAACCCACCACTGCCAATCAGACTGGCGTGCGATGCATCCCCTTACGGCATAGGAGCGGTATTATCGCATAGATTCCCTGATGGCTCGGAGCGGCCGATAGCTTTTGCGTCACGCTCATTGAACTCAGCTGAGCATAACTATGCCCAGATCGACAGGGACGCACTCAGCCTGGTGTGGGGAGTGAAGAAATTCAACCAATACCTACACGGACAAAAATTTACCTTGTTGACTGACCATCAACCCCTCGTCTCCATATTCAACCCTAAAAAGGGCGTTCCCATTATGACAGCGCAAAGGCTACAGAGGTGGTCCCTTTTCCTAGGGGCACACCAATATGACATAGAATACAAAGGATCAAAACAGCATGGGAATGCTGATGGTTTATCGCGCCTACCATTGCCAATGGTAGAAGAGGCACCTACAGTGGACCCAGTGGAGATGTTCCACTCAACCATAGTGGAATGTCTACCAGTAACAAACTCTACCATTGAAAAGGAAACGAGAAATGACCCGACTCTCTCACGAGTCTACGATTTAACGGTGAAGGGATGGCCAGCACATGGAGAACCACTGTTGCCAGCCTTCTCGCAAAGAAGGGAACAGCTGTCAGTGTGCCGAGGAACCTTGATGTGTGGATCCAGAGTGGTGATTCCACCCAAACTCCAAGATAAAGTGCTAAAGGAGCTTCACGAGGGGCATCTGGGTGGAGTGAAAATGAAGAACCTAGCCAGAGCGTTTGTGTGGTGGCCAGGAATCGATGGAGACATCGAAGAAATGACCAAGAGCTGTCTAGGATGCCAGAAGGTCCAAAACGCCCCACCGCAAGCCCCTCTACATCCATGGGACTGGCCCTCATCTCCATGGCAAAGGGTACATATCGACTTTGCTGGTCCATTTATGGACTCAATGTTCTTAATCGAGGTTGATGCACACTCCAAGTGGCCGGAGGTAATAAAGATGTCCTCCACCACCACGGAAAAAACCATCACAGTATTAAGGACCATATTTGCAGGAATGGGCTGCCTGAACAGATCTGTTCTGATAATGGACCGCAATTTGTGTCCGAAGAATTCAGGAAGTTCTTAAAAAACAATGGGGTTAAGCACTACACGTCCGCCCCATACCATCCCGCCACCAATGGATTAGCTGAAAGGTTTGTCCAGACCTTCAAGAAGGCCATAAAGGCCATGGGTAATGAAGACATAAAACTACAACATATGGTAGATAACTTCTTGTTTGCGTACAGGAATGCAACACATGTGGTTACAAACCAAACTCCCGCCATGATGTTTTTCAATAGAAGACTAAGATGCCGGCTGGATTTGATCAAGCCAAACATCAGAAGGGACGTAGAGAACCGGCAATTTCAAGGCATGAATGAAAGGCCAACTAGAACCTTCCAGATAGGTCAACAAGTTTTGGCCCGGGACTACCGTACCAAGAAATGGCAGCCTGGAACTATTTGCACACGACTAGGACCGTTGATGTATACCGTGGACATTGGAGAAAGCATAATAAGGCGCCATGCTGACCAGATCATAGAACCATCTGAAAAGGGACAACCTACACCACAACTCTATACGTCTAATGATGAAGCAGAGATACCCATAGTATCTACCTCCGATCTGGTGATACTGGAGCCAGCTGAACCCGATACTGGCATTCAAGCCGAATCGACCTTGACAAAAGAACCTACTACACCACCGAAAACTACTACACCACCGAGGCGTTATCTGGACCGAGTCAGGAAGCCTCCAGAGAGACTGACTTATAATTGATTAACTGCAGCAAATGTGTAGATTATTGTTCTTGTAAACATGTTAATTAATGATTACTTAAAATGTTATGTACTAATTATCTAAAAGGGGAGGAATTGTAGTGTATATACCTTTAAGAGCCCCTGTGTACTGTAATACCTGTAGTGACCACTCGGGTATATAAGCCTGTATAGCGTCTTGTATCTTTTAGTTCACCTCCAGACTTTGTTCAGTAAACACCTGTTAAACCAACTCCTGCATTCCGTGTCTCCATTAACACACGGATACAACACCGATCTTCGGGGGCTGAGGGGATTTTGCGACCCCTACATGCTTCAACTGTATAAAACTCAAGTTAGGCCCTAGCTAGAGTACTGTGTGCAGTTCTGGTCACCACATTACAGGAAAGATGTGATTGCACTAGAGAAGGTACAGAGGAGATTTACAAGGATGTTTCCGGGAGTAGAGAATCTTAGCTATGAGGATAGACTGGATAGGCTGGGTTTGTTTTCCTTGGAACAGAGGAAGCTGAGGGGAGACCTTATTGGGGTGTATAAAATTATGCGGGGCCTAGATAAAGTGAATAGAAAGGACCTATTTCTCTTAGCAGAGGGGTCAGAAACCAGGGGGCGCAGATTTAAAGTAATTGGTGGCAGGTTTAGAGGGATTTGAGGGGAGATTTCTTCACCCAGAAGGTTGTGGGGGTCTGGAACTCACCGCCTGAAAGGGTGGTAAAGACAGAAACCCTAAACACATTTAAAAAGTACTTGGATGTGCATTTGGGATGCTCTAGCCTGCAGGGCTACGGACCAAGAGCTGGGAAGTGGGATTAGGCTGGATAGCTCTTTGTTGGCCGGCATGGACATGATGGGCTGAAATGTCCTCCTTCTGTGCTGTAACTTTCTATGATTCTATGAATACTATCACAACAGATAGTACGGGCTGAATTTTAATATGGAAGAGCGTGTGGGCTTGGGTGCGGCTGGGGGATTAAAACCAACAAAATTGTCAGTGCGTCAGGAAGCCGGCTCCAACCCGTCGACTCTGCATTTGACTCCAGTGCATTAGGCTGCCTGCGCGTAATCCCCTTGGGAGAGATGTGTTGTCAATTTCCATATGCTAATCGCTCAATTAGCCATATTGACATACTGTTTTCAGTTTAACATCCGGCCCACAGGTTTCCTGGGCTTCCTGAAACTCACCAGTGAAACTAAGGTGAGTACACAGCGGCAATTGAGGGGGCTGAAGCAACCTCAGGCAAAGATGCCAATAAATACTCAGGCCTAGAAATTCATTAAGGCGCTGCCAGCTTTGCGGCCAGTTACCGCCTAAAGAGGGCTTCTGCGCCAAAAATGAGTTTGCGCTGATATTCAGCGCAGCGGTATTGGCGGCGGTAGCCGTTAGCGCTGCGCCGGCACCGATGATGTCATCGGTGTGCGCAGTGCCCCGGTTCCGCCCCGAAACTGGCCCGATCCCCATATTTAGTTGCGGCCGCCTCTTCCGCAGCGGCCGCAAACAGCGACCAGAAAACGGGGTCGTACTCTAGCCTTAGTGGGGCGCTTTAAGGTGGAGGTGCGGCCGGCCGCTTTTTCGGCGGCCGCCTGCCCGCACCTCCTTCCCCGGCCTCCTCCACCCCCCCCCGTGGCATTGCCGGCTGCTTTCCGTGAACCCGGCACTTCTCCGAGGTGCCGGGCTCATTTGCCGGCACTCTCCAGCAGCGATCTCCCCGCTGCAGGCAGCTCCCCCTTAAGAGAAGGAGGAGGCCTGCAGTACCGCAGCCTGCCGCTCCACAGCGGCTGGCGCAGCGGCGCCAAGAGCGCTGAAATTCAGTTTCAGCGCCCCAAGCGGAGGCGGGCACACCCTGGAAAAGCGCCCGGTTCCGGATTGGGGCGCAGAAGCCGAATATCTGACGGTCGCAAATGGCTCCGCGCCCAGCGCTAACTTTTGGGCGCTAGCCAGCTGGGCGCCCCTAACTGAATTTCTAGGCCTCAGTGTTCACAGCTGCTCTCTTACCTGCTGGTGGGAAATGGTTTTTTCACAGTACTTTTGCTGAAAAGTTACTTTCTGCACTTTGCAGGTTTGCTCTATCACATGAAGATGACCGGCAACAGCACCTGCAGCCTGCTAGTCACAGACCTGCAGATGCACAGGAGGGAGGCGAACAGCAGAAAGGCAATCAACAGAGAGGAGCAGCAGTGAGAGGAGCAGCAGAGAGAGGACCAGCAGAAAGGTGCAGCATGCAGAAGGCACTACCCACAAAACAGGGTCTGTAGGCAGAGGCTCAGTTTCCTTGATATGCCTGAACATGAGTGTCTCAGGAGGTTCAAGAAGTCACGCCAGGTGGTGGCAGGCATCTGCAGCCTCCTAGAAGAAGAACTGCACCTGGTAGCCATGTGGTTGTCAAAGTCGCCACCGCCCTCAACTTTTTTGCCTCTGGCTCCTTCCTTGGCTCTGCTGCAGACATATTCAGGATCTCCCAGTCGGCGGCCAACAAATGCATTAGACAGGTCACTGATGGCTTGTTTGCCAGGGTAGAAAATTATGTTAACTTTGCCTGTGATGATGCCAGTCAGAATGAGCGGGCACTCAGCTTTGCGGTTCTGGCTGGCTTCCCACAGGCCATCGACTGCACACACGTGGCAATCTGGGCATCCCCAGAACAATCAGTAGTATTCACCAACCGCAAAGGCTTCCACTCCATCAATGTGCAGCTGGTGTGCAACCACAAAAAGATCTTTATACAGGTGTGTGCAAGATTTACAGTCAGCTGCCATAATGCTTTTGTCCTGCGGCAGTCCAAGCTCCCTGATCTCTTCAGACCTGGAAGCAGACTTAAGGGGTAGCTGCTAGGTGACAAGGGATACCCACTGCTAACTTGGCTCATGACACTCACCAGAAACTCCAACACTGAAGCCCAACAAGTGCTAAAATATCACCACCAGATGTGTGATTGCACAGGCCATTGTCTTGCTGAAGATGCGCTTCAGGTGCCTGGACAGATCTGGAGGCGCCCTTCAGTACACACCAGCCAGGGTCTCCAGCATGGTCTTGGTTTGCTGTGCTCTGCACAACATTGTGCAGCAGCAAGGCTTGGACCTGCAGGAGGAACAAGGCGAACAGCTCAAATTCTCCTTGGACGATTCGGAGGTGAAGGAGGAAGAAGAGGAGAAAGAAGAGGGTGATGAGGGCAATGTACCCCCAGCTGCTCACATTGCTGACCGGAATGCCCTTATTAATGCAAGGTTCACTTAGGTTGCCCCAGTGATTCCATGACACCAGAAAATGCAATGGCCACCCTTCCTGCTCCTCCGCCCCCGCCAATGCCACTAACACAAAGCAGTCCTGCAACCAACCAACCACCCTTTGAACATCCCCCCATTGGTCCCCATCAATTTACGTTTTCATATTCATCATCAAACAAGTTAGAAGACCACTTATCACCAAACACCCAAGACAAGGTGGGAAAGTGATGACATTTATGTGGGCTAAATAAAGAACATCAACTTATCAAAACAACATTTTATCAGACACCCACCTGCATTCCTGTGTGCAATTACAAAGCCTTACTCTTCCTTTTTCTGCTACTCCTACGTGGTGCAACCTGTGTGGCTTGAGCAGAGGTAGAGACAGGCTGCTCAGATCCCTGCTCTGACTGCTGTGATGCTCTTGGCCGATGTCCTCTGGGTTTTGGAGCCTGTGAGGGCCCCGCCAAAGACTGCTCCACCTGCACCTGTATAGGGGCAGACTCAGCCATTGGAACACGAGGCAGCATGTGGGCTATTGACTGAGGGGTGGGTTGTGGGTGAGAAGTGGAAGTGCTTTGAGTGGAGTCACCACTTCCATGACCCCTTTCACCATCATTTCTCTCATGGTCCAGCCGCACTTCACTGCTGCCACTGTGCTGGAGAACACTTTGGTGCAGATCAGTGTGGCCCTGTAAGGCCAAGGCTAAGGTATATGTCAATTTATTTAAGGCGGCAGACATGTTGGCATCCAGAGTCTACAATGTGTTGTTGAAGGCGTGCATGGATTTATTTAATTGGCACGTATGACGGTCCAAGGTGCTGGCCACTCCATTCAT
The DNA here is from genome assembly GCF_052327205.1 of Somniosus microcephalus. Taxonomy (NCBI): domain Eukaryota; kingdom Metazoa; phylum Chordata; class Chondrichthyes; order Squaliformes; family Somniosidae; genus Somniosus; species Somniosus microcephalus. The sequence goes on from NC_140991.1 coordinate 110,498,803, forward strand.
GGAAGAAGACATCATCTCAGTGGCCTGCGACATCACCCCCCTCATGCTTGAGGTGGATTTTGAAGGTCTGTCAGTGCATCGCACATTGTCTGCTACTACTCAATGATTCTGCTCTTCATTGATAATCCCAGGGGAACAGCATCTGTGTCCAGCTGAGCGGAGCTTGGAGAAGGCTGTGCTCTATGATGCGAAGTCTCCACCCCTGCCCCTGCCTTCACCATCTTCTCTTGCTCACTTGTGAAGTGTGAGTCACCAGGTGAAAACCCAACTATCTGCCTTACTGATCCCACCAAAGTGTGAATTTCTGAACTGCTGAATGAGTCCTGTGACAGTGCTCCCTCAAAAGGACTCAGCGCCTCTGAGGACTCGTTGCCCGCCATGTCCACCGACTCCTGCTGCATGCATGAAGGCCCTATGGGAGATAAAAGACTTGATAAGTGTGGTAAACCACTGTATTGTATATTGCCACCTCTGGGTGGCGCTGTGTATGGAGGCATGCCTCAGCTGACTCCACCCACCACTGTGTGGGTTTCGTTCAGACTTGTTCAGTCACTCACGAAGAAGCATGGTCTCTTCTTAGCTAATAAAAGCCTTATTCATCTCTTCTTTCGACTCATCATCTCTTCTTCGACTCATCACCTTTTATGAAGTAATTGATAAGCGTATCAATTTTATTAGCTAAAAGTTAAATGGCGACACCTGAGGAGCAACAACAGCAACGGATACAGCAGACATTGCTGAGAGCCCTCAGACCACCACGCCTGGACCTCGACCCTCAAGATGTGGGTGCATCAGCCAAGTTTGAACACTGGCTGAGCTGCTTTGAATCCTTCCTCGCAATCTCACAGGTTACAGAGGAGGATCACAAACTGAAAATTTTGACCGCCCAGGTGAGCCATCAAGTATATATGCTAATCCGGGACTCTAATACGTACGTGGCGGCCCTCGAGCTACTAAAAGGGCAATATACGCGCCCAGTGAACACAATTTATGCCCGACACCTCTTGGGATCACGCAGGCAGCAACCGGGAGAATCGGTAGGGGCATTTGCACGGGCGCTACTGGCACTCTGCAGAGACTGCGATTGTAAAGCGGTAACGGCTGTGGAGCACGCGCAGGGACTCGCCTGTGATGCCTTCGTCAGGGGCCTCCAGTCAGACCACACCCGGCAGAGACTGCTAGAAAGCAAGGAACCCGACCTGAAGACGGCCATTGCCCTTGCGCTCTCGTTAGAGGAGGCCCACCGAAACCTCGAGGCATACCCCCGTAACGGCGCCGAGACATGGCAATCGAAACCGTGGGACACGGGACCGCCGCCCCCGGCACCAACCGCTGCAGCGACCCAACCGAGACAGCAGCCTCCGGTAAGAACTGCTTCGATGCCCAGTAACCAGGCCCAAAAATGCTATTTCTGTGGCCAGTTAAAACATCCCAGAGCGCACTGCCCAGCTAAGACAGCTACCTGCTCGGGCTGCGGGAAGAAAGGCCATTACGCTAACGCCTGCAAGGGGAAGCCAGCCAGCAGCGCAGCGTGCGGGCCGTGGGAGCAGCCATCTTATCCGCCATTTTGTGTACCCCCGGCCGCATGGCATCCGCCGCCATCGTATCCAACGCACTCAACCGCCATTTCGTCACCGGAACCGACCACCGTCTCGGCGGATGACTATAGTGACTCACTAAGCCACATACTGGCCTCCGTGACGCTGGATCAAGGCCACCCTCACCATCTATCCAGCTCCATGATGGATATCGCGGTAAACGGCCGCGCCACCAGTTGCCTGATCGACAGCGGGAGCACAGAGAGTTTCGTCCACCCCGACACGGTACGTAGCCACTCCCTCACGATTCTGCCAACGCACCATCGCATTTCTATGGCGTCCAAGTCCCAGTCAATGGACATCAGCGGCTACTGTGTGGTGACCCTGTCAGTAGGGGGCACTGAATATCAAAAATTTAAACTGCTAGTCCTGCCCCGTCTTTGCGCTGCCGTCCTGCTAGGGTTGGATTTTCAGTGCCACCTTAAGAGTGTCACACTAGCATATGGTGGACCCCTCCCCCCACTCACAGTCTGCAACCAACAACTTTTAAATCGCCCGCTGCAAACCACCTGCAGCCTTTCCACATTAAAAGTCCCCCCCCCTCCCCTGTTCGCTAACCTCACCCGCGACTGTAAACCCATCGCTACCAAAAGCAGGCGGTACAGTGCCGGGGACAGAGCTTTTATCAGCTCTGAGGTGGAGCGGCTCTTGAAGGAGGGCATTATCGAAGGTAGCACTAGCCCCTGGCGAGCCCAGGTTGTAGTCGTTAAAACCACTGCAAAACGCCGCATGGTAATCGACTACAGCCAAACCATAAACCGGTACACCCAGCTGGACGCGTACCCCCTCCCTCGCATATCTGATATGGTCAATCAGATTGCGCAATACAAAGTATTCTCCACCATCGACCTTAAGTCAGCGTACCACCAGCTGCCCATCCGCCATGAGGACCGCCAGTATACTGCCTTCGAGGCAAACGGCCGCCTCTACCACTTCCTTAGGGTCCCCTTCGGCGTCACCAACGGGGTTTCGGTCTTCCAAAGGGAGATGAACCGAATGGTTGACCAGAACGCGCTGCGGGCAACCTTCCCCTATTTGGATAACGTCACCATCTGCGGCCACGACCAGCAGGACCACGACGTTAATCTAGCAAATTTCCTCCGTACGGCCCAACGGCTGAACCTAACGTACAATAAGGAAAAATGTATGTTTCACACCAAGCGCCTGGCCATCCTCGGCTGCGTGGTGGAGAACGGAGTCATCGGGCCCGACCCCGACAGAATGCGCCCCCTAATGGAGCTACCCCTTCCCCACTGCCAAAAAGCACTGAAGAGATGCCTGGGGTTTTTCTCCTACTACGCCCAGTGGGTGCCCCTCTATGCAGACAAAGCCAGGCCCCTCATCAAAGCCACCTCCTTCCCCCTGACACCAGAGGCGTGTGCAGCCTTCACTCTTATCAAGAACGATATCGCGAAGGCCGCAATGCACGCGGTGGATGAGTCCATCCCCTTCCAAGTGGAGAGCGATGCCTCCGACTTCACCCTAGCCGCGACCCTTAACCAGGCGGGCAGACCCGTGGCCTTTTTCTCAAGGACCCTCCAGGGCCCCGAGACGAGACACTCCTCCGTCGAAAAGGAGGCCCAGGCTATTGTAGAAGCGGTGCGTCACTGGAGGCATTACCTGGCCGGGAAACGATTTACCCTGCTCACTGACCAGCGTTCAGTAGCTTTTATGTTTAATAATAAGCAGAGGGGTAAAATCAAGAACGACAAGATCTTGAGGTGGAGAATCGAACTCTCCACCTACAATTATGATATCTTGTATCGGCCAGGGAAACTCAATGAGCCCCCAGATGCCCTATCACGTGGTACATGCGCCAACGCGCAGAGTGATAGGCTGCAGTCCCTCCACAATGACCTCTGCCACCCGGGGGTCACCAGGTTTTTCCATTTTATCAAATCCCGTAACCTGCCCTACTCCATCGAGGAGGTCAGGACCATGACCAAGAGCTGCCAAATCTGCGCCGAGTGCAAACCGCACTTCTATAGGCCGGACAGAGCAAGCCTGATCAAGGCCACCCGCCCCTTCGAACGCCTGAGCGTCGATTTTAAAGGGCCCCTCCCCTCCGCTGACCGCAATGTGTACTTCCTCAACATAGTTGATGAGTACTCCCGTTTCCCCTTTGCCATCCCTTGCCCAGACATGACCAGTACCACGGTCATCAAGTGTCTGAATGACATCTTCGCTCTGTTCGGGTTCCCCAGCTATATACATAGCGACAGGGGCTCATCGTTCATGAGCGACGAACTTCGGCAGTACCTGCTAACAAGAGGTATCGCCACGAGCAGGACCACCAGTTACAACCCCCGGGGGAACGGCCAGGTGGAAAGGGAGAACGCGACGGTTTGGAAGGCAGTCCTCTTAGCACTAAAATCTAAGGGCCTTCCGACCTCCCGCTGGCAGGAGGTCCTCCCTGCAGCGCTTCACTCCATTCGGTCACTGCTTTGTACTGCCACTAATGCGACCCCTCATGAGAAAATGTTCGTTTTCCCCCGGAAGTCTACATCGGGAACCTCGCTACCGGCATGGTTGACTTCTCCTGGGCCCGTGAGGACGCATAAAACGGACCCCCTGGTCGAGCGGGTGCACCTCCTACACGCCAACCCCCAGTATGCCTGGGTGACATACCCAGACGGGCGGGAGGACACGGTCTCCATACGAGATCTCGCACCCTCGGGTACCCCTGAATTACCACCGTTATCCCCCTTACCACCGTTATCCCCCTTACCACTGTTATCCCCCACCACCCCTCCCAACCCAACCCCTGCAGACGGCATGCCAAAGCCCCAGGAATCTTCGCCAACCACCCAGACACCAGACCCGACGTCGGATGCTGCAACACCACCGCCGCCACCACGACGATCAGGACGTCAGACAAGGCCTCCTGATAGACTTAACTTGTAGTACTCTTCACCCCGCCGGACTTCACATTAAACAAGGGGTGAATGTGGTAAACCACTGTATTGTATATTGCCACCTCTGGGTGGCGCTGTGTATGGAGGCATGCCTCAGCTGACTCCACCCACCACTGTGTGGGTTTCGTTCAGACTTGTTCAGTCACTCACGAAGAAGCATGGTCTCTTCTTAGCTAATAAAAGCCTTATTCATCTCTTCTTTCGACTCATCATCTCTTCTTCGACTCATCACCTTTTATGAAGTAATTGATAAGCGTATCAATAAGCAAGGGGGTGAAAGGTTATCGGGGGTAGGCGGGAATGTGGAGTAATCAGATCAGCCATGATTTTATTGAATGGCGGAGCAGGCTCAAGGGGCCGAGTGGCCTACTCCTGCTCCTAATTCGTATGTTCATATGAAGTAATCCTGGTGAGGTAAGAATGTTGCAAGTTATTATTATGAAGATGATTATATTTCACTTGCTGTTGAAACAAAGTCAACATGACTGAGTGCCATGTGACATGTGGGTGCCTTTTATTTAACTGTGCCACAAGGTAGCTGGCAGCTCCCTGTCTCCCCATTCCCGACAGCCAGGGACACCATAATTCCACTTATTTCCAGCGCCTCCCCCATCGCAGTTGTGAGCTGCGTGATATGTGGTGGGCCCCCTCCGGTTCTTTCCCTCTCGGTGTTCTGTGCTCTCTTCTCCTGCAAAGAGGGAAAGAACAGACCTATGAGTGAGTGTAATGGTATGTGTTGTTCCAATGGATGGAGTGCATTTGGTGAGGGTGACTATGAGGGAGAGGCATGACATTGTATAAGGATGAGGATGAGCGGGAGTGGTGGATGGATAGATGGGGATGTGAGGAAGTGCATAGAAAGAACATAACATAAGAAATAGGAGCAGGAGTCGGCCATTTGGCACCTCAAGTCTGCTCCGCCATTCAATAAGATCATGCCTGATTTGATTTTGGCCTCAACTCCACTTTCCTGCCCACTCCACATAACCCTTGACTCCCCTGTTGCTCAAAAATCTGTCTAGCTCAGCCTTGAATATATTCAATGACCCAGCTTCCACAGCTCTCTGGGGTAAAGAATTCCAAAGATTCACGACCCTCTGAGAGAAAAAATTCCTCCTCATCTCCATCTAAAATGGGCGACCCCTTATTCTGAGATTATGCCCCCTCGTTCTAGATTCCCCCACGAGGGGAAACATCCTCTCAGCATCTACCCTGTCCACACTCAGAATCTTATATGTTTTAATAAGATCACCTCATTCTTCTAAACTCCAATGAATACAGGCCCAACCTGCTCAACCTTTCCTCATAAGACAAGCCTTTGATCCCAGGAATCAACCTAGTGAACCTTCTCTGAACTGCCTCCAATGCAAATATATCCCTCCTTAAATAAGGGGGACCAAACTGTATGCAGTACTCTAGGTGTGCTCTCATCAGTGCCCTGTACAGTTGTAGCAAGACTTCCCTACTTTTATACTCTATCCCCCTTGCAATAAAGGCCAACATTCCATTTGCTTTCCTAATTACTTGCTGCACCTGCCTGTTAGCTTTTTGAGTTTCACGTACGAGGACCACCAAATCCCTCTGAACCGCCGCATTCTGTAGTTTTTCCCCGTTTAAATAATATTTTTCTTTTCTATTCTTCCTACCAAAGTGGATAACTTCACATTTTCTCACATTATATTCCATCTACCAAATTCCTGACCACTCACTTAACCTATCTATATCCCTTTGCATACTCATTGGGAACGATTTTCCCAGCCCTGGGGAGGCGAGTATGGAGGCAGGACTGCCGGGAAAATGGCAGAATCTGGGAGCGGTTACCCATCCTGCCCCCAACCCGCCTCCGTGCCATCTTCCCAGGAGGCGGGAAGGGGATTAGTGCCAATTAACTGCCTGTTAACAGGTAGTAAACAGGCAGTTTTTTTGGTGAATCCCTATTTTGAGGCCTAAAGTGTGGGCTTCCCGATGGCTCTAAACCTCGCCAGGGTCAGCAAGGCAAGCCGTGGGTCTGCGGGGGTCGGAGGGGCCAAAATGTCTGGTGTGCAGGTGAGCGATGAGTGCAAGTGTGGAGAGGTAAGTGTGTGAGGTGAGTCTAAAGTGTTTTAATAAGATTACTTACCTTTGCTTCTTCCTCCAGGCTTCATCCCTTTGGGCTGTGTAGCTGCCTCATCTCACCGGCAGAGAAAGCAGAATGGCGGCTGCATTCTTAAATGCATCACCCTTGTGCTTTCTGCTCAGGAAATCTTTCTAAGTGAGTCTTGAGTAAAGACTCAAATTAGAAGACAGATTGTCAATGTTTGACAGCTTCGTCATACGCTATCGTTCTCTGTCACCGGCTTTCCCTTAATTGGCCTGCTAAGCCAGATTTATCCGCCCTGCACGTTACCTCCTCAAAGAACTCTAGTAAATTTGTCAAACACAATTTCCCTTTCATAAAACCATGTTGACTCTGTTTGATTGTGTTACAATTTTCAAAACGCCCTTCTACTACTTCCTTATTAATGGATTTGAGCATTTTGCCAATGACAGATGTTAGGCTAACTGGCCTATAGTTTCCTGCTTTCAGTCTCCCTCCTTTCTTGAATAAGGGCGTTACATTTGCGGTTTTCCAATCCGCTGGAACTTTTCCAGAGTCAAGGGAATTTTGCAAGATTACAACCAATGCATCCACTATCCCTGCAGCCACTTCTTTTAAGACTCTAGTGTGCAGGCCATTGGGTACAGGGGACTTGTCAGCCTTTAGACCCATAAGTTTGCCTAGCACTTTTTCTCTAGTGACAGAGATTGTTTTAAGTTCCTCCCTCCCTTTTGCCCCTTGAATTTCTACTATTACTGGAATGTTTTTAGTGTCCTCTACTGTGAAGACAGATACAAAATATTTGTTCAATGCCTTTGCCATTTCCTTGTTTCCCATTATTATTTCCCCAGTCTCGTCCTCTAAGGGACCAACATTTACTTTTGCCATTCTCTTCCTTTTTATATACTTGTAGAAGCTCTTACTATCAGTTTTTATATTTCATGCTAGTTTACTCATATAAGCTATTTTCTCCCTCTTTATTATTTTTTTAGTCATCCTTTGCTGGTTTCTAAAATGTTCCCAATCTTCTGGCCTCCAATAATCTTTGCAGCATTGTACGCCTTTTCTTTCAATTTGATACCACCCTTAACTTCCTTGGTTAGTCATGGTTGGTTCATCCTGCTCTTCGAATCTTTCTTTCTCACTGAAATGTAACTTTGTTGAGTGTCATGAATATCTCTTTAAATGTCTGCCACTGCTTTTCTACCATCTTACCTTCTAATCTATTTTCCCAGGCCACTTTTGTGTAGCAGTCGGCGCAGACTCCATGGATTTTTAGATTATGAACATATACCCTAATTAAAAACTGGACAGGCTGTTTGGGGGGGAAGCAGTGGAAAACACTCAAGCTGAAGGTGGTTCACGTAAACAGGTTGCATTCATATGGTAACGAACTGCCCGAGAGGCCCACTCCCAAGTCTTGAATAACAAAGCTGGCGATTCATTGTTTCTGGATAAGATGAGCTCGTTAAGTTAATCGGCTGGGAGATCGAAACGAGATCTAAACCATCCAAACCTGGGAGGAAGCCTGGAAACCATTTCCCTGAGGCCATATGTCCATTAAAACCACAGACTGCGGTCTGGGTATTGGAGGGGTATATCAGAGAGCAGATTGGATAGCTCTCTCTCTCTCTCTCCTGCCCTCCACACAACGGAACGTCAAAAGGAGCTGAGCCTTGCTCTTCTAACGTGACGGACTTCGACTAAGTCTGAGACTCGCATGCTGCAAGGCTGGTACGGAACCAGGTAGCCGAGACATACAGGAGGAAGCTGCAAGCAAGATCAAAGGACAATCTAGGTGAGCATTGCCAAGCCTACACACCCACAAGATCACTTAGCTGTGTGAGGGGGTGCCTGTATGTTCCTACCAAACCAGAGGGAGTTTAGCGTTGGAAGGGTCCTCTGATAGTTTAGTTCATGGGAGGGTGTTTTTAGGCCATGGTAAGTCAGCACGGCAGGGGCTTGTTGGAAGAAGTCAGGGTTGTACTGTTTTAAACTGTACTGTTGTGTTCACACCGCTCGTACTGTATGCGAGTGGAGTGGTTTTTGTCAACCTTAATAAACACTGTACAGGTGAGCCCGAAAATGCTGTCCGTGTTCAAATCTGTCCTCAGTAATCACTATCATCCAGAACTTGTAGTAAGAGGGTTTGCGTGCTCGCTATGGGCGGGGCAGAACCACTTACAATAATTGGCGATTGTGGCACGGGCCATAGGAAATTGGCCACCGCAAAAAATGGTTACAGAATTGACGACTGCAGCAGGACGATAGGTTGTGGATTAGATCTGGACAGCTTGGAGGGCAAGAGATCCAGAATGGAGGACAGAATTTCCTCCTACGTATTTAGAAAGGTTAACGTATCCCAGCAATGGGTGCTGGAGATGTTGCGCTCTGAGAGTCCCCAGGATCGAGCCGCAGAGTGGACAGGGAGCCAGGAGCACAGGAAGTCCAAAGAGAAGGCGATTTGGCTCCTGTGCTTCCAAAAGCAAGTTCAACTGTTCCGGGAGCAGTTTGAAAAGCTCAGAAACGAGCTGAAGGAGTCTGAAGACAAGTCAAACGCAAGGGGGATAGTCGGGAGTAGACTAGTGGAGGAGTTGCGCGACGAAAGACAGGAAAGACGCGAACAGGAAGACCTCTCCCGTAATATGGGGGAATACCTGCAGTGCCATGTTAAGGAGGCCAGGTTAAATGAGCAGACCTTACGGGAGGAGAACGCAAGATTAACAACGAGAGCTGATGGTTTGGAGGGTCAGCTAAGGGACATTAAAATAGCTCATAAGGTAGCTAGAAGTAGGGGCTATAAAGACTCTGATCACTGTCCCTGCGAAGAAAGGATTAAAAAATTGACCCAAGCCTTGTCTGGGACCAGAGGTATGGTCTGTTTAATGGCACCAGGGGAAACCCAGGTGAAGTGGGACGAGGAGGGTCAGGACAAGGAAGCCCCACCGGCGCCGGAAGCACCACCGAGACCAATGTATCCTTTGCGGCAGCAAAAGTACGGTCCACCCACACCAAACGGTGACCAGGGCCCGCTGCAGAGCGATTACGTGGTCCCGTTCATGACCCGCAGTTGCAAGCTATGGTAGCAGAGTTGTCTGAACTAAAGCAGGACGGGGACCCCTCAGTTCACTTTATGGAGGTCAAGCAGGTAGGGGAGATCAACGGGTGTAGCGAGGGCGAGGCCCAAAGGCTGATGCTGCTCTCCCTTGACGGGAAACTGTACCAGAGCCTGTCCGCAGCCACAAAAGCAGGACGAGGCACCACAGAGGGGTTGAAAGAGGAGATCCTGAGAGCCATGGGGCACACCCAGGGTAGTCCGTTCTCACAAGTGGAATGGACTCTACAGTTGGCCGGCGAGGCACCAGCTGAGTTTGCGGACAGGCTATGGCCGGTATACGCGAAGACAACTGGAGGTGCACCAGACCGCGCACAACTGGTAGGGGTCCCCAGAAATCACTGGCTCAGGACCCTGGTCGCAAACAGCCTGCCACGGATTCAAACTAAGATAGTAGCATGGTTTGACTCTGAGGACCTTGCGAACATGGAGGCAGGCGTGCTCCGGAAATTGGGCTTAGCTTTTAAGGCTGGTTCCGGAGAGGAGGTCAAACACAAGGGGAGGGTACATGAAATGAAGACCAGTAAAGGGGATAGGAAGGAATGGCGTCAGGAAGAGGGTAACACCGACGAGTCTAAAACTTGTTTCAAGTGTGGGAAGACGGGACACTGGAGGCAGGATTGCTCGGCCCAAAAGGGGGAGGGGGTCAGGCCGAGGGGGTCCTCCCATGTGAAAACCCCAGATCACCGAGGCGAAGGAGGCAACCAATGAACTGTTTGATATTCTGGTGGCCGCCCTTCGCATGGTGCTGGGGAAGGACAAAGGAAGGCTAGACGCTGCTGTGAGCACCATAACGCCAATCGCACCCGCATGTCCCCATTCCTCCTGACTAGAACGCGCCCAGCCTGAGTATCTGTGTCCACTCACTTACGATGAGTGGGACAGGCCCTGTGTTGAGATGGGGGTGGAGACGGTGCAGGGGAGATATTTGGTGGACACCGGAACTTCTAGCACGGTGGTCCATTCGGAAGACCCGACCAATTCACCCTGGTCTAACAAGGTCCCATTTAGCCTAATGGGATTCACAGGGAATGAGCAGGCGGGGGCAATGTCCAAGCCCCTGAGAATAGAGCGAGGGTCCCTCCACACCACGTGGAAGTGCATGCTAATGAAATGGGAGCAACCAGGGTGGGGAGTCCTCGGGGCTGATTTCATGTTAGCCGACCGGTTCATTGTGGACCTGAGGAATCACTGTCTGTGGGGGGCAGTGGTCTCGGACAAGACAGAGGAGGTGATAGTGATCCCCAGAGATAAGGGAGGAGGGGGTAGTGTACGCACCATGAAACCCAAAGGGAGTTACAACCTGGAACAGTTGGTTAGTAACGCCCCTGCCCAGTACCAGGCGGATGTACGGGACAACCTCGCCGCATTTACCACCCATAAACACGATTGTGGCAGGGTGACTGGGGTAGAGGTCCAGGTGCAAGGGGACCCCATGTCACGGCCATAAAAGCAGTATAGTTTCCACTGGGAGGTAGAAGCCGACTTGAAGACGGCACTGGGATCCCTGGTAAAACAGGGGGTGTTGAGACTAATAGCCACCGACGTGAACTCACCACTCTGGCTGGTGAAGTAACCTGACCAGTCGTGGAGAGCCACCGTGGACTATCGGATCCTCAATAAGAACATCCCAGCTTGCGCGCCCACAGTCGCAGCTGTCGCCGATCTGATAGGGAGCATTCCAGCAACCGCAACCACATTCACGGTGCTGGATATCTCCAACGGGTTTTGGTCGATTCCCCTCAGACGGGAAGACCAATACAAGTTTGCATTCACTTTTAAAGGACAGCAGTATACATAAACATGCCATCCCCAGGGGTTCCACAACAGCCCCTCCATATTCCACCAATGCATGGCAGACGCATTAAAAGGCTTCAGCCGACCCCACCAGTTAATCCAGTACATGGACGACCTGCTTTTGTTCTCCGCAGAGGGGGAGAACCATGGACCACTGTTGAACGAGTTGCTAAAGCTGTTGCAGGAGGTGGGGTTCAAGATCAACCCCAAGAAAGCCCAGATCGGCCAGGAGGAAGCCAAATTCCTCGGGCTGACCATAAGGGCTGGTGAAAGGGCCATAGACAAGGCCACGTATTGGGCCATAAAACACTCACAGTTCTTTATGGGATTATTCCTGATAGTTCTACTCACCCACCATACCCCCACTCAGATGTTGTTGGGCGGGAGAATAAAGAAAGGGACAGTGAGCAATGCTTGCATTGCTCACTGGACTTTATTGCTCTAGCAGATGAACTTGAGAGTGCAGGGGTTGATCGAGCCAAAGCTAGCAGCCAACATGATTTAACCAGGGACGGCCCACACGTGTACGGTAGAAGGGGTGTGGGATGTAGATGAAGGATTCCGGCCGGGATACACCCGCCGGGCCGGGACATCTATATAGACGGGTTCAGTTCGGTCGTGAAGGGGGAGTATCTCACCGGGTGCAGAATCTATGATCCTACGGCTAAAATAGTGAAGGCCATTAAACTCCCCAACACCCTGAGCGCTCAGCATGCCGAAATGGTGGCGGTTGCATATGTGGTCACCTACCCAACGAGTTCCCCACCCTCTACACCATTTGCTCAGACTCTATGTTTACGTGCAACTCATGCACGGAATACCTGGCAATCTGGGCCAGGCGTGAATTCAAGTCCGCAGATGGGAAGCCCCTAGCAACAGCACCGCTGCTAGGTAAAATTTTGGAGGCCACAGGCACCCGGGTAGATCACTATATTCACAAAGTTAAAGCCCATTCAAAGACAGAGCCCAAATGGGAGGGCAACCAAAAGGAAGACGAGCTGGCCAAACAGGGGGCCAGGGAAAGAGTATTCTGGGATATGTACAAAGCAGGTCTGGTAGCAGCAATCTGGGACAAGGGAGTCACACAGTAGGTAGCTTTGGCCCCGAACTTAAAGCAGGTCCAAGCCCAGAATCCTGTCCTTAAGGCTGTCCTGGTAAAGAGAGAGAATGGGGAGTCCATAGAAGGTCCGTTCGGGGCAGCGGACATTAGTATCAAAGAGGGGATGCTTTTCAAAGGGGATCGGTGGGTAGTCCCAGCGCAGCACCGAGAGGAGTTCCTCCAGTTGGCCCATGGGGGCCCGAGAGTGGGACACCCAGGGCCGGAAACTACTTGGCAAAGGGTAGAGGAGGCAGGGTGGTGGCCCCAGCTCAGGGAGGATGTCTGAGTTTTCTTTGCACACTGTTTGGTGTGCGCAGCCAATCACCCCGATCCGCAGCACAGGAAAGCCCCCATAGGACACACCAGGAGGGTAGAGGGGCCGTGGCAGTCCCTGCAGGTCGATTTCATCAGACCACTGCCCACCACTAAAGCAGGCAACAAATACTGTTTAGTCCTGGTGGACGTATTTTCCAAGTGGGTGGAAGCCTTCCCCTGCCGAGCAGCCACGGCACTTGCAACAGCTAGAATCTTGGTGAGGGAAGTGTTCTCCCGGTGGGGGCTGCCACAGGTCATGGAGTCCGACCAAAGGAGCCATTTCACAGGGCAGGTGATGCAGACCACCTTAAAACTCTTGGGAATACAAGGGAAGTGGCATGTGGCTCACAACCCCCAGTCATCGGGGATTGTGGAGCGCATGGACCGGACACTGAAAGAAAGACTGAGGAAGGAGATAAGCCCATTCCTGCAGAGATGGGACGAAGTCTTGCCTCACTTAGTCTTAATGTGTGTCTGGGCCAGCCCCTCCAAAAGCACAGGGTACTCCCCACACGAGTTTATGACTGGGAGGATTATGTGCACCCCAACCCATGTGTTGGCGTTGGTCCTCACCGAAGCGCAGGTCAGGGAGGTAAACCGGGACAAGTTTGTCCAGAATCTGTACTGTTGTGTATGTACCTTTAAGAGAATAACTGGTCTCAGACTGCAGTACCGGCAGTGACCACCCCTGTATAAAAGGCGCTAGCAAGCCTCTGTAGTTTCAGTTTCCTGATTGACTCCATTCAGTAAAGACTTGTTTTGTTCAACTCCTGCTGTCCGTTTCTCAATCATACACGGACATAATACTGGCGACGAGCAGATACGAACTTACCTACAGTCTGCACCACCTCCTGGGATCCATTCCTGAAGTGAAGTGAGCAGAGGTCGAGGCCAGAAGGAAGAAAGAAGCAGTAGAAATGGGCGTCGACCGTGGGCATCCACCCCTGAGTCAGCGGAGTTGAAGATTGCTGGAGAAGCTGTCGAAAGCGGGGCCTGGTTCCTGTCGACGGTGCTTCAGCTAATCGGGCTGGTGGCAGGTAGTACACTGATCCTTCCTGGGCTGCGGCGGTCGCGAACTCGAGCGGGTGGCTTGCAACGGGGCCGAGCAGCGTTGTCGGGAAGAGGAGAGAGAGAGGGTGGAGCACACAGGGCGCGGCCGGTGCTACGAAGCGGGGCTGCATACAGACCCGAGAAGAGGGAGGCAAGAGTCCCACAGGGTTGTTCCACGACGGGAAAATAATAAAAAAAAGAAATATTAAACGCGCAGGAAACCGCGAGGAGCTGCAGGTTGCAACGGAAACCGCGGAAAGCAGCGCTAGCAACAACGGGGAAGAAGGCAAAGCGCGGGAGGCACCATCTTAATCAGCGGGGAAGAAGGCAAAGCGCGGGAGGCGCCATTTTGTTAAATCGGGGAAGAAGGCAAAGCGCGGGAGGCGCCATTTTAGATTTTTAAGATGCCGAAGACTGGCTGTATCACTGCCTTTGATAATACAATAGAGGACTGGACCACGTATGTGGAAAGAGTCGAGGTATATTGCGAGGCAAACAAAATAGCCGATGAGAAAAAGGCATCGGTATTGCTAAACTTAATGGGTGCTAGAATGTACGGCCTATTGCGGGACCTGATTACTCCAGCCAAACCGAAGGCGAAGAGTTTTAACGAAATTGTTGCTGTCCTACAGGAACACCTAAACCCTGCTGATAGCAGAAAGATTTAAATTCCACAGGAGAACTCAGCATAAAGATGAGAGCAATGCTGAGTACCTTACGGAACTACGCAAGCTATCAAAGCACTGCCAGTTCGGAGCAGGACTGGCAGATACCCTACGGGACAAATTTGTCTGTGGACTCCTGAGTGAAGGAACACAGAAGAAGTTACTCTCAGAGAAAGAGCTGACGCTAGATAAGGCTTTCAGCGTGGCAGTATCGTATGAAGCAGCAGCCAGGGGAGCTGCGGAAATACAACAAAAGCCACAGGAATACGGCACCCATGAAATGTCACGGGGATTTGCAAAATGTTATCGCTGCGGCAGAACTAACCATGACCAGAAGGACTGCTGGTCCAAGGACAAAATATGCAGGCAATGCGGAAAGATGGGACACATTGCACGAGTTTGCAGGTCTGGGAAGAAGACCAGCGACAACAAAAAGGCTACTAAGGAACCGTACAAGAAAGTACAAAATATGACGGACAGTAGTTCCGAAGACCAGATGAGCGATAGTGAATCCGGGAACAAGAGACTAAGCTGTCTCAAACTTCACAATGTAATCACAAAAGAGGATCACCGAACCATTTGGGTCACCCTCACGATAGCAGGGTCCCAAGTTAAAATGGAATTGGATACAGGATCAGCGCCAACCGTCATGAATCGATGAGACTATGAGCGGCTATTCTCACACATACCCTTGAGAGAGACATCCATTGTCTTGACGACATATACGGGGCAAAAAGTATACCCCAGAGGAAAAATAAGGGTGCCTGTCAAATACAACGGCAAGAAAATACGGAAATTGTATCTCTACATACTGCAAAATGGTGGACCACCGTTATTGGGACGTGAATGGATCAGGAAGATAAGCTTAGATTGGCACTCCATTCATGCAATGACGGTGGATGGTAAAAAAGATGAAGACGTCACTCCTAGACGATTGTCAACAATCTTAGCTAACGCCAAAGAGGTATTTCAACAAGAACTGGGCACTCTTAAAGGCATAACCGCCTCGATAAAAATAGAAGAGAATGCAATTCCCAAGTTTTTCAAAGCAAGACCGGTACCATATGCAATTCGCCCAGCCGTCGAGGCAGAGCTGGATAATCTGGAGAAGGCAGGCGTGTTGTCTAAGGTCGACTGGAGTGAGTGGGTGACACCCATCATTCCTGTCATGAAGAAAACGTTAAGCAATAAGTCTGAGGAGCCAAGGAAGGCTTGCATCTGTGGGGACTTCAAGGTAACGGTGAACCCAGTCCTTCACACAGTACAATATCCTCTTCCAAGGATAGAAGACATCTTCGCCTCACTATCTGGAGGGAAGCGTTTTACAAAAATTGACCTAGCACAAGCATATTTGCAGATGGAGGTTGAAGAATCCTCTAGGAAGTATCTCACGATAAACACTCACAAAGGTCTTTACCAGTATCATCGATTGGTAGTCGGAGTGGCATCGGCTCCAGCGATATGGCAAACAGCGATGGAACAAGTCCTGCAAGGCATTCCGGGGACTCAGTGTTACTTGGACAGCATCCTTGTGACAGGTGAAGATGACAGTGAACACCTTAACAACCTAGAACAGGTGCTCACTAGACTACGGGAACATGGGCTGCGAGCCAACCGCCCCAAGTGCGAGTTTTTTAAGAAACAGATATCGTATTGTGGCCACGTGATTGATGAAGAGTGGTTACATAAGTCCCCTGACAAAATTGAAGCGGTTGTTAAGGCCCCAGCGCCTGAAAATGTGTCGCAACTGAGGTCATTCCTCGGATTGGTGAATTACTACCATAAGCTTTTACCGAATTTGTCCACAATTCTGCACCCACTGAATGCCCTACTATGAATGGGAGTAGCATGGAAATGGAGCAATGACTGTAAGCGGGCCTTTCAGAAGAGTAAGGACTTAATCACTTCAAGAGAAGTATTGGCTCACTACAACCCAGCACTGCCGATCAGACTGGCGTGTGATGCGTCTCCCTACGGCATTGGGGCGGTACTGTCACATAAATTCCTTGATGGTTTAGAGAGGCCGATAGCTTTTGCATCACGCTCGTTAACGTCTGCCGAGTGTAACTACGCCCAGATTGACAGAGAGGCCCTCAGCCTAGTGTGGGGGGTGAAGAAGTTCAATCACTACCTGCACGGTCAAAAATTTACTCTACTAACTGATCATCAACCTCTTGTCTCCATTTTCAACCCTCAGAAGGGCGTACCGATAATGACAGCACAACGGCTACAGAGGTGCTCCCTTTTCCTAGGGGCACACCAATATGACATCGAGTATAAAGGAACTAAACAGCATGGGAATGCTGATGGATTGTCACGCCTACCGTTGCCGACGGTGGAAGAAGAACTTGCAGTGGATCCAATGGAAATATTCCACTCGACCATAGTGGAATGTCTCCCTGTGACGAATGCAAGCATAGAAAAGGAAACACGGAATGACCCGACACTATCCCGGGTCTATGATTTAACGGTGAAGGGATGGCCAGCACATGGCGAACCACTGCTGCCAGCATTCTCGCCGAGAAGAGAACAGCTGTCAGTGTGCAGAGGAACCTTGATGTGTGGATCCAGAGTAGTAATTCCACCTAAGTTGATGGATAGAGTGCTCAATGAGCTTCATGAGGGTCATCTGGGTGGGGTAAAAATGAACAACTTAGCCAGAGCGTTTGTGTGGTGGCCGGGAATTGATAGAGAAATCGAAGAGATGACCAAGAGCTGTGCAGGATGCCAGAAGGTCCAAAACGCCCCACCACAAGCTCCTCTACATCCATGGGAGTGGCCCTCATCTCCATGGCAAAGGGTGCACATTGATTTTGCTGGTCCCTTTATGGACTCGATGTTTTTAATTGCGGTGGATGCCCATTCAAAGTGGCCAGAGGTAATAAAAATGTCCTCAACCACCACAGAAAAAACCATCACCGTCTTACGAACCATATTCGCCAGAAATGGGCTGCCTGAACAGGTTTGCTCTGACAATGGACCACAGTTTGTGTCTGAAGAGTTCCGGAGGTTCTTAAAGAACAATGGTGTTAAGCATTACACATCTGCCCCATATCATCCAGCCACTAATGGATTGGCCGAGAGGTTTGTTCAAACATTCAAGAAGGCTATCAAGGCAATGTGTAATGAAGATATACCCCTACAACACAAGGTGGACAACTTCTTGTTTGCCTACCGGAATGCGGCACATGCGGTTACCAACCAGACTCCTGCCATGATGTTCTTCAATCGAAGACTACGATGCCGCTTGGATCTGGTTAAGCCGAACATCAGAAGAGATGTGGAGAACAGGCAGTTTCAGAATATGAATGAAAGACCGACCAGGAGTTTTAAGATAGGTCAACCAGTGTTGGCCTGGGACTACCGCACTGAGAAATGGCAGCCAGGAACGATTTGTACACGGCAAGGACCTCTCATGTATACCGTGGACGTTGGAGAGAGCATTGTAAGACGCCATGCTGACCAGATTGTAGAGTCATTGGAAAACGTCAACTCCACACCACGATCTGATACACCTGGCAATGAAATCGACGTACCAATTGCAGCTACCGCAGAATCGGTGATATTGGAAGCAGATGAGCCAAACAACGACATTGATCCCGACTCAACTTTGCCAGAAGAACCTGATACCCCAAAGAGGCGTTATCCAGACAGAATCAGGAAGCCTCCTCAAAGACTGAACTTATAATTGCTTAAACTCAACCAATGTATCTGGCAACCGTAATTGTGATTGTAATTAGTTATCATTTAGTTGTTAAATGAATGTTATGTACTGTTTATCTAAAAGGGGAGGAATTGTTGTGTATGTACCTTTAAGAGAATAACTGGTCTCAGACTGCAGTACCGGCAGTGACCACCCCTGTATAAAAGGCGCTAGCAAGCCTCTGTAGTTTCAGTTTCCCGATTGACTCCATTCAGTAAAGACTTGTTTACATCAATCCTGCTGTCCGTGTCTCAATTATACACGGACATAATATGTACGAGACATTGAAACGGATTCACTGGCAGGCAGCCATTAACCTGGGGAGCCAGCACCAGAAAAATCGGCTGCTGTTAGAACCCCAGAGAATCCACGAGTGGGAGGTGAGTGACCAGGTAATGGTCCGTAATTACGCCCGAGTAGGGGCATTCGAGCCGCTGTACATGGGGCCTTATAATATCGTGGATAAAGCGAGCCCCATGGTATATGCAGTAAAACTCCCAAAACGCGTGAAATGGTTTCATGTAAACAACGCAAATTATTTAACCCCGAGGAGGGGAAAACAAAGGCCAAGAGGCACCAGGGCACAGTCATGAGACTGGTGGACGAGGGTCTTCCTCCCATGGTGTGGGACAATGATGACACGGAGGACGGGGCGGTAAGGAGGAGCAGTCGGGTCCCACAGCCTAGGGTGCCATGGATGCCTCCTTACTCGCCGACCGTGAGCCACAATAGGCCCCGACGGGAGAGGTCTTAAATGGGGTGCTCGTTAATGCGACAGGGAACACTATAAATATTTTGTAAATAACCAAAACCAGATCCGTGGAGGAAAACCCTCTCACAGAACGGAACTGTTTTGCTTTTGTTTTGGCAGGGGACCAAAGGAGATTGGAGGAACAAGGGGATATGGCCAACAAATTTATCGTACTTCTATTCCTAATGATGATCGGGACTGGCAGCATGGAAAGAGGAGACATTGAGGTGTCCTTCCTCTACGGCTGCAGAGGAGGGAATGGGCCTACCGAGACACAGTGGGGTAGGACAGGGGACACGGATGGAATGGCCACTTACTTCCACAAGGGAAGGTGGCCAGGGTGGCTGGGATCGAACGCGACTTGGTATTCTGGCAGCGAGGGTTTCACGTATGGAGAAGCTTCCATACCATGTCCCAAACTGCAGGTCACAGCCACACGGGTTAGGGTGGCCGAGGGGAAACGTGTCTGTCTAATATGTGAGGGACACATTCCCTTGGGATGGTGGTAGTGGTTAAGGAAGTTGGGCCAGGCCAAGGGTAACAGATCCGTGGACTGGGAGAAACTGGGGGACAATACGTACCGACAGATTACGGGGGCGAGGGGGGCAGTAGAAGTGTGCTGGAATAAATAGTGGAAAGAGGAACAGGGAATTTGCATGTGTATGTGGGGGTCGGAACAGGTCTGCCCAGGGGGTGTGTTGATTACCTTCTTGTGGTGATGGCAGGATTCCAGGGCCGGGATCGGATGGGATCAGAATGGGGCCTCCTGCGTGATCCCAGATCCTCCCAACACAGTAAATTCCACTGAACTGGTAGCACATGAGAGGAAGCCCCTGCCCACAGCCCCACCGGTACAGGAAACACAGATTAGTTGCCCCGCCACCACACCGGGACCGAGGAATGGGTTAGTGTTAGTCCCAACCGGCAAGATCTTGTACCAAGACGTTCACTATGAACTCGCGTTGGTCATTCTAAATTTAACTCGGGTACAGCTGCCCCGGTGGTGTCCGGTAGAAACAGAAAAATTATATGAGGCCCTGTTGAAGGAAATGTTATGAAAATTTTATGAATTAAGTTACGGGGACGTGAATCGGGAAAGTCTGTACGATTTAACTGTAAACCATCGCGTTGGTTCGGGGAGATATAGACGGGAGGTATTTAATGATGCGGCTACAGCCTTCAGCACGGGCATGTCCATTATTAACAATATGGACGATGCACAGTTGCAGATGCAGGTCAACACCTTAAGGGACCAGCAGCGAAAGATACTGGGGGAGGGTAACGATCTAGAGGGGTCAGAGTTACGGGACGGTCAGGCTATGATGATACATTTAAAGGAAGTCATAGCCGAGCTGGAGGCACACGCTCAGACGATCAATAGTTTGATCAGGGAGGATCAGAATGCCTCGGTGCAGGCAGCGAAAAATGATGCGTGTGTGTTGTACGGTGCGTGGTTGCTGAACGAAGGGCGCAGTAATTTGGAGGACCTACAGCAAGGTCGTGTCCCTTCGTGGGTCAGCAACCGGCACCTCACTGCGCTCAGCCCGTACAAAAATTTAATGAGCCCGTGCCAACTCCGACTGGCCTCAGAGGCATACCCGGTCCCAGTTGACTGTGGCTAGTACAACCACACTGTAATGGGGATTGTACTCCGGATGCCAGTAATAGGCGGGTCACCGTGGCCAGCGCCGGTATACCGAGTAGAGAATATTGGCGTCCTAATGGACGGGGTACACGTGCGACATCATGGGGCCCCACCGTTTGTTGTAAAGTGGGAGCACGCCATGACCGGCACTGACCTCAATGGATGCCAAAGCAGGGGCACACACGTGGTGTTGTGTCTCCAGCATTTGAATGCGTTTAATTGGCCGGTGTGCGGGTTTGAATCAGAGGGTGCGAGGCCCATTAATTGCACCATGGAGGTGATGGCCCAAAGCCACATTCCACCCCAGGTAGCATATGCGTGCAGTGGGACGTACTCTGTCACGACAAGCGTGGACCAGTACCGGGTACACAACAACACTTGGTGCCCGGTCACCGATAAGACTTTCTGCTTCAAACTCCGCACAGAAGTTCAGGTGGCTCAAGAACGCATCATTCCCATTCCAGAGCCCACCACTGTACACCTCATGGTGAACGACATGGTGCAGGACCTGCAGCAATACATACCATGGTTCGGGTATGAAATTCCTCCTCTGCCCGAACACCTCACAAAATGAATAAAAGAAGTTGAACTCTCCCAAAAGCATTTCTATACCCTTGAGCAACGGAACAGGGAAACGGGGAATGAGATAAAAGAACTGGTTCTCCACCATGGTGGGACATCGGTCTGAATATCAAAATTCCCCCATGGATTTGTGCGATTTCTCATGTGATTGTAGTAGTTCAATGTGTGTTAGTGTTTTACCTTCTCCGGTTACCATGCAGAAAGCGAAGTAAAACACTCTGAAACCGGTGGCAAGCTTTAATTAAAGAATAGCCCGGATTTGACTGTCTGTTTGTATATATACCTGTAACTGTGATGTGATTTGTTGTATAAAGTGTGAGATACAGGACCCTGGGGTAAAATTTGATGTACGGTTTGGTTGGGATATACAGTGTGCCTCCCGCAGCGGAAGACGACAGAACTTTTGATGATATTTCTCTTTGGGAAAAGTTGAAATATCAAAGGGGGGCCTATAGCAGTCGGCACAGACTCCATGGATTTTTAGATTATGAACATATATTCTTATTAAAAACTGGACAGGCTGTTTGGGGGGGAAGCAGTGTAAAACCACTCAAGCTGAAGATGGCTCACGTAACCAGGTTGCATTTGTATGGTAACGAACTGTCCTTGGGAACAATGGCCCGAGAGGCCCACTCCCAAGTCTTGAATAACAAAGCTGGCGATTCATTGTTTCTGGAGAAGTTGAGCTCGTTAAGTTAATCAGCTGGAAGATCGAAATGAGATCGAAACCATCCAAACCTGGGAGGAAGTCTGGAAACCATTTCCCTGAGGCCATGTGTCCATTAAAACCACAGACAGCGGTCTGTGTATTGGAGGGTTATATTAGAGAGCAGTTTGGATAGCTCTCTCTCTCTCTCCTGCCCTCCACACAACGGAACGTCAAGAGGAGCTGAGCCTTGCTCTTCCAACAGAGACGAACTTCTGGGACTCGCATGCCGCAAGGAACCAGGTAGCCGAGACGTACAGGAGAAAGCTGCAAGCAAGATCAAAGGGCAATCTAGGTGAGCATTGCCAAGCCTACACACCCACAAGATCACTTAGCTGTGTGAGGGGGTGCCTGTATGTTCCTACCAAACCAGAGGGAGTTTAGCGTTGGAAGGGTCCTGTGATAGTTTAGTTCATGGGAGGGTGTTTTTAGGCCATGGTAAGTCAGCACGGCAGGGGCTTGTTGGACAAGTCAGGGTTGTACTGTTTTAAACTGTACAGTTGTGTTCACACTGCTCGTACTGTATGCGAGTGGAGTAGTTTTTGTCAACCTTAATAAACACTGTACGGGTGAGCCCGAAAACGCTGTCCGTGTTCAAATCTGTCCTCAGTAATCCCTATCGTCCAGAACTTGTAGTAAGGGGGTTTGCATGCTCGCTACAGGCAGGGTGAAACCACTTACAATAATTGACGATTGTGGCAGGGGCCATAGGAAATTGTCCACCGCAAAAACCAGTTACATTAGCCAACTCTCTCCTCATACCTTTGTAATTGCCTTTATTTAAGTTTAACACTCTAGTTTCAGACCCAAGTTTCTCACCTTCAAACTGAATGTGGAATTCTATCATGTTATGATTACTCTTCCCTAGAGGATCCTTTACTGTAAGGTCATTAATTAATCCTGTTTCATTACACATTACCAAATCTAAAATAGCTTGTTCCCTGGTCAGTTCCACAAAGTATTGTTCCAAGAAACTGTCCTGAATACATTCTATGAACTCGTCCTCAAGGCTGCTTTTGCCAATTTGATTTCTCCAAAGAGAAGGATGGGTGCGGCTGCAAGGTAATTGGGTGTGAGGAGTGATTTGAGGAGTCGGCTTGAGAAGGCAGAGTGAGGGGGTGACTTGGTGTGCACAGCAGGATGTAGGTGAATGTGCCACTGTACTCACCTTTCCTGACCTGCTTAGCTAATTACACCACTTCCTACACTGAATCCTGAAGTGTGGCACCCGCTCCTGCTGCTGACCTCCTCCACATTCTCCAACCATGCCTTCTTGATCTCCACTGCAGGCTTCTTCCTCCCATTGCTAGGGAAGAGTATCTCTCCTACTCCTCAAAGCACCAAGCAGTCAGGGAGACATCAGTGAAATGGAATGCAGTCTTTGCCCACCTGGACTCCATTGTGACACTTGCTTCTCTCTTCTTCGCAACTCCAAATTTCTTCAATTTGCATCTTTGGATTGTCTCTTTAAACACTGGAGTTTAGATTGCATCATGCAGGTCCACAGCACACCCACTGCCGCTGATCGGACGGGAAACCTGGAAGGAAAATGATAATGAGGTGGCTGCATTAAAAAGCCATTGACAGTTGCGTTGAACTTACTTCCGGGTTTCCTGCTCGTTATCGGACCCCTCCACCCAACCCCCCCCCCACCACCATCACCCCCCACCCCACTCCCACGTGTCATGAACTTAAAATCGGGGCCTATGGATGTTATTTTCACCTTCACTCCTTGTGTGGTAAATTGGCGGTGTGGATCGCACGCCTGCTATAAAACCTGCCCAATTTTCCTATACATTAATTTAACTGAAAGTCAGGAGGGTTCTGTAAAGGGCAGGCAATCCACTTTGCCATTTTACTCACCAAGTGCTGAAGGTGAAAATTACCCTCAATTTTCTTTGGTTGAGGGTAATCTTGACCCAAAAGTCTGCAGAGATTTTCCTGGCCAAAGATATGGGAGAACCTAAGAAACAGTGAGAACCCCCGTGAAACTTCAGAGCCCTTACGTCTGTGAACGCACTTCCTGTCTGCTCCATTTTGCGACTCTCCGGCACATTCTCACCTGACTGCCAGGACTCCTGTGACCCAGGACTGCCTCTCCACTCCTGATCTGCTGCTAACCCATTCCTCCCCGATGTTGTTCCTCACCTGTGCTGATATCTGCTCACATGGGCTGGTGTCCCACTGAGTGGTGCCCAGTACTCTTGGATTGAGGCTGCTATGTGGAGGCTGATGTCTGAAGTTATTGCCTCTGGAGAGGTTTGCAGTCAGTGATGTTACTGATCTGTTGTGTCCTCAGTTGGCAGCCTCTGTTCGCCCAATAGTCAGTGCAAACCCAGCGCGTGCGAACAGAGCAGGCAAGGCAGGAAACACGATATCTGCTAAGCAGCAACCTTTACTTCACACAGCAATAGGCAGCATTTTTAAGGATTTTTTTTTTGGTTTTTTGCTGATGTCAGACATGAGGAAAGGAAAAACTCGAACCAGCCTTTTCTCTTTATGATAAAAAAATCACTTGAAAGTACCCTGGATTATTGGAATCCAACTGTTCACTGTTAAACTATCTTTTATTGTTGTTTTTAAAAAATAAAACTTTACAGTATTTGGAAACAAAGGTTTTGCACTGTCAGCTGATATTAGGGTAAAGAAAGGCAAAAAAAAGTCCCAGTCATTGACTTTATAGAGGAGAAAATTAAAAATAAACATGAGCTTATTTGAGTTGACAGGCATGGGTAAGTACTTAGCTGTTTATTTTTAAATCAAATCTTTGCGAATGGCGTAACCATCTGTCATTCTTCACCTTACATTAAATATTGATTATTGCATATACTGTAAATGAATCATTGCTTTGGGGCTTGTTGGAGAGAATTCTTTGGAACAGAATGTGAGCGCCACTATATGATTATCTGTTGGAAATGCCGACACATTGGGGTGCCTGTAAACACCATCCTCCATGGTAGAAACAGGGGCAGGAAGTGATTCAATGTGAAGAAGTCGAGTATCTGTCTGCTCGTCCCCAACAGTGCACACCCGCAACCCCCTCCAAATGACCCTGTCATTACTATAGCTGCTAAAATTGGCTCTCAACGCCGTGGATTTATAGCCCAATAGTACAAGTTACAGCCTGCACGTGGCATGGAATAGAATGCTCAGACTCATTTCTTCCGTGACGCATTGATGTTAGATTTTAATTTTCACCGCCTGGGCAGTAATGTGGCAGAGCAGATCACCACTCCATTTTAACTGCGTGCCTGCCCCATTCTCGCCCGGAGAGGAGTGTTAAAATTCCTCCCTGCAACAGTTAAAACACCACTTCAGCAAAGTGCCTCCAGCCAAGTAGTACTCAGAGCAAAGGTCTGAGAGCAAGCAGTCCAGCTATATTTCCAATCCAGAACTATTACTGGGATTTATCTCTGACTCTAACAGATCCACTCTGCTGATGCCCTTGTGAACAAAATGTTTTGTCACAAGCAGAATTTGTTTTCATATAAAACATTGTGAAATCTCAATTCTACTAATAACTAGGCCAATTGAATCACCTTCCAACATAAACAGTAGCTATACATCACTGTCACCAGATTGTGTCCAGATTGTTGGTTAGCTCTGAATTCTTTATTACTCCTGCACACCACTGTTATAAATTATATATAGTTCAAAAGCAGGATCATTAGATAAAATTAGAAATGTATGAGAGCTTTCATGAATTTTTGATCGGTCCACTGAAACTGAACAATGTACTGCCCATTAGGAAGATATTTATTTCAACTAACTGGATAGTCACTTTGCAGCAGAAATGTAATAGAAAATACTCTCCTCTTTTAATTTCCCTTTACGCTTATGCTATAGGTCAAAAGATACTAATATTATAGTCCAAATGTTTCTTTTTTTAAATTCATTCTCGTCAAGGCCAGCTTTTATTGCCCGTTCCTAGTTGCCCTTGAGAAGGTGATAGTGGGCCTTATTCTTAAACCGCTGCAGTCCATGTTGCCAAGGTACTCCCACAGTGCATTTAGGTAGGGAGTTCCAAGGTTTTGCCTCAACGACAATGAAGGAACGACGATATATGTCGAAGTTGGGATGGTGTGTGACTTGGAGGTGATGGTGTTCACATGCACCTGCTGCCCTTGTCGTTCTTGGAGCTGAACACTGTGCAATCATCAGCGAATAGCCCCTTTTCAGGCCTTGTGATGGAAGGAAGGTCAGTGATGTAGGAGCTGAAGATGGTTGGGCCTAGGATGCTGCCTTGAGGAACTCTTACAGCAATGTCCTGGGGCTGAGAAGATTAGTCTTCAATAACCACAACTATCTTCCTTTGTGCTAGTTATGGCTCCAGCCACTAGAGAGTTTTCCTCCTGATCCCCCATTGGCTTCAGTTTTACTAGGGCCTATATTTTGTCTGTATTTACATCCATTTTTGGGTGATATTAGGGCTAATGGGAATGGGAATTGTAGTGGGGAGCCTCTTCCCTGACATCTGCTGCCACTTCTGGGGTTTCTCAGAAGTGACTGTTGATATTGAATTGGCCTGCCTATATTTAAGCTGGCATATGCAATATTTAGGGTAATGATGGCAAGCCTCATCTTATAATTTTTCCCATCATTACTGCCATTAACACTAAGCATCATGACTGCCATTGCATTCCTAGTATCCTGAGTAGCTAAGGAGGTGGAGAGACAGTTCCTAAATTAAAAGGCTGCCTTGCCTCATGAAATTGTTTGCAGGGCAGTAGATTTAAATTAAATTCAAAGAAAAAGCATTTGTTTTCATCAGCATCACCAGCTAGACTATGCTGCAGCAGGAGCCTCCCCCATCCCCCACCCCTCCACCCCTACGAGCGAGCACCCAAAAGAGAGCACCAATAAATCAACCTGACACCAAGGGAAGAATAATAATTAGCAGTGGGTTTCAGGCAGTGGGGGCAGGTTGAGTGGCAAACCCACCTAAAGGCATCAGTGTGAGGCTGGGTCAATTCTAATGCCAGACCTGATTTACATCTAATTAGCGATTGCTGTCCAAATGAGTCAGGAACAGGCAGCCCGTCCACTTGCAGGGCGGGCCTACAAGGCCTATTTAAAGTATGAGTACACATCTTAAAGGGAGGTTGCATTCACTTTGTGGAAAATTGCTGTGTTATACTGCTGCAAATTAATGATTGTGAGAACTGAGTCGGAAGCATGCCTCCAAGTTCCCTGGAGGTCCTAATGGAAGAGGTGAGGGCGAGGAGGGACATTCCCTTTTCAACAGACGGGAAGAAGATTCCAAAGGCCAACGCCTGACAGGCAAGGAGAGAAGTGGCTGAACCCGTCAGTTCAAGGAACATCACCACCAGGACCTAGATTCAATGTAGAAAAATGGTTCAATGGCCTGATCAAAGTAGCATGGTGAGTACAACAACTACAACTTGGATTTATATACCTTTAATGTAGTAAAACGTTCCAATGCATTTTACAGCAATGTTATCAGACAGCTCCTCTTTTCTCCATCTCTCTGCATAACACCTGGCAGCAACCTGTCTGTGGGGTCCATAAGGACCACTCCCTCCGCGACACCCTTGTCCACTCCGCTATCACCCCCAACACCCCTTCCCCTTCTCCCGGCACCTTCCCGTGCAAGTGCAGGAGATGCAACACATGCCCTTATACCTCCCCCCTTCCCACTGTCCAGGGCCCCAAATACCCCTTCCAGGTGAAACAGCGATTTACTTGTTCTTCTCACAATTTAGTATACCGTATTCGCTGCTCACGATGTGGTCTCCTCTACATTGCGGAGACCAAACGCAGATTGGGTGACCACTTTGCGGAACACCTCCGTTCAGTCCGTAAGGGGGACCCCGAGCTTCCAGTTATGGTGTATGTGCCTTTAAGAGCCCCTGTGTACTGTAATGCTGGTAATGGCCACTCGGGCTATATAAGCCTGTATAGTGTCTTGTATCTGTTAGTTCACCTCCAGACTTTGTTCAGTAAACACCTGTAAACCAACTCCTGCATTCCGTGTCTTCATTAACACACGGATACAACAGTGGCGACGAATTGGAAATGGACTTACCTGCAATTCGGCAGCACCTCAAGGAGATCGATTCCTCAGATGAAAGTCGAAGAAAAAAAAGAAAGAAAGGGAAAAGCTGTGGTTTCACCAGCTAGCCGAGCTGGTGGCAGGTATTGCAATAATCCTTCCTGGGCGGCGGGCTGGGGCTTGATCGGCTGGCTCTGCAGCGGGGCCGAGCAGCGAAGGCGGAGGCAAACAGAGACGGAGGGTGGAGGCACTCGGAAGACGGCCGGCGCTGCAAAGCAGGTCGGCATTCGGACCAAGCAGAGGGAGGGGAAAGTCCCAGAGAGTCCGGCGGGAACAAGTCTCCACCTAATAAAAATACCTGTGTAAAAAAAAAATGCGGAGAACAGCGTTGTCAGCAGCGGCAGCGGCGGGAAAGCGCAGGAGGTGCCATTTTTTTTTTCTGCGGGGAAGAAAGGAAAGCGCGGGAGGTGCCATTTTTTTTCAGGATGCCTAAGACTGGCAATATTACTGCTTTCGATAGTAATGTAGAGAATTGGACCACATATGTGGAAAGAGTGGAGAAATATTGCACAGCGAATGAACTAAAAGATGATAAAAAGGCATCGGTACTTCTAAATCTAATGGGCGCAAGGACATACGGGCTGTTACGAAACTTAATCACTCCAGCCAAACCGATGGACAAGTATTTTAAGGAGATTGTTGATACCCTACACTGCCAATTCGGGACAGGACTGGCAGATTCTCTACGAGACAAATTCGTCTGCGGTCTCCTAAGTGAAGGAACACAAAAAAAGTTACTTTCTGAGAAAGATTTGACACTGGACAAGGCTTTCAGTGTGGCTGTATCATATGAAGCAGCAGTAAGAGGAGCTGCAGAGATACAGCAGAGATACAGCAAAAGCCATGAAATGACACGGGGTTTCAAGAGATGTTATCGCTGCGGCAGATCCACCCATGACCAGAGGGACTGCTGGTTCAAGGACAAAGCATGCAGGCAATACACCTGTATGCCGATCTGGAAACAAAAAATCCACTGACAGAAAAAAAATCAATAAGGAAAAGTACAGAAAGGTACAAATGATGACGGACAGTAGCTCCAAAGACCAGAAGAGCAATAGCGACTCAGGAAACAAGAGACTAAGCTCTCTCAAATTACATAATGTAATTGCCAAAGAAGATTACCAGACCATTTGGGTTACCCTCACGATAGCGGGGTCCCCAGTTAAAATGGGGCTAGATGCAGGATCAGCCCTAACTGTCATAAGTCGACGGGATTACGAGCGGCTATTTCCGCATATACCTTTGAAAGACACATCCATTATCTTGAAAACATATATGGGGCAGAAAGTATACCCAAAAGGGAAAATAAAGGTGCCTGTTGTATACAACGGCAAGGAAATACAGAAGTTGTATTTATACGTTCTGCAAGATGGTGGTCCACCGCTGTTGGGACGTGAATGGATCAGGAAGATACGTTTAGACTGGCACTCCATTCAGGCACTGACGGTGACCAGTAAGAAAAAGACGTCATACCTGAACGATTAAAAGACATCTTGGCCAACGCCAAGGAAGTGTTTCAACAGGAACTAGGAACCTTGAAAGGCATCACCGCCTCAATAAAAGTGGAAGATGCGGCAATTCCCAAGTTTTTTATTGGAAAAAATTCTGAGGGACAAAATTAATCTCCACTTGGAGAGGCAAGGATTAATCGGGGATAGTCAGCATGACTTTGTCAAGGGTAAATCATGTCTAACAAATCTGATCGAATTTTTCGAGGGGGTGACTAGTGGGGTGGATGAGGGAAATGCTGTGGATGTGGTTTACATGGACTTCAGTAAAGCTTTTGACAAAGTCCCGCATAGGAGACTGGTCAAGAAGGTAAGAGCCCATGGGATCCAGGGTGCCTTGGCGCGTTGGATCCTAAACTGGCTGAGTGGCAGGAGGCAGAGGGTGATGGTCGAAGGTTGCTTTTGTGACTGGAAGCCTGTGTCCAGTGGGGTACCTCAGGGATCGGTGCTGGGTCCCTTATTGTTTGTGATCTACATAAATGATTTGGATGAGAATGTAAAAGGTATGATCAGTAAGTTCGCAGATGACACGAAAATTGGTGGGGTGGTAAATTGCGAGGAGGAAAGCCTTCGGCTACAGGACGATATAAACGGGTTGGTCAGATGGGCGGAAAAGTGGCAAATGGAATTTAACCCTGAAAAGTGCGAGGTGATGCATTTTGGACGGACAAATAAGGCAAGGGAATACACAATGAGTGGTAGGACCCTAGGAAGTACAGAGGGTCAGAGGGACCTTGGTGTACATGTACATAGATCCCTGAAGGCAGCGGAGCAGGTAGATAAGGTGGTTAAAAAGGCATATGGGATACTTGCCTTCATTAGCCGAGGCATAGAATATAAGAGCAGGGAGGTTATGATGGAGCTGTACAAAACGCTGGTGAGGCCACAGCTGGAGTACTGTGTGCAGTTCTGGTCGCCTCACTATAGGAAGGATGTGATTGCTTTGGAGGGGGTGCAGAGAAGATTCACCAGGATGTTACCTGGGATGGAGCGCCTCAGCTATGAAGAGAGGCTGGACAGGCTGGAGTTGTTTTCCTTGGAGCAGAGAAGGCTGAGGGGGGACCTGATTGAGGTGTACAAAATAATGAGGGGCATAGATAGGGTAGATAAAGAGGAACTTTTCCCCTTAGTAGGGGGGTCAATAACAAGGGGGCATAGATTCAGGGTAAGGGGCAGGAGATTTAGAGGGGATTTGAGGAGGAACTTTTTCACCCAGAGGGTGGTTGGAATGTGGAACTCAATGCCTGAAAGGGTGGTGGAGGCAGGAACCCTCACAACATTCAAGAAGCATTTGGATGAGCACTTGAAATGCCATTGCATACAAGGCTATGGACCAAATGCTGGAAAATGGGATTAGACTGGACAGGGATGGATGGGCGGCGCAGACACGATGGGCCGAAGGGCCTCTTTCTGTGCTGTAAAACTCTATGACTATGACTCTAAGGCCGGTGCCATACGCAATTCGTCCAGCAGTCGAGGCAGAGCTGGAGAATTTGGAAAAGGCAGGCGTATTATCCAAGATAGATTGGAGCGAGTGGGCAACACCCATCGTCCCGGTCATGAAGAAAACATTGAATAATGATAAATCTGAAGAACAGAGAAAAATTTGCATCTGTGGGGACTTCAAGGTGACTGGAAACCCGGTCCTTCACACAGTACAGTATCCTCTTGACTTGGCACAGGCATATCGACAGATGGAAGTTGAAGAGGCCTCTAAAAAGTATCTCACGATAAACACACACAAAGGCTTGTACCAGTACAATCGACTGGTTTTCGGAGTAGCATCAGCTCCAGCTATCTGGCAAAGAGCTATGGAGCAAGTCCTCCAAGGGATTCCGGGGACTCAATGCTACCTAGACGACATCCTTGTAACAGGAGAAAACGACAACGAGCACCTTACCAATTTGGAACATGTGCTCACTAGGCTGAGAGAACGGGGCCTACGAGCAAATCGCCCCAAGTGCGAATTTTTCCAGAAACAAATATCATATTGTGGCCACATAATTAACGAGGAAGGGTTGCATAAGTCACCTGAAAAAATTGAAGCGGTCATAAAAGCCCCAGCACCTGAAAATGTCTCACAATTAAAGTAGTTCCTGGGATTGATAAATTACTATCATAGATTTTTACCGAACTTGTCAACTGTTCTGCACCCTCTTAACGAACTGCTACAAACGGGAGTAATTTGGAAATGGAGCGAAGACTGTAAACGTGCCTTCCATAAATGCAAAAGCTTGATCACGTCCAAGGAAGTTTTGGCTCAATACAACCCATCACTGCCAATCAGACGGGCGTGCGATGCATCCCCTTACGGCGTAGGAGCGGTATTATCGCATAGATTCCCTGATGGCTCAGAGCGGCCGATAGCTTTTGCGTCACGCTCATTGAACTCAGCTGAGCGTAACTATGCCCAGATCGACAGGGAAGCACTCAGCCTGGTGTGGGGAGTGAAGAAATTCAAACATTACCTACACGGACAAAAATTTACCTTGTTGACTGACCATCAACCCCTCGTCTCCATATTCAACCCTAAAAAGGGTGTTCCCATTATGACAGCGCAAAGGCTACAGAGGTGGTCCCTTTTCCTAGGGGCACACCAATATGACATAGAATACAAAGGATCAAAACAGCATGGGAATGCTGACGGGTTATCGCGTCTACCGTTGCCAACGGTAGAAGAGGCACCTACAGTGGACCCAGTGGAGATGTTCCACTCAACCATCGTGGAATGTCTACCAGTAACAAATTCTGCCATTGAAAGGGAAACGAGAAATGACCCAACTCTCTCACGAGTCTACGATTTAACGGTGAAGGGATGGCCAGCACATGGCGAACCACTGTTGCCAGCATTCTCGCAAAGAAGAGAACAGCTGTCAGTGTGCCGAGGAACCTTGATGTGTGGATCCAGAGTGGTGATTCCACCCAAACTCCAGGATAAAGTGCTAAAGGAGCTTCACGAGGGGCATCTGGGTGGAGTGAAAATGAAGAACCTAGCCAGAGCGTTTGTGTGGTGGCCAGGTATCGATGGAGACATCGAAGAAATGACCAAGAGCTGCCTAGGATGCCAGAAGGTCCAAAACGCCCCACCACAAGCCCCTTTACATCCATGGGAGTGGCCCTCATCACCATGGCAAAGGGTACACATTGACTTTGCTGGTCCATTTATGGACTCGATGTTCTTAATCGCGGTTGATGCACACTCCAAGTGGCCGGAGGTAATAAAGATGTCCTCCACCACCATGGAAAAAACCATCACAGTATTAAGGACCATATTTGCCAGGAATGGGCTGCCTGAACAGATCTGTTCTGATAATGGACCGCAATTTGTGTCCGAAGAATTCAGGAAGTTCTTAAAAAACAATGTGGTTAAGCACTACACATCCGCCCCATACCATCCCACCACCAATGGATTGGCTGAAAGGTTTGTCCAGACCTTCAAGAAGGCCATAAAGGTCATGGGTAATGAAGACATAAATCTACAGGATAAGGTAGATAACTTCTTGTTTGCATACAGGAATGCAACACGTGGTTACAAACCAAACTCCCGCCATGATGTTCTTCAATAGATGCCTAAGATGTCGGCTAGATTTGATCAACCAAACATCAGAAGGGACGTGGAGAACCGGCAACTTCAAGGCATGAATGAAAGGCCAACTAGAACCTTCCAGATAGGTCAGCAAGTTTTGGCCCGGGACTACCGTACCGAGAAATGGCAGCCTGGAACTATTTGCACACGACTAGGACCGCTGATGTATACCGTGGACATTGGAGAAAGCATAATAAGGTGCCATGCTGACCAGATCATAGAGTCATCCGAAAAGGGACACCCTACACCACAACTCTATACGCCTAATGATGAAGCAGAGATACCCATAGTATCTACCTCCGATCCGGTGATACTGGAACCAGATGAACCCGACACTGGCATTCAAGCCGAATCGACCTTGCCAAAAGAACCTACTACACCACCAAAAACTACTACACCACCGAGGCGTTATCCAGACCGAGTCATGAAGCCTCCAGAGAGACTGACTTATACGTGATTAACTGCCGCAAATGTGTAGATTCTTGTTCTTGTAACATGTTAATTAATGATTACTTAAAATGTTATGTATTGGTTGTCTAAAAGGGGAGGAATTGTGGTGTATGTGCCTTTAAGAGCCCCTGTGTACTGTAATGCTGGTAATGGCCACTCGGGCTATATAAGCCTGTATAATGTCTTGTATCTGTTAGTTCACCTCCAGACTTTGTTCAGTAAACACCTGTAAACCAACTCCTGCATTCCGTGTCTTCATTAACACACGGATACAACATCAGTCGCCTGTCATTTTAAGTCACCACTCCACTCCCACTCAGACCTCACCGTCCTCGGCCTCTTGCATTGTTCCACGGAAGCTCAGCATAAGCTCAAAGAACAGCACCTCATCTTTCGATTAGGCACTTTACAGCCTTCCGGACTCAACATAGAGTTCAACAATTTCAGATCATAATCTCGGCCCCTATCATATATATTGTGGCATACCGATCACAGAAAGGGCACAATCCGCTTTCCGGTCCGTAGACTATAAATCAGGCGTCATGCCTTTAAGAAGGATCACACCTTTAAGAAACTCGATCTGCAACATAGTTAAACCCAGAGCGGGGGAGGGGCAGTCGAAGCTGTACACTGATGAAAGGCAGTCATACTTTGTGTAGTCTCTGACTCCATTTTGTGTTCAGCATGCAGCCTCAACAATTAAACCTTTTCTGTTGAACCTCTCCGAGTTCAGTATTTTTTGCTAGGAGTACGTAGACTCCTACATTGGTGACCCCGATGCTCAGGACGACTCCTAAGCGTAACCATGGCTGACACAAACGCAGTTTCTGTGAAGCTGCCGGAGTTCTGGGAGAACCTAGCCACCGCCTGGTTCCTTCAAGCCGAATCGCAATGCCGACTCCGCGGCATCACCGCCGACGCAACGATGTACGACTACCTCCTCGCCTCCCTGGGCAGCTCCACAATCACGAAAGTCTGGACAACACTACGAAACCCTCCGGAGGAAGGCAAGTACGCACATCTCAAGGCCGCGCTCATTAAAAAATTCACAGCCTCCCAATTCTTGCGCAACTGTCACCTCCTCGACCTCCCGGGCCTCGGTGACTCCATGCCGTCAGACTTGCTCTCACACATGCTTGCTCTGACCGATGAGAAACCACCCGGCTCCCTCTTCCGCACGCTCTTTATCCGCCAACTACCTCCCAGCATCCGCCCGGCGATCGTGGTGTCCAGCCTCACGGACCTCGAGGCCCTGGCCGACGAAGCCGATAAGCTCCTGTCCGCCAGCTCCAACCACGCCGTCACCCCTGACCTGGCCTCCGCAGCATCGGCGCGCGCTCCACCATCTATCGCGCGGCCACACAGCTCGACCACGAGGCCCCCCAGGCCCCCACGTCCCCCAAGCCCTCCGACCCAGGGCTACTGCTACTTCCATACCCGGTTCGGTGCACGGGCACGCCGCTGCAGCCATCCCTGCACGTTTCCAACCGCCCCCACACCGGCCTACACGATGGCCGTGGGGCAAGCAGGCGCGCTGCTGTACGTTACAGACAGCGCCTCCGGACGCCGTTTCCTATGCGACACGGGCGCGCAGCGCAGCATCATCCCCGCGTCCGCCCTCGAGATCCAGCGAGGCGGCCGCGGCCCGGCGCTGGCTGCCGCCAACGGCACTGACATCCGGACGTACGGCACCCGCACCGTCACCATCAACCTCGCAGGCCGCCGCTACCACTGGGAGTTTATCACCGCCAAGGTGCTCGCCCCGCTCCTCAGTGCGGATTTCCTGTGCGCCCACGGCCTGTTGGTCGACATGCCTCAGCGCCGCCTCGTGGACATGAACACCATGTCACCTATCCCGGGCGCCATGGCCCCCCCCCACAACCCGCCGAAATGGAGTGGCAGTGCCGCGCCCGCTCAACGGATGACTACTCAGCACTCCTGGCTGAGTTCCCAGCCCTCACCAACCCGACCTTCTCCGCGAAGGTTGCTAAGCACGGGGTAGAACACTTCATCCCCACCACAGGCCCACCGGTGTATGCCCACGCCCGCAGGCTGGACCCGGCCAAGCTGGAGATTGTGCGGGCCGAGTTCGCCACAACGGAACAGCTCGGCATCATCCGCCGCTCCAACAGCCCCTGGGCCTCCCCACTCCACGTCGTCACCAAACCCGATGGGGGATGGCGCCCCTGCGGGGACTACCGGCGCCTAAACGACGCCAACACGCCGGATCGGTACCCCATACCGCACATTCAAGACTTCTCGGCTAGACTGGCCGGCTGCTCAGTCTTCTCCAAAGTCGACCTGGTGCGCGGTTACCATCAGGTGCCAGTCCACCCCATGGACGTTGCCAAGACAGCCATAATCACCCCTTTTGGGCTATTTGAGTTCCTCCGAATGCCCTTCGGCCTCAAAAACGTGGCCCAGGCCTTCCAGCGGCTCATGGACTCGGTCCTCCAGGACCTGAAGTTCCTCTTTGTCTACCTGGATGACATCCTGGTAGCTAGTTCCTCCAAGCAGGAACACATCGAGCACCTCCGCACCCTGTTCCAGCGGCTCAGTGAGCACGGGCTCATCATCAGCCCAGCCAAGTGCCAATTCCACCTCAGCAGGATCGAATTCCTCGGCCACCACATCACGCAGGACGGAGCCATTCCCCTGCCCGCCAAGGTGCAAGCCGTCCAGCAGTTCCCCCGGCCTACCACCATCAAAGGCCTCCAGGAGTTCTTGGGGATGATCAACTTTTACAACCGCTTCATTCCCGGAGCGGCCTCCCTCATGCGGCCCCTATACGAAGCCCTCCGGGGTAAGAAAGACAGAATGGCGATCGAGTGGTCGGCGGACATGTTGACCGCTTTCGACTCGACCAAAAAGGTGCTCGCCGACGCCACCATGCTCGCTCACCCACAGCCCAATGCCAGGGTGGCCCTCACCACGGACGCCTCCGACCACGCTGTCGGCACCGTGTACGAACAGTGGGTCAACGGGGCCTGGCAACCGCTGGCCTTTTTCAGCCGCCAACTGCGCCCCCCGGAGGCCAAATACAGCGCCTTTGACCGCGAGTTCCTCGCACTGTACCTGGCAGTCTGCCATTTTAGATTTCTTCTGGAGGGCCGCCCCTTCACTGCGTTTGTCGACCACAAACCCCTGACATTTGCGATGGCGAAATCTGCGGACCCGTGGTCAGCCAGGCAACAACGCCAGCTCGCCGCGGTGTCCGAATTCACCATGGACATCCGGCACGTCTCCGGTCGAGACAACGTGGTGGCCGACTGCCTATCCCGCCCCGCCGTCCACGGCGCCCACCTGGCAGTGGACTATGCTCAACTGGCAGCGGAGCAACGCACCGACCCCGATCTGCTCTCCGCGCCCACAACCCTCCCAGGGCTGCGACTGACCGACGTCGCCTGCGGCCCGTCCGCCGTCACAGTCAAATGCGACACCTCCTTGGTGCAACCCCGCCCCGTAGTCCCGGCGTCCTGGCGAAAACGGGTGTTCGACATCGTCCACGGCCTCTCACACCCCGGCACCCGCGCGTCCATTAGACTGGTGGCCAACCGATTTGTCTGGCTCGGCCTGCGCAAAGATGTGCGCGTCTGGTCCAGATCCTGCATAGCTTGCCAGCGTGCCAAAATCCACCAGCACATCAAAGCCCCACTCGAGGAGTTTACCGTGCCAGAAAGAAGGTTCGACCACGTCCACATCGACCTCGTCGGCCCCCTGCCACCATCACAAGGTCACAGGCACCTGCTGACAATCGTGGTCCGTACCACCCGCTGGCCCGAGGCCATTCCACTGACGTCCACCACCACCGCCGACATCGCGAGGGCGTTCATCGGTACCTGGGTCGCTCGGTTCGGCGTCCCCTCCGACATGACATAGGATAGAGGCCCGCAGTTCACCTCTGATCTGTGGGCCGCCATCGCCCGAAACCTCAGGGTGGCCGTTCACCACACCACGGCTTACCACCCCAAGCCAACGGACTGTGCGAGCGATTCCATAGGTCCATGAAGGCGTCCCTCTGCGCCAGCCTCGAGGACGAGGCTTGGATCGGCCGCCTCCCGTGGGTGCTACTCGGCCTACACTCCGCGGTCAAGGAAGACCTGCAAGCCTCGGCGGCGGAACTCGTGTACGGCCAGCCGCTGCGCGTACCCGGAGAGTTCCTGCCCACCGCCACGACCCCCTGGTCGGCTGACCAGCAACGCCGCGCTTTCGCCAACCGAGCACAACAGTTCGCTCCGGTACCCACATGCCGGCACGGCGAACCAGCAACCCGCGTACCACCTAGCCTGCACATGGCCAAATTTGTTTTCGTGCGCCATGACGCCCACCAAGGACCTCTACGGCCCCCATACGACGGACCCTACAAGGTACTCCAGACGGGGAACAAATTCTTCCTCCTCGAAGTGGGCGGCAGAACTGACAAGGTGTCGGTCGACCGGCTCAAGCTGGCGCACCTAGAGCCCGACGAACCCGTTCAAGTGGGCCAACCCCCACCGTGGGGCAGACCGCCTAAGAGCCCGACGCGTCCGACCGCCCTGCTCCCGACCAACCGCCAAGAGCCATTCCGGCCGTGCCACCAAGCCGCCACGCCGGTTTGTACACTCCCTACTAGTGGATTCTGGGGGGAGCTGTGTGGCGTACCGATCACAGAAAGGACACAATCCGCTTTCCGGTCCGTAGACTATAAATCAGGCGTCATGCCTTTAAGAAGGATCACACCTTTAAGAAACTCGATCTGCAACATAGTTAAGGCCAGAGCAGGGGAGGGGCAGTCGAAGCTGTACACTGATGAAAGGCAGTCGTACTTTGTGTAGTCTCTGACTCCATTTTGTGTTCAGCATGCAGCCTCAACAATTAAACCTTTTCTGTTGAACCTCTCCGAGTTCAGTATTTTTTGCTAGGAGTGTGTAGACTCCTACAATATATTATATATTTTTATCCACACTTTTTGTCTGTGTCTTTTTTTCTTCTCCCCCACATGGCAGCTGTCTTTCATTCTGCCAGCACAATTTACACTTCATCTAGAGCCATCCTTTGTTTCTTAACCTGTCCCATTACCATCTCCTTTTGCCTTGAATATCTCTTAATGTCTCTTAATCTCTCCTGCCTTCCATCCTATCACAGACCTTCCCTTTTGTTCTTTCATCCCCTCCCCGCTTTCCCAGCCTCTTCACTTGCTTAAAAATCTGTTCCATTTCCTGCTTTTTTCCAGTTCTGACGAAAGGTCATCGCCCTGAAACGTTAACTCTGTTGCTCTCTTTACAGATGCTGCCTGACCTGTTGAGTTTCTCCAGCATTTTCTGTTTTTATTTCAGGTTTCCAGCATCTGCAGTATTTTCTTTTTGTGCTATTATTAATGTTCAGTAGAAATAAATTCAAGGTCTAACTTGAACAATTTTAAAGAAATGATAATACATGCAATGTACTTATGAAAAAGCCTAAGTGACAACAGTATATTTTTGTGAATATTTGCATAAAAATATAAACTTGATTCTAGATGTACTAAAAATCCACTGTCTTTTTGTCCAGCTCCAACACTCTTGTACATATTCTATAATCTTCCAGAGTCCCGAATGCGTTTGCTTTCCATCTGTGCTCTTCCCATCATGCAACGGTACTGATTCACTGCACAAACATGGTAGGAATTTTAACTCTAGGGCAGGAAAGAGGCCCAGTGAGTGGCCAGCCTATCTGGGTGCGGCAGCAGGAATCACAGCCGATTCTAACGGCCAGGCTTCATTAACATGCCACTGGCCGACTTCCCAACCAAAACATCTGGGACATTGGTGGGAAGCGGTGGAAATTCGGACAGCCTGGAGGTTTAAGTGTGGACTCAGGAGCTCTGGGGTGTCCATGGTTCAGGGGAAGGGTGAAATCTGTGCAGGTGAGGCTTACATTTTCCCTTGTGGGGCCTAAGCAAGCACTCCTGCTCCTCTTGGCTCCACAAAGAAAAGCTTTAAACTTACCTTACAAGGCCTCTTCAGTGGTCTAACCAGGTTCTTGCTGTCTGGGCGGCTGCTGCGAGCACCCCGCTGACTTCCTGGGTAAGATGGTGCTGGACTCCTATTGACGTAATAGGACCCTGATTTCCATAAATGCATGAGATGCCTGCTTGACATAGGCAGGCACCTCATGTGCCTGAAAAATCATGCATTTTAAAATTGGAACAGATCAGGGACGGTTCACCCGCTCCATTTTAACTGTCCCCACCCATCCAATTTCCACTATGCAGGGGAAGATAAAACTCCCCTCATAGTTTTCACTGAACTCCTTGACTGTGCTCATATTGAACAAGCCAGACATTACTATTGTAATTGGAAGTTAAATTAGGACATGCAAAAATAGAGAAAAATACTGCTCTTTATTTCTGTTTCAATATAAGCACGACAATAGTTCCTATACTTCTGTTAATGCCACGCTGAAAACTTTTTCACTTCCATTTTGTAAAAGCATCAACAATAAACATTTTGAAATGAAATTGCAAATCAGATAAAGCATAATATTAAGAAACTAAAATAGCAGTAAGATTGAAAGGTGAACCAGTTGATGTAGTGTATTTGGATTTCCAGAAGGCATTCAATAAGGTGCCACATAAAAGGGTACTGCATAAGATAAGAGCTCACGGGATTGGGGGTAATATATCAGCATGGATAGAGAATTGGCTAACTAACAGAAAGCAGAGAGTCGAGATAAATGGGTCATTTTCCGGTTGGCAAAGAATAACTAGTGGGGTGCCACAGGGATCGGTGCTGGGGCAACTATTTACAATCTACATTAATGACTTGGATGAAGGGACCAACTGTAATGTAGCCAAGTTTGCGGATGATACAAAGATGGGTGGGAAAGCAAGTTGTGAGGAGGACTCAAAAACCTGCAAAGGGATATAGACAGGCTAAGTGAGTGGGCAAACATTTGGCAGATGGAGTATAATGTGGGAAAGTGCGAGGTTATACACTTTGGCAGGAAAAATAAAAAAGCAAATTATTATTTAAATGGAGAGAGATTACAAAATGCTACAGTTCAGAGGGACCTGGGGGTCCTTGTGCATGAAACACAAAAAGTTAGCATGCAGGTACAGCAAGTAATCAAAAAGGCAAATGGAATGTTGGCCTTTATTTCAAAGGTGTTGGAGTATTCTAAGATTCGCAAAATTTCCACATTCCCCCAAATTATTAATAAAAGGGACCCTGCATGGACACTTTAAAAAGCGTACCCAAAAGATGGCGTCCGCACCTCGTGACCAAAAGCCTGCAAGATTTTAAAAGCTTGGACTCTGTAGCAGCACAAGCAGCTTTTGGGGAAATCGGAACCTAAAATGCAGTTTCTGTGAAAAGGACTTTGTGTTTTGGAAAAGCAGACAGCAAACATTGAATATGCATTAAGCCAGATCGTAGACAGATCAGAACTAGTTAGGCCTGTACTTGAGGCCATCAAGTTGTCTGCATAAATAATCGGAAACAGCTTAAGGAAGCCATCGAGGCGGGACAAGCCGATTAGAATGCATTAATAACAATACAGCTCGGACATCAGGCCATTAGGTGCGATAAACGGCCATCTAAAAAGTTAGTTTAGATTGCTGTAATTATTTAAAACAGCCCACCAAAATTGGAACAAAGAACTAACCTGATTTGGCGCGCAGATAGGGGATGAAACAATGGGTATAACTGCAGGCCCTGGGTAGCAATCTCTCTCTCTCTGCTCTCTCTTGTGCTTGGCCCTCGCTCTTGGTTCTTGGCTCACTCGAGCACTGGCCTTGAGGCGGGTCTCTCCTCGCTCCCCGTGGTGAGATTTCAGCAGTAAAAGACACCATACCAACAGCTGTGGAGGGGAACGAGACCCGAGTCCCCCGTCATCTGGGACGCCCAGGCCACAAAAAGGGGCGAGACGAATTTGAGCAGGTAGCCCAGGACTTGTATAGTAGTCCGGCAAGACGAGATGAGTAGAGACGTAGAAGACGATAACAACTCGATAAGAGCAGAGCAGGGCAGCGAAAAATGTATCGATAAAGACCAAGCGCCTAGTTATAAGCTGGCGCTTGGGAAGGCGAACATCTTGTTGAACACTGCGATAACGCAGGTGTCTACGCCACAACGAATATACTGGCATTTGATGCATGGGTAGCAAAATCTAAACGGCAAAGACTGTTAACTGTCTGATAAACATAACGTTTTCTTCTCTCAGATGGTCGTAAGTTTGTGGAATTCTCTGCCCCAGAGAGCTGTGGAGGCTGGGTCATTAAATACATTTAAGGTGGAGATCGACAATTACTTTCAAGATAAGGGAGTGAAGGGTTATGGGGAGCGGGCGGGGAAGTGGCTTTGAGCCCAAGATCAGCCATGACCTTATTGAATGGCGGAGCAGGCTCAAGGGGGCAAGTGGCCTATTCCTGCTCCTATTTCTTATGTTCTTATGTAATTTTCTTGCTTCAAGGACTGACATAATGGTTATGTAGCATATGAATGATGACGCTGTGAATGCATTTAGATTCTTAGACATTTTACTTTTAAGCTTGCAGCATGTGAAGAGACAAGTGATGTAACATTTAAGATACTTCCTCAAGGATGGCAGAAGTGGGATTTTATCTGCCAGGGGAATCCAGTTGTTTCAAGTTTTCAGCTCAAGATAAAATTTACAGAAAGAGAATATCAAGAATTTTGGGTGGAAGTTAAATGAGACAGAAACCTGATGGAACCATCTTTTGCCCCAAATTCTGCCAACCTGGAGGGTGGGGGTGGGGAAGGCAGCAACAATGCCCCTGCTCTCAGGAATTTCAGAGCCTTGCATCATCTCTTAATCTCCCTTAATGTCTCTTAATCTCTCCTGCCTTCCATTTTATCACAGACCTTTCCTTTTGTTCTTTCCTCCCCTCCCCCCTTTCCCAGACCCTGCACTTGCTTAAAAACCTGTTCCATCTCCAACGTTTTCCAGTTCTGACGAAGGGTCATTGACCTGAAACCTTAACTCTGTTTCTCTCGCCACAGATACTGCCTGACCTGCTGAGTATTTCCAGCATGTTCTGTTTTTATTTCAGATTTCCAGCATCCATAGTATTTTGCTTTTGTCATAAATGTAATAATCTGGTTATATCCCCATTGTTAATGTCTTTCAGCATTTTACAGATCTGGATCACGCCCCTGTCATGTTTTGTGTTCACCATTGTATATTTATTTATATTCATTTCCCACCCACTAAATCATGCCAGTACAACACAGAACAGTTACTTTTCAAAAAAATAAATCAATACTTCTGAAGCTTTGTGTGAAGGCCAAGTGGAGCAGCAAGTTGGAGTGCAGGTTCGAGCCAGGTTGGGGAGTAACTGGCAGGCAGGACTAATGGAGGAAAAATTTGGTCCATTAGTGCCCTAAGAGGGCGCTAATGGGGTGCAAAGCAACTAGCACCTGGGCGCGGCGATGTTTGCGCCGCTCGTGAAATTGACCAGACATTTTGCGGCAGCGCTAAACACTACTGCCACGATCTCCTGCGCCCACAGATTGTGGCATCAGTCAAGCGTGCAATGCCCCGGTAGCGCCCCGGACCAGATATTGAATGGCGCCCCCTGCCTTACCGCCTACCGCTAGCAACGACAGGTTGAGGGGAGCATTTTGCAGTCCGGAAAGGACTGGGGGAGCGCTATTTAAAGGCAACTGCTTCTTGCCTTTTTTTGTCGGTGGCATTTTTGCACCACACATTCTGAGAGAGAGAGAGAGAGACTTCTGGAGAGATTCAACGCTGTGTGAAGGAGTTTTGGGGACTGTGCAGCACTCTGCAGGTTCA
The DNA here is from genome assembly GCF_052327205.1 of Somniosus microcephalus. Lineage (NCBI taxonomy): Eukaryota > Metazoa > Chordata > Chondrichthyes > Squaliformes > Somniosidae > Somniosus > Somniosus microcephalus. The sequence goes on from NC_140991.1 coordinate 110,542,212, forward strand.
TTTTGATTTGACCTTCCTTGCATCGATTTAGAAGAGACTATGGGGGCTGCACTCTGAGCTCTTTCCCTGGGCCTCTCCATTGTTCTTCCCAGCAGAATTGATGTGCAGGTCTCTCCAGGCTGAGATTCAAGGCTGCAATTAGCAGGGTGTGGATGGAGAGCAAGATCAACCCTCCCCTTTAAGAAATGGCCAGCGCCAGTATGTCTGTGTTCCATTGTTGACTGACATCACATGAGCTTCGCCAGCGTGCTGAGGTAGCACCTTGCTCCTTGGCGTTAGCGCCTTAAGAGAGGTGTGTAGCGCCTGATTTAGCGCTCCAATCACTTCTAGGGGCGATAGAAGCCATGTTTGCAGTCGGAGGCGATAATTAGCGGCAGGCGCTAAACTTTGCACTCGGCCGATAATTGCACCCCAAACGGGGCGATACCGAATTTTTCCCCCAATGTCTGTCAGAGCGTGAGATGCCCGATTGGAACACATGTGGCCAATGAGTGAAGCGTAGGCAGGAGTAGACGACAATAAGACTAAATGACATGATTTCCTGGAACTCATTTTCCAGCCAATTCCTCACACCAGCCATATGCCTTCTCTAATGCAATTGTTAGTCTATGAGAAGTTTTGTAACTTCTTCTCATGCCCAGATCTCAGAGAGCTGCAGCTAAAATTTAGAGGTAAGCAGCTGTATTGGGTGGTTGATTATTCTTGCAACATTTGCAAAGCCTGGAAATAATTTAGAAGTACATTTCAGTCTTTCAAAAGGTTGCATTTATCAAAAAGAAAAGCGTCTAGTAAAGAAACAAAATAAATCTGCAGGCAAGAAATGAATCTGTGGACATGTGATGGAGCAGTGCAGCAGCTGAACCCCTTGTTTCATGGCAAATGAAGTGCAACTGTTGGGTACAAGTAGGGATGCCCTGAATGGCACTCCAGGACATCCTATGCAGAGGACAGCAGTGCAGCATGACCAGCAGGAGGTGATAGTCAGGACTTAACACTGCAAACACTATCCACATTACATGGGAAAAATGGAAAGGATGGCACACACTAAGGGAACTGCCAAGGTAAAACTAACCAACAGTATCTTTTACCAGATAGATAGTCCAAGTATCCATGCCACAAAGTGTTGCCTAGTCTTATTCAGATAAGTACGTTTCAGATTTACAGCTGGGCCAGGCCAAGCCCACACAAAAGCTTGCAGCTCTTTCATTGCTTATCACACCCATACTCTAGAACACACATTTAATCTGCAATTTATAGCTGGACACCCTTGGCACAATCTCATCTGAAAAGGGTTTCACGAATAAAATTATTGTAACACAACCTACCTGCACGATGTATAGTCACTTACTGACACACTAAATGAGCCACAAGATAAGCATCAGAAAGACCCCTCAATGTTGGGAAATTTAGCAGTGTACTGAAATTGGGAAGCTGTGTCACGGCGCTTTTGCTATTAAGTGGAAAAGGGCAGCAAGTGCTTGCCATACTTACCTATGCATCACTCAACCATTTGCTGCATGTGTGGCCAGCATATTGTCTGATGCTGCAGATGAAGCCTAGAAGTAGGTAGAGATAAAAATATTGAGGGAGGAAGTGATGTTTACTGTAACTAGCAGTGGTGTCTCTAAACTGCAGATGGCATAGGTCTGAAACTAGCTCCATGCTGACCCTAAGCCTATGGAGCTAGTTCTTCGTGGTAAGTGCACAAAGGGCTGCAGATACAGTTGGTAGAAAATAGTGAGTGTAGGCAGTCTGATTCTAGCATCTGATGATCTCCTGGCCATGCCTTTTTCTCCAAATTGTATCATTTTAACCACAAAAGATTGTATTTGTGATGGTCCGAAACCATCCTCCATCGTTAATTTTAGCTTGACTTGCTGACTGCCAAGGGACCCTTCATTTACACACCTTGTTCTTCTCTGAGTGCCTGTGAACAATTGTATTGTAAGAACTCCTTTTTCATGTTTCCAGTGTTCTTCAGCTCTTCTGGTTTGGGATAACTCTTGGAAATGCTTCAATTGCCATTTTGGTGAATTAGCAAAAAATGTTTGGCTATTTTCGGATTCTCATAAACATGTACAGGTAGGAGTTTTTCTTAAATCATAAAAATGGCAACAGAAATTGATAATAGAAACCAGTATGAAAGATAGACTTGGTAAATAGGAACGGGGGTGGGGGTGGGCGGGAGGCCATTCAAGCATACTCCATTGTTGTTGTTTGCAATGGTAGCTCTGTCTTTTTAATCCCAATGTCTTGCCATTTTTCCGTATCCTTAATACCCTGACTTCCCAAGTAAGTAGCTATATCTCTCTTAAAAACTCAGTTCATTTTGCGGTATGGGATACTTTTTCATTTTTCTTGGGTTCAGCATCACCAACCACTCCCCTACATCCCCTATGATCTCGAGTGTACTTTTATCTGCCTAATATGTAGGTAAACAATAGCAAGACCCAAGGATTGTAACAAGGAAGCCTTACTTTGTATATCAGCTACTGGAATATATCAAAAAGAAAGAAAATACTGCAGATGCTGGAAATCTGAAATAAAAACAGAAAATGCTGGAGATACTCAGCAGGTCAGGCAGCATCTGTGAAAAGAGAAACAGACCTGGAATATATCATGTGGCACCATGTAATTCTCTTTACTAAAAATGCACTGCATGTACACTCTGTTGGACCAAGACTCATGCTTATTTGCATAAAACAGATAAGTATATAGTATAAACAATGAACGGTACACTTTGCTTCTTGCTACTTTCTCTCTAAACAAAGATTTCGACCAGAGCGAACCTGCGTGGGAACACTGAGCATCGGCGGCAGTTTAAAATCAGCGGCAGTGAGTGAGGAGCAGCCCTACCAGAGCGGACCTGCGTGGGAACATTGAGCATCGGCGGCAGTTTAAAATCGGCGGCAGTGAGTGAGGAGCGGCCCAACTAATTCAACAGCAGGGGAGAGAGGTAAAAAGTAATCAAAGTGTGATGTCACCAGGAAACAGGTAAGTGATTGGTTGGTGAGTATTTCTCTCTTTTTTTTTAAACTTTAACTCTGGTTTATAGTTTCTAAGGTCACTCTAGTGTAGCAGGGACTGTTGGTAAACCAGTTAACTGTAGTATAATTAGTGGGATTGATTGATTTAATTTAAATTCAATTAATTAAAGGGTAAGTCATGGCAGGACAGCCGGGCCCCGTGATCTGCTCCTCCTGCGATATGTGGGAACTCAGGGACACTTCCTGTGTCCCTGACAACTACATGTGCAGGAAGTGCATCCAGCTGCAGCTACTGACAGACCGCATTGCAGCACTGGAGCTGCGATTGGATGCATACTGGAGCGTTCACGATGCTCAGGACATCGAGAATAGTGCGTTTACAGAGTTGGACACACCACAGGTAGAGGTTGGACAGGAAGAAAGGGAACGGGTGACCAACAGGCAGAGTACTAGGCGCAGGCAGGTAGTGCAGGGGTCCCCTGTGGCCATCCCCCTCTCCAACAGATACACCACTTTGAGTACTGTTGGGGGGGATGGCTTATCAGAGGAAGGCAGCAGCAGCCAACTTCTTGGCACCAGGGGTGGCTCTGCAGCACAGAATGGGAGGAAAAAGAGGGGTAGAGCTATAGTAATAGGGGATTCAATTGTAAGGGGGATAGATAGGCGTTTCTGCGGCCGCAAACGAGACTCCAGGATGGTGTGTTGCCTCCCTGGTGCAAGGGTCAAGGATGTCTCCGAGCGGCTGCAGAACATCTTGGAAGGGGAGGGTGAACAGCCAGTTGTCGTGGTGCATATAGGCACCAACGATATAGGTAAAAAGCGGGATGAGGTCCTAAAAGTGGAATATAGGGAGTTAGGAGATAAATTAAAAAACAGGACCCCAAAGGTAGTAATCTCAGGATTGCTACCAGTGCCACGTGCTAGTCAGAGTAGAAATAGAAGGATACTTCAGATGGATACGTTGCTAGAGGAATGGGGCCAGGGGGAGGGATTCAAGTTCCTGGGACATTGGAACCGGTTCTGGGGGAGGTGGGACCAGTTCAAACTGGACGGTTTGCACCTGGGCAGGGCTGGATCCGATGTCCTAGGAGGAGTGTTTGCTAGTGCTGTGGGGGAGGGTTTAAACTAAAATGGCAGGGGGTTGGGAACCTGAGCAGGGAGACAGAGGAAAGGGAAACAAGGATAAAAGCAAAAGATAGAAAGGAGAAAAACAAAAGTGGCAGTCAGAAAAATCAACGGTTTAAATCAAACATGGCCACAGTAAATAATAATTCTAATAGGTCTAAGAGCATTAAAAAAACAAGCCTGAAGGCTTTGTGTCTTAATGCGAGGAGCATTTGTAATAAGGTGGATGAATTGGCTGCGCAAATAGAAGTAAACAAATACGATTTGGTTGGGATTACGGAAACGTGGCTCAAGGAAGGCCAGGACTGGAAACTCAACATCCAGGGGTACTCGATATTCAGGAAAGATAGGCAAAAAGGAAAGGGAGGTGGGGTAGCATTACTGGTTAAAGAAGGGATTAACACAATTGTAATGAAGGATATTAGCTCTGATGAGGTGGAATCTGTATGGGTAGAATTGAGAAATACTAAGGGGAAAAAAACATTAGTGGGAGTGGTTTATAGACCTCCAAACAGTAAGGCGGAGGTTGGGGATGGCATTAAAAGGGAAATTAAAGAAGCGTGCAATAAGGGCACAGCAGTCATCATGGGTGACTTTAATCTACATATAGATTGGGCTAACCAAATTAGTAACAATACTGTGGAGGAGGAATTCCTGGAGTGTTTACGGGATGGTTTCCTGGACCAATATGTCGAGGAACCAACCAGAGATCAGGTCATCTTAGACTGGGTATTATGTAACAAGAAAGGATTAATTAGCAATCTTGCTGTACGAGGCCCCTTGGGTCGGAGCGATCATAATATGATCGAATTCTTCATTAAGATGGAGAATGAAGTAATTGACTCAGAGACTAGGGTCCTCAATTTAAATAAAGGAAACTACGATGGTCTGAGGAGCGAGTTGGGTAGGATTGATTGGGGAATGGCACTCAAAGGGTTGACGGTGGATAGGCAATGGCAAACATTCAAAGACCGAATGGATGAACTACAGAATTTGTTCATCCCAGTTTGGCATAAAAATAAAAAAGGTGACCCAACCGTGGTTAGCAAGGGAAATTAGGGATAGCATAAGGTCCAAGGAGAGGGCATATAAATTGGCCAGAAAAAGCAATAATCCTGAGGATTGGGAACAGTTTAGGATTCAACAAAGGAGGACAAAGGGATTAATTAAGAAAGGGAAAATAGAATATGAGAGTAAGCTTGCAGAGAACATAAAAACTGACTGTAAAAGCTTTTATAGATATGTGAAGAGAAAAAGATTGGTGAAGTCAAGCGTAGGTCCCTTGCAGTCAGAATCGGGGGAATTTATAATGGGGAACAAAGAAATGGCAGACCAACTAAATACATATTTTGGTTCTGTCTTCACAAAGGAGGACACAAATAACCTCCCAGAGATGCCGGGGAACATAGGGTCTGATGAAAGGGTGGAACTTAAAGAAATCAGTATTTGTAGGGAAATGGTGTTCGGAAAATTGATGGGACTGAAGGCCGATAAATCCCCAGGGCCTGATAATCTACATCCCAGGGTACTTAAGGAAGTGGCCCTAGAAATAATAGATGCATTGCTGGTCACCTTCCAGAACTCGATAGACTCTGGAACAGTACCCATGGATTGGAGGGTAGCTAATGTTACCCCACTATTCAAAAAAGGTGGTAGAGAAAAAGCAGGGAATTATAGACCGGTAAGCTTGACATCGGTAGTGGGGAAAATGCTGGAGTCCATTATAAAAGATGTAATAGCAGAGCACTTGGAAAGCAGTGACTGGATCGGACAAAGTCAACATGGATTTACAAAAGGTAAATCATGCTTGACTAATCTACTGGAATTTTTTGAGGATGTAGCTGGTAAAATAGATAAGGGAGAACCAGTGGATGTGGTGTATTTGGACTTTCAGAAGGCTTTCGATAAGGTCCCGCATAAGAGATTAGCGTGCAAAATTAAGGCACATGGGATTGGGGGCAAGCTATTGACTTGGATAGAGAACTGGTTGGTGGACAGAAAGCAAAGAGTTGGAATAAATGGGTCGTTTTCCGAGTGGCAGGCAGTGACTAGTGGGGTACCGCAAGGCCCCAGCTATTCACAATATATATTAATGATCTGGACGAGGGAATTGGATGTAATATCTCCAAATTTGCAGACGACACAAAGCTGGGTGGGAGGGTATGCTGTGAGGAGGATGTCGTGAAACTCCAGTACGATTTGGACAGGTTGGGTGATTGGGCAGAAACATGGCAAATGCACTATAATGTGGATAAATGTGAGGTTATCCACTTTGGTGGCAAAAACAGGAAAGCAGATTATTATTTGAATGGCAATAGATTGGGAGAAGGGGAAGTGCAAAGAGACCTGGGTGTTCTTGTGCACCAGTCGCTGAAGGTAAGCATGCAGGTGCAGCAGGCGGTTAAGAAGGCAAATGGTATGTTGGCCTTCGTAGCAAGAGGGTTCGAGTACAGGAACAAGGATGTCTTGCTACAGTTGTACAGGGCCTTGGTGAGACCACACCTTGAGTATTGTGTGCAGTTTTGGTCGTCTTACCTGAGGAAGGACGTTCTTGCCATGGAAGGAGTGCAGCGAAGATTCACCAGGCTGATACCTGGGATGGCAGGAATGACGCATGAGGAGAGATTGTGTCGATTGGGCTTATACTCACTGGAGTTTAGAAGATTGAGAGGGGATCTCATCGAAATCTATAAAATTCTGTCAGGCCTGGCCAGACTAGATGCAGGAAGGATGTTTCTGATGGCCGGGGAGTCCAGAACCAGAGGTCATAGTCTAAGGATAAGGGGTAAACCATTTAGGACTGAAATGAGGAGGAATTTCTTCACCCAGAGAGTGGTGAACCTGTGGAATTCTCTGCCACAGAGGGTGGTGGAGGCCAGTTCATTAAGTATATTCAAGAAAGAGTTGGATATATTTCTTAGGGCTAAAGGGATCAAGGGTTATGGGGAGAAGGCAGGGACAGGGTACTGAATTTGGATGATCAGCCATGATCTCATTGAATGGCTGAGCAGGCTCGAAGGGCCGAATGGCCTACTCCTGCTCCTATCTTCTATGTTTCTATGAAACTGAATCACCCTTCTCATGCTGTGATGCATGTCACAGCTTCAAACTGACCTAGTTGCTCAATACAATCTTAAATCACAGAGCTTAAGAATTAAGACTCACTGTCAAACTAAGCATATGAAGACCAATATAATCCCATCATTGGAAACCCCAATACTAAGCTGTCCATAAAAGAAAATTATAGCCAATCAATGACACTGTTTCATGACTAACCATTCTGTTGGAAGTTTCTTTATAAGCACCATAATTATAGTATGTCTGTGCTGCCGTTCTTTACAGAATGTTTGGCCTGTTTGATCACAACTGCCAAGATGCCACTAACCATTTCTGCAAGCCCTGGCAAACCTACCTGAGAGTGACATAGGGACCTATCTTCTCAAGTTCTGGGTCACCAAAGAGGCAGATATTGAGGTCACCAGCTTTGCCTGTTTTTTTTTAAATTCATTCTCAGGCCATCCCAAGTTGCCATGGTGGTGTGCCTTCCTCCTGAACCACTAGCAGTTTGATACAACTGCTTGCAACTTGCTAGACCACTTCAGAGTCAACTGTGCTGGTGTGAGACTGGAGTCACAAACAGGCCAGACCAGGTAAGATGAGTGGGTTTCCTTCCCTAATGGACATTAGTGAACCGGTTGGGTTATTACGACAATCCAATAGTTTCACAGTCACATTTACAGGTAGCAGCTCTTTTCCAGATTTTTTAAACTGAATTCAAATTTTCAAACTGCTGTGGTGGGATTTGAATGCATGTTCTCTGGAATATTAGTCTAGTAACATAACCAATACACTACCATACCCAGTAATATTGTCAGGTTATTTTTGTAATGAATTTTTATGAATGCTCTATGTCAAAATGTTTAACAAACTAGCTCAAGCTTAAACCACAGTAAAGTTGAATTAAGAAAGGCTAGTCATGGATCTCTTCTGCTTCTAGCCTAGAGTCATGAGATCTTCCAGTCAGTCTTGATCTAACGTAGCTACCCAGAGGAACCAGTCAGCATTTATTGAAGCCTACACTCTTAGTCATGTGAAGTGGTTGGCATCGACCAAAGCCTGGACTGCCCATCAAAAGATGTATTCAGTGGTAATGTTGACCTGGAACGGGAAAAATAGTCAACACTACAAAGCCTCGAGCAGCTGGGGCTTAAAACATCCATCACTAGAGGAAGCTGGCAGAGCTGAGAGTTGGAACGTGCATCAGAGGAAGAAGTCAGTATCAACCAAAGGCTTGAGAATGCATCAGTACAGAAAACAATCAGCATTGATTACAGCCCAGAGCGTTTACATCAACAGCACCTGGAACTTGTCAGGGGAAACAGTCAACACTAACTGGGGACTGGAGCACCCATTAGGGAATTGCTCAGCGTTAGCTGGAGTCTGCAGCATTTGTCAGAGGAAGCAATCAGCATTGGTGAAGGCCTGGAACATCTGTCGCCAAAGGAAACAGTCAGCATTGGCCAGGGCCTCAAGTGTCAGTCAGGCAAAGCAGTCCATATCATCCAAGGCCTGGAACATGTCAGAAGAAGAAATAATCAGTGGTTGAGGCCAAGTGTCAGCTAATGGAAGCACTTAATATTGACAAGGGCCTGCAAAATGTCAGGAAAAGCAATTAGCACTAACTGGCGCCTTGAGCATTTGTTAGGGGTAAAAATCTGAATGTAAAATTGCCTCTTACCAAGCCTGCTGGATCTGCTCAAGAAATAAAGAAATAACTTACACCTTTCCCATCCCTAGGATGTCTCAAAGTCAATGAAATCACTATTGTTTTGCAGATTATCTGGCTGTGCTGAGGGAGTAGCCAGCAGTAGGGGAATGGCATGGATGACGGCGATTTCTCTCAGGGTAACACCACATCCGCTCAAAAGACTCCAACTGTGCCAGATTCCATGCTGCCCAAGCAGTTAACATGGCAATACCTGTAGTCCCTGTAGGCGCAGGGCCACCTATTACGTCCGTGAATGATTGAGACACGGACAGCAGGAGTGGAACAAAATAAGTCTTTACTGGTGGAAGTCAATCGTGAAACTAAAAACACAGAGGCTCACTAGCGCTTTTTATACAGGGGTGGTCACTGCCGGTATTGCAGTCTGAGACCAGTTATTCTCTTAAAGGTGCATACACAACAATTCCTCCCCTTTTAGATAAACAGTACATAACATTCATTTAACAACTAAATGATAACTAATTACAATCACAATTACGGTTGCTAGATACATTGGTTAAGTTTAAGCAATTATAAGTTCAGTCTTTGAGGAGGCTTCCCGATTCTGTCTGGATAACGCCTCTTTGGGGTATCAGGTGCTTCTGGCAATGTTGAGTCGAGATCAATGTCGTTGTTTGGTTCATCTGCTTCCCATATCACCGATTCTGCGGTAGCTGCAATTGGTACGTCGATTTCATTGCCAGGTGAATCAGATCGTGGTGTGGAGTTGACGTTTTCCAGTGACTCTAGAATCTGGTCAGCATGGCGTCTTACAATGCTCTCTCCAACGTCCACGGTGTACATGGGAGGTCCTTGCCGTGTACAAATCGTTCCTGGCTGCCATTTCTCAGTGCGGTAGTCCTGGGCCAAAACTGGTTGACCTATCTTAAAACTCCTGGTCGGCCTTTCATTCATATTCTGAAACTGCCTGTTCTCCACATCTCTTCGGACGTTTGGCTTAACCAAATCCAAGCGGCATCGTAGTCTTCGATTGAAGTATATCATGGCTGGGGTTTGGTTGGTAACCACATGTGTCGCATTCCGGTAGGCAAACAAGAAGTTGTCCACCTTGTGTTGTAGGGGTATATCTTCATTACACATTGCCTTGATAGCCTTCATGAACGTTTGGACAAGCCTCTCGGCCAATCCATTAGTGGCTGGATGATATGGGCAGATGTGTAGTGCTTAACACCATTGTTCTTTAAGAACCTCCGGAACACTTCAGACACAAACTGTGGTCCATTGTCAGAGCAAATCTGTTCAGGCAGCCCATTCCTGGCGAATATGGTTCGAAAAACTGTGATAGTTTTTTCCGTGGTGGTTGAGGACATTTTTATTACCTCTGGCCACTTTGAATGTGCATCCACCGCAATTAAAAACATCGAGTCCATGAAGGGACCAGCAAAATCAATGTGCACCCTTTGCCATGGAGATGAGGGCCACTCCCATGGATGCAGAGGAGCTTGTGGTGGGGCGTTTTGGACCTTCTGGCATCCTGCACAGCTCTTGGTCATCTCTTCAATTTCTCTATCGATTCCCGGCCACCACACAAACGCTCTGGCTAAGTTCTTCATTTTTACCCCACCCAGGTGACCCTCATGAAGCTCATTGAGCACTCCAACTGTCAACTTAGGTGGAATTACTACTCTGGATCCACACATCAAGGTTCCTCTGCACACTGACAGCTGTTCTCTTCTCGGCGAGAATGCTGGCAGCAGTGGTTCGCCATGTGCTGGCCATCCCTTCACCGTTAAATCATAGACCCGGGATAGTGTCGGGTCATTCCGTGTTTCCTTTTCTATGCTTGCATTCGTCACAGGGAGACATTCGACTATGGTCGAGTGGAATAACTCCACTGGATCCACTGCAAGGTCTTCTTCTTCCACCGTCGGCAACGTTAGGCATGACAATCCATCAGCATTTCCATGCTGTTTAGTTCCTTTGTACTCGATGTCATATTGGTATGCCCCTAGGAAAAGGGACCATCTCTGCAGCCGTTGCGCTGTCATTATCGGTACGCCCTTCTGAGGGTTGAAAATGGAGACAAGAGGTTGATGATCGGTTAGTAGAGTAAATTTTTGACCGTGCAGGTAGTGATTGAACTTCTTCACCCCCCACACTAGGCTGAGGGCCTCTCTGTCAATCTGAGCGTAGTTACGCTTGGCAGAAGTTAACGAGCGTGACGCAAAAGCTATCGGCCTCTCTAAACCATCAAGGAATTTATGTGACAGTACCGCCCCAATGCCGTAGGGAGACGCATCACATGCCAGTCTGATCGGCAGTGCTGGGTTGTAGTGAGCCAATACTTGAAGTGATTAAGTCCTTACTCTTCTGAAAAGCCTGCTTACAATCATCGCTCCATTTCCATGCTACCCCCGTTCGTAGCAGGGCGTTCAGTGGGTGCAAAATTGTCGACAAATTCGGCAAAAACTTATGATAGTAATTCACCAATCCGAGGAATGACCTCAGTTGCGACACATTTTCAGGCGCTGGGGCCTTAACAACAGCTTCAATTTTGTCAGGGGACTTATGTAACCCCTCTTCATCAATCACGTGGTCACAATACGATATCTGTTTCTTAAAAAATTCGCACTTGGGGCGGTTGGCTCGCAGCCCATGTTCCCGTAGTCTAGTGAGCACCTGTTCTAGGTTGTTAAGGTGTTCACTGTCATCTTCACCTGTCACAAGGATGTCGTCCAAGTAACACTGAGTCCCCGGAATCCCTTGCAGGACTTGTTCCATCACTCTTTGCCATATCGCCGGAGCCGATGCTACTCCGAATACCAATCGATGATACTGGTAAAGACCTTTGTGAGTGTTTATCGTGAGATACTTCCTAGAGGACTCTTCAACCTCCATCTGCAAATATGCTTGTGCTAGGTCAATTTTTGTAAAACGCTTCCCTCCAGACAGTGAGGCGAAGATGTCTTCTATCCTTGGAAGATGATATTGTACTGTGTGAAGGATTGGGTTCACCGTCACCTTGAAATCCCCACCGATGCGAATCTTCCTTGGCTCCCCGGACTTATTGCTTAACGTTTTCTTCATGACAGGAACGATGGGTGTCACCCACTCGCTCCAGTCGACCTTAGACAACACGCCCGTCTTCTCTAGATTCTCCAGCTCTGCCTCGACGGCTGGGCGAATTGCATATGGTACTGGTCTTGCTTTGAAAAACTTGGGAACTGCATTCGCATCTGTTTTTATCGAGGCGGTTATGCCTTTAAGCGTGCCCAGTTCTTGTTGAAATACCTCTTTGGCGTTGGCTAAGATTGTTGACAATCGTCCAGGAGTGACGTCTTCATCTTTTTTACCGTCCACCGTCATTGCATGAATGGAGTGCCAATCTAAGTTTATCTTCCTGATCCATTCCCGTCCCAATAACGGTGGTCCACCATTTGGCAGTATGTAGAGATACAATTTCCGTATTTTATTGCCGTTGTATTCGACAGGCACCCTTATTTTTCCTCTGGGTATACTTTTTGCCCCGTATACGTCGTCAAGACGATGGATGTCTCTCTCAAGGGTATGTGTGAAAATAGCCGCTCGTAGTCTCGTCGATTCATGACGGTTAGCGCTGATCCTGTATCCAATTCCATTTTAACTTGGGACCCTGCTATCGTGAGGGTGACCCAAATGGTTCGGTGATCCTCTTTTGCGATTACATTGTGAAATTTGAGACAGCTTAGTCTCCTGTTCCCGGATTCACTATCGCTCATCTGGTCTTCGGAACTACTGTCCGTCATATTTTGTACTTTCTTGTACGGTTCCTTAGTAGCCTTTTTGTTGTCGCTGGTCTTCTTCCCAGACCTGCAAACTCGTGCAATGTGTCCCATCTTCCCGCATTGCCTGCATATTTTGTCTTTGGACCAGCAGTCCTTCTGGTCATGGTTAGTTCTGCCGCAGCGATAACATTTTGCAAATCCCCGTATCATTTCGTGGGTGCCGTATTCCTGTGGTTTTTGTCGAATTTCTGCAGCTCCCCTGGCTGCTGCTTCATACGATACTGCCACGCTGAAAGCCTTATCTAGCATCAGCTCTTTCTCTGAGAGTAACTTCTTCTGTGTTCCTTCACTCAGGAGTCCACAGACATATTTGTCCCGTAGGGTATCTGCCAGTCCTGCTCCGAACTGGCAGTGCTTTGCTAGCTTGTGTAGTTCCGTAAGATACTCAGCTTTGCTCTCATCTTTGTGCTGAGTTATCCTGTGGAATTTAAATCTTTCTGCTATCAACAGCGGTGCAGGGTTTAGGTGTTCCTGTAGGACAGCAACAATTTCGTTAAAACTCTTCGCCTTCGGTTTGGCTGGAGTAATCAGGTCCCGCAATAGGCCGTACGTTCTAGCGCCCATTAAGTTTAGCAATATCGATGCCTTTTTCTCCTCCGCTATTTCGTTTGCCTCGAAATATACCTCGACTCTTTCCACATACGTGGTCCAGTCCTCTAATGTATTATCAAAAGCAGTGATACAGCCAGTCTTCGGCATCTTGCAAATCTAAAATGGCGCCTCCCGCGCTTTGCCTTCTTCCCCGATTTAACAAAATGGCGCCTCCCGCGCTTTGCCTTCTTCCCCGCTGTTGTTAGCGCTTCTTTCCACGGTTTCTGGCGCGTTTAATATTTTTTTCTTTATTATTTTCCCGTTGTGGAGCGAACCCTCTGGGACACTTCCCTCCCTCTTCTTAGGTCCGAACGCTGCCCGGCTTCGAAGCACCGGCCGCGCCCTGTGTGCTCCACCCTCTCTCTCTCTCTTTGCTTCCCGACTCACTGCCCGGCCCCGTTGAAAAGCCACCCGATCGAGCTCTAGCCCGCCGCAGCCCAGGAAGGATCAGTGCACTACCTGCCACCAGCCCGATTAGCTGGGAAACCACAGACCGGGGAACCAAGCAGTCTCTCCTGCAAGTTTTCAATCCGACGATTTGGAGGGCGGTTGCCCACGGTCAACGCCCGTTTCTCGAGTTTCTTTGGATTTTATTTATTTATTTATTTTTTTCTTTCTTCTGGCTTCGACCTTCAATAACGTCGTCTGAGGTGCTGCCGAGTTGCAGGTAAGTTCGTTTCTTACTCGTCGCCAGTATTACGTCCATGAATGATTGAGACATGGACAGCAGGAGTGGAACAAAATAAGTCTTTACTGGTGGTAGTCAATAGTGAAACTAAAAACACAGAGGCTCACTAGCGCTTTTTATCCAGGGGTGGTCACTGCCGGTATTGCAGTCTGAGACCAGTTATTCTCTTAAAGGTGCATACACAACACCACTGACTGACCCAGCATAAGGAGATACTGGACTACCTACATCTCTAAAAGCAGACACTCACACCCAGTAGTCATCCACCTCACTTCCTCCGCCAACTGAGAACACATTTTTAGGAAGTGGAAAATACTGGGGGTGAAATTCATCTTGGGTGGTAGTGCAAAATGGGTGAAAACGAATCGACAGCTCGTTTTACACTCTGCCCGATTTTCTTTTCTGCTATAGTCAGTTTTGCACCACCGCCCAAGACAAATTTTCAGAAAGGGAAACACCGGGAAAAACATACTGAACTCATCTGCACACTTTCATTGACCTCTTGCTGGACCTATGGGTGCTGGTAGCCTATTAATACCTCACCTAAGTGGCTATTGTTCATTTTTTGCGCAGCACGTGCCCAAACACCCCGAGAAATGTACCATCAATTTTACATCTTCAACATTTGGATTTCCCTGTTCAGCTGCAGGCATTTATGCTTTTTTTCCTCTAATACAAGTGAAGGAATTCTTTGGTTGGGATGTTTCTCTACATTAAGGGTGCTATATAAATGCAAGGTGTTGTTGAATGGCTAGAGCCAGGCTAACTACTGTATTCACATCTCATAGGTTTATCAGCAGGACCATCTTTGAGGTGTCAACTTTGGGAGCTGTTTTGGCTTTTTTGGAGCTGTTGGTTAGGTTTTCCTCGTTTTCTAGGTTGGCAGATATGAGTCCAGTGATATCCTTTAATAATTGACCATGCTATATCAAAGTTGGTACAAGAAAAAAAAAACTGGTTAGATAATTGATAACTTTAAAATTCACAGGTTGTTGCATCTCAGTGTAGGTGCTGAGATGTGCCCACTATAGAACTCCGTCACTTATCCCACAAAAGTTCACAGAGTTGGGAGGTCCTGAGATTTAAGTGTCTTCAGTGGATTGGGGTGTATCAGGTCACCTCCACCTGGCCTCTCTCCCACCCTTCCACAGAAGAGGAAGGAAAATTTGACTGAAGAATCCCAGGCAGGGGATTATGTTTTGGGGCCATAATCCTGGCCTGCACCCCAAGATGGGCTTCACATCTGCCCTTTGATCAGCCTGTGCATCTGGTCAC
The DNA here is from genome assembly GCF_052327205.1 of Somniosus microcephalus. Classification (NCBI taxonomy): domain Eukaryota; kingdom Metazoa; phylum Chordata; class Chondrichthyes; order Squaliformes; family Somniosidae; genus Somniosus; species Somniosus microcephalus. The sequence goes on from NC_140991.1 coordinate 110,557,428, forward strand.
ACCAGGCTTACCTGCAACAACCACACATTGGGCCCCAAAGAAGGCCTGGGAAATTGGACCTCCAATTTTCGGAGTCACCACCCTCCCCTTATGTCCATAGCCTTGTAAGGAGCAGAAGCAGACTCCATGCCCACAGGCCATTCATGAAACTTGGCTGCAAGGCCGGGATCCAGTATATTCATAACTGACTCAGCCTAGTTTCCACCAATGTTATGTTGGGAGTCTTCCAGAAAGCCACGGAGTTCCGGTGCCACGGTTTCTCACCAATCATTAGATTTAAGCATCAGTTTGAGAAAGGCTCCACATTTAACTTTCACTCCCTGAATTCCAAATCATTGCTTTTCTATGGAATTAATATTCATTCAGAATGTCTCCAGATTGTTTATCAACTAAATTACTCCTTTGGTCTTCCCGGGCCTCCCCTCTCTGTCAAATGATCCTGGATTACGACTGATAAAGTTTTCTGACTCAAGCAAACCAACTGAAACCCATTATCTGCCTTTAAAGCTCTTGCTCCTGTTTTGTGTTTTTCTAGTAGCAATATCTCATGATATTTCCAAGACTCTTTTAAGTGTTGTTCTGAATACTGATGTCCACATTTGGAACATTTTGCTTTGAGGAGGAGTGCGGGTATGGTCAAAATCGCCCACTCTCTGTTGCTCAGTCCTAAGTAAATCATATCAGGGGAGATCCAATGAAAGCACACTTCCAACGAAGAAGCTGGCGATAGAGCTACAACACTGAAGTGCCATTTCTCATTGGAGTGCAGGATCATGAACATAAGAACATAAGAGGAGCAGGAGTAGGCCAATCGGCCCCTCGAGCCTGCTCCGCCATTCAATAAGATCATGGCTGATCTGATCCTAACCGCCAATCCACTATCACAGAACCATCTCCTGAATCTAACAGAATTAGACACACAAAATAGGAGCAGGATCAGGCTACATGGCCCCTGGGCCCGCTCCGCTACCCACAGGGCCATGACCGATCCGAACCTAGACTCATGTCCAAATTCCTGCCCGCTCCCCGTAACCTTTAATTCCCTTTACTTCTAGGAAACTGTCTATTTCTGTTTTAAATTTACGTAATGATGTAGCTTCTACAGCTTTTTGGGGCAGCATATTCCATGGACCTACCACCCTCTGAGTGAAGTAGTTCCTCCTCATCTCAGTTTTGAAAGAGCAGCCCCTTATTCTAAGACTATGCCCCCTAGTTCTATTTTCACCCATCATCGGGAACATCTTCCCCGCATCCACCCGATCCAACCCCTTCACAATCTTATATGTTGCAATAAGATCGCCTCTCATTCTTCTGAACTCCAATGAGTAGAGTCCCAATCTACTCAACCTCTCCTCATATGTCCATCCCCTCATCCCCGGGATTAACCGAGTGAACCTTCTTTGTACTGACTCGAGAGCAAGTATGTCCTTTCTTAAGTATGGACACCAAAACTGTACGCAGTATTCCAGGTGCGGTCTCACCAATACCTTGTACAACTGAAGCAATACCTCTCTATTTTTATATTCTATCCCCCTAGCAATGAAAGCCAACATTCCATTGGCCTTCTTAATCACTTGCTGCACCTGCATACTAACCTTTTGAGTTTCGTGCACCAGGACCCCCAGATCCCTTTGTACTTCAGTACCTTCCAGTTTCTTGCCATTAAGATAATAACTTGCTCTACGATTTTTGCTGCCAAAGTGCATAACCTCACACTTTCCAGTATTGTATTCCATCTGCCAAATCTCTGCCCACTTACTTAGCCTGTCGATGTCCCCTTGCAGGTTTTTTATGTCCTCCTCACTCACTACTTTCCCTCCCATCTTAGTATCATCTGCAAACTTTGATATGTTACACTCGGTCCCCTCCTCCAAATCGTTAATATAGATTGTAAAGAGTTGGGGACCCAGCACTGACCCCTGCAGAACACCACTAGTTACTGATTGCCAGTCTGAGAATGAACCATTTATCCCAACTCTCTGCCTTCTGTTAGATAGCCAATCCTCTATCCATGCCAGAATATTACCCCCAATCCCGTGATTTTTTATCTTAAGCAATAATCTTTTGTGTGGCACCTTGCCAAATGCCTTTTGGAAGTCTAAATACACTATGTCCACTGGTTCCCCTTTATCCACCCTATACGTTACTTCCTCAAAGAACTCCAGCAAATTTGTCAAACATGACTTCCCCTTTATAAAACCATGCTGACTTTGTCCTATTAAATTATGATTATCCAAATGTCCTGTTACTGTCTCCTTATTAATGGACTCCAAAATTTTACCTACCACAGATGTTAGGCTAACCGGTCTATAGTTTCCAGCCTTCTGTCTACTGCCGTTTTTAAATAAGGGTGTTACATTAGCAGTTTTCCAGTCTGCCGGGACCTTTGCCGAGTCCAGGGAGTTTTGGAAAATTATTGCCAATGCATCCACAATCCCTACCGCCACTTCCCTCAAGACCCTAGGATGTAAGCCATCAGGTCCAGGTGATTTATCCGCCTTGAGTCCCATTATTTTACCGAGTACCACTTCCTTAGTGATTTTGATCGTGTTTAGCTCCTCCCCCCCTTTAGCCCCCTGTTTGTCCAGTGTTGGGATATTCTTAGTGTCTTCTACTGTAAAGACTGATGTAAAATATTCATTCAGTGTTTTTGCCATCTCCATATTTCCCACCATTAATTTCCCGGTCTCATCCTCTAACGGACTAACATTTACTTTAGCCACCCTTTTTCTTTTTATATAACTATAAAAACTCTTACTATCTGTTTTTATATTTTTTGCTAATTTACTTTCATAATCTATCTTCCCTTTCTTAATCAATCTTTTTGTTATTTTTTGCTGTCTTTTAAAGTTTTCCCAATCCTCTATCCTCCCACTAGATTTGGCTATCTTATATGCCCTTGTTTTTATTCGAATACGATCCTTAATTTCTTTACTTAGCCACAGATGGCTGTCTTTTCTTTTACACCCTTTTCTTCTCAGTGGAATATATATTTTTTGGAAGTTGTAAAATAACTCCTTAAATGTACACCACTGATCATGTATCGTCTTACCCTTTAATCTATTTTCCCAATCCACTCTACTCAATTCTGCTCTCATACCTTCATAGTCTCCTTTATTCAAGCTTAGCATGCTTGTTTGAGATCCAAACTTCTCACCCTCTAATTGAATATGGAATTCAACCATGTTATGGTCACTCATTCCAAGGGGATCCTTTACTTGGACATTGTTAATTAATCCCATCTCGTTACACAGGATCAGATCTAAGTTTGCTTGCCCCCTGGTCGGTTCAGTTACATACTGCTCAAGAAACCCATCCCTAATACACTCAATGAACTCATCTTCAAGGCAGCCCTGCCCAATTTGATTTGTCCTATTAATATGATAGTTAAACTCCCCCATAATTATAGATGTTCCCTTATTACAAGCCTCAACTATTTCCTGATTGATACTCCGTCCAACAGAGTTGCCACTGTTCGGAGGCCTATAGATTACGCCCACTAGTGTTTTTTTCCCCTTATTATTCCTTACCTCCACCCAAACTGTTTCATTATCCTGATCTTTTGACCCAATATCATTTCTCTGCATTACAGTGATTCCTTCCTTTATTAACATAGCCACCCCACCTCCCCTTCCTTCCTGCCTGTCCTTCCTGATCGTTAAATAACCTGGTATGTTTAATTCCCAGGCATTGTCACCCTGCAGCCATGTTTCTGTAATGGCCACAAGATCATACCCATATGTAGTTATTTCTGCCATTAACTCGTCTATTTTGTTACGAATGCTACGTGCATTCAGATAGAGAACTTTCAAAGATGTTTTGTGACATTTAGTTCCTGCTTTTGCCCTTTTTATTACTTTACCTTTTACTCCATACCTTCTGCCCCTTCCTGACACGCTCTGGTTTTTAATTTCCCCACTGCTACCTAAGTCTATGACCTTCTCTGTTGTCATTTTTATTATTTGCTCTCGAGGAACCTCCCCCCCACTAGTTAGTTTAAAGCCCTCTCTACAGCCCTAGTTATATGATCCACCAGGACTCTAGTCCCAGCACTGGCCAAGTGAAGCCCGTCCCAACGGAACAGCTCCCTCCTGCCCCAGTACTGGTGCCAGTGTCCCAGGAAGCAAAACCCATTTCTCCCACACCAGTCTTTGAGCCACGCATTTAACTCTCTAATTTTATTTGTCCTAGCCAAATTCGCTCGTGGCTCAGGTAATAATCCAGAGATTATTACCCTTGTGGTTCTGCTTTTTAATTTGGCCCCTAGCTGCTCAAACTCCCTCAGCAGAACCTCCTTCCTTGTCCTATCTATGTCGTTGGTACCAACATGGACAACGACAACTGGATCCACCCCCTCCCACTCCAATTTTCTCTCCAGTCCAGAGGAGATGTCCTTAACCCTGGCACCGGGCAGGCAACACAGCCTTCGGGACTCTCGCTCTCGGCTGCAAAGAACTCTATCTATCCCCCTAACGATACTATCCCCTACCACTGCAACATTTCTTTTAACTCCCCCCACTTGAATGGCCCCCTGCTCCACGGTGCTGTGGCCAGGTTGCTCATCCTCCCTGCAGTCCCTGCTCCTGTCCCCACAGGGAGTAAGAGCCTCGAACCTGTTGGACAAGTGCAAGGGCTGCGGCTCCTCCAACACTACCTCCTGGATCCCCGTACCTGCCTCACTTCTAGTCACACCATCCTGACCCTGGCCATGGACTACATCTGAATTAATTAATCTAATTGGTGTGACTACCTCATGATACACAGAGTCCAGGTAACTCTCCCCCTCCCTGATGTGTCTCAGTGTTTGAAGCTCGGACTCCAGCTCTTCAACACGGAAATCATCCCTGTATGTTCCAGTGTCATGTGATTACCGCTATCAATTGGGCAAAAGCAACAAATACTGGTAGTAGCATCATTCCCAACTCTTGTGATGGGAAAATTGCAATTAATATACCTTTTGTAGTGATTTGGTACTATTTAGCAGAGGAAAAACATAGGGCTTTAATTTAAAGAGGAGGCTTGCCTTTTGGGACCACATATTGTAAATTATGCCATGTGCTGTACATGATTTTCGTAACATTTAAATTAATGGTTAGAAAATCATGCACAGCGCACCCAGCTTTCTGAAAAGTGCTCTTGACAAGTGAGGCTTACTGCTGGGCATAAAATCCCTGAAGTGCCAGTCTGATACTTAACTATTCGCCCATTAACATTACTAGTTTGATCTTTTTCAATTGCATCAAAGCTTTACGCAGCTACTGCATGTCTATTTTTTGATGTTTAAGAAATTGGAACTCATACCTAAAAAAGCTGAAGTTCTCGGGATCGAATGTCACAGTTGGTTACAGCAATGGGTCCAGTTTCCGTCCCAGCTCTCCATTCCAGGACATACCGGGTGCCCGGCATGAAAGCCTGGATTTACTTGCATAGTGCAGTGCTGCTGGTCACACTTTGAGAGAATGGAATTCTTTCCTGTTGACGTAAGGAGTCGTATTGAATAAGGGAGCAGGTAGGGACATGTGGGTGAAATCCCTGAGTCATTGGAACCTTCCTGTCACTGTGACATTGCTGTGAAGGGATAATTACAAGTCCTAGCCCTTTTTGGGCTACCCCAGATCAGGCTTATTCCCCAGGCGTTCACCTTCAACTAAAGTTAGAGGTAGCCGAATTCTATAAGATGCTTAAATGGGTCTAAAGGTTCAGGCTATCTCTCCCTAAAGGAAAGGAATGACTGAAGATGTTACCGTCCTCTGGATAGCACTTTTAATAAGTTTAACTAGACTGTAACCTTCAGGGTTTTATGAGGGTCCAGAATAACCCCCAGAATTCTGCAACTCCTTACAAAAGTGTGTACAGAAATTGGGTTCGCGAGTTGATACAGAAATACGCTGTGAGACAATTCTAAAAATATATAGATTTATTTAAGAGCCGACATTCATTTAACAGCTGTTGAGTCAGTCGCAACATTAACAATTCAAAATACAAATAGCTTACATTTCTTATCAGAGATCCTTATTCTCAAATCTTAACTTCGTTACATTTCCACGCTTCTACTTATTCTTAATCCAGAATATCCACCAAAATTAAATACGTTGATTACCCGAGACTCAGATTTGTAGGCTTACAGAGTGGTTCTGAAGCTGAGAATTGTTTGCCCGTCTCCAGCGACTTCTGACTTTCTGTTTGAAAATCTCTTATTTTATACCCTTTTTTGAATGGTATATTCTTTGAAGTTTTCTGCTGATGTAAGCTAATTATCTTATTCATTCCCTCTGTTGAATTCTTTCTATTCTTACGGCCATTTCAGCTGCCAACTCTCAGACTTCTGTCTCTACCTTTAGGTGTTCCATAGTTATCATAAAAACCAATATGACAGTAGTATTTATTTGATGTCATTCTTATCGAAGATCTTTCATTCAATTCTTAATATTGGCTTAACTGGTTTTAGCAGATGTTGTGACTCCGTGGTGTAAGATTTGCAAAATTTCTACATTTCCCCGAAGGTTATTATTAATAAACGGGACCCTGCGTGGACATTTTAAATCAAAAAGGGTACCCAAGATGGTGTCCGTGCCTCATGGCAGAAAGCCTGTGAGATTTTAAAATGGACTCTGCCACGCAGACAGCTTGTGGATCGAAACCAAAGCTGCAGTGTCTGTAAAGAGAGAATTTGTATATTGAAATCAGACAGGACTTTGAATTATGTATTCGACCGAATTGGAGACAAATCTAAATTCAGTTAGGCCTATAGTTAAAGCCATCAAGCAGTTTACATATATAATTGGAAACAGGTTAAGAAAGCCATCAAGGTTGGACAGGCCCATCAAGGAACATTCCTGACAAAACAAGTCAATTATCGGGCCGGTAGATGCGATTACCGGCCATCTAAAAACAGTTAGTATGGATTGCTACCATTATTTAAAATAGCCTGCCAAGATTAAGACAAAGAACTAACCTGATTTGGCGTGCAGATAAGAATTTTCGAAAAGAGTATAATTGAAGGCCCCGGGTAGCAATCGCGCTCTGCTCTTCTCTTCTCCCTCTGCTCTGCTCGGCTCTTCGGCCCCTCGCCCTCGTGGCTGCCGCTCTTTCCCCGTCCCGCACTTACCCCGTGACCTTTGCCCGTGCCTTTTGCCACTCCATCGCCCCGGCATTGCATCAGGCGGACACGGACAATTCAGGCCAGGCGAGGCGGGACACGACGAGAGGAGGAGGGAAGACCAACTGAGGAAGACCAACTGAGGAGACGAACTGAGGGTAGGCTTCGAATCATCGCGCCTTCAGCCTCAGCCAACCTGCGACTATCTTTATGCAAACTCAAGCTGTCGGCTGATGAAGAAGAATCATCCCTGCAAGTTAAAGTACCCAAACAGAGACTTTAACTTTGGGGTACTCGAACCTGGACAATGCCCTTGCAGCGCCCGGAGACCACGTGACGATGGCAGGCTCCAGAGAGCACCAAGAGTGAACCCCGAACCCCACCGCTGTTTTGAGTCCAACAAACCCTTTTGATTGGTGAGCATGAATTCTGGCCCCTCATAGCTTAATCTAGTTAGGTATAGGGGGTGGGATAAGGATAAGGGGATTGTTAAGATAGTTGTTTTCCCTCGATGTGCCGTGTGTTCTCCATTCCCTGTATAAGTATAGTTATTTGTATTTGCCAGTAATTTTACACACTGGTAACTTCTCTTAAGACTGTATTCATTTTTCCTGTTTAATAAAATCCTGAGTTTTGCTTACATCCAAACCACCTGTCTACTCAAGTCTTTTCTGTATCGCTACCTGTACCTAAGTCCGGTGTCGAGCATCTCAGGGGCGTGGGAGCGATTCAAACCGCTCACAGGCAGACAGAGGCATAACTGACTGGGCCCACGCGCCACCCCCTACAGAATGGCGACCGTGGCAGGACACCGGCAACAGGGTTGCGATACAGTAGACAATGGTTTGGATGAGCGAACCACGATGGAGGAGAGGATTTCTGATTATGTGTTTAGCAAGGTGAATATCACTAAGAAATGGATCACCACTCTGTTAAAGGCTGGGCGTCCGGTAGATGCAGCAGCTAAGTGGACAGAGGGAAAGGAACACAAGAAGTCCTTAGAGAAGGCAGTTTGGCTGATGTGCTTTAAAAAGCAGGTCCAGCTTCTAGACAGGCTCGTTGCAGCACAGGCAGTCGAGTTAAGGGAGTCAGCCCTGGAGATCAAGGATAAGGCTCTCGCAGTGGAAAAGCTTTGCAGGCTTTGAACCAAGAAAGTGTGCATTTAGTGGGAGAACACAAGGCCCAGTTGGAATACCTATGGTGCCAAGTCACCGAGGCCAAGGGAAATGAGTTAAGGTTGCGGGAGAAAAATGCCCACTTGGCAAGGCAGATTAGGGAACAGGAAGAGAGAGTGCAGGAGGTAATAGCCGCTTACAAGCTAGCAAGTGAACAGGGGTTTGAGGAGGCAGACCACGGCCCCTGTAGAGAGAGGATAGAAAATCTGAGCCGGGCCGTCCAGAAGGCAAAAGGCATGGTATGCTTCATAAGGCCAAAGGCAGGCCAGGCAGATTTTCTGGGGAACGAGGGGAGGACAGTTCCAACGTCATTGGTAGTGCTTAGGGACGACCCGGTTGAAAGAGAGGAGAACTCACGGCCACCACCCGTAGCACCAAGTTTCAGTGAGATTTGGCAGCAAGGTGCAGTGGAACCGGGGGTGGAACCCGAATTGGAGCCAGAGGTGGAGGTGGAGGTAGAGCAAACCTCGCCCGAGAGGCCGGAGCCGGGACCGATGTGCCCAGCGCGGCATCGGAGGTTCGGCCCACCCGCCAACAGCGACAATGAGGGACCTCTCCAAAACCAGTTCGTATTACCCTTTAACAACCAACAGCTCAGGGTTATGGTCAACCATATCCCGAAGCTTTCCACAAAGGGCGACCCCGCGATCCACTTCAGGGAAATAGAGCAGACCGCCAGCGTCAACGACTGCGATGACGCTGAGAAGGCCAAGATACTGCTATTCTCCCTGGAGAGTAATCTCCTCCAATCCCTCTCTGACGAGTGTAAAAGGGGGCAGAGTGGGTACGAGGAGCTTAGAGATGCGGTTCTAGAGGCCATGGGGATGGATGAGGGAAGTCCTTTCTCCTGCGTGGAGAAGACGATGCAGCTCTCTGGGGAAACCCCGCAGGCTTTTGCAGACCGGCTGTGTGCGGTGTACCGGAAGGCTTGCCCGGGGACGCCGGGCCGGGCGTTCCTGAACGGGGATTCCCTGACGCATTGGCTCCGTTGCCTGGTGGCGAACAGCTTGCCACAGGTCCGGCCAAGGCAGAAGCCTGGTTCGACCCCAAAGAGCCCCAGACCACAGAACTCACGGTAAATGGCAGCTCACTCTGGCTTAAAAAACTGTAGGGGAGCTGATGCACACCCACCCTAGGGGAAGCTGCATGAGGTAAAACCAGGAGTGCAGAGTAGAAAGGAATGGCATCAGGAAGGGAATCACCCTCCCCACACTAAGACCAATTGTTACGGGTGTGGGAAGGATGGTCGCTGGCGGAAGGAGTGCAAAAACCCTTGGAAGGATAACAAGGGAAAGCATCCCACAGCCCCAGCCCAAAAGGCAGGGGTAGGGACCCCTTCCGCAGAGGTCGAGTCACTTTTGTATGCCATGAGGTCCTTACTGACTGGCCAGGGGAGAGTAGCAGCCGCCACCGGTGCTCTCACCCCGTCAGCCCCATCCAACCCACAGCCGTGACTAGAGCCAGCGCAGCCTGTTTATCTGTGTTCGCTCCGATATGATGAGTGGAAAAGACCCCTTTTGGAGATGGAGGTGGAAAAGGTGACGAGGACCTATCTGTTAGGCATGGGGGCATCATGCACCGTGGTCTACTCAGCTAACCCCATCGCCTCACCTCTCTCCAGCGTGGTCCCATACAGTCTATCGGGGTTCATGGGTAGGGAACAGGCCGGCCCGTTTTCCATCCCGCTCGCCATTCGGATAGGACCACTTCGCTCCAAGTGGACGTGTGTCCTGATGAAATGGGACGTGGAGGGTGGAAGAGGGGTCCTGGGAGCCGACTTTATCGTGGGTCATGGGATCCTAGTGGATTTGAGGAATCACTGCCTTTGGGGGGCAGGTAGAGTAAAGAACGGAGAAGTAGTAGTAATCCCGGAAAAGGAAGGGAAGGGGACCCTCTGCACCATAAAGCCCAAAGAGGATTATAACCTGGGGCTCATGGTCAGCAAAACCCCACCAGAGTTCCAGGCATTTGTGCAGGCCCACCTGGCCATATTTGCCACTCACAAGCACGACTGCGAGAGGGTCACACGGTTTGAGATCAGCGTAGACGGGGACCCCATGGCCTGACCACAGAAACAGTATAACTTCCCCAGGGAAGCAGAGCCGGACATGGAAGCAGCCATGTCCTTGTTAGTGCAGCAGGGAGTTCTGAGACCGATAGCTACCCACGTGAATTCTCCATTATGGCTGGTCAGAAAGCCGGACAATTCCTGGAGGGCCACGGTGGACTATCGGGTGCTCAATAGCAACATCCCAGCCTGCGCACCCACAGTAGCAGCAGCTGCCAACCTCATTGGGAGTATTCCAGCATCCGCGACCACTTTCACGGTGCTGGATATTTCAAATGGGTTTTGGTCCATCCCTGTAAGGAGGGAGGATTAGTACAAGTTTGCCTTTACGTTTAAAGGGCAACAGTACACGTGGAACTGTTTGCCACAGGGCTTCCACAACAGCTCCAGCATTTTCCATCAGTGCATGGCCGACAGTTTGAAGGATTTTAGCCAGCCCAGACAGTTGGTTCAATATGCGGATGACCTGCTCCTGTTCACTGATTCGAAACAGGAGCATGGCCCGCTATTTGCCGAACTGCTGGAGCTGCTAGGGCAGAAGGGTTTCAAGGTAAATCCCAAGAAAGCGCAGATCGGCCAGCAGGAGGTGAAATTCCTCGGCCTGACCGTGCGCGCTGGAGAAAGGGCCATAGATAACGCTAGGAGGAAGGCGATACAAGAACTACCGGTCCCTAACACAGTAACGGGTGTGAGTTCGTTCCGAGGGCTAACCGGATACTGTAGAGACTTCATTGAGGACTATGCAGCCACCGCAGCCCCTCTGCTCCGACTCCTACACAAGGGATTGGAGTGGCTTTGGGATGAGGGTTGCCAGGCAGCATTTGTCAGGCTCAAGAATGACTTGCAGACCGCGCCAGCTTTAGGGCCCATAGATGGGGGGAAAGGGTTTTTCGTGGAGGTAGCAGCCAGCGGGGACAGCCTGAGTGCTGTGCTGCTCCAAGAGCGGCACAGCCGGCTGCGGCCGGCTGCGGCCGGTGGTCTACTCCTCCAGGATACTCACAGATGTGGAAAGGAGCTATTCCAATTGTGAGCGGCATCTTTTGGCCACACATTGGGCTGTGAAAAGATAATTGATCTTCACAGGCACCTCTCCCATTAACCTCCTCACCCATCACACACCCACCCAGATGCTTCTGGACGGGAGGATCAAGGATGGAGCAGTGAGCAGTGCTCGCATTGCCCTCTGGACCTTGCTCCTCTCACAGATGGATCTGAAGGTGAACGGTCTCTGTGAGCCAAAGATCGCAGCCAACATGGTATATCCTGGAACAGCCCATCGGTGTTCCATTGAAGGGGTTTGGGAAGTAAACATAGGTTTACGGGCCGGGATACATCCCACAGGCCGCGAAATCTATGTAGACAGTTCCAGCACGGTATCTGCTGGTGAGCGTCTCATGGGGTGTGGATTTTACGACCCAGCAGCAAATATTGCCCTGGCGATTAAGCTCCCCAGCACCATGAACGTCCAGCAGGCTGAACTGTCCGCGGTAGTGTACGTCATTACACACCCCAAAATCTTCCCCACCCCCTACACGATTTGCTCAGACAGCATGTTCACGTGCAATTCGTGTATGGAGTACCTGGCCATCTGGTCCCGCCGCGGATATAACTCCGCTGTCGGGAGACCTCTCACAGTAAAGCCCCTGCTGGAAAAGATCCTGGCAGCAGTGGGGAGGAAGGGGAGGTTTTCATCCACAAGGTGAAAGCCCATTCCTCCACAGAACCCCACGGCCAAGGCAACCAGCAGGCTGACTTGCTCGCCAAGGAGGGTGCCCGCACAGGCACTTTCTGGGACCCATTTGGGTCCAGACCCATGGCGGCGGTTAGGGGCAGGGACGGGACCCAAGGGAGTGTAGGGGTAGTTTTAGATCCGTGATTCTGAGAGTATGATGTTTTTCAATAACTACACGGATGCTGTAACTTAACAATCAACAGGTATTTACTGGAGTAGGGCAGTCTCAAGACTGGGGGTACAGAGGCATGCTCAAGGCTTATATACAGGTGTGGTCACTGCCGGTACTACAGTATACAGGAGCTGTAAAAGTAGTTCCCTCTTAAAGGTACATACACTACAATTCCTCCCCTTTTAGATTAGCAGTACCCATAATATTCAAATAACAATTAACACTTTAACATGTACATTAAACAACAATAGTCCATTTATAGATTCAGTTTTTGGGGCGGCTTCCTGATCCTTTTGGGATAGCGCCTTTCCTGAGGTTCTTGTTCTTGGTGCGGAGGCGATTCTGGCCCCTTTTCGTCGGTTAGTTCATCGGTTTCCACTGCTACTGGTTCGGATGTCGATGCTACCGGTATGTCGGGTTCATCCCCAAGTACGCGAGACATGGGGTTGACTCGTTCCTGTGACGCTAAGATCTGATCGACGTGGCGTCTCACAATGTTCTCCCCGACATCCACTGTGTACATTAATGGCCCCTGCCTTGTGCATATCGTTCCGGGTTGCCATTTCTCTGTTCAGTAGTCATGGGCCAAGACTGGTTGTCCTACGTTGAAGCTCCTTGTCGGCTTCTCATTGATGTGCTGGAATTGTCTATCCTCAACATTTCTTCGCACATTCGGTCTGAGAAAGTCCAGACGAGATCTCAACCTTCAGTTAAAGAACATCATGGCCGGGGTCTGGTTGGTAACTGCATGTGTCGCGTTTCGGTAGGCTAATAAGAAATTGTCCATCTTATGCTGTAGTGGAATTTCATCGTCGCACATGGCCTTTATCGCCTTCTTAAAGGTTTGTACAAACCTCTCAGCCAATCCATTTGTGGCTGGATGATACGGGGCGGATGTGTAATGCCTTACCCCATTCCTTCTCATAAATTTTCGAAACTCTTAAGACACAAACTGTGGTCCATTATCAGAGCAAATCTGCTCTGGCAAGCCGTTCCTGGCAAATATGGTCCGTAGGACTGCAATCGTTTTCTCTGTAGTGGTTGAGGACATTTTTATCACCTCAGGCCATTTCGAATGAGCATCCACTGCTATTAAGAACATTGAGTCCATGAATGGACCAGCGAAATCAATATGCACCCGTTGCCATGGAGAGGAGGGCCACTCCCATGGGTGTAGAGGGGCATGTGGTGGTGCATTTTGGACCTTCTGGCATCCTGAGCAGCTCTTGGTTAGGTCTTCGATTTGTTGGTCAATTCCCGGCCACCACACATAAGCCCTAGCAAGGCTTTTCATTTTCACTCCCCCTGGATGACCTTCATGAAGCTCATTTAGCACTCTCTCCCTTAACTTGGGTGGAATCACCACTCTGGATCCACACATCACTGTCCCCTGGCATACTGACAGCTGTTCTCTTCTGGATGAGAATGCTGGCAACAGTGAGTTGCCATGTGTTGGCCATCCCTCACCGTCAAATCATATACCCGAGACAGCGTCGGATCATTGCGGGTCTCCTTCTCTATATCCGCATTCGTTACTGGCAATCGTTCAATTATTGACGAATAAAATATCTCGATAGGGTTCACTGCTGGTGCTTCCTCCACAGTAGGCAGTGGCAGGCGCAATAGCCCATCAGCGTTTCTGTAAAGTCTGTGGGTTGTGCAGTTAATAAATACACAGACTTCAGAAGTAACAAACAAACAGGTCTTTACTATTCGAAGGTCCGGGCGAATCTGCCCCAGCAATCCTGCCACAACACTTATATACTGGTGTGGTCACTATCGGTATTACAGTATACAGAAGCCAAACAAATAGTGCCACACCTAAAGTAGTTCTCTTAAAGGTGAACGGTTACATTCAATCGTTCCCTTAAAGGTAGACGGGTACATACACTACAATCCTCCCTTTTTAGCTTATTACTTACAGAGTCCCCGTTAAACATACATATCTTCAACTTCCTATAAAACAAATTACAGATATAATCTCGGTGGAGTCAATGTCATATAAAACAATTTACAGATATAATCTCGGTGCAAACAGTTCACAGGTTCAGTCTCTGCGGAAACAGTTCATAGATTCAGTCTCTGATCTTGACTCGTTCCGAACAACATTTCTTTGGTGTAGCCGGTTCACCTGGCTCGCGTGACTCCTCCATAGCCTTTTTCTTGACGTAACAGCTTGAACTTTCGTCCTGTTGAACCAGCAGTGCGGACTTTTACAACCAACTGGCTGTCTTGGCATTTTCCAGTTTTTCAACTAATTTAGCTCCTTTCGTAATGTCCCGCCTGGGATGGTAGAAGTGCTAATATTTTAGACAGTTACTATCTTCTGCTTCTTCTTTTTCTTTTCTGCCTTTTTGAAACTCTCGGAGCTCCTTTCTCGGCTGCCAGCTGTAGCGCCACCAACTCTCTATGTTCCTTAGACCTTAAGTGCTTCATCCGGATTTCAACACTTTGGGAGTTTTCATCACAAGCTGGGCAGACCACATCCTCGTAATATTCAGTGTCACTCAACAAGTCATGGTAATATTCGGGTTCGTCCTGAGTTAGGCCAGCGAGAGAGCCTTCTTCTTCCTCCTCACCCGTCTGGATGTTAGCTGACGGTGGTTCCTTCCCTAGACATCTTTCTTGAAAAGACTTCTTCATGCATTCATATTCATCCCGCTCTTCCTGGGTTATCTGCCATTCCTTCACGACGGACCTCATTTGTGAGTTCAATACCTTCCCTTCCATCGGGAATTGCGTTATCAGGCTATTTAAACCTTCTACTGAAGTAACGGTTTCCACATTCTTCTGTTCACCTTGACGTGATTCAACGTACTTTTGGCATCCTTGTAAAATTTGTGTTGCCACCTCAGCTATCTCCGTGACTTTTGAGAGCTCCGAACTCGTTCCCCCTGAAGATTGAAGCTCGTGTTCAGATTGTTCCCCTTGCAGAGTCTTGTCCTTCAGCATATGAAGGAGTTGGCTGACCGTTAACTCTTCCCTGGGAACACGGTGAATCAGAGTCTTCTCCATTTCATCCACCTCTTTCTCCAATACTTCCACCTTACGTTCCTCTTGAACTTTGGCTTTCAGCGCTCGGAAAAGTTGCGCCCTGATGCTCTCTAGTTCATGTTCAGGGACCATTCTTACAGTCTCTGAGTTTCTTACAGTTTCCTTTTCTTCCACTGAAAGGATTCCCAGTTGAATCTGTTCTTCAAGTTGTTGAACCTCAGTCATTGCCGCCTCATATTTGTCTTGGGTGTCCTTCAATGTTTTTATGAGTTCTTGGACATCCTGTCTTTCATGCTCTGCCATGTTTTTCACCTCTAATTTCTCATCTATGGATGGAACTTCTACCGATGAGTCTGTCTTGGCCTTGAGCTCATCAAGAATTTCCTGCAGCCTTTGGACTTCTTGCTCATGTTCAACCTTTAGTTGTTCATATGCTTCTACTGAAACTAGCTTTTCGGAGGCTGCCGAGTTAACCCCCTCCAGAATTGTAGCCTGGGCCTGTTCATACTGTTCTTTCAACTTCTCACACTCTGCTTGTAAGGAGTCGTAGAGAAGAACTGGAATAAAATCCTGGCTTCCTGAAGATTCCACTTCCTTTGGTTCGTTCTGTAAATATTCTAGTTCCTGAACAGCATCAGGGGAATGTGATTGGTATTTGACCACGATGGCTCTATGGTCGCTCTCTGCTTGAGCTAGCTGTCTCTGTTGTCTTTCCAGGTTCTCCCATTCGGTGTCCCAGAATTTTTCCATATTTTTCATCTCTTGTACGAGACGGTCACTCAACTGTTCTAATTGTTGTCGTACTTTGACATAAGTTTGCGTCCGAGCTCGGTGTTCTTCCGTCGTGGATGAATCCTTTGCTTGAACAGGCTCAGAATTCTCTGTCAACCTGGAGTTCTGCTCTGCAGCTTTATTCTTCTTGGTACCATAAGTCTTTCTGCATGTCTTCGTTTTCTTCCCCATCGTCGGCAAGTCCCTTTTAGCCTTGTCTTCCATATTCGACTTGGTCTTATCATCATCCATTTCAGAATCTGAGCTAATAGCTTGCACCGAGTCCTCCCTCAGGTAATACGTACAAGTTCATTCTTGGGTGTTCTTTACCCCTATCTCTCACCTTGACTCTTATTTTCCCCACGGGGTATACGTTATGCCCCGTGTATGTCTGTAATACGAACTTGGTATTTCTTAAAGGTATGTGAGAGAATAGCCGATGGTAGTCCCTTCGGTTGATGACTGATAGAGCTGATCCGGTGTCCAGCTCCATTCTTACTTGGACTCCAGCTATTTTTAGTATGACCCAGATGGTCTGTAGATCCGTTTCTTTACCCACATTGTGGATTCTCAGACTACCCAGCTCCTGGTTGTTTGGGTCTGAGTCTGAATTCTGTTCGTCTGAACTCTTCTCAGCCACCTTGTGTACCTTGTTGTACTTTTCTTGTGGTGGCTTCCTTTGATTGTTGGTCTTTTTCCCGGACTGGCATACCTTCGCGATGTGACCCAGTTTGCCACATTTCCTACACTCTTGGTTCTTAAACCAGCATTGATTCTGGTCATGCGTTGTCTTCCCACAATGGTAGCATTTTGTTGTGCTTGAAGTAATTTGGTCCACCCCGAGTGCCGCCGCCTTTAGTTGCATTTCCGCCGTTCCTTTCGCTGCGGCTTCGTGCGATGCAGCTATAAGGACAGCCCTGTCCAGTGTGAGGTCGTTCTCTTCCAGTAGTCGCTTCTGCGTCCCTTCTTTGGACAATCCGCATACGAACTTGTCCCGCAGCGCTTCTGTCAGATTCCCACCGAACTGGCAGTATTTCACTAGCCTACGCAGTTCGACCAAGTATTCCGCATTGCTTTCGTCTTTCCTCTGCGTTCTTGCGTAGAATTTGAATCGTTCAGCCAGCATCAACGGTGTGGGGTTCAAGTGGTCCTTCAGCACAGCCACAATCTCTTCGAAGGTCTGATCCGCTGGTTTATTTGGTGCTATTAGATGCTTCAAGAGCCCGTATGTTTTTGCCCCCATCGAGTTTAGCAATGTTATCGCCTTGTCGTCTTCCTCTATTTTGTTGGCTTCGCAATAGATCTCTATGCGTTCCACGTACGTGGCCCAGTCTTCTATTTCACAATTAAAGTCGTTAATATTCCCTCGCTTAGGCATCTTTCTTCCCTTGGGAGCAGCACCAGTATTTCTATAAGTATTCTTATTTATTTGTTTATTTCTAAGATGGCGGTTTTCCCGCGAAATCAGCGGTTTCCCGCTCTTTCCTTCTCTCCCCGCCCACTTCAATGGCGGTTTCCCGCTTCTGGCGTCTTCTCCGCCTAATGGCGGCTTCCCGCGTTTCTTCCCGGTGGAAGGGGTACACTTCCCCCACAGCGGACAGGTTCAGCCACTGGCTGGCTTCCGCACAGCTCCCCTTACTCGGCTCTGTCTTTTCCTCCCGCCCGCACGGCTCTACCGGCGCTGGGTACACCCCGTTAACGGAGGACAGTTCAGCCGCTGGACTGGCTCTCGCGCAGTCTCTCTCTCCGTACCCGGCTCTGTCGCTCTCTCTCCCGCACGTTCGGTGCTACCGGCCCTGGGTACCCCGTTGGTGAAGAACAGTTCAGCCACTGGACTGGCTCTCGCACAGTCTCTCTCCCCTTGCTCGGCTCTGTCTCTCCCACTCCCGCACGTTCGGATCTACCGGCTCTGGTTACCCCGTTGGTGGAGGACAGCTCAGCCGCTGGACTGGCTCTCGCGCAGTCTCTCTCCCCTTGCTCGGCTCTGTCTCTCTCTCCCACCCGCACGGTTCCTGTTCGCCTCCCAGCCCTCTCGCAGACCGGTGTTTCCCTCCCCGGCTGCGGCTGGGTTTCTCTTCCCGCGCCTACTCACAGTCTCAGCGCTTCGTGGCTGCGGTCGCTGCCCGGTTTTCCCGCCGATCGAGGTCCGACTGTCTCACGACGCCGTTGGACCCGACTTTCTGACCGGCTCCGTTCCCCCCTCGACCGTGGTCGAGTGCACAGCCCTTATCCTCCGGATATTCTCTACACCTTCCCCTGCTCACAGTCTCCGCGGCCGCCTTGTTTCCAGCTGATCGGCTCACTCCGCACCATGGTAGAAGGGTAGCCAGTGCCTGCTGCAGATGGAAGCTTTTGTTGCTAAAGTCTTCCTCCTTCCTCCTGCTGCAGCCTCGTGTTTTCTTTCAGCAGCACGCCGAGGGCGGTTGCCTCTCTTCGACGCTCTTCGTTGCTTTGGTAGTCTTGCCGCAGGGTACGATCGGACTCGTCGCCACTGTAAAGTCTGTGGGTTGTGCAGTTAATAAATACACAGACTTCAGAAGTAACAAACAAACAGGTCTTTACTATTCGAAGGTCCGGGCGAATCTGCCCCAGCAATCCTGCCACAACACTTATATACTGGTGTGGTCACTATCGGTATTACAGTATACAGAAGCCAAACAAATAGTGCCACACCTAAAGTAGTTCTCTTAAAGGTGAACGGTTACATTCAATAGTTCCCTTAAAGGTAGACGGGTACATACACTACAGTTTCCATGCTGTTTCGTGCCTTTATATTCTATTTCATATTGATTCACCCCTAGAAACAGGGACCATCTTTGTAACCGTTGTGCAGTCATCACTGGAATGCCCTTCTTAGGATTAAAGATGCAGACAAGTGGTTGGTGGTCAGTCAGCAAGGTGAACTTCTGCCCATGCAGATAGTGGTTGAATTTCTTTACTCCCCATACTAGGCTGAGGGCCTCCCTGTCAATCTGGGCATAGTTGCGCTCGGCTGAGGTTAGTGACCGAGACGCAAAGGCTACTGGCCCCTCCAACCCGTCTGGGAATTTGTGCGACAGCACCGCTCCAATACCATAGGGTGATGCATCACATGCCAAACGAATTGGTAGTGCTGGGTTGAAATGGGCCAACACCTCTTTTGATGTGATCAATTCTTTACACTTCTGGGAAGCTCATCTACGTTCGTCATTCCACTTCCATGGTACCCCTGTTTGCAGTAGGGTGTTCAGTGGGTGGAATACCGTGGACAAATTTGGTAAGAACTTATGGTAGTAGTTTATCAGCCCGAGGAACGACCTCAGTTGTGACACATTTTCCAGTGCTGGAGCCTTGACTACTGCCTTAATCTTTTCAGGGGACTTATGTAACCCCTCTTCATCGATGACATGGCCACAATACGAGATCTGCTTCTGGAAAAACTTGCACTTGTGGCGATTAGCTCGTAGCCCATATTCCTTTAATCTGGTGAGCACCTTCTCCAAGCAGGCGAGGTGATCACTGTCATTTTGGCCCGTGACCAGGATGTCGTCCAAATAACACTGGGTCCCTGGAATCCCTTGCAGTACTTGATCCATCGCCCTTTGCCAAATCGCCGGAGCCGATGCTACCCTGAACACCAGCCAGTTGTATTGATAGAGACCTTTATGAGTGTTGATCGTAAAGTATTGTTTCGAGACTTCTTCTACCTCCATTTGCAAGTACGCCTGGGCTAGATCAATTTTGGTGAAGCATTTACCTCCAGATAGCGAGGCGAAAATATCCTCAATTCGTGGAAGCGGATATTGTACCGTGTGAAGTACTGGGTTCACTGTCACCTTAAAATCCCCACAGATGCGGACCTTCTTTGGTTCCCCAGGCGTATTACTCAACGACCTCTTCATTACAGGAATGATGGGTATAGCCCACTCGCTCCAGTCTACTTTGGACAGTACTCCTGAATGTTCCAACCCTTCGAGCTCTGCTTCGACAGCTGGTCTGATCGCATAAGGCACTGGTCTGGCCTTAAGAAACTTTGGGCTTGCATTTTCCTCTATTTTAATCATTGTTGTTATGCCTTTTAGTGTTCCGAGTCCCTCCTGGAACACTTCTTTGCATCAGTTAGCATTTTTGACAGTCGTCCAGGTGTGACGTCATCATCCTTTTTGGCCTCAACCTTCAGTGCCTGTATGGAATGCCAGTCTAATTGTATCTTCCGGATCCATCCACGCCCTAGCAGTGGTTGTCCTCCATCTGGCAATACATATATGTCCATTTTAGGTATTTCCTGGCCTTTGTATATCACTTTCTCCCTTATTTTTCCTTTGGGGTAGACTTTTTGCCCTGTGTACATCTTCAAGACAATCTCTGTAGCTTTCAAGGGTATATGTGAAAATAGCCGCTTGTAGTCCCTTTGGTTTATGACTGTTAGGGCTGATCCTGTGTCCAATTCCATTTTCACTTGGACTCCGTCTATCTTGAGTGTAACCCAGATAGTCTGGTGATCCTCCATTTTGGTTACCTTATGTAGTTTCAGACAACCCAGCTCCTTGCTTCCGGAGTTTGTGTCACTTTTCTGTTCGTCTGAACTACCGGCCATCACCTTGTGTACCTTTTTGTACTTCTCCTGTGGAGATTTCTTGCTGTTGGTTTTCTTCCTAGACCTGCAGACTCTTGCTATGTGTCCTGCTTTTCCACACTGCCTGCACACTTGGTCCTTGAACCAACAATCCTTATGGTCGTGTGTTGTTCTGCCGCAGCGATAACACTTCCCTGTTCCATAGGACATTTCATTGGTGCCATATTCTTGCGGTCTCCGTTGTATCTCTGCAGCGCCCCTTGCAGCTGCTTCATGTGATACTGCCATACTGAAAGCCTTGTCCAGCGTCAGATCCTTTTCTGATAGAAGCTGTTTCTGGGTTCCTTCACTTTGCAGCCCACACACAAACTTGTCCCTTAACGTATCTGCTAGTCCCACTCCAAACTGGCAGTGTTTCGATAGCTTGCACAGTTCCGTTAAGTATTCAGCATTGCTTTCGTCTTTGTGTTGGTTCCTTTTATGGAATTTAAATCATTCTGCTATCAGCAGCGGTGTGGGGTTTAAGTGGTCCTGTAGGATTTCTACTATGCTTTCGAAATTCTTTTTCACCGGCTTCTCTGGGGTTATGAGTTTTCGCAGTAACCCATAAGTTTTGCACCCATGGAATTTAACAAAACCAGTGCTTTCCTAGCATCTGGCACTTCATTCGCCCTGCAGTACACCTCAACACGTTCCACATATGTCGCCCAATCTTCGACTTCATTGTCGAACGTAGAGATACTGCCACTCTTCGGCATCCCTGGGTGTGATTTAATTGTCAAAAATGGCGTCTCCCGCGCTTTCCCTTCTTCTCCGCTGGCACAAAATGGCATCTCCCGCGCTTTCCTTTCTTCCCGCGCTTGCCCTTCTTCTCCGCTGCGGCTTCTAAAAATGGTGTCTCCCGCGCTCTCCCTTCTTCTCCCTGCGGACACTGTTCAGCCCTTGAGCCCTGGCTGTGCTCTGCGTGTTTTTTTTGGTTTTTTTGTGCACCTTTCCCATTTCCGCCGCTCGGTCCTGAACCCGGCTGCTGCTTTACCCTCTCTCTCTCCGTTTTGTTTTTCCTCGACGCCGCTCGGTTATCAACCCCCGGCTGCGCCCTGTGCGCTTCACCCTCTCTCTTACCCCGTCGACGCTGCTCGGCTTTTTCTCCGCCGTCGGTCGGCTCCAGCCGCCGCTGTCCGGGAAGGGTCTGCGCTGTACCTGTTGTAGTGTATGTAACCTGTACTACCTTAAGAGGATACCTTAAGGTGATGGACTACTTTTTGATGGCTCCTGTACATTGTAGTACCGGTGGTGACCACACCAGTATATAAACCCTGCGGAGCAAAGTGTATCTCAGTTCAGCCCTGACCCTCAATCACTAAAGACCTGTTTACTTACTACTGTAGTCTGTGTCCTGTTATTCAGTATAACTGCATTTGAAAACACAGACTCAACAGTGGCGACGAGTCTGATCTGACCTAGCGGCATTTTTGCATCAAAGGAAGCTTCGTCCTCAGAAACGGGCGTCAAAAAAGGGCATCCGCCCTCAACATCCTGCTGAGCACTGCATCGCACGGGAGGCCATCGGGAACCCGGGTTGGTTTTCTGGCCACGAAGTCAAACATCAGTGAGCATCCCTTCTACGACAGCGGCGGGTGGGGGGGAAGTCGGCCGAGTTGTCAGTGGGAGAAGGGGAGGGAAAACGACGAAAAAGGCGGAGAACACGACCGCAGCCGGTGTCAGGGGCCGGACTGCAATTGGGGCAGAGATGCGCAGCAGCCAGAAAAGTGTTTATGGCAACAAGGACCGCGGGAGCGGCAGAGAACAAGAGCAGCAGAGCAGGGGAAAATAAAGGACCGCTGGGAGGCGTGGACGGCAACAGCGCGGGAATCGCCATTTTGAGTCGGCGGGGGAAGAAGACAAGCGCGGGAAAAGCAGCCAAGCGCGGGAAAAGCCGCCATCTTAAATAAATTTAAAAAAATAAATAAATAATAATAATATCCGAAGGGAAGGAGAAACTCAGCAAGGATGCCAAAAACGGGTAACATCACTGCTTTTGATAACGATGTGGAAGATTGGGCCACTTATGTACAACGAATGAGGTACCGGATGATAAGAAAGCACTAACCCTATTAAACTCGATGGGTGCGAAGACGTACGGGTTATTAAGGAACCTTGTAACCCCAGACAAACTGGTAGGGAAGAGTTTCGCGGATATTGTTACTATCCTGCAAGAGCATTTAAACACCATGCCGCTGCTGATAGCGGAACGATTTAAATTCTACAAAAGAATTCAACGTAAAGAAGAAAGCAACGCTGAATTCCTAACAGAACTGCGCAAGTTATCAAAGTACTGCCAGTTCGGAACAGGACTAGCAGACGCACTGAGAGATAAGTTTGTGTGTGGGCTCCTAAGGGAAGGAACCCAGAAGCGGCTGCTAGAGGAAAAGGACCTTACGCTGGACAAAGCTTTCAGCATTGCAGCATCCCACGAGGCAGCAGCACGGGGCGCTGCAGAGATACAGCAAAGGCCATTGGAATTCAGCACCAATGAAATGGCATTGGGCGCAGTAAAGTGCTATCGTTGCGAAAGGACAATGCATGACCAGAACCAGTGCTGGTTCAAAGATAAAGAATGCAGGCAATGTGGCAAACTTAGTCACATAGCGAGAGTATGCCGGTCAGGAAAGAAGACCAGCAGCAAAAAGTCACCGCAGGAGAAGTACAAAAAAGTACACAAGGTGACAGAGAACAGTTCGGATGAACAGAAGACGGATTCAGGCTCCAGCAGTAAGGAACTGGGTTGTCTGAAAATACATAATGTGGGTAACACAGCAGACCACCAAACTATCTGGGTCATGCTTCGGATAGCAGGAGTCCAAGTGAAGATGGAATTGGACACTGGGTCGGCATTAACGGTCATGAATAAGCAAGATTACAAAAGGTTATTCTCGCACATTCCCTTGAGGGATACGGAGATTGTATTGAAAACATACACGGGGCAAATAGTATACCCCAAAGGAAAGATAAAAGTAAATGTGGTCTACAATGGTAAAGAAAGTCAGAAAATGGACTTGTATGTGTTACCTGATGGAGGTCCGCCACTACTGGGACGGGAATGGACCCGGAGAATAAATGTGGACTGGCATTCCATACAAGCACTGACTGTAGATGCCTGTAAGGAGGACGACTTCAAACCTAAACGACTGTCCAAAATCATAGACGATGCTAAGGAGGTGTTCCAACAGGGACTTGGAACACTGAAAGGAATTACGGCAACCATCAAGTTTGAAGAACATGCAAACCCAAAATTTTTCAAAGCCAGACCGGTGCCTTATGCGATACGACCTGCTGTGGAAGCAGAGCTGGAAGGGCTAGAACATTCAGGGGTACTGTCCAAGGTGGACTGGAGCGAATGGGCTACACCCATTGTTCCTGTCATGAAGCGTTCGTTGAGCAACAAGCCGGGGAAACCTGGGAAGGTTCGCATCTGTGGCGATTTCAAGATCACTGTTAATCCGGTTCTTCACACGGTGCAATATCCGCTTCCGCGGATTGAAGATATCTTCGCTTCGCTGTCTGGCGGGAAACACTTCACCAAGTTAGACCTGGCGCAGGCGTACCGACAGATGGAAGTTGATGAAGCGTCACGCCAGTATCTCACGATCAACACACATAAGGGCTTATATTGGTATAATAGACTGGTTTTTGGAGTGGCATCGGCTCCAGCGATTTGGCAAAGGGCCATGGAGCAGGTACTGCAAGGAATTCCAGGCACACAATGCTACCTGGATGACATCCTGATTACAGGAGATAACGATAAGGATCACCTCGCGAATTTGGAGCAGGTGCTCATCAGATTGAAAGAATATGGGCTCAGAGTTAATCGCCAGAAATGCGAGTTCTTTCAAAAGCGAATCTCGTACTGCGGCCATGTCATTGACCAGGAGGGGCTCCATAAGTCACCTGACAAGATCAAAGCTGTTGTCAAAGCTCCTGCACCGGAAAATGTATCCCAATTGAGGTCGTTCCTCGGGTTGGTTAACTATTACCACAAGTTTCTTCCAAATTTATCCATGGTGTTACACCCGCTAAACACTCTTTTGCAAATGGGAATACCATGGAAGTGGAGCGATGATTGTAAGCGGGCTTTTCAAAAGAGCAAGGCACTGATCACCTCTAAGGAAGTGTTGGCTCACTTTAACCCAACGCTGCCTATTCGCTTAGCTTGTGATGCTTCTCCATATGGTATCGGGGCAGTGCTCTCACATAAGTTTCCAGATGGCTCGGAAAGGCCAGTCGCTTTCGCATCCAGATCATTGACCTCCGCTGAGCGCAACTATGCTCAGATAGATAGGGAGGCTCTCAGCCTCGTGTGGGGAGTTAAGAAATTTAACCATTACCTGCAAGGCCAAAAGTTTACGCTGCTGACAGATCACCAGCCGTTGGTTTCCATTTTCAACCCTAAGAAGGGTGTTCCGGTAATGACGGCGCAGAGGCTTCAGAGATGGTCCCTTTTCCTAGGGGCACATCAATATGATATTGAATTCAAAGGTACAAAGCAACATGGTAATGCTGATGGGCTGTCGTGCCTGCCACTACCTACAGCGGAAGAGGCACCGGCAGTTGACCCTGTCGAGATATTTCACTCGACCATCATCGAATGCTTACCAGTCACCAATGCGGGTATTGAGAGAGAGACCCGAAATGACCCGACACTGTCTCGGGTCTACGACTTGACAGTGAAGGGATGGCCAGCACATGGCGAACCACTGTTACCAGCATTCTCAGCCAGACGAGAACAGCTGTCCGTGTGTCAAGGAACATTGATGTATGGAACAAGGGTGATTATTCCTCCTAAATTAAGGGAGAGAGTTCTGAAAGAATTGCACGAAGGTCATCTGGGGGGAGTCAAGATGAAAAGCCTTGCTAGGGCTTATGTGTGGTGGCCAGGTATCGACAAACAAATAGAGGATCTGACTAAAAGCTGCTCAGGGTGCCAAAAATTTCAAAATGCACCTTCAATTGCACCGCTGCATCTGTGGGAATGGCCCTCAGCCCCATGGCAACGTGTGCATATCGACTTTGCAGGTCCATTCATGGATTCCATGTTTTTGATAGCAGTAGATGCACATTCTAAATGGCCAGAAGTGATTAAGATGTCGACCACTACCTCTGAGAAGACGATCGCAGTTCTAAGAACCATATTTGCAAGGAATGGGTTGCCGGAGCAAATATGTTCAGACAACGGACCACAGTTCGTGTCAGAAGAATTCCAGAAATTTATGAAAAAGAATGGGGTGAAACACTATACATCTGCTCCATATCATCCGGCTACAAATGGGTTGGCCGAGAGATTTGTACAAACGTTCAAAAAGGTGATAAAGGCCATGAGTGAAGATTATATTCCACTACAACACAAGGTGGACAATTTCCTAATGGCGTATCGAAATGCCACGCATGCAGTGACAAATCAAAGCCCTGCCATAATGTTCTATAACAGAAGGTTGCGGTCCCGGTTGGATTTGTTAAAACCCAATGTGCGACGGGAAGTCGAAAACAAGCAATTCCAGCATGTAAATAAAAAAGCCACTCATAGTTTTGAAATAGGACAACCAGTGTTGGCCAGGGACTATATGGATGATAAATGGCAACCTGGTACAATTCATGCACGACAAGGACCCTTGATGTATACGGTAGACGTTGGAGAGAACGTAATACGACGTCATGCTGACCAACTTGTGGAATCAAGAACAAGGGTCGACCCCATGTCTACGGCAGAGACACCAGTTGAAGAACTTATTGAGCCTGTAGCATCTACCTCAGACTCGAACGTATTGGAAGATGTTAAATCCATAGGAGATCAAGTGGATGAGTCACCCCAGCAACGAGAACCAGAGACCCCTGAAAGGCGTTATCCGGGCCGTATCAGGAGGCCTCCTCAGAGACTGAATCTTTGAACAGTTCTTGTGTGTAAATTGTATATATGTTATCCATGTAATGTTTTAATTTGGGGTGTACACTGTTAAGCTAAAAGGGGAGGAATTGTAGTGTATGTAACCTGTACTACCTTAAGCAGCACGGTGGCATAGTGGTTAGCACTGTTGCCTCACAGCGCCAGGGACCCGGGTTCAAATCCGGCCTCGGGTGACTGTCTGTGTGGAGTTTGCACATTCTCCCCGTGTTTGCGTGGGTTTCCTCCGGGTGCTCCGGTTTCCTCCCACAGTCCAAAGATGTGCGGGTTAGGTTGATTGGCCATGATAAAAATTGACCCTTAGTGTTAGGGGGGATTAAATACATGGGGTTACGGGGTTACGGGGATAGGGCTTGGGTGGGATGGCTGTCGGTGTAGGGACCGGGTGCTAGGGTTTGGATGATCAGCCATGATCTCATTGAATGGCGGAGCAGGCTTGAAGGGCCGAATGGCCTACTCCTGCTCCTATCTTCTATGTAAGAGGATACCTTAAGGTGATGGACTACTTTTTGATGGCTCCTGTACATTGTAGTACCGGTGGTGACCACACCGGTATATAAACCCTGCGGAGCAAAGTGTATCTCAGTTCAGCCCTGACCCTCAATCACTAAAGACCTGTTTACTTACTTCTGTAGTCTGTGTCCTGTTATTCAGTATAATTGCATTTGAAAACACAGACTCAACACCTGTCGTCAGTCTGTTGCTGATCGTCGTGGCTGGGGAACCAAGCCCGGCTCTCCACAGCCTCCCCTGCGATGTTCACTCTCTGTCGGACAACTGGGCGGTTGTTCATGGTCGACACCCGTGCTTCTGGCCTCGACTTTCTTCCACCGCCCTCCCGGAGCGAATCCTCGAAGGGAAATGCAGAGTTGCAGGTAGATTTGAATCGACACTCATCGCCACTGTTAGATCCGTGATTCTGAGAGTATGATGTTTTTCATTAAACACACGGATGCTGTAACTTAACAATCAACAGGTATTTACTGGAGTAGGGTAGTCTCAAGACTGGGGGTACAGAGGCATGCTCAAGGCTTATATACAGGTGTGGTCACTGCCAGTACTGCAGTATACAGGAGCTGTAAAAGTAGTTCCCTCTTAAAGGTACATACACTACAGGTAGCGTTAGCCCCAGACCTTAGGACGGTCCAAGCCCAAGACCCCGTCCTCAAAACAGTCCTCAGCGCTGTAGCTGAGGGAAAAGGAGTAGAAGGTCCATACGGCACAGCGACCCTCTCCGTTAAAGAGGGCATGCTGTTCCGGGGGGAACAGTGGGTTGTGCCGCAGCAGCATCGGAGGGAATTCCTTCAACTGGCCCATGAGGGTCCAGGAGCGGGATACCCCGGGCCTGAGACCACCTGGCAACGGGTGGAACAGGCGGGATGATGGCTGGGACTCAGGGATGATGTCCGCGAGTTCTGTGCAGGCTGTCTTGTGTGCGCTGCGAACAACCCTGACCCCCACAAGAGGAAGGTCCCTATGGGACACGTCAGGAGGGTAGAGAGACCATGACAGTCGATACAAGTCGACTACATCGGGCCTCTGCCCACTGCCCAGGGAGGCTATAAGTACTGCCTAGTCCTGGTGGATGTGTTTACCAAGTGGGTAGAGGCCTTTCCCTGCAGAACTGCCACAGCTCTGGGTACTGCCAGGATCCTAGTCCGGGAAGTGTTCTCGAGTTGGGGAATACCACAGTTTGTGGAGTCCGACCAAGGGAGCCACTTCACCGGACAGGTGATGCAGAACACCCTGATGCTGCTAGGCATTGAGGGGAAATGGCACGTGGCCCACAACCCCCAGTCATCCGGGATCGTAGAACGCATGAATCGGACCCAGAAAGAAAGGTTAAGAAAGGAAATGGTGGACTCGCCCCGTAAATGTGCCAAAGTCCTACTGTTGGTTTTGATGGGGATCCGGGCCAGCCAGTCTAAAAGCACAGGGTATTCCCCGTACGAGCTAAAGACTGGCAGGGTTATGCGGACCCCCACCCATGTGCTAGCCCCGGTGCTCACGGAGGGTCAGCTCAGGGAGGTAAACCGGGACAGGTTCGCCCGAAACCTCTTTGAGCACCTGAAGCAGGTCCATGAGCAGGCGGCTGGGAACATGGGAAGGCATCGTCGGAATAAACGATTGCTGCTCGAACCAAGAAAGCACCACGAGTGGGAGATAGGAGATCAGGTTATGGTCAGAAATTATGCCCGAGTAGGTAGTTTGGAACCATTGTACATGGGGCCCTACAGCATTGTAGATAAAGCCAGCCCCATGGTATACGCCATGAAGATGCCCCAGCGTACAAAATGGTTCCATATCAACCAGTGTAAGCTGTTTACACCTGAAAGGGGAAAACAGCCAGTTGGGGTAAGGTCTGAGGATAAAGATCCTCAGCCTGCAGCAGGAGCGAGTTCACAGACTGCACAGGCAGGTGCTGTGGCTTGCTTGAAGGGAGGGGCCATCCCGCCCATCGATTGGGACACTCCCCCACTCTTCTGGGATCCAGACGAGGGGGAGGGACCTGAGGGTGAAAACCTGCCCCTCACCCAGGTGTAGAGAGGGGGAGACCTGAGGTCAAAAACCCCGCCCCAGACCCAGCCATGGGGCCTGGGGGTGGAGACTCTCAGCTCGCAGCAGCAGGCTGCGAAAATTTACCTGCCCCCAGCCCAGGTTCAGGAGAGGTCAAGCCTGGGGGAGCAGCGGTTCGGGTAAAAGGCCCAGCGGACAAGAAAGCCCCACCCGTCAAAGCCCCTAGAAGTTCCCCACGGATGCACCAGCCAAGAAAGCCATGGTCACCCACCCTCCAGTTACCAAGGGCCGCCCCTCGAGCCAGGGAGAGGTCCAAGGACACAGGTCCTCAGCCAGCAGCCACGGGCTGCGAGGGACCAACAGTCAACGACGGTGCGGTCAAGCTGGGGGTAGCGGCGAGCAGCAGTCTGACCAGGGATTAGCCTGGCCGCCCGGACACGGGCGGCGGATGTACAGTGTATAGTTTTAGTGTAAGTTAAGTTTTAAGTAAGGTGTAATTATTTAGCTGAAGTTTGGGTGTTTATAATTTAAGTTAAATAAGGTGATGGGTAGTTTTGAGGTAAGTAATCTGTTAAGAGTGTATATTTGGGTCGAGGTCGCGGGACCCGACCATGCTTCACCAAGCCAGAGAATCTCTTGGGGACCTGGCTGCATGTTTTTGTATCTTTTGCAGAAAGATTTTCAGGATGGAATGGATCGTGATCCTATTCGCCCTGATCGGGATGAGTGTGGAGAGGAGGGGCGACATCCAACACTCCCACATCTACGGGTGTTCGGGAGACAAGGCGCCCCTAGCGATCGATGGGAGCGGTGAACGGGATGTGGAAGAAACCACCGTCTACGTCCACGAGGGAAGGTGGCCAGGATGGCTGGGGTCCAATTCGTCTCAGTACTCCAGCCAAACTGGATTCACGTACGGGGAGGCCTCCCTCCTGTGCCCCAGGGTACGAGTCGTTACCACGAGGGTCAGCGTCACCATTGGAAAGCGAATATGTTTGACGTGCAAAGGACACATTCCACTGGATAGGTGGTGGTGGCTCAGGAAGTTGAGAAAGGACATGAGGAACCCCGAAGTCGAGTGGGAACGGTTGGGAAACAACACCCATCAGATGATTACCGGGACTCATGGAGGACTAAGCGTGTGTTGGGACAGTGGTGGGAACCGGATCAAGGGATTTACATCTGTGGGGGTCAGAAACGGTCGGCCCCACAGGCATATCCATGATGTTCCACCGGCAGTGGCACGACACCGGGAAGGGGATAAGGTGGGATGCCAGCCGGAAGGTGTGTGCAGTCCCATATTCCCAGATCCCAGTCAATACCACTGAGCTGGTAACCCACCCCCGTAAGCCCCTGACCACGGCGCAGGCAGCGAGGTTATCCAGGGAAGGTTGCCCCACCGCCACCAAGGGACCAGGGAATGGGTTGGTACTCATCCCCACCGATCAGATGCTGTACCAGGGTGTACATTACGCGGTAGCCTCCGTGATTTTAAATCTCACCGAGGTACATTTACCGGAGTGGTGCCCCAAAGAAACAGAGCAGTTATACCAGGCTCTATTGAAGGACATGCTCAAGAAGTTTTACGAGTTCAATTTTGCCAACGTGGACAAGACCGAACTGTACACCACACACCGAGAATTTTTGGGTAATGCAGGGAGGCAAAGAAGGGGAGTATGGAATGATGTTTTTACTGCGTTTAATACTGGGTCCTCTGTCATCAACAGTTTAGATGACATAGAGCTGCAGACCCAGATAAACGGTTTAAAAACACAGTTAAAGAAGATATTACTGGATGGGCTCAGAGTTGCATGAGGGCCAGGTCATGACGGTCCATTTAAAGGAGATCATAGCCGAGTTGGAAAAGCATGCAAAGACGGTAAATGCTCTCATAAGGGAGGACAGAAATACTTCTGACCAGGCTGCGCAGAATGAGGTGTGCGTGTTATACGGGGCGTGGTTGCTGGGCGAGGGCCGCAGTAATCTGGAGGATTTAAAACAGGGTTTGGTCCCCTCCTGGATTAGCAACAAGCACCTCGCAGCCCTCCACCCTTTTGAAAATGCATTGAGCCCGTGCCAACTCCGGCTAGCCTCCGAAGCCTATCCAGTCCCCGTGGATTGTGGGTGGTCCAACCACACAATCATGGGAGTAGTAGTTAGGATGCCGGTCATGGGTAGGACAGCCCGACCTGCACCGGTATACAGGGTGGAGAACATTGGAGTCATTCAAGGAGGTGCACACCTTCGTTTCACAGCGGTCCCGACTTACGTCATTAAGTGGGAGCACGCTATGACAGGTACTGACCTCTCAGGGTGCCGGAGCCAGGGAGCACACGTAATCCTGTGTCCCCAGCACTTGAATGCCTATTCAAAACCGCAGTGTGGGTTCAGAGCTGCTGACGCGATGCCTGTAAATTGTACCATGGAGGCAATGGCACAAGGCCATGTTCCCCCACAGGTAGCATATATAGGAGGTGGGACATATTGTGTCACCACCGGCACGTCCCACTACCAGCATGGACAGCATAGCTGGTGTCCGGTTAGTGACAGCAGTTTCTGTTTTAAACCCGAGGCAGAAGTTCAAGTGGCCCAGGAGTGAATTGTCCCCATTCCTGAACCCTCCACTGTTCACCTCACTGTGAAGGAGAATTTTACCAATTTGCAGAAGTATGTAGCGCACTTTGGCTACGAAATTCCCCCTCTCCCTGAGCACCTTACCAAAATACTCAAAGCCGTTATAGTTTCACAGAAACATTTTTACACTTTCGAACAGAAAACAGTAGAGATAGGAACTAAGATATTGGATATTGTGACTCCACCCTGGTGGAACATTTTCAATAACATAGAGGTCCCTTCGTGGATCAGACAGGCTTCCCACATTCTCGTGGTTTGCCAGTTAGGGATAGTGTTGTATTTAGTTTGTATCCAGTGTAAGGGAAAAGGTCGGTGGTCAGAATTCCGAAACCAGAGGATCTGGAAGGAACATTATGCAAAGGTGGAGGGAGATACGCCGGTTTAAGTCATTTCCCTGTATTTTGATTAAAGGATTTTGTGTTTGTTATTTTTTAAAAAGATTTTCTTTTGTTTTTTTTGCGATGCGGTTTAGTAAAGTTATGTGTACCAAATGGTACAGGGGTGTTGGACCCCCTCCATGCCTGGATGTGTGTGTAAAGTCTGTCATTTTACTCTCTGTATGCTGATGTACACTACATTTTCGCAGAATGGGAAGTGCATGTGTCGTGATAATATTAGATAGGTAATTACAACGGAAGGTTGACTATAGATGGTCAGAAAAATTTTGCTCACCTTAAAAGTATGATACTTCAAGCAAGTTTTAGTATCACAGGGGGGAGTGTAAGATTTGCAAAATTTCTACATTTCCCTGAAGGTTATTATTAATAAACAGGACCCTGCATGCACATTTTAAATCAAAAAGGGTACCCAAGATGGCGTCCGTGCCTCGTGGCAGAAAGCCTGTAAGATTTTAAAAGCTTGAACTCTGCAATGCAGATAGCTTGTGGATCGAAACCAAAGCTGCAGTGTCTGTAAAGAGAGCCTTTGTATTTTGAAACCAGACAGGACTTTGAATTATGTATTAGACCGAATTGGAGACAAATCTAAATTCAGTTAGGCCTATAGTTAAAGCCATCAAGCAGTTTACATATATAATCGGAAACAGATTAAGAAAGCCATCAAGGCTGGATAGGTGCATCAAGGAACATTCCTGACAAAACAAGTCAATTATCGGGCCGGTAGATGCGATTACCGGCAATCTAAAAACAGTTAGTATGGATTGCTACCATTATTTAAAATAGCCCGCCAAGATTAAGACAAAGAACAAACCTGATTTGGCGTGCAGATAAGGGTTTCCGAAAAGAGTATAATTGAAGGCCCCGGGTAGCAATCGCGCTCTACTCTTCTCTTCTCCCTCTGCTCTGCTCGGCTCTTCGACCCCTCGCCCTCGTGGCTGCCGCTCTTTCCCTGTCCCGCACTTACCCCCTGACCTTTGCCCGTACCTTTTGCCACTACATCACCCCGGCATTGCATCGGGCAGACACGGACAATTCAGGCCAGGTGAGGTGGGATGCGACGAGGGGGGGAGGGAAGACCAACTGAGGAAGACCAACTGAGGAAGACCAACTGAGGAGACGAACTGAGGGTAGGCTTCGAATCATCGGGCCTTCAGCCTCAGCCAACCTGCGACTATCTTTATGTGAACTCAAGCTGTCGGCTGAAGAAGAAGGACCATCCCTTCAAAGTAAAGTACCCAAACAAACTCTTTAACTTTGGGGTACTCGAACCTGGACAATGCCCTTGCAGCGCCCGGAGACCACGTTACGACGGCAGGCTCCAGAGAGCACCAAGAGCGAACCCCGAACCCCACCGCTGTTTTGAGTCCAACAAACTCTTTTGATTGGTGAGCACGAATTCTGGCCCCTCATAGCTTAATCTAGTTAGGTATAGGGGGTGGGATAAGATTAAGGGGATTGTTAAGACAGTTGTTTTCCCTCGATGTGCCATGTGTTCCCCATTCCCTGTATAAGTATAGTTATTTGTATTTGCCTGTAATTTTACACACTGGTAACTTCTCTTAAGACTGTATTCATTTTTCCTGTTTAATAAATCCTGAGTTTTGCTTACATCCAAACCACCTGTCTCCTCGAATCTTTTCTGTATCGCTACCTATACCTAAGTCCGGTGTCGAGAATCTCAGGGGCGTGGGAGCGATTCGAACCGCTCACGGGCAGTCAGAGGCATAACTGACTGGGCCCACGCACCACCCGCTGCAGTGGTGTTCCAAGTTCAATTCAAAAACAATGTAATTGCTTGGTGTATCTATTGAAGTTATATCTTCAAAGTGTTCTGTAGGTAACATATTTACTACATGTGAATTAAAACCACTTTAACCAGGGTGTTTACTTGTTTTTGTAGCTATCTCAGTTGGTTATATTACCAGACTTCGGGACTCCATATTTCAAGCTTAACATAAAAACTATTTGACCAGCAGGTGTTTCTTTTACTTGATATCATCTTTTCAAAGGCACATGCCTCTTTTAATATTCTGTTTCTGTTCAACATGTTAGTTTATAACACCTTACTTGGATCATTCCAAACCCCAGACCTTTTGGAAGCGCCAAACTGCTATTTCAATAGGGCAATTGTTTTAGCATTAACAATCAATTCCCATTTCAAATCTTGTTGTGTTTACAACTTTGTTAACAACTGATCTTTATCTCTGCAGCCTGTATTTCTGTTTACAGCTTGTGTCTCTGATGTTTTAGATTTTGAAACCCAGTATATCATGTATTAATAACATCAGAAATCTATTCATATTATGGTGTACCTCTTGAAATATGGCTTATTCCATCACAGCTGTGCCCTGTCAATGTGCTGCTGATTGGCCATAGGAAAGGAAATGAAATTGCCTGCTCTCATAAGCATTGCTTAATGCATCTAGGCACAGCTGACTAGCTAATAGTACTGGTGTCCCAGTGGCACAATGTCAGGTTTAATTCACATCCAAAGACCTTTGTGCTTTGAGTCTACTTTTTTTTGCTGTCTTCTGTTTAGTAACAATGCTGATTTTTAAGCAAGGAAACACAATGTGGGAATCTGACTTATTTCCAAATTACTGAAAGCCTGCAGCCATCTGTAAGTCTGAGATGATTTTACTTTTGGCTGATTGAAGATGATGCTATAGAAGATATGGTGGCTGTGGTTATTTGTCGCTGCCAATACTGTTTCATAACCAACCATTAGAAGGCATGTGACAGCACCTGTCCTCCATTATTTCCTCTCTCTGTCGAGAATTCTCTGGATTCTGCACAGCTGAAATTGAGAACTAACCAAATGGAAACTGCAGGTATGCTCCTGTATCTTATTACTGCTTGGCTCAGAATTTGACCCTCTAACTTGCCAATTTACACTGCCAACTAGAAAATGCTTTTTGAAAATATAAGGCTGGAAATTACTGTTAGATAGATATTGTACTTGCATATTGGTAATTGAACACTAGAGGGCCTCCCTGCTGGGAGCAATCATACAGCAGCAATTACACTCCAGAGTCACCACTCATATTGGCCTGTCATTTGCGGTCAGCGATGAATTGACGCCAATCGCCGTTGACCACAAAGAAAGTTGCCCACTAAGATCTGGCAAAAACTTAAGCTTTCTCGACATTAAATTGATGTAGCAGTGATGTCATCAAGTTGTCTAAGCATCCAATCACATTGAAGAATTCACACAGACATCAAACCAGGAAATAAAAAGCATTGATTCGATTCACTTTTTAAAAATTTTACAGAGACATATACATGGGGTTAAGATAGAAGCTGAAAATCATTAACAAACTTAAAATAAAATTAAAAATGTTTGTTTTATTATTTTAAAAATCTAGTAATTTTCTATTGTAATGGAGAAATTTGACATTCCACAAATATAACGTTTGTTTTTCAGGGTCAGAACTGTTGTTCAGCAGTCAATATTCTGTTAAAACACCAGTTATACCTATTCCAACAACGCTTAACTTTTTAATGGGATATTAGATCAGAAAAGTTTAAGGGGGAAAAAGTTGGCTGCTTTGTGCCTCCCGTTAGTGCACTAAGATATTGCCTTACAGCGCCCCAAGAGGGACGCAGGGAGCTTCCAGTAGTGCCCCTCCTCCCTCTCGGGGCACTACCTGGGAAAATCAGCTGCGGGGGTGCTAATTTTCTTGGGGCGCTAAAAGTAGGGGGCGCAACTCAATTTTTCCCCCTAAGTTTTTGTCAGTTGAACTGATTTCACCGATTGCCAGCAATGGGGAGTTCCACAGTGCAGCCAAGGGTGGAGCAGTGAATGACTGACTGCAACTTCAGGATTTCCACATTTAGATGCACATGTGATAATTTCCGAAGTTTTGGTCAGTTTCAGAGGGGTAATGACGGCGAATGCTGACAGTTCACCATCATTACCCACCACAAAATCTGGGCCATTGTGTGTTATTTCCAAAATGTTCCTGAGAGTCTGAAATTAAAGAAACCAATAGATTATCACACCAATATAAGTGTTTACTGGACATAACAGTTGGCAACAGGGATAACGGACAACGCAGCTGTGAAATCCAACAGTGTTGAAACTGAGAGCATAAGGACATAAGAATTAAGAGCAGGAGTAGGCCATACGGCCCCTCGAGCCTGCTCCGCTATTCAATAAGATCATGGCTGATCTTTGACCACAACTCCACTTTCCCGCCTATCTACTGACGTAATCAAAGTTACCATCTACTGTTCCTGTTATTAATCCCAGCTCACCAATTGTCAATCTGAATCTGGGTTCATTCTGGTCTTTAGGGCTCAGCTACTTCCTTCATAAATTAGCTGCGGGGAGGTCCTACTTCTCCTGAAAACCATAGGAACAGGAGTAGGCCATTCAGTCCCTCAGACCAGTTCCACCATTCAGTCAGATCATGGCTGATCTTTACCTCAACTCCATTTACCTACCTTTCATCCATATCCCTTGATACCCTTACCTAACAAAAATCTATCGATATCAGTCTTGAAAATTTCAATTGACCTAACATCAACAGTTTTTTGGGGGAGAGTTTTAGATTTTCACTACCCTTTGCGTGAAAAGCACTTCTTGATTTCATTCCTAAAAGGCCTCATCCTAATTTTAAGATTGTGCCCTCTTATTTTCTATTCCACCACCAAAGAAAATAATTTTTCTGTATCGACCCTATAGAATCCCTTTATCATTTTAAACACCTCAATCAGATCACCCCTCAGCTTCCTAGACTTAAGGGAATACGAACCAAGTTTATGTAACCTGTCCTCATAATTTTCCTTTTTTTCCATCCTGACGATAAGAAGCTAATGTCTTATTTACCTTACTTAAAATTATCCGTGTAAAATTCAGTATAGCTCTTGAAGATTATGGGCGAAAAATTCGGGGGTTTTACGACAGCTGTTACTATCAAAAAATGCCAAAAGAGCAGTGGCTGACGCTCTTTCACCAGCTGGTGGTGGGTCCCGCAGCATCCTCCATTTTGGCCCTCCCCGTAGCGCTGCCAGTTAACTATTAATGCCCTGCAAAGAAAAAGGTGGATTGGTGACGTCACACCGCATTAATGTCACAACGGCCAACTTCGCCCGTAGCGCTGAGTTCAGCGCTGGTTCATAACCACGCCAAGGAAACCCAGCATGCAAAGAGACTGACAAAGGCGCTGCCAGCACCTCTTAAAGGGACACAGACAATTTTCAGGTAAGTTTGCAAGTTTGCATTTAAGCTATTGGACTGTTTTTTTTTGATTTTACTGAAGTAGTGGCTTGCTGCAATAGATGTTAAAAGTTTGTAAAGTGTCTAGGGAGTGCTGCTGGATGCTTGCAAGGCCTTGGATGGTAAAGGAAGGCCCCTGAGAAAGCAAAAAATGCTGCATATACTCAATAGGTCAGGCAACATCTGAAAGAAGTAGATTTTATGTCTCAGGTCGAGATGCTGCATGAATTGCTGAGTATTTCCAGCATTTTATGCTGGCATTTCAGATTTATAGCATCTGCTCACAGAATGAAGAGGAAGACACAGAAGAGGAAGAAGCAGAAGAGGAGGAAGCAGATGGAAGGATGCACGGTGGCATAGTGGTTAGCACTGTTGCCTCACAGCGCCAGGGACCCGGGTTCAAATCCGGCCTCGGGTGACTGTCTGTGTGGAGTTTGCACATTCTCCCCGTGTTTGCGTGGGTTTTCTCCGGGTGCTCCGGTTTCCTCCCACAGTCCAAAGATGTGCGGGTTAGGTTGATTGGCCATGATAAAAAAATTGGCCCTTAGTGTTAGGGGGGATTAAATATGTGGGGTTACGGGGATAGGGCTTGGGTGGGATGGCTGTCGGTGTAGGGACCGGGTGCTAGGGTTTGGATGATCAGCCATGATCTCGTTGAATGACGGAGCAGGCTCGAAGGGCTGAATGGCCTACTCCTGTTCCTATCTTCTATGTTTCTATGTTTCTATCCCAGACAGTCCATTTGTGGCTGGGATATCCAGGATTTAATCATCCGCCTGCTGTCCCAGTGACCACAACCCCAATTCCCCTTTCAACATTAGTCCCACACCTTACCTTCCCTCTGTTATTGACCATCACAGTGTCCTCTTGGCCACAATGCTGAAATAAAAGCCACCACAAAGCAAACTTTCCAATCCATCTTTATACATCTATCCATCCAATATGACATCAAGAAATCAACTCATCACCCTTATGCATTCTTTTAGTGAGTGTCTTGTATGTGCCTTTGCCTATCCTACTGATGCCACGCAGTGCCAACCCAGTGGCTGCAGTATGGCTGGTGGAAGGCTGCTGGCTTTCAGTGGGGGACACTGCAAAAGCCCTTGCTGGCCGACCTTGAGGAGCTGATGGCTGGGAGTGTCAAATCAATCTTCTTCTTCTTCTTCTTCTTCTTCACTCTCCTCTCTCTCTTCTTGGTCACCCATTGGCTGGGCGGGCTGCATTGCTTGAGTGTGTGAATTGAGAAAGGCATAAAGGTGCGGTTGTGGTGAGGGAAGGGTGGGAAAGCAAGAAGTGCATGTGAGAAGGAGGATAACGTATAAGGATACCAGCATCTTATATCCTTTCAGCCCTGCTGCTGGCCAAGGGCTCAGCTATGCCCCTGCCAAGAATGGCCAGCACCGTCTCCTCTAAGGGGGCGAGGTGAGGCTAGGAAGGGGAGGTGTACCTCATGACTGGTACAGATTGTTGGTAGGTAAGTGATTGGTGTGGGGTGGGGAGTCGTGCACTGGGCAGTGTGTTAGGCTAGTGATGCAGTTGATAGGAGATGTCTTTCGAAGATGCATTCACTGACCTTGACCACTGGTCTGAGGCCATGAAGCTTCTTTGGGCACTGCAGCCAGGTGGTGGGGGGTGACACTGCTGGCAGTGATGGTCTCGATGATGTACTCCCACATTGTTCTTTCTGCAGGGCCTCCTGGTCCCTGTGGGTAGAGGGCCTGTCTTGCAGTGTTGACCCCCTGCACAAAGCTGGAGTGCTGTATGCGAGACCCTGGGTGCCCCTTCCCTGGCTTGCTGAACCTTTGGTGTTAGTGGTGAAGCACTTTTTCCATTTTTTCGGTTCGGAAGGGAATTCACCTTTAAGTGCTGAAGAATCCCATTTGGGACTTCCTTTTAATGGTAATTTTTTTAATGAAAGGCAGTAAGGGCTGGAAGCTGTATTTTTCACTGCATTGTAAATTTATTACTTCTGAATGCATTGCCCCTTTAATTCATAGTCCCTTTAATTACCCACAATGCCTTGCGAACTCCACATCCTTGCTCCCACAGGCTGTAAGAAGCAGCAACACCAACTGTGGATGGGATCTTGGGGTCGGAGGCCTCCCTTAATGCCACCAGGAGGGCGTTGCATGGTAAGTTAGCACTGCGCTCCACATCGCCAACCCTCAGCACGAATTTTTCAACGGTAGTGCTGCAACCATTTACAGCAGCCGTTATCTCAAGTTGCCGGTGACACCGGCAATTCTGTTGGCACACACAAATTTTCCCCCCTATTTTCCAGCAGACTTGAGCACAGCTTTCCAGTTCTTCAATTGATAATGAGCATAGTGGCTGTTTCTGTGAATATAATAAAATAAATCCAACAACACTGAAGTCCTCAGAGGGCTTGTTCCATAAGATAAAAAAAAAAATCATGAAATGTTTCTAGGCATTTGAGTTTTCTGTCTTTTTGACCCAGCAAATGAGAAGCTACATAAATAATCATCAAATAATGTGGAATCTGGATTCTGGTTAAAAACATGAGATCATAATCAAATAATCAGTAAACAAGATGGGAAAGAAGCTCATAGAACTTTCCCACCAAAGTGTACTTTGGTCCACGCTGAAACTAATTATTTATATTTTTGTGGTTTTGAAACATTATAATGACAAAGATCTGCAGTCAAAAGTATTAGGCCGCATTTTCGCCTACTGACGCAGGTCCGGGGCGACCGGGGTCGGTGATGGGGTGCGACCCCGCTGCTGGCTCCATCCAGCTCTGTGAAAAGAATTTTACATTGACTGGGCTTGTTAAGCCTGCCCAGCATGTTTGCCGGCCAATTGACGGAAGCGGATCTGATGTCATCACTTGATGACGTGTCATCAGCCAGTTTCCTTAAAGGGACCATGCACAAATTGATTTTGACAGTTGTGCTGTCAGTGTTCTACAGCATTGAGGTGCAGCAAACACTGACAAGCACTGCACAGAGGTGCATGGCTGCACCCAGGCTCTCCCATATGCTTATGGAGGGAGTCACAGCACGCAGGGAGGTTCTCTTCCCTTCCAATGGGCGGAAGAGACCTCCCCAGGAGATCAATGCAGCCTGGTTGCACATTGCACAGGAGGACACAAGCAGGGATGTCATCAGGAGGACCAGGCTGCAGTGGCGCAAACCTTTCAATGATTTCAGTAGATCACGAAACGTAACTGCAAATCCACACTCAAACTCATCCTGCTGTGCCACGCATCACATCCCCATCACTCTGCCTTCCCTACCCTACTCCTCACACCCTTACTCACACCAACTTACCTTGCATCTCCACCCATCCCTCTCTATTTACGTTATCACATCCTCATCTCAGTAGCCACCCCTCACACTCACCCTCATCCTAGTCCAATCATATCAACTAACAACACAAAAGGGTAGGCACTTGAGTGTTTTCACCAATGTTCATGTGAAGTATCTGTTAATGCGTTGTCAAGCATTGAAATCTTTATTTTCAACACTGCGTTCTTGGACAGATTTGTGTACACGTTTGTAAGTGGCTTAGTGAATTGCAGTGAATGGGGAGACACAACGGTACCCCCCACAATGGTGATGAGTGTAAAAGGAATGGCTTGGGCATTATAGGGATGCTTTATGGTGTTGGTGTGGGGTAGTGCCAGCCTGGCGCATCATATGGCAGCCAGGGTGTACAGCATCAAGTGAAGTAAATCTGGCTATGGTGAGGCCATCGCTGGCGTCCCGGGCAGCAATCTGGTCAGGTGCTGATGCTTTCTGTCCTGTGCAGCATCAGTTTATTGCGGAGAAGGTTGGTGTGGTTGTTGGTGCTGCTGGTGTGCCTGGTGCTGCTGGTGTTGGAGCTGATCATGGTGAGATTCTGAGGACCAAGGTGAGATTTTTCAAGGGCACCAATATTGATGGCATAGATGGCAGGTGAACTTGAGATGACAGAAGCGATCTGTCAGTGGTGAGAGAGGTTGTTCCAATGGGGTGACACTGGATACAGAGTTTGCTCCAAAGACTTGCAAGCTGCATAAAGCGCAACTTACCTTCCAAATGCAGTAAGCAACAGCTTCTAACCTTGCAAAGTGAAGACCTCTGAAATGGGAGATTTTATAGACCATTTGCAGCTGTCAACTTTAGAAATCATCCCATGCTGACACAACACCTGACCTCTGTAATGTCCGAGGATCAATAATACTCAGACTGCAGGAGAACAATAAAACAGCTATTTACTGAACAGAGAGTAATTCAAGACTGAAATACAGAGGCCTGCTATGGCTTTATATACAGGGGTGGTCACTGCCAGTACTGCAGTATAGAATTAGTTCTTCTCTTAAAGGCACATACACAACAATTCCTCCCCTTTTAGATAAACAGTACATAACATTCATTTAACAACTAAATAATAACTAATTACAATTACAATTTTCTCTGTGCTATATACATCAACTGAAATAATCATTTATAAGTTCAGTCTTTGAGGAGGCTTCCTGATCCTGACTGGATAGCGCCTTTCTCGAGTATCCTGTTCTTGTGGTGGAGTTGATTCTGGCTCATTGTCATTGGTTGGTTCGTCAGCTTCCAATACCACTGCTTCTGAGGTAGATGCAATCTGTACTTCGGGTTGATTACCAGG
This sequence comes from Somniosus microcephalus, assembly GCF_052327205.1. Classification (NCBI taxonomy): domain Eukaryota; kingdom Metazoa; phylum Chordata; class Chondrichthyes; order Squaliformes; family Somniosidae; genus Somniosus; species Somniosus microcephalus. The sequence continues at coordinate 110,599,343 of NC_140991.1, forward strand.
TGCACCTGCTCGTGGTATGGGTTTGGCTTGTTCCTGTGACTCTAGAATCTGGTCAGCATGGCGTCTCACGATGCTCTCTCCAACGTCCACTGTGTACATTAGTGGTCCCTGCTGTGTGCATATCGTTCCTGGCTGCCATTTTTCTGTTCGGTAGTCGCGGGCCAAGACTAGTTGCCCTATCTTGAAGCTCTTGGTTGGCTTCTCATTTATGTGCTGGAATTGCTTATCCTCAACATCTCGTGTTATGTTTGGTTTGAGCAAATCCAGGCGACATCTTAGCCTTCGGTTGAAGAACATTATGGCTGGAGCTTGGTTGCTGACTGCATGTGTCGCATTCCGGTAAGCAAGCAAGAAATTATCCACCTTGTGTTGTAGTGGTATGTCGTCATTATGCATTGCCTTTATGGTCTTTTTAAAGGTCTGAACAAACCTCTCAGCCAATCCATTTGTGGCTGGATGATATGGGGCAGATGTGTAATGCTTCACCCCATTATTCCTCAGAAACCTCCGGAAATCCTCTGACACAAACTGTGGCCCATTGTCGGAGTAAATCTGTTCTGGCAAGCCATTCCTGGTGAAGATGGTCCGTCAGACTGCAATAGTTTTCTCCTTGGTGGTGGAGGACATTTTGATGACCTCTGGCCATTTCGAATGGGCGTTCACAGCGATTAGGAACTAGTCCATAAATGGACCAGCAAAATCAATGTGTACCCGTTGCCATGGAGATGAGGGCCACTCCCATGGATGTAGCGGGGCCTGTGGTGGAGCGTTTTGGACCTTCTGGCATCCTGTGCATCTCTTGGTCATATCCTCGATTTCTTTATCGATTCCCGGCCACCACACAAACGCCCTGGCTAGGCTCTTCATTTTTACCCCTCCCAGATGACCCTCATGAAGCTCATTGAGCACTCCATCTCTCAATTTGGGTGGAATTACCACTCGGGATCCACACATCAAGGTCCCCCGGCACACTGACAGCTATTCTCTCCTTGGCGAGAATACTGGCAACAGTGAGTCGCCATGTGCTGGCCATCCCTTCACCGTCAAATCATAGACCCGAGAGAGTGTCGGGTCATTTCGGGTTTCCTTCTCTATACTTGAGTTTGTAACAGGTAGACATTCGACTATGGTCGCATGTAATATCTCAACAGGGTCCACTGCAGGTGCTTCCTCTACCGTAGGCAAAGGTAGGCGCGACAGGCCATCAGCGTTTCCATGCTGTTTCGTACCCTTGTACTCTATGTCGTACTGATGTGCCCCTAGAAAAAGTGACTATCTTTGCAGCTGTTGCGCCGTCATCACCGGAATGCCCTTCTTTGGGTTAAAAATGGAGACCAGGGGCTGATGATCAGTCAGTAGGGTGAATTTCTGCCTGTGCAGATAGTGATTGAACTTCTTCACCCCCCACACCAGGCTGAGGGCCTCCCTGTCAACCTGGGCGTAGTTACGCTTGGCTGAGGTTAGCGAGCGCGACGCAAAGGCTATTGGCCTCTCTGAACCGTCAGGGAATTTGTGTGACAGCACCGCTCCAATGCCGTAGGGAGACGCATCACATGCTAACCGAATCGGTAGTGTTGGATTGTAGTGGGCCAATACTTCTTTTGAAGTGATTAGGCATTTACATTTCTGAAAGGCACGCTTACACTCATCACTCGATTTCCATGTTACTCCAGTTTGCAGTAGTGCGTTCAGTGGGTGCAGAATTGTAGATAAATTCGGCAAGAACTTATGGTAGTAGTTCACCAACCCGAGGAACAACCTCAGTTGCGACACATTTTCCGGTGCTGGAGCCTTGACTACAGCCTCAATCTTGTCCGGCGACTTATGCAACCCTTCCTCATCAATCATGTGGCCACAATACGAGATTTGTCTCCTGAAGAACTCACATTTGGGGCGGTTGGCTCGTAGCCCATATTCCTGTAATCTCGTGAGCACCTGCTTCAGGTTGGCAAGGTGTTCGCTGTCATTTTCGCCCGTAACCAGGATATCGTCCAAATAACACTGGGTCCCCGGGATCCCTTGCAGGACTTGTTCCATCGCCCTCTGCCAAATAGCCGGGGCTGATGCTACCCCGAATACCAGTCGATTGTACTGGTAAAGGCCTTTGTGAGTGTTTATCGTGAGGTATTTCCTAGACGCTTCTTCCACCTCCATTTGTAGATACGCTTGGGCCAGATCAATCTTTGTAAAGCGTTTCCCTCCAGATAGTGAAGCAAAAATATCTTCTATCCGTGGAAGTGGATATTGTACTGTGTGCAGGACTGGGTTCACAGTTACCTTGAAGTCCCCACAGATGCGAACCTTCTTCGGTTCCCCAGGCGTGCTGCTCAATGATTTCTTCATTACAGGAACGATGGGTGTGGCCCACTCGCTCCAGTCCACTTTGGACAGCACACCCGAATGCTCCAGACTCTCCAGCTCTGCTTCAACGGCTGGGCGGATCGCGTAAGGTAGCGACCGGTCTGGCCTTAAAAAATTTTGGGTTTGCGTTATCTTCGATTTTTATCGTTGCTGTTACTCCTTTTAGAGTCCCAAGTCCTTGTTGGAACACCTCTTTCGCGTCAGTTAGAATTTTTGACAGTCACCCAGGTGTGACGTCATCATCCTTTTTATCAGTCACAGTTAGCGCCTGAATGGAATGCCAATCCAATTGTATTTTTTGGATCCATTCACGTCCCAATAATGGTGGTCCTCCATCTGGTAGTATATATAGATACAGTTTCTATGTTTCCTTGCCGTTGTATTCAACTGGCACCCTTATTTTTCCTCTGGGGTAGACTTTTTGCCCCATGTATGTCTTCAATACAATGGACGTGTCCTTCAAGGATATGTGTGAGAATAGCCGCTCATAGTCTCGTCGATTCATGACAGATAGGGCTGATCCTGTGTCCAATTCCATCTTTACTGGGGACCCTGCTATCATGAGGGTGACCCAAATGTTTCGGTGATCCTCCTTTGCGATCACGTTGTGTAACTTTAGGCAACTTAGTCTCCTGCTCCCGGAGTCCTTATCACTCTCCTGATCTTCCGAACTACTGTCTGTCAATTTCTTTACTTTCTTGTACTTTCCTTAGTAGTTCCTGTAGTGTTGGCTTTCTTTCCCGACCTGCAGACTCTTGCTATGTGTCCCATTTTCCCACATTGCCTGCATACTTTGTCCTTAACCCAGCAGTCCTTCTGATCATGGGTTGTTCTGCCGCAGCGATAGCACTTTTCTGCTCCATACGCCATTTCGTTAGCGCTGTATTCCTGTGGTTTCTGTTGTATTTCCGCAGCTCCCCGTGCTGCTGCTTCGTAGGATACTGCCATGCTGAAAGCCCGTTCTAGCTTCAGGTCCTTTTCCGAAAGTAGTCGTTTCTGGGTTCCTTCACTCTGGAGCCCGCAGACGAACTTATCCCGCAAGGTGTCTGCCAGTCCTGCTCCGCACTGGCAGTGCTTCGATAACTTGCGTAGTTCTGTATGATAGTCAGCATTGTTCTCATCTTTGTGCTGGTTTCTTTTATGGAACTTGAATCTTTCTGCTATCAGCAGCGGTGTAGGATTTAGGTGTTCCTGTAAGATATTAACAATCTCTTCAAAACTTTTCTCCATTGGTTTAGCTGGGGTAATTAAATTCCGCAATAGGCCGTACGTTCTCGCGCCCATCAAATTTAATAATACCGACGCCTTCTTTCCATTGGCCAGCTCATTGGCATTGCAGTACACTTCAATTCTTTCCACATACGTGGTCCAGTCTTCTACCTCGTTGTCGAAAGCAGTGATACTGCCACTCTTCGGCATCTTGGGTGATTTAAAATGGCGCCTCCCGCGCTTTTTCTTCTTCCCCAATGTAATAAAATGGCGGCTCCCGCGCTTTTCCTTCTTCCCCAGTGGAATAAAATGGCGCCTCCCGCGCTTTTCCTTCTTCCCCTTGCTGCCACGCTGCTCCTAGCGTTCTACAGGGTAATGGTGGCGACCCGCGGCTTCGGCGCATCTCACTTTTCCTTCCCCGCATTCTATCCTCTCCACGCTGCCCTGTTCTTGAGCACCAACCGTGCCCTGTGCGCTCCACCCTCTCTCTCTCTCTTCCTCCCGACGACGCTGCACGGTCCCTTTGCAGAGCCGCTCGATCGAGCCCGAGCCCGCCGCAGTCCGGAAGGGTCAGCGCACTACCTGCTACCAGCACGACTTGCTGGAACACCTCGACTGGGGAGCCAGGCCCAGCTCTCCACAGCCTCCCCTGCAACTCTCCGATGGATCCCTGGGCGGTTGCCCGCGGTCGACGCCCGCCGTTCTGACTTCGACCTCCAAGAAGCTTCTCTTCAGGGAAAAGATCCCCATGAGGTGATGCAGTACTGCAGGTGAGTTCAAACCTGCCCGTCGCCAGTGTAATGTCCGAGGATCAATAATACTCAGACTGCAGGAGAACAATAAAACTGAACAGAGAGTAATTCAAGACTGAAATACAGAAGCCTGCTATGGCTTTATATACAGGGGTGGTCACTGCCGGTACTGCAGTATAGAATCAGTTCTTCTCTTAAAGGCACATACACAACAACCTCCTTACTTGAAGTGATCCCCAAGCAGCGGGGAAGCCATTAGTGAAATCTAAGGGGGAAAAATTGGGTCGCGCCCTCTTTGGGGCGCTAACTTCGCCGGGGCGCTAAAAGCAGCATACCCGCTGCCAAAATTCAAGAGAAGTGCCGGGCTCACAGAGCGCAGCTAGCACTCCGTTCTCTCCGATCCAACCCTAACATCATCATTAAACCTGCTGATAAGGGTGGTGCGGTTGTTGTTTGGCGAACCGACCTCTACCGTGCGGAAGATGAACGCCAGCTCTCCAACACCACCTCCTACCTCCACCTGGACCATGACCCCACTAGCAAACTCAAGCCATTGTTTCCAAGACTGTCACTGACCTCATCTCCTCTGGAGATCTTCACTCCATGGCCGCCAATCTCATAGTCCCCCAACCCCGCACAGCCCGCTTCTACCTCCTTCCCAAGATCCACAAACAGGACTGCCCTGGTAGACCCATCGTTTCAGCCTGTTCTTGCCCCACGGAACTTATCTCTTCCAACCTTGACTCTATTTTTCTCCCCTTGTCCAGTCTCTTCCCACTTACATTCGCGACTCTTCCGACGCCCTCCGTCACTTTAACAGTTTCCAGTTTCCTGGCCCCAACCGTCTCCTTTTCACTATGGACATCCAATCCCTCTACACCTCCAACCCCCATCAGGATGGCCTGAGGGCGCTCTGCTTCTTCCGTGAACAGAGGCCCAACCAGTCCCCATCCAACACCACCCTCCTCCGCCTGGCTGAATTTGTTCTCACATTGAACAACTTCTCCTTTGACTCCACTCACTTCCTCCAAATTAAAGGTGTTGCTATGGGAACCCACATGGGCCCTAGCCCTGTCCTACTCAGGTCTCCTCCCTCATCTCTTTTTCCGGTACATCGATGATTGTATTGGTGCCGTTTCCTGCTCTCGCTCTGAACTAGATAAGTTCATTCACTTTACTTCCAATTTCCACCCTTCCCTCACCTTCACATGGTCCATCTCCAACTCTTCCCTTCCCTTCCTTGACTTCTCTGTCTCCAATTCTGGCGATCGGCTTTTGACAAACATCCACTACAAGCCCACTGACTCCCACAGCTACCTGGACAACACTTCCTCCCACCCCGCTTCCTGTAAGGACTCTATTCCATTCTCCCAGTTTCTCCTTCTCCACTGCGTCTGTTCTGACAATGCCACTTTCCATACCAGTGCTTCTGACATGTCTTCCTTTTTCCTCAACCGAGGATTCCCCTTTACTGTGGTTGACACGGCCCTTGACCGTGTCCGTTCCATTTCCCGCACTTCTGCTTTCACCCCTTCCCCTCCCTCCCAGAACCACGATAGGGTTTCCCTTGTCCTCACCTTTCACCCCACCAGCCCACACATTCAACAGATCATCCTCCGTCATTTCCGCCACCTCCAACGTGATCCCACCACCAAACACATCTTCCCCTCACCTCCCCTTTCAGCATTCTGAAGGGACCACTCCCTCCACGACACCCTGGTCCACTCCTCAATCACCCCTAACAGCCCTTCTCCTTCGCCTGGCACCTTCCCGTGCAAGCGCAGGAGATGCAACACCTGCCCTTTTACCTCCTCCCTTCCCACTGTCCAGGGCCCCAAACACCCCTTCCAGGTGAAACAGCGATTTACTTGTACTTCTTGCAATTTAATATACTGTATTCGCTGCTCACGATGTGGTCTCCTCTACATTGGGGAGACCAAACGTAGATTGGGCGACCGCTTTGTGGAACACCTCCGTTCAGTCCGTAAGGGTGACCCTGAGCTTCCGGTCGCCTGTCACTTTAATTCACCGCTTCACTCCTGCTCTGATCTCTCTGTCCTCGGCCTATTACATTGTTCCAATGAAGCTCAACGTAAGCTCGAGGAACAGCACCTCATCTTTCGATTAGGCACTTTACAGCCTGCCGGACTCAACATCGAGTTCAACAATTTCAGATAATAATCCCTGCCCCCATTTTTCATGCTGTATGATTTTTGCCACTCCCATTTGCAACATTTTATCTTTCCTGCCTCTTACAAAAGTACAGGATGTTCTTTCAATTCCTTCCTCCCCTCCTAACACCCCCCCCCCCCCCCCCCACTGTCTCTGCACCTGCTTAATATCTGTTACATCTCCAGCTTTTTCCAGTTCTGATGAAGGATCCCGGACCTGAAACGTTAACTCTGTTTCTCTCTCCACAGATGCTGCCTGGCCTGCTGAGTATGTCCAGCATTTTCTGTTGTTATTTCTGTTGTATCTATGCTTTATTGCGCTCAATCAAGCATGTAGATACGTCGAATTAAATCAGAGTCAGGCAGACAGGCTTATAACTGCGATGTTCACTTTATTGCCTAAAATGGCCGACTGCCGTTTTCCCGGGTAATTCCCATAACCATATTGACTGATGTCAAACTCGCAATCAATACACGACATCCCCCTTTTCCTTGGAAACAAACTTGCAGTTTACAAACAGTTGCTTACAACAACACTGCATAACTTACTTGGTTTATAAACTTTTTACAAACTTGTGTCTTACCACACAACTAAATAATTCCCAGGTTTAAACATTTAACATCACCCATGCAGTTCTTGCACAGTTTATGTTGTGACATAATCAGACAGTCTTTGGGGTTTTCTTTTAACCCTTTGATGTCTGGCTGTATTGGGTATGTCTGACATGTTGGTGTCAGTGGGTATTGCCTGTGTCACAGTGGTATGTGTGTCAGGGTCTACTATACTGTCCTCAGTCCCTTGTGTTTCCTCCTGCTCATGGAGTGTCTCCTTTGGTTCTGTATTTCTTCACAAACGTAGTGTTTCTCGAGTAGTGTGCTCCGTCTGGAGATTCCACGACCACTTGACTCCCTGTTTTACTCAAAACTTTGTGGTGTGTGGCATTAAAAGGAGTGGTGAACTTGTCCACTTTGTCCTGCCATACCAGCACCATGTCGCCAACTTCCACCTCTGAATATTGTGTTCTCTGCTGTTCATCTGCGTACAGTTTGGACTTGCCTTTTTGTTCTGCATCCCAGTCATGCACTTCCATGTCTGCGCACGACTCTGTGATGTCTGGCAGCTTTCCTCTCATTTTCCGTTTAAAGAGCAGCTCTGCCGGGCTCTTTCCTGTCGTGACATTGTCAATGCTCCCGTACACAGTCACATATTTTCTAAGTTCACGTTTCCAATCTAATCCTTCTGACTGAGCAATTCTGATTCTCTTCATCAGCGATGCATTCTGGCGCTCGACTTCTCCATTAGCCTGAGCCCATTTTGCTGTCGTTTTCAGGTGTTTGATCCCGTTGTTTTCACAGTATTCTTTGAATGATTCAGATCTGAATTTGGGACCATTATCAGATTTGCAGGTGATTGGCAAACCATGATAGCTGAAGATTGACTCTAAATTATCAATAACCTTCTCTGTTGTTGTGGAGGTCATGATGTCGTATTTGTTGTGTCCATCAGTAGTAAGACACAGACTGCAGGAGAACGGTACAACAGGTGTTTACTCAACGTGGCTCACTCTGGAACTGAACTGCACAGATTACTACACAGTGCTATATACAGGTGCGGTCACTGCTGGTACTACAGTATACATGAGCTGTAAAAAGTAGTTCCCCCCTTAAAGGTATATACATTACAGTATTCATAGTAGCGACTATAATAATCAACTACCACAAGAATGGAATGGTTGGATGGCAAGGGTCCCAGTAAGTCTATAGCTACATCCTGCCAGGGGCCCTCCGGTAATGGTGTTGGTCTCAACGGTTCAGGTGGGTCGGGTCTGGCTACTATCTGACAGCCGTGGCATGCTTTACAGTGTTTTTCAGCTGCCTTGTCCATGCCAGGCCACCAAACCTTGGTTCTGAGGTGTTGCTTTGTTCCAACTATTCCCAAGTGTCCTTCATGTGCTAACACCAGGGCTCGTGTGTGTAACACTGAGGGTAGCACGATGCATGTTCCCCAAAGAACTAGGTACCCCACTACGCACAGCTCGTTTGCAATTGCTGCATAAGCTGTACAGTTCTCAAAATGTCCGTTTGTGATTGCCTTCCGTACCTCAATCTGCTCTGGGTCGGTAGCAGAGGCTTCCTCCACCTCTCTAGTAGTGAGTGCTTTTGGTGTCGCACTCACAGCTACAAACCTCAAGTATTCATCTGAGCCATGAGAATGTCTCTCCTGTTTTGCTGTTTCCCCCAGCAATCGTGACAGTGGGTCTGCAATGATTTGCTTGCCTGGAATGTGTATCACCTTAAAATCGTACGGCTGTAATCTAAGTACCCATCTCTCTATACGGGCACAGGGTTTAGAGTGTGGGCCGTATATCACTTGTAATGGCTTATGGTCAGTTACCAAGTTAAATTTTCAGCCATACACATATGGATGCAGCCTCTCACAAGCCCATACAAGAGCTAAGGCCTCTCTCTCTGTTTGAGAGTATTTCCTCTCACAGTCTGTTAAACTACGACTTACATAGCATATTGGCACCTCTTGTCTCTGTTGGTCCTGAACTAGTACTGCGCCTAAACCTACAGGACTGGCATCTGCTATCACCTTGGTTTGTGCGTCCTTATCAAAATATGCTAAAGTGCCGGCTCTGGCCAACTCTTCCTTGAGTGCACTGAATGACTGTCTCTGTTGTGATCCAAATTTAAATGGTGTGTCTTTTCTCGTCAGGCATCGCAGTGGCTCTGATAGCGTTGCAAACTGCGGGATGAATCTGCTCCTTGTACCCAACGAGTCCCAAGTAACTCCTCACCTCTGTAGCATTCTCTGGTTCCCGAGCTTCTGCCACCGCTCACCCTCTCTCTGCTGTTGGTCCGATGCCCTTTTCAGACAACAGGATTCCCATGAAAATCAATCGGTCCATGTTGAATTGGCACTTCTCTGAGTTTAGTGTCAGCCCACTTTCCATTAGTCTGGTCATGACAGCGTGCAGGCGTCTGTCGTGCGTTTCCTGGTCGTGTGCATGCACGATAATGTCGTCTGAGATGTTTTCAACACCCTCTATTCCAGCTAAGGCATTAGCTATCTTGTGCTGATATTGCTCACTAGCTGAAGATACACCGAATATCAGCCTCTTGTACCTGTATACTCCGTTATGTACTGCAAACGTTGTGATTTCTCGTGACTCAGGGGTCAGTTCTAGCTGGTGATAACCCCATTTCAGGTCTAGCTTACCAAACACCGTCGAGCCGTTCATACCTTGGATTATCTCATCAACGGTGGGGATTGGATATCGTTCCCTCACTATTGCCTGGTTTGCTCGTCTCACGTCTAGGCATAACCTTACATCCTTATCCGCTTAAGGTACAATACCAACAGGATTTACCCATGGGGTGGGACCAGTAACAGGTTCGATAATGTCCATGTCCCTCAATTGTTTTATTTTGGCTTCTACTGCCCCCCTTAAGTTGAATGGTATATGCCTGAGTGGCTGGGCCACAGGCTTCACTTGTGGGTCGATATACAAACTGATCTGTTTTGTGTTCAGCCTTCCTACACCCTGGAACACCTTTGGATGCCGCTGTTCTAATAGCTGTCTTACATCTACCACAGCTGAGACATCTGCGCCTATTTTTAAAACTCCCAGTTTCATGGCTGTCTCCCTTCCTAGCAATGGCTCTCCATGGCCTTTAACCACAATGAACTCTGCCTGCTCAGTTCTCTTACCTATTGTAATCCCACATGTGAATACACCTTTAACTGACAGTGGTCAGCTAGAAGCATAAGAGAATAACTTTCTCTCTGTCTTAGGGACATGTGACTGACACTTAATGTGTTCTGACTTTAATCCTTCCCATGTATTCTCATCTATCACATTACTAGTTGCACCCAAATCAATTAACATTCTCAGGTTTACTCCCCCCACACAAAAGGTAAGTCTCTCTGTCACGTTATTTCCAGTAACAGCAAACGCAAAGTAATTTTGTTCCTCTACATTGCTCACTGTGTTTCTTTGTACCCTTTGTGCGGCATACTTTGGAGAAATTATCCTTTCCCTTGCACTTATGACACGTTTGTCCGCATGCTGGGCATTTCCGATCCCTGCCCATGTGGTCTGTGTGTCCACATCTGTAACATTTCCTTTCGTTCCTATCACCATTTCCCTTTGGTTTCTCTGTCGAGCTTTTCGCATAATACCCTCTTTTCTGTGTAACACAATGAACAGTATCTGTCTCCGCCTTCTCTGTACATGACATGGCTGACATCTGCTCCTCGATGTTTTCACATTGTGAGGCCAATTGTAACGTGCGGGCGAGCGTTAGAACTTGCCCTTCCTCTAGCAATTTCCTCCGCACATAGGCTGACGTGCACCTACTCAGGATAGCGTCTCTTATTTGATTATCTGCATCCGCTCCCAAAAGCACAGTCTTTAGCAGCCTGCCGCAAGCGAGTAGCAAATTGTTGCACAGTCTCACCTGTCTTCGGGGACAACTTATGAAAAGTCTGTCTAGCAAATGCTGCATTGATCTGGGGCACGAAGTAGTGATTCAAAGCACTAACCGCCGCCGTGTAGTGTGCTGGCTCTCCTGTGTCCGGTAGAGTCGAAAAGATATCCTGGACATTTGGTCCTGCCAGGTGTAGAAGTAGAGCTCTTCTTCTCTGCTTTGTGGCACCTGTAGAGGTATCGTTGATAATGAGTCCTTTGCCGTCAGCATAAAGCTCAAAAGGCGTTAACCACCTCGTTCATCTTGGACCTAACGTGGCTGGCTCGGCGAAGCATGCAAAATTTTGAATGCCGGTCTTCTCCATCCTAGCTAACTAAAACTTGGGCAATTACCTATCGAAAACGATTCTGATCGTTATCCTCGTCACCAATGTTGTAGCTATGCTTTAATGCGCTCAATCAAGCATGTAGATACGTCGAATTAAATCAGAGTCAGGCAGACAGGCTTATAACTGCGATGTTCACTTTATTGCCTAAAATGGCCGACTGCCGTTTTCCCGGGTAATTCCCATAATGCAATGCACATTACATTACCGTATTGACTGGTGTCAAACTCGCAATCAATACACGACAATTTCAGATTTCCAGCATCTGCAGTATTTTGCTATTGTATTAAAATAATACTTATTTGCCCCTTAACAATCCAGCTAATGATGTAAATTGCGATGACAGTCCTGCCATTTGTAGACTAGCGTGGTGGCGGGTTGAGAGTGGGTTCACTACCCGCTGTCAAAAAAAACATTTTCCCAGCCGACCGTCACCAAACGTGCCCCCCCGACCCCCCGAAAAATTCCAGCCTTACTTTTTGCAGCAGAAAAATGGCACAATTCTAATTTATAAATGTTTATTGAAAGTTTTAGAATGAATTCTTATTTATAATACAAGAGTAGCACAAACAAAGAAGACAGTCATTTCCAGCTTTTAATAACGTAGGTTCTAAGGGGGTGAAATTCGATAAGGCCCAAAAACGGGCGGGGGAAGCTCGTTTAGAAAGTGCAGGCAGCACGTTAATTCAGCGCTGCCTGCTAATTTGAATGATTTTAGCGCACAGCCCAGCGACTATCACATTGCTTCAGGCTGTGCACTCAGCAGGAGGCCCAATGAAGCGATGCTGCATTTTCTTAAAGCAAGGCTGTCAGTTTTGAAAGCAGCCGCGAGCCCTTCAAGGTGAACTGCCTTCTGAAAAAAAAATCATTCAAAACTAGGCAGTCTCCAGCCCATAAAGCACAACTGCATTCTGCAAAAAAACATTAAAAATCATTTCAAACTAGGCATTTAGCAGCTCTTAAAGCTGAACTGCCTTCTGCATGTAAAAAATGGTAAAAGTGCTGCAGCACTAACACAAATGGCTCAACAGGCCAGGGAAAAGGCACCCATGTATCTGGCGCAGCACTCCAGCTTTATGCAGGGGCTCAACACTGGAAGAGGGGTCCTCTACCCACAGGGGGCCAGGAGGCCCTCCAGAAAGAAGGATGTTGGACCAGATCACCGAGGCCATCACTGCCTGCAGTGTTACCCCCCAGGTCCTAGCTGCAGTGCCCAAAGAAGTTTTATGACCTCAGACGAGTGGTCAAGGTCAGTGAATGTATTTCAAAAGCCGTCTCCTAGCAACTGCACCACTAGCCTCACACACTGCTCAATGCACAAACCCTCTGCACACTCACCTACCAACAATCTCTACCAAACACAATTCACACCTCACATTTCTAGCTTTAACTCACCCCCTTGGAGGAGATGGTGCTGGCCATTCTTAGCAGGGGCATGGCTGAGGCTTTGGCCAGCAGCGGCGCTGAAAGAATGCCAGTATCCTCATACGTTATCCTCCTTCTCACATCCCCACTTCCCCCTCATCCCACAATATCTTTTGATGTACAAGTTGCACATTCTTTGTTCCTTATTTTCTCATATTCTTATTTATTGTTATTATTTTATCATAACTTTTGCCCCCTGTATGCCTACTCCTTCAATGTTAGTTTATCTCCAACACCATTTTTTTATCCATGGCATTCTAAAATTGTAAGTAGTCTCCATTTTTTGAAATGGTATATATTTAGTCTGAAACTTTGAAATCTCCTCTTTAAAAATATCCTGTTGTTGATCTACAGTCCTGTGTGCGAATTTCTCTTTTCACCTCATCTCAGTGAGCTCATTCCTCATCTTTCTAAAATCTACCTGTATTTGCTGTATTTTTTTTCTCACTTTTCCCCTTTATATGTGGGAAAACAACAATGAGGTCACCCACATATCTACTTGATCTATTTTTGTAGATCGAGCAATACCTCTCCCCTTGTGGGCATATGCATATACTGCTTGAGAAAGGAGTCCTGCACACAATTTAGGAATTTCATTCCTCTTTCGCTGTTTACTTCCCTGCTATCCCAACCAATAAGTGGGTAATTAAAATCTTGTAGAACAATCATTTTGTTATTTCTACTCATCTCCCTGATCTGTTTACAAGCACAAAGCAGATATTTCAATTTGCATTTGCACGAGGAAATGCCCATTTATAAGCAGCTGGATTGCTGTAAAATACAGCTGGTTTAATAATGGCCCAGAAATTCGGGTCTCCACGGGTGAGTATGCATGGGTACTCACCCGTAAGCCGATGGAAGTGCCAGTTTCCTGCATGCACTGCGCATGCGTGGGAAACTGGCACTTCTGTTCCTCTGAACGAAGAGGTTCAGAGGTCGAACGCGTGCGTGGGGGAGGCTGCATGTGCGCATCGAACTTAATTTTTTTTTTACAGGTTTTCCCGGGAGGGTAAGCCTGCAGAATTTAGAAATATAAAAAGCAGGCATAAGGCCTGCTTTTTACAAGGTAAGTGGTGAATTAATTAAAATTAAAACATTTTTTCCACAGGTTTATTATTTTTAAATACTTTAAAGCAAGGTAAGTTTATTTTTAGCCCCGTTAGAAAATAAAATTATTATTTTTTTAAATTTAAATTATTGTTTAAAATAGTTATTTCATGTAATTTATAGTTTATTTAAAAAATGTGATTAAAAAAAAAATTTATTTGAAGATTTAGTGTTATTTTGGGGCCGTAGTATTTATAAGTCTTGACAGCACTTCCTGTCAGACTTATGAATGGAGCATTCCCTGCTCCGATTGGCTGCCCATGGCCCACGTGATCCCAGGGGACGCATCGAACTAACTGCGCCCCTGGGATACGCAAGCACTGCGCGCCGGCAGCTGGACCAGGCCCCGGATCGGAATTCCACGGGAGCCCACAGCTCAACAGCCGGCGCGCAAGGTAAGTGCGGGTCGGGGGCTTGCACCCGCGGGAAGCCCCCGACCCGAATTTCTGGGCCAATATCTTTTCAAGGAAGGGAACCTGACACCCCTACCTGGTCTGGTCTACATGTGACACCAGTCCCAGACAACATGGTTGACTCAGGGCAATAAATATTGGCTTGCCAAGGTTGTCTACATCCCAAGAACAAATATAAAAGTATTTCAATGGTTAGCTCATCATTTGCAGGTGATAAAAATCCTGCACAAATTTTCTGCCCTCCCATCCCTCTTCTCAAAAATAAGAACATTTTCCAGTCACATTATCATGAAAACAGTTTCCCTTTAAGATTTTTTTTTGTTTGGGGAGGGAAAATAGTTAGGTGTAATTGTCAGTATAATTATGTTAAAATCATAGAATCATAGAATGGTTACAGCACGGAAGAAGGCCATTCGGCCAGTCGAGCCCGTGCAGAATCTCAGCTAGTCCCACTCCCCCACCCTTCCCTCGTAGCCCTGCAAATCTTATTCCTTGCGATAATTATCCAACTCCCTTTTGAAAGATAAGATTGAGTCTGCCTCCACCACCCTTTCAGGCAGTGCATTCCAGATATTAACCACTCGCAGCGTAAATGAGTTTTTTCTTATGTCGCCTTTGGTTCTCTTGCCAATCGCCTTACAGACATTGGCATGTTTGGTTATGATTATTGTGTTGTATAGCTGAAAAAATGAAAAAAAAGTTTTGCGAAATAATTTTTCAGGAAGTTGATGCTCCTTTAATATAGAAAGAGGAAATAACATACGCTTCACAAATTGTGCGTTCTTAATGAAGATAACAGGGCAGCATATGCACCAATTCCTACGTCAGTACACATTGCAACTCTGTATTGCATGATTGGAAAAGGCACATACTTCTTAACTTCCAAAGCTAACCGTGGGAAATTAGAATGTCTCCTGGGAAAAAGGAAGCACTTTTTTTATTGACATTAAGTAGGAGCAAAAATGATATAAGAAGCAGTCAAAAAATATATAGAAATGTCCTGCTCACCGAACAGAAAGGTTATAACACTTGATTCTGCTTAACTTGTAAATTATATTTTACTTTAAAAAAAAATTGTTTATGGGATGTGGGCATCGCTGGCAAAGCCAGCATTTATTGCCCATCCCTAATTGCCCTTGAGAAGGTGGTGGTGAGCCGCCTTCTTGAACCACTGCAGTCCATGTGGTGAAGGTACTCCCACAGTGCTGTTAACAGGGAGTTAGGGAGTTCCAGGATTTTGACCCAGCGACGATGAAGGATCGGCGATATACTTCTAAGTCAGGATGTTGTGTGACTTGGAGGGGAACTTGGAGGTGATGGTGTTCCCATGCACCTGCTGCCCTTGTCCTTCTAGCTGGAAGAGGTCGAGGGTTTGGGAGGTGCTGCCAAAGAAGCCTTGGTGAGTTGCTGCAGTGCATCTTGTAGATGGTGCACACTGCAGCCACGGTACGCCGGTGGTGGAGGGAGTGAATGTTTAAGGTGGTGGATGGGTTGCCAATCAAGTGGGCTGCTTTGTCCTGGATGGTGTTGAGTTTCTTGAGTGTTGTTGGATCTGCACTCATCCAGGCAAGTGGAGAGTATTCCATCACACTCCTTACTTGTGCCTTGTAGATGACCTGACAGAGGTGACTAGGCGCAGGCAAAACTTTCAAAAAGCTCTTTATAATTTCCTTCTGACATACTCCAGGACATCAATCTATCTTACATTTTTCGATCCTCATCAGTTGATTTAAATGCAGTTTGCAAAGAGAGAACATGAAAAATTCTTGGCAAGTATAATCAAGGAAAACCCAAAGATGTTTTATAAATATATTAAGAGTAAGAGGATAACTAAAGGGTAGGACCTATTAGAGATCCTGAGGGTAATCTGTGTGTGGAGGCGGGAGACGTCGGTAGGGTTCTTAATGAATACTTTGCGTCTGTTTTCACAAAGGAGAGGGGTGAAGCAGACATTGCTATCGGGGGGGAGGAGTGTGAAATATTAGATGAAATATACATAGTGAGAGAGGAAGGATTAAGGGGTTTAGCAGCTTTAAAAGTGGATAAATCCCCAGGCTCAGATGAAATGTATCCCAGGCTGTTAAACGAAGCAAAAGAGGAAATAGCAGAGGCCCTGACCATCATTTTTCAATCGTCTCTGGCTTCAGGTGTGGTGCCGGAGGACTGGAGGACTGCTAATGTGGTACCCTTGTTTAAAAAGGGAGAAAAGGATAGACCGAGTAATTATAGGCCAGTCAGCCTAACCTCGCTGGTGGGAAAATTATTGGAAAGAATTCTGAAGGACAGGATAAATCTTCATTTAGAAAGACATGGATTAATCAAGGATAGTCAGCACGGATTTGTTAAGGGAATGTCGTGTCTGACAAACTTGATTGAATTTTTTGAGCAGGTAACAAGGAGGGTAAATGAGGGTAGTGCATCTGATGTAGTGTATATGGACTTTAGCAAGGCTTTTGATAAGGTTCCACATGGCAGACTGGTCACAAAGTTAAAAGCCCATGGGATCCAGGGCAAAGTGTCAAGTTGGATTCAAAACTGCCTCGGAGACAGGAAGCAGAGGGTAATGGTTGATGGGTGTTTTTGTGACTGGAAGGCTGTTTCCAGTGGGGTTCCGTAGGGCTCAGTACTAGGTCCCTTGCTTTTTGTGGTATATATCAATGATCTAGACTTGAATATAGGGGGTATGATTAAGAAGTTTGCAGATCATACTAAAATCGGCTGTGTGGTTGATATTGAAGAAGGAAGCTGTAGACTGCAGGAAGATATCAATAAATTGGTCAGGTGGGCAGAACAGTGGCAAATGGAATTCAATCCGGAGAAGTGTGAGGAAATGCATTTGGGGAGGGCTAACAATGAAAGGGAATACACATTAAATGGTAGGACACTGAGTAGTGTAGAGGAACAAAGGGTATTTGGAGTGCATGTCCACAGATCCCTGAAGGTAGCAGGCCAGGTGGATAAGATGGTTAAGAAGGCATACGGAATGCTTGCCTTTATTAGCTGTGGCACAGAATACAAGAGCAGGGGGGTTATGCTTCAACTGTATAAAACTCTAGTTAGGCCTCAGCTAGAGTACTGCACGCACTTCTGGTCACTACATTACAGGAAAGATGTGATTGCACTAGAGAGGGTACAGAGGGGATTTACAAGGATGTTTCCGGGAGTAGAGAATCTTAGCTATGAGGAAAGACTGGATAGGCTGGGTCTGTTTTCCTTGGAACAGAGGAGGCTGAGGAGAGATCTTATTGAGGTGTATAAAATTATGAGGGGCATAGATAAAGTGGATAGAAAGGACCTATTTCCCTTAGCAGAGGGATCAAAAACCAGGAGGCACGGAGTTAAAGTAATTGGTGGAAGGTTTAGAGGGGATTTGAGGGGAAATGTCTTCACCCAGAGGGTTGTGGGGGTCTGGAACTCACTGCCTGAAAGGGTGGTAGAGGCAGGAACCCTAACACATTTAAAACGTACTTGGATGTGCACTTGGGATGCTCTAACCTGCAGGGCTATGGACTAAGAGCTGGGAAGTGGGATTAGGTTGGATAGCTCTTTGTTGGCCGGCGCGGACACGATGGGCGGAAATGGCCTCCTTCCGTGCTGTAACTTTCTATGATTCTATGATTCTTTCCTGAGGAATTCTCCAGCAACAACAACTTGTATTTATTTAATGTAGAGAAACAGCTCAAGGTACTACACAGCTGCTGCATTTCCCACATTACAGTGGTGACTACTATTCGAGCGTACTTCATGGTCTGTAAGGCGCTTTGGGATGCCTGAGGTTGTGAGGGGTGCTATTTAAATGCAAGTCTTTCTTTTAATTGTCTATTTTGAAGATGGGAGCAACTTCCTGGACACCACTCCCTCTAATCCTTGAACAATGCTGGGGCCAGTGGTGGAGTTCCGCAGTGGACACAATCCCAGTGTAACTGCTGGAATTACACTCCCATTGATTTTCTAGGCCAAGCTGTCCAACTTTCAGTCTTCTTTTTATTCATTCATGGGATGTGGGCGTCGCTGGCAAGGCCAGCATTTATTGCCCATCCCTAATTGCCCTTGAGGAGCTGGTGGTGAGCCTCCTTCTTGAATCGCTGCAGTCCGTGTGGTGAAGATACTCCCACAGTGCTGTTAGGTAGGGAGTTCCAGAATTTTGACCCACAATTTCGGTTCTGATCACAAGTACACATCTGAAGTGTTAAGTGTTTGCTATCCTGAATTCACTATTAAAATTTATCTAGACATCAGGGCCAGGGAAGATACTTTTGAGACCATAGAGAGCAAGCAATCACCAATAAGAGTAATCTAAAATACAGAGGCCAAAGTATCTAGGTTAAGAAGGGAAGAATCAACACAAAAATGTAACAGCTTCTATGTGATTTTCTCTGTAAAACAATTTGGTCACACTGGACTGGCTCAAAATAACTGAGTTATGCATATCCCCAGGGTAGCACTGGTTGACATGCACTCCTTTGGGCTGTTAGTCACAAATTATCTGTACATTGAGGAATTGAAGTCTTTTCTATTCACATAGTGCCTGGATTATGAGGAAATGCAATTCTTAAAGTGATAATGGCTGGCACTTTGGGGAAGTGGGACAGCTGGCTAAAGGCAAGCTGCCTTTGTTCCTACTGGTGTAGTCTGTGACATGCCAGATCATCAACACAGATACCATCATCACACGTGAGGACACCACCCACCAGGTACATGGTACATACTCATGTGACTCGGCCAACGTTGTCTACCTCATACGTTGCAGGAAAGGATGCCCCGGAGCATGGTACATCGGCGAGACCATGCAGACACTGCGACAACGGATTAACGGACACTGCACAACAATCGCCAGGCAGGAGTGTTCCCTCCCAGTCGGGGAACACTTCAGCAGTCAAGGACATTCAGCCTCCGATCTTCAGGTAAGCATTCTCCAAGGCGGCCTACGAGACACATGA
The DNA here is from genome assembly GCF_052327205.1 of Somniosus microcephalus. Taxonomy (NCBI): domain Eukaryota; kingdom Metazoa; phylum Chordata; class Chondrichthyes; order Squaliformes; family Somniosidae; genus Somniosus; species Somniosus microcephalus. The sequence continues at coordinate 110,618,540 of NC_140991.1, forward strand.
CAACGCAAAATCGTAGAGCAGAAACTGATAGCCAAGTTCCGCACTCATGGGGATGGCCTCAACCGGGATCTTGGGTTCATGTCACGCTACATGTAACCCCACCTGACGTAGGGTCATCCAGACTCGAGTCGTCGTTGGCTTGTTCTCTCTACACAGATGCGGCCGGACCTGCTGTGATTTCCAGGGAAAAAATGTTTTTTTGTCTGTTTTTTGTTTTTCATACAGACCCCAGCATCTGCAACATTTGACCCCTTGTGACCCACCTCATTGTTCTTTGATGTAATGTTTTCCTGACTAACCTGTTTGGATACCATTCACACCTTTGATTGCTGTGATTATCTCTCTGCCGAGGTGTGATAAATGGCAGTTAGAAAGATTACCTGTAATCATCTGGCATTATTCTCTGACTATATAAGCTGTGTCTTTATGCATCTCTCCACTTCACCTGATGAAGGAGCAGCGCTCTGAAAGCTTGTGATTTCAAATAAAACTGTTGGACTATAACCTGGTGTTGTGTGACTTCTTACATTTGTTCCTACTGACTGTAAGAAATGCTCAAATTGAAAGATTAATTCTTTGAATACATACATATATTCTGGTGTATATTGGTGCCCATAACTGCATTTGTACCAAGACAAGCCAGTGCCCAATGACATTGAAAGAACAAAGGTACATTCATGTACTGTGGCTGATAGCACCACAAAGAGGCCTGGAGAGGATGTCATCAGTGTTACATTCCTTCCTGATGATTTAGGCACTGCAAGAAAAGATGGAGTGGAAGAAAGTTTTTGTAAAATTAATTAAAATCTGTTAATTATAGTTTCTGAGGCATGCCTGTTTAATTGAAAGATCCAAATAATTGCCACTGTGATTGGTTAGCTGAAGTGGGATCTCTTGTAGTATTTTAAAGTATTTAAGATTCGACATCATCATTTAAATCAGGTGATTTATGAAGGGGGTTAGAAGGCATAAGAAAGTTTTCAAAGCCTGAGAGGTAGTTTAAGAATGCAAAGTTAGAAGGTCAAAGAAAGGTTAAAATGTTTTAGATCAAAACAGATGTAGAGAATGTAAAGTAAGTTCCAACAGTTAATTTAATAGCTATGGGGGGAAAAATTTGGTTGGTTAGCACCTCCAGTTAGCGCCTCCGGGGGGGGGAGCGCTAACAGGGCGCTAGCAACTTAGCGCCCGAGCGCGGTGATTTTAGCGCCGCTCGTGAAATTGACCTGTCATTTTGCAGTGGCGCTAAACACTACCGCCACAATTTCCTGTGCCCGCAGATCGTGATGTCATGCAAGCATGAAACGCCCTGGTAGTGCCCCGGACTGGAAATTGTTTTCACCTGGCTGATGACACCGCTCTGTAATCCCAACACTCCTGCTGAACTCCAATTCAATGATAGCTATAACGCCTCCAGGAACCCCATTGAGCAGATGATCGGCGTCTTGAAACAATGGTTCCGGTGTCTTGACCACTCTGGAGGAGCCCTGTAGTACTCCCCTGATCGAGTCTCGGTTTTCATTGTTGTGTGTTCTGCATGCTGCACAAACTTACAATTATGAGGACCCAGCCATTGCCACCAGGGATTGGTGCACCACCTCAGGAGGAGGAAGAGGGAGAGGAAGAGGAGGAGGAGGTGGAGGAGGATGAAGAGAAGGATCAGTAGCACCAACTTGGGAGGGAGGCACACAATGTTGCCTCTGCAAGGGCTGTCCATGAATGCCTGATAAGACACCGCTTCTAACGAATGACAGAGAAGATGGCTTCTGGAATGAAGAAGCTCATCATCGCAAGCACACTGCAGCCCCTATTGCCGGGCAATGCTCCAATGAGTCAAATCAGCAAAGTTGTAAAGTGACAATATTACAAACTCTGTCTTATTTATTCAGGACAAACAATTAGAAACAAACCCAACAATTCATAAACTAACAAAACTTGTTCTCACAACATCGAGATAAGTGTCAAAACAGTAAACAAATATATTAAGATGAACATCAAACTTTCCCACAAGCATTCCCCCCATTTATTAATCATTTTTAGTTTTCGGCCTTCGGGGGTAACCTCCATCCCCTGCACACTTCTCCCCTTCCCACCCAACTGCTTCTCCGTAATGTGGCCCCAGTGGCTGCAGCAAGGATGGTGGAAGGCTGCTCAATGCTGGATCCAGAGACTGCAGATGCCTTTGAAGGACGCCCTAGACCAGCTCTGGGCCTGGAGGGCCCGGCTGCAGACTGCACCAACTCTACATGGGCATCAGCAGTCTGGGCTGGCTGTGTTGCAGGCTGTGGCAAGTGCAATGGGGGAAGTGGCAGTGCTGGGAGCAGGAATTCTGTCATCCTGACAGAGGACAGCACCTTCCTGCTCGACCGACACACTGCCACTCCCCCGGGGCACTACCTCAGCATCTGGAGCAATTTGCTCAAGCACAGATTGCTGGCCTGTTGCGGTACAGTCAGATCCCCGGTTGACTGTGGATGACCCAATGAGGACGGCAGCAGTCAGTGCTTGCGTGACATCAATCTGAGACTGCATGAGAGCAGTCTGAGACTGGATGGCACCAGCCAATGACTCAATTGCAGCACTAAACCATTGCGTTGTGTCGGCCTGTGCTGCAATGGATCCTGCCACCTCACCCATTACACACGGCATGGTCTCTGGGTCCCCACGGTCTCCCTGCAATTCAACCATCCTCTGCAATGAGGCAAGGATGGGTTCGAGGGTTGGCTCACAGACGACAGCTGTGCTGGCGGTGGACTCCTCCACACTCCTAGCCAGTGCATCTATGCTGTTGGGCACCCTTGCCATTGCGTCCATGAGTTCAATGTGCATCCCGCGATATCGAGTTCCTCATCCGAGTCCTGTGCAGCAGAACTCATGCGTGCACTCACCCTCCGGGGAGATGGCCCCCAAGCTTCCCTTCCCCCATGGCATTGCTGCAGCCTGCTGGGTCCCGGAGCTTCACCCACATCAGGTCCTAACCCCCTGCTCCCCTCCAGGGAATGCGTGGCCCCAGTGTCGGAAGTGTCACCCTCGGGAGACGCAGGCGGTGAGGTTCCGACTTCCTCTTCCTCCTCCTCTGGTGTGTCGCTGCCACTGGCAGGCTGAGGGACAGGCTGGTCAGCTGGTGGTTCACTATCTGAAAGCAGGAAGGTACAAGAGTGGCTTTAGCATGAGGGCAGGAGGCAGGACGGAGCAGGGACTGGAGACAGTTAGTTAGATTGAAAGTGTAAAAGGCTGATGTTGTGAGGGGGAAGTGGTATGAGAGAGGAGAGAAAGCTGATGAACATACCAATGTTGTCCCCAAGGGAGTCGACCTTTCCACCGGCCACAGTGCCTACAACCTGGCTCGCAATGAGTCTGTGGACTCTCTCCTCCAATTCAGTGAGGTCCACCAATCCTCCTCCCATCTGCTGGGTCTCTCTTCGATTATGTGAAAGCTTGGCCTGCAAGAAAAAGGACAGTGTGTGAGTGAGTGTGCAGCCATGTGCTTGGTAGATGTGCCTACCATAGTTGAATAGCCATTAATGTCTGCAAGGTGTGGGATGTGCATGTGGCTTTGATGAGATGGCCATAGTTGTTGGATGAGTGTTGGGCATTTGGGTATTTACATCGTCTGGGCACAGAGTGAAGTTGAGATGGAGGGATGTAGAGGTATTGCAAAGCAGGTACTCAACCTGACCACCCGAGTGAGGTTGTTGAACTCCTTCCGACATTGTGTATGTGTCCTCGGCACCAGTCTCCACGATGACACATGCTGGGCCACCTCCCTTCACACTCTTCTAAATTCCTGGGGCAATGGCCTCCTGCCACTCTCTGGAAAGAGCACTGCCCGTCGCCATTCAACTGCACCAACCAGAGCCACCAAGGTCGCTAAAGTGCCAAGCTCTCTCCCTGGTTCCTCTGAGTATCCATCACTAGTTTAAGCTCAATAGTAGTTAGGTGTTTGCAGGCCAAGGTTCAACGCTGCAATGAGCAGGGTGTGGCTGGGCAGCAAGATGACCCCTTCCCTTTAAGAACTGGATGGCACCTGCCTGAGCTTCGGTAGCGTTCTGAGGTAGCGCCTCGCTCCCCGACTTTAGCGCCTTAAGAGAGGTGTGTAGCACTTGATTTAGCGCTCAAATCACCTCCGGGGCGATGGAGGCGAATTTTGCAGTCAGAGGTGATAATTAGCAGCGGGCGCTAAACTTTGCGCCGGGCCAATATTAGCGCCCCAAATGGGGTGATACCGAATTTTTCCCCCTATGTTTCTAAGCAGAAAGAGAAGTACAGTGTAAAAACCAACAGAGAAAACACAGTGGCCCCAAATTTCTTCAGGGTTCTGCTGGAGTCCCATCATAAATCTAGTAGGAGTCTAGCGAAAATCACCAGAAAACAGTGGCAACCTGGTTTCGAGGCCCCAACTACAAAGCCCCCTACCTTCGATCCCTCTTCCAAGGCCCCGACTACAAAGTACAATAACTTACCCATGCCTGCTGCGGCAGCAGCGTCCTTATTATGATGAGCTCCGAGGCCCAATATCCGGCGATCCTTAGGCACTCCCAAATTTAGCCCTTAAGATTTTCCAATTGGGTGCATTTCTCATGTTACACTTGAATGGTTAGAAACATGTTTTAGATAGGCTCAGATGGACTTATGCTGCTTATGCTCAATTTATGAGGTCAGCTTATTATTTAAAATAACTTAAAAGGAATTGGAGTCCGACAGCAAGAGATCTCTCTCTCTGGAGGCTGGATTACTTTCACACTCCTCATATGGTAGTGTAGTGGTTATGTTACTGGACTAGTAATCCAGCAGCCTGGCCTTTCAATCCAGAGATAAGTAGGGTCGATTCCGGGTCGACAAAAATAATTCAACACTTGCCCATGGAACTGATTGGAACCTGCAGGCTCTGACCTGTTCCAACCACAAATAGTAATCGGGGTTATATTATCTGGTCCATTAGAGTCCAGTGTCTGTTTCTTGAGATCTACTTCATTCCCAGAGTGTGTAACATCTTCCCTGCTGATATGGAGACTCAACCAGATATTGGACGAGAATCCCCAGAAGGCACCAGTGTCACTCTGTGGATACACACTGTAAGCCCCAGAGTTCAGTTTAAAGCTACCAGTTAAATTGGACAGGGGCAAGGCAGGACATACAAAATGTGTCCATGAACATTCTGATACAAGCAACTTAAAGTTATCTTTCAGGTATTCAACACAAATTAGGTGTGGAAAGTAAAATGCTGCATTTTTTAATAATTGACGTTGAGAACAAACCATGCCTGGAGTTTTAGTTCATGTGCCCTTCCACAGAGGAAAGCAGAGTTACTGGGAGATGTAATGATCAGTAACCTGTCATTCTAGAATGGTACACTAGGTGGAGCTGTATGTTGCTGTATGTTTAGCTGTATATATAAGAGTGGGCTACCCACGATGCACTAGGCTACCCAGAAGGCAGTAGTCAAGATGGATGCTGTACAGAAGTCCACATGGCATGAATAAAGTGACTAGCTAGAAGCTAGCTGTTCATAATGAAAACGACTAGTTATTAATGAACATAACATGGTACCAGGATTGGTAAAATCTGCTGAAAATTGTGAAACGCAACATGGAGACTTTGAAGCCACCGGAGTGTTTGAAACTCACGGGGAATGTCGACTGCAATTGGCGGACTTTCAAGCGACAATTCGAACTCTACATTGCTGTCATCGGATTCGGTACAAAGCCAGATGCAAGGAAAATAGTGTTGCTGCTCACAGTTGCAGGCCCGCAGGCGATAGAGGTATTTAATACGTTTGTTTTTGATCCAGAGCAGGACAGAAAAAAATTGGACGATGTGCTAAAGAAATTTGATACACATTGTTCTCCCAAAAAGAACGAAACCTATGAGAGGTACGTGTTCCGTTCACGGACACAGCAGCAAAATGAGACTTTTTGATAGCTTTGTGACTGATCTAAAACTGAAAGCACAGACATGTAATTTCTCTGATCTGAAATTATCCATGATTCGTGACCAGATTGTGTTTGGTATTCATGATAAAAAGGTCAGGGAACGTCTGTTCAGAGAAACCGAACTAACATTGGAAAATGCAGTGAAAATATGCCAAAGCAGTGAGCTAGCTCAAAAGAACGCGAAGACTTTCAGTGAAAATAATAATAATGCAATTGTAGTAAGTGATAGTGCTGCTGTCGGTGCTGTGTCCTACAAAGGAAAGAAACATGGGCAGAACAGAAATGAAAAGCAATCGGAGGAAGGAATTTTTAATTGTAAATGCTGTGGTTACAAACACCAGTCACGACAATGCCCAGCATTTGGAAAAATGTGCACAAAATGTCATGGAAAGAATCACTTTGCCAAACAATGCTTTTCAAAAGTAAAAACTAAGAAAGGGCAACGAGTTAATGTGATTGAGGACACTGATTTAAGTGAGACATTTTCTGTAGGAATGGTGTCATGTGACAATATCAAAAAGGATACAGAAAATGTGCAGCCCTCAGGAATGGACAATGCTGAACATAAAGTTAATGCAGTAAAAGAGGACAAATGGATAATGTCACTACAGGTAAATGGAGCATTAATTACATTGAAACTAGACACTGGGGCAAAAGCAAAATTAATCAGTATGAGTGACATTAAAAACATGAAAGAAAAGCCCAAAATACAGAAAAAGTCAGTACTACTGAAGAACTATAATGGACAGAAAATAGATAGCTTAGGTGTATGCAGACTTAAAGTGACAGTCAAAGACAAAGTGCATCATCTCATGTTTTCTGTTGTGGCTGAAGGACTTGATTCACTACTAGGTGACAAAGCTTGTGAGGACTTAGAACTGGTCAAGAGAGTCCACCGTATAAACTGTGCCATAAGCAGACCAGATGACTCGGTGGATTCTGTAGTGAGTAATTTCCAGGATGTGTTCAAAGGATTTGGAGTTCTACCATTCACTTACAAGATCCAGCTAAAGGAGGATGCTCAGCCAGTGCTACATGCTCCATGGAGAGTTCCAGCACCCCTGCATGACCGGCTCAAGAATGAACTGGACAGAATGACCACACTAGGAGTCATCAGGAAAGTCGAAGAACCAACAGACTGGGTTAACTCCATGGTATGTGTAAAGAAAAAAAACAATGATCTAAGAATATGCATGGATCCAAAGGACTTAAATGCAAACATAAAACGTGAACACTACCAGATTCCCAAGTGTAAGGGGTTTTCTCTCTCTAGAGATTCTGTAGCTTGCAGAGGTTACTCTCTCTCAGAGGCCTCTCTCTCGCTCTCTCTCTCTCTCTCTCTCTTTTGCACAGAAAAACCTTGAGTGATTCGACTCACTCACCCCTTAGATTCTAGACACTGGACTTAGGTGCAGGAACTACAATGTAGGGAATACTCTTATAGACCAGGTTTAATGAAACAAAATGATATTTTATTGCATAAGGAAAAACGAATCAAATGCAAGCAAATAAGAGGGTACATGGGAGGGAAAAACAAATCATAACAATACAGTACTAACTAAAAAGGATACAGGCATATTATACCTTATAAAGATCATCATAAAATGGGGAAACACATGGAACATCGAGGGACAACTCATGTTAATTATACCCAAAATGACCACCCCCTTAAACCTATCTAGATCCGATTATGAAGGGCCAGAAACATGCTCACCAATCCAGTTGGAAAAAGTATAGATTTGAAGTCTTGCGTTTTGATCCTTTCAGGTGTCCCAACTCCACGTGGTTCGTGGAGCCCCAGTGAGCTGCGCCACACCTCACTCTCTCTCTCTCTCTCTCTCGAGGTGAAGGTCACGGACAGGCTGGACACCGACGGGCCTGGATGTCGGCGGAGATCATCTGCTTGACCATGGTTGGAAGCCCCTAGCCGGCTTTCATGTAGGTTTCTTCGGTAGTTTTACTACCTCCCGTTTCGTCAACGGCCCGGGGTTGGTCGATGATCTCCTGATGTTTTACCCTGGGGCGGGACGCCGGCTCGAACCGTCTTCTTCTCCGAACTCCAGCTGCTATCGAAGGTAACGGCTATTACCGAAGATCCCACGAAGATGATGAAGAAAGGAACCTCTCTCTTCCCAATATCTAAGATGAAGCCTCTTTCGCTACCTCCGGTGTCTCCCAATTATACTTCTCAGCTGAAGCCCTTATCTCGCGCCAAATCATGTTAGTCTTTTGTTTTAATTTTGGCGGGCTGGTTGCACAACGGGGTAGTTATTATATTTTAAACTGTTCTTGGATGGCCGGTAACGGGCCATCTCTGGTCTGGAATGACCTTCATTGTTTTTAATGTCTTCTTGATGTCTTTAACGGGTCCTTGATGCGTTCTTCATGAATATGGAACGTTCCCCTTTGTCTGGGTAAACATTTAGATGGCCTTTATCTACAGGCCGATCTGACTGGATCTGCATCCAACTTTATGTATGTGTGGGTGTCTGGTTTCGATCTCTCAGAAACAGCTTCCAGAACCTACTGTGGGTTGAATCCACAAAGCTGTCTGAGGACTGCAGGAACCATTTTAAAGTGTCCCAATAAGTTGGTCACGGGGTCTGGTGGCCATTTTGAATGCCCCTTTTTCCTGGGCTTCTTTTAAAACAGTCTTTAAAATCATGGCCTCTTCTGCCATTCGACCCTTATTAATACAATATCTATTTTGCGAATCTTACACAAGCGAGAAGAAATCATCAGGTGCCAGATACTTCACAAAGCTCGATGCCTCACCAGGATTTTGGCAACTAAAACTGGATGAAGAGAGCACCAAATACTGTACCTTCAACACACCATTTGGCAGGTATTGTTTCCTCAGAATGCCTTTTGGGATAATATCTGCATCTGAAATCTTTCATAGAGCGATGGAACACATAATTGAAGGTCTGGAAGGAGTTCGGGTCTATGTTGATGACATCATCATCTGGGGCTCCACACTGAAAGAACACAATGAGAGACTGACTAAAGTGCTACAGAGCATACACCAGAATGGACTGAAGCTCAACAAAGCCAAGTGTCAGTTTGGCATCCAGGAAGTCACTTTCCTAGGAGATAATCTATCTGGTAAAGGAATGGAGCCAGATATGGAATAAGTAAACGCCATACTCAACATGCCCCGACCCACTGACAATAAAGGAGTGCTACGCATCATGGGGATGATAAACTTCATTGGAAAGTTCATTCCTAACTTGTCAGCCAAGACAGCCTGTCTGCGAGACCTGCTACATAAAACAAATGAGTTTGCATGGACATGTGTTGGTGTAGGGGTTACAGGGATCGGGTGGGATATGTGTCGGTGCAGGCTCGATGGGCCGAAATGGCCTCTATCTGCACTGTGGGGTTTCTGTGATTCTGTGATTCTGTGAAAAAGACATGAACAAGAGTGGATGAACCTCAAAACAGTGCTGACAACCACACCTGTACTCACCTTCTTTGACCCAACAGAGAATCAAAGTGTCAACGGATGCATCAAGCAGAGGGTGAAGATTGGAAGCCTGTTGCCTATGCCTCCAGGTCTATGACTGATTCTGAGTGTCGTTATGCCCAAATTGAAAAGGAATGTCTAGGCTTGGTAGTTGGACTAGAAAAGTTCCATGCTACATATATGGACTTCCCACCTTCACAGTTGAGACAGACCACAGCCCACTGGTTGCATCGAGGAGATCTTCCAGACCAGGTGCCGGAACAAGGCCCGCTCCATCATCCAGGACCCCAATCACCCTGGGCACAAACTGTTCTCCCTCCTGCGGTCCGGACGTCGGTACCACAGCATCCGAACCAGGACCAGCAGGTTTAAGAACAGTTTCTATCCACAGGCAGTGTGCCTACTGAACTGCTAACCGCACTGCCCCATATATTATAGTTATATGTTTATGTAAATATATATATTATACTTATATTACCATATATTTATCATATTACATTTTACTATTATTTCCTGTGGAAATTGAGGCTTTTTTGCACTACTCATCATATCCTGCACCTTGGACTGTTATTGCTATACTTTCTGCTTATTTGTTTATTGTTTTTATTTATACTTGTTTTTATTTTTTGCTTTTATACTTATATGCTTGTATTGTGGGAGTGAGTGGGGAGTAAGCATTCCATTGTACTAGTTACATATGGCAATAAAATGATCTTGAATCTTGAATCTTGAATCATAAAAAAAAACCTGAATGAGATGTCTCCAAGGATTCAACGACTCATGATGAAGCTGCAAAGATATGACTTTGAACTGATCTACACACCAGACAAATACATAGTGCTAGCAGATGCACTATCCCGAGCACCCACAATGAGTCATGTGAGCTCTACTGAGGAAGACGTGGATGTTCATGTGAGTATGGTCACTGCTGCGCTGCCCGTGTCAGACACAAAATCAAAGCAAATAGCAGAAGAAACAGTAAAAGATACAGGGCTAGAAATTCAGTAAGGCCCCGCCAGCTTTGCGCCCAGTTACTGCCCAAAGAGGGCTTCTGCGCCAATAGAGGAGTTTGCGCTGATATTTAGCGCAGCGGTAGCCAGTAGCGCTGCGCCAGCACCGATGACGTCATCGGTGTGCGCAGTGCCCCGGTTCCGCCCTGATACCGGTCCGACCCCCATATTTAGTTGCGGCCGCCTCTTCCGCAGCGGCCGCAAACAACGTTCTGCAACCGTGGCCATCCTGCAGCCTTAGTGGCGCTAGTTAAGGCGGAGATGCGGCCGACCACTTTTTCGGCGGCCGCCTGCCCGCACCTCCTTCCCCGGCCTCCTCCACCCACCCCCCCCCGTGGCATTGCCAGCTGCTTTCCGCGAGCCCGGCACTTCTCCGTGGTGCCGGGCTCATTTGCCGGCACTATCAAGCGGCGATCTCCCCGTTGCAGGCACCTCCCCCTTAAGAGAAGGAGGAGGCCTGCAGTATCGCAGCCTGCCGCTCCGCAGCGGGTGGTGCAGCGGCACCTACAGCGCTGAAATTCAGTTTCAGCGCCCCAAGCGGGGGTGGGCACACCCTGGAATAGCGCCCGGTTCCGACTTGGGGCGCAAAAACTGAATTTCTGATGGTCGCAACTGGCTCCGCGCGCAGCGCTAACTTTTGGGCGCAAGCGAGCTGGCGGGGCCTTACTGAATTTCTAGCCCACAGTGTTACAAACAGTAATAGAGAACATTCACAATGGTTGGCCAAAAGTTTCCTGTCCAAAGTACTATCACATCAGGTCAGAGTTGAGTGTCGCAAGTGGACTATTACTAAAACAGAACAGAATAGTCATTCCACAGGCTCTACGTCAAGACATGCTCAAAAGGATTCATGAGGGACACCTCGGAATTGAAAAATGCAAAAGGTAAGCAAGAGACACTGTTTATTGGCCTGGCATAAGTAAGGACATTGAGAACATGATAGGCAAATGTGAGACATGTCAGAAACACCAAAACAAACAAGCAAAGGAACCAATGATAGTAGTTGACTTACCAACAGCACCATGGCAAAAGGTTGGTATGGACCTTTTTCATTTGAATGGTAAAGAATATCTAATAGTGATTGACTACTATTCTAACTACCTGAGATGGCGCTGCTCTCAAGCACCATAGCAAGCAGTGTTATAATGCATGTGAAATCCATCTTCGCCAGACATGGAATTCCCAGGATTGCCGTTAGCGACAATGGTCCATGCTTCAACTGTAAGGAGTGGCAACAGTTTACAGCACATTATGACTTTCAGCACATCACATCCAGTCCTTTGTATGCTCAGTCGAATGGTAAGGCAGAAAAAGGCATTCAAGTTCTCAAACAGCTACTGAAGAAAGCGACAGAACGCAAGTCTGATCCTTATCTTGCCCTGCTGAGCTATCGAGCCTTACCTTTAGACTCTCGTTCTTCACCTACTGAACTCCTAATGGGCCGCAAGTTGCGTACCATGCTACCCTGCTATGCAAGAGAAAAGCAGAGTAAGGAACTGAGACAGAGATTTCAACTGTTAAAGCTGAAACAGAAATCGCACTATGACAAGTCATCCAAAACTCTGAAACCATTGACAAGGGATGATGTTGTCAGGATTGAGGATCCAGATGCATGGAACAGGAAAGCTACAGTTCTTGAGGAAGTAGGACCAACGTCATACACTGTTAGAACTGAGGAAGGACATATTCTCAGGAGGAACCGCCGTTCCCTCCTGAAAACACAAGAAACTATCCAAGTGCAAATCGATGACAATGCCGAAACTGAATCTTGTCAATCACCACCAGAACAATCTAACACAAACACACATACAGGCTCTCATGAAAACACATCAGACTTACCTGTGCTGCAAAGATCCACACGTGAAGTAAAAAAGCCTGATAGACTTAATCTTTGAGTATAAAGTAAAGCATTGAAAATGTGTTGACTGTTGTGAAAATGTTTATGTTTATAGAGCACTAACAAAAGTGTTACTGATATCATCTTTATCATTTTTCTTGAAAGTTGATTGATATTGATTTTGTTTAACCTCAAAGAAAGGGGGATGTAATGATCAGTAACCTGTCATTCTAGAATGGTACACTAGGTGGAGCTGTATGTTGCTGTATGTTTAGCTGTATATATAAGAGTGGGCTACCCATGATGCACTAGGCTAAGCAGAAGGCAGTAGTCAAGATGGATGCTGTACAGAAGTCCACATGGCATGAATAAAGTGACTAGCTAGAAGCTAGCTGTTCATAATGAAAATGATTAGTTATTAATGAACATAACAGGAGAGAGAAAGAAAGAGTGAGAAAAAAGGCAGAGACAAGTGTAAAGATGCAGAAGCAAGATTTGGGGAAAGTATACGAGAGACACACAGGGAGACACAGAGAAACAGCCAAGCAGACAGATTGTAAGATGCAGAAAGGCTGAGAGAAAATAAAACTGCAAGACAAGCAGAATCATAGGGAGGATTTTTAACATGGGTCAGCGTGTGGGATTGAATGTGGGTGGGGGGTTAAATCGGGAAAAATTCTGAGCACTTCTGGAAGCTGGCTCCAACAGGCCCGATTCCAGGTTTTACGGAGGCAGGACAGGGGGCAGACAACCAGGAGGCGGGTGGCATTTTAAATATGTTAATGAGGCTGGCAACCTCTGATTTAATCTGCTTTGCAGGTTTTACAGTAGGTGACCGGGTTTCCCTGGCCTCAGGAAACCAGATAGCTGAAGCAAGGCGAGGACAGCTTCAGGGAGAACGCAAGTGCTTTCACAGCACTGCTTGTGGGCCAGGAGTAACAGGAGTGCTTACCCCCCCACCGGCCCCCTAAGCTCCACTCCATCAGACCCCCACCCCATACAAAGGCCCCTGGGGTCAGGGATTGGATCCCACCCTGGGTTTGGACACCCCACTCCAGGGTCGGGGATTGAACTATCCCCGGGTCGGAAAACCCCCCCAGGGTCGTGGATTGAACCCCACCCCCTGGAGTCAGGGATTGGAAAACCCCCAGGATCTGACCCCCCCCCAACTCCTGGGTGAGGACACCCCTCCGAGGTCGTGGATCAGACCCCCTGGGATCAGACAACCCCCATGGGGTCGTGGTTCGGCCCCCCCACCCGCCCCCCGGGTGCGGACACCCCTCTGAGGTCGTGGATCAGAACCCCCGGGATCAGACAACCCCCACGGGGTCGTGGTTCGGACTCCGCCCCCCCGGGTTCGGACACCCTTCCGAGGTCGTGGATCAGACAACCTCCATGGGGTCGTGGTTCAGCCACCCCCCCCCCGCCCCCCCCCGGGTTCGGACACCCCTCCGAAATCATGGATCGGACCTCCCGGGTTCGGACACCCCTCCGAGGTCGTGGATCAGACCCCCCCGGGATCAGACAACCCCCACAGGGTCGTGGTTTGGACCACCCCCCCGCCCCTCCGGGTTCGGACATCCCTCCGAGGTCGTGAATGCGACCCCACAGGATCAGACAACCCCCACAGGGTCGTGGTTTGGACCCCCCTCCCTCCCCCCCGGGTTCGGACACCCCTCCGAGGTAGTGGATCAGACCCCCCGCCGGGATCAGACAACCCCCACGGGGCTGTGGTTCAGACACCCATCCAGGGTCGTGGATCGGACCTACCCAGTCCTGCATCCTGACTTCCAGCCAGGGAATCTGTCAGGGCCAAAAGATGCACTCTGTGTGGTTAAAACAGTTCTGGAAGACAAGCACTTTTTTATTTCTGTCTATATGAAATACATTGGGAAATTAACCTGTGATTAATAGCAAGGATACAGAAGGGTGCATTTCATGAATTTGCACTCCATTAACCTCCATATGTTAATTCTCACTGCATAAAACTCCTCTCCAGGAGCATAAATTCATAACATTTACCCTCAGATATTTTTAGAAATCATGCACAATTACATTCCAAAATAAAAGCAATGCTTTTGTTTAAATGATAATTGGGAACATGTAGTGTGTGTTATTCTGAAAGTTTCACCAGCAATGTTAAAATGAAGCCAGAGATCTCTGCCTATTAATATAGTAGATTCAGCATACATAGTTCATGGGTAATATGAGCAGCTTACTGGCTTAAAAAGAATTGAATGGACTGGCAAAGATAGCAAACTTAACACACAGGTTTGCCAGCATTTATTGTGTATTGTGGGAAATTAAAGCTGATCAGTAAACATTCTTCGGTGCAAATCTATTTTAAAAGCAATTAAACATTTGCTGAGTATATATAATATTACACTTACGGGTTATCAAAATGATTTCTGTTGGAAAGTAAGGAATAACAATGAATTACAAGTAATTTGAGGAGGCCAAATGCGAAGGATGAGGTTGACAAAATTCAAAATTACAAATATATTTTCTTTTGGCATGTATAAGAAACTATTACATTGCCAACGAATTAGAAGAAATGTCTTAAATTTCACTAGGTTTGGGATAAAAAAACATCAATTTCACGTTTCTTTCATAGTGATTTGTAGCGCATTCTAAAATTGTATTTTTTTTCTTTTACCACATTCTCCCCTCCCCAGCTCTTCTTGCTGCGATATGTTTTCACAAGCACCAGTTGCCTTCCAATACCCAGTTATTCACGTGTGAGCCTCGACAGTGAACTACACCATGGTATTGAATTACATGGATCCAGGTGTGGAGGTCAGCAGGCACTACAGGATTTCCAGTCCATTCATTTTAATGCAGGCTGAATTTTTAATATCTGACTTTTTCTATTCTTGCTGTTCTGACCTGGAATATGCACACAAACACTTCCAACAAGGGTTACTGGACAGTGATCAGGGTCAGTAACAAAGGTTAGTGAGCGCACCTCGTCATTTATGTCAAGATGCATTCCTCTCCCTCTAGCGCAGAATTTTGGGGCCACAATGTCCTCCTTGAAGTGGGAAGACCAAAATTGTATATTCTACCCTAGAAGAAGTCTGTGAAAGCCTTATATAACCCCAGTTTTGCACTGAACAGTTGGTGCTATACCACCCAGGACCCTGTTCACATTGGCTGCTCTTGACACGGTGCTTGAACTTTTAGGGAGTGACCACCACCTGAAGATATCCAGAACAATGCCAAAAAAAAAGACTTACATTTATCTAGTGCCTTTCACAACCACCGGACGTCTCAAAGTGCTTTACAGCCAATTAAGTACTTTTTTGGAGTGTAGTCACTGTTGTAATGTGGGAAATGCAGCAGCCAATTTGTGCACAGCAAGCTCCCACAAACAGCAATGTGATAATGACCAGATATGGTTTTTGCTATGTTGATTGAGGGATAAATAATGGCCAGGACATCGGGGATAACTCCTCTGCTCTTCTTCAAAATAGTGCCATGGGATCTTTTACGTCCATCTGAGAGAGCAGACGGGGCCTTGATTTAATGTCTCATCTGAAAGACGGCACCTCTGACAGTACAGCACTCCCTCAGTACAGCACTGGAGTGTCAGCCTAGCTTTATGTGTTCAAGTTTCTGGAGTGGGTCTTGAACCCACAACCTTCCGACCCAGAGGCAAGTATCCACTGGGCCACAGCTGGCACCAGAGGTCTCTTTAAAGTCTTCTTCCCTCCCTCTTAACTTTAACCTGCACCACTCATGCAGTATTCTATGGCCTCAACAATATGGATGCCAGAAACCAGACACATCGCCTGCTGAGGGGGGGCGGAATTTAGGGTGGACTTTGGCTCCTTCGGGATAATGCGTTATGCAAGCAGCACAGTAAATTCAAGTTGGAGAAGGGATGTGGGCAAGTCTTCCGCCAGCACCCCACCCCACGTGCACCCTCACTGTGTTAAGGGGGCATTGGCATTCCTCCACTTATGCCCCATTCGGCCCAAAGGCACTCTTGCCAGCTGAAAGTAAGTTCTTTCAGCCCCAAAAAGCACTACAGGCAAAAATATTCGATCCTAGAGAGGGCCAATTATCTTTCTAGATATGGATGTTTGCTCCCCGAGGAGCAGAAGAGAAAATTAGCGACATTCCTTTCTTGCACTTCCCAGGCCTCCATTCAGCTATCAGAGTGGCATGCTGGCATATTAATTATCTGATGCTCTTTTAGGGTAGGCACTTCTGATGTGCCCTTACAAGTGCAGGCTGTCCACCCCAAGAACTTACAAGACCCTACCCCTTTGATGTGGGACAGCGTACATCGAGGTCCATAGGAAAAAGGGGAATTCCATTCCACTACACTTGCACCAGTAGACTAGTCTCCTCAAACTTTGCGGCCAATATCTGTATTCTGAATTGCATGCATCTATATTGAAAGCCATTTGCCAACTTGGCCCACTTCCCCATTCTCTACAATCCACGTCCCTCTTCTAAGGTCATGAATTAACCACACAATTGGTATCATGCACACTTTTGACTATTATACTATCTACACCCTTTTCCAGATCATTAGTTAATATAACATACTGATATCTATTACAGGCAAGCTCCATTAACTGCTTCTTCATTCCCCAAAGTTTGCCTTCCTAAAATTAAAAGTTTTATCCATGGTAAGTTTGATGCCAACCTCAAATATGTTATGATCACTGTTTTCAAGATGTTCCCTAACCTTAACATGTTCAATCATCTCTGGTTTGTTACTCAAAACAGATCCAGAGTTGCCTCCCCTCCCATGTACCCCTTAACCACCTGTGTCATAAAATTGTCCATAATCATGTCCAGACAATAAATTTGTTCGCAACTGTTCCCACTATAGTTCTCCGAGTTAATTCCTTGTAGATTAAAATCCCTTAGGGCAGTCATATTCATGCTGAAACATACCTCCCAAATCCATTTATACAGTTCCCCATTTATAGCCTCACTGACTTGTAACAAGCCACAATAACTAGTTTTATGTTGTTATTATCCCTTATCTCAATACATAACACCTAACTAGTTTTATGTCGTTATTATCCCTTATCTCAATATAACACCTCTCCCTTGCCTGTACTACACCAGGTTTAATTATTTCCCTTCGCTTCATATCTTTTACATAAAAAGCAACACTCACCGTTGCCTATCCTCCCTATCCTTGCATATCAATTTATATGCTTTGAGAGGTAACTCCGATTTAATGCCAGCGCTGCCATTTTGGAGCTTCACACTCCAGCCTAAGCCCTCTCTTAACTTTGCATATCTCAACGTGCGTTCAACGGCATGAAGGACCCGCCACCAGCACTATTTAAAGGGATCATCAACTACTTGCAAGTTAGTTGCTGAATTATTATTTCTGGCTGTTGCTGCAATTCTACGCAGTTTGGTTGCTTTTCCATACTTGTTTAAAGTTGCAATAGTCTACAGGGTGTGGTCTGGCTGGTGCTAAAGTACCTTTTTGGTGACTTAAAGACTTGTTCACAAACCAGTTGCTTCCAGACATGGATGGCCTAGTAAGGGTTTCTCTTGGCATTGAGCATGATTGGGAGCATGTGCAGAGGCCATGTGAGCAGAACGAGCTGTTAGAGGAGGGGAAGTAGGGCACTCAGCAATGCCACTTCCTATAATGGCCAGCATTGTCTCCTCCATGGGGATTAAAACATGCAGGCATGCCTCTCCCATTAATTCCTTCTACCTCCTGTTGTACGCCACCTTTTCCTGCAAGAAAGAGGGAAGCGTGTCAGTGAGCGACGTGAAATATGTTTTGGTGGTGTGGCTGCCAGTGTGTGCAATAGCTGTGAGATGTGGGTGTGAGGCTTGCAACAGTGCTAAGTGTGTGAGGGTGAGGTAAAGCATATGAATATTAGGTATGAATCCTGATTAATAGAGATTGTTGGTAGGTGAGTGATGGGGGTGTAGTGAATTGAGCAGTAGAGGCTGCTGATGCAGTTGGTATGATATAGAAACATAGAAGATAGGAGCAGGAGTAGGCCATTCGGACCCTCGAGCCTGCTCCGCCATTTAATGAGATCATGGCTGATCATGCAAATTCAGTACCCTGTCCCTGCTTTCTCCCCATGTCCCTTGATCCCTTTAGCCTTAAGAAATATATCTAACTCCTTCTTGAATATATTTAATGAATTGGACTCAACTGCCTTTTGTGGTAGAGAATTCCACAGGTTCACCACTCTCTGGGTAAAGAAATTCCTCCTCATCTCTGTTCTAAATGGCTTACCCCTTATCTTTAGACTGTGACCCCTGGTTCTGGACACCCCGCCATCGGGAACATCATTCCTGCATCTAGTCTGTCTAGTCCTGTTAGAATTTTATATGTTTCAATGAGATCCCCTCTCCTTCTTCTAAACTCCAGCGAATATAAGCCCAATCGACCCAATCTCTCTTCATATGCCAGGTATCAGTCTGGTGAATCTTCGCTGCACTCCCTCCATGGCAAGAACATCCTTCCTCAGATAAGGCAACCAAACCTGCACACAACACTCAAGGTGCAGTCTCACCAAGGCCCTGTACAACTGCAGCAAGACATCCTTGCTCCTGTACTCAAATCCTCTCGCTATGAAGGCCAACATACCATTTGCCTTCTTAACCTTCTGCTGCACCTGCATGCTTACCTTCAGCAACAGGTGCACAAGGACACCTAGGTCTCGTTGCACTTCCCCTTCTCCCAATCTATTGCCATTCAGATAATAATCTGCCTTCCTGTTCTTGCCACCAAAGTGGATAACCTCGCATTTTTCCACATTATACTGCATCTGCCATGCATCTGCCCAATCACCCAACCTGTCCAAATCATACTTGAGTTTCTCAGCATCCTCCCCACAGCACACACGCCCACCCAGCTTTGTGTCGTCTGCAAACTTGGAGATATTACATCTAGTTCCCTCGTCTAGATCATTAATATATATGGTGAATAGCTGGGGTCCTAGCACCGATCCCTGCGGTACCCCACTAGTCACTTGGAAAAAGACCCGTTTATTCCAACTCTTTGCTTCCTGTCTGCCAATGGCTTTTGAAGATGTACTCCTGACCTTGACAACCTATCTGAGATCATTAAACTTCTTCCTGCACTGCATCCAGGTCCTTGGGGCTACACTCCTGGCATTGGCCTCTGCAATTATCTCTTGCCACTGCCTCCGGCCCCCTTGATGATAAAGGATGTCTCTCCTTTTTTCCACCTCTTCCACCAAGACCTCCAGAGCAGCTTCCGAAACTTTGGTGTACGCTCTCTCCCATGGTCAGCTATTGTTGAATCTTCCACAGCACAGTATTCAGAATGATCTCAGCATCACCACCAGCCACGATGCATCTCCCCTTTAAGATGTGCAGGCTAGCTTTAAGTAATGCTGGCTAGCTTTAAGTAAGGCTAGGCACTCGTGATATTAGGCCCCCTGCTGAAGTGTGCAGCCAATGAACAGCACGGGGAGCACTGGCTGCACGCAGCAATCATGGTAATGAGCAGGCAGCTCGAAGTTGGCGTCCTGCCTGCAGTGCAATCAACAGGCATGGATTAATCATGCATCGCGATCCCTACGCCTGTTTTTGAGGGTTATCCAATTTAATCTCTTGCATCTCTACCTGCCTGCCAGATTATCCAGACATTTATCACTCTTTCAGAAGAAGTTCTTGTGATATCTGGTTTAAATTTCATTTCACTAGTTTATATTTGCCCCCAGTGGAGAGACTCATCCTTTTGGGCCACATGTCAGGAATTTGGATTCATACTCCACGTGATTTTCCATCCAAATGTGTGAATTCAAATTCCCGATATGTAGAACAGGCTCCATACTGGGAACGTCATTTTGTAAAATCACTTTACTGACCTCTGGTGCTATGATATTTGCCTACCCAACAGCCATCACTGCGCTCCAAAAGAATTGTGCGAAACACTTCGAAACATTGCACTGACATGAAGTGTTGCTTAAATGCAGGTTTTTCTTTTTTTCTGCTTTTGCTTTTAGCTCCTGTTCTAGGGTTACCTTGACTGAGCTATTCAATATATTATATACTACAATGAGGTCTTACCCCTCCTCTCACTCCCCAACCCTGTTCTCTCAGGGCAGTAGAGACTGACCTTTCTTTTAACCTTTCTTCATATCTCACCCCTTGTGCAATTAAAATTATTCTTTTTGCTCTTCTCTGCACCCTCTCCAAAGGTTGCACACCCCTTTCTTAAAGTGTGGCGACCAGAACTGTACACAGTGCACCAGGTGTAGTCAGACAAGTGCTTTGTAAAGTCTCAGCATAACCTCATTAGATTTGTTATTCCACTGCTCTTGGTATGCATCCCACATTTTTATTAACTTTTTAAATTACCATGCTACACAATGTTTGTACATTGACAGTGATACATTCACTGCTCCTTGCAGGTCCTCTTCTGAGTCACCCTATGCTAATTCTAGTCCGTTCAATTTGTACTGTCCAATGAGGAATGCTTATTCATATCAAATTATTAATATTGAATTTCACCTGCCATCTGTCTGTGCATTTGAATAAATGATTCAAATCCTCCAGAAATCCCTAGCTGCACCCTTGATTTCTAATGCTCCCCTCATTATTCTGTGGGGATAAAAATGCTTTCCTGATGCCTGTTAATTTTAAACCTCTGTCTTCCAGTACAGAGGAGTTTGGAGTATAAACAAAATAACCTGACTACATCTACATAATCTACATCTCAGCATTTTACACAGAAACCCCTTAATATTTGGAAGTGTAGCAGCTTGTTACATGGGTGTGCAGTGATCAGCTTGTTACATGGGTATGCAGTGATCAGCTTGTTACATGGGTGTGTAATGATCAGCTTGTTACATGGGTGTGCAGTGATCAGCTTGTTACATGGGTGTGCAGTGATCAGCTTGTTACATGGGTGTGTAGTGATCAGATTGTTACATGTGTGTGCAGTGATCAGCTTGTTAAATGGGTGTGCAGTGATCAGCTTGTTACATGTGTGTGCAGTGATCAGCATTGTTACATGGGTGTGCAGTGATCAGATTATTACATGGGTGTGCAGTGATCAGATTTTTACATGGGTGTGCAGTGATCAGCTTGTTACATGGGTGTGCAGTGATTAGCTTGTTACATGGGTGTGCAGTGATCAGCTTGTTACATGGATGTGCAGTGATCAGCTTGTTACATGGATGTGCAGTGATCAGATTGTTACATGTGTGTGCAGTGATCAGATTGTTACATGGGTGTGCAGTGATCAGCTTATTACATGGGTGTGCAGTGATCAGCTTATTACATGGGTGTGTAGTGGTCAGCTTGTTACATGGGTGTGCAGTGATCGGATTATTACATGGGTGTGCAGTGATCAGCTTGTTACATGGGTGTGTAGTGATCAGCTTGTTACATGGGTGTGCAGTGATCAGATTGTTACTTATATCCAATTTATATCATAAGGATGATATTGGCAAAATAAAGAGCTGTTCAAATATCTTCTCTCATAGATTAGTTTATAATAAGCCTTGCAGACTTAATGTAAGTTTACATTAATTTTAGATGTTCATGATATCAAATGTGACTGGTTTTATTGATGAATAGCATGAAATGTTAAGTCAGCCTGTCCAGTTAGCCTACTTCTTCCAGAAAGTGACAAATTAACCATCCAACTAGCATTATGTTAAATTACCAGATGCCTCAGCGAATAATTGCATATTAATTACCTTATCTTTTCTCTTTCTAATATAGCAAGGGTGCATAACTGACATTTCTAAGCCACATGCTGCTCTTTTGTGATTACAGTGTATTCTTTGCACTTATCCGCATATTAGTCTCAACTCTGCATACTGTCCACCATAAACCATTCAGCCATTCTGATCCAGCTAAAATAAATTGTGAATTAATCAGAATATCAACCAGTCACAGAGCAAATAGGGAGCAGCAATGACAGTTCCATGAGCACAAACATGTATCAGTTACCTAGACTGGAGTTGCTGCTCGGTGTTTATAGATTAAGCTGCCGCCGGTAACTAAGTAATGAAGGGAGAATGAGAGACTGAGGTTGCTCAAAACTGGCAATAGTGGATCGGCTGCCTTTTAAATACTGCCCCCCACTGCCTGTCCCCGATTTTCTTTTCCAATTACTTGCCCGAGAGCACAGCGAGAGCGGCATTGATAAAAGGAGCGGGAGCGGAGGAGAGGGAGCAAAAAAATAAAATCAAGGAGTGACATCACAGGACAGCAGGTAGGTGATTGGTGGGTGAGTAGTACAGCTGTTTTTGTCTTTAAACTAAGAGCTGGGGAACTTTAACTATTACATTATTAAATATTAACTTAACTAGATAAACTAAGTAATTAATATAACTATAAATAATAATTTGATTAAAAATTTTAACTAACTAAATAAGCAAATAAATAAAGTCTAGAGATGGGAGGGCAGGCTATGTGTCGGGACTGTAGTATGTGGGAGTTTGTGGACAGTGAGACCATCCTGGATTCCCACATCTGCAGGAAATGTCTCTGTCTTCAGTCACTCCAGCTCAGAGTCATTGAGCTGGAGTGCGAGTAAGAGACATTCTGAAACATAAGGGAGGGCAAGGTTTTTCTGGATAGCTTTATCCAGAATACAGTCACATCCCAGAGGAAAGCACAGGTTCAGAAAGGGGAGGGTGTGACTGCTAGGGAGATGTGTAGCAGGGACTTAGGAGAGGTTGAGAAGGAAGTCCCGCACACACTGTGTAGGGGGGCATCCTTTACCTGGTTTACGGTAATTTACCTGGTCAGGCAGCCTTTTGCCACTGCACTGTGACCAATTCCAATCAGCGGTTTTGAATCGCTAAACCCTCCTTCCAGTTCTGACTGGAGGAACTTTAAATTAATGATATATTAAAAACGGACAAATGGTCTGGATGCAAGAAAGTCAAATTTTATTAAAACTAAAGAAACTACACCACACGATCAAAGTAATCACGGTAAAATTGCTTAACAGGGGAAGGCAGATGGCAAAATGAGGGATAAATGGCTACAATGTTAACCGTACAATCTTAGCAACATTTCCCTTAAATTACCACCCCTTTACTTCTCACTAGATTGTCTTGCTAGTGGGTCCGAAGCCTTGCTCACTTGCAGTCCAAAGAGTAAAAGAGAAGAGAGAGATGCTTCTGGGAATCAGTGTGTGACGTCACCAGGGAGCAGGTAAGTGATTGGTTGGTGAGTAGTTCTCTCTTTTCAATACAAGCTTGACTTCTGTGGTGTTAAATTTCTAGGGTCTCTGGTGTAGTGGGGACAGTTGGTAAATAAAGCGCCCTAGAGTATACCTGTAACTGGGGTATTGAATAAATTTTTAAATTAATTAAAGGAGTAAGTCATGGGAGGAGAGCTCAGACCCGTGTTCTGCTCCTCTTGCTCCATGTGGGAAATCAGGGACGCTGCCAGTGTCCCTGACGACCATGTGTGCGGGAAATGCATCCAGCTGCAGCTAATTGCAGACCGCATTGCGGCGCTCGAGCTGCAGGTGGATGAATTTTGGAGCATGCGCGATGCTGAGAGGCGCGTGGATAGCACATTTAGCGAGTTGTTCACGCCTCAGGGCAGGGCAGCACAGGGGGTGACCATCAGGCGGAGCAACAAAGGCAGGCAGGTAGTGCAGGGAACCCCTGCGGGCATCCCCCTTTCAAACAAGTATACCGCTTTGGATACTGTTGAGGGGGATGACTCACCAGGGGAAGGCAGCAGCAGCCAACTTCCTGGCACTGGGGGTGCTCCTGCTGCCCAGGAAGGGGGGAAAAAGAGTGGGAGAGCAATAGTGGTAGGGGATTCTATAGTAAGGGGAACAGATAGGCGTTTCTGTGGCCGTAGACGTGAATCCAGGATGGTTTGTTGCCTCCCTGGTGCCAGGGTCAAGGATGTCACTGAGCGGCTGCAGGGCATTCTGGAGGGGGAGGGTGAACAGCCAATGGTCGTGGTCCACATTGGTACCAACGACATAGGTAAAAAGAGGGATGAGGTCCTGTATCAAGAATTTAGGGAGCTAGGTAACAGATTAAAGAGCAGGACCTCAAAGGTTGTAATCTCTGGATTACTCCCAGTGCCACGTGCTAGTAAGTATAGGAATGGGAGGATAGAGCAGATGAATGCGTGGCTAAAGAGTTGGTGTAGGGGGGAGGGTTTTACTTTCCTGGATCACTGGGCCTGCTTCTGGGAAAGGTGGGACTTGTACAAGTCGGACGGGTTGCACCTGAACCAGAGCGGGACAAATATCCTTGCGGGGAGGTTTGCTAGCACTGTTGGGGGGGGTTTAAACTAACTTGGCAGGGGGATGGGATACAGAGGGGAGCTGAAATAGGGGGGGATGTGCTGCCAATTATAGAGAAAAAAACAAGTCAGCTTGGTAGACAGGGCAAATATATAAGGGCAAGGCTGGATGGCATCTATTTTAATGCAAGGAGTCTTGCAAATAAGGTGGATGAACTGAAGGTGTTGATAAACACATGGGAGTATGATATTGTTGCTATCACGGAGACATGGTTGAGGGAAGGGCAAGACTGGCAGCTCAATATTCCGGGGTACAGAATCTTCAGGCGAGACAGAGGGGGAGGTATAAGAGGAGGGGGTGTCGCAATATTAATTAAGGAGTCAATTACTGCAGTAAGGAGGGATGATATATTAGCAGGGTCCTCTAATGAGGCCATATGGGTGGAGCTTAAAAACAAAAAGGGGGCAAGCACTTTGCTGGGAGTGTACTATAGGCCTCCAAACAGTCAGGGGGAGATAGAGGAACAGATATGTAGGCAAATCTCAGAGAAATGTGCAAATAATAGGGTAATAATAATGGGGGATTTCAACTTCCCCAATATTAACTGGGATAGTCAGAGTGTGAAAGGCTCAGAGGGTGTAGAATTCTTAAAGTGCATCCAGGAGAGCTTTTTGAGCCAGCATGTAGAAAGTCCTACAAGAGAGGGGGCGGTACTGGACCTAATTCTAGGGAATGTGGCCGGCCAAGTGGAAAAAGTGCTAGTAGGTGAGCACTTTGGTGATAGTGACCATAATATGGTAAGATTTAAGGTGGCCATGGAAAAGGACAGGGATGGGCCGGAAATAAAGGTTCTAAATTGGGGGAAGGCCGATTTTAATAGGATAAGGCAGGATCTGGCCAAAATGGACTGGGATCAGCTATTTGTAGGAAAATCCGCATCGGAGCAATGGGAGGCTTTCAGAAGGGAGATTGAGATCATACAATGGCAACATGTTCCCGTAAAGGTCAAGGGTGGTTCCAAAAACCACAGGGAACCTTGGATGTCAGGGGATATACGAGAATGGATTAGGAAAAAAAGGAGGGCTTTTGGTAGATACAAAAGGCTAAAGACGGAGGAAGCCCTAGAGGAGTACAAAAAGTGCAGGGGGATACTTAAAAAAGAAATTAGGAGATCAAGGAGGGGCCATGAAATAACACTGGCGAGCAAAATAAAGGAAAATCCGAAGATGTTTTATAAGTATATTAAGGGTAAGAGGATAACTAGGGAAAAAATAGGGCCCATTAGGGACAAAAGTGGCAATCTGTGTGTGGAGCCGGAAGATGTAGGAGGGGTTCTAAATGAATTTTTTGCATCTGTTTTCACTATGGAGAAGGACGATGTAGACATAGAAATAGGGCGGGGGGACTGTGATATGCTCAAACATATTAACATCGAGAGGGAGGAGGTATTGGCGGTTTTAGCTGGCCTAAAAATGGATAAATCCCCAGGCCCGGATGAAATGTATCCCAGGCTGCTGTGTGAGGCAAAGGAGGAGATTGCGGGGGCTCTAACACATATATTCAGGACCTCTCTGGCCACAGGGGATGTGCCAGAGGACTGGAGAACCGCTAATGTAGTACCATTATTCAAGAAGGGTAGTAGGGAAAAACCGGGGAACTACAGGCCAGTGAGCCTAACATCAGTGGTAGGAAAATTATTGGAAAAAATCCTGAGGGACAAAATTTGTCTCCACTTGGAGAGGCAAGGATTAATCAGGGATAGTCAACATGGCTTTGTCAAGGGAAGATCATGTCTGACTAATTTGATTGAATTTTTTGAGGGGGTGACTAGGTGTGTGGATGAGGGTAACGCAGTGGATGTGGTATACATGGATTTCAGTAAGGCCTTCGATAAAGTCCCGCACAGGAGACTGGTCAAGAAGGTAAGAGCCCATGGAATCCAGGGTGCCTTGGCACATTGGATACAAAACTGGCTTAGTGGCAGAAGGCAGAGGGTGATGGTCGAAGGTTGTTTTTGTGACTGGAAGCCTGTGGCCAGTGGGGTACCACAGGGATCGGTGCTGGGTCCCTTGCTGTTTGTGGTCTACATTAATGACTTGGATATGAATGTAAAGGGTATGATCAGTAAGTTCGCGGATGATACAAAAATTGGTAGGGTGGTAAATAGCGAGGAGGGTAGCCTCAGTCTGCAGGACGATATAGATGGGTTGGTCAGATGGGCGGAACAGTGGCAAATGGAATTTAACCCGGAAAAGTGCGAGGTGATGCACTTTGGGGGGACTAACAAGGCAAAGGAATACACAATGAATGGAAAGACCCTAGGCAAGACGGAGGGTCAGAGGGATCTGGGTGTGCAAGTACACAGATCCCTGAAGGCGGCGGAACAGGTGGATAAGGTGGTAAAAAAGGCATATGGGATACTTGCCTTCATTAGCCGAGGCATTGAATATAAGAGCAAGGAGGTTATGATGGAGCTGTATAAAACACTGGTTAGGCCACAGCTGGAATACTGTGTGCAGTTCTGGTCGCCACACTACAGGAAGGATGTGATCGCGTTAGAGAGGGTGCAGAGGAGGTTCACCAGGATGTTACCAGGGCTGGAGCGCTTCAGCTATGAAGAGAGACTGGGCAGATTGGGTTTGTTTTCCTTGGAGCTGAGGAGGCTGAGGGGGGACATGATTGAGGTGTACAAAATTATGAGGGGCATAGATAGGATGGATGCTGAGGAGCTTTTTCCCTTAGTAGAGGGGTCAATAACTAGGGGGCATAGATTCAAGGTAAAGGGCGGGAGGTTTAGAGGGGATTTGAGAAAGAACTTTTTCACCCAGAGGGTGGTTGGAGTCTGGAACTCACTGCCTGAAAGGGTTGTGGAGGCAGAAACCCTCACAACATTTAAGAAGCATTTGGATGTGCACTTGAAATGCCATAGCATACAAGGCTACGGGCCAAATGCTGGAATATGGGATTAGATTAGACAGGGCTTGATGGCCGGCGTGGACACGATGGGCCGAAGGGCCTCTATCCGTGCTGTATTACTCTATGACTCTATGACTCTAAGCTATCTTTTATACCCCCTTTTTTGGAGCCCGCTCAGATCTGATGTTTCTGGGCTAAAACAAAAGGGATCCAAACTGTCCACTTGTCTGAGATGGGTTTGGATAAAGTTGCAGTTTAAATGTGTCCATTGTCTGTGATGGCTTTCGAATAAAGCTGCAGTGGTTTGAATGTGTTCTCCCATTCATTTAAATGGGTCCTCCTCAGTTTGGATGTGTCCACTTGATATACAAACAAATGTTAATAGCATTCAATTGCTTTGTAAACAAAGCATTGTCCTGTGGTCATCTGGAACCACAATTGATTGACAGTCTTGAGTGCTTAGCAAACAAAGTCCCTTTGTTCATGCTGGCAGTTTCAAGCACTTGATCTTAGAGTCAATTTCAGTGAATGGATGTGTGTAAACAACCCAGTGTGCTTGCTGTCCAATGATCGGCTAATTCAAACAGGCTACTCCCCAGTGTAAACAAACAGCTTGTAGCTTACCGGATCCGCCCAATACCACAGGGTGACTGACAGCTCAGGCTCCATTCAAACCCACTACAGGGCAGCGCTGAGCTTTTTCATATGCTAACAGCCTGTCTGTTTCATATGCTAACAGCCTCTGTCCTTTTAAATTCTGTTTCCATGAGGTCTGTTCAGCCATTTTTAACAGTCCAAAACTCAAGAGTACATCTTTTAATAAAATGTACAATCTTAAAGTGTGCGATTTACACAAAGTTCTTTGATTCCAGTGTCCAAGCACTGCCCAGCTTACGAGCTTTTTAACGCAGCCTTTTGCAGTTCTGGGTATGTTTTAAAACATTGTCCAAACCAGAGACAATTTAAATCACACAGGTCTTCGTCCACGATGTGGATTAATATTTCCCGATCTTCGGGGGCTGAGGGGATTTTGCGACCCCTACAACTGGTCCTGTCCAACAATAAAGACCAAGGCACCGTGGGTCAGAAGGCTGTCCAAGGAAGGGAAGAGCAGAATAGAAATGTGATAGTGATAGGAGATTCTATAATTCGGGGGATAGATAGCCTCCTCTGCAGCCAAGAACGAGAATCCCAAAGGGTGTGTTGCCTATCCGGTGTCAGGGTAAGCGATATCTCGAGGCCGCTGGGGAGGAATTTGGAAAGGGAGGGGGTAAGTCCAGTTGTCGTGGTCCATGTCAGAACAAACGATTTAGGTAGAAACAAGGAGGAGGTCCTGCTGAAGGGGTATCAGGAGTTAGGAGCAAAGTTAAAAAGTAGGACCTCGAGGGTAATAATCTCTGGATTATTGCCCAAGCCACGTGCAAATTGGCATAGAAGCAGACAGATCAAGACAATTTACGTGGTTAAAGGGCTGGTGTGGGAAGGAGGGATTTCTTTTCATGGGACACTGGCACCAGTACTGGGACAGAAAGGAGCTGTACCGATGGGATGGGCTCCACCTGAACCGGGATGGGACCTGTGTCCTAGCGGAAAGAATAAATAGGAAGGTGGCAAAGGCTTCAAACTAGTAAGACGGGAGGGGGAGGGGAGGGACCTACAAGAAATGAAACCAGACTAAATATAAACAAAACAGGAATGGAGAGCATAGGAAAGAGTAAAGTAAGAGAGGACATTGATGGACAAGGAATAAATAGAGTTATAGAACAGGAGTTTAAAAAGATGGTTAAAAATAAAGTGAGAGGAACTGCTATTAAAAATGAGTTAAACTGTCTGTACAGCAATGCACACAGTGTCCGTAATGAAGCAGGGGAGCTGGAGGCAATCATGCATTGCGAGGCACTATACATAATAGGGATTACTGCGACATGGCTGCAGAAAAATCAGGACTGGGAATTAAACATTGCAGAGTATAACATATTTAGAAAAGATAGAGAGGGAAAAAGGGGAGGTGGAGTAGCTGTACTTATTAGGGATAACATAATGGCAGTAGAAAAAAGTGATGCAGCTATCAGCAAGATAAAAATAGAATCCATGTGGATAGAGATAAAAGATAATGGCCCAGAAATTCGGGTCGGAGGCTTCCCTTGGCTGCAAGCCTCCGACCTGCACTTACCTAGCGTGCCGACCGTTGTGCTGTGGGCCCGCATGGTATTTCGATCCTGGGCCTCCTCCAACTGCCGGCGCGCAGTGCTTGCATATCCCAGGGGTGCAGTTCGTTCGAAACGTCCCCTGGGATCACGTGGGCCATGGAGAGCCAATGGTAGCAGAGAATGCCCATTCATAAATTTGACAGGAAGAGCTGTCAAAACTATAAATACAAATCAGCCCCAAAACATAACTAAAACTTCAAGTAATTTTTTTTTTAAATCACATTTTTAAAATAACTATAAATTACATAAAATAACTATTTTAAACAATAATTTAAATGTTTGAAAAAATTAATTACAGTTTATAACAGGGCTAAAAATAAACTTACCTTTCTTTAAAGTATTTAAAAATAATAAACCTGTGGAAAAAATGTTTTAATTTTACTTAATTCACCACTTACCTTGTGAAAAGCAGGCCTTGCAACTGCTTTTTAAAAGTGTAGCTCCTGGAGACATACCCTCCTGGAGAAACCTGCAAAAAAAACGTAAGTTACAGGCGCACGCGCTGCCTCTCCAGCGCACGCGTTCAACCTGTGAACCCCTTCCTTTAAGGGAACGGAAGTTCCGCTTTCCCGTGCACGCATAGTGCATGCACAAAACCGGCACTTTCGTTGGGCCTACGCGTGAGTCTCTGCGCGTACTCACCTGTGGGGACCTGAATTTCTGGGCCAATAAATGATTAATCACATTAATAAGGGTAGTCTATAGACCACCTAATAGTGGAAGGGAGGTGGAAGAAGAAATATGCAGATAAATTAGGGAAATTAGTAAAAGACATTGAATAATAATCATGGGGGATTTCAACTACCCAGATATTTTTTTTAAATTAGTTTTTATGGGATGTGGGCATCGCTGGCAAGGCCAGCATTTATTGCCCATTCCTAATTGCCCTTGAGAAGGAGATGGCGAGCTGCCTTCTTGAACCGCTGCAGTCTGTGTGGTGAAGGTACTCCCACAGTGCTGTTAGGGAGGGAGTTCCAGGATTTTGACCCAGCGACAATGAACGATCGGCAAAACACTTCTAAGTCAGGATGATGTGTGACTTGGAGGGGAACTTGGAGGTGGTGGTATTCCCATGCGCCTGCGGCCCTTGTCCTTCTAGGTTGAAGAGGTCGCGGGTTTGGGAGGTGCTGCCGAAGAAGCCTTGGCGAGTTGCTACAGTGGATCTTATAGATGGTACACACTGCAGCCACGTTACACCGGTGGTGGAGTGAGTGAATGTGTAAGGTGGTAGAGGGGTGCCAATCAAGCGGGCTGCTTTATCCTGGATGGTGTCGAGCTTCTTGAGTGTGTTGGAGCTGCACTCATCCAGGCAAGTGGAGAGTATTACATAAGAACATAAGAACATAAGAAGTAGGAGCAGGAGTAGGCCATACGGCCCCTCGGGCCTGCTCCGCCATTCAATAGGATCATGGCTGATCCGAACCTAGGTTCACGTCCACTTCCCTGCCCGCTCCCCGTAACCCCTAATTTCCTTATCAGCTAGGAAACTGTCTATCTCCGTTATAAAATTATTTAATGTCGCAGCTTCCACAGCTCTCTGAGGTAGCAAATTCCATAGATTCACTACCCTCTGAGTGAAGAAGTTTCTCCTCATCTCAGTTTTGAAAGGGCAGCCCCTTATTCTAAGATTATGCCCCCTAGTTCTAGTTTCACCCATCAGTGGAAACATCCTCCCCGCATCCACCCGATCAAGCCCCCTCACAATCTTATATGTTTCGATAAGATTGCCTCTCATTCTTCTGAATTCCAATGAGTAGAGACCCAACCTACTCAACCTTTCCTCATAAGTCAACCCCCTCATCTCCGGAATCAACCGAGTGAACCTTCTCTGAACTGCCTCGAGAGCAAGTATATCTTTTCTTAAATATGGAAACCAAAACTGTACGCAGTATTCCAGGTGTGGCCTCACCAGTACCCTGTATAACTGAAGTAAGACTTCCCTGCTTTTATACTCCATCCCTATTCTGCCCTTGCAGCGCGTTCCTATGCAAAGCTAGACAGGTAGCTAACAACTTGATATCTTCCCATAAAAATCACAAGGCTTGACTTTTCTTGTAAACTTTACTGAAAGATTCTTATTGTGAAACTGAAATACAATACAGAAATGGAAGCACACATTAGTACACAAGCACATAACTGATATGCATACACAAATTTAGGTACGCCTGAGCAACGCAGTACATTTGGCATGTAACTTACCAAAACACGTGGAAACACAGCTTACTGTGAATATACATTTAGCAAACTGAAAGGCATTCTCTTACATTCACTTTAAATTAGCCCTGCACATAGTACATCAAAATACAGCTACAAGTTAACCAGCTAGACAGAGAGCGAGCACTTCACGGCTAGCTGTGTAAGTTTGCTTACAGAGAAAAGTTACAAACTAAACATTTTCTGCAAAATATAGTGTACACTAATCATCTATAACATTCTCAAGTACTTACAGACAAATAGTGTCCAAGGCTGGAGCGTGACAACAATATAACTTCCCAGACCATGTGTGGCTGCAGGTCTGTGATATACAGTAGTTTACTTTACTGCACTTTACTGTGCTTTATTGCATTTTACTGCGCTTTACTACACTTGCTAGGTACCAAATATCCACTAGGTGGCGGCACACAATGGAAATCGACCCAAATTACTCAAACCCCTGAATTAACTGGAAAACTAACATAAATTCCGAAAGGAAGGCAGCACACACCCTGCTTGGTACAATTCCATTGTATCACTACAGATACAAAATAAAACCTAAAGAAAATGTCCTTTGGCTGCAAACATACTCAGAATCCTTTCTCTAGGTTTCTTCAGAAAGGAGGACTATGATCTCTGAGACTGGCCTCAGAAACACTTTGACAGTCCTCTCCTTGACAATCTTCACCTCCACCTTGCAGACCCTCTTGTCCCTGCTCGGCAGAGTTTTGACAACCAGTCCCACTGGCCATTCATTTCTGTGTGCTTGGCTGTCTTTCAGCAAGACAACATCTCCCACTTTGACATTTGGCTTGTCTTCTGTCCATTTCCTACGGCTCTGTAGGGTGGACAAATGCTCTCCTCTCCATCTCTTCCAAAAAGTGTCTGCAAGACACTGGACTTGCTTCCACTGCTTCCCGTGCAGCTCAGCCATGTCGAAGTTTCCAGAGGGGGCTGAAATAGCACTCATCTTTTGAGTCAGGAGCATCGCTGGGGTGAGGATTGCAGGCATGTCTGGGTCGGTGGACACCGGCACCAGGGGTCTTGCATTCATGATCGCCATGACTTCAGCCATGAGAGTGCTCAAGATGTCATGTGTGAGATGAGTAGGTCCTGTCCGAAGCAGCATAGCATCCAGAATACGCCTGGCAACACTGATGAGCCTCTCCCATGAACCACCTATGTGGGATGAATGCGGGGGCTTAAACACCCACGTGCATCCTTTCTTTTGGAGGTAGCTTCTTACCGCTGCATCGTCCGTGTGGATGTCCAACTCCTTACAGGCACCCATGAAGTTAGTCCCTCTGTCGGAGTGGAGAAGTTTGGCTGGACCACGGATTGAGAAAAACCTCCTCAGGGCATTGATGGTTAGGAAAGCTTTGTCATCCATGGATAGTGCTGGCTTGTCATCATCCTTGGACCTTTCAAACACTGAGCATCCTAGGCTGTCTGTGCTCCCAGTGAGGCCTGCCTCTTCCTCATAGGCAGAGGAGGTTGACCTATGATGCTGCGTCATGCCATCGTAGTCTTCCTTTACCTTGATCCTGTTTGGGCATGGGCTGAGACAGGATGTGCGATCGTTGTGCAACACGTTTGCTTTATAGACGTTGACATCTGCTGGTTTGTTGGCTGTTCCCAAGCAAACTCCACCCACGAGGACCCATCCCAGGTCAAGCCGCTGCACATAAGGAGCATTGTGGGGCCCGTTGATTTGCTCACGCACCTTGTGCACTCTTAAGATGTCTCTTCCCAAGAGCAGGAGGATTGGAGCGTCCGGGTCTACTGCTGGAATCTTGTTGGCAACTGGCTGTAGGTGGGGCTGATGGCGTGCGACCTCTGGGGAGGGAATTTCCGTCCTATCATCTGGCATCATGTCACACTCAATTAAGGTGGGGAGGGGAAGCTGTAGTTTCCCATCCATGGACTCGATCATGAAGTTGCCGACTCTCCTACCCGTAGTCTCTGTTGTCCCTGAACAGGTTTTTAGCGTGTACGGAGCTGCGCTGGCCTTGACTTCAAAGAGATTGAAGAATTCTGTCTTTGCTAGAGACTTGTTACTTTGCTCATCAAACACTGCATACATCTTGATTGCCTTCTCCTTTCTCCCTGCAGGATATGCTTTAACCAAGCAGATTTTGGAGCATGAGCATGGGCTGCTTGCATTTCCACAAACCTCTGTACACTTGGAGGTGACTGAAGAAGATGCGTTTTCGCTTTGCTTCCCGCTATCCTCTTTGTCAACCGCAGCACTCTCGGTGGTCGAAGGAGGAGGACCTGGATGCAGGGCTGTGATGTGTTTTTCACTGTTGCACTCGAAGCACTTGATTGTCGCCTTGCAGTCTTTTGCCATGTGCATAGTCGACCCACAACACCTGAAGCGGATGCGATTCTCTTTCAGGTATGATTTGCGCTCATCAATAGGCTTGCCTCTAAAGCTTCGACACTTTTTGAGTGGGTGGGGCTTCTTGTGTATTGGACAATGACTATCTGGGTCATCCACTTTATTCCCAGCAGAACTGGATTGGTTGACTGAGGGTTCGGCTGGAACATCTGTTTTGTGCACGCTCACAGAGGCTTTGTTGCTGTACTTTGTGGGTTTCTCTGTTCTCGAAGGAGCGTAACTGTTGGAGGTGGAGAAAGTGAAACTTGGATCATTCCTCACCTTTGCCTGTTGTTGGATGAACCTGGAGAAGAGAGAAAAGGGGGGAAATGCCACCCCATAGTCCTCC
Organism: Somniosus microcephalus; assembly: GCF_052327205.1. Classification (NCBI taxonomy): domain Eukaryota; kingdom Metazoa; phylum Chordata; class Chondrichthyes; order Squaliformes; family Somniosidae; genus Somniosus; species Somniosus microcephalus. Next base: position 110,653,042 of record NC_140991.1, read on the forward strand.
TTGTACTTGGATCCCTTAGCTATCCATTTCTCTTGAAGGTTGTAGGGGAGCTTTTCCACTATTGGGTTTACCCCACGAGCTGTATCCAAATACGAGAGGCCTGTCAGGTAACCTTCTCCCTTAGCACACTCCAGTTCGAGGAGAATGTCACCCAGTTCTCGAAGCTCGACATTATCTTTGTTGGTTAGCTTTGGAAAGTCCTCAATCTTCTTAAGCAGTGCGTGTTCAATGACTTCTGGTGTCCCGTAACAGTCTTCGAGACGTTGCCAAACCAGGTTGAGGCCTGCTGTGGGATTGCGGACGTGCGCTGAGCGAATTCTCTTCGCCTGTTCTGACGACTCAGCTCCGAGCCACTTTGTCATCAAATCTAGTTCTTCTCTGGCTGACAGATTCAAGTCCTTGGTGGTACTCAGGAAGGACGCTTTCCATGACCAATAATTTTCAGGACGGTCATCAAATTCTAGAAGACCTGAACTTAACAATTCTCGGAGGATGAGGTACCTAGCGAGGTCTTGTGCACCTTGTGGCTCGGGTGAGGACTGCTTGGCTGGATTGGCCGAGTGCTGTGGAGGTCTCTGCAGGTAAGTCTTACTTGTTTATTCTCTTTTAAGCTCAGTGTCTCAGAAAACAGGCTGTTTGTTACTGTGGTGAGTAGCTGGTTCTGCGTCGAGATACCTGGATGTTTCCTTGAAGAACAATTTGGAGTGTTGTTGGACATACTCACTTGTACGTTGCACTGGACTGAGGGGCTGTTCTGGAACATATGGTTCATGGCTGTGCTCCCCGCCTTCGTTCTCCTCACTTTCTTCATAAGCTGCAGCTTCAGCTTCAGCGGCAGCTCTCTGGCTTTGGAGAATGTGGAGACTGGCATCGAGGTCAGCTCTCTGCTTCATCACACTAGCATCGAGGTCAGCTCTCTGCTTCATCACACTAGCTTCTTTTTCAGCGAAGGACAATTGAGCCTGGGCAGCTTTTGCCTTGGCATGTGCTTTGGCGGCTGCAGAAGCTGTCGATGACGACAGTCTGCTGGACCGCCGAGATGATCTAGAGGATGCTTTAGAGGACTGTGACTTGGCATCATTTGCTCGAAGAGGCTCATGCTTCTCGGTTGTCTGGTCGATGTCCTCTATGGTATATTGTCTCCCTGAGCGTAGACTCATGGTAGCTGAGTGGTATCTTCTTGCGCTTGAGCCCACTGTGCTGTTGTCTTTTCACTATTCTGCCCTTGCAGCGCGTTCCTATGCAGAGCTAGACAGGTAGCTAACAACTTGATATCTTCCCATAAAAATCACAAGGCTTGACTTTTCTTGTAAACTTTACTGAAAGATTCTTATTGTGAAACTGAAATACAATACAGAAATGGAAGCACACATTAGTACACAAGCACATAACTGATATGCATACACAAATTTAGGTACGCCTGAGCAACACAGTACATTTGGCATGTAACTTACCAAAACACGTGGAAACACAGCTTACTGTGAATATACATTTAGCAAACTGAAAGGCATTCTCTAACATTCACTTTAAATTAGCCCTGTATATGTTAGATAGCCAATCTTCAGAACCACAAGGGTAATAATCTCTGGATTATTACCTGAGCCACGAGCAAATTTGGCTAGGACAAATAAAATTAGAGAGTTAAATGCGTGGCTCAAAGACTGGTGTGGGAGAAATGGGTTTTGCTTCCTGGGACACTTTCACCAGTACTGGGGCAGGAGGGAGCTGTTCCATTGGGACTGTAAAGTCTGTGGGTTGTGCAGTTAATAAATACACAGACTTCAGAAATAACAACAAACAGGTCTTTACTATTCGAAGGTCCGGGCGAATCTGCCCCAGCAATCCTGCTACAACACTTATATACTGGTGTGGTCACTATCGGTATTACAGTATACAGAAGCCAAACAAATAGTGCCACACCTAAAGTAGTTCCCTTAAAGGTGAACGGTTACATTCAATAGTTCCCTTAAAGATAGACGGGTACATACACTACAGGGACGGGCTTCACTTGGCGGATCATATAACTAGGGCTGTAGAGAGGGCTTTAAACTAGTGGGGGGGAGGTTCCTCGAGAGCAAATAATAAAATTGACAACAGAGAAGGTCATAGACTTAGGTAGCAGTGGGGAAATTAAAAACCAGAGCGTGTCAGGAAGGGGCAGAAGGTATGGAGTAAAAGGTAAAGTAATAAAAAGGGCAAAAGCAGGAACTAAGTGTCACAAAACATCTTTGAAAGTTCTCGATCTGAATGCACGTAGCATTCGTAACAAAATAGACGAGTTAATGGCAGAAATAACTACATATGGGTATGATCTTGTGGCCATTACAGAAACATGGCTGCAGGGTGGCAATGCCTGGGAATTAAACATACCAGGTTATTTAACGAGCAGGAAGGACAGGCAGGAAGGAAGGGGAGGTGGGGTGGCTATGTTAATAAAGGAAGGAATCACTGTAATACAGAGAAATGATATTGGGTCAAAAGATCAGGATAATGAAACAGTTTGGGTGGAGGTAAGGAATAATAAGGGGAAAAAAACACTAGTGGGCGTAGTCTATAGGCCTCCGAACAGTGGCAACTCTGTTGGACGGATTATCAATCAGGAAATAGTTGAGGCTTGTAATAAGGGAACATCTATAATTATGGGGGATATTAACTATCATATTAATTGGACAAATCAAATTGGGCAGGGCTGCCTTGAGGATGAGTTCATTGAGTGTATTAGGGATGGGTTTCTTGAGCAGTATGTAACTGAAACGACCAGGGGGCAAGCAACCTTAGATCTGGTCCTGTGTAATGAGACAGGATTAATTAAAAATGTCCTAGTAAAGGATCCCCTTCGAATGAGTGACCATAACATGGTTGAATTCCATATTCATTTCGAGGGTGAGAAGGTTGGATCTCAAACAAGCGTGCTAAGCTTGAATAAAGGAGTCTATGCAGGTATGAGAGCAGAATTGAGCAGAGTGGATTGGGAAAATAGATTAAAGGGTAAGACGATACATGATCAGTGGTGTACATTTAAGGAGTTATTTTACAACTTCCAAAAAAGATATATTCCACTGAGAAGAAAAGGGTGTAAAAGAAAAGACAGCCATCCGTGGCTAAGTAAAGAAATTAAGGAAAGTATTCGAATAAAAACAAGGGCATAAAAGGTAGCCAAATCTAGTGGGAGGATAGAGGATTCGGAAAACATTAAAAGACAGCAAAAAATAACAAAAAGATTGATTAAGAAAGGGAAGATAGGTTATGAAAGTAAATTAGCAAAAAATATAAAAACAGATAGTAAGAGTTTTTATAGTTATATAAAAAGAAAAAGGGTGGCTAAAGTAAATGTTGGTCCCTTAGAGGATGAGACCGGGAAATTAATGGTGGGAAATATGGAGATGGCAAAAACACTGAATGAATATTTTATATCAGTCTTTACAGTAGAAGACACTAAGAATATCCCAACACTGGACAAACAGGGGGCTAAAGGGGGGGGAGGAGCTAAACACGATCAAAATCACTAAGGAAGTGGTACTCGGTAAAATAATGGGACTCAAGGCGGATAAATCACCTGGACCTGATGGCTTACATCCTAGGGTCTTGAGGGAAGTGGCGGTAGCGATTGTGGATGCATTGGTAATAATTTTCCAAAACTCCCTGGATTCAGCAAAGGTCCCGGCAGACTGGGAAACTGCTAATGTAACACCCTTATTTAAAAAGGGCAGTAGACAGAAGGCTGGAAACTATAGACCGGTTAGCCTAACATCTGTGGTAGGTAAAATTTTGGAGTCCATTATTAAGGAGACAGTAACAGGACATTTGGATAATCATAATTTAATAGGACAAAGTCAGCATGGTTTTATGAAGGGGAAGTCATGTTTGACAAATTTGCTGGAGTTCTTTGAGGAAGTAACATGTAGGGTGGATAAAGGGGAACCAGAGGACGTAGTGTATTTAGACTTCCAAAAGGCATTTGACAAGGTGCCACACAAAAGATTATTGTTTAAGATAAAAAATCACGGGATTGGGGGTAATATTCTGGCATGGATAGAGGGTTGGCTATCTAACAGAAGGCAGAGAGTTGGGATAAATGGTTCATTCTCAGACTGGCAATCAGTAACTAGTGGTGTTCCGCAAGGGTCAGTGCTGGGTCCCCAACACTTTACAATCTATATTAATGATTTGGAGGAGGGGACCGAGTGTAACATATCAAAGTTTGCAGATGATACTAAGATGGGAGGAAAAGTAGTGAGTGAGGAGGACATAAAAAGCCTGCAAGGGGACATAGGCAGGCTAAGTAAGTGGGCAGAGATTTGGCAGATGGAATACAATACTGGAAAGTGTGAGGTTATGCACTTTGGCAGGAAAAATCGTAGAGCAAGTTATTATCTTAATGGCAAGAAACTGGAAAGTACTGAAGTACAAAGGGATCTGGGGGTCCTGGTGCATGAAACTTAAAAGGTTAGTATGCAGGTGCAGCAAGTGATTAAGAAGGCCAATGGAATGTTGGCTTTCATTGCTAGGGGGATAGAATATAAAAATAGGGAGGTATTGCTTCAGTTGTACAAGGTATTGGTGAGACCGCACCTGGAATACTGCGTACAGTTTTGGTGTCCATACTTAAGAAAGGACATACTTGCTCTCAAGTCAGTCCAAAGAAGGTTCACTCGGTTAATCCTGGGGTGAGGGGATGGACATATGAGGAGAGGTTGAGTAGATTGGGACTCTACTCATTGGAGTTCAGAAGAATGAGAGGCGATCTTATTGAAACATATAAGATTGTGAAGGGGTTGGATCGGGTGGATGCGGGGAGGATGTTCCCGATGATGGGTGAAACTAGAACTAGGGGGCATAGTCTTAGAATAAGGGGCTGCTCTTTCAAAACTGAGATGAGGAGGAACTACTTCACTCAGAGGGTGGTAGGTCCATGGAATATGCTGCCCCAAAAAGCTGTAGAAGCTACATCATTACATAAATTTAAAACAGAATTGGACAGTTTCCTAGAAGTAAAGGGAATTAAGGGTTACGGGGAGTGGGCAGGAATTTGGACATGAGTCTAGGTTCGGATCGGTCATGGCCCTATGGGTAGCAGAGCGGGCCCAGGGGCCGTGTAGCCTGATCCTGCTCCTATTTCGTGTGTCTAATTCTGTTAGATTCAGGAGATGGTTCTGTGATAGTGGATTGGCGGTTAGGATCAGATCAGCCATGATCTTATTGAATGGCGGAGCAGGCTCGAGGGGCCGATTGGCCTACTCCTGCTCCTATTTCTTATGTTCTTATGTTCTTATGTTCTTCCACCCATGCCAGTATATTACCCCCAATCCTGTGATTTTTTATCTTGTGCAGTGGTCTTTTGTGTGGCACCTTGTCAAATGCCTTTTGGAAGTCCAAATGCACCACATCCACTGGTTCCCCTTCATCCACCCTGTTTGTTACGTCCTCAAAGAATTCGAGCAAATTTGTCAAGCATGACTTCCCCTTCATAAAACCATGTTGACTCTGTCCAATTAAATTATGCTTATCCAAATGTCCTGTTACTGCTCCCTTAATAATGGACTCCAACATTTTACCAACCACTGATGTTAGGCTAACTGATCTATAGTTTCCAGCCTTTTGTCTACCTCCCTTTTTAAATAAGGGCATTACATTAGCAGTTTTCCAATCTGCTGGGACCTTTCCTGAATCCAGGGAGTTTTGGAAAATTACCACCAATGCATCCGCAATCCCTACCGTTACTTCTCTCAAGACCCTAGTATGTAAGCCATCAGGTCCAGGGGATTTATCCACCTTAAGTCCCATTATCTTACCGAGTACCATCTCCTTAGTGATTTTAATCGTGTTTAGCTCCTCCCCCCTCATAGCCCCCTGTTTGTCCAGTGTTGGGATACTTTTAGTGTCCTCTACTGTAAAGACTGATACAAAATATTTGTTCAGCGTTTTTGCCATCTCCATGTTCCCCACTACTAATTTCCTGGTCTCGTCCTCTAAGGGACCAACATTCACTTTAGGCACCCTTTTTCTTTTTATATAACTGTAGAAACTCTTGCTATCTGTTTTTATATTTTTTGCTAGTTTACTTTCATAATCTATCTTCCCTTTCTTAATTAATCTTTTAGTTATTCGTTGCTGGCTTTGAAATGCTTCCCAATCTTCTATCCTCCCACTAGATTTGGCTACTTTATTTGCCCTTGTTTTCAGTCAGATGCTATCCTTTATTACTTTACTTAGACACGGATGGCTGTCTTTTCTTTTATGCCCCTTTCTCCTCAGTGGAATATATTTTTCTTGAAAGTTGTGAAATATCTCCTTGAATGTACACCACTGCTCATGTACCATCTTACACCTTAATCTACTTTCTCAGTCCACTTTAGTCAACTCTGCTCTCATACCTTCAAAGTCTCCTTTATTTAAGCTTAGTACACTGGTTTGAGATCCAACTCTCTCACCCTCCAACTGAATTTGGAATTCAACCATGTTATGGTCACTCATTCCAAGGGGATCCTTTACTAGGACATTTTTTTAAAAATCCTGTCTCATTACACAGGACCAGATCTAAGATTGCCTGCCCCCTGTTTGGTTCAGTAACATACTGCTCAAGGAACCCGTCCCTAATGCACTCTATGAACTCTTCCTCAAGGCTGCCCTGCCCAATTTGATTTGTCCAGTCAATATGAAAGTTAAAATCTCCCATGATTATAGCTGTTCCCTTATTACAAGCCCCAACTATTTCCTGATTTATACTCCGACCAATAGAGTTGCAACTGTTAGGAGGCCTATAGACTACGTCCACTAGTGACTTTTTCCCCTTATTATTCCTTATCTCCACCCAAACTGTTTCACTATCCTGATCATTTGACCCAATATCATTTCTCTGTATTACAGTGATTTCTTCCTTTATTAACATACCCACCCCACCTCCCTTTCCTTCCTGCCTGTCCTTCCTAATAGCCAAATATCCCTGGATGTTTAGTTCCCAGTCATGGTCACTTTGCAGCCATGTTTCTGTAATGGCCACCAGATCATACCCATGTGTAGTTATTTGTACCGTCAACTCTTCTATTTTGTTACGAATGCTGCATGCATTCAGATAAAGAACTTTTAAATATGTCTTGTGACAATTTATTTCTGCTTTTACCCCCTTTACTACTTTACCTGTATCTTTATATTTTCTGTCCCTTCCTGACACGCTCTGTTTTTTAATTCCCCCACTGCTACCTTGCTCTAATGCCTTCTCCGCTGACATTTTTATTTTTTGCTCTATTGAAACCTCCCCCCCACTAATTAGTTTAACACCCCTTACTTGTGCCCTGTAAATGGTAGAAAGACTTTGGGGAGTCAGGAGGTGAGACACTCGCCACAGAATGCCTAGCCTCTGACCTGCTCTTGTTGCCACAGTATTTATGTGGCTGGTCCAGTTAAGCTTCTGGTCAATGGTGACCCCCCAGGATGCTGATGGTGGGGGATTCGGTGATGGTAATGCCATTGAATGTCAAGGGGCGGTGTTTAGACTCTCGCTTGTTGGAGATAGTCATTGCCTGGCACTTCTGTGGCGCAATTGTTACCTGTCACTTTTCAGCTCAAGCCTGAATGTTGTCCTTGCGGGCATGGACTGCTTCATTATCTGAGACGTTGTGAATGGCACTGAATACTGTGCAGTCATCAGCGAACATCCCCATTTCTGACCTTATGTTGGAGGGAAGGTCATTAATGAAGCAGCTGAAGATGGTTGGGCCTAGGACACTGCCCTGAGGAACTCCTGCAGTGATGTCCTGGGGCTGTGATGATTGATCTTCAATCACCACAGCCATCTTCCTTTGTGCTAGGTATGACTCCAGCCAGTGGAGAGTTTTCCCCCCGATTCCCATTGACTTCAGTTTTACTAGGGCTCCATCAGGCCACACTCGGTCAAATGCTGCCTTGATGTCAAGCGCAGGCACTCTCATCTCACATCTGGAATTCAGCTCCTTTGTCCATGTTTGGACCAAGGCTGTAATGAGGTCGGCAGCCGAGTGGTCTTGGCAGAACCCAAACTGAGCATCAGTGAGCAGGTTATTGGTGTGTCAGTGTCGCTTGATAACACTGTTGATGACACCTTCCATCACTTTGCTGATGATTGAGAGTAGACTGATGGGGCAGTAATTGGCCGGATTGGATTTGCCCTGCTTTTTGTGGACAGGACATACCTGGGCAGTTTTCCACATTGTCGGATAGATGCCAGTGTTGTAGCTGTACTGGAATAGCCTGACTGGAGGCGTGGCTAGTTCTGGAGCACCAGTCAAATTTGACAGAAGAGGTAGGAAAAGGGGATAAGGGAATGAAGTTCCTACAATGTGTACAGGACTCCTTTCTACCCCAATATGTAAAAATCCCAACAAGGGAAGATTTGCTATTGGATCTAGTAATGGGGAATGAACCAGAGCAAATAAGAGAAGTACAAGTAGGGGAACATCTAGGCAATAGTGACCATAATATAATACGCTTTAAGATAATAATTGAGAAGAACATAGGTATGACAAAGACCAGATTGGAGAAAAGCTGATTTTTGAGGGGCTGAGAATAGAACTTGGGAAAATAAAATGAACAACAGTATTGGCAAACAATGATATAGAACAACAATAGGAAACATTTAAGACGATGTTCAACAGAGTCCAGGAAAAGTATATACTGGTAATAAACAAGAACAATGAGACACCATGGATGAATAAGGCCATGAGGGAAAAATTGAGGGTAAGGAAAGAAGCACACATTAAGTACATGGACAGCAGGGGAGAGCATGATATGGGAGAATATGAAGGGGTTAGGAGAGAAGTCAGAAAACAATTAGGAAGGCAAAGAGGAACTACGGAATTAAATTATCAAGGAAAATAAACAAAATAGTTAAATATTTTACAGGCACATAAATAAAAAATGGAGGGTCAGGATGGGAATAGGACCACTAAGGGATGGAGAGGATAATACCACAGGCAGCAATAGAGAGATGGCAGAGATATTAAATAATTACTTTGCTTCAGTATTTACCAGGGAGAAAGAACAGGTGGAGATGACATCAGATGATGAGATTGGTAATGAGTTAACTGCATTTAAAATAAGATGAGGAGAAATACTAAATAAATTAATGAAACTCAAAGAGGATAAAAGCCTTGGTCAGACGGATTACATCCACGCATTTTAAAAGAATCTAGGGAAGAAATAGCAGAGGCATTACTAAACATATTTAGTAATTCGTTAGAAAAAGGTGTAGTGCCAGAGAACTGGTGGATAGCTAACATAATATCTATATTATTAATAATAATAATAATAATAATCAACTTTATTGTCATTGTTAGTGCACAAGTGCAGTACAACGAAATGTATGCTTGCGGCTCCCGAGAGTGTACATTTAGATTAAGACATTTAAACATTCAACATTCATTTGGCTTGTAATACGTTAACATAAACATAACCATAATAAAGTGCATTGGCAGATGTGCAGGCTTTAGAGTTTATTTGTGGAGTTCAGTAGGATGACAGCCCTGGGAAAGAAGCTGTTCCTAAATCTGGTCGTTCGGCTGCAAATGCATCTGTAGCGTCTCCCAGATGGCAGGAGGGTGAACAGACTGTGGCTGGGGTGGGTAGGGTCTTTGATGATGGTCCGTGACCTCCGTAAACAGCGTTTCTGGTATATGTGCTCTATGGTCGGTAGCCGGGTGCCAGTAATGCGTTGGGCAGTTTTGACTACCCGCTGCAGGGCTTTCCGGTCATAGTAGGGAGATAGAACATGTCCAGGGAACTATAGGCCAGTCAGCTTAACATCAGTGGTAGGAAAAATAATGGAATCCGTACTAAAGGAGAAGGTAGAAGAACATCTAGAAACGAAAAATATAATAATAAATAGACAGCATGGATATCAAAAGGGAAAGTCTTGCATGACCAACCTCATTGAATTTTTTGAAGAGGCAACAGAGAGAGTAGCCAAAGATAATGCAGTACATGTAATTTATCTTGACTTTCAAAAGGCCTTTGATAAGCTACCACATAATGGGCCAGAAATTCCAGAACGAGGCTTGCAGCGCGTGCAAGCCCCATATTTGCACTTACCCCGCGCTCCTGCCGATCAGCTCCAAGGACGCCTGCACTTGCAGAAACTGAAAGAAGAATCCCGGGCAGCGTATGACGTCACGCCGCCCAGGAGTGCAGCCAGCGCGGAGCCAGGAGCGTGCAGTGTAAGTGAGACACGCCCCTTGAGGTCTCAGTTTCACTGGACACGCCCCCAATGTTTCTGTCAAGCTGCTTTGCTTTTTTACATGCAAAGCAGCAGTTTAAATAGGTTTTTGGAAGTTTTTTGAAGATTTTGGTAACTTTTATAAACTTTTTAAAATGTTTACATTATTTTGAGTAATCTGAAGTAGTTTTAAAGAGAATTAAAGCAATTTAAAGACTTTTAAAAGCCCTAAAAGAATTTTTTAAATTCCATTTATTTATTTAGCAATGTCGTCGTCATACGTGTCTTCACACTGTTCCCTTTGGGGAACTGTATGAAATGGTGGAAGGATTTATGGCCGTGATTAACGCTCATTCCGTGACCGTAACCATCTTTGAACCAGCCATTAGGGCGGTTAGTCCTATGGCGGGAGGGTTTTACGGGCTCCCACAAGCTATACAAGGAGGGGGGCCACCCACACCCACGGACGCAAATATCCCACTGGATGTCAACCCAGTAATTTAGAGCCGGAGCTCCGACTCCACTTGCCGGGACTGCCTGGAGCGGGGTTCGAAACCCTACCCTGATCTGGCCCAGCGGCGGGGATCCTACCGCTATGACAAAGGCCCAATCCGATTAGCAACGTGAAATGGCAGCATAGGGCTCCAGTCACGGGGAGGGAAAAGGCGCAGGAAACGTATGGGTGTCACCTTTTGTGCGGAGTGGGCCTTTTGCGTAGCAGTAAGCATCCCCGCCGCTGGGCCAGAAGGAGTAGGGTTTTGAACCCCACTCCAGACAGTCCCGGCAAGTGGAGTCGGAGCTCCAAATTTAAATTCTGGGTGGACATCCAGCGGGATACTTGCGTCCGTGGGTGTTGGTGGCCCCCCCCCCTCAGATGGGTTGTGGGAGCCCGTAAAACCCTCCCGCCATAGGACTAACCACCCTAATGGCTGGTTCAAAGATGGTTACGGTCACGGAATGAGCGTTAATCACGGCCATAAATCCTTCCACCACTTCATACAGTTCCCCAAAGGGAACAGTGTGAGGATGCGTCCGATGATGACCTCTTGCGCAATGCACCTCCTTGGACCCTCAGTCGCAGATGCGAGGGGGCAAGTCGTGCAATTGTTGAATTTTTTATTTTATTGACATGTAAAATGTTGGCCCAATAATTCCCTTCCAAATGCGCTAGTACGGTCGGGGTACTTACGCATCTGGCCGGATGAAATGCCGGTTTTCAGCATGCACAGTGCATGTGGGGAAAACCGTCATTTCCTGTCCTCTGAACGAAGGGGTTCAGAGGCAGAACGCGTGCAACTGCACAGGCAGCGCGTGCGCAGTATAATTCGCCGCTTTCATTAATGCTTTCAGTGAGGTCCAGTCATTACAACTTACACATGAGAAAAGCATGGGTACAGTTGCTACAGAGGCTGCGGAGGAAGATATTTCTTATCGTGGAGCTTCTGAAAGTATGTATGTCTGTATATATTCCTTTGCGTGTTATGTATATATTCCTTTACTTATGTGTATGAATGTATTATTTAATTATGACTTTCAGAGAAAGTAACTTATTGGAAAATCATAATTAAAAACATACATTCATACACATTAGTAAAGGAATATAAAACATACATACATATACGTAAAGGAATATATGTGGACATACATACATAACTCATTCTCACATTCCATTCACACAGCCACAATTGCTCCTTCTACCTACTGTTCTGAAAACCCTTTTAAAAAAAAAATTTAAACTTTTAAACTTACTTAAAATTTCTTAAAATAACTTCCCTCCCTTTCCCAAACAAAAATATTGCATTTCAAAAGCTCCACGATAAAATATATCTTCCTCCGCAGCCAATGAACAACTTTACACTTGCTTTTTTCAAGTGTAACTTCTAAGGACTTAACCTCACGGGTTTCATGAATGAAATCCACGAAGTTCACTGCGCAAGCGCTGCCTGTGCAGTCGCACGCACTCGAGGTCTGGAAATGCCGGCGTTCCCCGTATGCGCTGTTCATGCTGAACGCTGGCATTTCCAACGGCCAGAAGCGTGAGTAAGCCGACAGTACTCACGCTTCTGGCCTGGAATTTCTGGCCCAATAGTCTAATGAATAAGGTCAGAGAATGTGGAGTCAGGGGACAAGTAGCAGAATGGATAGCTAGCTGGCTTCAAGACAGAAAGCAGAGAGTAGGGGTAAAGGGTAGCTATTCAGAGTGGCAGAAGGTCGGTAGTGGTGTTCCACAAGGATCAGTGCTGGGACCACTGTTTCTCACAATTTATATTAAAGATTTAGACCTTGGAATGAAAAACACAATTTCTAAAATTTGCGGACGATACCGCCAATACCGAGGAGGACTGCAACAAATTACAAGACATTAATAAACTTGCAGAATGGGCATATAATTGGCAAATGAAATTCAACACAGATAAATATGAAGTATTACAGTTTGGTAAGAAAAATAGGGAGGTCACATATTACTTGGAAAACAAGAATCTAAATGGGGTAGAGGAACAAAGGGATCTCGGAGTACAAACACACAAATCACTAAAAGTATCGACACAGGTTAACAAGGCCATAAAAAAGCAAATTGAGCACTAGGGTTTATTTCTAGAAGGATAGAATTGAAAAGTAGTGAAATTATGCTAAACTTGTATCGAACCCTGGTTAGACCATACTTGGAGTACTGTGGTTATAATATAATAGATAATTTTACAATATGGCGACCAGCAATACTGGTCACCATATTATAAAAAGGATGTGGAGTCACTGGAGAGAGTGCAGAGAAGGTTTACAAGGATGATACTAGAAATCAAATCAAATCAAATCAAATCAAATCAACTTTTATTGTCATTGTTAGTGCACAAGTGCAGTACAACGAAATGTAGGCTTGCGGCTCCCGAGAGTGTACAATTTGGATTTGGACACTTAAACATTTCAACATACATTTGTACATATATATTAGCATAAATATGACCATAATAAAGTGCATCGGCAGATGTGCAGGCTTTAGTGTTTATTTGTGGAGTTCAGTAGGATGACAGCCCTGGGAAAGAAGCTGTTCCTAAATCTGGTCGTACGGGTGCGAATGCATCTGTAGCGTCTTCCAGATGGTAGGAGGGCGAACAGACTGTGGCTGGGGTGGGTAGGGTCTTTGATGATGGACCGTGCCCTCCGTAGGCAGCGTTTCTGATATATATGTTCTATGGTCGGTAGCCGGGTGCCGGTAATGCGTTGGGCAGTTTTGACTACCCGCTGCAGGGCTTTCCGGTCATGGGAGCTACAGCTGCCGTACCATACCGTGATACAGTTTGTCAGGATGCTCTCTATAGTGCAGCGGTAGAAGTTAGAGAGGATCAGGGGTGACAGATTACATCCCTTCAGCCTCCTCAAGAAGTATAGGCGCTGCTGGGCCTTCTTCACCAGAGAGGAGGTGTTGAGGGACCAGGAGAGGTCTTCCGTGATGTGGACTCCGAGGAACTTAAAGCTGGCCACCCTTTCCACCTCCGCCCCATTGATGTGGATGGGGGTGTGACTTCCGCCTTTGGACTTCCTGAAGTCCACGATTATTTCCTTTGTTTTCTTGGTGTTAAGGGCCAGGTTGTTGTCGGCGCACCACTTCACGAGATGCTGGACCTATCAGGAAAGGATGAACAGGCTGGATGTCTTTTCTCTTGAAAAGAAAAGGCTGAGTGGTGACCTTATAGAGGTCTTTAAAATCATGAAAGGTTTTGATAGAGTAGATACAGAGAGAGTGGGATGGATTTTGCCAGTGTGGGCGGGCTGGGGCGTGCCAGGTGGAAATCGTGTCAGGACCCCGACTCCTAAGTGATGTGTTGAAATAATGGGATTTTCCCCTAATTGGGCAATTGATTTCCTGCATGTGGGAACCCCTGGTCCATTGGGTCTTTTCATACAGAAAGTCGCCTCCGATGATGTCATCAATGCTGCTGGATTTAAGGCCTGCAAGCAGCCTTGCTTCTTCTGGAGACTGCAAACGCTTTGCAAATTGTATGAAGGAGTTGATTTCCCAACAATGGCCACGATCAAGCAAAAGTGTGCACCTTGGTTTGATGAGCCCTCCCTCCAAGCCCTGGTGCATGGAGCCAGATATAATAAGGAGGTGCTGTTTCCTTCCTCAGTGAAAAAAAGCCACCCCAGCAGACAAAAGCTGTGTGGCTGCAAGTGGCCGAGGAGGTGAACTCCATTTCAATGAGCTGCAGAACCTGGCTGCAATGCAGGAAGAGGTTTCATGACCTTCTCCGCACACAAAAAGTGAGTATGACTTTCCCATCACCCTCAATCTGATCCCCATCGCCTCTTATCACCATCAATCTGCTTTGCCAACCTCTTCCTCCACATCCCAATTGACACTTACATCCCTGCACCCTTAGCCATTCCCTCTCTCTCTATGGTCACATTCACTTAACTATTCGACCATGCAGCCCTCACACTCCCCATCACTGTGATGCAATGACAGCAACAATTTACAACACACAGGGATGGTCCTTTGTATCCTTCTAAGCATCTATGCTATGGATTCTCTACACTCCTTCATTCTCACTCAAACTCCACTTGTGTCCCTCATTGCAGGAAAAGAGATCCCACAATAAGAGGGAAAGAGCCATGACATAGGAGGGCCATCTTCAGTAGCCCAGCTCACCCCCTGGGAGGAGGCGGCCCTGGAAATCGTTGGGATCGAGAACGATACCCAAGTGGGGGACAGACAGACGGGCGCATCACAGCATGACAGAATAGTTTGACATCTCTCTCACTAACATTGCATGAGTCACTGATAATGAATCTGATGCTCTAACAGATTGACTTATGATCATCTGCATTATTCAATGTGCAGGTAACCTTAACCTCACATCTCTAACTCTTTTCTTTACCCCCCCACAGGACCATCGAAAGCCCCCGTCCCCATTGTCCAGTAGGAAGAGCCTGAGCTTCCAGACTCCTCAGAGGAAGCTGTCACCTCTGAGGGTGCAGTGTCAGCAGAATTCATCGTACCCAGCACCAGCGCAGACACTCACACCTCGGTGGGACCTTTGCGAGATAGAGTAGTGTTGGCACCTGGTGTATCACAGCTCACAAGTGAGCATCAGCAGATGGTGGAGACAGGGTCAGCAGTGGAGAGTCCTCGTCGGAGGGCGCAGGACTCTGTCAACTCGGCTCAGCTGCATGTCGACCCTGTGCCTCCGGGTCCATCCAGAAGGAGAATGGTGCTGGAATTCTAGGAACAGGTGTAGGAGTCGCCAGGGTCGCTGCGAGTGTGGAGCGAATGGAGGAGTCCATCACGAACATGAGCAGAGCCTTTGTAGAGGCATTGGCGCATGAACGCATCACCGCGGAAAGGATGGCAACCTCCGTGATAAGGCTGGCTACCGTAGAGGAGAGGATGGCTACGGTAGAGGAAAGGAGGGCTGCGGCCATGGAGGAGCTTAGTCACCAGGGTATGGAAAACATGGTAATTTTTCAGAATAGAATGACATCTCTTGAGGAGCGGTGGTCAGCTATTGAGCATACAAACCAGAACTTCATGCAAGTCCTCTGGCGTAGGACTTCCAGTGCAGAAACAGGTCAACATGGCTTCCCTGAAGTGCAGCAAGGAGCTGTCAAGCCACTTGCTAGCTCTGAAGTGGGGCTGACCCATGAGAGGGATGTTGGTGGCAGAGAACAAGGAAGTGGGGGCTCCTCTCCAAGCGCTCACATGACCATGCCACTGCAGAGCCCTCGGTCAGAGCCCCACCAGAGCCCTCACCCAACTGAGATGGGCATCTCAGCCCCTGCACAGCCACAGGAGCAGCAGACTGTTGGCGAGCCTGCATAGGTTTGCCACCCCAGAGGACGGCTGCCAAAGGCTTCGAGACAGGAGCAGCAAGAAAGTGAGCAAGGGGCCTCCACATCTGCTGAAGCCACAGGGGAAGCACCATGTAGGAGCATGCATAAGAGGAAGATAAAGCACAAGTAGGCACAAGAGTAATTACTTGAGTGCTGTGATGTTTTGTTTTTGGACCAGCCATCATTGTCATTGTATTATAAACAGATTTGATAGCAAACTGTTGAAGTTGTGGTCTGTGTCATTTCGCAAATGGGACTTTCACATTGAGGGCTTAGGGCGCCTTGCAATTGTCAGTATGGTGGTCAGAGTGATAGGAATCCACAGGTTCTTGTCCATTGTGGATGCTCTGGTAAGAAGGTGCAAGATAAAAGTGTTTGATTGTGCAGACTCACCAAATCTGGCCAAGATAAGTGAGTCCTTTGCATCCTGGGCAGCAATGTTGTCGCGCGCTGGCGCCATCTGGCCTGTGCAGCTTTAGGTGGGTGACTAGCAGCATCTCGGCGCTCCTGTTGTTGGTGCTGCTGTTGCTCATGGTTCTGCTGCTGCCGCGGCTGGTCTTCATCCAAATCTGATGCCCAGGAGAAAAGGAATTAAATGGTTGCCATGCTTCTGGTATATGCCTCAGTTGAGGAAGTGCTCAATCAAGGTGGGGAGAGGGGTTTCCCAGGAGGTCACACTGGAGATGGGTGTCAGGCTCCAAAAGGCCTGCTAAAAGTTCACCCAGGCCTGAGACAACAAAGTTCTGCCACCTGCAAATGATCATCGGTGAAAACTCCTTTCTAATGGTGGAACTGCAGTTGTTAGTAAGCAATCCAATTGTGAGGCCACCATGATTACCTGGCGTGTTCCAGAGGAGGCGTGTAGGATGGGGAAATGTCTAAAAATCAGAAAGGCCTCTCAAAATGGGATAATAGAAGCAATTAAGTGGTTGTTAAGGGACTTAAGGGCCTATCCCACCTCTTAGAGGCGGGATGGAAAAGGGATCAGAAAACACACATTTGAGAAAATTGCTCGGAGGCGGGATGGAGGTGGGATCGGGTCCGCCCACCATTTTTTGCGATTTTACCATCTCGCTCGCCTCCAAACCCACCTCCTCGTGCTTGCCAAAATCGAGCCCAATGTTTCCACTTGTGGGGAAGGGCAAAACTAGAGGCCATCAACATAAGATAGTCACCAAGAAATCAAATAGGGAATTCAGAAGAAACTTCTTTACCCAGAGAGTGGTGAGAACGTGGAACTCGCTACCACAGGGAGTGGTTGAAGCGAATAGTACAGTTGCATTTAAGGGGCAATTAGATAAGCATATGAGGGAGAAGGGAATGGAGGATTATGGTGATGGAGTTAGATGAGGAAAGACGGGAGAAGACTCAAGTGGAGCATAAACGCCGGCATGGACTGGTTGGGCCGATGGCCTGTTTCTGTGCCGTATATTCTATGTAATCCTATGTACTTCAATAGAAAGAAAAATCTATCGGGATGTATCATGGGCGATAATCCGCAACCGCACATTTTGTATCCCCGCCTAAGTTGAATTGCACCCCAGAGAACTTAATGAGAAAGAGAGGGAAGAAGAGAAAGGAGAACAGATGAAGAATAGGAGGAGGGATGTTGGAAAATGCAGGAAATGAGAGACTGGAAATTGAGGGAAGAGTGGAAAAATTAGATATGAATAGAGAGGAAAATGACAGAGAAGAGGCAGGAGAGAATACAATCAGAATTTCAAGAAAATAGTTTGAAATAAAACATGTCAAAAGTCCTATTGCTCTGCTAGGTTTGAAATTGTTTTACATAGTAT
The DNA here is from genome assembly GCF_052327205.1 of Somniosus microcephalus. Taxonomy (NCBI): domain Eukaryota; kingdom Metazoa; phylum Chordata; class Chondrichthyes; order Squaliformes; family Somniosidae; genus Somniosus; species Somniosus microcephalus. The sequence continues at coordinate 110,670,853 of NC_140991.1, forward strand.
ACTTGTACTAGTTGTAGGCACAGTAAGAAAGTTGTTGAGCACACTAGCACACTGTACCCGTGGTTTTGTGAGAATGTCAAACATGGGGTTGAGCTAACCCATAGTGCAGGTTCACTTACACTGGTGGCTTTGGGGAGCAGCTGTGTCAAATCTACAATGGGAGTCCTGTCCCCTAATTTGAATAGACTACTGGCATATGAAAAACTTGTCCAGAGAACTCAGCTTGTAGCACACTTGGCTGAGGAATGTAAAGTGTGGAATTTAGCAGCTCTTAAAGGGGCAAAGACATGTGGCATTTTGGATAATGGACATAATTCTGTGATCAGATGGCACCTGAATGTTAATTGAGTGCCAACTCTTGCTGATGATGAGGGTCATGGGTTATTATGCGTAGCCCTGATGCCCACATGGCTGCCATGTGCAGTGCCTTGCAATCAAGGGACCACTGGCACCTGGTGAAAGCCCTGGACTCTGTCTAGCTGATATCTCTTTTCCACATGCCCCTTGCAAATATAGCACATCTCATTTCCTTAATACATGAGTGCACTGCAGACTGATAGTGCAGATATCCCCTGGAGCAGCTTTTAAGGATCTGGCAGCATGAAAGTTTCATGTTATGGTAATCTTCATATTCACAAGAAGAGCTTTCTTTGTTCCTAATGTTGCCTACAGGTCATCCTGCAATAGATGGTTACAACTTTGTGGCTGTCTGTATTGTGAAGCAAAGCTGGTGAAGACAGGTCTCCTCTGACATGATGAAGCACATGTGGAGGGGTCTATCACTATGGATCCTAGAGTAATGGGATTGGTGGGTGTGGACAAAAGCCCTCAGGCATCATTCCACCTGCACTCCTGACAATTTGTTTTACCTTCAATTGTGCAGTGTGTTCGAAACCCCCAAAGGAATACCCATTCTCACTACTTTGTAAGGTGTTATTGAAATGGCAGCAGCAATCAAGAATAATGAAGCAAAATATGACAAAAAAAACAAAAATACAAAAATGGCAGACTACTGATCAAAACTAACTAATGCAAAGAGGAATATGAAGCAAAATGTCATTGGAAACACAAAAGTGTTTTTCCCACAACAGAAACACTTACCTCCCTTTAAGGACTTCCCAGGTGCCCAGCTTTGATAAGCAAGGCATAGACCTAGAAGTTAATTTGCACCAGCCTGCCGGCACGAACTGGGCATGAAGATCAATCCCTATGCCTGAATGGCTAGGCCCGAGCCGCAGCTGATATTGGGCCTTGGGCCTCATTTAAATGAGACCGATGACCTGCGGATACGTGCTGGGCGTCCCCAGGCAGTGTCACCAGACAGCACAGACAGCGGCTCTCAGGTAAGTGCTTACTGAGGAAGGGAAGGCGATCTGAGAGGGACGACCAGGAGAGCAGGGTGACCAGCAGGGTTGTGACTGGAAAGGTGTGAAACCAGGATAGGGGGGTGGGGTTGGGAGAGGGGAGGGGCGATCAGGATGTGAGGCAATTGGAACATTGGGATGGTGGTGAGGGGCGATCAGGAGTGGGGTGGGGAGAGCAGTGACCAGCAGCAGCCTGTGGTTTTAATGTGGAGCCTTTTTGGTGGCAGCTTGCAGCAGTCTTCTGGTTAGACCGCATGTAAACCTGGTTTTCCTGAATGCAGTTGGCCAGGTGACGGCTGAGTTCAGGACAGCTTAATTTTGGACAGGGGCCTCAAATAGGCATTAGACACCTTATTTGCATATCCAAAGGACCTAACACTTGTTTCAGGCATGGGTCCTGGACGACTATCTTTTGCCTATACCAATATGGTGGGCCGTGCACTTCCGGCTTGTAATGAATGCATGCTTCCT